>NC_134206.1:255465781-256715781 GCF_965140235.1 Caretta caretta | reverse complement strand
GAAAAAATAAAATTCCTCCCTGTAATTCTTGAGCTCTTAGAGAAGTAATTGCAATGTAATAGATTCCCCACTCACCTGTCCTCTATTCCTGCAGTGATGGGAATGATTTATTTTTCTGCTAATACTTTGCTTTTGCTGAAAATAAAGGAACTGGTGGTTCCTAACGGAATAAGTCGTTTATTCCTACCAGCAGGTAAGTGTGTGCCACCTGCTGTTGAGATGTTACTGATACTGAATTTTGAGCTTTTGAAGTCCCTCTAGTTATGTTCTGAGAGCAAAAAACTAAAAGTAAAGAGGCGGGGGTGGGTAAAAATCTGAGATAGTTACCTTCTGAGATATTTACCTTCTGAATAAAGATAAAGACAAATTACTTATCTATTTGATCATTCCATCAGAGTTATCATGGTGTCATCAATCTGGCATTGGCTCCGTATGAGCACCTTCTCCCTTAAAGCAGTTTCTTCTGCACCACTTACCAGTTGCATCACACTATATTCTGTCCTATACGAGACACACACAACTAGAGTGTCCCATATTAAAAGGGAAAAAATCACATGCTAGCTATTATTTTAGACGGTCACTTCTATGACAGGCATCTCTTGGCTAACACCACTAATTTCAGGTAAGGCTATTTTACCCACTTTTATCACCCTAAAATAGGCTCATGAGACTTTTGCCCAAAAATCCACTAAAGCAAAAGCTCCCACTTCAACTATAATTTTTTTACGACTGATTGATTGTATTCTTGACCTTGAATAATGAATAATGTGCAATTATAGAGGAGAGCGTATTGTGCTTTATTCTGGTCAGTGGACCCGGGCGACATATCAGTTTATATCTTGACACCATGCAAAATGTAGATTGGATGGCTCCACACTTTGACCCCAAGAATTGCTTGGAAGCTTGCCAGACCTCTGATGGCTGCAGCTAATAAGCATGTATTTGCATACTGTGACAAAGTTCCTCCTCTGCCTTGGTGGGCCTTGCGCTTATTGGCGGATTTGCTCGCCTCGGAGATTCACGGCAGCTCTCAGTTTGGCCGTTTTCATGAACCCACAGTCCAGGTCAACTCCTCCTGTGTCCGACCAGGAGTTGGGAGGATTTGGGGGGAACCCGGGCCCGCCCTCTACTCCGGGTTCCAGCCCAGGGCCCTGTGGAATGCAGCTGTCTAGAGTGCCTCCTGGAACAGCTGTGTGACAGCTACAACTCCCTGGGTTACTTCCCCATGGCCTCCTCCAAACACCTTCTTTATTCTCACCATAGGACCTTCCTCCTGGTGTCTGATAATGCTTGTACTCCTCAATCCTCTAACAGTCTGCGTTCTCACTGTCAGCTCCGAGTGCCTCTTGCTCCCAGCTCCTCACACGCACACCACAAACTGAAGTGAGCTCCTTTTTAAACCCAGGTGCCCTGATTAGCCTGCCTTAATTGATTCTAGCAGCTTCTTGATTGGCTGCAGGTGTTCTAATCAGCCTGTCTTAATTGACTGCAGAAGGTTCCTGATTGATCTGGAACCTTCCCTGTTACCTTACCCAGGGAAAAGGGACCTACTTAGCCTGGGGCTAATATATCTGCTTTCTATCACTCTCCTGTAGCCATCTGGCCCAACCCTGTCACAATACTTAAAAACATAGAACAGCCTACAGTTATATTTTCATAGATTTTTAATCTTCCTTGATGGATTAGAACAAACTGCTGGTTTGCGCTCGCTGTCAGTTATCGTATGCAATTGAGCTGTCTTTTCTTTGTATGGAGATGAAGGGAGACGGCAGCCGTGGATTTTGTTTGATGCCAGGCCAAACTTTAGCCAGCTCTGTCTTACCTCCTTTTGGTGAGATGCTCAGGTTTTTCTAATCCTTCTCCCATGTCTCTGCTTTTCCTGGTTGACTGCTAGAAAAAATGGTGGTTTGCAGCCTTCATTTCCAGCCTGCTGTGGGAGTCATAGAATCATAGAAGATTAGGGTTGGAAGAGATCGCAGGAGGTCATCCAGACCAACCCCCTGCTCAAAGCAGGACCAACCCCAACTAAATCATCCCAGCCAGGGCTTTGTCAGACCAGGCCTTAAAAACCTCAAAGGATGGAGATTCCACCATCTCCCTAGGTAACCCATTCCAGTGCTTCACCACCCTCCTAGTGAAATAGTTTTTCCTAATATCCATCCTAGCTCTCCCCCACTGCAACGTAAGACCATTGCTCCTCATTCTGTCATCTGTCACCCCTGAGAACAGCCGAGCTCCATCCTCTTTGGAAAGCCCCCCCTTTAGGTAGTTGAAGGCTGCTATCAAATACCCCCCTCACTCTTCTCTTCTGCAGACTAAATATCCCCAATTCCCTCAGTTTCTCCTCATAAGTCATGTGCCCCAGCCCCCTAATCATTTTTGTTGCCCTCCACTGGACACTCTCCAATTTGTCCACATCCTTTCTGTAGTGGGGGGCCCAAAACTGTATGCAATATTCCAGATTTGGCCTCACCAGTGCCAAATAGAGGGGAATAATCACTTCCCTTGATCTGCTGGCAGTGGGCTGCATTAGTAGGAGCAATGTGCCATTAGCCTTCTTGGCAACAAGGGCATACTGTTGACTCATATCCAGCTTCTTGTCCACTGTGTAATTCCCAGGTACTTTTCTGCAAAGCTGCCGCTTAGCCAGTCGGTCCCCAGCCTGTAGCAGTGCATGGGATTCTTCTATCCCAAATGCAGGACTCTGCACTTGTCCTTGTTGAACCTCATCAGATTTCTTTTGGCCTAATCCTCCTATTGTGTAGGTCACTCTGGATCCTAACCCTACCCTCTAGCGTATCTACCTCTTCCCCCAACTTAGTGTCATCCACGAAGTTGCTGAGGGTGTAATCCATCCCATCATCTAGATCATTAATGAAGATGTTGAACAAAACTGGCCCCAGGACTGACCCCTGGGGCACTCTGCTTGATACCGGCTGCCAACTAGACATCGAGTGACATGATCACTACCCATTGAGCCCAGCGATCTAGCTAGCTTTCTGTCCGCCTTAATACTACTTTAACTTGCTGGCAATAATACTGTGGGAGACCATATCAAAAGCTTTGCTAAAATCAAGGTATATCACATCCACCGCTTTCCCCATATCCACAGAGCCAGTTATCTCACCATAGAAGGCAATCAGGTTGGTCAGGCATGACTTGCCCTTGGTGAATCCATATTGACTTTTCCCAGTCACCTTCCTGTCCTCCAAGTGCTTCAAAATGGATTTCTTGAGGACCTGCTCCATGATTTTTCTGGGGACTGTGGTGAGGCTGAGAGATCTGTAGTTCCCGGATTCTCCTTCTTCCCTTTTTTAAAGATGGGCACTGTATTTGCCTTTTTCCATTCGTCCGGGACCTCCCCCGATCACCACGAGTTTTCAAAGATAATGGCCAATGGCTCTGCAATCACATCAGCCAACTCCCTCAGCACCCTTGGGTGCATTGCATCCGGCCCCAGGGACTTGTGCATGTCCAGCTTTTCTAAATAGTCGTTAACCTGTTCTTTCATCACTGATGGGTGCTCACCTCTTCCCTATACTGTGCTGCCCAGTTCAGCAATTTGGGAGCTGACCTTGTCTGTGAAGACCGAAGCAAAAATAGCATTGAGTACTTCAGCTTTTTCCACATCATCTGTCATTAGGTTGCCTCCCCCCTTTAGTAAGGGTCCCACACTTTCCCTGACCACCTTCTTGTTGCAAACATACCTGTAGAAACCTTTCTTGTTACCCTTCACATCCCTTGCCAGCTGCAACTCCCAATTCTGCTTTGGCCTTCCTGATTACACCCCTGCATGCTCGAGCAATATTTTTATACTCCTCCCTAGTCATCTGTCCAAATTTTCATTTCTTGTAAGCTTCCTTTTTTTTTGTTAAAGCTCACCGAAGGTTTCTCTGTTGAGCCAAGCTGGTCGCCTGCCATATTTGCTATTCTTTCTGCACATCAGGATGGTTTGTTCCTGCGCTCTCAATAAGGCCACATGCTCAGATATGCCCGGACAACTAGGAGAGGGAGGTTGGCAAATCACACTGCTCTGTCTGGCCTCTCGGGATACTCGCTACAATTCTTACCTCCTCCATCTCCAGCCGACTGTCTCGTCATGTTGGGACTGAGCAGTCAGGAAGTAGTAGTAGTACAGCACCAGATAAAAGTGACTAGCCGCTCCTTTCCATCTCCCCAAACTTGGGCATTAGTGATCTTCCACTGAGAAGTGGAGAAGAACAAAGGGGTTACTCAAGCTTTGGACAGAGCAAGAGATCCTCTGGGAGATAAGAACCTCAGGGGGTGGGGGAGAGACCGAAAGAAAGCAAGTGAGAGGTAGAAGGGGAGAGAACCAGATAGGGACTTTTAGGTTTGGAGGGAGGAAATTAGGAAGTAGAAGTAGAAAGCAGGATGGAGACCTGAGAGGAAGGAGATGACTCCTGTAGAAGACATGAGGGAGATTAGAACATTGTTACCAACCCTCTGAAGATGCTGTGGGGCCTGCTATCTCCTACTGCAGATGGGGAAAGGGGAAAAAAACTGTTTTATTTTATGGTGACCATATGCAATTTTATGCACATTTAAAGCAAGTTGGGTACATACTTTCCCATGGCCCACTGTAGACCTGCTTTATATTGTTACTAAAGAAGCCAGTGCTGAAAAGCTATTCTTGAGTCAAGTTTTCTTCCTCGCTTATCTGATTTCTGTGTACTGGGGAAAGATTTGGAGATGAGGGAAAACCAGACTTCAGTAAGGCTGCCTTATGTTGCAAATAGCTGAGAATTAATTTGCAGTTATTTATTTCTGTTTGCTGCATAGTGCTGTTGGTTATTTAATACTATTAAACACTACTAATAATATTTCCAGTTGAATCTTGCTGTATGGTATCTGCAGTTTATCTACATTACCCATCCCCCAAAGATTCAGATAATCATCCACTTTTATCCCAATGTTTTGCCTATCACTAGTTACATCCAGATTTGTTGCATATGTGTATGGGAGATATTATCTGTTCTCAAAGCAGGAGATAAGTCAGAATTCTGTTAAGGTCACCAAACTTTATGCTGAGTCATAACAAAAAACCCAACATAAATAAAATAAAGTAATTATAAAATAATAAAATTGCAGAAAGCCAGGTATTCCTGAGGTTGTTTTTCAGGGTCATTTATTTTTCTGTTTTTGTATGGGGCTCTCATGCACAAGAAATTCTAAATCTAGACAAGTTATACAGCTTTCCTCGGCACCTAGTTTCCTTGACAACCATTCATATAAATAGTAAGGACCTGTTATGGGGGGGAATATCAATATAATCGCTGCCTGTGAATCATCCAAGGGGGAAAAACAGATTCAAGGTTAAAGTTATAGGATTTAAAATTAAAACATGACCTTTTGTTAATGTTTGCTGAATATACTACAAGGACTAAGCAAAGGCACTGCATTTTCAGAGGTGACTTGCAAAGAGAGTCATACTGGCACTTGTCCTGGTGAAATTGTTATTAGCAATAATCATATTTTTCATTCTTTGCTCTTCACTCATACAGAATTTGATCTCTCAGCGGGTTTTTCTTTTCCTGGTTTTTAACATATTTTTAAATTTACTTGTAAAGACAGGCATGAATTTCACTCATACCGAATTCTCACCTTCCCACTCCAAACCTTGTCTATTAACAAATACTAAATTAACCCAGTTTTGACAACGGTCTTGTTCTTGATTCCTTCTCCCCTTGAAGGAAATAGGAGTTTTGTAGTGGGAGTCAGATCAGCCCTCCACCACCCCCACTCTCTCCCCAAAAAAACAAATCCCCATCTCAGAGGGCTGTTGTGGTAGGGAAGGAGAGACTGTTGTGGAGCCAGCCTTGATCTGTATTAGTACCACGAGTACAAGGTATGTTTTCATGGGTCTGAGGAGGGGCATGGGAAAAATTCAATGCAGAACGAACTGCTTCTCCCTATGTGAATTTAAAAACACTGTGATTAGGAAAATGGCCCAGCTTTCTCTGTTAATTACATAAAGAAACATCCTCATCCAGGGTTAACCATTAGATTTTGTTGTTGTTCCCCCCCACCCCCCGTCCTTCATTTTAAGCTTTGTGTTGCTATTTCAAGTTGTTTTCTGACCCCGCTGAGTAAATTGATGATCACTAAAAACCAAACAGTATTTTCCTCCAATTTAATAGCAGTGTGATAACCACAGCTCTAACAGCCCTGTGCTAAATACAGGTTGGCTGCCAGAGCCCCAATTGGTAAATATATATATTTCTGTGCACAGCAGCAACAGAGCTATCAATAGTGTAATCCAAACAGGTGTGGACACAATTATCTACTTTCTGCAGCAAGATATCTGTCAGACTGAGCAAATGTAGTTTTGTTTAATGGAACTACACTACTGTAATAGTTTGACTCTCATCAGAATTTCCAGTAGCATTTCCTAAGGCGTATGTAGATGGAGTTACTCTTCATGGGCTACTTCAGCTGGCAAAGAATGTGGGTGTTTGTTTACTTAGCAACACTTGTCACTTTGAGTGGCACCTCTGCTCCATCGAGTGCAGTGCAGTTCATTTCTGAGTGCAATTCATGATAGTGGTTTTGACTCATAAAAAAAACAAAACCCTTTGAGTCTTGTGATCAGTGGCCACGATTTTCAAAAACAAGTATGTAAAGTTAGGCTTTTATATCTATGTATAAGCATCTAAGTAAGTAGCCTGAATTTCAAAAACACTGAACATCTGTTGAAGTCAGCGGGAGTTGCTGGACACTTGGCACTTTTGAAATTCAGGCCATTTACTTATTAGGTGCCTACAAATGGACTCAGGAGCTTCAATTCACACTCCCATTTTTGAAAATCTTGATCAGCGTGTCCTGAATGGGGATCAGTTCCTTCCTTACATCCCAGTCTGGCAGTTGAGATTATCTGTGATACTTGATCTGACGGTCCTTAGGCGTAGTGCTGCTAGGGTAGGGCATATTCAGTGGAGAGTTCTAGAATTTGTTTTCCACTGCAGCCTGTCAGAGCCTGAGTTTGACCTTCAGCCATGTTGCAAAGTTTTTATAGTCGGTCTTTTTCTTCAGAGGAAGAAATTTGAGAGCTTTTTTTTTTTTATTATTTTCCACATTTTGGGGGGTGGGAAATTTTTTGGTGACATTGGTTTTTTATTTACTGAGAGAGATTTAAAATTGTATTATTCATGCACCTAGAAATGCTCTTGGCTTACGGTTAAGGCTAAGATTTTGTCATGGGTATTTATATTAAAAGTCACAGGCAGGATATGGACAATAAACAATAATTCATGGATTTGTTGAAGCCCGAGCCCCAGCACCACGGGGCTGAAGTTGTGGAGGTCACCTAAAATCACAGAATCCATGACTGACTCGTAGCCTTACTCACAGAATACACTGAGAAAATAAATAAAGATCAAAGCCTTCATTTTTCTAGTATAAAGTGTTGAGGGCTGAGCAAGCATTGAAAGCTCTCCATTGGCCAAAACTTTCAAGCTTTATAACAGTACACAGGAAGCTCTTTGTGTACTACCATAGATACTCTAGCATAGCCCCTTTATAAGTGACGTAGGGAAGAATTTACATTAAATAACATTTTAAAAAATTGTAGTTTACTGTGTGAAGTTTAATGGACATGTGCCAGAGCCTGCTATATGGGCTACATTCTGGTTGCCAAGGAAACTCAAAGGATACACAGGATTCTAGACACAGACTGCATATTCTAGAAGTTCTCCCAAGGGAAATAGCAATTGGCTATGGTTATTTGGGCAGAGGCATTGCTTGGAGAGGAATCAACATCACAGGCTCATCTGGTCAGTTGGCTGAAGAGGTGAGTGCTTTGCTTGCGGGCACAGTTGTATCCCCCTCTTTACCCGGTAATAAATAACAGAACAGGTTGCAGGTTTGGCAGCTGAAGCTACATCTCCAATGCTCCAAGAGAAATCTGTACAGCTCAGCATAATTTTGGTTTGACATTCCTATGTGTTCTTGAGTGTTAGCTTGTACAGTAATTCTCGTCTTCTTGTTCTTCAAATCCTAGTTCAATTTCCTTTCCCTAGGATGCTTACATCGAAACCAACACTAGTGTTAGACTTCATAAATAAAGTCTGTCTTTTCATGTTTTACCTTACTGTGTGAAAACTGCTCTGTTTTCTTTATATAGATAGCGATATACCAAAGGGGAGAAATGAGAAGCTAGTATTGTGAGATCACAGTTGACGCACTCTCTTAATATGTAAGAGGGATCCAGAAGAATTCATGACCCTTAGCACTGGGAAGTTTTAAACACTTACAATCCGGAGTATACTGATATTTGGATGGGCCTTCAAACAGTTTTTAAATTGGGTCCCATGCTGCTAGACAATTTCACAGTGTACCTACAACCTGCCCTTTTTTCCTTTCTTAGTTGGGACCTCTATCCTAATCCACAATAACACTGTAACCCTCTCTAACTGGGACCTGCCCTTATTTTCTTTGTCCTCTCCCCTTGGTCAGTGCCCCCATTCCTCTGGTAGTCAAGATGTGGGTAGTGTCCCCAATTTATTCTGTTCCCAGCCACCTGTATCAGGGCCTGTTGGGAGCTTTTCAACTAGGGAGCTATTCTCAGTCCTCCCTTGGCCTTCACAGCAGCAGAAGTAGGAATGTTTCAGAAGGGGGAGGAGCTTTTTCTGGTTCTCTGCTGCTTCTCTCGTCCCATCCCCCCCATTGACTAGAGAGCTCTTCCCTCCCCTACTGCACCATGTCCCCTCTTTCCTCTCTTACTGGAAAGCCAGTCAGAGGCTGCTTTGTGACCCTCAATTTGGCTCCTCCCCTCATAGCTCGGCCCTATCCAAGCGCCTCAAAAGTAGCATTTACAATCCTGCTTAAACACCCTGATTCAGGAAAGCATCCCTCTTGAGAAGGGTGTGTAAGCATGTGTTTAAGTTTCATTGAACCCAGTGGGACTTAAGCAGGTGCTTTCCTTAATGAGTGCAGAATGTCTGCAGATTACTAGGGCTATGTGCTTCCTGCCTCTCATGCTCATTTAGATACTTCATTTAGAACTAGAGGGTAATCAATATCCATGAGGAAAAATCCGCAGGGAATCTCTTCTGTCAGCTATCTTTGAGGGGGTGAGGTGGGAGAGTAACCATTTTTTAAAATGATTGCTATAGTTCTCTGAGCTGGCACAGCACAAGGTTTAGCTTTGGGAGAGCTATTGTGAATGTTGATCTAGAGTGTACAAAACCAGACTCAAGCATCTTTGTGGAAGAAAAAATGTGACAGCTCCATGTGTGTGACTCTCTCTGAAATAGCAGCTGTCCTGAATTAACAGAGAGGACCCTGCAGATTTGCAAATGGGGCTTATTTTATTCTGAGGCCTTGTGGTCTACATTAGGCTTATTTGCTTAACATTTTGCAACAGTGGGAGCAGTGGGGGAGACAGGATGTCTGTTGGCATGATGTTTCATCCACCTTCTTTTTTCAGATATGGTCTCAACGTGGTTAAACATGCTTTTGAGGCAGCAGTTTACACTAGCACTGTATTGGAAATAATTTTCCTAATAATTTTATTCATGTTTACCCCAATTCATCGCTCCTTTACCAGCCCAAAGGCCACTTGGTGTTGGTTACAAACAAAATACAAGTATATATGCCTATATTCTATACCCTAGCAACAATACAATTATAAGCACTGGCCAAAATACTTAACAACAGGTAGAGGCCCTGGCGACACCTTCCTGTCATAGTGTGATTCCAGAGGTGTAAGGGAAAGCACTGAAAAAGAAACCCATGAACAACCTTGCTTTTCATACACTATAACAAACAAGTGATGTCACTGCTGTTTATCGGACCTTTGCTAAACCTAGATGAGTGACTTTAGGGCTGAACCTTGTTCCCTTCAAGGTTTTCTTCTTATCTCAGTTTGTCATATTTTTCTCTAGTTACTGGATTAAGCAGTTCTTTTCAAAACAAGTTTATACTTCTCTACCCCGATATAATGCGGTCCTCGGGAGCCAAAAAATCTTACTGCGTTATAGGTGAAACCGTGTTATATCGAACTTGCTTTGGCCTCAAGCATTTCCGTTATTAATAGTCACTTTCTGACCCCTGACTGACCCCTCAGAACCCCCCACCCATGCAACCCCCCCGCTTCTTGCCCCTGACCACCCACTCCAGAGACCCCCGCCCCAACCACCCCTCGCAAGACCCCACCCCCTATCTAAGCCCACCTGCTCCTTGTCCCCTGACCATCCACTCCAGAGACCCCCACCCCCTACCCAACCCCCCTGCTCTCTGTCTCCTGACTGCCCCGACCCCTATCCATACCCCCGCCCCCTGACAAGCCCCCCCGGGACTCCCATGCCCCTGTCCCCCGACTGTCCCGCTCCCAGAACCTCCAAATCATCCAACCCTCCCTGTCCCCTGACTGCCCCCCAAGATCCTCTGCCCCTTATCCAACCCCCCGGCCCGGCACCCTTAACACACCACTCAGAGCATCGTGTCGGAGCCAGACATGCTGATCCGCTGAAGCGCGCAGCCCCGCCCCCCAGAGTGCTGCTTTACCGCGTTATATCCGAATTCGTGTTCTATCAGGTCACGTAATATCGGGGTAGAGGTGTATAACTAATTATTTACTGCACCTGGTACCCAGTTAGCCATGTTTTCCCAACCCAAACCTTAAATAAGATAACACTGGTATTTCAAGGGTCACTACAAGTTTAACCCAAACAATCCTCCTTTCTCATGATTTTTTTTCCATTTGGTCACATGCTTTCATCCTATTCCTCATGCTAATATCCAAACTCAGTTTAGAGCCATAGTTCTCTCAGATCTAATGTGGGTCTATATTCCTAGACCTAGACACACTGACCATTGTTCCTAGTGCTGGAGAATCTTGTTTTTACATTGCTCCTGCCCTTCCTTGATTGTCATTCTGAAGGTTGAAGGCAATCTGGCTGAAAGCGATCATGAAATGATAGATTTGATGATTTTAAGGAAAGGAGGGAGTGGGAGCAATAGAATAAGGACAATGGACTTAAAAAAAAAAAAAGAAGACGACGACTTTTACAAACTCAGAGAACTGGTAGGTAACCTCCCATGGGAAGAAAATCTAAGGAAAAAAAGGAGTTCAGGAGAGCTCGGAGTTTCTATACAAAATCATATTAAAGGTGCAACTGCAAACTATCCTGATGCAAAGGAAAGCTAAGAGGAATAGTAAGAGGTCAATATGGCTCCATCAGGTGCTCTTTCATTATCTGAAAATAAAAAAAAAAGAATTCTACAAATAGTGGAAATATGGTCAAATTGCACAAAGATGAGTACAAGAGATAACACAAGCATGTAGGCACAAAATCAGAAAAGCTAAGGCACAAAACGAATTTACCTGGGAAGGGACATAATAAATGAAGGAAAATGTAGACCTACTATTTAGTGGGGAAGGAGAGCTAATAACAGACAACATCAAGAAGGCTGAGGTATATTTTGCTTCAGTATTCACTAAAAAGGTTAATTATGACCAGATACTTAATATAATTAACATTAACAGTGAGCAAGAACTGCAAGTCAAAATAGGGAAAGAACAGGTTACAGACTATTTAGATAAGTTAGATGTATTCAGGTTTGCAGGGCCTGATGAAATGCAACCTAGGGTATTTACAGAACCATGTGAAACAATCTCAGAACCATTCATAGATTCATAGATACTAAGGTCAGAAGGGACCATTATGATCATCTAGTCTGACCTCCTGCACAACGCAGGCCACAGAATTTCACCCACCCACTCCTGCGAAAAACCTCTCACCTATGTCTGAGCTATTGAAGTCCTCAAATTGTGGTCTAAAGACTTCAAGGAGCAGAGAATCCTCCAGCAAGTGACCCATGCCCCATGCTACAGAGGAAGGCGAAAAACCTCCAGGGCCTCTTCCAATCTGCCCTGGAGGAAAATTCCTTCCCGACCCCAAATATGGCGATCAGCTAAACCCTGAGCACATGGGCAAGATTCACCAGCCAGATACTACAGAAAATTCTTTCCTGGATAACTCAGATTCCACCCCATCTAACATTATCTTTGAGAATTCATGGAGGACATAGGACCTGTCATTAGAAGGAGGGCAGGGAGAAAGACGATCTGGGGAATTATAGACCAGTCAGCCTAACCTGGAAGAATACTGGAACAAATTATTTAACAGTCAGTTTGTAAGCCACTAGGATAATAGGGTTATAAATCATACCCAGTATGCATTTGTCAAGTGCCAAGCATACCAAATTAACCTAATTTCCTTCTTTGACAGGATTACTGACCTAGAGGATGGGGGGAAAGGTGCAGAGGTGATAGCCATATCTTGGTTTTAGTAAGAATTTTCACACAGTCCCACACATCATTCTCATAAACAAATTAGGGAAATATGGTCTGGATGAAATTACTATAAAGCGGATGCATAACTGGTTAAAAGATGTAATCAAAGATTAATTATCAATGGTTTGCTGTCAAAGTGGGGGGACTTATCTAGTGGGGTTCCTCAAGAGTCTGTCTTGTATCTCGTACAGTTCAATATATTCATTAACAACTTGGATAATGGAGTGGAGAATATGCTTATAAAATGTAAAGATGACTCAAAGATGGAAGGGATTATAAGCACTTTGGAGGACAGGATTAGAATTCAAAACAACCTTGACGTATTGGAGAATTGGTCTGAAATCAACAAGATGATATTCAATAAGGACAAATGAAAAGTACTACACTTAGGAAGGAAAAATCAAACTCCCAATTACAAAATTGGGAATACGGGCTAGGTAGTAATACTGCTGAAAAAGATCTGGGGGTTATGGTGGATCACAAATTGAAGATGAGTCAACAATGTGATGCGGTTGCTAAAAAGGCTACTATCTTTCTGGAGTGTATTAACAGTGGTACTGAATAAATAATTGTCCCACTCTACTGGGAGATAATTGTCCCACTCTACTGGGCACTAGTGAGTCCTCAACTAGAGTGCTATCTCCAGTTCTGGGTCTCACACTTTAAGAAAGATGTGGACAAATAGGAGAGAGTCAAGAGGAGAGCTACAAAAATAAGAGGGTGGACTTGATAATTCTTCCAAGTATGTTAAGGGCTGTTATAAAGAGGACGGTAATCATTTGTCCTCCAAGTCCACTGAAGGTTATAGTAGTAATTATAGTAGTAATTGTTTTAATCTGCAACAAGGGAGGTTTAGGTTAGATAATAGGAATAACTTTCCAACAATAGGGATAGTTAAGTACTGGAATAAGTTTCCAAGGGAGGTTTCAGAGTGGTAGCCGTGTTAGTCTGTATCAGCAAAAACAATGAGGAGTCCTTATGGCACCTTAGAGACACGTACTAATTTCCCTCTACTGTTACTCACACCTTCTTGTCAACTGTTTGAAATGGGCCACCCTCATTACCACTACAAAAGAGATTTTTCCTCCCTTGGTATTCTACTGTTGAAAATAGCCTACTTTAATTGAATTGCCTCGTTAGCACTGACCCCCCATTTGGTAAGGCAACTCCCATCTTGTCATGTACTGTGTATATATACCTGCTACTGTATTTTCCACTCCATGCATCTGATGAAGTGGGTTTTAGCCCATGAAAGCTTATGCCCAAATAAATTTGTTAGTCTCTAAGGTGCCACAAGGACTCCTCATTGTTTTTTCCAAGGGAGGTTGTGGAATTCCTGTAATTGAAGGTTTTTAAGAATATGTTACACAAACACTTGTCAGGGATGGTCTAGGTATAATTGGTCCTACCTTTGTGCAGGGAGCTGGACCAGTTGACCTCTCAAGGTACCTTCCAGTCTTACATTTCTATGATTCTATAATTCCTAGCATCCTCTTAGTTGGTAACTGTATAATTTACAGAATATATCACCACCTCCCTTTCAGTCACGTCTTTTACAGTCCCCCTGCTTTCCTACTTGTTCTGTATCTTCTGGGGATATTGGTTGCTATGGAACTGACTGATGCTACATGTAAGGCAAAATGATTCTCAAACATAATGTAACTGGGTCATTTTTTGTGATGTTAAAAGTCAAGGTGATTTGTAATCTGCAGCAAAATATTTGTACAAATAAAAGAGTCTATTTTTGTCACACGTTATCTGAAATGTAGGGGATGTCTTGTAGGTTGCAGAATTTTACAAGAATCTGTGGCCAGGAAACCTTACTTAACTTTAATTCTGTCCTTAACTTTTAAGTGCTTGTCTTTGCAACCTTTATGTTCTAATTAATGTTTTTTCCATGTGAATATATAAAACATACAGAGAGAAAGAATACATGATTGTGTTGTGCAATATAAAGAGGTGGTCTTGGCACAAATTTGGAATGGCCACATTACTCGTGGATGGTGAAGCCATGAGCAAATTATGCCGCTCATCCCAGAAATAGCTCTGATGGTGTCAGAGGGAATCTCATCCAGTTTTTAGGAGCAGTTTGGTGACCTTGTTAAAGGTGAATACGAGGAATTGGTGGAGATACTCCTATTTGTGGCATAGAGAACTCTACATCAGAAAAATACATTGCACCCACAAGCTTTATCATTAATTGCCAAGTCATACTTGTGGATATCCAGTTTCATGGATAAATGTAAAATGCCGAACCAGCTCTGAGGGACCACTTGGACTGAGGAATACTCATGTCATTTTCAGTGATCCTTCGAAATGGCATAGGTTTCAGTGCTGTGGGACTGTCATTTCTCAGTGCCAAATCTGAACGAATTACCAGGCAAAGGGTCTCATCCCTACATTGACACATGGCAGCAATATTAGAAATTGGGTGGAATCCTGAATGCAAAGAAATTAGCAGCTCCTGGAAGGTGACACTTGTGATTCTCACCACCTTTTTCCTTCCCTGCTTGTCTCTGCGTATATATGAATCCTCTGACCCCCCTGCCGTATTAGTCTTATTTGCATAAGCATATTATGAGCTACTGTAGTGCAATATTGCATTTTCACTAATTAGACTAGGGACATACTATCTAAAATTAATAACATCGGAATAGATGATATTATGTTCACGAAAGCAAGCCTGAATCTTTAAAATTGCATTAACCCTTTTATCCCACTAGTATAGGTGGAGAGCTGGTTCCCATGTTCAGATTGGGCAGGTGCTTCAGGCACAGGACCCAGGATAAAATCCAAATTTGGGGCTGGGGATATTCCTTTACCAACAGCATCATGTGATGGTCCATTCCCCATGACACCATACAGAGGAGAGAACTGGCCCAACAAATCGTTTTGAGTATAGGTCTGATTTTAGGGTTGGAATCCCAATTAATCTCTTGGTTCTACACAGCTCTTCCTAGTAAAAAAACAAAAACAAAAAACAATAATTCTGAAAAACACTTAAGGTTCATTTATATACCTACAAAATTACCTACTGTATGTGTGTGTCTAGGTAAGAAAGAAACTAGATTTCTTTACTAAGCACTGTAGCTTGGTAATGCACAATATGACAATGGCAAGAGAGAAAAGATGAGGCAAGGAAGTGGACTATTAAAGCCAGTTTTTTTACAACATGGCTTGTGTTTGTGTATCTGTAGTGACTTGCTCACTAAGGCCCTTACTCTAGTTTTTCTTATGATGATTTATGCCAAGGTAAGATCAGAATCCGTCGCTGAGTGTTTTGTGCACTATCACTTCCATGTGCAAATGGTAGTGCATAACTGTGTAAATCCTATTTGTGAGAGCAATTGAGTTTTGTGCATGTACATTTGATTGCATCTGTGTGCAAGTGACAGTGCTAAAAAAATAGTGTGTATGCAAGTGATTGCACATATAAAGTTTCATGCATACAAACAGAAGCTAGGCTGAGGTCCCTTCAGAAAAAAACCTTCATTTTCATTTAGTACTGTTCAAATTTCACTCACTTTGGGACTTGTTTTGAGACCACATGATGATATTTCTTACCTTACTGCCTAAAATTTTAATGGGACAGGTTGCTTCAGTATCTGCCATCTGCACAGGGGTGTAAAGGTCTGTCTGTGGTGCTGAAAACTGATAGGGCACAGCTTTCATCTATATTCTGTTTTAAAGGGAATGGAGCAGGTCATCTTATATCAGCAGAGCTCTAGTTATAGTGTAAATCAAACTTGTACTGTATATTAGAAGAGAAATGCATTATAGCAGTCCAGCCCAAGCAGCTATTCCTAGCCTTTCCTCTCCCACTTATCCAAATTCCAAGTCATGTTCAGGCATTTGTTTTGCAATGGAAAGGTTTTTCCGAGGGGGAGGAGAAATTGGCTCTTCTATGCAAAAAATATCTCCGATAGTAATTCAGAGGTGCTAGTGAAGTGATCTGAAACAATAAAATAAACCTGCTCACTGTTAGAAATCAGAGAGAGCTTTATACATGCCTGCCTGGTGCTAACTTCTTCAGCGCTTAGCATGCTGGCAAATTCTGAATCCATCCGTGCCCAGGCCTCCCACAGTCAAAATTTTAACTGAAGCAATGGGAGCCATGCTTGAGTGAAAACTGAGTGAAGACTTCAGGACTTAGTGAATGCTCTGTAAGACATTAGACAGGAGGAACATCAGACATGAGACTAAGGTAAAATTTTCAAAAGCATGTGACTTAAGAGCCAAAGTCCCATTTTCAAATGTGGCTTTTGGCATTTAGGAACCTATGTCTTATTGAAAACCTGAAAGATGCATTGACTATGTCTACACTATAAGCGCTACGGTGACTACAACAGTGTAGATGCTTCCTACAGTGATGAAAAGAGTTGTTCTGTCAATGCAGGTAATGTACCCCCAAGAGATGGTAACTAGGTCAACAGAAGTATTCTTCTGTCACCCTAGCCAGGTCTGTATCAGTGCTTAAATCATTTGAACTATGGTGTTCCGGTGTTGAATTTTTTCACATACCACCTCCACGTGGTGTAAGTAGGTCAACCAATATTTTAAGTATACACCAGACCTTAGGAACCTGAGTGTCTTTCACTTTTAAAAATGAGATTTTGGCTCCTAAGTCACTTTACGTACTTTTGAAAAAATTACCTGAGACTTTGTGGAAAGGCTTTGAATTTTGTCCCATTTTTGGTCAAAAAGTTTCAAATTTTTGTTGAAAATTTTTGAAATTCCATCCTTTTCCTCCTCATTTTTGACCAGTTCTGTATGATGCCACATGACAGCAGTTAGGAGTGATAAGAAGTGGAGTGAGATGACATTTGGTAGGAAGGCCTTTGTCAGCTTTCAAAGTAAAGGGTTATACCAGTTTCTTGTCCCATTGTTCCCAAGTGACCAACATTTTGAAATGTGGACCTGTTGACCAACATAAGACCTCCAAACCCCGCTAAATATAAAGAGATGGAAAAACATTTGTTCTGTCTCCTCAGAGTTGGTCGTTTCTGGGAATGGCAAACAGAATTGTTTCGCTTTGGTCTGAAAATGAAAGCAATGTAAAATACACTTGGGGTTTTGGATTAAAAGTGTATTTTAATTTTACCAAGACAGACACACTTTCTCGTAAAAGGATTCAACAAGGTTGGAAAGGCTGGTTTAATTTTAAGTATATTCAGTGAAGCTGGGGCCTCAAAGAACTTACTTTTTGATTCAAGCTTTTAGAAACTTTAGTACATTTCTGATGTTGGCTTAAAAACAGCATTTCAGATGTCTGCTCAAGGCTGCCTCCATATGGTTCTATTATAACTGGCCCCCAATAGTAGTTCTTCCCCCATTGCAAGAACTAGCGTCAGGAAGATTTTGGAAACTTGTATCTATAAAACAATATGTCTCTAATGAAGCTTGTTTTTCACCCCTTCTCTTCCTTCCCCCACTCCTTTTTTCCCGTTAGTCGGAAGTATCCTGGATCCCCAACAAACACTACTCTGGGATTTATGGGTTGATGAAGCTGGTTCTGACAAAGACTCTCCCTTCCAGTCTCGAGCGAGTCATTGTCCTCGACACAGACATAACCTTTGCCACTGACATTGCTGAGCTATGGGCCGTCTTTCACAAGTTCAAAGGTATTCTAATGCCATTTTTAATGCTTCTTTTGTAAACTAAGCTGGGGGAAAGCTGACATTTATTTTTAAATACTTCTTCTCTTGCGGTTTCTGGTGTTTGAATATGTGTACTCTGCTTGGTACTTTTCTTCACAACAATGCAGGCTCAGTTGTCAACACTCATTTGGAGCTGTTTTGTTCTTCCTATTATTTTGGTGGTGGTGGGGAGTTCAGGAATAAGGTGGATAGTGCGGAGAGGAATTATTACCTGCTGTAATGTAATTCTAGGCAACTTTAAATGTTTAACACTCAAATAACCTCATTATTTCATATTATTTTTATTAATAAATCCAAACAGATTGTTTTAAACATAGCCTCTATTTGTTATCACTGCAAATGAGGAGAACCTACTTGGAGTGATGCAAGGGAGGACGGATTATTGCCTGCAATTATGTGAATGAAAGTAAAATATTTCCTGCTTCTGTTAATAAGTTGATAGAGGCATCTGCTGGATATAAAGTGTCTGGAGTAGATTCCTTCACTCCTATTCACTGCCATTACCTCCCTGAAGTCTGTCACATAGTTTGACAAGGAGAGAGTCATTTTCAAAGCAAATGGATAAGGAGGGGCTAGCCACACAACTCCCATTAAAAACTGTAGCGCTCAGTGACTTTGAACTCCTGTTTTCTCTCCCACAGGAATCTACCAAGTTTATAACTCCTGCGGCACCACGCTCACTCTTTAAATATTGAAACCTTCTTTTTTGTTGTTTGATATTTTTCTTCTCTTCAGACTGTCCAGGAGGGATAGCTACCACTTGTTCTCAGATCACAGAGAGATTTGATTCTTTAATGGAGCCACGAATTTCCAGCATGCCTGACATCTGTATTTATAAAATCAATATTTAACAATTATTTTAGGCTTCTCTAGTCCATTCCTCAGTTTTCCCATTAGTCTTCTCAAAATAACTTGGAAAAGACCTCTTTGGGACAATTCAGAGTGTTCCTGAGACAGTACTTAGCACAACGGCAGTAATACTGCTGTTAAGGGAAGTTATCTCCTCTGTAGGAGTCTGACACCACATCCTTTCCATCCCGGAGGGCAATTTTAGAGCTATCGATTCTCTTGGTAGAAATGTTCAGACACCAGTTATTGGCTAGAAATGGCTGTTGGAAATCTCGTGATAATTTCATCTGATGTTTCAGCAAGTAAAAGTATTTTCACGGTGGGTGTAGAATGGAAGAGGGTCAGAGCTTCCTTCTGTGGGATCCTGGGGGATAGCAGATATTACATTCCAGCACAGCCTCTTCCCGTTTACGAAAACACACACACATATACACAGAAACATCTGAAGTCTGTGGTTCTGTTTGTACCCAGGAAGTCTAAATTTTCAAGTTGATCATAATGATTTAGAGAGGCTGATGGTTCAGATTCTCTTTTCTAGGACAACCTATCTGGAAGAAGTTTAGGTTGAGGTTGGTCTTTTTCAGCATAGACATGTCAAATGTGTTACCTTGAGATGCCCAAAATAAATTTGTGGTTATGGCCTGTAACCCAAGGCTATAGAGTTAGGGATATCCTGTGTCCTTGATCCACAAAGGGTCTCCCACAAATTCATAGATTCAAAGAGTTTAAAGCCAGAAGGAACCAAGAGATCATCTTGTCTGACCTCCTGTATATCACAAGCACTTAAATTTCACCCTGTTACCCCTCTATAGTTCCTTCCTTCACAGAATATTGTGAGGAAAAATTCATCAATAAAAACACGAGGTTTGTGCAAAGATCAAGGAGAGAGAATATGGCCCTTATATAATAACTTTTATTGTAGTTGGTAAAGTTACTGTTACATTCAGCATCACTCAGTCAGGGGAAAATGATACAGGATGCTTTTTAGAACCATTACTATTTCTGTTCTTTGTTTGTTTGCTCCTCTGCATATGCAGTTACGAGGGTTGCTCAATCAGGGTAGCTGAGTGCACAAATTACTCATATAAATATGTGCACTTGGTTATTTGAAAATCTATTCACTGAAGTGGCACCGTTAGGCTTCAGAGTCAACACACCATTGAGATTAATATGGGAAACACACCTCTCTTAGATTGTTTCAGAAATATTGTTTTAGACTGTGTCACATTTAGAAGGTTATCTCTGCAGCCATAAGGGCTAGATATTTATTAATATTGTAGTGGAAGTTTTCATTTTGTATAATCTGAATCGGTTATTGGGGGCTGGATATATGCATTAAGGGGGCCAGATCCAGCTTGTCAGCTATGAGTTTGACATTCCCGCTTTAGCCTTTCTCTCCCTGTCTCCCAAAGTTAAGCATGCTGCAGTATCTCTTTCTGTAGGGTAGATTTTTTAAACAAACAATATATTAATATTCACTTCAAAGGTTTCTGTCTGCAGCCAGTCTGGTAGGGGCAGGCTTCTGAGGCTTAATTTACATAGGTTAGGTTTTCCATTCATCTCACATTGGGTTCTGACAGTTCCAAACATGAGAAACCATTTAGCCATGGGGCAGGAAAACAAGACCACAGAACATACACATTCTTGGATAAAGTGCTGTAAAATATTTCAGGCAGTAAAACCTAGTATAGCCAATCCACTTTCATTGCAGAAATTGTATGAATTCTACTGAGAAAAGAACAAGTCCTAAACTATGTTCTCTTCCATCAGTCATAGAATTTTTAAAAGGCCCCATCAGCTAATTGTTTTGTTATATTTATTCTTCCATCCTCTCAGCAATGAAAGATTTTTCCCCCCTTCAAGTTTCTGATTTTGTCTTTAATTATTTAGTAAACATTTATTTCCTTTAGCCCAGGTTTGAATGGGGCAGAGCCATTTTGGCTCTGACTTTATCACATATCATTTGAATTACACATGGAGGCCCCAACTTTGATCAGGACCCCATTGTGCTAGATGGTGAGAGACAGTCCCAGCCTCAAAGAACATACAGTCTAAATAGACAAGGTAGACAAAGGAAGTATTAATGCTTTCCTTTTATAGATGAAAATTCCCACCTCTCTTGCTTTGGCCTCTTGGTAGTTAGATGAGTAAAAAGCACATATTAGTATGTTTATAAGGCAGCTGGGATTGTTGCTGTTGGACAAGTTTTTTCAATTTGCCTTTAATCTCAGTATGTTACAACCCAACCTGTGGTGTAAGAGCTATGACCAGACAGAAACATGTTCCTCCAACAACAACTTACGCTGTGAACCACAAAACTAACATGTGAATGTTATTCAAGCTAGGAAGACTTGCAAGGACCATCTATACCTCTGTTCTGCTGACTCTGATGGGTATGGGTCTCCACACAAAGATAGAATTAGGCAACCCTAATTGCCTACTGGCAGCTAGTACTTGTTATCCTTGCTTGGTTTTGCCTAGTCAATGTCATGTGTAAGCAACAACTCAGAAGCATGTATGAGAGCCCAGTAGTTCCTGGAGGGGGTCAGTGTTGAAGAGTCAGTTTTAAACATAATGCTATCATTTATTTCCAAAGGTGCTTTGGTGATTCTTGGGACAAACTCTAAGCATACCTGTCTTGGAGAATGTAGCTAGCCTCTGATGCCACTCTAATGCATGTGCAGTGTCAGCCACTTCCACAATCCAATTGGCCACTTGCCTTTGCAGCTGTACTTAACTATAAATATTTGGAGTTGTTTAGAAATCAACTGAATGTACTAAGTAAAATAAATGGTATAGTTCACATAATCCCATCATGCATATCTGAAAAGCTTGTTAAAGAATTAAGATTTATGCACTGCCCCCTATTGTCCAAGCTGCCAAACAGGAGAGTGGACAGATAGGAACTGAAATCCCAGTTCTTATTCCTTGCATGGATAAACACAAGCTACAGAACCTGTTTGCTTTGTGTCAAGAGCTCAAACAGTGATAAAAATCTGTACTGACATCATAAATACCAGAAAAGGTCAACAGTGATTTGGGTGCAGGGTCTAGTGCCCACAGCTGAAGAGGGATTGGCACATAGTCAATCCCAAACTTTAAATTTGTAAACACTCAGCGTGTAGGCTCTTTGGCACATTGCTCTGCAGATTGCCTGAGGTAACAATCTAAATTCATGCAATCTCACACCTTCTTTAGCAGAAAAAAGAAATTCCTGTGTAGGTGGTTTAGTAATCCTCCTACAAGAACTATGATCTGTACAGTTTGTATATCATATGTGTGTGTTGCTTTTAATTTTTGTGTGAAGTTAATGTGCCTGAAAGTGAGGGGCTGACAAATCAGCTGGAGTCAGGAATAGTGTAGGATGGTGCTGTTTCAGTTTCCCCCAGTGTAGCTCTCTTAAAAGTAGCTCAGCCTTGATCATTTCGGCTAATCCTTAGCCTTGGCCTTTCCTATACAAAGCCAACACTCAGTCCTTTTTTGCAAGTAACTATAGTTCCCTCATGGCCAAGATGGAGTCTCCTCTGCAGATGGCTCTAGCCAAGAAAAGATGCATGTGGGATGCAGCAGGGAAATTCCCTTTCACCCCAGGGGCACCTGTCTCCCCTCCCCCACCCCCAAGGGCATGTGCGCGCACCCACCCCACACACACACACACACAATAGTACAACAAATATAGGAAAGGAAAATACTTATTTAAAGAGGAATGAATGAAGGAACACAACAGCGGGAGAAGATGGGGGAACAACATGAGGACTCACGGGCCCAGTGGTACCACAATATAAAAGGATAGACACTGAGCAATGCATTTAGACTCAGAGTTCAAGAATCCTGGGCAGAGTACCAGTTCAGCAGTGAGTCTTGGGTGCTCCTGGTCATCCTCTGCGCTAGTAAAGTTTCCCTAACAAACCCCTCTTCTGCCGCTCTCTGCAAGCCCCACAGAGTGGCTCAACCTTAACTAGCTACACCCTCCCTCCTTATTCCCAGTGCAAGGTCACAAGCCCCAGTACTCATGGCCCCAGACAGGTCTGGGTGACAGTGATACTGGGTCTGACTCCAGTTTGTCCTTCTCAGGTGATTTCTTTCGGCACAGTGCTCCTCCTGGCTCCTCTCCTGGGGCATCCCTGGTTGGCCACTCTGTCCCTCCCAGGCTTCCGGCTGGTTCTCGGCTGCTTCACTATGTGAAGGCCTGCACGCTGTAGCTCCTCTTGTCTGGAGCTACAGACACCCTCATACCCCTGTCCTCTGCCTCTCTCAACATCTCTCCCCCTGAACAACCAGCACCTCTTCTGCCTCAGGACAAGGTTGTAAAGGTGGCATGCTCTCTAAACCCCAAGGGGGTTAGATGCATATGTTGGTTTTATGATGCAATCAAACATCCATTTGAAGCTGAGATGAAAATATAAAATTAATTGTCACCTGAGACCTAAGACAGGATGTGAACCAGGGTTTGTTTTTCAGAAGGCTCTGTAGTCCAGTCTGCCAGTCTATTCACAGTAAAATCACTAAAAAGAAAAGGAGGACTTGTGGCACCTTAGAGACTAACAAATTTATTTGAGCATAAGCTTTCGTGAGCCACAGCTCACTTCATCGGATGCATTCAGTGAGCTGTAGTTCACGAAAGCTTATGCTCAGATAAATTTGTTAGTCTCTAGGGTGCCACAAGTACTCCTTTTCTTTTTGCAAATACAGACTAACACGGCTGCTACTCTGAAACCAGTAAAATCACTAAAGCTTTCCTAGATCATTCTGAGACTGGATCTGTGCAGGCTGCATGAGGCATTACTTGTGAACAGTCCTACAGCCATGTTTCTGTTTATTCTGGTCCATACAGTAGCGGTTTTCATTTTCTAACTAATCAAGAGAAGGCATTAGCAACTCGCACCTTGGCATGTATGAAAATCCACAATACGAGTTGGTCATTTTAAGAAGGAAACAGGATCAGATAGTGGCACTGTGCATTAAAATAACTGAAGGTGGCTATTAAAATAACTTAACATTATCTGAATTCTTATAGGTATCTAAAAAGGCCGAATCGTACTTTTCTTTTTATGACCAAACATCTGTTAGTTTCTGAAAGACCTGTGTAAGTGTTTTATGGTTGGACTACAGTATATCACTGTCTTAGGGTTATTCCACAAATGAAATAGATTTTCTCTTTGAGGAGGGCCATGTGGAGAGTGTATCTGTTTAAAGTTTCCTATTCCTGATTATTGCAACATGTGTTTTCCCATTTTTCCACTGCAAAAGTGTTGAAGCCTCATCAACAACAATCCTGTATGATAGCTATAGCTGATAAGAAATTCTGGGATGTGTGGTGGAACTTCCATATCTCCATATGCTGCTGGATAATTTACGTCTAGTTGTAGAACTAACAAGGGATGCGGACAGGCCCTGGCCTCTTAGGGGAAATCCTGATATATAAAATATGATTCTTTTTCTTTGCTTTTTGGTTTCTGAGCCTTTAGGATACACTTCTTTCTTGTTTTCATGATTTTCTCCAAAACTATTAGGGCTATTAACTTACTTGGTTACAAATTAAAGCTGAGATTCACTTACCATCTTTTGATTCCAGCAACTGGGGCTTTTAGAAAACACCAGCTACCATGAAGACTTGCAATAAAATCATAAAACTTGGCAATGCAGAAAGCATGAGCAATGTTTCTATCTCTTCAGCACCAATATAGAGCTTTCTCAGCATCTCTCTTCTCTTAAGTCTGTGTTGGCATGCCATCCATTTTAGAGCTCCATGGGGGGATTCCATGAGTTACCAAACTTCCAAACTAAACATTTTATGACTCATTCAGTATTAAAGGGGAAAATATTCTTGGTCTCCTGTGAACACTTTGTGGAAGATTCAAATTGGTTTAATTACATTTCTGTCGGTTACTTTGTGAAGGACTTTTATTGCAAGCCTTTGTTGAAAGAAACCTGATAAGTGTCAGCCTGCTGGTGGACATAATTTGAGTTCAGGTCCCAAGCTCCCTAAATCCAGCACAAGCTGAGAATTTTCAGGAGGCAGAACATTCAGCCTCCAGAGGATGGGCATAGGGTGAAGAACAACTCTTCAATGGCCTTGTCTCATCAGTGCAGGAGAGGGACAATTCAGGGGTGGGGATAAAAATGTTGGGGATCTGAGGATTTGTGGAGAGCTCTACAGAAATGAGAAACCTGCGTGCAATAATAAAAGGAACAAATCAGGAGCTGCTGAGTGCTGACAGACATCTTGGTGGGTTGATCCACCCTCCCACCATGATGCAATATACCCTTCATGCAATAATCAGACTTCTTACTGATGCATTTCATTTCTCATCAATTCACAACTTGTTTACACTTTATTTCTCCTATATGGCTTAAAAAATACGCTGTCAAATATTCCCCTGAAGGAAACGCATGTTCTTAGTCCATTTACTAATACTGGTGCTGGTAGCTTCTATATTCAGTGATTCTCAGTAAACAGAGCAGATGAATAAACAGACCATGAATGTGGAGTAAAGAGCTACCTGTCCATCATTCCAACAACATTTAGCTACAAGTCTGTAATGATGATTTCGCTTGACATAAGTGAAAAAGCCCAGAGGATGAGGCACATGGGTCATTCCCTTAACAAATGAAGTTTACTCTAAGGTTTGATAGTTATATTACTGGGACTAAAGAAATAATTATATCTAATAGATAGATTTCCATGCCTAGGGCCCTTGTTCTAATCACACATAATCTATCAAAAACATTTGCTTTCCGTTGTTCTCTGTGACGTGCATTGTAATAACTTGATATTCTATTTTCTCCAGCTCTGGGCCAGACATATTTTCTTAACCAACCTACCACAGCAGTAACAATCCATACTTTTAAGGACCTAAGGCCCCATTTCCAATTACAAAGTTCTCATCTGAGATTTCACCTTTTTGGGTTTCATGCTGCAAATCATGTCTAATACTATCCTTAACGGCACAAGAATGTGCATAGGGTACAGAATGGCTTAGAGGACATCTGTCTTGCAGGCTGGAGTTGGAAGGTGGAATGCATTGCCCAGAGGTCAGTGCTATGATTGCCCCATCAGCCTTATGAGATTGTGATACTGCTGTTTGCAATACCCAGAAAGGGGGAAAAAGGCTTATCAAATTAAGCTGATGTATTACACTGTTGAAGTAATGCTGTGTACAAAGTCACTGGATGTGTGAGTCAGTGGAAAAAAAACCCCAACAACAAATCATATGTTTAAAGAAAATCTATAATCAGTCCACTTCTGTAGAAATAATAGAGAACACTCATGTTTACTTCTAACCTAGGCTAGTATCCTAAAAAACCAAGGACCTTTGAACCCCAGACCAATGACAGAAGAAAGAAATAGATTTGTGTGTAATGACCTACTTCTCCTCCCAAGTGTCTGTACTTTACTTAGGGCTCGAGCTTGTTCTTCTCCATGCCCTTTATAGCAATCTTCAGCTTGCTTTCAGCACATGCCAAGCAGTTCAGTTATGGAGAGGCTTTTCTTCCTCTAACTCTTTTCTGGAAGTAACTCTTTTCTATGCCCTGAGGCATTGCTATGGGTTTTAGCCCTGGTCACTCCAAATATACACCAGAGATGGTTGAAAAACTTTCAACAGAAACTCCAGAAACACTCAAACTAAAACCCAGCGTGTCATAGACTTTTATTTTAGTATATTAAATGCTTGTAGATGTGAAGAAATAACAGCACTGATTTAAGCCAGACATAGTGCAAGCTTCCTCTGCATAATTGTACCAATGAATCCCAGTTCTGACCCACCAGCACACAGCATTCTTCTAGGATTGTTTCCATTACAGCTTCATTGGTGCAAGTTAGGGGTGAGATGCAGTGCTCCTTGTTCTTTCTGTTCTGGGCTTATTCTGAGTTGGGACTGCCAGGCATACCAAAATGTGTAGTAGTTTTGTGATATGGCAAATGGAGGCTAGGTTGAGATAACAGATTAATTTTCACTTGTTTTCTGTATAAGATTTGGACCAAATTCACAGGTGGTGTATATAATTACACTTTGTTAAGTTGGAATGAGTGTAAGTTCCTCAGCCCTACTATGTCCCCTTTGCATGGCTTGAAAGCTGCAAAGGGGACCCAATGACGGATGGCAGCAGCTAAGGATTCCCCTAGTTTAAGAAAATCCTCAGTTATATCGGGCCAGCCTGACATCAGCTACATCTGGTCCTACTGGCATAGATGGTCATTCTGAGACTGGGAAGGGTATGTCAGCAGAGTAGCTCCTTGGGAAATGTTATCTGCAGGATAAGTTAGAACAACCCTGAGACTGCTCTCACTTGTGTCTGGGGTCGATTTGGTTCCTGGCATCCTCCAGAATTTGAGACACTGGAAAGGGGATGCTGCTCTGACACACCCGGGAATCTTGACCATTGGGGACAGAAATTAA
Organism: Caretta caretta; assembly: GCF_965140235.1. NCBI lineage: Eukaryota > Metazoa > Chordata > Testudines > Cheloniidae > Caretta > Caretta caretta. Next base: position 256,688,557 of record NC_134206.1, on the reverse strand, counting down.
TGTGTAGCAAGAAAAACAACCAGCAGTTGGATGTAAGAAGGTATAAGATAAAACACCCTGCTTTATCTTACATCTTGTTGTTGCTGACAGCCTTTCCCACTACAACTCTGCCCTTCTGCCCCTTCAGTGCATAATTTACTCTAATTTATATTTAGACCATTTTATTGAAGCATAAGCCACATTTACATCCCCTCTGAATGTGGCCCATGGTCTCCAGAATTCCACTAATCCACTGCACCACTGAGCCTCCTACAAATGTTGATTCTGTAGCCAGTGATGGTGGAATACTTCCTTCCTGAATACTTCAGGATGTGATTGTTGTGGGTGCCATGGGGCACCCCTGAAGGACTGCCTACAGGCTTATTGCCAGAATTCCTCATTGTTAAGCCATATCAACATCAGCTCTACCAGTAGCATGGAGAGTCAAGTGATCTTCACTGCAGCTACGTAATAAAGATGAGTGCTGATTAAATTGGTGGGCCTGATCCTCAGCTGAAGTAAATCAGCATTGCACCACTGAAGTCAATAGAATAATGCCAATTTACACCAGTAGAAGATTCTGGCTCCTTGATTATAGGATTTACATAACTATTCTTACTGTGCACTTGCATTTTCCTTTATAGGACAATTATCAAAAGGTGAGGAGAGGTGACTAGGGGCAACAGCGAGGTATCTGGTGTAGATCACAAATAAAAAGTTTGTTGATCTCAGCTGGGTTACAGAGCTGTCAGACGTTTTGGTATGGTTGTCTGTCTCTGCTCAAGAGAAATGCAGGTCAGGGATGAATTGGATTAGCAGAGCTGTGTAGAGACCTAGGACTGGAACTGCAGGGGTCGGGATCTGAAGTACTTTGGCAGAGCTGTAAGAGGACATTTGCACACTGACATCAGTGTGATTCTCATGGTCATCTAATTCATTCAAACATGATAAACAATAAAAAAGTGAAAATAATAGGAGGAAAAAGAGAGAAAACAGTATCAGGATAAGAAGGGGGAATAAAAATGGGGTACAGAGAGCAGGAGAGAAAGGAATCAAGAAATGGAGAAAGGGAATAAGGAATCAAGAAAAGACTCATGGCTGTAATGTTAGTGGATTTTATCTATTGTGACAAAGTTCCTGCTCTACCTTGGTGGGTCTTGCGCTTATTGGCGGATTTGCTTGCCTTGGAGATTCACGGCAGCCCTCAGCCTGGCCGTTTTTCTGAATTCACAGTCCAGTCGACTACTCCTGTGTCTGAACAGGGGTTGGGAGGATTTGGGGGGAACCTGGGCCCGCCCTCTACTCCGGGTTCCAGCCCAGGGCCCTGTGGAATGCAGCTGTCTAGAGTGCCTCCTGGAACAGCTGTGTGACAGCCACAACTCCCTGGGCTACTTCCCCATGGCCTCCTCCCAACACCTTCTTTATCCTCACCATAGGACCTTCCTCCTGGTGTCTGATAATGCTTGTACACCTCAGTCCTCCAACAGTCCGCATTCTCACTCTCAGCTCCTAGTGCCTCTTGCTCCCAGCTCTTCACACGCACACCACAAACTGAAGTGAGCTCCTTTTTAAAATGCAGGTGCCCTGATTAGCCTGCCTAAATTGATTCTAGCAGCTTCTTGATTGGCTGCAGGTGTTCTAATCATCCTGTCTTAATTGTCTCCAGAAGGTTCCTGATTGTTCTGGAACCTTCCCTGTTACCTTACCCAGGGAAAAGGGACCTACTTATCCTGGGGCTTATATATCTGCCTTCTGTTTCTCTCCTATAATCATCTAGCCTGACCCTGTCACACTATCTTGGGCCTAAATAGGTGTAAATGGCATAGTTCTATTGAAATCAATACATCTTTCTCCAGATTTATTGCATCCCTCTGCCAGAATTGTTGAACAAAAGGAAAAACTTTTTTCATGTGACTAGTGGAATAACATTATCAGTTAGTAATTCAGCATTTATTTAAGTTAACTTTGAGTTTTGCAATCCGCTACTTTGCTCTACAAATTAATAGCGCAAATGTCACCCCCTTCTGGCATGAGTAATTATTTTTGTATTATTATCCTTTTTTGTTATTTGTATTTCAGTAGTGCCTAGAAGCCCCAGTTATGGGCCCCTATTCCTAGCTTCAAAGAGGGGACTGTTGCAGAGATTTCTTATTCTGTTGCTGTGCAGGAAAAGCCTTGTTGCTTTCCTCTTCTTCCTAAAGAGTTTTGCTCATAAAACACCAGTTGTGTTCTTCGAGTGTGGAGGAAGTGGGCTCAGAGTGGTTTGTGCAATGGGAAATAGCTCAGAACAACAGTGAGATGGTGATTGATTTCTGTGACTCTCTGCTTTGGTTTTATTTTATTGTTTTAAAGGTTTAATTGCCATAATGACACAGAGCTGTCCTTTATTACCATAGAAGCATACTGTTTTGGGTGAAAATTTTGTCCTCTCTCTCTCTCTCTCTCTCTCAATATAGAGTTTTCAGACAGTGATAATAGTACTAAACCACTTTTATTTTATCTAAAGTCTTTTTTACAAATCTGTCACATACCACTATAGAAGTTTCATAATATAGTTAGTTATATAATGAATGATAAAAATAAAGAGGATGTTAAATCCAAGAAGAAAATATTGTTTCATGGTTGGCTGAAAAGTCATGTGATGTCAGTGTCTATTACTGTACTTACCTCAGAGGTCAATAATAGTGAGTCCCAGTGCAGTATTATCCAGTCAGATTGCTTGAGTAAACCCTCAGACAAAAAACATTAGTTTAAAAAAAAAAAAAAAAAAAAAAAGCCAAGACTTAGAGTACGTATTAGTGACTTTAACATAAGAAATCTTGTCATGATAAGAAGAAAAGGAGTACTTATGGCACCTTAGAGACTAACAAATTTATCTGAGCATAAGCTTTTGTGAGCTACAGCATGCAGAGAACCACATTAGACCTGTATTCTGCAGTTTGCGCTGGCTGCCTAGTAGCTTTAGGATGTTGGTTTTGACCTATGAAGCCCTAAATGTTTTGTGATCTGGCTACCACCGAGACTCTCCCTCTCTCTGTGTGATACCTTCAGCAGCTGTGCTCAGGCTAATATACCCTGGTGCCAGAGCGTTTTCTTTGATGGGGTTTGATTCTGATTCTTGCTTTCCTGTTTGGACCCCTAGACCCTTGCTTTTAGGGTGTACAGCAAAGATCATCTTGGAGGTGTGGCATCTGGGAAGATGGTAAAATAAGGTATATAGCTGGTCAGATGTGGAGATTATTACTAGCCATTATTAGTATGGGCAAGTATGATTGCGACTTTTGTATGGACATTTCTGGTACTGCATATTTTAATGATTGTAGAAGTGCCTAGGTGTTAACTTGTGGGAAGGCCATCAAGGGGAGGAAGGGAACAAGGAGCTTGCAAAGCTTAAGAACTCTCCATTGTTCTTGGCTTGCCAGACAACTTTGACAAATCTCATAGACTTTAAGGCCAGAAGGGACAATCATAATCACCTAGTCTGACCTTCTCCATATTGCAGGCCTCAGAACCTCAACCACCCACTCCTGTGGTAGGCCCATAACCTCTAGCTGAGTTACTGAAATCCTCTAATCTTGATGTAAAGACTTCAAGTTACAGAATATCCACCATTTACTCTCGTTCAAACCAGCAGGTGACTCATGTCCCATGCTGCAGAAGAAGGCAACCCCCCCCCCCCTCGCCTGGGTCTCTGCCAATCTGACCTGGGAGAAAATTCCTTCCTGACCCCAAATATAGTGATCAGATAGACTCTGAGCATGTGGGCAAGACCGAGCAGTCAGACACCTGGGAAACAATTATCTGTAGTAACTCAGAGCCCTCCCCAACTAGTGTCCCATCACCAGCCATTGGAGATATTTGCTACTAGCTGTCACAGATTGGCTACATGTCATTGTAAGAAGTCACATCATACCATCCCCTCCATAAACTTATCAAACTCTGTCTTTGAAACCACTTAGGTTTTATGACCCCACTACTCTCCATGGAAGGCTGTTCCAGAACTTCATGCCTCTAATGGTTAGAAACCTTCATCTCATTTCAAGCCTAAGGCTGTTGATGGCCAGTTTATATCCATTTGTTCTTGTGCCAACATTGGCCCTTAACTTAAATAACTCCTCTCCCTCCCTGATGTTTATCCCTCTGATGTATTTACAGAGAACAATCGCAGCTCTCCTTTTCTTAGGCTAAACAAGCCAAGCTCCTTAAGTCTCCTGTCATAAAGTAGGTTCTCCATTCCTCCATGTTGTATTTTATCCCAATTACCGTTTACCTCTATGTCTTCAAGTACTCTCTCTTTCAAAATTTGTTCTAAGATCTTGCATACAATTGAGGTCAAATTAATGGGCCTGTAGTTTCCTGGATCACTTTTTTGTCCTTTCTTAAATGTAGGTGTTATGTTTCCAATTCTCCAGTCACAGGGTGTGACCTCTGAGTTTACAGATTCATTATATATCTTGGCTGTTGGATGTGTAATGTAATGTGCCAGTTCCTTTAATATTCTTGAAATTAGATTATCTGCTCACCTCAATTTGGTGTCATTAAACTGTTTGAGTGTGGCTTACCACCTTGGAGGTGATAATTTCTATTTCCATATCTTCATTCACATTAGCCACCCTGCCACTGCCCCCAAGTTCCTCATTACCTTTATTAAAAACTGAGGCAAAATGTGGGATGCTGCAGATGAGAGTCAAAAATAGGTGAGGATTATTATTACTAATTGTTTCTACAGCACTTCTTAGTTCTCTCTGCACCTGATGGCATCCTGACTTCGCAAAGTTTGGCCTCTCTGTTCCATTCAGAAGCCTCAGCCAAATTTCAAATAAGAGGGAGTTTTTATCACATTGAAATTAGTTTCTATTATCCTTAAATTATTGAAGATTGACCACCATGCAATGTGATTCCTGCCCTCATTAATCTTACTAACCGGCTACATTCAATACAAATCCATTTTCACAGCAGTCTTCCCACCTCTAATTTAGAATAGGCCATCTCAGCCTATTCCTGTACTCTCTAACAGTCTTGCCTTACTCTTTACTTTGTTATAGGCAGTCGTGTTTCCTTGCTGGTTCCAAAAGATCTTTATTTAGAGGCCAGTTAGGCACAAATGCTGATAGCTTCTGTGCTTTCATCCACATACATCATCAGGAAATAGACGGGTGTGTGCGTGCGTGTGTGTTAAAATGCTGCTTTCTGCTGTAGTATCAGTCCATAGTCATGATAAACTCACCCAGAGAACTTGAAACCTCATTTGACTGTCACCTGATCCCAGACTAGTGCTAGAGCAGCTGAGGCCTCCTCTAAAGTCATCTGACTGGACCCCATAGTGAGAAGGCTCAAGGTTCTTTATGTGAGTTTTCTCCTGCCTCACCTGTCCCAAATTGCTCTGTCATGCCAGCTCAATGGAGGGAGGGAGGATTTCATCCCCATGGAGAGTATTAGGGAATAGACAGTGTATCAGACTGCGGCTTTGTGGGGGACATTATCAATGTGCAAGAAATGCCCCAATATAACAACTGTATGGGTGAAACCAGACAGTCACTATGCTCTCAAATAAAGTCACAGGAAAATGATAAAAGAGAAAAACACCCTATCACGTGTAGGCAAACACTTTTCACAAAGCGGTCTCTCTATATATCTGATCTATCAGTCCCCATCCTCAAAGGAAACCTACACAACACTTTCAAAAGACAAGCCTGGGAGCTTAAATTCATAACTCTGTGAGGCACTAAAAATCATGGACTGAACAGAGAGACTGGAGTTATGGTTTATTACAACAACCTGTAACCCGCTAAACCCCCCTTTTTGTCTTATGCCTGCAGAGGTGTTAACAGGCCAGTCTACCTTGAATGGTCCCTTATAATGTGTGCTAACTTCTTATGCTAAACTGTCTGTTCCATTTTGCATTTTGCTGTGATGCTGGGAGTATGTTTCCCAGGCCTGAAGAAGAGCTCTGTGTGGCTTGAAAGCTTGTCTCTCTCGCCAGAAGAAGTTGGTCCAATAAAAGCTATTCTCTTACCCACCTTGTCTCTCTAAATATCCTGGGACCGACATGGCTACATTTACACTGCACACGTGCAAGTTCTTTGGCAGATACAGGAGAAATGCTTTGATCCTGTGAACCCAGCTTTATTTACCAGGGCACAAATAAGAGCTGTAGGTGTTGCATGGTTTAAAATCTCCCCAGATAGGCATTAAACAGCAAAGGCCATACAATAGGTATAATATTGCCATGTCCCCACAAACAAGAATCGGGGGACTACTAAAATTGGAAATGATTTTTCCCACCTCTGATCTGGCACTTCAGTAAAGATGTGTACTGCAGAATCCTGCATGGTACTAATTTCAACAAAGCAGGAGGCAGGCAATTTAGTAGATGGGAATGATGTGAATCCAAAGCAGATTCATTACAGCTGAGAACAGAGTTAAGTTAAAAATACATTAGCTGTTCTTTGTTACTGCTACAGTGTTCCTTAAAGTATTTATTTCCCATTCAGCCTGTCTTTCCTGTTGATTTTTAACATTGCATAATAAAATCCAACTAAAGAGAGCAAGGACAGTTCCCTCTGCTCACTTGGGAGAGGCTTTTATAATAAAGCACAGTTAGATAATTTAGCACAGCATTAGTGAGCTAAAGCTAGAGCAAAAAAGTGTTGCTCAGATTTGGCCCCCTGGCCTGAAGTTTGTCAGTTCATCCTTTAGATGAGTTACTAAATAAAAGGCATTTTTTGACAGGCTATACTGGCCCTTCACTGTTCAAATAGAGAATCTATCTGGGCTGAAAGAACCCCTCCCCAACCTGCTCCCTGGGAAAAAAAATGCTACCCCTCAATCTACTGCAAAGAGGCATGCAGGGTCAGCAGGGGTTAAACAGTTAGATATGCTTGGCAAGTAATCCTTGTTAACCTGCCAATTACCCAGCAGGATGTAAATCACCTGCTGACTTTTCCAGGGAAGGGGCTGGGAAGCCACTGAAAGAAGCCAGAGAGCTAATAATAAGAGCTGCTACAAAGGGGATTTCTCTGTTTCAGATGGTTGTTTCCATTAGCTTTTACTTGCTGCAGTTTAATAGTGACTGAATCAGTACTGGGCATGGAACCCTAGGCAGAAAGGTCATTTGTGTGTCTTATGTTTTTCTGTTAAAGCCCTAAATAAAGACGACATCTGAGAAAGAGCTGGAAACTTTGGCCTGAATTTCAGAAGAGTTCCTGTTAAAGTCAATGGGAGTTTTGGGTACCCAGCTCCTCTGTAAATCAGGCTCCTCATCCTTGAACAAAGTGTCCAGACTTTCTCTGAACATGGGGATAACAGCCTAGGTTCTGTTACTCTCTTGTACTCCAGCTTTGGTGACTCTTCCTCCCTCCAAATGTAAGGTAATCATCACGGGCCACTTTTCCTTGAGAAAGAAGCAGGATAATAGCAATATCCAGCTAAGATTCTCTCTCCGAGTGATAACCATTGGAGACGTGAAGACGGATCCTATTACAAGCCTTTCACACCTGCCGATCTGGGTTCAGGTCTAGATTGTGCTGTGGTTAATGAAATGTGTTTGTTAGTCTCATCCGAATCTTTAATGGACTGTTATCCGCATACACTTCAGCGTGACTGGTAGCCTGCTCAGGACTAGAAAATAGAAGGGGAGGGTTTGAGGTGTATATGCTGAGCTGTGGGAGGAAGAAGGAAGGTTTATATATCTCATAGCAGCATTTTGCCTAGTTCTGAATATTGCTGTGCAAGTCCCTTATTTTCCACTTCTTCCACATCTCATCCCTTACGAAAAGCCATAGCATCCTAGTGATCTTCCATAAGGCAGTAGAGGGCTAGAAGTGGCTCCCTCCAGTGGCTCCCTCCAGACTCAATCCACCTGCAATTTTTGAGTGTGATGGAAGGATGCTAGAGAGCAGAATGGGGTGCTGTGATTTACTGTCCCTTTTCCTACACAGGGAGAAGATGTTCCAGGATGAAGGACTGATTAACATTGGAACCTATTTTAAATGGGCCCTGTTTAGCAAAGTGCTTTAATCGCATTCCTGACTTCAAGCACATAAATAGTCCCATTGATTTCATTGGGATTGCGCACAAGCTGAATGTTAGGCCTGCGCTTAAGTGCCTTGCAGAACCGGGGCCCATACCACCTATCCCTGCAATGATTGACAGAGACAGGGGAGTCATGGCCTTTCGATGTCCAGTATGCACCCTCTTTGTTCTGAACTCAGTCAGTAACACCTGCTACGTGCTTGTCCTCCTCACTGCTCATGGAAGGACTGGGTGTGCTAATTTCCCATTAGCACCAAGTTGTTGACATTTGTACAGAAATCTAAAGAGTTGATTTTGGCACCAGGGAGAGAGAGAGTCATCAAAATGTCACTGATGACCATGATGAATTGCCACTCTCCATGGGCAGATGCTGCTGCCTGAGGCTACAAATCCTCAAAGAGCCCTCTGAAAAAGCTCCCGCCCATGACTCATAAACTCTTAACACAATGTAGTTTGATGACCTTTGATAAACTTTAAAGCTTCAAAGTGATGTTTGCAGCAAAGGTGTGAAGCAGGCTGCTGGGGACCTCATGGAAATTTAATCCGATTCCACATCTCTTAAACTGTTTTTTTGTGGGCTCTGTTTGTTTAATCTCTGCTCATCTTGATGAATTTCTTTATCTATAATTCATTAATGTATTTGTCACTTCTCTATCCATCTGTGCATTCACCTATCAATTTGCTCATCACCTATCTGCCCGTCTGTCTGCCATCTATTAATTTTTGTCACCAATTTACTCTTACCACTATGTAATATTTCATATACAATGCTGGTCATTTATCCATCCCTACCCCTCATTCTGGGGATTGTTATATCTGTGCCATATAGCTGTACATCTGTCTGCCTAATTGCTCTCCCTTACTCCCCATCTTCTTATCATTATGTAGGTGAGTAATACTCTTGTATTATTAAGGATATTAGGGAGGAGCAGTAGTTATAGGTTCTCTTTCAAACCCATTAGTCAATAAAAGGAACTAAATAAATAATAGTGTCCCACACCATTGCCTAAATGATATTGCTTCCTACTAGGCACATGGGAGTTTCAGCCTGCTTGTTCTTTAATTAAAAGTAAGTTTTCAGCTGCTTCTTTTATCATCAGAATTTTGTATCACCTTGAAATGAAGGCTCTGGCGTTGTCTTTTAAATTATTGAGCACTGGCTGACTGGGGGAGTTGAGTTTGGAGTATACATTAATCTTCTTAACTACCCTCATCAAACAGACTGTCCAGCCTGCCATGGATTCCATACTCATCTTCTCCCCCACCCTTTTGTTTGCTCACCAGTATATATAAAACATGAATATAATATTGGTGCATGCTTCCTAATTGTTGGGCCACAGAATTATGTATTCTTTGTGTCCTGGCATTTTCCAAGGTCAAGTCTAACACATTGAGTCAGTGTAGAGAGCTGTTCCTTTGCCACTCTGTTAGCAGAAATTGCAGTTGAAAACAGAGTTGCTGTGGGAGTCATTGCAGATCTTCTGAGAAAATTTTGTACGGCTTCCTTTTTATTTTTTCCCAACCTCTCTGATTTGTAGATCTAAAAAAATTAACACTTCAAGTGGAGCTGAACTCCTTTGCAACCTTAGGAGCTATTAAAACTTTCTTGTTAAAACCAAAAACTTTAGAAAGGTATGCATGTCAGTGTAGTCCAAGTATTAGCAAACGCTATTGTATCTGTTCCTCAAATAAGTGGTTACAAAGGCCACCTGGAGGTCCAGGGGTAGAATAAGGATGGGCGAGTTATCTGAACTAAAAGAGAGAGGCTGAGCTAATAGCTAGAGCTAAGTGAATAATTGGACAGGAAGGATAGTCTTGTAGTTGAGGCACTGGTCTGGGACCCTGAAGAGCTGGGTTCAAATACTAGTTCTGCCACAGACTCACTGTGTGACTATGGGTAAGTCCCTTTATTATACCATTGTGTTTCAGTTCCCTGCCTGTGAAATGGGGATATTACTACTACATATTTCCCTCCCTTTGTCTTCCTTGCCTATTTAGTTTGCAAAATCTTTGAGGCAGGAGTTGTCTCTTCCTATGCGTTTGTACAATATATAACACAATTGAGCCATGATCTTGGTTGGCACCTGTATGTGCTCTCACTATACAAATAAATAATCATTTATAACAAATACTTTTTCAAATTGAGCCTCTTTTTCCTCTTACAGGTCACAGTTTCCTCAGAATTATTGGTTATGTGAATGTATTCAAACAGTTGTTCTCAGTGGACTGATTAGGCACTGTATTGGAAATTAGCTGTACTGTTTAATTGTGCTTGGTCGAATAAGTCCTATGGCATTGTTTCTTTTCTCTAAGTGGATAAGTGTGCAAATACTTTTGGTGCACATGCTATCCTGAGTGAATTTTGAAATTTTGTTCACACACATAACCTTTAAATTTCCTTCTTGCAGAGATTCATGCTAATAAAATGACTCTATCTAAGGTAATTATATGGGCCCCATTAATATAGCAACTGAACATCTCACAGTCCTTGATGTATTTCTTCTCACAGGTGACTGGGCAACAAAATATCAGATGAAATTCAGTGTTGATATATGTATAGTAATGCACATTGGAGAACACAATCCCAGCTATACATACAAAATGATGGAGTCTAAATTAGCTGTTATCACTCAAGAAAGAGATCTTGGAGTCATTGTGGCTAGCTGTCTGAAAACATCTGCTCAATGTGCAGCAGCAGTCAAAAATGCTAACAGTTAGGAACCATTATGAAAGGGATAGATAAGACAGAAAATATCATAATGCCTTTATATAAATGTATGGTACATCCACATCTTGAATACTGTGTGAAGATCTGGATGCTTCATCTCAAAAAAGATATATTGGAATTGGAAAAGGTACAGAGAAGGGCAACTAAAATAATTAGGGATATGGAAGAGCTTCCATATGAGGAGAGATTGAAAAGACTAGGACTTGGAAAAGAGACGACTAAGGGGGGATATGATAGAGATCTATAAAATCTTGACAGATTTGGAGAAAGTGAATAAGGAAATGTTATTTACTCCTTCACATAATACAAGAACTGGGGGTTACCCAATGAAATTAATAGACAGTAGGTTTACAACAGGCAAAAGGAAATACCTCTTCACACAATGCACAGTCAACCTGTGTAACTCTTTGCCAGGGGATGTTGTGAAGGCCAGAACTATAACAGGGTTCAAAAAAGAACTAGATAAATTCATGGAGGATAGGTCCATCAATGGCTAATAGCCAGGATGGGCAGGGATGCAACACCATGCTCTGCATGTTTGCCAGAAGCTAAGAGTGGATCACAGACAATGGAGCACTTAAGGATTACCTGTTCTGTTCATTCCCTCCAAAGCACTTGGCATTGGCTGCTGTCGATAGGATACTGGGCTAGATGGACCATTGGTCTGACCCAGTATGGCCATTCGTATGAGGTAGGAAAGTGCTGTTATTCTTATTTTACAGATGGGGAATCGAGGCACAGGGACTCTGTGGCAGAGCAGACAATTGAACCACTCTCTCCCAAGTCTTAGATCAGTGTTCTAACCACTGGACCACTCTCACAGATATCAAGTGGGATTTCCCACATCCTGCACTGCCATCCTGTTATAATTGCAGAATTAGCCCTTGAACCCTTTTGCATTTGGGAATATTCTTTATATGGTTTAATATTTCTCTTTTTTTTCCCCAAAGCAACTAGTTCCTTTGTCGTATGGCGGCGTGGAAGTTCATAGTTCAGAGTTCATAAAGCACAGTTTGCTCAATAACAAAGCCCCTGCCACACAGCCATTCACTCTTCAAAGCATGCTTCAGCCACAGGATTGCTGGCCAAACTCTTCTGCTACTTTTCTGACAGGGGTCATCACCACCCTGCTTCTCATTGGGAGAGTAGGTGGTTATTTATTGTTCAGGGCAAAGCCAACATTAAGTGATGAAACAACAGGGTTTTTTATGAGGAAAAATATGAAAAATGGTACATTCCCTTGTGGGGTAGGATTAATGGGCCAAATTCAGACTTGGTACAAATTGGTATAGCATCATTGAAGTAAAGAGTTATACACCGGACCCTCGCTAGAATGCGGGGTTTGGGATCCATGCGTGGTACCACGATATAGCGAGGGCCGCGTTACCATGGATCCCAATATAAATATTTAAATTTGGGATCCACTGCCTCAACTGTGCTATATGTGAATCTGCGCTATAGCGACGCGCACTCTAGCGAGGGTCCGCTGTACCTTGCTTACACCAGGTCTGAACTTGGCCCTATATGCATCCTCTGTGATACAGTGGTTCTGAATGCAGGGACTTCATTCTCTGTTTCTCTCTCACACTACAGGTTTCATTTTATGCAGGGTCTATAGCTGTTGGCATTTGCTAACATCTAAGAGTACTACACTGAGTGTGTTTTATTCAACAGCTTTTCAAAGCCAGCAAACCTGGACTTCAGGGGGCTTGATGGTATTGGAACTCCACTGGGGGCACTCTTGAAAGAGAGAGAACATCTGAATAGACAGATGCCCTTGCTCCAGTATGCACCTAATTTTAATCCAGCATCCAGATATCTACACTAATCATGCACCTAGGACCCTTGTTGCTCCAACATAGTCTACTTTGCTCTACAGAGTAGAGCTGATAAAGAGGAAAAAATATGGACATGGAGCATATTCCTCATGCCAAGGGAGACGAACCAAGGATTTTGTAGCATCAAATCCAGATCCAGCCTCTTGATCACAGCTGCAACATAATTATAAAGTGACATTCCCTATCAGAGCAATCCAATATAAATGTGCTAGAAATCTATTAATTTTCTTATGAATTAATTTCAGTCAATCCTCAAAGGTTTAAAGAGCCTCTGCCACCTACATGATAGTCTTAGAACTATTTTACCAACCCCCTATCGCTATCAACTCCCACCCAAATTCAGAGTAACCAGGTGTGTTTCCTTGGATTAACCCTTCCCTTAATTACTGATTAGTATCACCAAGGTGTGTGTGTGTGTGTGTGTATAAAATAGAAGCTCTTTCCTTTCTAATCAAACCTGACCCTCTTGCCAGTTTCATTCAAGCATATCACAATCCATCATCATGCAAATGATTTTGATGTCACAAATATGGGATTGTGACATCAAGCAAATGAGTCTGGCAGGAGGATTCTGACTAATTATGAAGCTGAGAGATTAAATAAAATATGCACATATATTGACAATCAGTAAAGATGGAAAAGGAAATGAAGAACAACTACATGATAGTTAAATGGTCCAGATAAAATATATCAAAGTTTGCCTCAGTGGCTCTTTGAATCACCTCTGAGTAATACAGAGGGAACATTTTAGTATGTAGTACAGCACACATCTTGTAGCTTCCTCGCTGAACCTCCCTCTCTCCCATCTTTTTGCAGAGTTTAATTAATTTTATTAGTTTACTTTGATTTCTTTTTTCATTGGCAGGTGCTGGGTGTGGGTGTGGGCGCATGCACATACACATACACTCACTCGTCAAGTTTGGCGTTATTCCCAGTGAATAATGCATAGGGTCTATCTGGAAATTACCAGTATGAAAAGAGTAGGGGACCTTTATTTCTGTTCCTTTTTTCCCCCAAGAATCCATAAGACTAGTGCTATGAACTCTGTATATGTGTGTGTGTTCAAAGGGCCATGATTCAAAGCCCACTGAAATCAGTGAGAGTCTTTATATTTACTTCAGTGTGCTTTAGATTGTGATCCTTATTGTGCACGCATTCATGTACATGCAAATAATTGGTATCATCCATACATGGAAGCTATTTGGGTGTTCCCCTACCACTGAAATAATATATGTTAATTATCATGAAAGGAAATATTCTTAATGAATAATCTCCCTCCACTCTGTTTGGCCACAGATACCACAAGAATGTTTCCTAAATTGTAAGGGTCAGCAGGAGTGAACAATGAAAAGATCTTATAATATTTTAGTTACCTTATTTTTTCCCCCACAGAAAAAAGATTTACTTCATTTTCTTTAATATAGCAGAGGGGAAAACAGAGTTCTACCAGATGTAGATTTTAGCTCTTAGCTGTCATTTAAAGGAAGTCTATCAAGATTTGTCAGGCCAAAAACCAATTCACGATACTTTGTATTTGTTGTCACTGTCTTGATTCTGTCCAAGGTATTATTTTTCTACTTTTTCCAGTGGCTTGAAATTAAAAAAGGCAAGAACACTGACTGAACCAGTGAAAACAAGTAGACATGGTCTGTAAAAGGTGATAACACCTTTATCTTGTGAAGGAAGATGTTGAGTGTCTCCAATAAGACCAGACCCAATCTTACCCCATTGGAATTTTTGTTCCAGCCAAGAAGAACATTAGGTCCAAATAGCAAGTAATAGCTTCCGAAACCATATTAGTTGACACTGGCTGGACAGTCTAGTCCAATTCCATGTGATTTTATCCACCAACTAGATTGTATCACAATGTGAGATGTTTTCATTCAACTCTGCAGACAAGTGGGAGCAAACGAGATTCAGATGTTGACGACGTCTCCGAACAGCTTAGCTGCTTGGGACTTCAAAGAAACGCCTCTCTGTCTCCATCATAGCGAAGACTTCAAACGTTCTTGGTTGGACTCAGTCAGACTTGGGCTACAACCTCTGCCACCAGAGCTCTAGTTATCTTCCTTCCTGCTTCATCTGTCTCAGGCCATCTGTATACCACAGTGTCCTGTGATGGTATCATAAGGAAGGAGGTCTCATACTGCTGAGTCTTCCTTGCCCACCTGAACAGGGATGGAAGAATCTACCACATGCCTCATGCTGCCCCGGGTCTTAGTATCCTCAGCTCCTGATAGCATAGGTCTAGCTTCTTAGAGGTCTGTTACAGGGATGGAGCCACTGTCGCCGCAGGTGCATGTGTTGATATCTAGCCCAGTCCTTCACAATCATATACATAAGACCCTACTTCCCTTCAATCCCCAAGAACTCCCATCCTCACCCACGTGCTCTGCCACTCAACCTCCCTCAGGTCCCTTACTTCCATGAAACTGGGGGAGTTTGTCCTACCTTTCTCCCCTTCCCTACATACTGATTCCCACTCTACTCCTTACTAATGGGATGGCCATCATAACCCTATGACGGCAGAGGAGTGGGACAAGACACAACCAAAAATATCCTAACTAAACCACTCTCTGGTCCATGAAAATAAAATCGGAAACCTCCCCTCAACCTAACAATAGAAGCCACAACATCCTAATACTTCCCTTTCTCTCTCTCAGGGACCAAAAGCTCCCCCCGGCCCTTCACTTCTCCCTTTCCTTTAAAATAACCACTCCTTCCCTTTCACCGTGTATCACAGGTGTAAAAACAACAAAAAATTCCCTCAAAATTGATCCCCTTTCCTTCAGTAACACTCCCCTCTCCTCCAAGCAATCTAATATTGACGCATGGGCTTAGTTAGCAGCTGACCTCCTTACATATAGCCTTGGTAAGGCTGGCCCAGAGCTTTTTAAAATATTGCTTCTGTTGTCAGGAGGCTGCTGCTTTTCCATAAACACCCCCAGCCATGCATTTTTAATGCTTTACAAGAATCCTTGAGGGGAGGAGAACAAGCACAAAGTGAGGGAACTTGCAAGGTATCTTGATTTATCCTAATATTCTTAATGGTGAGTCAATGCGGTTTTGAACATTTTGTTTTTGAAATTACAGAATCCTGATAAAATTTAAAAACCAAACAAAGATAATTTTTTCCTTCTTGCAATAATTTTAAAAAATAATTTTCTGTGTTATCAACACAAAGATGATTTAATTAAATTTACGTGAAGATTCAGTGATAGAATCCCAGCCTTGCCTTGCCTTGGAGCATTTATTTAATCCTATTTTACCTGCCTGATAATTACTTTCTTAGATCTGTCCTTGAATTAGCCACCAAATTAGCTTAGAGGACTTGGAGAAAGAGAGGAGGGGAGAAAATCGTTCAAATTAGTTAATAATTTATGATCAGCTGCAGAGTCGGCCCTCATCCAGTCTTTCTGAAGGGGGAGCCTTCCCATCTGTCACAAAATAAAATGGCATTTGGTACTTTTCTTTTCTGAGAGCTGATCTAAATCTGATAATGATATATGGAAGACCTATGCTCCTTCACCAAACCAGATAAATGATCTTTTTTAATGCCTTAGTGACTTATGTCACAGGATACATAAATCTTCCCTTCCTACAATGCATGCGTGCAAGCGGGCTTCTCCTTTCTCCTCATTGATTTTATAATGTGAAACAGGAAAGTGTTTATTTTCCTTTCACAGAAGGCAGGAGGTGAGTTCCTCTTTGTGTGGTGATAATTAATGGAAGGTGGTCCCAGCATTTAATCTAGGCCACGGGAGTTTGTTGCTACGAGCTCCTTGTTTGCAATTTATGGGCTGAATCCAGGTGGCAGAATAACAGCCTTATTTTCAATCACCATCGCACCTCATTCTAGATGTGAAGAAATCAACTTCTTGTGTTCTTTTTTTAATGATGATTGTTTATGCTTTTATATTCTGAGGGGGCACGTGTATCAGTCAAAATGACCCTAGGTCTCAGATTGATTTTTATAAAGCCCCATTAACAGTCTGATTTTACACACTGAACGCAGTGAGCAGAATCATATAAATTAGAGGTGGAATCAACTTTATAAAAAGATGTATAGATCCCCTGAACTCTGAGGGCAGGGAAGGTGCTAATTCAGGCTCAGGGAGAGGAAGGAAGTAGGCTACCTGGGCTCAGTTACAGATCCATCCATAACATCAAGGGAATGGGAGTTCTTCCAGAGAACCCTGGGAAGGATTCCATTCACACAGATTGAAGAAGCCTGCTAGTGACCAGACTGGAAATTAGAGCCAATTAGTGTGGATAAAAATATCCATGGACAGTTGGTTTCACTGGGGATGGATGGATTAAGCCACTCTGAGATTGTTGAGACTGAAGGGGACTTCATAAGTTGTTCACCCACTCATAAACCGCAAAGAAAGAAAATAAACCTTTGCCAATGAACCAAAATTAAAATGGTCAGTGTGGTTTCTTAAAGGGACAGAGGTGGTTGATGGAGGTCTCCAATGGAGAAGTTACAGTCCTACCCAGTAGGTATTCTAGTCCATCCTGACTGGCAGTACGTTGCATTTTCTAGAGGTTAGACCAGTCTAGTTTTAAATGTCCCACCCCAAGTAATGGATGCTTCTAAGGTGAACTCTTGGCTCTACTGAAGACAACAGGAGTCAGGATTTCACCTCTAGCGTGTACTAGATCTCACTGAAATCCAGCCTAAATCTTCACTGTGATATTTCATTCTAGTATTCCTGCTTATCCCCTGGTTCTGCCCTTTCCCTTCTTGGTGTTTACAACTTTAAGGTCTTCTCTGTACAAACACTTAGTTCGCAGCAAGTAGGGGTGTAAATCTACCCCACTAGACTGTTGTGCACTGTGTCTGTGTGGACCCTGCTGACGCTCACTAGAAGTCCCATAGTGAGATTAAAACACACGAGAGAACTTTTGGTGCATGGCAGCAAGGCCCAACCGGACACTTAGTATACAGCAAGTTAGATTTACACCTCCACTTGCTGCAAACTAAGTGTTTTGTAAAAACAAAGTCTTCGTTATATTTAGATTCTTGTGTTCCCCCCACCCATAAATTATCATTGGTTTATCTACTTAGTCAAGTCATACATATGTTTAGCTCTTTAAACTTTCCTCATAATGTCATATTGTTTCTGTTCTCTGTACTCCCTCCAAACCATCAGTACCTTTCTGCTAATGAGGTGCCCAGTACTGAATGCAGTCTTTCAGGTATAGCTGCACCAGCACCTTATACAGAGGAACTGTTCCCTGCCTGATTTCTCAGGTGATAACGTTGCATATTTAACCCAAATTTGCATCAACCTCCTTTGCTGCCTGCTTGCATTACAAACGTATGCCTAAACTTCTCTATCATCCCAGGTGTCCCTTCAGCCCAGGGCAGTGGAACTGCGGGGGAGGGGTGCAGCAGCATCTTGGCTTGAAGCAATAACAGCAACTGAGTGTACTGCTTCTATCATGTACAGGGTTTGCGGTTTTGTTCAATGGCTTTCAGCACCCCCACTATAAAAATTGTTCCAGCCCCCTTGCTACTTTCCTTGTTTCTCCTTCCCATTAACTATTAAACACATGCACCAATAAAGTACAATTCTTAAAGAAAAAGAGCAATAAAATAATCACAGCTGGAAAATGGAAATCAACAGTCTAGAACAGGTGAGATTTTTACCCGGTAGGTATTAAATATTCGAGGCATTCTTAGTTTTCAAGTTTAGGGCTACGCTACTTAACAGCCATAACTCCAAAGATTCCAGTTTTACCCTGGAAACTTGGCCAAGCACAGTATAGTATTGATCAGTCTTGAAGTGAGAACTTAATGCTGCACTTTTTTCGCGCCACTGCTCTTTGTTGAACCCCTGGTGACACCTGTGGTGCTTCCTTTGGCATGTACTTTTTATGATCTGTGAATTCATATTGAATTGTTGCTGCCTTTCAGGACTTTGTGCCATCCCCTTTCTTTGCTGCAAAAGTATTTAATGGGTTTCAAACGGTAATTCATATTGATTATTGAAGGTATGGGGGTCTACTAGATCTGCTGCTCTCCTTTGAAAGAGACGCCACCTCAGCCTTACACCACATGCCAATAAGGAGTGACATATCCTGTGTACATTTTTTGAGATTTTTTTGTTCAGCTGAGGCAGAGCCAATTAACTTTAACTTGTGATAGCACTTTGAACGCAAAGAGGGGTCATCATGTGGACCTTCTGCCAGTAACTGTTATGTAATCTAACTAATAGGTTCACTTTTTAAGGAAGAGTTTATAGTGCCCGCTTGCAATTGTGCTATGAGTGTTAGCCAAGGCTAGTTGCAAATTCTACAACTTTCTCTTTTTATATTGCTTTCCCTGTTGGCCCTATGTCAATAACCAGGGAAATGAGCAATAGGGATTTATGCTCACTTGACTCCTTGTTCTTACCCTTTTTGATTTGAAAAATACATCCTGACATGAGTTGGATAGATAACCCATAAAAATTGTTTTACTGCATCATAAAGGGAATGCTGCTTACATTTCATGCATTAGTAGAGGATAAGAGGATTAATTGGTACAGTGGCTTTTTGCCTTTTGAATGCTTTCTTGCAAGGGTTGCACGGCTGGGGTCCAGGATCTATGATGTCATAAGAATTTCTGGTGCTTTTACTTTGTTTGTTTGTTTATTGCGGAGGTGCAGAGGTTTCTTTCCTCTGGTGCTTTTGCTGCACCATCTTGGACTCTGTGACAGCATTGTTTAAAGAGAGACTAAAATCCTCTTTTTCAAAAAATCACTCTTTTGTTTAGCGCCGTTACTAATAACATTATAGTCACTTCAATACCAAAATCTGTTTTCAGATTGAATTAGTTGTCACAGAGTTTGCAGCCTTTGGGGGGGGGGGGGTGGCTAAAGATATGTGAAGATGTAGAGTTTTTGACATCCTGGTTCACGTGCATCAGCAGAAGAACAGCATCTTACTCAAATGTGCACTGGACCAGATCCTCAGCTGGTGTAAAATGGCATAACTTCAGTGGAGCCTATGACCGTTTAACCCAATAGAGCATCTGGCCCAAAGATTTAAATTGCATTACCCTTGATTTTTACCAGTGTGAGGGGAGAATCAGGCCCTGTATTATTATACAAATATTTAATGTATTATGTTAATATTCATGTTAATATTATTACAGATCAATATATTTCTTCAAATACACACCCTCTATGCTCTCTGTTCTTCTCACAACAGACCCTCCATGGCCAGCAACGGCTTCCCTCTTGTCCTTTCCCCCAAAAATTTGCTGTAGACCTTTTCCCCACCCCTTCCTCAAAACAAAATACAAAAATAGCTTCAAAACTTCCTCGGTTCTGGTCTGGGCTATGACCGCACTCTGCTTGATCTCATTCCTTATCCTTATCCCAACGGTACTACCTGCAAGATGCATCCAATTCCTCCCATGGCATTATACATTTACCCTGCCCCTCTTCCCAGTAGACAGACAGTCCTGTGGTAACCAGTCTCCACCTCAGCATCTCTCTCAAAAGTAAGACTGATAATTACCCTCCAAGCTTATTACTCTCCTAGGTTGAGGCTTCACCATACTTCTTCCCCCTGTCTACGTCAGACTTCAAGGGGAAAGGGTGGGTATAAACTATGGGTCCCCAACTCTCCATAGCTAGAATAGCAGCTGTTGGGCTGTCATAGGTGAACAGCAGACGAGCCTACTCCTCCATCTTATTGGATCTCATTTACATGCAGGAATGGATCATGTGGTCCTACCCCTCCGGCCATGTGCTGCTGCAAATAACTACCCAAAGGGGGGGGATTTTAATTTTACTAATTTCTCGTCTAAAAGGGTTTGCAGTGTGCCTTTTTAAACAGCAGAGTTTCAGTTTTCTGTAAGTTCCTACTGCAAGCTCACTCTGTATATAGGCAGCACTCCCACCTGCTGGTGCTCTTTGGTTTATCTCTTCATTTACTGCTGTGACTAAAACCAGCTCAGAGTTCTTAGCCACCTTCTGTTTCCTACAGCCATTGGCAGTGAATGTCAGACAGCACACTTCGGGCTTTTTCTGATGGCATTTGTAATGCTGGGGCTAGAGTGGACAGGCTCGGCTGAGTAAGAACCTATATGTCTTCTCTTGGAAGCACAGTGGTAAATACTTTGGGTAGATTTACCGTAACTCTGCATCTCAATAACATCCATTTAGCCAAGTCTCAAAGTGCAACAATTCATAGCCTTTGCCTGCCCACCGCCTCCAAAATGGAAGGGAAGTCTAGAAATGGCCATCAACACCAGCAGCGAATTCTGCTTCTGGAGTGTCTCTCATGAGATCTGGTTGCATAAAGCTTGTGGGTGAGGACAGTATGAGCCAAACAGTTTCATAAGCTTTTGCAGATAACAGGTGAGGCAGACTACAGTCTGATGAAACTAAAAGATGAGTCGAAAGAATAGTAAATATGGCAGGCGACCAGCTTGGCTTAATGGTGAAATCCTAGCGGATCTTAAACATAAAAAAGAAGCTTACAAGAAGTGGAAGGTTGGACATATGACCAGGGAAGAGTATAAAAATATTGCTCGGGCATGTAGGAATGATATCAGGAGGGCCAAATCGCACCTGGAGCTGCAGCTAGCAAGAGATGTCAAGAGTAGCAAGAAGGGTTTCTTCAGGTATGTTGGCAACAAGAAGAAAGCCAAGGGAAGTGTGGGCCCCTTACTGAATGAGGGAGGCAACCTAGTGACAGAGGATGTGGAAAAAGCTAATGTACTCAATGCTTTTTTTGCCTCTGTTTTCACTAACAAGGTCAGCTCCCAGACTGCTGCGCTGGGCATCACAAAATGGGGAAGAGATGGCCTCTGTGGAGATAGAGGTGGTTAGGGACTATTTAGAAAAGCTGGACGTGCACAAGTCCATGGGGCCGGACGACTTGCATCCGAGAGTGCTGAAGGAATTGGCGGCTGTGATTGCAGAGCCATTGGCCATTATCTTTGAAAACTCGTGGCGAACCGGGGAAGTCCCGGATGACTGGAAAAAGGCTAATGTAGTGCCAATCTTTAAAAAAGGGAAGAAGGAGGATCCTGGGAACTACAGGCCAGTCAGCCTCACCTCAGTCCCTGGAAAAATCATGGAGCAGGTCCTCAAAGAATCAATCCTGATGCACTTGCATGAGAGGAAAGTGATCAGGAACAGCCAGCATGGATTCACCAAGGGAAGGTCATGCCTGACGAATCTAATCGCCTTTTATGATGAGATTACTGGTTCTGTGGATGAAGGGAAAGCAGTGGATGTATTGTTTCTTGACTTTAGCAAAGCTTTTGACACGGTCTCCCACAGTATTCTTGTCAGCAAGTTAAGGAAGTATGGGCTGGATGAATGCACTACAAGGTGGGTAGAAAGCTGGGTAGATTGTCGGGCTCAACGGGTAGTGATCAATGGCTCCATGTCTAGTTGGCAGCCGGTATCAAGTGGAGTGCCCCAAGGGTTGGTCCTGGGGCCGGTTTTGTTCAATATCTTCATAAATGATCTGGAGGATGGTGTGGATTGCACTCTCAGCAAATTTGCGGATGATACTAAACTGGGAGGAGTGGTAGATACGCTGGAGGGGAGAGATAGGATACAGAAGGACCTAGACAAATTGGAGGATTGGGCCAAAAGAAATCTGATGAGGTTCAATAAGGATAAGTGCAGGGTCCTGCACTTAGGATGGAAGAATCCAATGCACCGCTACAGACTAGGGACCGAATGGCTAGGCAGCAGTTCTGCGGAAAAGGACCTAGGGGTGACAGTGGACGAGAAGCTGGATATGAGTCAGCAGTGTGCCCTTGTTGCCAAGAAGGCCAATGGCATTTTGGGATGTATAAGTAGGGGCATAGCGAGCAGATCGAGGGACGTGATCGTTCCCCTCTATTCGACATTGGTGAGGCCTCATCTGGAGTACTGTGTCCAGTTTTGGGCCCCACACTTCAAGAAGGATGTGGATAAATTGGAGAGAGTCCAGCGAAGGGCAACAAAAATGATTAGGGGTCTGGAACACATGAGATATGAGGAGAGGCTGAGGGAGCTGGGATTGTTTAGCCTGCAGAAGAGAAGAATGAGGGGGGATTTGATAGCTGCTTTCAACTACCTGAAAGGGGGTTCCAAAGAGGATGGCTCTAGACTGTTCTCAATGGTAGCAGATGACAGAACGAGGAGTAATGGTCTCAAGTTGCAGTGGGGGAGGTTTAGATTGGATATTAGGAAAAACTTTTTCACTAAGAGGGTGGTGAAACACTGGAATGCGTTACCTAGGGAGGTGGTAGAATCTCCTTCCTTAGAGGTTTTTAAGGTCAGGCTTGACAAAGCCCTGGCTGGGATGATTTAACTGGGAATTGGTCCTGCTTCGAGCAGGGGGTTGGACTAGATGACCTTCAGGGGTCCCTTCCAACCCTGATATTCTATGATTCTATAAAAGCCCTTCAGCTGCCAGGAAGTGAACCAAAGAGATGTTCCAGACATCAGAACCGGTGGACTTTTGCCCTCTGTTGCTTTCTACCCATGTAACGTCAACATTATCCAGAGAGCAAACTCCAAGTAATGAAGTCTAGGTCTCTCCTCCTCTGTCTCACTAAATGCCACTTGGAGCAAGTGCCTTTTAATTTGACAGTAAAATCAATGAGTGAAATATTACAGAGTTGAATGAGATGGTGTGCAGAATTCATTAGGAGAGTTGTTGCCTTCCACTGGACAGCAAGTCTTTCCCCGTCCACCCTTCTTCCCCTTATCAACAACATATCCACCTACTGACATTTGCACCTTCTCTAACTCTCTCACCTATTTGCTTTTAAACTTTAACCCTTTTATAACACTTTAAAGTCTCACTGGCTCAGAGTGGTGGAATAGAATTCTGCTCTCCTGTGAGCTGTTTGGATCATATTTTTCATCTGTTTGTCTCAATTAAAGCAAGACCTGTGCTAGTGGAATAATTAGAGAGAGAGAGAGAGAGCTTGAAGGAGCTGATTTTCATAGCACTTGGTTCTTTTCTTACTCAGTCAACATTAGCTCCTCTTTGCTGTGGTGTTCCTCAAGATGAAAGGAACCGTTAAGCACTAAGCAAATAAACAGGAAAGAATGAGAAATGCCAGTGATAAGATGGAGGTTAGGTAACCAGCCTAAAAATCTCTAGAGCCATCAGCAAACATTTATTTGCAAAAGTCTGAAGATTTTTTCCCTTCTTCTAAAGAATAATTTGATTCTTTGTCAGGAAATATTAACCACTTCATCGTCATTTTATAGGTGTGCGCCTTACCTGGAGTGACCAGCTGAGAGATCACAATAAATAGTAATAAATATTTAATAGCAACAAATAGTACGTATAGTGCCTTTCATCCCAGGATCTCCAGGTGCTTTACAATTCAAGGTAAGTATTGGTATCACCTTGCCTGCCTTGACTCGACAAGTCCTTACATTGTGCAAGGTCATTGCTTGTCAGTGCAAGTGTGAGCTGAGATGGTAGGTGGTGGCATTTAGAGTTAAGTGCTAGACACGGTCCTCTTATTGAGAGAAATATGTCTCAACCCCCTTGCCCTATTACTTTCTTTTTCTCAAGAGTGCAGGATAAAAAGACTATCTGAGTTTGGATGAAAAATGGTCATGTCAGGACTCAAGTATGATCCTCAGCCTGCAAGTTAGGCATGCATCCTTCTGCAGCAGACGAGTTAACTTGCAGCACGTCTCATTAGTGCAGGATCCGGTTCCTCATCCTGCTCATCACCTATTCTCTTGTGCTAATAAGCTCAACACTTCTGTAGCTAGCCTCTGCAGGATCAAGCCCTTTTACAGATGGAGATACTGAAGCACCATAAGGATGTGACTTAGATTACACAACAAGTCAGTAGCAGAATGAGGAATAGAACCCACATTTCCTTACTCTAATCTCTATGGCATTCTGCTTCCTTTTTTTTTTTTTTTCCTTTGTGTAACCTCTGCTTTGTTCCATCAAGCAGAAGTATGCCCTATACCATGGAATAGAGATACAAGACAGAAGAATGTTGTCTGGTTGAGCCTGTAGTGCAGCAAACCCACTTCATGATGTGCAAATGGGAGCAACTGTGTTCAACTGTTAGCAATGGACAAACGTTTACCGCTTTAAAATGACTAGCTAATTTAGACAATATTCGGCGAGTTCTTGGAGTCGTCCTTAATGCCAGATCATAAAAAGATCAATTTCTCTTGTTATCACTAAATGCAGAGGAAAGCCATTGATAGGCTAGGGTGAAACTTTCTATTTCAAGTTCTGTCCCATATGGACTGTGGCCCTGTGATGGGATATATCTACCCCGCACTGGGCCAGAGGGGGCTAACCCCATGCTGTGGGATGAGGAAGCCATGCTCCTTACCCCCTGCTGTGCATGCTCTATCTGAGACCACGGTATAAGAGGGAGCAGCTCAGCTCAGTCTGGGCTGGTAGCCGACGAGAACAGGCTCCTGTTTGGAGAGAGCCTGATCTCCCAGATGCTGATGCCAGCCAGGTTGGAATGCCGACAGGACCCCAGCCGAGGCCAATGGACATGAAGCAGCAGGTGCCAAGGAAACTCCCACGTTGGAAGAAGGAGTAGGAAGCAATGTGGGGAATGGGACAGAAGTGACGGGTAACCAAGATTGAGCAACAAAATATCAGTTTCCTAGGAACCTGGTGAAGGGTGGGCCCGGGTTTTCTTACCCTCTCTGACCCAGCGCAAGCACCGCCGATGGTCGGGGCAGTGAATTGGGCTGTCGAAGGCCACAACATAGGCTGTGGCTTCTAGGCTTTACTGTCCTGAGATCTGGGACAGCCCTAATGACTCTGGCCATTGGGCCATACTGCCCCGGGAAGACAGGCGATTACATAGACTTTGGCCACTAGGCCTTACTGTCCTGAAGCCCAGGCCTACCTTAGAGACTTGGTCCATGGGGCCATACTGCCCTAAGGGGTATACCTACCTTGCAACAGGCCCCCAGTTCCTTAAATGGTTAACTGCTCTTTACACCAGCGCAAAAGTAGCTTTGCAAGTTAATGGAGTTAAATCTCCCCTTTTTGAATTACACAGAGGACTAGACAAGGATTTCCATTGTCCCCTTTACAATTTTGCACTGGCTATGTAGCCTTTTGCACAGAGGATAAGGAACAATGGATCCATCACAGGCATAAAACTTGCAGGAACACATCAGAAAATAACATTAGATGCAGTTGATGTAATATTATTTTTATCTAAACCAAATGTTTCCTTAAAATTATTTTCTAAAGAAATCCAGGACCTTGGAAAAGCATTTGGATTTAAAGTAAATTATGCCAAATCTGAAATGTTAGCTATAAATTTGCCAGACTCTGAAAAGTCACTTCCCCAGAAAACATTTGGGTACAAATGGGTGAAAAAATTCTACAAGATACCTGGGAATTCAAATCTCAAACAACCTAAAAGAGCTCTATGGTTTAAATGTCAATTCGTTACTTTGGCAAATGAAAAAAATATCTGAAGTGCTGGGGGAAGTATGCAATTTCCTGGTTGAGAAGAATAGCCATGGTCAAAATGAATATTCTGCCAAGCACATCTTCCTTGTTTCAAAATCTTTCTGTGATTATCCCAGATAAAACCCTCGCAGGAATACAGAGGGTGTTGTTTGAATTTATATAAAATAAGAAAAGACCAGGAATGAGAGCTGACACTTTGAACAGAGGCATTAAATAGTTTGTACTAGCTGTTCCAAATATTCTAAGGTGTGCTCAAAGCAGTAGTGGATTGGGGGTGCTCTGACCTTACCAAATACTAGGTCTTTATTGAACAAGAAAATTGCAGGATTTCAAAATATCAGTGGGCTACCATGCATTAATAAAAAATCACACCTGCCAGAAATTTACACACATCCTTTAGCAGAGGCTACTCTGTGGGTTTGGGATAGACTAAAGGAAAAATCAGTGCTTTTCCCTCTCTAATGACACCCATTGCAAATAATCCAGATCTTAATCCAAATTGCAAACCAGAGAGTTTCAAAATGAGCCATGGAATACGCACAGTTGGCCAGCTATTCAATAAAGAAACTTTTCTAACTTATCTAGAGATCAGAACTAACTTTAACTGGCATACTCTCCCTTGGTACCAGTACTTTCAAGTCAGGCATTATCTTTCTGAACTTTCTAGAAAACCTATTTTATAAGAAATATAACTTTAATAGAAGCGATTGCGTCTGGTCAATTAGGAAACAGAAAAAATTATAACTAATTGATATCAATCTTTACAGACAGCCTACCTAACAAAAAAGTGTCCATATATGACATGCTGGGAATAGGATGTGGCTAGACAAATTACCCCAGAGGAATGGGGTTTGAGCTGGAAAAGAGGATCAGCACAATAAAAGAACATTTCTTTCAGATATAGTTTCAATGGTATCTCACACCAGTCAGGTTAAAAAACAGAGAGACTGAATGGGGATAAATGTTGGAGAAATTGCGGTGAAAGAGAAGATGTTATGCATATCAGGTGGGTATGTCCAGACATTAGACTGTATTGGGATGCAGTCCAGAAATTGTTGGATATTTATTATCAAATGATCCTTTGGTAACCCTTCAGGGGTTGAAATGGTCACACAAAAGGAAAGAATTAATCTCTCGTCTCCTAGTAGCTAGCTGCTCAGCTATTGATAGCTTCTCATTGGGAAAACAAATAGCCCAACCATTGAGTAATGATTCAGAAAAAATGGGAGGGTTTTGGTTATGGAAACATTCACACACCAATTACATACCCCGGAAGATAGATAGAGGACAGATAAATATTCTAGACATGTGGTTACCTTTTATTCAGTATTCGGACAAAGTACATTAACCTGCAAAAAAAACAAAAACAAACCCAGCACACTGATCCAATTGTTTGGATATGAACATTTGATAGATGTACCAGGTCTGTTCAATATATGTATATAGAGATTTCACTCAGTTTAATAAAATAATTGGAAATGACATAGGTATAATGATGCTCACTCTGTAATGTGGTAGTACCCTATTAAAAAAAGACAGATCTGATTACTATATTCCTGTATTATGTCTCTTTAAACAAAAGCTAACTGATGTAGTGATTGTTTTGTTTCTGATATTTACATGGCAAGGATCTGTAAATTTGTTAAAACTTCCTAAATAAATAGTTTAAAACAAAAAGAAAAGGAGTACTTGTGGCACCCTAGAGACTAACCAATTTATTTGAGCATAAGCTTTCGTGAGCTACAGCTCACTTCATCGGATGCATACTGTGGAAACTGCAGAAGACATTATATACACAGAGACCATGAAACAATACATTGTTTCATGGTCTCTGTGTATATAATGTCTTCTGCAGTTTCCACAGTATGCATCCGATGAAGTGAGCTGTAGCTCACGAAAGCTTATGCTCAAATAAATTGGTTAGTCTCTAAGGTGCCACAAGTACTCCTTTTCTTTTTGCGAATACAGACTAACACGGCTGTTACTCTGAAACCTAGTTTAAAACAGTTGCTAGCTGATACCCCTAGTGCATAAATCATTCTTAGCAATAATGATAGAGCCCCCTAACTTGTCTTGAAGCCTGAAGTTAACAGTATGAGTAGAATCTTCATATAAACAGACCAATCATCAGTATAATAAGCATTAGACATATATTATTTTCATGCAGCAATTTATGTCCGTCGAAGAGAGGAATAATTCTACATTCTTGTCTTGTGACTATCTCTCAGTCTGATTAACACACCTAGCCAATGGGACTTTCCTTACACTACACAGATCTTGTTTATTTTTTTAACATAACTAAGTCCCAACAGGGAAAGAAATGTTGGTCCAGTTAGACTTCTAATGCCACTTGCACTAATTTGACAACCTTTTTTGTTATCAAGTGTGTGACTGCAGCTCTTCTGTACCAAGCATGGGCCTGTTTTTCTCTGTTCGGAGAGCTGAGGACAACAGTCCTTTTCATTTTGCTTGTCACATTCTCTTTCTGCGTCTGTCCTTCTACTGTCTTCTGGGACAACTCCTGATGGAGCAAAAAGAATCTCTTGTGGATGTACCTGCGTTAAACCACACTTCTAAACATTTCTGTTGTATCTAGTCTTGTTTGGGCGATTTGTAGGAAGCTTGACAGTTTTTACTTCAGAAGGAAAACATGCCTTTAATATCTTGCCCTTATTTTGATAGCAGCTTCCCTTTTCTTCCCCTTTCTGTGGCATATAAAATGAAAGGATGTGAAAAACCTCCACTATCAGTTACTAGGTAACTAATATGTTCTCTCTCTCTCTGTCCAGCTTAGTTCATTTCAGTGTTTTGTTAAATATAAATACTAGTTTACTGTTCTAAGCATCTGGAGTCATTTTACAAACATTGTTGAATTAAACCCAACAAATGCCCTTTATGAAGTAAGGATTGCTATCCCCATTTTACAAAAGGGGAAACTCAGACTCGGGACCAGACACTGATCTCTGTTTCACCAGTTGAATTCAATGGCATTAACTCCAGGTTTACACCGGTGTTGCTGAAATCAGCATCTGGCCAGTTGAGGAAGGTCAGGTGCTGTGCCTAAAGTCATATAGTAAATCTGTGGCAGGACAGAAAACAGAACTCTGATGTCCTGATTCCCACTCCTCTGTGTTATAGGAAAGTGGAGAGAGGGGAAAAAAACCTCCTCAGCCACCAATTCATCCAGCAAAGGGAGAGTTGGTCAATGCGACAGTTAGCAAAAGAGTGCTACTGGGGCTCTCTGAATGCTTCTTGGCTGCTGAGATCATCACACATGGATTGTAATATAGAGAGGCAGCATGACCTAAAGAATAGAACACTGGATTGGTACTCAGATCTGCATCCTATTCCTGGCTCTGCCACTGGCCTGCTCACTGACCTTAGGCAAATCATGTCAACTCTGTGCCTCAGTTCCCCCATATTTTCCCCAGTTTTGGGCCCCCTGCTCCAGTTTTGGGCTCCTCGACTACAGAAAGCATGTGGACAAATTGGAGAGAGTCCGGTGGAGGGCAACGAAAATGATAAGGGGGCTGGGGCACATGACTTATGAGAAGAGGCTGAGGGAACTGGGCTTATTTAGTCTGCAGAAGAGAAGAGCGAGGGGGGATTTGATAGCAACCTGCAACTACCTGAAGGGAAGTTCCAAAGAGGATGGAGCTCGGCTGTTCTCAGTGGTGGCAGATGACAGAACAAGGAGTAATGGTCTCAAGTTGCAGTGTGGGAGGTCTAGGTTAGATATTAGGAAAAACTATTTCACTAGGAGGGTGGTGAAGCACTGGAATGCGTTACCTAGGGAGGTGGTGGAATGTCCATCCTTAGAGGTTTTTAAGGCCCGGCTTGACAAAGCCCTGGCTGGGATGATTTAGTTGGGGTTAGTCCTGCTTTGAGCAGGGAGTTGGACTAGATGACCTCCTGAGGTTTCTTCCAGCCCTAATCGTCTATGATATGTAAAATGGGAATAAAGATACTGCCCTCCTCTATAAAGAGCTTTGAAATCTATTTATAAAAAGTGCAGTATAAGTATTGGTTATACATGGAAACCCACTGCTCAGTTCTCCATTACCAAAATGTATGTTGCAGACAGGATCTGTGCTACCCACTTGGTGTAACTCAGAACTTTAGGCTCTGAATAATAAAATTGATAAAACTGTGAAAGACATAGTGACAGTACATGAAAAATTACTTTAATTCCTCCACGACAATTTCATCATCTTTCGGGGTGGAGGAAATCTTTATTCAATAATCATGAATTCCTGCATGGCACAAATGAGGCTAATAATACTTTAGCTGCCTATATCCCAGAATCAGGACCCCATGGGATTCACAAACCCCCCACTCAGCTGCCACCAAATCCTGTAGTTGCCTAAACTGGCTCAGGGACTAATTTTTTATAGTAAAAGTTCCGTAGGCACTTGTGTTTCTGCCTCTGTGCATGTGCACTGCAGCCCCATGCCAAGTATCCAGATACCTAAGCCCCAGAGAAATGTACAAACCAGAGGAAGATAGGCTTTCCACCTCACTTGTGGGGCTCAATCCGGTAAGCATGCTCAGAGTTTGCCTACTGGATTGCGTCCCATATGTGAACTTGTATGAAGCACTGGGAGGGTAGTGGGCCACCTCCCTCATAACTTTTAGTCCAGTGGTTAGGGTACTCACCTGGGAGACACCAGGTTTAAGACCCCCCACCTCCACCCCCGGTTGTGGGGGAGATGGGATTTGGAACTGGGATCTACCACTTCTCAGGTGAGTGCCCTAACCACTGGGCTATTGGATAGTATGATGTGAGCCCCTTCTCTCCTGTTGAAGCTGTTCCACAGTGAATAAAAAATTTAGTCATTGGAGTAGTGGGGATTGGATCTTGGTCTTCTACCTTGCAGGTGAGTGCTCTAACCACAAGGCTATAGAGGCATTCTTATGCTTGCCATCTGTCTGTCTCTCTCTCTCAGGCTCGATGGAGTGGAGCAGAGTTGGAGAAGCCAGGGCAGTCAAACATCTCACAAGGGTTACAAGTCTGAATGACAGGGAGATGGTAAAGCTGTCAGCAGTGATGGGGAAGGGGGGGAGGATTATGAAAGTTTGGGAGGGGCGGTAATGGAACTATTGAAGCTCATATTGGTGCAAAAAATAACCCCACCTGACTGTAACATAGTAGATTCATTCAGTGCTGACTATGATTGCATAACTTAGTGGTGGCTAATTCAGAGAGGCCCAGGCATTGGGAAATATCTACTTCTTTCCCTTTTCACTACCTTTATCCTTTTATTCTCCATTCCTTTCTCCCAAATGTAGGGGGGATAACATCTCTGCAATATTTCCAGCTCCTACCCAGCTTGAACTCGAAGTCCAATTTCCTCCCTCACCCACTCTCTCAGCACAAACACAGACATTCATATTGCTATGCAGGGGAGTCACCTATGGTGCAAAGACTCATTCTGTACAGAGTTTTGTGGCCGGGGGGGGTGTCTAAACCACAGCAGTGGAGGTAGTTGGCAGAAGCAGCAGCCTAGAGTTCTATTCTAGCAAGCGGTAATAATCTCCCTAGTACAGAAATCCTGATGATGTAGTTTTAGAGCTGGGGAAGTACATTTTGATTACCATTCATTATGGAAATCTGTACCAAATGCAGGTGAGGACATTTTAGGTGACATCCCACTTCCCATAGGGCAGTAGGGATCAGGTGGTGACATGCTACAAGTGTCTGATGACCATGTTTACTCTCACTTTTGGTGACTGGCCTGGTGCCATGGGAATCATAGAGGAGGCAGGAGTGGCAGCCTTGCTAAAGCGCTCCGACCCTAGGAGGGTACCTTGCTCTTGCGACTGCAGTAAAGGAGGTGGAAGCAGTTAAAGCTGCTAGGACAAAAAAGATTCAAACGTCCACTAGGGAAAATTTAGAAAATATTAATAAAACTTATTTTATTATTCCAGTCCACCTAGAGGCCTCACATGAGCTATGGGGCCCGTCGCACTGAGGCAGTATAAACATGCAGTAAGATACAGTCCCTGTTCCAAAGAGTTTATAATCTAAATAGATGCGACAGGCAGACTGGGAGATAGGAAGTATTATTAGCCCCAGTTTCACTGTTGGGGATCTGAGACATGGGGAGAATAAGTTACATGCCCGTGGTCACACAAGAAGGCTGTAGGAGAGCTAGGAATTTAGCCCAGCTTTCCTGAGTTCTAGTCTAGCATCTTAGCCATTAAAAATCCATGAAGTGAAAACAGAATTTAAGACGCTGAGTTGTCAGGCTCAGAAATGTCCATTTCCCGTGGTTAGTTCTCTTTCTAGCTACAACTGAGATTATGCATGGTGAGAAGAATCTTTCATTGTGTGAGCTGTCAGAATGCTGCATTGTGAAAAATACAGTAGATGGGCAGCTGTCTTCTGAAGGAAGACTCTTCCCTCAGCCAGGTAGAATGCAACCTGGTTCAGGACGATCGAGCTCTAGTTCTGCCTGCTTGATAAATTTTCACTCTGGACATACCAGAATCACAGCCTTGTTTTCTGTTGTCTGGCTGTTAGTGATGATGTATGAATAAGTAAAGAAGACAGCTTAATTTTCATAAGCTAACTTGTGCCTGGAGTAACAAAGAGTGAGAGGAGTGCACTTAATCATAACTGCAGGGCCAGAGCAGAAAGTAATGACAAAGCTTTTGCTGTTAGTCATGGTGTTTTATTATAACAACTCCTTAAGAAGGAGAGACCGACAGCGCAGCATACTGAGCAATTCAAATGCGTCATGGTAGCCACTGTATTCTCATCTGAAACAATAGCTCTATTTGTTTGCCTTTTAAAAAGGACTCCATGCTTGGTGGCACAGCAGATTAGTGCATTAGTCTTTCACCTCACAAGATCTGGGATCAAATGCCAACATGGTCAGAGGTGAAATGAGTCTGGAGAAGTACCTGGTAGAGGTGTGTCCACTTCACAAATGCACACCGGCATTTGGCACTGCAGTCTCTGCTCTGGAGAAGACCAAGGCTTTGTTAATAGGGGCTACCAGCGATCTTGATTAAGAAACATTGGCAGAACTATGTGTATATGCAAAAAGAAAAGGAGTACTTGTGGCACCTTAGAGACTAACCAATTTATTTGAACATAAGCTTTTGTGAGCTACAACTCACTTCATCGGATGCGTACTGTGGAAAATACAGAAGATGTTCTTATACATACAAACCATGAAAAAATGGGTGTTTACCACTACAAAAGGTTCTCTCTCCCCCCACCCCACTCTCCTGCTGGTAATAGCTTATCTAAAGTGATCACTCTCCTTACAATGTGTATGATGATCAAGTTGGGCCATTTCCAGCACAAATCCAGGTTTTCTCCCCACCCCCCCACAAAAAGTTACTAGCACAACTGTTACTCTGAAACCTATGTGTATATGGTGGGGATCACTGGTAGGAGTGATGCAGATCAGGACTGAGATGTAGTCACAGAGCTGTGGGAGGAGTGAGTTTTTCACAGCATCTGCCCATGCTATGCATTGCTCTAGCCGTCACATTTGTAAGTGCTAAATTCCGTGTTTAAAGTAATTAAATAAAACTGTGTTAAAGGCTAGTGAGAAGACAGATTAGATAGAGCTGGTTGTTTGTTTTTTTTTTGATGCAACAGTTTTCTGTCAGAAAATGCAGTTTTGTTGAAATACATATTTTGTGGGAACATGTTGATTTTTTACGAAATTTTTGGTGGAAAATTTTCAAAATGATTCAAAATTGAAAGGAAGTATTTCATTTGGTTCCAACTTTTATCTTTTTTTTACTTTAACTTTATTTTAAATTTGAATATTGTATATTTAATATTCTAAAGTTTCAACATTATTGAAACAAAATGGCTTAACATAAACAAAATGAAACATTTCCATAGATTATTTTGATGTTTCCAGATCAAAATATTTAAGAATTTCTGGCTTGCAAAATATTTTAAAATTTTGACTTTTTTGTCCCGATTTTGGATGAAAACAAATTTTTAAATGTCAGAATGTCCCGAGGGATGGAAGTTCTGTTTTCTAATTAGCTCTAACATTAGATCATATCCTACAGAAAGGAATAATTTGGAACAGACAGTGGCAGTATCCATGTCTAGAGCAAATGGAAATGCACTAGTAAAGAATATAAGTGATCACTCACAACTTACTGCAAACTTGGAAGAGAAGTCATTGCATCAGTTTAACAAAGACAGTATGTGCTAATTTCTGCTTTATGTCCTGTCAAACCCCCATGGGTGCTCCTGGGGATGGAATTTGGACCAGTGTTGTCAAGAAAAGGAAGTGACTGGGGGAGGAGTGGGAGTAAGGATACAAATAAAAGAATAGGAGTACTTGTGGCACCTTAGAGACTAACTCCTTTTCTTTTTGCGAATACAGACTAACACGGCTGTTACTCTGAAATAAAAGAATACAACCAAATATTTTATTATTTTAAGTAGCAAGTCAAACATATTAAATATTTAGGGATACTCATCCCCAATTAGAGGGAAAATTGGGTCAAAATTAATCTAGAGTTTATTTTAACCCAGGTAGTGAGAGATTTAGGCAGACTGAGAATCCTTACCGTTAACCTTTGGGGCAAAAATCAATATCAAATTAAATGTGTTTCCCTGAATACTGTATATCTGAAGTTGTCTCCCAGTTATTATTCCTCAGTTTTATCTTAGGAAAATTAAAGGAATTTTTAAAATATTTATCTGGGGAGTGGGTGGGAGGCCAAGACTGGCTTTGTGTAGATTGCAACTCCCAGCCACATCTGGGCTTCCATTTCCCCAACTGGCAGCATTATCATACAGTTCTTATCTTTAGCCAGGCAGCTCTGTCTCTCCACAACATAATGGAGCAGATCCCTCCCTGGCTGCTGGTGGAATGAGAGTTGATCCATTCCCTCCGCTGGCAGGAAGACTGGTTTCAGCCTATTACTGTTTTGATCGTAAAATGTCCCCTCCAGTGTAGGCTACCAGACAAACAAGGGCCAGGTTTGCTAGAAATTTTTAATTCTATCCCTGGTCACACATTGATGCTGTACTTTGGTGTGGCCCATTTTTGAAAATTGATGAGAAATCATTAATGTGGAAAGAGCGGGTGAATAAGGGAGTAATTTAGGTCTCCTAGTTGATCTCAGAGAATCAGTTTCTGCTATTCCAAACATTCCAATAACTATACAACCTACCTGGTCCAGCGGCATGGCATGACCTGCAGCTTAATCACCTCTTGGAGGGCATAGTTGGTCCGGATAGGCTGGGAGCACCAAAGACTCCAGATTTGCTGTTTGGTAGGAGAGGGCTCTACAGCTAGCTGTAGCCTGTTATGACTTTCTGTCCCCAAAGACCCTCCCTAATGTAGATTGCCTGTGCCAAGCCTGGAACAAAGTTGTATGTATATCTCTGACCCCTAGCCAATGGGGAAATGCCTTGCAAAACATTTAACTTTCTACTATTGATCTACGAGTAAGGCTGATCCAGCAGAAAATTATATTTTGTTCACACTGGTCCCCACATAAGATAACACTGCATGAGCCTTTCCAAAACAGACTGCTCCTGGAGATGTTGGTCTCCTGGAGCCACACTGGCTCACATGTGTTGGGGCTGTCCCAGGATCATACAATCCTTTTGGCTAGAAGTAGGCAGGAGGATTAATATGATAATGGATACCACCTTAAAAATTACTTCCCAGAACTGTGTTTTGGGATATATCCTGTCATCTTGAAAACACTCCAACCCACTGAGAACTTAGTTCTCTAAAGCAGTGCTTATAGCTAAATGACTCATATTGCTTAGGTGGAATAGCAGAATTGCCTCCAGGGATAGATGTTTGGCACAGCAACTTGGCTTATCTGGCAGCTAAAGAGCAGATAATGTTTAGGGGAAGAGGAACTTCAGACACAGGAAAAGATTTGATTTAACTTTTTAGAAAATTTTAATTCCTAGCAGCTGGAAACCAACCTGTTGCTCTTCTTTTCCCTCTCTGGATCCCTTCCTGTTCATTTAGTCTTTTTTTCATGTTCTCCCCTTATTTTGAGTGGAAAATTAAATAAATAAATAAATTAAATAAATGGATACAACCAAAGATTATTTTCTAAGCCTTCCCCTCTCTCTTTGTCTGGGCACAAACTAGCTGAGGGATAAGAATATCTTTCAAAATAG
Source organism: Caretta caretta (assembly GCF_965140235.1). Lineage (NCBI taxonomy): Eukaryota > Metazoa > Chordata > Testudines > Cheloniidae > Caretta > Caretta caretta. The sequence continues at coordinate 256,652,403 of NC_134206.1, read as the reverse complement.
AGAGTTGGGATCAGTAGGTGGGAGAGCAAATCCATTAACCAGCAACAAGGTTTGTGCATTACCTATTATAAATCAGTTTGAACACTGAACCCTGTGACTTGTGTTTGGTAATGCATAGGGATAAAATAATGAAAGCAGACTGATGTTCCATGGAGAGGAATTTAAATATCTGTTTATTTCAAATGGGATTCTAGCATTTCTTTTTATGTGAGAAGTACAATCCTGAGCAGCATCTGCTAACTGCTGAGTTGTGAAATGCACTTTTAGAATATGGGCAGGGTCACTCAGTTCTTATCACCTGTGACATTCAGTTCCAGTTGGGCTGTCCCTGAATTTTCTTCTCTGGTTTTCTCATCCTTTACTAATAGTTTTCTCTTTTGATTTACTCTACTCTGTCTCTAATGGAGTGGTGTTTATAAGGAACAGTTAGCCTTCCAGCCCTGAATCAACAGGTGTTAGCCATGTAGTCCTCCAGATGGATTTTTTTTCTTTTGAAAGGAGACAGTGCTTGTCTTTTCACTCAACCTCTAAACCATACACATCTGCTTTTTGACCTCCTCCTCTGACTTGCCATGCCCTCCTCACAGAACTATTATTATTAACTTTCAGTAGCATCCTTGATGTACTGCCTTTGAAGAAGAAATGGTCCTTGCCAGAAATTGCTCACATTCTAAAAAGATGAACAAACAGGAATGGAAAAAGAAAGACCACACAAGTTGTCATAAATATAAAGGGAAGGGTAACCACCTTTCTGTATACAGTGCTACAAAATCCCTCCTGGCCAGAGGCAAAGTCTTTTTACCTGTAAAGGGTTAAGAAGCTCAGTTAACCTGGCTGGCACCTGACCCAAAATGACCAATGAGGGGACAAGATACTTTCAAATCTGGAGGGGGGGAAGGCTTGTGTCTGTCTGCGGGATACCTTTGCCGGGAACAGATCAAGGATGCAAGCCCTCCAACTCCTGTAAAGTTAGTAAGAAATCCTAGCTAGAAAATGTGTTAGGTTCTCTCTCTTTTGGCTTGTGAAATTCGCTGTGCTGGAGGAAATGTGTCTTTTTGCAACTTAAGGTTTTGCCTAGAGGGATTCTCTATGTTTTGAATCTGGCTGCCTGTAAGATTATCTTCCATTCTGATCTTACAGAGTTGTTCTCTTATCTTTTTTTGTTCTTCTAATAAAGTTGTGTTTAAGAATCTAATTGGGTTTTTTGGGTCTTAAAAATCCAAGGCTGGTTTCTGCTCATCTTGCTTATTCTCAAGCCTCCCCAAGAAAGGGGGTGTAAGGGCTTGGGGGGGGATATTTTGGGGAAATAGGAACTCCAAGTGGTCCTTTCCCTGTTCTTTGTCTAAATCACTTGGTGGTGGCAGCATATTGTTCAAGGAAAAAGGTGAAATTTGTGCCTTGGGAAAGTTTAACCTAAGCTGGTAAAAATAAGCTTAGGGGGTCTTTCATGCGGGACCCCTCATCTGTACCCTAGAGTTTCAGAGTGGGGAGGGAACCCTGACACAAGTAGATTGGTCAAGGTGATGACAAACCATGTCATGATTAATACAATGTTCCCATAATATACATTTTTGTTTTGTTATATAATATAATATTATTATTAATTTTATTATTCCAAGCCACCCCTTATAAGATGGTCTGGAAAAAAACCTCACATGCACTACTCTAGATATCAGTGTTTTATAGATTATGAGGCCAGAAGGGACCATTGTGATCACCTAATCTGAACGGGCTTCATCCCATGTGTTTATGAATTTTAATGAATCATGCTGCTCACCATTTCTTCCCTCAAAACAGTGTCTTCATCTGGCTCTAACACCTTTTGGTGATGCTGATTTGGTCCCATACTAGCTATGTCATGTTTGACCAATCTCTGGGTACTAGTGTATTGTAACTGGCAACATGACAGTTTTGCTAGGGTAGTTGGGACTTGAGGTTTGAAACCATGTTCTCACCTTTCAGAGCATGGTGTTTATATAGTATCTAGAAAAGGTGGTAATATAGTTTCCAGTCTCAGTCATTCAGCTGTTGTCCACCACAATCTCCCTGAGGGGGCCTATCCACTGAGGGTATGTCTGCATTGCAGCTGGGAGGTGTGATTCCCAGTGTGGGCAGCAGACTCGTGCTAGCTTGAGCTATTCCATTGAAAATAGCAGTCTGGACATTGTGGCGCAGGTGGCAGCTCAAGCTAGCCACCTGAGCCCAGACCCAAGGGGTCAGGCAGGCTAGGAGTCAGGTGGCTATCCCAAGCCACCACCTGTGCCCCAGTATCCACACTGCTCTTTATTAGCTGAGCTAGTGCTGTGAGTTGCATCTCCCAGCTATAGTGCAGACATACCCTGAAACATTGTCACCCTTTTCTTTTCCTGGTTACAATTAAATTTCCCCCTCCTTCCAAAAGAGCTGTTAGTCACTTTTCTTACTCCCATTTTATACAGCATTTCTCAGGGCACATTAATGATCCATGTACACCCTGTTGGTGTGCACTAAAAGTTCCCTAGTGAAGTCCACTTTCACACAGTACTGTTTCAAATGGTACTATGTTAAAGTGCACTAGAGTACTTTAAGTGCGCACCAGCAGGGTCTGTGCAGACCAGTGAATTCTCGGCACATTAGTGTGCTTTAGAAATCACACCCCCGGAGTGTGCATTACCCCATCGTGGAGACAAGCCCTCAGTTAAATCTGTGCAACTTTCTCTTTTAGCTAAAACCTTCAAAACCATCATTTGCTAGAGCAAAAGGAATTTCCTCTGTTGCTCTGCCAGAGAAAATGCTGAAATTAAAGGGGAAAAAATGGCAAGAGGAAATAATTTTCTATATCAGACCCATTTTCCAATTAAATTATCATCAAAGTATAAACAGACCATCATATTAGAGTATCCTGGTACTAATCCTGTCTCTCATAGGAAGGATTCTCCAGCACGGTATGCCAAAATCAGGCAGCATTTAGATTTGCCTGGTTGATATATAATTTTGTCAGTGTGACAAAGATTTCCATAGTGTTTAGCTACTCAGACTAGCCAGGAGAGAAAGGAGAGAAATGAGCCATGATGAGCTTGCACTACTAGGATGTTCCTGTTTTTAGTTAGGTGATTACCCATCTTCATAACATGTGAAAGAAGGGAGCATCAGAACTGCTGGGCTCTGTTTCCACTGCCTGCCCTACTCCAGGTTTTGTATTTGATTCCCATAAACTAATTGTCTTTTGTTTAATGATCTGTTTGCATGTTGCTTGTTTTCAGGCCAGCAGGTTCTTGGCTTAGTGGAGAACCAGAGTGACTGGTATCTGGGCAACCTTTGGAAGAATCATCGTCCCTGGCCAGCTCTTGGGAGGGGTTACAACACAGGTAGGCCCTAAGATGTTTCTGTGAGTTATTGCTATTATTTATTTTGTATTACTGCAGCTCTTAGGAGCCCTAGTCATGAACCATTATTCCATTGTGCTAGGTGCTGTACAAACAGAGGTCAAAAAGATGGTCCCTGTATCACAGAGCTTCCAATCTAAGTATAAGACAAGAGACAACAGATGGATAAAGACAAATCAATGAGGGGTTGGGGTTAGCATAGACTTTGTGTTGAACGTAGGGGGTGTCAGATACAGCCATTCACCCTTTCCTTCCCATTATGCTGCAAGAATTTGCATCAGAAACTGATGCTTTATGGTTCATTTCGTAGCTGCAATTATGGTGTTGCCCTATATGTTACACTGAGGAACATGTTTCAGAGTAGCAGCTGTGTTAGTCTGTATCCGCAAAAAGAAAAGTGAGCTGTAGCTCACGAAAGCTAATGCTCAAATGAATTTGTTAGTCTAAGGTGCCACAAGTCCTCCTGTTCTTTTTACTGAGGAATATGTTAATGTTACAACTGCAGGTGCCTGTGCAGTTCCTGGGGAGGTTACGTGACCTATTTTGGGAGGGGCAGAGCTCTTGAATGGGATGACACCCCATCATTCCATCGCCACTACACACAGCACTCTTGACAATGTGCCCCAGATGCATGTCTGGGCCCAGCATGAGGAAAGGAATTGGAGCAAAGGCTCATTTCCAGTCACTGGAGGTAAATGGCACCACAAAATTTCAGAGTGAGAAAAATGTAATTCCTTCAGAACAGCAATAGGCCCATAATTGTCCTAGTAAAATGCAAACCTCTGATCGTCAATTTCTGCTTGCTCTGAGGGGAGAAAATTCACTATATCACAGAGTTTATTATAACAGGAGAGACAAGTTTTCCCACTGATTTGTGTTTGAAATGTGAGGAAAACATACCAGGTGTATAAAGAACGCACACATGCATCTAAATCACTTCTATTTCAGATTTTATGTGCTAGGGTGGTGAATTATGTTCCTTCTGCATTTGTAATAAAAGGCCAGAACAGCTGGTGAAGGCTCCATTTAAAAAAAGATGTGTCCATTTAAATAACTCTACATCAAACAATTCTTCATTGTAACTGGGCTTTGCTTCACAAAAATACATTGGGCTGTATTAAATTGAGTCCCCTTTTTAAAAAAGGGTTCCATAGGTTTGCACTGCGCTGAAGCAGTTCAGTCATTCATATCCTACGCTGCTGTGTACGATCAACCAGAAATCATGACGGTATTGGGGAACTTCAGCCTCCACAAAGCATCTCGTTTATGTCTGTATTTATTCTAATGAGAATGTGCACCTAACCTATACAAGATTGAACAGACTTCTGGGTAAGGCTTCATCTACACGATGAGCTAGGGATGTGATTTCCAGTTCCTTACACATAAATATCGAGCTACTGCAAGTGTAAGTAGCAGCTTAGCCCTGATAGTACGGCCAGCAGCAGTAGCACAGATTAGCCATGCCAAGCGCAAACCTGCCTGAACCCTGTAGGTATGTAGTCGGCACGGCTTAGCTGGGCCGCCGCCCAGACTGCCCTGCCTACACTCCTATTTATACTCGTTAGTTCAGATGAGCTCGCGTGAGTCTGTGTACGTGAGCTGAGATTCACACTCTTACCTCACAGTGTAGGCATAGCCTAAGGATGTAAGATTTTTCTTGGATATCATTTACTAAGTTGTTGGAAGGGAGTTCGTGGTTCTGAATTCCCCAGAGTTGAGGAGCAAACAGTAGGACTAACACCCATCCTAAACTACCTGACAGAATGCCGATTTTCACAGGTGTGTCCCACGGCCTACCATTACCTTGCAGAATGTAAAAAAAAAAAAAAAAAATTTCCTTTTCAATGCCACATCGCCATGCAACACTTTTTGTTCCTCTGAAAGGTGGCTATCATTCATATAACCATCCTCTCTCTCCTCATTTTTGTATGTATTTTCCATTTGAGCTTTGAGGCACAAGTGGACATAGAAGGCCTTGATCGTCACTGAGTTACTTCAGTTTGACATTGTCTGGACTCCATTTCACCAGGATAAAACTAGAGTAGCACAGCAATGACTCACACCCAGGATCTTAAAATTGATTTGATCAGCTCCTGTTACTTGGAGAGCTGTGTAACTTTATTCTATTTCGGCACAAGGTGCCAATCCAAACAGATTGTAAAAGTACCAAAGAAACTTTAGTACATTACTAAATTCTGTCTTGGTTGAAGCTAAAATAATTGAATGTGTATAGTACTTTGCATGCGTTACATAGGGTAATTCTTGACAGAACTATACACATACATTGTTACACGTCCGTGCATAATCTTTCCCATAGATTTTAGTCTGCTCAGAGACCCATTTTTCAGTCATTCCTGACAGATCCATTAAAACTCAGCCCTTTACAGCTCATGAGAGTTTAAAAAAAAAAGGAGAGAAAACCAAAAGGTGGAGAGTGAAAGGAAGATTACATAGGAGATTACAATAAATGGAAAGACCTTTTTCAAGCACATGCAACAAGAGGTCATTAAGTGAGACATTGCAATCTCGGAGATAGCGAAGATGGATTATTGACAGAATTAGCATAAATGGCTGTAAAAAATGTAAAAATTAAATCCATTGTTTGCCTCAATATTCGTAGAAGAGACCAGAGGCATAAATCTCCGCAGAGGAAGAAGAAATACTGAAGGAAATCAGAGCCTTATCTGTTATGTGATAAGTAAATTAAAACAGCTGACCCATAACACAGTTCTAGGGCCAAGAGGGATCCAGAATTCTGAAGGAAGTGGCCAAAGAGAGATGAGAAGTATTAGCAAAATGCTGCACTGAAAAACAGTGAGCAGGGAAGGGGAAGTGGAGGGCCCAGCTCTTTGAATAATTAGCAGAGTGCTGAAGGAGAGTAGGAAAAGAGCAAATCCTAAAGTGTTGACTAGGTAAATAGAGGTATTGAATATAAGCTAGAGAGAATTATTCTAACCCGTTTTGTAAGTGGCTAGTGAAGCCATATTTAAACTAGCGCAACAGTCTAACATTAATATCCTGCCTTTAAACTAAGAGCCAGAGTGAACCTTTAAGCCAGAGCCTGTGTGAGGAGCTATGTGTAGCTAAGCCACTCCGGTAGGATCTCCAGGGAGGAATTGTGTCTCAGAGCTTGTCGACACAAACATTCAGTTTGCGGCAAGCTGGGGTGTAAATGTACCCCATAGTAAGAGTCTTTGTGAACCTTGCTGATGCATGCTAAGAGTTCCTTAGTGCACCTCTGCGTCAAAGCCAAGTGGAACAAAGAGCACATCAGCAGGATTCATATGGGAAGTTAGTATGCAGCAGGCTAGTGTGGGGTAAAGTCACACCGCAGCTTGCCATGGACTAAATGTTTGTGTAAATAAGGCTTCAGAGGCATAATTTTTCCCCTGCTCCCTTCTTGTTCTGGTGGGAGTGCTTTGCTACAGCCCTATTAAGGGTTCAGTATACTTCCCCCAACGTGCCCAGCCATTTCCCCCCTGCCCGCCCAATTTCTTGCAGTGGGAGTATTGCATGCATGGCTCCTGATCTGTCCTGTCAAGCCCAGACCCATAAGCCAGGCAAGGTTAACGTAGCCTTGCAGAGGGTTACACGGTGGGAGCCCTACTACCTTGCACAGTCATTTAGTGTGAGGGAATAATCCAGCCCAAACTAATGAAGTTAAAAGCAAAGGACCAAATTGCCAATATTCAGACTGATTGAGTGCAGTGTTCTAGTTAGCATCTCACCAGCATCTTGTACAGCACCAGTATCACTTCCTGATATTTGTATTCTTTTCTACTCCATTCATTTTTTTGTTATAGCCCTGCAGAATATACAGCCTCATTTCAGATTTGTGGCAAGAGATTTTTGCCACCATGTTACACTGGCAAGTTTGTATTTACTTTGCTCTCATCTGTCACTCACCTCTAGGTTTTTTACACCATAGCTGCCTTCCACATGTCTTTGTGTTTTAGATATGCTCCATCACTACCAACACAGGATATTGACTACTCTTTTCACTCCTTGCTCACTTGCTCTTTGAATCACATCTGCAAATGAACAACCCCACTCCTATGTGCCCAGGCAAAATGTCCAGATAGTCCATGTAGGTTTGTCAGTAATACTTGAAGGACCTCAGTATGTTGTTAGTTAAAACAAACTTTCCCTCTTTTAAATCCATGCTGGCTGTCTCTAATTAAACTGCGCTTTTGAAAGTGTTTCCCAACTACTATAGGCTCTGCATAAATCTTTTCTGGGCTTTTTCCATCTACCAATGTTGCGCTGATCGCTCTAGAATTGTTCTCTACAGCCTTGTCATTCTTTTCTGGAATAATGGTCTTCTGAGTCCTCAGAAAACTATCTTTTCAAAAAGAACAGGAGTACCTGTGGCACCTTAGAGACTAACAAGTTTATTTGAGCATAAGCTTTCGTGGCTACAGCCCACTTCATCGGATGCATAGAATGGAACATATAGTAAGATAGATAGATATATAATGGCAAATTGCTGGCACTACTATGATGGGTCTCGTGCTTTCTCTTCTTGGGTGGGGGTTCAGGGCACCGTTTCTTGCCCCTGAACTGGGGTATCAACTGCCCCACTAGTGTCCTAGAGGAGGGGAGTGGAGAGGGAGGGACCCAGGCCCGCCCTCTACTTCAGGTCCCAGCCCAGGGGCCCTACAGCTAGCAGTAAACCACTAGAACTAGCGGATCCTTCCCCTAGGCTACTTCCCTCTCCTGCCCTTCAGCTTGTGGGGCTTCCTGCCCTCCCTCTTCACAAACCAGGTTTCCCTTTACCTAGGGTCTTGGTCTTCTTAGCCCACCGCAGCACTTCTCCAAACTCTCCTCTGTTTCCCTCCAAACTGCTCTCTGCTCCAACACCAATCCACTCTGCTTCAACTCCTCCTCCTGTCTGATCGAAGCTGGGGTTTTTTACCATGTGACTGGCTTCAGGTGCTTGAATTGGTTTCAGGTGCTTTAATTTAATTTATAGCAAACTTTCTTCCCTCTACAGGGAATAAGACTCCCTTCTAACACTCTTCTGCTGCCCTCTGGCCATGCTGTACCACAATATACATACAGAGAACATGAAAAGGTGGAGTAAGAGGCTAATTCAGTAAGATGAGCTATTATCAGCAGGAGAAAAAAAAACTTTTGTAGTGATAATCAAGATGGCCCATTTAGACAGTTGACAAGAAGATGTGAGGAGGATACTTAACATGGGGAAATAGATGCAATATGTGTAATGACCCAGCCACTCCCAGTCTCTGTTCAAACCCAAGTTAGTGGTATATCGTTTGCATATTAATTCAAGCTCAGCAGTTTCTCATTGGAGTCTGTTTTTGAAGCTTTTCTGTTGCAAAATTGCCATCTTTAAATCTTTTACTGAGTGGCCAGAGAGGTTGAAGTGTTTTCCTACCGGTTTTTGAATGTTATGATTCCTGATGTCAGATTTGTGTCCATTTATTCTTTTGCATAGAGACTGTCCAGTCTGGCCAATGTACATGGCAGAGGGGCATTGCTGGCACATGTTGGCATATCTCAGATTGGTAGATGTTCAGGTGAATGAGCCCCTGATGGCATGGCTAATGTGATTAGGTCCTATGATGGTGTCACAAGAAATTCTGAACATAAAAGTGAAGGCTTCTCTAATCTCTCTTCTTTTCTTTTAAGACTCTGGGGTGTAAACTCTCAGGGCCTGGTAATTTATTTGACTTATAGGTCTGTCTATGTTATACTTTCCCGAATGGTGGAAAACACTTTTTAAAAGCAGTTTCTGGTGATTTCATTGTCGTGACTTCAGGCCAGATACTCAGCTTGTGTAAATCACCCCTAGCTCTTTAATTCTAGTGGCAGTAGACCAATGTACAGCAGCTGAGGATCGGACCCCAAGTCTTCAAATGGAGTTGTAGAATGGTTCAAACAAAATTATGCCACGTGATATTTTTCATATTGTGCTTTCAGAGCCTGAGAGAGTTTTGCCTATTTACAACAATGCCCACTGTTGGCAGCACAGCTTGTAATCCCTCCCCTATCATGCCACAGCACAGGAGTCCTTTCTTTGGGGACACCCATCCCAGTACGGCATATGAAATGCTAACGGGAGCAGAGAGACTATGTGAACTAATGCCAAACAGAACAAGGAGGAACGGGTTAAAATGAAGAAAGGATTGGCATTTAAAGAACAGAGGCCATTTATTTACACAGAAAATTTTGAAGGAGAACCTGAGAGTTTTCTTAATTTGAAAAATCATTTTTCATTGGAAAAATAATAATTCCCCGCAGTTAATTGTGGTATGTTATATCCTATCCCCTGGAAACTTGATACTGAAATGTTTGCACCCCAAAAAATTTCCCTTCCTGCATCATGTCTATGTGACAACTGCCATCTGAATCACTGCTGCAGATTTACCAGGGGGGCCATCTGAGCTAAAAAAGCAGGAGTTGCTACAGCTTGAACTAAAGAGCCAGACTCTCAAACTCAGAGCTGTAATAGACCATATCTGTGGATTGGGCATAGAAAGGCAAGCACAGCACGCAGTGATTAATGGACTACATGTGCACACTGGTTTATTATTTGTGTATTTCATGACTGTTGGACTGCTGACATTGGTCTATTTTTTCACTCTTTGACTGAGAAAAGACCACTGAAAGATGTATTTGAAGTGGGAAACATACATGAAGAATTATATAGACTTGCATGGAGATTGTATAATTCTTAATAACAAATAAGACCTCTTGCAGAGCAGATTGTGTATATAAAATAATGTTATATCACATTTTGGGCCTGCCAGGAGTGGTACTGTGTGTCTTCAATGCAACAAATAAATTACCAAGGACAGCAAAGAATTTTAATGTATATAAACTATTCAGAAATGGAGCTGTCTAAGGTCCTGATCCTGCAAATGTACATGTGCTTAATTTTGATTACATGAGTGTTCCAATCTGCTCAGTGCAACTATTATTGTCTACAATATTGCATATGCATGTTTGCAGGATAGGGCCTTGATCATATTGGAAAAAAAAACAAGTATTTGGTGTGATTCCTGAGAGATTCTGAGCATTTGTAACTCCCAATGACTTTGGTGGAAGTTTCTGGTGGTCATCAATCCTCAGGATCAACTCTTGTGGATACCACTACTTAATCCAGCACAGACCTGGCATAAAGAAAAATAGCTAACCTACCATCATTTGTTTTCCCATAAGACCCAGAAATCAACCTGAGCAATCTAGTTACAGCACTGATTCTCAGACTGTAGCCTGTGGATGTTGACCACAATTAGAGCCTTTCCTAGTGGTCTGTAGGGAGGAGTATTTTGAAAACCAAGCAGTGGATGTTTAGGAGAGGAGGTAATTCAGGAGTGAATCTCTCAAGGGATGTTCTACAGAGTAAAAAGGTTTGAGAACTAGTTGGTCACAGAACCCTAAGCTATACAACATGTAAAGAGACTCATTCTAGACAATTTCACTAAGTTTATCCACACCCTCTCTGAAAGCCAGTGCAATGTGCACACCTCCTGTTACACAAACCATTAGCTACTACGGGTACTGGCCCCACAGGAATTTTCATTAGGCTTGACCATGAGCAGAGGATCCTTTGAAAACAGCTGAAAATGTGCTTTATATGGTGAAAAATATAGAGGAAGAATGAGGTCAAACACTAGTGCCAAGAAAAAAGATAACATCATGTCTATTTAATCAATTTCATATTGTAGTAGCTCCTCAGACTTTTGTGCTAGATTTTTCCCGGGCTGTCTTCTTATTTGGGGAGTCTTGTAGTCTGTGTGTAACATTTTTACACCCACACACTCTGTTTTACACAACTGCATTAACTCTGGTTTATGAAAAATCTGGGTAATGTGTGTGCAGCTTAAGTAGTGATTTTGTAAGTGATTTTGTAAGTAATTCTGTCAAGGCATTAATGCACTCAGCCTTGAGCAGAAAGCTCAATCTATTTGTGTCATCAGTGGAACACTGAAATAGTAATTTTGCTTTTTAATGACCAGTTCCCTGTGTCTCGTTCTCTCTGTAATCTACAGCTTGCACTTAAAAATAAGATATCTAAAAACTGGCTGCAGATTAAGAGCGGCTCCCTTTCCAGTCTCCCCTTCTCAGTTTCTAAAGCATTTGATGTCCTGTGAACTAGTTTACAACACGCTTGACATTTCAGAAATGCAGATCAATGTGTATTTCATTTCTAAAAATGGTGTATCCAGTTTGAGGCCTATCCAGGAAATAATGGCATGATTGTGAATGAATTGGTCCACTGTTCATCGCATTCTCTGAGATACAGCCACTGCTCCTTGGCAATTAACTCCATCAAGCCTTGTTATAATTGCCTTCTTTAGAACAACACCTGGCTTTATTGGAGCACTCATTAGCTTCATCTCCCAAGGAACCTGTGATGAAAAAGCTGTGACATAGATAATTTTAATAATACTGGTGTAAATATGGAGTAACTCAATTAAAGTTGATGAAGTTGGCCCTACTTTAAAGTGGTTTTACTGAGATCAGAATCTAGCCATAATATTTTAATGTGTGTAATGTACATATGCACCATAAATTAAGTTATGCAAAAAAAAAAATCCTAAACTTCTTTCCAACCCACTTAGGTCATTTTGAAGTATAGTATTTTTGGCTTTTTAGAGCCAGCTCTTGAGTAATTAGTATGAACAAGAGAGACTTATGAATCAGTTGTCCAGCATTCTGAGCTGCCCTCTCTCTATTATAGGGGGTCCCTCTGTAGTACATTAAGCTTAGATGAAGAAAGAATTATGCAGAAAAATGAGCAGAGCTATCCTAGTGCCTAATCACACAAAAAAAACCTCTGGAATACAGAAGAAGAATCCCTTACAAATATATCTTAATAACAACAAAACTTCTCTCTTACAGAGCATCTTTTATCCCAGGTTCTCAGAGTGCTTTACAAAGGCAATTAAATAATTATATCTTCTTTTTATAGCTGGGGAAACAGAGAGATTGTGTAACTTGCCCAAGTTCACCTAGCAGGAAGTGGCAAGAGTCCAGGTTAGACTCCATTTTGTCTCTCCAACCATTAGTGCTCCATATCTAGTTGGCAGCCGGTAACAAGTGGAGTACCCCAAGGGTCGGTCCTGGGGCCGGTTTTGTTCAATATCTTCATAAATGATCTGGAGGATGGTGTGGATTGCACTCTCAGCAAATTTGCGGATGATACTAAACTGGGAGGAGTGGTAGATACGCAGGAGGGGAGGGATAGGATACAGAAAGACCTAGACAAATTGGAGGATTGGGCCAAAATAAATCTGATGAGGTTCAATAAGGATAAGTGCAGGGTCCTGCACTTAGGACGGAAGAACCCAATGCACAGCTACAGACTAGGGACCAAATGGCTAGGCAGCAGTTCTGCGGAAAAGGACCTAGGGGTGACAGTGGACGAGAAGCTGGATATGAGTCAGCAGTGTGCCCTTGTTGCCAAGAAGGCCAATGGCATTTTGGGATGTATAAGTAGGGGCATAGCGAGCAGATCGAGGGACGTGATCGTTCCCCTCTATTCGACATTGGTGAGGCCTCATCTGGAGTACTGTGTCCAGTTTTGGGCCCCACACTTCAAGAAGGATGTGGATAAATTGGAGAGAGTCCAGCGAAGGGCAACAAAAATGATTAGGGGACTGGAACACATGAGTTATGAGGAGAGGCTGAGGGAGCTGGGATTGTTTAGCCTGCAGAAGAGAAGAATGAGGGGGGATTTGATAGCTGCTTTCAACTACCTGAAAGGGGGTTCCAAAGAGGATGGCTCTAGACTGTTCTCAATGGTAGCAGATGACAGAACGAGGAGTAATGGTCTCAAGTTGCAGTGGGGGAGGTTTAGATTGGATATTAGGAAAAACTTTTTCACTAAGAGGGTGGTGAAACACTGGAATGCGTTACCTAGGGAGGTGGTAGAATCTCCTTCCTTAGAGGTTTTTAAGGTCAGGCTTGACAAAGCCCTGGCTGGGATGATTTAACTGGGAATTGGTCCTGCTTTGAGCAGGGGGTTGGACTAGATGACCTTCTGGGGTCCCTTCCAACCCTGATATTCTATGATTCTAGTGCAGGACTTCTCAGCATGTGGGGTGCTACCCAGAAGTGTGTCATGATGGGGAACCCACTGAGTTTCTTTCTAGTTGAGGTGGTGAGGGAGAAAAAAATCTGCAAAATAGGCAGTGCTAAGTCTCAGAAGGAGCACTTCAGTCCTTTCCCCTCCCCTGCTTTCTCTGCTCTGACCCTTTCGTACCCAAAACCATTCCAGATGCAGTTCCTCAGCCCTCCCCTCCTCCTCTTCCTGCACAGAACACAGTTCCAAGCACTTCAAGAGGCTGTACCTATGGGCCAGCCTGTATTCCACTTTGGTTCCATGGCTCGCTAGGGATATCAGTTGTTAGATCCTCCATGGAGTTGAGGTCATGGGCATGTATATGACACAGTTCACTAACTCCCCTGGCACCTCTCCTTTCTGCAGCGATAGAGAGACCCTGGCACACGTCTATGTGTCAGACTTCAACCCCTCTTCCTGGTCCTCCAGAACCTCTTACTGAGGTTCTGGCTGCAATTCTCCACACAGTTCCTGCTCTACTCTTACCCCATCTGTGGCCCCACAGACTTATGAGAACTCTTGGTAGACTGATGGCCATCCATTACATCAGGAGGAGGAAGCTAGACAAGAGGGCGTTCTGTGACTGTGGGGTCTGTTTCTGATCATGTGAAGTCACACCCCTGAGCAGCATTCCTCTGGGCAATGTCCACTGATTCCTTCAATGCCTTTGAGGAGCAGTGGGCACTGTCGGGTTTTCTGCTCGGTGGCCCCTTCTGGTTACCTGATTTTCACCTTATGACCGTCACACCCATCCCTGTTTTTTTCATTTATTGTTCCCAGTATTTATTTGTGGCCTTGATACACTGTCCCCCTCCCGCTCAGATGAGAGGGAGTGCCTTTAACTATGGGCAGGCTGAGGCCCACCATCTCCCAGCAACCACAATAGGTTCAAGAGTCTATATAGTTGGTCTCAACATCCTGTCAACATGTATTATCCCCAGTCTCAATGCTGTGCCAACAGGGGATGGTGAAGAAAGAAGCATCCCCACTTGCAGCCATCCACCTAGCAGCCAGAAAAGGCTCCAGGCAGAAGCCCACAAACCGACTCCTCACACAAAACCAGCTATGTATTTTTGCTGTGAACCCAACTTTTATTATAATGGAAAGGATTGTGTGAATGGGTGGATTGCAGTCATGAGTGGCCTTTAGGACCCAGACTGAAAACCGCTGCATTAGAAAATACCATTTGCTTGGTGTTAATGTACAATCCTTGTCTGCGAGGCAAATAACTGTATGGCAAGCCAGGGAGTGAATCGACAATGCACCAATTTGGTGCACATACGTCAAGCCACACTCCAGGATTTTCAATGTGCCATAGCAATGTCCACAGGAGACGTTACTGTGTAGCAAGCTGGTGTGGTGTGCTGTAGATCCAGACCCTAGCTTGCCATAAAGTGCTATGTAAACAAGCCCTTGGAACAGAGGTCCACACACTGTGGGGGGCACCCCCCTTGGGGGGCACAGAGGAACATTCGGGGGGAGCACAGCTGGGGCCCAGGCCAACCCCCATTGGGGGTGTCAAGGTTCCTCCCCCACTCTGAACTCTAGGGTACAGATGTGGGGACCTGCATGAAAACCTCCTAAGCTTATCTTTACCAGCTTAGGTCAAAACTTCCCCAAGGTACAAAATATTCCACCCGTTGTCCTTGGACTGGCCGCTACCACCACCAAAGTAATACTGGTTACTGGGGAAGAGCTGTTTGGACGCGTCCTTCCCCCCCAAAATACTTCCCAAAACCTTGCACCCCACTTCCTGGACAAGGTTTGGTAAAAAGCCTCACCAATTTGCCTAGGTGACTACAGACCCAGACCCTTGGATCTTAAGAACAATGAACAATCCTCCCAACACTTGCACCCCCCTTTTCCTGGGAAATGTTGGATAAAAAGCCTCACCAATTTGCATAGGTGACCACAGACCCAAACCCTTGGATCTGAGAACAATGAAAAAGCATTCAGTTTTTTTACAAGAAGACTTTTAATAAAAAATAGAAGTAAATAGAAATAAAGAAATCCCCCCTGTAAAATCAGGATGGTAGATATCTTACAGGGTAATTAGATTCAAAAACATAGAGAACCCCTCTAGGCAAAACCTTAAGTTACAAAAAAGATACACAGACAGAAATAGTTATTCTATTCAGCACAATTCTTTTCTCAGCCATTTAAAGAAATCATAATCTAACGCATACCTAGCTAGATTACTTACTAAAAGTTCTAAGACTCCATTCCTGGTCTATCCCCGGCAAAGACCCAGCATACAGACAGACACAGACCCTTTGTTTCTCTCCCTCCTCCCAGCTTTTGAAAGTATCTTGTCTCCTCATTGGTCATTTTGGTCAGGTGCCAGTGAGGTTACCTTTAGCTTCTTAACCCTTTACAGGTGAGAGGAGCTTTCCCCTGGCCAGGAGGGATTTCAAAGGGGTTTACCCTTCCCTTTATATTTATGACAGGGGGGGGAGTGGGGAGGTAGCGCCACCCAGCTCTGCTCCTGGCCCCAGCCCCAGCTGCCAGCCCCTGTCAAGGGCTCTGCTCCTGGGGTCCTGGCTGCTGGCTCCGCACCCAGAGTCCTGGCTGCCAGCCCCGCCCCTGCCCCTAGCTGTGCCTCCTTGGCCCCCTTACTCCTGTCCGCATCCAGGCCCTGGGAGGCGGGGCGGACGAGGGTTAGGGGGACATGACCCTGAAAAGTTTGGGGATCACTGCCTTACAAACATTTTATAAAGCAACCAAATAACAAACCGATAATAAGCAACTAAAATGCTGTTTAAAAGGTTAAATTTAACTAGAGATGGGCAGAATCAGAGGTGGTTTTGGTTTTGCAAAATGTTTGGTTCATATCTGGGTCCCATTTTATCTGAACCCAGAGTTCAAAACAGGTGGGTAGTAGAAGTTGGGGGAAATACTCTGTTTTTTAAAAAAAAAATCTCTAAAGATAATGTTTTCATGTTGTATCCCTCCCCTACTGCATTTCTTTTTCTCCTGAACCTGATGCATTGCATGAATTATCCATTTCGATTAACAGAAAAACTACAGATACTGTACAATGTTTCATTAAGCGTGCACGCACACACACACACATATATATACACACACACACACACACACACAAACCTCTCCAAATAAGAAAAGAAATACTGAAAAGTCTATTTAGCCAACTTGGCTCATTTTTCCCCCCACACCTTCGTTTTCGTAAAATACTAACTGAGCACCCAGCCAAGGAAGGCTGTGACCAGCTCTCAGACACTGTGCCCATCCCTCCAATTAATACTGTGGTCTGTTGTTATTATTAGAAGCCAACTGGGATAATGACCTACCTCTGCTATGTGTGGTTATTTCCCCCTCACTTAACCTAGAGTGTAAAATTTATTAAATCAGTGACATTTCACCCCACATTAAATATGACATTTTTGAAAGGACTGCAGTCAAGAACAACCTTCCCAGTTAATTTTCATCTTTTGTCATATACTGGGGAAATTTTAAAAAGAACCCACCACAGTGGGTCAGGTCCTCAACTGAGGTACATGGATGTCCATTGACTTCAGTAGAGCTAAGCTGATTTGTACCAGCTTCAAATCTGCCCCAAATTTTTCTCCACTTATGAAATCAACTCATTGGTTTTGAGTTCAAGTCACTGTGGCAACCCCATTGAACTTGTAAGCGAAGGGCACATGAGTGGAACTGGTGAATCAGGGATCCTCTTCACTACGTATGCATTGGGGAAGTGGGCTCTGCATCAGATCCCTAGCTTCAAATAAGTCTGTGCATAAGGGAGCAAGTTCAGAGGCTGGGAGCCCACGCATAGGACCTTGGAGAGCCTGCACTGCTCCTGGATTAGGAGGTTGTTTGTTGTTCCCCATAAAACCCTGTGAAGGCCAGCCACATAATGCCCAGTTTCTCTGGCTTTCTGGAGGATTCCAGTAATTCATTCAACATTTATGCATTTCAGTATGCCCAAATGTAAAGTTGTGCATCTAGGAACAAAGAATGCAGGCCGTACTTACAGGATAGGGGGACTCTATCCTGAGAGGCAGTGACTCTAAAAAGTACTTGGGGTTCATGGTGGATAATCAGCTGAACATGAGGTTCCAGTGTGACACTATGGCCAAAAGGGCTAATGTGATCCTTAGATGTATAAACAGGGGAATACTGAATAGGAGTAGGGAGGTTATATTACCTCTGTATATAGCATTAGTGTGATAGCTGTTAGAATACTGTGTCCAGTTCTGGTATCCATGATTCAAGGATTTTGATAAATTGGAAAGGATTCAGAAAAGAACTATGAGAGTGGTTAAAGAATTGAAAAACATGCCTTATAGTGATAGACCCAAGAAGCTCAACCTGTTTAGCTTAACAAAGAGAAAATTAGACTGTGAACAAGTCACCTCTTATAAATACCTGTATGGGGAGCAGAAATTTGATAACAGAGGGGTCTTCAAGCTATCAGAGAAGGGTATAGCACAATCCAGTGGCTGGAAGTTGAAGCTAAACAAATTCAGTCTAGAAGCAAGAAGAAATTCTTTTAACAGTGAAAGTAATTAACCATTGGAATAATTTACCAACTGTTGTGGTGGATTCTCCCTCACCTGCAATTTTTAAATCAAGATTGGATTATTTTTCCCTAAAAGATCTTCTGTACTTCAAATAAGAATTAATTCAGGGAAGTTCTATGGCCTATGATATACAGTACTGGAGGTCAGACTAGATAATCACAATGGTCTCTTCTGACTTTATAATTTATGAAACTATGTAGCTACTTTTAAGCAGGATTTCTCTCTCATCGTAAAGCCTTTATGAATGCCCAGCCAATCAAGTTGCTTGATGAGCTGAATCTCTTAATTCTTTATTTTGGGGAAGAAGTGTAACCTCCTGCAATGTAACTGTGACGGTTGGATCACAGAAACCTCCTTGGGAACTGCCAACTGATGTGCTGAGACTACTTCTAACCTATTTTCCCTGCCAGCTTGGGACTCCAGAAACTTGCCTTGTTTGAGAGTTTTGGAGTCACATGGGCAAGTCACATGTCCGTGCATGACTCAGTTTTTACAGGCAGCAGCCATTGCTCACATGCTATCTTGAATGTCTCCAGGAAGACTTCTTATGTGGATTGGAGTCTTCCAAGATCCATTATTCGTTAAGTGTTTCTTGATTGGGCACTTGATTTGCATATTCCTTTCTCAAGAAGCTGACCAAATGCTTTACTAAGGCTACTTAAAACCAAGCAAGTACACAGCCAATATTCATAACTTTGAATACAAAAATGACACATGTATACAAATAGGATGAATATATTCAGTAGATCATAACCTTTACAGAGATATGTTACATGGCATATGTAGCATAAAACATATTCCAGGGATGTCATATACATTCATAAGCATATTCCCATAATGCACTATAGGGTGCAACGTCACAGTAACAACCATTGACCATCCCATTTTTCACTATCACAGAGAAGGAAGAGTTCTTTAATATTTCTGAAAACTTTGGCATTTTTTACAACATTTTTAATGCTTCAGCACTACAAAGTGCTTTGCAATGTATTAAGACAAGTACCTGGCAATGTCTCCCTTCCAGTTAGTATCCATTTTGGTAACTTCATCCTGACTCCTGGACATATACAGAAATGCATTCTGAGTTGCCCTTGGGAATGAATGTTCTACAGCGCCAGCTGTGTTAGGCACTCACAGCCTTGTGACATCTCTCACTCCTCCACGCTGATTGATCATAGTCCTTTTGCTACAGGATACTGATTCCACAGCTCCCACTTCTCAGCCTCACCAAGACTTCACATTGGAATGTATTAATTGGGGTTTACAGCTTCAGGGACTTTAGAATGTCTGCAGGACTTTGTGAGCTACTGCTGCTTTCCACCTCAGAGATCCTCTCTGGCTCACCAATTGGAAACTCTGGAGTTGTTACTTTCCACTGCCTCTATGGTATAATCTCTGCTTTTGCAGTTCATAGGCTCTTTCAAATCTCTTTCCACTCTGCATCACAATTCTGTACCAGCGAAGAACAACACAATGTGTAAATTTTTTAGAAATGCCTAAATGACTAAGCCCCATTTTCAAAAGTGACTTAGGCACTTAGGACTCTAAATCCCATTGACTTTGTGAGGTCGTCTGGACTGGAGATGGCAAGGGGGTTGGGATGGATAAGGAGATCCAGGGCCATTGGTCTCCTGCCTGTGGACCCCACTGGTGAGCTTTATGGAACACACTGCTCATCCCCCACACCATCTGTGAACATATTTTAGCTCTGGATGTTGGTAGGGGATTTATGAGGTGCTTAGATTTGAAAGGCTCCAAATAGCCTCATAAGGGCCACAAGGGGTGGAAGCTACCAGGAGGCTGAGGAGCCTTCTAAAGTTCATGGGGAGAGTCTCTCCAGGGGATGTTCCATCCCTGCAACTCCCTGCATTGGCCCCAGGAAACAGCCACAGAAAGAGCCAGTACGGGTTCATCGCTCCCCACCACCCTCTCCATGGAGGCCTGTGTGCAGTAGGATGGGTGGGAAGGTTTCCCCCCTGCTTCTTCTGATTCTGCTAATTTTTAAGTCTCCCATCAGCCACACCCACCTCCTTCCTGCAGATTTTCATTGGAGAGTCCCCCCCCCCCCCCCCCAGCCCTGCAATAGTTGAGAGAAGGTGAGCTGCACTTCTGTGCACGTCCTGGGTTCTGTCAAAGAAGAGTCCTGTTCCTCGGGTCTGAAGTTCTCAGGCGTGTTACTCTCTTTTTGCTGACCTTTCAGAGACTTGCCACATCAGAACTCCTCTTCACAAGAGGATGGGTGGCGACTTTGCTTAGCAGGAGGCTCAGTGACCAGCAGGGGTGTTCACCCCATGGACCTCCTAAGCTCTGCTGCATGCCTGGTTTGGGGCTTCCTCCTTCTAGAGTCTGCAGTAAGAAGGCTCTTTTCCAGTAGTATTTTTAGAGAATTTAAAAAAAATAGGAAAATTCCTCCACCAAAAATATAGTTAATGAGAAGCTAAGCTTATAGGCACATATATTGCATTTTAAATCTTTCAAGAAGGTTGGAGTTAAAATAAATATATCAAATGTTAGAAACCCAGGAAATTCAGAGTGAAGATTGCACCTGTACAATAAGCCAGGGTCAGACTCAGATAGCTTCCACAATTGTAACTTTGCCCGAGAAGAAACAACAAGCCATAACTCATACTTTGGGGGAAGAAAACATAAACTAAGAGTGTTCCATTACGCTAAGTGGTCATCGGGAAGTGTAAATAAAGTGCTCATAATGCTGCAAGAGGAAATAGGCTCCCTGCAGAGTAGCTGTGATAAACTTACTTCAAAATGCACTCCATCATCGCCTCATTTTCCATACGCACATCCAGAATACCAGAGTTATGCATTCTGTCATTTTGCCCAGAGGGATACCCACTTTTAAATTCAAAACAGATTTTTTACTCTGCTCCTTTTTTAAGAGGGGCACGTTCAAATGTGGACGCATTCTGTGTTCTCATTTAACAAATTACAGACAATTGCAAATCTTCTTTAGGTGTCATACATTATTAAAGCCTTTTTAAAAACACAAGGGTTGTGTACATAAATGAATGGCTAAGTGATAGATCAAGATGCAATAGAAATGTATTATTGTGCCAATCGTCCACTCACTAAGTATTAAAAAACACATTCATAAGATATGGTCTTTATTATACTAGTAACAGCAGAAAACAATCCAAATTATTTCCAGGCCACAGTGTTATGACCAAGAGTTAGACAGGTCCATAAATCAAGTCAACAATTTCACCATGATTCTCTGAACTGGTATCTTTCACTTAATGATATCCAACTGCCCACAGGGCTTCCTTAAGATGAACTACTTTAAAAACTATGCAGAGATTTATAAATCTCAGACTTACATACACTGTCTCATCCCAGCTGGGGCAGAGTTATGGTTGTGGTGGCTGTTTGAATGTCTGTGCATCTTAAACTCTGAATTTCATGGGCTTCTAATTTAATATATCAACATATTGGTTATTGTTACGATTTATTATTTGTATCACGGTACTGCCTAGAGGCCCCCCATCACACTAAATAAGTGTGCATTCATGTTTATGTGCATGAATATACAAACATATTATTGTGTGCAGAATTTACTACAGTGTACTCCACTTTCAGTGTGTGTTGCTTAACTTCATAATCTCCTGGTGTGAATAAGAATCACACCTTTTGGTCTGGCCCAGTGGATTCCATATCAGCAATGGTACAATTGGTTATTTAGATCTTCATAGATGAATAGATTCCAAGGCCAGAAAGCACCATTATGATCATCTAGTCAGATGTCCTGTATAACACAGGCCAGCAAACTTCCGCAAATAATTCCTTGAGCATGTCTTTTAGAATATATCCAAGGATCCCATTAGCCCTTGATTTGAAAGTTGTCCATGATGGAGACTCCAGCACCAGTCCTTGATATATTATTCCAGTGGTTAATTACTGCCACTGTTAAAAATTTATGCCATATCTCCAATCTGAATTTGTCTAGCAACCGTTGGATTGCCCTATACCTTTCTCTGCTAGATTGAAGAGCCCATTATTAAATATTTGTTTCCTATGTGAGTACTTAGAGACTGTAATCAAGCTACATATTATCCTTCTCTTTCTTAAGCTAAATAGATTGAGCTCTTTGAGTCTATCATTGTAAGGCATGTTTTCTAATTCTTTAATCATTCTCATGACTCTTCTCTGAGCCCTCTTCAATTATCAACATCCTTCTTGAATTATGGATACCAGAACTGGACACTGTATTCCAGCAGCAGTTGCACTAGTGCCAAATACAGACATAAAATAACCTCTCTATAATAATCTCCAGGAGATTCCTATGTTTATGCATCCAAGGACTGCATTAGCCCTTTTGACCACAGTGACACAGTGAATCTCTGTGTCACATTTCCTTCCTGTCATTCCCCCTGGGACAGCTCAGCTACAAGCCACACATTATGCTGAGGCTACAAGCTTAGTCTAAACCTTCACAGTGCCAGCCTACGATTGGCACATTACCCCTTACCACACTCTGGATTGGGTGGTCTGAAGTGTGGTCTTTGGGATGCTTGTCATACATTGTAAAATCCAAATGAGTTTTTTTAAATCTTGCTGATGCTTTATAATAAATTTTAAAGTGAGTCCCTGCCTATCTCTGTCAGGTACTATACTGCTTTAGGTAATCCAGCACTTGGACACTATGGTGATAGGCACTATATAAATAGCTAAAATAGATGGATTCTGAGGTGCTGTTCACATATTTTGCTATCACCTAAACAACTCACAAAAGCACTTTGTACTGGCTGAAAGAAAGAGGCAGGGTCACACTTACAGCTAAATAAAAAACTTCAAAAGCAGCTAAACTTTCTTTACTCAGTATTGAATATTTTTGCACCTGACTTAAAATGACAGCTTTAATGAATGGATTTAATTTGAAAGTTTCACTATATGACCTGTGTTTCCTTTGCTAAATTGCTCTTTTATAACTGCCTACATTCACATGCCTTTGTGAACTTCAATAGAAGCCCTGATGTTCCCTATGCTAGAAGGAGAGCTGGTCAAGAATTTCCCATCAGAATGACTTTCTGATGGGAAAAGCAGTTTCTATAATACCAAAATTTTCCAGCGGAAAATCTCAATTTTTGCCAAAAATCAAAATGAAATATTTTGTTTCAGGTCAGTTCAACCTAAATCAAAATATTTCATTTTGCTAAACTGACCCAAAAATTTTGTTTCACACCAGTTCATTAAAACAAACTGTATTCCCCTGTCAGTGCACTGCCTTACAAGCCCCAATTCTCTCCTGTGGGCTGAGCTCCCTGGAGGATTGCATTTCCTATAATGCAATGCACTGATAAGGAACTACATTTTAATGTCTAACCACGCTCTGCTTGGTGCATGATAGGAGTCACATACCTCTGGGCATGTCTTGGCAGACGTAATTCAGTTAGGGAGCCTGGCCCATAGAGAAGAGTAGGGGAAGCAGGCTCTTGACTACAGCTCCCATGAGGCAGTGCATTACAGTGGGAAAATGCAGTAATGTTTCAACACTTCCAAACTGAATTTTTTCAGAATTTCTGTTCTGCGAAAAATTTCAACTTTTTATCCTGATTTGGGACAAAAACAAAGGTTGACACAGCCAAATTTCCTGTGGGATAGAAGTTCCAATTATCACTCGCCTAGAGCTAGAAGCATCTTGACAGCAACCACTTATGATCTCACAAATGTGTTACCTGTCAACTTTTCAGAAGGAAAATGAGGAAAATACCTAGTATCCATACAATGAGGGTCAGAAGACGGGGAGTCATTTCTGTTTTCCCTTCCTCCATCCTTGCCTCACCTCCCAAGTTCCATCCCTTCATGCAAATGTTACACTGAGGAATGGAACTGATGGCTGGAGAAAAGGGTGGTGAGTACACTGACAGCTCTGCAAACAGAGGGCCATGGCTTTAAGGTTGGAAATAAGCACATGGCTCCCCAGGGATCATCAGTCTGAAGTTTGGCCCTCATGAACTTTCCAAACCCCAGCAAAATCAAAGATGTGGGGATCATTTCATTCTGTCTCAGAGCCAGTAGTTTCTGAAAATGACAAAATATAGGATTGTTTTACTTTGCTGATCAAATATGAACCTAGTATAGAGTCAACAGTAGATTTTAGATTAAACAATCGGGGGAAAACCCCGCACCTTTCATCAAGCCAAATAAAAAACAATAATAAAAACCCTCTCTTCTGCAAAGTAGTGAAGCATTCAGCATTTTGAGTCTTATTTTTATAAACCAAAGGGAGCCTTCCTCCTAGCCCCCTGGCCCTACTGCATCTACTCAGGGGCTGTAACACTTCAGATGGCCCAGGTTGAGACCCATGGAGCAGTAGGAGTAAATGAACTTCTAAGAAGCAAAGAATCCGTTAACATGTCAATGGTCCTTAGTAATAAGGCACAAGGAAAGAGAAACCCAAAAAATATTAAAGCCCCACAGAAACAGAATGGTCAATGAACCGGAGAGCTTTTCAAAGAGCTCTTCAAGGCATTCACAGCTTTGTAATATTTGCCTGGGCTTGTTTTTTATAGTGAGGCATTCTGCGGTTAATCATAGCTTGGCTAATACTCCTAAGCCAGTGGATTCCCCCTTTTCTCTTTGTGTTTTCTTTCTGCTAGACTTTTCCTTCTGCTTCTGTTTGGGAATGTGGGGAAAAGAAAATGATACACTCTCATCTAAAGATGAAAAGCTCCATAACTGGGGCCAGATGTTCCTGAAAGATTCCTTTTGGGGGAGGAGGGTCCTAACCTCTTCCTCGCCCAGCACAGCAGCTGAGGGTAAATCCCTGAGCCCTCTGCATTCTGCTGGTTTGTCATCTTGAATCCAGCCTGAAATTTCAGTCAATTTGGCTCTGGGAGCGGGCACCTGAGGCAAATCTTTTTCTCCTATGGTCCCAAGCACTTTGTCTACATTCTAAGTGTCTAAGGGAGCTAGTTGAGACTTACAGGATGCTGGGACATTGATTTTGTGTCCTTTTAGCAATGGAAGAACTTTATGAAAGTGCACTGGATTATAAAGAGAAAGCACTGATCTTTTGCATTATCATTTTAAAAGTTTCCTATTCACATTTATTTTTGCTTTTACGCTAAATAAGATGAAGTCAATGAATTGAATTAACTCTCCCCTCAATGCAAATCTCTTATTCTCACTAATACTAATGAGAATTGTATAATTTTAATGAATGTTTAAACTGCTATAAATATTCCCCTTTATTTTTACAGTGGCAGTAAAGTACAATTCTGCAATTCAGAAGCCCTGAATGGTGATTGTATCAATGTGTTAAACCAAACCTTTAGGTAAATTAGACTAGAAGTTATCAGTCTAATTTATCAATAGCATTGTATTTAAAAGCCGTGAACATGTTTCCTGTGCTGCATTGGATCATAATTCATATACATATGCATCTGCTCTGGTTTCTCCCCTCCCTTCCCTGCAGCTTTTGCCATTCAGGTGCAACTGTGATAACCCCTCAGGAACTCGTAATCTCTTTAGTTGTGACACTGTAAAGTACTGCCTGACAGAAGACTGGGAGAGGGTGAATAAATGGAGAATACTGCAGATGTAAAGTACTTTCCCCATCCTTCCACAGATTGGGCTTTTAAAGAAGATTTATTAGAAAGCAAAAGTTAGCAGTACATATATATAGATGTATAATAAAACACATTTTACAAATGTAGCAGAATGAATTGAATCCTGCAATGAGATTTTTTTTTAAATAAATGGATAGTTCATTGCCTCGGGTATATTATATTGTTACAACAAAGTTTACAGTTCTTGCCATTTGGAAATAACCTCCCATCCTGCTGTAGGTTATCTCACCTAATCTGCTGCTGCAGTGGGAAGAATTTGCTGCCTACTGACCTTCAATCTCGGCCAATCCACAGTAATGCGCTCAAAAACATACACACACACACACACATGCAAACTCCAGATAGGATTCAAGCTCTGTTTCCAGTCCAATGCTCACAGATCTGCTTGGAACAAAAAATTCAATTATGTTGGATAGAAAACGAACAGTTTGGCAAAAATGTATTGTGGCATGTTGTGGCAGTTTGTCCATTTCCAGGATAACCACTTACAGCAGAAAGGCAGATTGAAGATAAAAGGGGATTCCTCCAGTAAAGGCTCCAGTGTGCTTAGGAACCAGATGGACTGAAGTGGAGAACAGCAGTAAACTAGGCCACAGACTACACTGCCAGAATATATTTTTTCTTTTGCACAATTCACTAGGCAGCAAAAGATTTCAATTCTCAAATTTCAATCAGATTCAAACATGTGGTGGCTTTCTCCTAATTTGGGATGAGTAGTTCTACTTGTGACGTTACACCCCATATTCTTTATGGAAATATGCTTACGTTGTGAATATGGCATAACTGAGATATATTTTATGCAAGATGGGTCTTGTAAGGTATCATTGGAAAGGTTATGATTTACTGAATGTGATTATCCAATGTGTATGCATGTTATCATTTCTGTATCTAACGTTAGGAATATTGACTATGTAACAATTACAAATGGGTGTGTACTTGGGAAACACCCACCAGACAACAGGCCATCAGCCTTGATGGGCCATTAGGAAGAAACTATAAGACTTTAAAGATACTAATCTCTCTCTACTTCCTGAGAGGCATCCTGGAAAATTGTGGTGACTCTGCTAGGTCATGTGGTCATATCACCTGGTACTAAACACCACCTGGGACACTACTGGTACTTTTCCACTGGAAACAAAGGCCTCCCGCCTTATGTAAATTCTATTTAAAGCTGGGGAGTAAGGCAAACAGGGCTCTTCTCCATTGCCTTCCTGCCCAACAAGAAAGACTGCTGAGAGTACCTGAAGAGACAAAGGAACTGAGCGGTGGGAAAGGCAAGGGCTGAGTCCAGACAAAGACAGAAGTCTAGTCTCTAAAGAGAAATAACTGAAACTCTAAGCTACAGGAATTCTTCAACTTGTCTAAAACAACATTTAGGATGAGAAATTACTTCTTGAAACCAGCCTCTTTAAGATCTTAAGCTCAGTATGCATGTTCTGTTTTATTTGTTTGGTAATCTGCTTTGTTCTGTTTGCTATTCCTTATAACCACTTAAAATCTGCCTTTTATAGTTAATAAACTTGCTTTTGTTTATTATTAAACCCAGTTTGTGCAATTTATAACTGGGGGGGCAAGAAGTTGTGCATATCTTCCTCCACATTGAGAGAGGAGGCGAATTTATGAGTTTCCATTGTATAGATTTCTCTACAGCGCAAGGCTGTATTATTTTGGGCATACTTTCCAGAGGGGAGCTGCACTTGAGTGCTGGGCAATTTCCTAGCTGAGTCTTCTCATAGAGAGCTGTTTGGAGACTATGTGATTCTACAGCTGGTGCATTCCTATGAAGCAATGGGGCTTCTGTCACTTCCCTTGGTAGATTAAGATGTTTTTCGTAATATTCAGCCTACATTTATTTCCTTTTTCATAATTTCTTTCTTTTACTTCTACTTATATCCCCTTGGGCTCCCCCAAATAATTTTTCTCGCTGTTTGGTATTTGCTTCTTCAAATATTTGAGGGTAATTGCTATAATCCCCGTAAGTTATCATTAAAATGTGCTAATTTTTACAAGGCCTTCAGTTTAGTATCACTTGCAAATGTCATTAATATTCTGTTTACTCCTTCTTCCAGAACACCAATGAAAACCTATCACTGATCCCACTAGACACCTCCCACCAACATGATACATTGCCATTTATCAGTACTCTTTGTTTATGGTCCTTCAGACAGTTTTCGTTCCCCATGACAGCGTTCTTATCTAAGTCCATGTGAATTAATTTTTTCAAGTAAGGTTTTGTGAGGTGTTCTGTTAAAGGTTTTACTTAAATCCAGCTACATTGCTTCTACTGCATTTTCTGCATCCACAAGTAGTATAATTCTATCCAGAAACAAAACCACCAAAGAAGAAGAATGAATGTAGAGCTCTTTTCCCGCTAAACGTTACTTTCTGATCTGAGGATCCTGTTCTCTCTCCTGTTTTTCCTTGCTTAATGCTCATTGCCACAGTGATAGGCTCTGTACGAGGGTTAGTTTATGACCCCTCCCTTACTTACAATGGTGATCTCATAGGAGTCAGTGGGACTGCTCCTGTAAGTAACTGCTCACCATTGGAAGTAAGGGATTCGCAATCTGGCCATAAGTGGTTAAAATAAATACATGGAAGCAGATTCTACCAGGCTTACACTGAGTAATACTTTTCACTTTAGGGGTGATGTCCCAGTCCCACTGAAGTCAATGGCAAAACTTAATGGGGTCAGAATTAAATGTCTACTCCTTTAAATCAGCAGGACCTTTCATGGTCTAATCTTCTGCTCAGTGTGAGTAAGGATGGCAGAATCTGGCTGATTACAGACACACCCATTCTCAAGAACCAGCATTATCACAACCATTGCTCTGGCAGAGAGTAATCTGACAGGGTTCCCTTTGGAGCCCATAACTTCCCTTCTTAAAGCAGCTGCAGTGGGGTCATTATTGAATGACATGAGACACATTTTTTCTCACTTGGAAACTACCATCTAAGCCCCTTTGGAATGAAAAAGCTGACTTGGAAAATACTCTCTTTAATGTGACCAGGTGTTACCAGTTCAGTTTGTCAGCAATACCCTAGTGTCCAGGCCAGTCATACTGAAATCAGGCTTAATTCTAGGGTCAATGTAATGGGCCTGCTGGATGTTCAGCACCTTTCCCCACCCCCAGCTCTTCACCTGCTCCCCTCTCTGCCTGTAACACCACCCTCTGGCCCAGCTGCCCCTTTGCTGAGTCTAGATGAACCAACTTCCTTTTGTCGGTTGCCCCTCTGTTTTTCCTCTGCATTTCAAGCACGGTTTTCCCCATCTACATGATGTTCTATAACTCCCTGTTGTATCTTATCCTTACCGAGGTGGTAAGCTTTCTGGGGCAGACACTGTCTTACTTTATTGTGTTTGTATGGCACCCAGCACAATGAGGTAACAATCCTGAGTGGAACCTTTGGGCACCACTGTAACAGAGAAGTACTTTAATAATAATAATTATAATACATTCTCCTTCAAAATTGTTATTTATTAGAGCTAGTTTATGTCCGTAAATAATGTATCATGAAAATATTTATCCTGATTTCAATCAAAAGCACGGGTTGGCAGATGGAATAGCTTCCAACTCTGGTATTTGCAAAATGTTCTTCTTTTGACTGCAGTGATGCAACACTTAGGCATGAAGGTCCTTGCTTTGCCCATTACATTATGGCTTCTCTTTCCCTGCATTGCATTGTCTCTTTAGGGGTTATCCTGCTACTTCTGGATAAGTTGCGAAAGATGAAATGGGAGCAGATGTGGAGACTCACTGCTGAAAGAGAGTTAATGAGCATGCTGTCAACCTCGCTGGCTGACCAGGTGGGTTGGGCAGGCAGTTTTGAAGTCCTACTACAAACATTGCTCCTTGGATTGGGGGTGGGGAGGGAGAGAGGAAGGAAGGTAGATAGGTAGGTGTCCTGCCATGTTCTCTTAAACAGGCAGAACTCATTGCCATGTCTTTCTGGAGAAATTTTTGAATGTGGGAGATAGAGATTTATCCGTAAGACTCCTATTTACAGACTGAAATTTTTACTTCTGATGCACAGATGCTTTTTAAAGGGACACAGTTGGAGACTTTTTCTTTTTTATAGCCTTTACTTCAGCCTTTCATTCTTTCTTTGAAAGACTCCAGACTTTTGAAGCTTGAAAAAACTGTTTCTTTCTCTACTGCTTTTGTTATTTTCATTTTGACAAATGGTGATTTTGATTCTGTCAGTCTCTGGATACTTCTGATGCCTGCATTGCTGCAGAATATGAGCATCTCACAAACATTAATGTATTTATCCTCACAATACCCCTATTAAGTGAGGAGGGATTACTGTCCCCATTTTACTGATGGGGAACTCAGGCCCAGAGAAACTAAGGAGCTGATCCAAAGCCCACTGAAGTCTATGAAGAGACTCCCACGGATTTCAGTGGCTTTTGAGTCAGATCATAAGTGACTTGCCCAAAATCACATGGAGAACACGTAGCAGAGGTGGGAATTGAACCGAGATCCCTGGACTCTTACTCTAGCACAGGGGTCGGCAACCTAAGGCAGGCGTGCCAAAGACGGCACACGAGCCGATTTTTAATGGCACGCTGCTGCCTGCCAGGTCCCAACCACCGGCCCCGCTCAGCCCGCTGCCAAACCCAGGCTGGGACCCCAGCAGGCAGCAGCGTGCCATTAAAAATCCTGCCCGGCCCGGCTCGCTCTTCTTCACCCCACCCGCCCACCATTCTCTCCTTGCAGGGCAGGCAAGCTCCCCCTCCCCTGCCTCTTCCTCCAGCGTGCTGGGTTCCTGCCCCTCCTCCGCTCCCTTCCTGCCGCGGATCAGCTGATGGCCCTTGCAGGGGAGGGGGAGAAGCGGAGCCGCAGCGCGCTTGCTGCTCTGGGAAGGAGGTGGAGAAGAGGTGGGGACAGGGCCGTGGGGAAGGGGGGTGGAATCAGGGCATATCGCCTCCAGCCCCCTGCCCTGAGCTGCTCAGGGCAAGGGGCTGGGAGCACCCCCACGACCCCAGCCCACCCCCCCAGCCCTCTGCCCTGACCCCTGCACCTCCCCAAACACCCCAGCCCTCTGCCCTGACCCCTGCACCCCCTCACACACCCCCAGCTCCCTGCCCTGACTCCTGCACCCCCCACACATACCCAGCCCCTCCACACCCCATGTCCTGACTCTTGCACCCCCCACAATCCCACCCCCACCCTGAGCACCAAATGGGAGCTCCTGCACCCCCCTGCCCCACCCCCTACATTCCCACCTGTACCCTCGCACCAAATGGGAGCTTCCCAGGTAAGCGCTCCACACCCAAACCTCCTGCTCCAACCATGAGCCCCCTCCCTCATTCTAGCTCCTGGCCAGACCCTACACCCCAACCCCCAGCCCTGAGCTCAGTGCACTCCCACCCTCAGCTCAGTGCAGAGAGAGAGGAAGAGAATGGGCTAGAACCAGGGAGAGGGTAGGTACCCACTCTATATGGGCAGGGCCAGGATCTCAGACCGGCAGTGGGCTGAGCGGGGCTGGCAGCCGGGACCCTGGCTGGCAGGAGCCGGCGGACGGAACCCCAGGCCGGCAGCGGGCTGAGCCGCTCAGCCCACTGCTGGTCTGGGGTCCCAGTCGCCGGCCCCATTCAGCCCGCTGCTGGTCTGGGGTTCTGGCTGCCAGCCCCTTGCCAGCCAGGGTCCTGGCCGCAGGCCTCGCTCAGCCCATTGCCAGCCTAGGTGAATGGAACCCCAGGCTGGCAGAGGGCTAAGCGGGCCAGCAATATAAGATCAGCATTTTAATTTAATTTTAAATGAAGCTTCTTAAACATTTTGAAAACCTTGTTTACTTTACATACGACAATAGTTTAGTTATACAATATATAGACTTATAGAGAGAGAGCTTCTAAAAACGTTAAATGTATTACTGACACGCGAAACCTTAAATTAAAGTGAATAAATGAAGACTCGGCACACCACTTCTGAAAGGCTGCCGACCCCTGCTCTAGTATCTTAAGCACAAAGACCATTTTTCCCCTCCCACTGCATGACTTCATAAGAGCAGATCATAGTGGCACTTACACTGTAAACTGTTTTGTAGCCCTGTCTCACATGTGTTTTCTGTGAAACACGTAGAGCACTTGCGAGCAATATAAAATAATAACTAATACTCCTACTGGTAGTTCATCATAAGGGACAGTAACTGCCAGGATCGCTCTTCTTTCTTTTATTGAAAATTGATGCTGTACTTAGGAACAGCAGGCAGTTCACCATCTGCCACATAGTACTCCCCATGATGGAGAAAAAACAGTTTTGGCCAATGATACAAAAACCCAGGTGCAGTCTGCTTGCATTCTGCTTGAAAAAGAGTCTGTTTTCCTCTAGTTCAGACTTACAAGTCGGCCCTTGGGGTTCCAGCACCTTTAACCAAAGCAGAATTGTGAAGCTAGGTTTGCAGAGCTGACAGCTTAATGTAATAACTCCCTATTCTCCCTCTCACTTGCTCTCTGAGCAAAGGACTGAAGAGAGTCAGTTCAGAGAGATGTGATTGATCATCTGTCTGCTGAAATGGTGTACCTGATTGTTTTTCTGTTTTTGTCTGCCAGGATATCTTCAATGCGGTCATCAAGCAGAACCCGTTCCTTGTCTACCAGCTTCCATGTTTCTGGAATGTGCAGCTGTCTGACCACACCCGTTCTGAACAGTGCTACAGGGATGTGTCTGACCTAAAGGTATGTTTAGCTACAGCTGCAACCCAATGACTTGGGTCTTGCTTGTGTTTTTGGAGATAAAATGGAAGTTCCCACAGTGGCAGAGAGATGAAGCATAAGGGATGGCCTGTGTGCATTCTTTGTGCAGTAAAAGCTGAGGGAACAAATGTGCTTTTGTTTTGGTCTGCATGTTTGTAATCGTGAAAATGGAAGATGGATAACACTGCCTAGAGCTAGGCTGGGTGCAGACAGATGCTGCACCGCCTCCTTACCCACACACACTATGTCTCTGCCAGTGTACTTAAGCTTGACCTGCAGCACTCACTGCTGTTTCAGTACTTTACTACTCCTGAACAGGGAATGATATCACCCTTGTATTCTGAACATGCTGCAAGAGTTTTTAAACAGAATTGTTTGATATGGAGAGTTTCACAAAGAGGAGCAGAAGGATGGTGTAACCCTGAACTGAACTGTCTCCTCAGCACGGGAGGTGGCAGGGGAGGGAGGGTGAACTAGATGAACTCTTGACCTCCTCTTTGGGCCCACATTTCTTTGTTTCTGTGGTGTATGGGGAACCAAATCCAAAGGACATTAGGCAGTTCTTACTCAGCATTTACCAGCTCTTTACTCTGGCAAACTCCTACTGACTTCGCTAAGACTTCTCCTGAGTAAGGACTGAGTAGAAACCAAGTAAGGATAACAGGATATAGCACAAAAAAAGTAACACTACAATATCAATAGAATACTCAGTAACACATTTTTCATTGTGATGAAATAGAGTGTGGAAGAGGAAATCGATAGGTGACTTCACTGTGGGGAGACTGATGCTGCTGCAATCGATGCAGCAGGGATCGATTTAGTGGGTCTAGTGATAGGGTGACCAGATATCCCGTTTTTAAAGGGACAGTCCCGAATTTAAGCCCGCCTGCAGGTGTCCCGACTTTTTCTTAAAAATGAGTAAATTGTCCCATATTTTCTGTCTCCCCCGCCGTCAGTACTGGCGGGTCCTGGTGCTGGCCAGATCCCTGGTCGCCAGCCGCCCGCCCAGCGGCAGTGAGTGGGGCGGGGAGTCCAGTGGCCAATGATGGGGGTGGGTGTGGAAGGCTGGTGGGGGCAAAGATGCAGTGCGCGAGGCCAGCCACTCCCCCTGCTGGTCCGTCAGCGCAGCCCCCACTGCATGCCAGCTCTCAGCCAGCAGGGCCCTGTCCCTGTCCCGTTTCCAACCAGCACTGGCTGCGCGCTTCGATCTGTGATGGCTGGTGAGTGCAGACAGGTGCCAGGCAGTGACTGATTATGTGTCACCTTTACTGCCCACCCATCAGCCCTTTATGTGCTCCCCCTCTCACTGTCCTCTCCCTGCTTTGCCCCTTCACACCCCCAGCCCCGCTTCTCCTCTATATCCCGGACCGGTCGGAGCGCTCAGCCCATCAACAGCCTGGCCGGCAGGCGCCTTCCTTCCCCCACTGCCTCTTGCTGGGCCAGCGCCCAGGGAAAGCCCAAGACCCTCTGGCCCAGGGCGCTGGCCAGGAGGAGCCGAGCCCTGCCTGTGCCAAAGCCCCACAAAGCACTGGCACAGGGAAGCCTCTCCACCCCTCAGCTAAGCTCTGGAGTGGCAGGGGTGGGGAGCAATATCCAGCCTGTTCACGCCCTGGCCCTGCAGGCTCCACATCAGCTCTCTGGGCAGGGGCTTAGCACCCTCTTCACCCGCCCACCCCGCTCTGGGTCCTGCCCCCAGGGAGCGTGGGGCTGCTCTGTACCCTAGGCACCTTCCCCTGCTGAGCCACCTCTCTGGTCGGGTTTGCTGAAGCCCCTGCAGTCAGGTTCCCTGGGGCCTGGTGCATAATGCATCCTTAGGGCTTAATCCAGTGGTGGGCAGCCCAGAGGCCGCATGTGGGGCCCATCAGGGTAATCGGACTGTGGGCCGCGAGACATTTTGTTTACACTGACCGTCCACAGGCACAGCCCCCCGCAGCTCCCAGTGGCCAGGGTTCGCTGTTCCCGGCCAATGGGAGCTGTGGGAAGCAGTGTGCCGCAGTAGCATGCTGGCCACTGCTTCCCACAGCTCCCACTGGCCAGAAACAGTGAACCGTGGCCACTGGGAGCTGCAGGGGGCCGTGCCTGCGGACGGTCAACATCAGCAAAATGTCTCATGGCCCACAATCAGATTAGCCTGATGGGCCGCAGGTTTCCCACCACTGGCTTAATCCCTTCCTGCCCGCATTGTAGCCAGAGGACAGGAGGCAGCTGGGTTATGTCGGTGGCCAGCAGCAGCCTGGAGATGTTAGCTGCCTTTCGACACTGTGCAGGCAGGAAGGGATAAGGTGATTCCAGCCACAGGGAGAAGAGGGGTGCTGCAAAGACACAGGCCAGGTCATCCCTTCCCTCCATCCTCCTCTCCTGCAGCTGGAAGCACCTCACGTCCTTTCCCTCCCCCATAGACAGTGCCAAAAGGCTGCTGCTGGCTACATTCTGGCATGAACCTTGGTAGAAATCTGGGGGGGGGGGGGCACGTGACCCCAGGTGCCCCCACATGTGTTGCCTCAGGAAGACGCAGCACCAGGTACCAGGAGAGGCAGGTCCATCCCGGGGGCCCAGCCAGGCATGGAGGATGGAGAGCGCCAGGCAGGGGGGTCAGGTCAGTCAGTCACCCTCCCTGTGTGAAAGTGGTGTACGGGAATGTGTGTGTGTCACCTCTCCCCATGTGAACCCTAAAGCCTTAAAGATAAGAAAGCAAATAAAAAGAATCCAGCTGTGCAGCATTTCTTTTTCACAGGAGCTCAGTCACCTTGATGTTAATTTGAACGTTTGCACTGCATAGTTCTGATCGATCGCTATTGAACTCGCTTGAATAGGAGTAATTTTACCACGAGTCCCGTATTCAGCATAGGGAAATACGGTCACCCTGTCTAGTGAAGATCTGCTAAATTGATGACAGGGCGTTCTGCAGTCTACCCTGGTACTCCAGCTCTTCGAGAAGAGTAAGGGAAGTCGACCGGAGAGTGTCTCCTGTTGACGCAGCACAGTGAACACACTGGGGTAAGTCGACCTAAGCTATGTCGACTCCTTATTACCTTATAGAAGAAAGGCAGGAAAAGAACAATAATAGCTTCATCGTAAATGGAGACTGTTAGTCTGCCTCTGTGGATCAGAATAAGTTTCTAAACTGGATTATAAAAAAATTTCAGTTAGTTCTGTAGTGGTTTCTATACTACAAGACGGGTTGGATGGATTTAAACAAATCCAGATGAACGAAGATTAGTTCTGCAGTTGTAATTCTGAAATTCTAGACTCAAATGTTGCATGCAGGACATCTTGGTCCAGATAGTGGAAATTATTCTACAAGGGTTAGTATACAGCCTACCTAGGCAGCAGTAGGCAATCATTGTCATTACAGACTAATCACAGTTAGAACTGTTCGAATATTGCAAACAATTTTTCTGATTGTTTTTTTCAAATGTTAAAAGAAGTTCATTTTGGCTGAGCCCATCTTTGTGTTTGCTCTCTCTGAATGTTCTATCAAATGAATTTTCTGGTAGGAGTGCTCATAGAAACAGCAAATTTTGGATTCATAAATGTAAGTAATCACTTTGGAAACCCTTATTCCAAAAGTTACATGCATCCAAAAAGGGACCAGAAATGTGATTTTTTGATGGAGTTACTTCACAAATGTAGGTGGAGTGATCTAGAGGGTTGCTGAAAAATTAATGCACTCAGTGAGCATTTTATTGTTCATGTATAGGCAGGACCCAAGGAGCAGGGATTCATAGTGTCATTGCAATCTGTCCTGTTATAAAGTGCTGGTGAACATTCTGGTTCCTTTACACTTCTGGTAAGAACAATGTATAAGAGTGATTGCCAGGATCAGAACAAAAAAGGAGATCTTGGAGTAGAAGCAAAAATGGTTTTAAAGGAAGAATTCTGTCAAAATGCCCCTCTTGTGGAAAAATCTTCTTATATCTTCCATATACAATAGAATAATGTAACATTAATTCACGTCAGTGTCTGAGACACCCATTGTGGATTACCAAATTTATGTTGACTCATGTCATTTAGTCTCAGTTATTTATTATTGTATTTCACAGCATGCTACTAAAATTACTGTAATATTTTGTAAAAAGTAATGAAGCCTTAGATACAGAAGAACCTAATTCAAGCACCTTTGGGTTAGCCCCGACCCAGCACCGCACTTTAGTACTTGCCTAATTTTATCCCCAGGAGTAGTCCCTCCAGCGTCAGTTGTACTTACAAGCGTAGGCATTGTGTGACTGCTATATTTGGGGAGAGGGGCAAAGCACGCACGTGTGCACATGCACGCGTCCGCATGTGACCGCTGAAGCCAGTCTTCTTGGCTCACTGGCTCTCTCCCCCGGCCTTGAGGGTACTCGGGCTGCCGGTGCTGGGGGGCGGATATGCTTGCTTAACTGGGGAGCCCCAGCTGCTGCTGGCCGACACTCCAGCACCAGCTGCTGCAGCGATGTCACTGCTCTGGTGCTGCTGGGGCCGCCTCCCTGCAGGGGCTGCTGCCACCACCGAGGGGACACCACGTGCCAGGCTCTTGCGTCCCCCCATCCCATCCCTTTCTCTTCCACACACCCTCCTTCCCCTAGCACCTCGCCCCCTCCTACCCCCCCTCCCCCCCGGACACTCACCATTGTACAGGAAACAGACAGGCACTGGGACCAAGGAGGCAGTGTCCAGCTGCCAAGGCAGGGACCCAAGCGCAGGAGAACAGCTGCTCCATCCCACCGCCTTCTCCGCTCCCCTTGAACTGAAACATGCCAGGGAGGGTGTGGGGAAGGAGGCGCAGCGTGGGAAGGTCAGAGCCCCCTCCCAGGCAGGCCAAGCAAAGCAAGCCCTGCAGGGCAGCTTAGCATTTGCAGAAATGCAGGGGGGGAGTGGCACGTGACCCCATGTGACACCCCCACACACACCTTGCCTCTGTTTGGGGAGGAGGCAATAACCTCCCTGCACCTGCCCCCAAACTATGCCCATGCTTAGAAGCCTAAAATCAGGTATGACCTTAAGTACTTTACTAAATCAGGGGCATAAATCTTTATTGAGTTATTGGGTCAGTGCCTCAGCTTATGTAGATAGGCATAGCTCCATTGACTTCTGTGAAGCTGTGCCAATGTGCACAAGCTGAGGAACTGATCCATAATGTGAGACCACAGGATTGGGGTTATTTTATTTTATTTTTGTGAGCATTTTTCAATTTGTTGATTAGCATTATGGCATTTAGTGAGATTCTAGTTTCTAACAAAATGCGAGCTGTGTCAGTATGTGGTCTTTACATGAACTGTGCAGCAGACATATTTAACATGAGTTTGAAGGCATATTTTTTAAATCTGTAAATTAGTCAGTTTCCATGACATTTGATATAAATGGTACAACACCATATATTTGGCACATCCTGTATTTCATGGTGAATAAGACTGGAGTAAAGAATAAGGTAGTAGAGGCCTCCAGGGGAGAGAGAAAGATGAATTATAAAGTTGGTGCTGGAGGATTAAGAAGGATGTCTTGGGGAAAAAGGAAATACTGGAAGAGATTTAAATTCCAGACTAAAGCTGGTCCAGGCTTTAGTATTATTCAAGTCACGTGAAACTGCATTTTTTCCCGTCAAGCAGAAAATACACCAGTTTAATTCCATCTGGTCTCAAAGTCCATAGGAAAGGAGGACTTGTGGCACCTTAGAGACTAACCAGTGTATTTGTTATTTATTTTATTTATTTATTTATGCTCAAATAAATTGGTTAGTCTCTAAGGTGCCACAAGTACTCCTTTTCTTTTTGCGAATGCAGACTAACACGGCTGCTACTCTAAAAAAGTCCATAGGATTTGTCATCATTACATACAACATTATGTCAAATAAACTTAGAGACGCTTCATAGTTAGCTGCTATTCAAGTATGTATATACTTCTCTGCCGCTCTGTTCACAGCCCTGAATAATGGAAGCACAATGTGGTCAGCATGCTTTATGAATGTGGAAGCTCTTGCATATATCCTATCAACTGCATAGAATTCTAATCATTATTTTTCTCTGTGCATTTTCCTCCTAAGTTGCCTTAATATCTTCTTTAGCAATTTTTATTCTTTTAAATTGGAGAGGCCCAGATTTTTGGTGGCTGTTGAAATTAGCTATCCCAATTTATACCAGCTGAGGATCCGGCTCAAAATGTTCCATGTGACGACTTCTGTAAGAGTGGCTACGAGGAACACAGTACATCAGGCAAAAAGTGCTGAAGCACTGCTACTCACACTGTATAGATAATAGCTTATTATGCTGGAGGTACATATATACTCAATGGTCCTGATCCCTGAAATCAGTGGGGCTCAGCCTGCACGCAGAGTTTCTTGCTGGATGGGAACCTATGTTTTCTTTTCCCTTTTGGCAAAAGGTGTGTTCTTGTCTGTGAAGAAATTTCAGTTACTGTGGTCTGGCAAAGGTAGGGTTGCCACGTTTCTAATTGCTGGTAACTGGACCCCTGAGCCCTGCCCCTCCCAGCCTCTTTCTTCAAGGCTCCACCTCTTCCTCTGAGGACCCACCCCCTTCTCTGCCTCTTCCCCTCAAGGCCCTGCCCCTGTCGCTCACTCCTCTTCCCCCCCTCCCAGTGTCACTTGCTGGATCGACTCCACTTCCCTCCCACCCCAGCTGGGCTCCCTCTGCTCCAGGGCTGGGATGGAAGCTGCTGCAGTCTGACAAGGAACCTGCCTGTAGGTAGGAGGCAGCCTCCTCTGAGCAGGAGCTGGTGCGGGTTAATGACCCAGCACCTCCCCCGACCGCGCGGTAACCAGACTTTTGGTGTCCAGTCAGCACATCTGACCGGACACTGCTAGGTCCCCTTTTCAGCCGGAAAGACCGGTGCAAAATCGGGTACCTGGCAACCATAGGCAAATGGCAACAGAGATCCTATGAAAGAAAGTAAACAATTGTAATGTCTCTGACAATGAACTGTGACCATAATGAATGAGTCAAGCATGAGAAGAAGGCTGATTGTCAATGATTCAACTTCTGTTTACACACAAGGATTCTGGTAATTGTCATGGTGAAAAGACCCAGGGAATTTGCTAAATTATTATTTGCAGTGTTGTTGCAGTCATGTTGATCCTAAGGTATGAGAGAGGCAAAGTAGATATAATAAAATCTTTTATTGGATCAACTTGTGGAAGATACATAGCTTTCAAACTGCACAGAGTTCTTCAGGTCTGGGGAAAGAAATCAGAGTGTCTGAGCTAAATACAAGTTGTGACAGATAGTTCAGCATAAGGAGTAACATGTAGCAGGTCAGTTGAGATGGAGTGGGTAATAAGGGTTAGATTCGCAAAAAGAAAAGGAGTACTTGTGGCACCTTAGAGACTAACCAATTTATTTGAGCATGAGCTTTCGTGAGCTACAGCTCACTTCATCAGATGTAATGATTAGATTGTTATGCAAAAGGCGTTTGAAGTGGACCATTAACTGTGAGCAGGCAGGTGTATATTACAGGTTGTTGTAATGATCCATGAAAGCAGTTTCCCTGTTAAGTCCATGGATACAATCAAATCCTTACCCAGACAACTCCAAGAGAAACTCTACAACCTCATTCCCCATCAACCCACCCCAGGGACCTTCTACATGCACTCCAAGGTACACAAACAAGGGAACCCAGGCAGATCCATCATATCTGGCCTTGTCATTCTTACTGAAGGAATATCAGAACTCATAGAAACCATCCTGTGAAGGAGCAGAGAGACTGCAGCCCAGCACAGCAGGGGTTTAAGAACACCTGTGGGTTCAGCTAGTCCCGCCCTGTTATACCTGCAACCAGTGCCAGGCCTGGAGGGGGGAGAAAAGAAGAGAGCCTGGTTCAGTCAGGGGCTGACTAGCAGGGCCATGTCCCAAACTAAAAGGACTTGCATAGGGAGCAGGCCAGGAAAACAGGGATCCATCTCCCCTGTTTAGGGGTTGAGCAACACAGGACCCTGGGCCAGGACCTGTAGAAGAAGGGGGCGGTCAGGTCCTCCTACAGCCAGTGGCACAGCAAGGGGGGGTAGCGGGGCAGCGGCCGCTCCCGCACTGAGCACAAGTGGCGCCTTGTCAATTTCTTGGCGCCTTTTAAATTTTCCCCTGTTGAGGGAACAGGGGGAGCGATCCAAAAAAATGGTGCCACCTGCTGCGGCACTTTTACTCACCCGGCGGAGCTCCGGGTCTTCGGCGGCACCTCGGTGGCCGGACCTTAAGTGCCGCCGAAGACACCCGGAGCGAGTGAGGGCCTGCCGCCGGAGCGCCGCTGGGTGAGTAAAAGCGCCGCAGCGGGTGGCGCCTTTTTTTTTTGGGTCGCTCCCCCGTTCCCTCCTGGCTACGTGGCTGCCTACAGCCCCCCGAACCAACGATCTAGCCACTAGCTTGCCCGGCCACTGAGGGTCCTATCGCACATCCTTACATGATTCACCATACAAAGTGCCAGCTTCCTCCAAGACACTAGCAATTTCCTTTGCAAACTCCACAACATTAACAACCTCCCCCAGAATCCCATCCTTGCCACCATGGATGTCACCTCCCTATACACCGATATTCCTCACCATGACGGCACTGGTTCCTGCCTCAAATGCCTACAAGAGAACGGACAACACTTGGCTATCCACACAAAACACAGCACCAAACTCATCCATTTCATCCTCAACCACAACAACTTCACATTTAACAGCAAACACTTTCACCAAAATGTGGGAACAGCCATGGGTACTAAGGTAGCTCCCAATACACCAGCCTCTTCATGAGCCATCTCAAGGAAGAATTTCTGAAAAATGCACCACAAAATCAACAATATACCTGAGATACATCAATGATATTTTCATCCTTTGGACAGAAGACCTAAACTCTCTCAGAGATTTCCACCACAATTTCAACAATCACTGCCCATCCATCAAACTCTCTGTAGAACACTCCAACCCCAGCATCAACTTCCTAGACACTACAACTAAATTCAACATTAGAATGCTACAAATGACCGTATTGAAGAAACTCACTGATCACCATTCTGAAGCCTTAAGAAGGTACCCAGAGATACAGTGTTCTGCTGGAGGGTATGGCTATGTGCTCTAAACATCAGGTTTGAAATATTGAGTCTCCCTGGAGCAAATGATGCAACTTGCAACAACTTGAAACCTAGGAAAGGTTGCACAGAACTTTGTCTTTAACTAAGTTCCATGCAGTTAACTGTGTGAATTTTCAGGCCGTACCTTAAAAACTGCAGCTCTGATGTCTGTGTGGATGTTAGAGCCAGGGTTGTAAGAGTAGGAGTTTGTGCTTGCATCATTATGCTACATATCCTTCCTCCACTGCTGTAGAGCATTTTCTGCTATCTTCCGTCTCAAAGTTAAATGCATTTTCATGGTGTGCCAAGTGTATAACAGGCCAAGTGCTTTGGGACGAAAGATGTGGTATAAAGGTAAACTATCATTACAATGTACTCTGCTTCACTTGAGCACAATATATTTGGTTGTATTCCAGGGAACTGATTGAGCCTAATTTCAGTGAGTGGTAAAGGCTGCTGATTAAGTGGGATGGTATTAGTAGAAATTTAGATAGTGCCAAGTTGCTTAATGGTGATTAATCAGGAGTTAAATAGGTGTGGAATTCTAAGTTCAGATCTTTTAGGACATAAATTGCTAAATAAAGATTAAGAGGTATATTTTCCTTAATTCTTAGGAGGCCTTAGTCAAGGATGCCCGTGTTTATGTGGTGTCCAACCAAGCAGTTCCAGGTAGTGGAATTTACATGCTCTAGCTGCAGGGTTTTTTTCCCACACCAGCAGAGCTTCAAAGTCCTGGAAATTGAAGCTCTCTCTTTTCACAATTTCTTTTAAAATGCTAGGAAATTAAAAGAAAGGGGAAAAAAGAAAGCGAATACAATATTAAAGTATGGTTCAGTCCTGGAAAAGGGGCACAGCAAAAATGACATTTTTGGGTTCTACATTCATTGTCTCTTTCTAATCTCCAGTTCAGAATTACTCAGCTTGCACGTAAAGATTTATTTTTCATTTCTAAGTGCCCTATCCACCAAATCATCCTTAAACTCTTAACAGTCAAACTGAGTTGTTACCATATCATGCATCATCCCCAGTAACAAAGGTTCTCATAGCCCCATTATGGCTTTAGCTATATCTATTCAACCCTATCGTCTTCATATTATTCCCTCAGTGATGCCTGTTCCAACCCATGTAAGGTTACACTGGTATCTTTGGGCTGTAGAATCTCTGCTGTTGGTGATGGTACACAAGACGGAAACAATCCAGCTTCAGTCTGAGCCCATGGTGAATTTGTGGGCTTGGCACTTAGAAAAAAACATACAATATTGTCTTCTGTGT
The DNA here is from genome assembly GCF_965140235.1 of Caretta caretta. Classification (NCBI taxonomy): domain Eukaryota; kingdom Metazoa; phylum Chordata; order Testudines; family Cheloniidae; genus Caretta; species Caretta caretta. The sequence continues at coordinate 256,609,807 of NC_134206.1, read as the reverse complement.
ATATTAGGAATTGATGCTGGTGGTTAAGATGCTTAGTGTCTTGTGAAGCTTGCTATCCTTTTGTATTTTCAGGTATTTCAGGGAGTTTCATTAATTACGCTCCTTTTTAAAATAGCCCCTCACCTTTAATAGATCTGTTTTGTGCTTTTTCTAGTGTCCTTGACTTGGTTACATTGTTTCTTTCTGTCCTCTGACCAGTTGAAATCTGCTTGTCCTTCTTGATAAAAATTCAAGTTTTCTGGACGGTAATCAATTCCATTCATCTTTCTGCAGCTCACTCCAGGCAGCCTTGACATCTGTACACATACAGAATCTTGACACGCATTTCAAATCTGATTAGATCATGACCACCAGATCCTTGACACTTACCAGCTTTTGGAGACACAATAACTTTTCAATTGCAGCAGCAAGGAGACTCAGAGTTGCCATCTACGGTTGTCTTGATTTGACATCATCACCCACGTAGTAGAATAGAGGCATCAGGACACTAGTATTCTGCTGCAATGTGACATAGTGTGTGATGATGGGAAAGCCCTGTGGGGAAGGGAGCCAGTCCTATACACAGAAATTTAGTTTATTCTCATTAACGATTTGAATGGTTCAGATCCCCAAGATGAGGATTTGAGGTGCTCAGGCAGGAGACACAATACGCAGGGGGAATGCAGGAAGGAAATCATCCTGACTGTGGGAGTAGCACAAAAAAGATTTAATTGGTAGGCATTTTTCTTGCACTTTTCCAATCTCTCTGTTCTTGGATCTCATCCTAAAGCAGTCCAAATTATCAGCAGATGAACAATTCGCATTCCATGCCTGTTTGACAAAACTGCTAGAACCCCTTAAAACTGTTTAGCAGCCCCTTAGATTTCCTTCAGTCCCTTGTTTGTGGTATTATATTTGTCTGCTTCCCCTGAGGTAGGATTCAGACTTGTTTTTTGCAGTGCCCTCTGCTGCAGTTAAACACAATGGCATGAAACCAATAAAGCCCTTTTTAAAGCAGGGAGTCTTCAAGATCCTCTTTTGTTGGAGTAAATCTTGTATGGCTTTCAATCTGTTTTAGATCCCAGCAATGCTGGTTCAAGCTCCCATTTGTTTCTATACAATGTGCACTTCTCATTGCATACCATAGAGGATGTTATTTCAGAGTTAAACTAGACACTGAGAATATAGAAAAAGGCAAAACAACACCAACAAAAAGCAAAACTGCCTAAGAATAATTCTTAGAGCAATATCTTTGCTCCAAGTGGTCTCCCTGGATCATACAGTATGTAGATACTTCATTATTTTTATTTCAAGTGTTTCTTTAATTGGAAAAAGTGATTTGCTTATTTCTAAAGGTGATCGTATTTTTCACAACTTAAATTTACATCACAGCGTATTTGGTACTCTGAAACTTTGATTGATTTCATATCAATGGCCAGGGAAGGAATAAAGGTTCCCATATCAGAAAAGAGGGTTGTTAGAACAATGTTTACAGTGCACAGATGCAGCAGCCACTACTAGGTTAGCAGTTGGCACCCACTGAAGTCTGTTGCGGCCGACTATGAGGGACACCACGCCTTCATGTCATTACTTTAATGGGTACGCAGGACCTCCAGAAATCCCCATTTGGAAGTACTCCCAAAAGGGGGAGGAGGGTTAATCCCTTTGGAAGTCACAGAAAAAAATTGAATACAAAGCTTTCATGTTTATGACTAAAATACAACCTCCATCAAATGAAATAATTCCTGCAATCCATTTCTGGCTCCACTCTTGCTGTTTTCTTTGGGCTTTATTCTCAGTTATGCTGACAGAGCAGTGTGAAGTGGCCTTAACATAAATGAGAATCAGACCCTTTATGTCTGTGGCACAGTTAAACCTAGGCCAGCAAGGGAGTCATCACCCTCTAGTAATGGCTAAATACCTGCTGGCACTTGGAATTAAATAGTGTTGCCATGCAACACAACAAAGTTCAGCCAAGTTCACATGAAGCTAAGGTGACCATAGGTCCTGTTTTGGACAGGACAGTCCCTTTTCTAAGCCCTGTCCCAGCCATCCCACCTTTTTTTTTTTTTTTTTTTTTCAAAATTGGACTTTTGTCCCTTTTTCTTTTGCCAACTTGATCAGTTGGCAAGAACAATGGGACAAATGCCCATTTTTATCAAAAAAAAAAAAAAAAAAAAGGTGGGGTATGATGTGGAGGAACATGTGGGGGGGGGGGGTGAGCAGAGATGCCAGCCCGCACAGGGGAAGGTAGGGCTAGGTGGGGGCAAGGAGGCAGCATTCCAGCATGCAGGGGGCTGGCAGGGTTCCAGTGACTGGCAACAGCCTCACTTGGGGGAGGGAGGCACGCTCAGGTGAGCAGCTGGGGGTGTCCCGTTTTCCCTTTGGGAAATATGGTTACCCTACATGAAGCATTGTCAGCTAATGCATCTTTTTGGATCAGATTCAGTCTGTTTGGAGGGGCAGAGGGGTGGGTAAAGAGAAACAAAAATTAATTTGAGAATCTTTCTCTTTGATTCCCAATGAGTGAAGAGGCTGTCTGACACTAGACAGTGAATAATTTTCATCAGCTGAGACAGTCACTGGAAAATCCCAGACCAAATTTTATAGCCGCAGCTTTTTCTCCATCAGACTTCTCCTCTCACCAACATCTATAACATAACTCGTCCGTGACTCCAGCCCTGCCAATATGCATGCAGTGTTGCATCACAAAGTATAAGGAGACACATACAAATATACATGCAATACATTGTATGGAAGATATAAAAAGCATAGAATCTGTACAGTACATGCCATTACTTATGGACTACACCACAAAACCTTCCCAGTGAAAAGGCAGAAAGAGGGGAGGATATTTTTGCAAAGAGGGAAGGATATTAAAGATGTATAAAGGCTGCATGCTGACAACAGGATTGTTCCCTTTTTGTTTTCCCGACCAGGTGATTCACTGGAACTCGCCAAAGAAGCTGCGAGTGAAAAACAAGCACGTGGAGTTTTTCCGCAACCTCTACCTGACATTCCTAGAGTACGATGGGAACCTGCTGAGGCGGGAGCTCTTTGGCTGCCCCAGTGAGGCAGATATCAATAGTGAAAATGTAAGTGGGAAGCGTGAGGCATTGTTATAAACAGCGGTTATAAACAGCATAGTTGCCCAGAGATGTAAGTTATCACACAGCCCTTCCTAACACAGAGACAATGCAGATGATTGGAAGGCTGGTTTGTGGTTAAGAGACTGGGCTGGGACTCAGGAAATGTGGGTGCAGTTCCCTGCAGTTCCCGTAACATCATATCTGACTTGGGGTACATCATTCATTCTCGCTCTGCTCTAGTTCCTGTCAGTAAAATGGGGGTGATAATCCTGCCTTTCTCCCACTCTTTGGCTGCCTTTTCTATTTAGGGTGGGATTGTCAAAAGTTTCTAAGAGATTTAGAAGCACAAGTTAAAAATCAACGGGACTGATGCTCAAAACTCCATTCGGCACTTTTGACAATCCCACCCTTCGGACTAAGATCTCTGGGCCAAAGAGCTGTCTCTTACAATGTGTTTGTACAGTGCCCAGCACAGTGGGGCCCTGGTGTCAGGTGGAGCCACTAGGTGTTTCTGTAATACAAATAATGAAGAAGAAATGAAAACATCAAGAATGCTGAGTTTGAAAGTCAAAAATCTACCTTTTACATGTCTACTGCACGGTATACAATGAGTTAACCCATGAATGTACAATTATGCTGTGAGACTACAGGAGGGTTCTGTCACAGTTCAGGGCAACTGCCCTTGTATTCCTCTTCTGTGGTCCAGCAATGGCAATACTCTAGGCTTTCAAACCGTTACCTCTCTTGGGTGGAAACCCATGTGTCTCTCCCTCCTGACCAGGGTTTTTTTCAGGCTGCAGAGCTCCCTGCCTATACTGTGAGTTCCCTAGCAAGTCCGACTGCCTAAACAGGCCTCCTCAGCGGTTATAAACAGCATAGTTGCCCAGAGATGTAAGTTATCACACAGCCCTTCCTAAGCAAGCACATTTATTCTTAAGATAAGAGCATAAGAGAGAAAACATATTGAAAACAATACAAGAACCTACGTGCATGCTAATAAACTTACCAGAGATCACCCCAACTCCAACCAAGAATCTGGAAGGAGTCAGTCCCTCAAACTCCACCAGGGTTTTTTTCTGTGCTTACAAGTTCGTAACCACCTTGGCTCAGCACTCTCATGAATCTGTGAGTCACTCCTTTATACCACTTTGCCTCTGATCTTGTCCTCATGTAACAGGTGATCAGCACAGATAAAGGTCCCCTCCTCAGGGCAAAGCTTCAAAAGTCTGAGTTCTTGCATAACCAGGGGGCTTACATTTGCATACACCTCCCCGTAGAGATTTCCTAAGAAAGCCTGTCAAGGTTCCTTCCTGACTCTGAACTCTAGGGTACAGATGTGTAGACCTGCATGAAAACCCCCTAAGCTTATTTTTACCAGCTTAGGTTAAAACTTCCCCAAGGTACAAACTATTTTACCTTTTGCCCTTGGACTTTTTTGCTGCCACCACCAAGCGTCTAACAAATATATAACTGGGAAAGAGCCAGCTTGGAAACGTCTTTCCCCCCAAAATCCTCCCCAAACCCTACACCCCCTTTCCTGGGGAAGGCTTGATAAAAATCCTCACCAATTTGCATAGGTGAACACAGACCCAAACCCTTGGATCTTAAGAACAATGAAAAAGCAATCAGGTTTTTAAAAGAAGAATTTTAATTGAAGAAAAAAATAAAAGAATCACCTCTGTAAAATCAGGATGGTAAATACTTTACAGGGTAATCAGATTCAAAACATAGAGAATCCCTCTAGGCAAAACCTTAAGTTACAAAAAGACGCAAAAACAGGTATCTACACTCCATTCAGCACAGCTATTTTATCAGCCATTTAAACAAAACAGAATCTGGCACACATCTAGCTAGATTACTTACTAAGTTCTAAGACTCCATTCCTTTTTCTGTTCCCGGCAAAAGCATCACACAGACAGAAGGAGCCTTTGTTTCTCCCCCCCTCCAGCTTTGAAAGTATCTTGTCTCCTCATTGGTCATTTTAGTCAGGTGCCAGCGAGGTTATCCTAGCTTCTTAACCCTTTACAGGTGAAAGGGTTTTTCCTCTGGCCAGGAGGGATTTTAAAGGTGTTTACCCTTCCCTTTATATTTATGACAAAGCCACTTAACTATAACAGTTCATTCTTTTCTGGCACATTGTTTCAAATAGATTGTGAGGCTCATAATATTTCCCAGGGTCTTCATTAGTCATGTCTCACCCCTAGAGATATTACACACAATCCAGCAATAATACATAACCATTTTGCATTTTTAATACAATGAACTCCTAAAATACTTAAACTTAATTCAAAAAGGCTTGTCCAGGATATTGCAGAAAAATACCATATCTGTCAGTATCTTTCTTTAATAACTATGTGCCCTCCCCCTTCCCCTTCCCCTTACCTGCACACTACAGTAGCAGTGTTCTGAACAGCAGCAAAATGCTCACAAGAGAAATCTGCCAGATTAAGTGACTCCTCTGAATACTGCAAGTACATTTATATACAGGGGGTGTGGATGTGGGTGTGATAACAAATTTTTTTTAAAGTTGAAGGAAGCCTTTACATATAGATAGATACATGAACTTTCTGTGCAGTTCAGCCACAAGAGCGTTCTAGCCAAATAGCAATTTCCGCTACACAATGTGAAGAGATAGAAACAAAAAGTAGCAGCACTTTATGGTGCCTTCTAAAGAAAAGGACAATGGATCTTGTAAAATGTCTGAGATACTCAATATGAAAGTCAGTAAAGCAAAAACAGTACCACTTACACAATACTACCCAAGAGACGAGAAGTAGGCTTTAGTATTTTTAACACCTGACAGTGTTCCCATTGCCTCTGTGGGTAAGTCAGCCATAGGACATGCCACCAGTAGTTTCTCAATTACAGCACTTCCAGATGTATATATGCTGTACAGCCAAAGGCATGGCTGATACATAGGGTTATCATCTCACTTACATTTTGGGAGGATAGGGAATCAAAGAAAGTGGTGAGAAATGGATAAATAGTGGTGGAGAGAGACTGGAACAGAGAAGAGAAGAAACAGCGAAGGCAAAAATAGATGTGGAGGGGAAAGGTCAAATCAGAAGAGGAAAAACGTCTTTGAGAGAGAGACTTTTAGAGAATAAAATGAACTGAAAATGTTAAAAGGTCTCTGAAAGGCTGAAGAACAGAGGCATCAAAATATTGAAGGGAAAATGGAGGATATAAAAAGGGAGAGAAGGTTAAAAAACAAAACAAGGGGCACATAGTAAGATATATATATTTATATAGGCAGTTTGTCATATGCAACATCTTGAATCTCTCTGATTTAATGGTATCTGATTTTATAAAGGTTGTATGGCATGGCAAAGCAAGCATGTATGTCACGTGCATTTTGATGCAGCTCCTAGGATTCACACAGGACATGTGGTTCGATATGGCATTATCCCAGCATGATTCACACCCCTTGTCATGTTTTGTTGCTTAAATAAGGCTGGGGGATGGAATTATGCTGAGATGATGATACTCCTAGTGGATTAGAAGGCTTTATGTGTAGCCAGGTGCTTGTCACTGCATCTCCCTCTCCTCTGTAATACCTTGGTAAACTGATTTATTCCAGAGATTGTGTTGGTAGAGTGCAGTGAAAAATGTACATTTTGGGTGCTGAAACTGGCAGTTCAGAAAGCTTAAAATCGCACATTTTACTGAGCTTGTAGCTGGTATGTAGATACTGGTAGGTAACTGAGTAAGCAGGTACATCTGCCTTGACACTAGACTGTTTTAAGACTAGAGAGAGCTAGATGATCACTAATCCCCTGAACTCTACTTGTGATCATTTACAAGAGCAATGGCTTGTTGTGTCTTTCGTTCACAATCTGGCTTTATCAGGTGCCACCCTTAAGGCCTCAATCTAATATGCTGGTTATCACAGTACTGTAATTTAATACTTGTAACGGTGATGTATTTAGTATCTTGTTTGGAATTAAGTTCAATAGTTCATATACTATTCCCAAAAAAAAAAAAAAAGGAGTACTTGTGGCACCTTAGAGACTAACCAATTTATTTGAGCATGAGCTTTTGTGAGCTACAGCTCACTTCATCGGATGCATACGGTATGCATCCGATGAAGTGAGCTGTAGCTCACGAAAGCTCATGCTCAAATAAATTGGTTAGTCTCTAAGGTGCCACAAGTACTCCTTTTCTTTTTGCGAATACAAACTAACACGGCTGTTACTCTGAAACCTGTCATACTATTCCCAGTTACACGAAGGCCCATTTACAGCCCTCTGGCAGCGTGAAGATGATTATAAAGATGGCCTTTAAAAGGGTGTAATTACATGTATTCCCACTGTAAGGCCCCTTTACACTGCCTTAGTTTAAATGATAATCTGCTCCTATATCTCTTTCTATGTGCAGGTAAATTAACTCATATTTTTTCCTCTTTTTCCAATAGTTTATTAAAAGACCCAGGAGGCCACACACTGAAGTGATGTGCCCCCTGGACCCTGTATTTAGTAGTCTTTTCTAATAAGTAATGGCACTTCAGCTGCACCAAACAGCAGGGATGTTATGAGTCTGGAGTTTCAAGCAGTACAAGATCCACTGTGGGTTAGAAACTGTGAACGTGAAGGGGAGACAGGCAATGGGACGTACCATGCAGGTTCATCATTATGGCTGGGAGCTGGAACATAGAATACCAGGCCCAAAAGCCAGAAGTATAACTACTGGTAAGGATACCAGAGGCTGGGAACCACTGGCCTAGGCCACAGTGGTCAGTGTATTACACTGAGAAAAAGTGATAGGCATCTGTTCATGCTACTATGTATGAGCTTTCTTTCCATTTATAGCTGCTGTGCTGTCAATCTGCTGCCAGCTGCAAAGAGAGCTGATACATTTTTGATTGGAATCACACAACACATGTGGTGACAGCTTTAACTTCCTCTCAGAGCAGCATAGAATGTGACTACAGTTCTCATAGCTTTGGGGCATCATGTACAGGTGAGCCCACATCCTAAATTCGGAAGAAATTCCTGTGTGTTGGTTATGGTCTTCTGTCTCTAAAACCAGCCTGCCTAACATGGCGACCGTAGCAAAGGAAACCTTGTGAAGTTACCATCACCTGGTTCATTGGCAAGTGTCTGTTGTCATCTTGGTACGCAACAAGAGAGAAAGGTTTAACATTTTTGAATTAAGTCAGATTCGGATCTTCCCAGCTAGCAGGAAGAGGCTGTTTTAGCTGTGACAAGTGCACAGATGGTGGTGATTTTCAAAGAGAGAAAAGGAAAAAGCTGGCTTGCTGGACTTGGGAGCTGAGATGGTGGAAATGTTCATTGGTGGCGGCTGCTGCTGCTGCATTGCCATGATTACAAGTTCCAGGATGAAAATGCTTGAATTAGAATATTCAGTCATTGTCTTGCTCCACTGTTCTTCCTCTTATTCTTTCCACACACAGAAATGAAGAGAGTTCCTTGAATCAAAGGATCTTTCATTTCCCTTAGTACAACTGTCTGCACAGCAAATGATGTTTGCGGGTCTGGCCCAGTTCCCACAATGGGGATGAAGGGGGCACAATGCTGGAATAGAAGGGATGGCTGCTGGTCAGAAATTATGCAAATTATCAGAGCTCCTTGCCAAGTCTATAGAGGAACAGCTGGAGGTCATTTGGAGGAGCTGACCATACTATGCTTGCGGTGGAGCCAGTGCCATCAGTCCCTTTTGTTTTCATGGGCACTAAAAGAAAAAACAGAGTGAACATGCTCTCCTGCACTGATTTGTGATGTATCACTACCCTTCCCTTCATGCAATATGTGGATGGGAAGTTAAGATCAGAGCCTAAGCATACTGGAAAGGCTTCCATTGACTTCACTGGGCTTTGGGTTGGGCCCTTAGTCACTCAGTACCACTTGTTTCATGCTCTTTTCCATGTCTGCCTGACCCCCCCCCCTTTTTTTTAATGCAAAAAGCAAGTTTTCAGGGAAACCCATAAAGGCAAAGCTCACAATAATCTCTTAGTTATGAGTTTTCTCTTGCTTATAATGTTGATGTCCAGCATTTCATACTAGAGGACCTACTTGTAAAGCCTCAAATACTTGAGCAGTATGTTTAATGTCCTAATATGACTCCATAGCTAAGGCTATAATATCCACTATGAGCCTGGTTTTGGCACACGGGCACAGAGGCTCAACCTTTACACAATCCCATAAAAACTCCTTTCTGCACACAATTTCTCACGAGGAGTCCCTGCCAAAGGGGGATTTTTTTTTAATTCTTAAGCTTGAGGTGCAATGAGACAGCCCGTTTTTATGAGACTCTGGGCCTGATCCAAAGCCCGTCGAGATTCATGGGAAGACTCCCATTGATTTCAGTGGGCTTTGGATGAGGCCCTTCTAAAAGAATTTCCTGAAAAGTAAAAGAAAAAAACAGCAGCACTTTTTCAAACTATTTTCTTTTTGGCTCTTCACACCGGAAACACACTGGATGTAAACCACTCTCACTAGCCCTTTCTGAGAAGAGACTGTTTTTACCAAGTTGGAGATGTAAAGATTTTAACTAGTAGCAAAGACCTCTGCGTGCGTTGTTATAATTTCCATCAGAGGAACTGGTGACGGTTGCAAGCCGTGCCCCATCTAATATTAGCTTTCTTCTTAAAAAATTAAATATGTCTAAAAATAAACTGGCAAGACCGCTTTCAAGCCAGACAATAGGGCCTTGATCTTATCATTAGATAGATGCAGAAAAAAACCCTGTGCAGCCCTCCACCATGGGAATAAACGTCTGCACTAATGGAAAGACTGGGGTGTAGAATATGTCATGGTGGAGTTTTTTTCCCTATAAATCATAAGTTCTTTGAGGTGGGAAACCTTGGTCTTCCCCAGCGGAATTCTTGTCCGTTCATTCATCACAATTATTATTATTATTATACATGGGGCTGGTACTACCACCTCTGATTAAGGTTGCCCGACATTTCCCGTTGTAAGACCCTGTTTTCAGTTGCTTATAACTTTGGCAAACTGTAACTGTTTGGGCTGAAATTTTCCATGCCAGGTGTCTGCCTCAGACTGATATTTTTGGAAAATTTCAGCCCATACAATTCAGCCATTTCTGAAAACAGACTATGGAAAAATACGTTGTTTTGTCCATGGTAAAAAGTCTGGTGACTTTTTCTTTGAGGCACCGTGCATGGGAGCAGGGACTTGAAATTATAGCCTTTGCCTCAGGGATGTGCCTTTTGTTGTCTCCATGAAAATCAGTTCAAATTTGGCCAAGTTATAAGCCTTTGAAAAATCACAGTTTGCACACACTCAGTAGAGACTTGCCAGAGTTTAACAAGTAAAATCCCTGAAGATTCTCCTCAGTGTGCTGGAGCTTCTCACAGCTCCTAGCCCTGACCAAACTGTGCATATGCCATCCCCACAGAGCGACTGAGCATGTTCCAGCCCAGGGCTACAGTCACAACTGTAATTGCTGCTCCTAGCTTCTCCAGACCGGAGTGGGGCCGGGCACTGGGAAATGACAGCAGGGAGCTGGGAGGGCAGAGAGAGACTGGGACTGGGTGCTGGGGGGAAGGAAGTCAGAGAAGTGAGCAGGGGAGTCTGGAGCTGGTTGGACAAGGTGCCTGGGACTAGGGACCAGTGGGGGGAAATACGGTTGGGGAGAGAAGACACATATGATAGAGGGTGTAGGGGGAGAATTGGGACTATTTGAGCAAAGAGACTGGGATAAGGGGTTGGGAAGTGAGTGGGGAAACGAATGAGACTGGATGAGAAGCAAGGGAGGGAGATTAAGGCTGGAAGCCAGTGTGTGTGGAGGAGGGGGGAGACAAACTGAAAGAAGAGCCAGGAGATGAAACCTGGGACTTGCTGGCCAAGGAGACTGGGGACAAATTGGAGCAGGAGAGTGGGGACTGGGACTGGCTGGGCAAGAATACTGGGACCAGGAGTGGGAGGGGTAGATTAGGATTTGGACAGCAAGCCCAGAGAGGGAGAGTAGGAGTGGCTGGGCAAGGAGATTGGGACCGATATGAGACGCCTGAGGAATGGAGATTGCGATTGGGAGGTAAGGATAACGGGACTGGGAAAAGAAACCAGAGGTGAGGAAGAAACAGGACTGAGACAGAAAAAGGTTGGAGGGAAGTAGCAATGCAGTCAAGTTTGTGTGGAATGGGCAAAAGGAACTGTGTCCCCAGCCTAGAGCACGCTCCCCTCCAGAGCCTGGAATGGAACCCAAGATTCCTGAGTCTCACCATTCCCCTGCTGTCAGCAAATATCTGTGGAACCCTCTGGCAAAGTATCTATCTCATCCCCCCTCTAGTGCTGGTCCACATGAAGGACAACTTCCTATTCATATGTTACTCCATTAGCTCAAGTGGCAGAGGTCTGTGCAGTGGTTCTAAAGGTTCCAACTCTGCAGATGAGCCCTGTGGGTGTCAGTATGATGCCAGATGATGGAATTTCTGTTTTTTTCAGTTTGCTTTTAGGAATTATACAAAAAAAAGAACATTATTAAGGCTGCAAAGTCAAGCACTTAATGCGGAATGCCATGTTTAAGGTTGCCTGTGCAACCTTAATTTAGCCCCCTTGAGCATATGCATTGTGATACAGTCTTTAATGACACAATCACACGCTGTTTTTTTCCACAGGACCTCAATCTAAGTATGAGCAGAGGGACCACAGGTGGCTACAAGAAACAGAAGAGGAGAGGTTTCAGAGTAGCAGCCGTGTTAGCCTGTATCCGTAAAAAGAAAAGGAGGACTTGTGGCACCTTAGAGACTAACCAATTTATTAGAGCATTAATAAAGAAGAAGGAGAGTACATGGTAGCAATGAGACAATTATGATCAGCATAATAAGCTGCAGTCACAGCTCACCATCTGCGTAGCCACTGTTCTTACCTTTACTTGTTACTCCCAGCCATCCTGTTCATCTTTCCATAGGGAGAGAGATGATGACAGAATCTTAGTTCTGTTGTAAGTGAGGTAATGCTAGTAAAAGCACTGTATGGTGGTAAAAATGGTAGTGCCCTATCTACTCGAGTGCTCCCACCATCGCTACCAGCAGTGGAGCTGCGCTAGCTAGCACTGCCAACAGCACTACCCAGCTGCAGAAAAGGGGGCCTTTCTGGTAAGAGTGCAGGGCCACATCATGGCTGCAGAGAAGGTGGTTCTGGGTTGGCTGTGGGTAAGGCTACGACCTCGTCTCCTCCTGCATGCCAGAATGACTGCACTGCGGGAACACTGGCTACTTCTTATACAGTATAATGACTCCTGACATTGCTGCTCAGACACTGGACCCTCCTCCTTGTCCTTATCACAGCTCAGTTTTGTTGCAGGCATAATTTGGCCCATTGTGTAGATACAAAATTTTTGATGGTGTAGGAGCAATAAAGGTTTAATTGATGTGGGATTAGACTGACTTTATCACTTATCAGTGGAGAAGCCAGAAGTGCATTGTGTAGATCATCGCAAACAAGGGCAAGTAAATGCTTTCGCCATCCCACGCTATCTTCTGTTTTGTTTATGCTGCATTACAGAGAGCAGTTAATGTAGACATTTTTTAAGTGCTAAACACCAGGGGTCAAGTTGTCTATGGGTGTAAATTGGTGCAGCTGCATTGAAGTTAATGAAACTGCGCCACTTAAGGCTGGCAGACAGTTTGGCCCCCGGCTGATATTATTTGTCCTATCTCGCCAACTGCAAAGTGTTCGCACTATGACTCTTAAGTGTACATGCTTTGGAGCGAATATGCAGTTAGAGGGCTAGATCCAAGACCTGTTCCCTTCTCTGCCACAAACTCTCTGTGACTTCAGGCAAGTCTCTTAGTCTCTCTCTGTCTCAGTTCCCCATCTGTAAAATGGGGATAATTGCACTGCCCTACCTCACAGGTGTGTTGTAAAGATGAATGCACTAAAGATTGTGAGGTGCTCAGATACTATGGTAAGGAGGAGGTCATATAAGCACAGAAAACAGAGGGAGAGAAAATGCATTATTAATACATTTCTAAAAAGGATTTAAAATTTTGTTACATAATTATTTTAAACCTTGTGAGCCAGGTTATATACCATTAGGAAACCTGGTTTTCCTCCTCTCCGCTGTGATACAGCAGATGTTTCTAGTCAGAATGATCATGAAATATTGGAGTTTAAAATGTCACTAATCCCAGATGGAATATGGGCAGTCCTAGATGTTGGACCGGTATCATTTTGGGGGAAATCCCACATATTTTTGAAGGAAGTAAATATTTCTGTGGCATGTCAGTTTAAGAAAAACATCTCTTTGAAGCTGCTCAGAGATTTGAAACAGTCCTAGGAAGATGAATTAGTGGACAGAGCATGGGTCTGGCAGTCAGAGGTCCATGGTATGTGAAGTTCATCCCAATTCCACCCTTTATCACACAGATAGTAAGCGCCACCCATGTGGTATAAGTATATAGACAAGTAGTTCTGGTAAATTATGGGGATTTATGGTAGAATTCAGTGAGCTGCTTAAAAGATACTGCCTGGGCTGCTTGTGCCTGTCAGTCCAGCCCTGCCTCAAAGGCCGCTTTCCCGGGGCTGAAGTCAGCTCCCATGCCACAGCTGGCTGCCCAGAGAAGTAATTTAACAAATGCATTTTATTTTTGGATCCGTCTGTCTCTTTGTTTTGTGTCTTGCATCTCACACTCCCTCCGCTCGCTGCCATTTTCATTTCTGAGACATGTAACATGCAGATGCTAATGAAAGCACTTGCTGCCTCCAACCTCAGATTCTCTCCAGAGAATAGTTACTATACACAGGGTGAAAAGGACATGGCTTTTAAACTGTAGGATTCTTCCCGAGAGGTAGTATTCCCTACATGGTCAGTGGCCAGTAGCCTTAGAGCAAAAGATTTTGTGAGGAGGGAGAATATCATGTTAATCAGATATTCCCAACTGGGAAATACATGCTGTCATTCTAAGGGAAGGAAGCTGTGCGGTAATAAGTTTATTGTTACATGTATAATGGAGATGCCAGCTTTTTTCAACAGTAGCAGGTATTAAGATCTTCCTTTTGGTGATGCATATGTTCAAATGAGGGGCTGTTTGCATAGATCATAGAATCATAGAATATCAGGGTTGGAAGGGACCTCAGGAGGTCATCTAGTCCAACCCCCTGCTCAAAGCAGGGCCGATCCCCAATTAAATCATCCCAGATCTGTCAGTATTCCCATTATAACCCATTCTTTTCATGGATGTATAACATGGCTGCAAACTTTCAACCAGGCTATACATTCTCAGCCTGTAAATACTGAATATACACAGTGCAGATATGGATAAGATTGTGTCATTTGAGAAATAGTATGACAAAAAATAATTTAAGACAACTACCAATGGGGCAAAATTAAGGTTGTTCATGGAACCTTACCTTAGACCGGGGTGGACAAACTACGGCCCGGGGGCTGCATCCAACCCTCCAGACATTTTAAGCCTGCCCTCGAGTTCCCTCTGGGGAGCAGCATCCGGGGTTTGCCCCGCTCTGGCACTCCAGCCAGGGAGCAGGGTCGGGGCTCCTATGTGTAGGGGCAGCCAGGGGGCTCCGCACACTGCGGCTGCCCCCACAGCTCTCATTGGCCAGGAACCACGGCCAGTGGGAAATGCAGGGTGGCACCTGCGGACAGGGCAGCGCACAGAGCCACCTGATTGTGCCTCCAAGTAGAAGCCAGAGTGGGGATATGCTGCTGCTTCTGGGAGCTGCTTGAGGTAAGCGCTGCCTGGAGCCTGCACCCCTGATTCCCTCCCGTGCCCCAACCCCATGCCCCATCCCTGATCCCCCCTCCCAGCCTCCCAAACCCTCAGTCCCAGCCCGGAGCACCCTCCTGCATTATCCCCAGCCCCACCCCAGAGCCTGAACTCCCAGCCAGAGCCCTCACCCCTACACCTCCCCCACACATGCCAACCCCCTGTTCCAGTCCAGAGCCCCCTCCCACACCCTGAACTCCTCATTTCTGGCCCCACCCCAGAGCCTGCACCCCCAGCCGGAGCCCTCACCCCCTCCCGCACCCCAACCCCCAATTTCGTGAGCATTTGTAGCCTGCCATACAATTTCCATACCCAGATATGGCCCTTGGGCCAGAAGGTTTGCCCACCCCTGCCTTAGACAATTTCCTGGCTTTTGAGTGCTTGACTGTGCACCCTTTAATTTTCTCTTAACATACTTTATTTGAATGGGATGCATGTGTATACATGTGTGTGTGTGCACGCATGTATTATCTTTGTGTGCGTGTGTGTAACAAAAGAACACACAGAAAGATAAATACCCTTAAACATCAATCAACCATTGTCATCTGTAACATAGTAGCATGTAAAGGCCCATCTGGACAAAGGAATTACTAATATCCCCAATTTATATTTGGGGAGTTGAAGCACAAAGAGATGCAGTGACTTGTCCAAGGTCACACACACAGTCTGTGGTAGAGCTGAGAATTTTAACCCAGATCTCCTGAGTCCTAGTCCAGCACCTTCACCACAAGACATTCATAAATGGCTGAATTC
Organism: Caretta caretta; assembly: GCF_965140235.1. NCBI lineage: Eukaryota > Metazoa > Chordata > Testudines > Cheloniidae > Caretta > Caretta caretta. The sequence goes on along the minus strand of NC_134206.1, from coordinate 256,594,276 downwards.
AACCCAGGAGACTCTGCCTGCCTGCTTTGCCTCGGATTGGGATTCCCATGGCTTCTAAGAGTTTGGGCTTGTCTCTTCAAAGGACACTCTACATTTGAATTTGTTTTAAGTTGACTGATGAGGCATCCATTAAGTATCATCACCTGCATTTTGTTTGCATCTTAAAAATAAAGAAGTTAAGACTTCTTTCTACTCCCCTACTGGGTTTTATAAAAGTATTTTCTGTAGGCTCAAGACAATACTACCAAGTCTGTGAGGGGCTCAGATACTACAGTAATGGGGGCCCATATGAGTATCTTCGACAGAGAGATAAAAACTTTTTTGGGCCCACCCTTCCTCCAGCCTCTCCCTTCACTCCACCTTTACTTCACTTCACCTTCTGGGTGTGGTGTTCTGGCCCATCTAGTGGCACTGAGACCACTTAGAGAGAGAGCTAAAATGAGTGTGCTCTACAGCCTTAGCTAAGAGCCAGTTGGTTTTTAGCTCATGCAGTACTCATGCACTAAGCTCCAGAGGTCCCTGGTTCGATCCCAGTGACAGGGGTCTGTCAGTGTTACACATACGCCTGCTGTTCAGTTTCAGCCTAGATTTTCCTGCTGCTTGTCACTCGTAAACCTGATCTTGCAGAGACTTGGAAAGAGCATTTGTGTAACCTCCACTCCCCTCCCCAAGAAGTGCATGAGAGAGATAGCAATGAAACAATGAGATTAATTATACACAAAAGCTCAGAGCCTCGAAAGTAGAGTTGCCAACTGTCTAAACGCACAAACCCAAACACCCTTCCCCTAACCCCTGCTCTCCCCCTTTTCTGAGCCCCCGCTCACTTCAGCTCCCTTCCATCGCTCGCTCTCTCCCACTCTCATTCACTTTCACCGGGCTGGGGCAGAGGGTTGGGGTGTGGGACAATGTGTGGGCTGGGAGGTGGGGCTGAGGGGTTTGGAGTGTGGTGTGGGCTCTGGGCTGAGCCTGGGGCAGGGGGTTGGGGTGTGAGAGGGCGTCAGGTTCTGGGAGGGAATTTGGGGTGTGGGAGGGGCACAGGACTGGGACAGAGGGTTGGGGTTCAGGAGGGGACACAGGTACGGGCTCTGGGAGGGAGTTTGGAAGCAGGAGGGGGTTCCGACCTGGGGCAGGGGGTTTGGGGTGTGGGCTCTGAGAGGGAGTTTGGGTGCAGGGGACTGCTGGGGCAGAAGGTTGGGATGCAGGAGGAGGTTCAGGGTGCAGGCTCGGGCCAGGCAGCACTTACCTCAGATGGCTCCCAAAAGTGGCAGCATGTCCGGCAGCAGCTCCTAGGATCACAGGCCACCAGGCGGCTCTGCACACTGCCCCTGCCTGCAAGCACCGCCCCCACAGCTCTCATTGGCTGAGGTTCCCCATTCCCAACCAATGGGATCTCAGCGCAGGAGTAGCGCACAGACACCCCCTGGCTGTGCTACTCCTAGGAGCCGCTGCCAAACATGCCGGCCACTTCCAGGAGCGGCATGGAGCCAGGGCAGGTAGGGAGCCTGCCTTACCCTGCTGCACCGCCGGACTTCTGGCATCCTAAAATCTCCTGGATTGGCTTCAATAGCCCCAGGAGATTAAGCTTGATTCCAGGAGACTCCCAGTCAAACCGGGAGGGTTGGCAACCCTAGGTGTCTAAAATACCTTGGAGGATCTGGGCCAGAATTCTGGCAAATGCAGAAAATAAAAAGACCGAACAACAGAATTTTTTCCCCCGTCTAATATTTTTCTGCTGCATAGTCCTTGGTTCTGCTTGTAACACTAGTAGGTACAAAATGTGATTTTCAACTTGACAACAGTGTCTCCTTAATACTTGTTTTAATTCATTAACTTTTAACACACTGTAGTTATTAGCTATTTGTTGTAAAGTGCCAATAGTCTGGACTTCCAGAAAAGAGAACACCCAGTAGATAAATACGTGGAGATTTCACTTCCCAAACTTCCTTTTTTCAGCTTTTGTCACTGGCAGTTGCCAAAGAAGATGTGTGTTTCTGCTGGAATATCACCAAGCCACCTTCAAGGGGCTGGTTTTCTTTGCTTAGTTACTTGGCTTTGGAAGATGTCTGCGGAGTTGCGGTGTGGCTAGTGCCAGTTGTAGCAATTTTATTTTAAAAACGAAACATGTCACTTGAAATAGGTTGGATAAGACAGGACAGGAATCTGATTGGCTAACAAGCTTTCTGAACATGTCCCACAGGTAACTTTTACTGACTTTGCACTCAGTAGGTGGAGGTAGGTGCTTGGCCTTTTTGCCTCATAATGGGCCTGATCCTGTACGGTGCTGAGCATTCTGGCTGCACTCCAGTGAAGAAATTATTCATGTGCTTAACTGTAAGCATGTGAGAGTCCCACTGACTTCAATGGGATGAGTCACATTCTTAAAATTAAGTTTGTGTGCAAGTGTTTTGCTGAATCAAGGCCAGAGGTCTCGGCAAGTTACAGGTTTGAGCCCAATATGTGGGGCATTTCTATACATCAGGTCATATATTATTGCTTTCCTGGTCATATGTTACCCTGTGATTACAGCATATATGCAGACTTCTTACAGATTCTAAGTACTAATAACATGAGCGGTCAAATTATGGCTACCACTGTGTGAATGACCTAGAGGGGAGGAAAGGATGCAAGCAGTCCCTTTGATTCCCTCCTCTAGGGTCCCAAAGCTGGAGGCAGCCAATTTTGGCGATTAGCATTGTGGAGTACAAAAGAGAGCATCTGAGACTGTCGGCATTGCTAACTGGCTCAGAGGAGCCATATCTGGGCAGAGCAGAAACGAGGACATGTCTACACCCTGTGCTCTGGGAAGTGCAGGAGGAAGAGCAAGCTACCTTGCCTATAGGTGTAGCAGGTTCTGCTACTCACTGCACTCCCCACCAGCACCCGTGGTGGTTTTATGACTTTCACAGTCAGAGCACTGGGACACATAAACTGCTGTCTCTCCCACGGTGCTCAACAGAGCCCCCAGCTGTAATTTAGCTCAAAATGTGATTCTGTAACTCAGAATTAAATCTTTATGTCCTTTTAGTTTGGAACCCTGAAGAAATCGGATGAGTGCCTAGTTAATAGCTGCTGTGCAATTACAAACTTATAGCCTGGTCATTTGTAAAATAAAGCAAAATCCCAAGGTATCTACAGGAAATGCCCTGTAACTATTTCTTTTAACCATGTAAACTTCAGGCTGATCTAATAAGGGAATATTAATGTCTTTTTGCTAGGGAGGAAAAGAAAAACAAATGAAGATATTCCATCTAGTCACTCTGCCAATTTTGTTTTTTAGGGGAGAGCCTATGCTGCACGGTGTTTTGTAAAGCAGGAACAATAAAACGACAACAAAACATTAAGGAATTTCTCATTTATTTTGAGGCAGAAGTGACCTAGACTTCCAAGGCAGTTTTGCCTGAGTAAAGACTGCACAATTGGGACTATAGTGAAGGACTTAAGTAGGCCCTGATCCAAAGCCCAGTGGAATGAAAGGGAATCTTTTCACTGATTTCAGTGGGTCTTCGATCAGGCTGCAAAGGCAGTTTATTCAGGAGAAGACTGAAGAGTGATATGTGAAAAGGTACCACTAATTATTCCATCAGGCAGCAGAGGGAAACATGCAGCTCTGTGATTCATCACTGATGTCAACAATTTATGTTTACATCTCTGAAAACAGCGCATTTGCTGCTGCCGCAGAGTCAGCACAGGCGACCTCTCACATTTAAAAATCTGCTCCGTGAAAATAATGAAGCTTTTAAATATATTCTTAACTGGCCAGAAAGAACAATTTTCTTTTTTTAAATAAATGCTGGTAAGCCATTCATCACTAGAGCATATCCATTTTAAGGTGACTTACACTTTGGGCTAATTTGTATAGAAAAATCCTATAAGATGTAATAAAGAATGATAGCCTTGCTTAGGTTTTTTAGATCATTCTATGTAATTTATTAGAGAATCATATCACTTTTATAAAAAGACAGTCATTCTTTATTAAGTTCTCGAGTTCTTAAGAGTAATTCCCATAGAACCCTACTTAATTTCTATGGGACCCTAAAGGTTTCATCCTTATTAAATTCCATAGGACTCTTCCAGAAAGGCTAACTGCTTGGATTTGTCTTTTTAAATGAATGCTATTTAAATATTCAGTCCACTTGTTTGTTTTTTAAAGAATTTGATACAGGAGTAGAATTGGGCTGGATCATGGTGGCTTGGCATACTTTTCTGTTCCAGAATCTGAGCTTCTTTCTCTCTCTCTTTTTTTTTTTTCCCCATTTTAAGCCTCCATTTTAAAAAATGACTACTGATTTGGGTGTTTTTGTTTTTGGGTGCCATCTTAACCTTAAAAGGGCCTGATTTTTATAAAGTGCTGAGCATCCAACTTCTGAAAATCAGGCTCCTTTAAAGTATTTCAGGTCGGGTGCCCCAAATCACTCGTCCCATTTCAAAATGTAGGCCTACATGTCTCACCATTGTAGTTGCAAAGAAAATCTTCACATTGTGAATCTAATGTAGTTCAGGGCAGTAATGTCTGCCTGAGTCTACAGACAGTCTGAAACATTAGCTCTGAGAGAGAAGTGAACTGCCTTATTCATCTCATCAGAGTGATGACTCTGAAACCTAATGATAATTTAAATGCCAGTGTTGTTGGCTGTTTCACTGCTGGTTAAAGAATCCAAAAGGGCAAGGGACAATCATACTGTAAAGTTCTGCCCAATCTATTGTAAGTCCCTTTTTTTGGCACCTTGTTCTATGACTCAAATGGGTGAGGCTTGGGAGAATACCACTACTTCCCCGCCCCCAACCATATTCAAGCTGTGATTCAGTTGTGCCAAGACTGGGCCACCCAGAACTCATTATTCTCCATGCTTTGCAATAGGAAATATGGAGTACAGCACCTTTATGCCTGATGTTTGTTTACAGCTTCAGAAGCAGTTGTCCGAGCTGGATGAGGATGACCTGTGCTACGAATTTCGTCGGGAGCGCTTCACCGTCCATCGCACTCATTTGTATTTTCTACATTATGAGTATGAGCCTGCCTCAGACAACACTGATGTAACTCTGGTGGCTCAGCTCTCAATGGACAGGTAAGGAAAGCTCTTTTGTTCTATAAGGAAATCAGAAACAGTGAATATCTCCTACAAACTCCAAGAAGCTTCCCAGAATTTCAGCAGTTCCATGCATTAGAGAGAGGAGTATGACATTTTAATTGTGAAAATAGGGGACTTGCACTCTTGAATGAAGAAGTAGGTGTTGTACAAGTATCCACTGTTTATCTATGCCAGGAACTGAGGTGCATTGGCAGAGCTGCATGAGAAGCTGAGGTTTGGAATAGCAGAGGTTACTACCACTCAGGACTGTGGAGCATGGTTCATTTGTTGTGATTTATAACAACCTATAAAAATTAGGAGACCTGTGTCCTGGATGTTGACACAGTACAAGAGCTGGTCAAAATGTTCAGCATAAAAAAATGTCTCATTTGCACGTGCATTTTCTCGACACTAACATTTTCCTGTGGAAAATGTCAACTTCAATCTTTTTTTTTTTAATTTTCTCATCAGGAGAATTGATACAAAATATTGTTTCTAGTTGACATTTAGAGGTGGAACATTTTTTCAATTTGAAATGTCAGTTTGAAACAAAAAAAAAGTTATTTCAACATCTCGGATTATTTCATTTCTTAAAAAATATTAAAGTTTTCATTTTAACATTGATGATTTGAAACTTTTCGGAATTTATCATTCTGCTCAATTTTACAAAAGTTCAGTTTTCTATTCTGAAGTGAAAACTAATTTTCTGAGGGATGAAAATTCCATCTGCTGACCAGCCAGTACACAGTACTTGTCTTGTCTAATTCCAGCAATTGCAATTAGTGGTCCACTTTCAGAAACTTAAAAATTAGTATTAAAAACAACAACAAAGCCCACCCCAAAATCAACCACCTAAGTCAGTCTCCATTTTCCTGCAGTTTTTAGTCTGAATCTGCAGCCATGCCTCACTCTGGCTGCTCTCAGAATGTGTTACAAGAGGGGGAAAGCACCACTTTAATATGAACAGGCAACTGATGCTGCAGTAAGTGGCTTCAAGGTTAAACTCATGGTATGATGGGATAACATGATTTTGGCAATTAATTGATATTTAAATATTCATGGTAAATAGGCCCAACGACCTGTGATGGGATGTTAGATGGGGTGGGATCTGAGTTACTACAGAGAATTCTTTCCTAGGTATCTGGCTGGTGAATCTTGCCCATATGCTTAGGGTTCAGCTGATCGCCATATTTGGGGTCGGGAAGGAATTTTCCTCCAGGGCAGATTGGAAGAGGCCCTGGGGGGTTTTCGCCCCCCTCTGTAGCATGGGGCATGAGTCACTTGCTGGAGGATTCTCTGCACCTTGAAGTCTTTAAACCATGATTTGAGGACTTCAATAGCTCAGACATAGGTGAGAGGTTTATCGCAGGAATGGGTGGGTGAGATTTTGTGGCCTGCGTTGTGCAGGAGGTCAGACTAGATGATCATAACGGTCCCTTCGGACCTTAATATCTATGAATCTATGAAGTGGAGCACATATAGAACACAACATGACACGTGCACGACACCTCTTTAGCTCTAGCAGAAGGTCAGCACTATTCCAGGGAGGACCAAAGGAATTCAGATTGACAAAACATTTTCAGAATACTATAAAAATAAATACCGTCTAATGAAAGTGGCACCATTTAGCCACCTCCTCAGCACTATATTCTGCACATTCAGCGATGATTTGCCAGCTTCACCAGAGCTTCATGTATTGATTTTTAATTTAAGAAACATTTCTTAAGTATTTGCAAACCTTTGAGTAAAAAAAACAGTCTCTGAGTGAATGCCATAATAAATTAGTAAAGCTGGTATGTGTGTGGTTTCCCTCCAGAATTTAATTCAAAAGAACGAGCTGCAGCTCTGTGCCATTTCACTGGCAATGATGCAAAGTCTGATCATCTGTTCTGGATCCTCACAGGGACACACATTTTACTGATAGACAGAGCTGCAGTTTTATTCAGAAAGAACACCCCTTCCAATGCAGTGCAGGAAAACTCCTTCCATGCTTCATTGGTGTGTTGTTATTATTTATTGATTTGGGTTGAAAATACTCTCTTTCAGCTAAAATCAATAAATAATATCTTACCACCAAAGAAGCATTTAGCTGTTTTATTTTTCCCTCATGTCTTTCAGTTGCTACCTTTTTTATCTTCTTTAGCTGCTTTTATTAAGCTCCTCTGTAGCAGTTATAGAGATTTGTGAACAGTGTCTCAGAAAGAGATAGACATGTACATAAATGATATGCTGCATAGTATATACCTCCATTATTCCTTCAAACTATTGTAAGAAGAAAAGGAAACCCAATTCAGCCGCTATCAGTGTCTCCAGATCTAGTCCCGCTGGGGCTAAGACTGACATGATTGCAGTGATAGGTTTATGGATGTTTGTCTTGCAGGCCGGGGGGAAGGAGAAGGGGAGCAGAGGTACATTTTAGAAGTCCAAAATAGATGCCCACAGAAGGAGGCACATTCATTGGTGTTTGTTACTTGTTATATGTTGTCTTTCAGACTGATGTGTTCAGACTGATGCAGATTGCTTAACTGCACCACTAGCTATGAAGGCGTTATTCAGGAGTATACCTTGGCTAGACTGCCTTTCTAAAGCAATGTCTGTCCTTAGCATTCAGCTGTCAGAAGTAGTTGTTACAGTGCAAGCTTGAAGTGTGGACAAAGAAAGCCACAGTTGACACCAGTTGAGTGTATTGAAACTGGAATAAGAGGGAGTCAAGTGGCAAAAGAATTCCTAAGGGGGAAGCTGATCACAAAGAAACAATCAAACAAACAAAAAAGATTTACAGCAAAATCCTCTTGACTGGGCATAGACCTTGTTGGAAACAAACATGTACCAACTGATCATCTTGATTTGTCAGAGACTATATTGTGCTGGGACATATTTACTTCATGAACTTCTTTAAAAGTGAGCATTGCACAGAGCAATTTTTTGAAAAACCAAAGAAGCTATATTTCTTGGTTTAGAAGCCATAATTTGTAGATTTTAAGGGCAGAAGGAACAATTATGATCATCTAGTCTGACCTCCTGCATAACACAGGTCATAGAATTTCACCCTGTGATTCCTACATCAAACCCAATAACTTGTGGTGGATCTGAGCATATCATTTAAAAAGACACTACAGAGCTGGAAGTATTACTCCTGGGGGAATCCTGCACCAAAAAAATAAAAATTCTGTGCCAAAAAGTAAAAAATTCTGGACACAATATTTTAAAATTCTGCAAAATTCTGCACACTTTATTTGTCAAAATAACACAATATAATCACATGAGTTTCAATTTATTTTGGTAATTTATTTCAAAATACCTGTCAGCAAGTATGGCTGTAACAATATAGACAACACAACATATTCAGAAAATGTTTTTGACAAATAGATTCCTTATTAGGCATATTAATACAGAACTTTGAGTAATAATTCATTAAAGCTGAAATACAGAAACTTATTTCCTGCACCCCTCAAAAGCAGTGCAAAGGCTTGGGGGAGCCAGAGATAATGGAGAAGCTGAGGGAGAGGGAAGTAATTGCTGAGAAGGAGGCTGGGAGTGAACCTGGAGGCTTGTTAGGTGTGGGTGGGATAAGTACGGAACAGGTTTTTTTTCTGGGGAAGGATTGTTAGGAAGTTGTGGAGCCTCCCCAGTGCAGTCCCTGGTGGACCCCTAGCCTTTCGCATTCAGCCAGGCATATCTGCACATGTCCCCATGTGTCCCTGCACTTTCACTCTCTCCTCTCCCCATGTGTCCCTGCACCCTCACTCTGCCAAACATAGCTGCCCTTGTCCCCATATGTCCCTGCATCGTCTCCCCCATCCCCATGTGGCCCTGCACCCCCATTTCCATTCAGTCCCTAGCTCAATGTTATCACCCAACTAGTTCATGGCCCCAGCCCTAGTCTGTCTCCCCACTAGCCCTCTGAATCCCAGTCTGGGTGACCCCCCCCTCCCCCCGGAGCCCCATGTGTCCCCCTCTGTCCATCCCCCCTCATATCTCATGCCTTCTCACATGGCCCCACAGGCAGGGTGCTGTGAGAAGGCAGCCTCTGCTCCCTCCCTCTCCACAGCTGGCTGCTCCGGCCTGTGAGCCAGCTGCCCTCTTCTCTGGCACCACATCAGCCCCTGGTGGGTGAAAGGTGTAATTGCAGAGTGACCCCCTCACAGCTTTTCTTTGCCTCCCCATCAGAACCAATTATTCTGCGGGGCCGGGAGGAATCTGTGGGGGACATTAATTTGGTGCTTGCTCAGTGATGTAGAATTCCCCCAGGAGTAGAAATATCCTGAAGTGAGCAAAAGTGTACAATGGGAAATGTATATTAACAAAAAACAGTTCCCTCCTAACTACTGTGCAGAGTTTGCAGACATCATCAGGCGTGCCGTTTAAATGAGTTATGTGTACCATGTATCCATTGCTTAGAGTCCTTGAAAGGCATTGCTCTGCATCTGTTCCCTGGCAATTTTCCCATTTAAGCAAGGGTGCCCTTTATCTGAGATCTGATTAATAGGATTTTGCTGATTGATTGGTTTCTACTGTGAAGCAAAAAAAAAAAGTATGCTTTTCTTTATTGCTTAGCTGCATTACAGGTTTTATTTATGATTCCTAAAATCAGTAGCCTAAAGCCTTTCACATACCTTTTAGATCTTTTTTATCGATCTCTGTTTCTAGTACAGCTGCATGTTGCACCCTGATAATAGCCTTTGTTTCAATAATAGATAAAAAGAAAATAATGCACCAGGTATAGACTAGTCAAGGTAATCTTTCATATCTAGGGAAAAAGCTTTATATTTCCTGGATGTCATCAGGATCACTCAAAGCTGGAAGAAAAAGCTATTAAATAAAAATCAGAATTTATATTTTGCTGGTATGAACACATCATTCCTTTCTGCTACAAAGCTTAGGGAGATCGTAGGAGTGGGAAATTATTTCCTTTGATTACTATGATGCAGAAAACTTTTCTTGTGTCTTGTCTGAATATTAATGGGGAAAAAATCTACTGATGTGGAGATTTGGAAGGTAGAGAAAACAATTGTACTCCATAGTCTATTCTTGCTGATTTTGAATGGAATACCTAGCTGTGCTATATAGCCTTGTTTCACTTAACATTAACTAAAGATGCTTTTTAACCAGAGCTTGCTATATTATTAGGCGTCACATCTTAATCTCTATAGGTCCCTCTAGAAACTGCCCGGAGTGTTTAGAGCATTTTGACCAGATAGGATTTAATTTAGTTCTGTGTATGGAATCTCTGTTTGGTGTTGTTGTCAATAATGTCATTACTGGTGTATGAGTTTTTAAAAAATATTATACATAAAATCTGTTTTTAAAAGTCAATGGCATAAGAGCTTGGAGAGAAATCATTAAAAATTCTACAAATTGATATTTCAAAGGCTATTTCTGTTTGAAATGTTTTCTGTTTACACTCCATGGTCCAACCCCCCCTCCCGCCACTCCACCTCCTCCACACACCCCACATGCCCCATCCACCCCATCCCATTTCTGTAGATGTGCCATCTTTGTGACATTGTCCTGACAGTATGTTTTCTTTTGGTCCGTAGGAATTTTCATAAAATGCAGTAATCACCGAATCCATCACATTGTATAACCTTCAAATATAATTCCCTAGCAAAACCTTTTAGGACCCTGCCCTTCCAGGGCCCTTGTAGTATTATAGCAGCCAAGTGCATTATGGGCTACTACATCTGTTCCCTTCCACCAGCTGCTTGAAAGGACCTACAAAACCTTACTAGTTGAGGTTACCTTGACTTCAGTGAAAGATGAGAGCACTCAGCACCACCTTGGATCATAAGGCCCCCACCTGTAAGTGAAACTACTCAGGCAGATCCCTGCACCTGCACAGAGCCCACTGACTTCAGTGGGACTTCACATAGGTACAGGAGTCCACCTGTGCAGGCCTTCATGCAGCATCATGGCCTATGGCAGGAAGAGTCCCAGAGATATCCGTTTCCCTTTTTTGATTCTTCCTCTTCTTCTTTCAGGCTCCAGATGCTTGAAGCTATCTGCAAACATTGGGAGGGTCCAATCAGCCTGGCACTCTATCTTTCTGATGCAGAGGCCCAACAATTCCTGCGCTACGCCCAGGGCTCGGAAGTCCTCATGAGCCGACGCAATGTTGGGTACCATATAGTGTACAAGGAGGGCCAGTTCTATCCTGTGAATCTCCTGCGGAATGTGGCCATGAAGCACATCAGCACACCATACATGTTCTTGTCTGACATTGACTTCTTGCCCATGTATGGACTCTACGAATACCTCAGGTAAATATAGGGTGAGGCTGTTCACGCACCCTTCCCCCACACACAGTGAAACAGTTGGGTCAGGCCCTAAGTGGAGCATAATAGCTTCGGATATTAGAAATGTGTGAACACCAAGCAGGGGAGAGGAATTATTTAGGGTGGCAGAAGAGGCTATAACTAGACATAATTGGATGAAGTGAAGAAAGGAGAAACTGAGACAAACAGTGAGCTGTATGAAACTGGGGAATAGTTCCAAGGGAAGTGGTGGAAGGCCCTCATTACTTGTCAATTTGAAAATTATATTGGACCAAGCACTAGTAAATGTGTAGTAGCTTCCTGTGTTAGCAGGGAGATGGGCTGGGTGACCTATTAGGTCTTTTCCATCTCTATTGTGTAGGGTTCTAGGATGTCTGTGACAGAGAAAACATGCAAAATGTTACTGAAATTGTTCTCCGCATGAGGTACTGTTAACCCAGCACTGTACCCTGGAAATGGGGGTATGATCCAAGCAGGTTTGATATGTGATTGCAAGACAAGAGCCTGTCAAGGCAGAATAATTAGTGTACTGAAATTGGAAGGGGTGACTTGAATGTGTATTGTATAGTAATGAATGTGAACACACTTGACTGAGTGAACTCTGGACCTCTGATCATTTAACACAGCCTCCTTTAATGGAGACTTTTTCCCTCTGCAAAGAGAGGCTGACACCAGAGCCAAGTGTGTGGGGCAAGGAGGACACCCTCTGGTCAGACAGAAGGATTTAAATTCCTTAATCCCTACTAGAAAAGGAGTACTAGTGGCACCTTAGAGACTAACCAATTTATTTGAGCATAAGCTTTCGTGAGCTACAGCTCACTTCACGATGCGTCCGATGAAGTGAGCTGTAGCTCACAAAAGCTTATGCTCAGATAAATTGGTTAGTCTCCAAGGTGCCACTAGTACTCCTTTTTTTTTTTTTTTTGCAAATACAGACTAACACAGCTGCTACTCTCAATCCCTATTAAATCTCATTTTTCCTTTGCTCTTCATCTCTCTCAAAAATTGGTAACATTTGATCAAAGTCATCCAACGAGGGTTCCAAATATGCAGACATTCAGTTTAATTGCACAGGCCCGGGCTCTTTGAATATAAAGAGAAATACACATTTCAGTGAATGGGATTGATGCAGGAAAGCGTTCGTCTCAAATTCACAGCTCATTCAGTTTTTTTCGTCTCACACAGACACACAATGAGGTGAGCTGTTTGGCTGTAGAAGATCCCTGCACCATTTGGCTGCAATCTGATTCCTACTTTTATCCCATTCACCTTGTAAATCTGTATATGGGTGTACATGCACCTAACTGCATTAAAACCAAGGGAGTTACACCCTCTGGTGTCAGCTCTCAGTTTATCCCCGTATTTCTCACCTATTTTAAGAATGTCTCCTTCTGCTCTTTTATGGTGCAAGAATTACAAAACAATTCTGTCCCTTCCCCCAGGATGACCCTCTCAGGACACGCAAAAGGATTATTATTATTAGCTCTTCTTTTCTTTGGTGCCTACATCTCATACGATACATGTCCCATGCTTTCTGTAGATTGACCTCCAGTTAGAGCTCTGAAAGAGGCCCCCATGGCTATGACATTGGCATGTGTTCCAGAGAAAGCACCTCATTCCTTCCCACTGCTCAGAGGTACAGTAACGGAAGGCAGCACTAAAAGGCAAGAAGAAAGGAGGAACAGGAGGATAATGTGGAGAAATATACTTGAGACGCTGAAGGATAGAAATCATTTTCAGAGTTTGAATTTGCTTCAGATGACTAAATGGAGAGCCCCACCTAGTGGTGCCATTAGGAAGTGAGAAGATTTCCACTGAAAGTTGCAGCTGGTGTGTGATGCTCCACAAATGTTCATGCAGCTCTCACACCAGTCAGACTCTGTGATTCCCTGTTGCTCAGGAAGGTCAGAATTGCTAATCTGACCTTCCTTGCTAATTGCTAATCTGGCCCTTTACAAAAGGGCATTTTGTGAAGGGCTTTTTGTTAAATAATGAGCAGTTTTAAGTAAAATAGCATAGCAAGCTGCCAGCCTGTTTTAAACAATGGTGACCCCCGTGTACTTCTTCACTGGAGTTCATAGTGGTACCTTCTGTGGGTAGTTGATTAGTAATATATATCTGAATGGCAGAAATCGTTCTTTAGGGCTGCCCATGCATGCATTCATTTCTGTCCCACCACGTACAGTAATAATAGGCTGACAGAAATAATGTATGATGCTTAAGGCCTGGCTCTTGTAAAGGGAAAGTCCCTCTGATAATACATTGATTTATCCATACTGTATATCTACAGTCTACCTGGTAAGAAGTATGGGATGAGGGAGATGTAATGATATAATGAATGTACGCTTTCAGAAACTCCCTGTGTCAATGGCTTGGCCCAAGATGGAGAAGGTCTGGCCATTATTCTAGATGTATGTTGCCAGCAGCTAGATTTGAGATTTTTCACAGCTGTTTATAGAAGATCACGTCAGTGCATTTGATCTCCATCAAAACTCTTTCCCGCCTCCCTTCATCTACTATAGAGTACGAGGAGAAAGACATGTAGAGTTCAGAGACTTCCAGTTTACAATACTAAGGTCACCTTTATAGTGTGTCCTGAGTAGAATTCTTTTGTCACCCGCAGCATTCAGTCATCTGTCACTCAGATCACCTCAGCATTGCCCCAAAGCCAAAGGCTCCTTTTTAGTAGCTGTGAGTACTATATTTGAATCATCGTAGAGGTTTTTTAGCATGAAATAATTAGACAGGTTCTCTCTCTAGAGCATCTACAGCTGCAGTGGCTAGTGCGAAGGTTCCCTCCTGGCTTACCTGTCTCAAATATACTCCTCACATCCACTGACACACTGGGAGTGTATATCCTCACTGTGTTCCTCTGGATTTATACCTGCCCCTCTCTAGCATGAAATGTGAAATATTTTTGGCCGCCTTGCACTGTGCATACACTGTGCTCAATGGGAGACAAACGTCACAAAGTAGCTGTTAGTTTTATTTGTCGGGTGTATTTGTTGGTTTTGCAGAGAGGAAGAATGATCTGATGGACTGAGCACAGGACAGGGAACTCTCGGGTTCCAACTTCAGCTCTGCCACTGACTTGTAAATTAGTCTTGGACAAGTCACTTTAGGCCTGGTCTGAGCCCCATTTGAGTCAGTGGAAAGACTCCCATTCAATTGAGGGGGTTTAGGATTAGGCTATTCACCTTTCTGTGAGAATGTCTACACTGCAATTGAAGGTGTGATTGTAACACAGGTAGACATACCCATGCTAGCTTTAATACAGTTAGTATGGCCCAAAATAGAAGTGAAGATGCAGCAGCACAGACCCCGGCATGGGTTAGCGATGTGGGTATGTACCCAGGGTTCTGGGTGGGTTTGAACAGTTTACACTGTAATCAAAACGTAAGTCTGGAAGGGACCACAACAGGTCATGTAGTCCTGTCCCCTGCACTGAGGCAGGACCAAGTACACCTAAATCATCCCTGACAGGTGTTTGTCTATCCTGTTCTTAAAAACCTCCAGTGATGGGGATGGGGACCAGGCGGGTGGTAGTGGTCGGGGACTCTCTCCTCAGGGGGACTGAGTCATCTATCTGCCTCCCCGACTGGGAAAACCGAGAAGTCTGCTGCTTGCCAGGAGCTAGGATTCATGATGTGACGAAGAGACTGCCGAGACTCATCAAGCCCTCAGATCGCTACCCCTTCCTGCTTCTCCACGTGGGCACCAATGATACTGCCAAGAATGACCTTGAGCGGATCACTGTGGACTACATGGCTCTGGGAAGAAGGATAAAGGAGTTTGAGGCGCAAGTGGTCTTCTCATCCATCCTCCCCGTGGAAGGAAAGGCCTAGGTAGAGACCGTCGAATCGTGGAAGTCAATGAATGGCTACGCAGGTGGTGTCGGAGAGAAGGCTTTGGATTCTTTGACTATGGGATGGTGTTCCAAGAAGGAGGAGTGCTAGGCAGAGACGGGCTCCACCTAACGAAGAGAGGGAAGAGCATTTTCGCAAGCAGGCTGGCTAACCCAGTGAGGAGGGCTTTAAACTAGGTTTACCGGGGGAAGGAGACCAAAGCCCTGAGGTAAGTGGGATACCGGGAGGGAACAGGAGCGCGCGAGAGGGCAGGGCTCCTGCCTCATACTGAGAAAGAGGGACGATCAGCGAGTTATCTTAAGTGCCTATACACAAATGCAAGAAGCCTGGGAAACAAGCAGGGAGAACTGGAAGTCCTGGCACAGTCAAGGAATTATGATGTGATTGGAGTAACAGAGACTTGGTGGGATAAGTCACATGACTGGAGTACTGTCATGTCATGGATGGATATAAATTGTTCAGGAAGGACAGGCAGGGCAGAAAAGGTGGGAGAGTTGCACTGTATGTAAGGGAGCAGTATGACTGCTCAGAGCTCAAGTATGAAACTGCAGAAAAACCTGAGGGTCTCTGGATTAAGTTTAGAAGTGTGAGCAACAAGGGTGATGTCGTGGTCGGAGTCTGCTATAGACCACCGGACCAGGGGGATGAGGTGGACGAGGCTTTCTTCTGGCAACTCACGGAAGTTACTAGATCGCAGGCCCTGGTTCTCATAGGAGTCTTCAATCACCCTGATATCTGCTGGGAGAGCAATACAGCGGTGCACAGACAATCCAGGAAGTTTTTGGAAAGGGTAGGGGACAATTTCCTGGTGCAAGTGCTGGAGGAACCAACTAGGGGCAGAGCTCTTCTTGACCTGCTGCTCACAAACCGGAAAGAATTATTAGGGGAAGCAAAAGTGGATGGGAACCTGGGAGGCAGTGAGCATGAGATGGTTAAGTTCAGGATCCTGACACAGGGAAGAAAGGAGAGCAGCAGGATACGGACCCTGGACTTCAGAAAAGCAGACTTTGACTCCCTCAGGGAACTGATGGGCAGGATCCCCTGGGAGAATAACATGAGGGGGAAAGGAGTCCAGGAGAGCTGGCTGTATTTTAAAGAATCCTTATTGAGGTTACAGGGACAAACCATCCCGATGTGTAAAAAGAATAGTAAATATGGCAGGCGACCAGCTTGGCTTAACAGTGAAATCCTTGCTGATCTTGAACACAAAAAAGAAGCTTACAAGAAGTGGAAGATTGGACAAATGACCAGGGAAGAGTATACAAATATTGCTCGGGGATGCAGGAGTGAAATCAGGAAGGCCAAATCCCACCTGGAGTTGCAGCTAGCAAGAGATGTTAAGAGTAACAAGAAGGGTTTCTTCAGGTATGTTAGCAACAAGAAGAAAGTCAAGAAAAGTGTGGGCCCCTTACTGAATGAGGGAGGCAACCTAGTGACAGAGGATGTGGAAAAAGCTAATGTACTCAATGCTTTTTTTGCCTCTGTCTTCACGAACAAGGTCAGTTCCCAGACTACTGCACTGGGCAGCACAGCATGGGGAGGAGGTGACCAGCCCTCTGTGGAGAAAGAAGTGGTTCAGGACTATTTAGAAAAGCTGGACGAGCACTAGTCCATGGGGCCGGATGCGCTGCATCCGAGAGTGCTAAAGGAGTTGGCGGATGTGATTGCAGAGCCATTGGCCATTATCTTTGAAAACTCATGGCGATCGGGGGAAGTCCTGGACGACTGGAAAAAGGCTAATGTAGTGTCCATCTTTTAAAAAGGGAAGAAGGAGGATCCTTGGAACTATAGGCCAGTCAGCCTCACCTCAGTCCCTGGAAAAATCATGGAGCAGGTCCTCAAGGAATCAATTCTGAAACACTTAGAGGAGAGGAAAGTGATCAGGAACAGTCAGCATGGATTCACCAAGGGCAAGTCATGCCTGACTAATCTAATTGCCTTCTATGACGAGATAACTGGCTCTGTGGATGAGGGGAAAGCAGTGGACGTGTTGCTCCTTGACTTTAGCAAAGCTTTTGACACGGTCTCCCACAGTATTCTTGCCAGCAAGTTAAAGAAGTATGGGCTGGATGAATGGACTATAAGGTGGATAGAAAGTTGGCTAGATTGTCGGGCTCAGCAGGTAGTGATCAATGGCTCCATGTCTAGTTGGCAGCCGGTATCAAGTGGAGTGTCCCAAGGGTCGGTCCTTGGGCCGGTTTTGTTCACTATCTTCATAAATGATCTGGAGGATGGTGTGGATTGCACCCTCAGCAAGTTTGCATATGACACTAAACTGGGAGGAGAGGTAGATACGCTGGAGGGTAGGGATAGGATACAGAGGGCCCTAGACAAATTAGAGGATTGGGCCAAAAGAAATCTGATGAGGTTCAACAGGGACAAATGCAGAGTCCTGCACTTAGGACGGAAGAATCCCATGCACCGCTACAGACTCGGGACCGAATGGCTAGGCAGCAGTTCTGCAGAAAAGGACCTAGGGGTTACAGTGGACGAGAAGCTGGATGTGAATCAACAGTGTGCCCTTGTTGCCAAGAAGGCCAATGGCATTTTGGGATGTATACGTAGGGGCATTGCCGGCAGATCGAGGGACGTGATCGTTCCCGTCTATTCGACATTGGTGAGGCCTCATCTGGAGTACTGTGTCCAGTTTTGGGCCCCACACTACAAGAAGGATGTGGAAAAATTGGAAAACGTCCAGCGGAGGGCAACAAAAATTATTAGGGGACTGGAACACATGACTTATGAGGAGAGGCTGAGGGAACTGGGATTGTTTAGTCTGCGGAAGAGAAGAATGAGGGGGGATTTGGTAGCTGCTTTCAACTACCTGAAAGGGGGTTCCAAAGAGGATGGATCTAGACTGTTCTCAGTGGTAACTGATGACAGGACAAGGAGTAATGGTCTCAAGTTGCAGTGGGGGAAGTTTAGGTTGGATATTAGGAAAACCGTTTTCACTAGGAGGGTGGTGAAACACTGGAATGTGTACCTAGGAAGGTGGTGGAATCTCCTTCCTTAGATATTTTTAAGGTCAGGCTTGACAAAGCCCTGGCTGGGATGATTTAGTTGGGGATTGGTCCTGCTTTGAGCAGGGGATTGGACTTGATGACCTCCTGAGGTCCCTTCCAACCCTGATATTCTATGATTCTATGGGGATTTCACAACCTCCCTTGGAAGCCTGTTCCAGAGCTTAACTATCCTTATAGATAGAAAGTTTTCCCTATTATCTAACCTAAATCTTCCTTGCTGCAGATTCAGCAGTCAGAGGACATGGAGAACAATTGATCACCATCCTGTTTGTAACAGCCCTTCACGTATTGAAGACTGTTATCTGATTCCGACTCAGTCTGCTTTTCTCAGGACTAAACATGCCCTTTTTTTTTTTAAACATTTCCTCATAGATCATGTTTTCTAAACTGTTAATATTTTTGTTTTTCCTCTGGACTCTCTCCAGTTTGTCCACATATCTCTTAAAGTGTGGTGCCCAGAACTGGACATACTACTCCAGCTGAGGCCTCACCAGTGTCAATTGGACAATCACCCTCTGTGTCTTACATGAAACAACCTGTTAATACACCCTAGAATTATATTAGCCTTTTCCACAACTGCATCACATTGTTGACTCATATTCAATTTGTGATCCACTGTGACACCCAGATCATTTTCTGCAGTACTACTGCCCTGCCAATTAATCCCAATTTTGTATTTGTGCATTTGATTTTTCCTTCCAAAGTGCAGTACTTTGAACTTGTCTTTATTGAATTGCACCTTGTTGATTTCAGACCAATTCTCCAATTTGACGTGGTCATTTTGGATTCTAATCCTCTCCTCCAAAGCACTTGGAACCCCTTCCAGCTTGGTGTCATCCATAACTGCACACTATTCAAACTATGCTCTGAAAACAGAATTATTAATTTCCTTCTGGGTTTTTCTGTGGAACTCATTATCCAAGTCATTAATGAAAATATTGAACAGTACCAGACCGAGGACAGACCCCATTGGGACTCCACTAGATAAATCCACTTAGTTCGATAGTGAATCATTGATAATTACTCTTTGAGTACGGTCTTTCAACCAGTTATGCACGCATCCATACCATATTTCCCAAGTGTGCTTATGTGAATGTCATGTGGGACTGTGTCAAAAGCCTTACTAAAATGAAGATATATCACATCTACAGCTTTCCTTCTATTGCACACAAGGATGTGTGCAATAGGGGTTGCACACAAGGATGCCTGGGAAATGGTTTTCTAGACAATGCTAACAAAGAGAAAGTCTTCACAAATTCACATATCCTTGTTTTAGGTGTTTGGGAAAATTATAGGTATTAGAAAATAGATGCTGAGGTATTAAAACTGAAAATACCTTCTCAAGAACGGTACACAAATTAAATAGTTTCCCCAGTGTTAGTTGCAAAATATCCAGATTTATTATTGGCATTCCATTACACACATCCAGTGACAATTATGGTTGAAATCTTTCTAATTCAAATACCACAACGCCCACCGAAAAGGTGGAAGAAAATCGAATATACTTCAGACTATGAAATAGGTAGATTGTAATGGAATGGTGCTGCTAGAAAAATTAACATTGAAAAAATATTTTGATCAGTTAAACTGAGCATATCAAGTGCAAGGAAAAGCCAGCTAAAGAACTAGTGGTAGCTCAGCATGCTGCCCTGAGTTGGGATATATTGTCCATGTTTGGGAGTTAAGATAGGTCCTTTGCTCACAAACCAGCAAGGCTGGGGAAATGAAAGAGGGAATGGTTATGATATCCAGGGAAGAATTCTGGTGCTGCACCAACTGTCGCTGTCTGGTTGATTTGAGATGAACAGAAGCACTTTGTGAGCTCTGCATGTATCCCAAATCCCCTGCGTCCCCAGCAACTACATCCTTTCCCACCTCCTTATTTCCCTAGCCCCGACTCTCCCTCAGATTTTTGGTCAGCAGCTCCCTTTCCTCAGGAACCTCCACCTCATAATACAAACATGCTATGGCCCCCACCCAACCTTGATGCTCCCTGCCATTTTAAATACCACCTCATCACTGCTGAAATAATTGAAAATGCAGTCTCCGTTTCCTGTCCTCCACCTCCATCCTAGATCCCTTCAGTCTGGCTTCCACCCTCCACTCCACTGAAACTGCTGTTACCAAAGTTACTAAGAATTTCTTCATGAATAAATCACAGGGCTTCTACTCCATCCTCATCCTCCTTGACTTCTTGACTGCTTTTGGCACAGCTGACCACACCTTCCTCCTTGAAACGACGTCCTCCCTGGCTGTTCATGAACATCGCTCCTGATTTCCCTCCATCCTCTTTGGTTGTTCCTTCATTGTTTCAATCCGTGGACCCTGTGAAGGGGCTTATTCCTTCACCCACTTACTTCCCTGGTCCTTCTCGCATGAACAGAGAGCAACAATACCTGAAGTCCAAAGGTGCAAACAATTCGATGTTTATTGGGGTGAACTTCCAGCAAGCATGATTCCAGTTTCCTTCCTTAGTATCCCCCTTCCCAGCTCTGACACTACAGAGCCTTAGCTGTGGCCCTGTTCCCATTCCTGCTCTTAGCTAAACATGATTCCAATTTCCTACCCCCATTCCCTGTTCCCATTTCCCCCACCCCACCCACACTTCCTGATTGACTGCAGACTACATAGTAAAACTTGAGTTCTGCTTAGCTATACCTTAACCAATCATTTTACTGAAATTTAACTAACCAATCCTAACATATTGTAACATGATTATTTAACCAGTTATATCCCACCACCTTAATTAGTTTACGCCCAGCAAAATTAATTATACAGCAGACAGGAACAATCACAGAACCAGACAGAGATTATGCAGACAAACAATAGGGAAATGGGGACTACAGTGATAGAACAAACACAGAAATGTGAATTTCACATCCCAGCTATTGATAAGTGAGTTCTTGCCAGACAGAAAACTATCAACCTAAATTTCCTTTTACATCTTCTAGGCTCTTCCCTTTCTCTGGAGGTGATAGATCGGATCACCTTCCTAACAGCCCCATATTGACTAGTTTGGAATGTGAGGATGTGACCAGTCGCTTCCCAGCTTATGGCTGCCTCTGCTGCTTAGCCAAAGGCCCTAGCCTAAGAACAGGGCCTCAGACTGTCACAGTAAGAGAAGGCTCTTACACCGGCAGACAGGGATTTTGATTCTTTTATACCTCTATAACTAGCCAAGTGATAAGAATACACCTAAATTCTTAGAGTATAGGCCTTTACAGACTGGCCTGAATATCTATATCCTAACAGGCCCTCTTCCTCTCCTCTCCCACTTCTGGCGGACGTTCCACAGGGCTCCATCCTTGGTTCCCTAGTCTTCTCCTGCTATATGCCAGGCTAGGGTCTCCAGTTCTCATTGGACTTAAGGCAGCCAAAGTTAGACAGCAGAGGCTGCTCCACAGCTTTCTGCACCAGCTGTCCTCTCGGGCCCCTCATATGGGGAAGGGGCATTCTGGTGAGTTGGGGAGAAGGCAGGGTAGAGTGGAAGTCTATTCCCCCCGATCCTCCATGGCATAAAGCCCTCTATAGACTTTATGCACATTCGAGCTCCTCCCCTACAGCTCTAACGTGAAATGGGACCAGGCAGCTCAGGATTAGGGAGCAGCAAGTATCCCTCTGTAGTGCCCCTTCTGCATCCCAGGGTGGAACATCTGCCCAACTCTCTCCAGGGACCTCATCCACTCACATTACTTCAATTCCTATTCTATGCAAATGACTCACAAATTTACTTCTCTACTGTTGACCTGTCTCCCTCTATCCAGTCCCATACCTTGGCCTATCTCCCTGGCTTTTGCTTGTGGCTGTGTTACCATCCGCTTACATTCAACATGTCCAAAATGGAACTCACTTTTCCCCCTCTCCTTGTCACAGCTGACAGTGCCATCATCCTCCCCATTAATCAGGCCTATAACCTGGATGTCATCTGTGACTCTTACTCCCCCTCTCTCTAGCCCCACAAATCAGGGCCATATCCAGATCATGGCATTGCCTCCACCAGGACATTTCTAAAATCCACAATGCTAAAACTCTTGCTCAGGCCAGCATCAACTCCCGTCTTGACTAAAATGCAGTCCCCTCCTGTCTGGGTTTCCTAATTCCCACCTCAGCTCCCCCTAACATTCATTCCATGGTATCACTGCTCTGCTGCTGGGATCATGCTGACCATGTTGCCTCCCTCTTGGAGCATCTCCGCTGGTGGTTCTTCTGCTGCTGCATTCAATTCAAGTTTCTTATCCTTATCTTTATGGCCCTTCAGAACTTTTCCCCTCTCCATTTAACCACTCTTCCATCTTTTTGCATTGACTCCACCGTGTCCATCATGTCAGTGATTCCAGCCTCCTTCACCCATTTGTGTGTTCCTTTTTGCTTTCCTCCATGCCACCCCTATGCATGGAATGTTTTCCCTTACTAGTCCATAAAACTACTGTCCTCGCCTCCTTCCAGCCCATTCTCAAGTCCCTCCTCTGCAACGATACCTACAGTTAATGACCCACTGCCAATGGCTGTAAGGATTACCAATATAAATATTATTTTGTTTCTATCTAATAACTTAAGAAATGAGTGCACTGCAACTATATAGTTATGCAGACAATGTCCTCTACATCACCACATGGTGCTGCTGCTGTCACCCTTGTCCTCCCTCTTCTTTCCCTCATACGTCTTTGTTTGTTACACCCACTTATTATATCTGAAATTGGATCATAAGCTCTTTGGTGTTTGCACAGTGCCTAGTACAATGAGGCCTCAATCCCTGACTGGGGCTTCTGGATGCTACTGCCCTACAAATAAAAAATAATATCAACAGCCATAATTTAAAGATGCCATTTCCTGGCAAAACACCTAAGGAAGGACATCAGTGCAAACACTGCCTGCCCTTCCCCAGGGGTGAAACTCTGTGCGATGTAGCAGCCTGGGCTGCTGGCTCAGGTTTGCACATCTCTGAACCAAGGGGATGAACCAAGCCCATGGAGTCCTAAAATGGTGTCAGTGAGACTAAATTAGTGTGATTTCCATACTGAGAGGGGCTAGAAGAAACTGCAAGTTAAAGCAGGGGGAAGAATCATTAGGCGTGTCATAAACACTGGATTTTGGCATCACTCACTGATTCTGACAGGCTGAGGAAGCTCTGTTTAAAGGAGTCATCTACATGCAGATCATTAGCAGTGGTGGGAAACGAAACAGAGGAAAAAGTACAGGAAAGTTTTAATGGGAGGCTGATAAAATCCTTCAGTTCTGTAAAGTTTGTTGGAATGTGGCAGTGGCTCTTTAAACAATGCAAATTTTCAGAAAGCTGATTGAGAACAGCCTCATTTTATAGAATAGACCTATAGGGAATCCTAGGACGCAAAGTTAATATGAATTCCCTAAAATGCAAATTTTATTAAACAACCCTTTCCTCCTCCTCCTTCGATGCAGTGGGAATGAATTCTTGCTATTCTGGACCTAAGAAAAGTGGCTTGTTGGTTCCCTTTTGATGTTATGACAGCGTTCCCAAATGCTTCATCTCGTAAGGCTGCAGATAGTTTGTCGCTTATCAACATGGTCCTTGGTTGCTCATTGCAGTACCATAAAAGTTAGTACAGTAAATCCTATTAAGGGGAACTGAGTTTGACATGGGGAGAGAGGCAGATGTTTCATATGAAATGCAAAGATAATGAAAGGGAAATTGAGGCAGAGTTATTTCTACTGACAAGTATAGTAAGATTCAATTTGCGGTAGCAGTGACTTCTTTTCTTTTTTTTTAGTTACTTAGGAAAGTGAAGGCCCAATAGCTCTGGTTAGAGCTGCGTGCAGTGCAGGCAGGTGTTATGCCAGATTGCTCTGTTATTGCTATTATTAATTAATAGTGCAGTTAAAATTATTTGTATATCAGCAGAGTCTGAAGTCCCCAGGATGAAGGCCCCATTGTGCTAAGTGCTGTACAGTTCTTCCCTGAATAGCTCCCAGTCAAAATAGGCAAACAGACAAAAGGTGGGATAAAGGGATGCAACATACACACAGCTCTTCTGCTCAGGAATTGCCTCTTTGTACTGCACTTGTACAGTGTGCCTAGCACAATGGGGCGGGGGAACTAAATGCTACCACAGTACAAATAATCATCATAATACACACAGTTCTGCTAATTGACCTCAGTCTTAATTTGCGGCATCTGACAGCACACCTCAGTTCTGAGCTTGTTACTCCACACATGGGCCTCCCCTTGAGCAGAGACTAACAGTTTTGGCGCATGGTATATTTGAGGACGCGTGTGTGTGTTGTGAAATACGTTTAGATTGGCACCAGCTCCCAGTCTGCGTGGTGTGCGAGTTCTAAACAAGTGTTAAAAACAATGACAAAGTAACAGCTCAATGGGCCAGTAGAGGGCAATGGTACAAAAGTACCCAGGGTTTGAGCAGTGACTCTCCCTTTAAAGTTGGGAACAAAATTTAGACCAGGAGACAGGAAAATTACCATAACAAAGCACTTTCAAAACTTAAATCTTTTAAAACCAGAAGCTAAACTCCCATCGAGACTCTACTATAGTGTGTTTCTCTAAGGCATAGACAGTGTCTGACTGGAACAGTTGATCTTTCATGTAAGCAGTGGTTCTCAACCAGGAGTCCAGGGCTCCTTAGGGGACCACAAGCAGGTTTCAGAGAGTCCGCCAAGCAGGGCTGGCATTAGACTTGCTGGGGCCCAGGGCAGAAAGCCGAAGCCCCACCGGTGAAGCCTGAGGCCCTAAGCCCTGCCACCAGGGCTGAAGTTGAAGCCTGAGCAACTTAGCTTCACAGGGTCCACGGTGGCATGGGGCCCTAGGCAATTGCCCTGCTTGCAACCTCCTAACGCCGGTCCTGGTTTTTATACGTAGAAAAACACAGTTGTGGCACAGCTGGGCCATGGAGTTTTTATACCATGTTGCGGGTCGGGGGGGAGGGAGGCTTAGAAAGAAAAAGGTTGAAAACCCCTGCCTTAAAGAAATGGATGTCTTTTACTGATGGGCTCTCCCTAGCTTTCATTGTCAGAAAATCTAAATGCTGACTGAATTAATTGCCACTTCTTCCTAAATTGCTGGGTTTTACCAGTGTAAATGTGAAAGAGAGTTTGGAACATAGAGACTAATTACGTTGAAGTGTAACCAGTCTCCTCATACAGAGTCCCAAACTGTCCTGGCCAAATTGTGTCAGCTTAGAACTGCCATTCCTTGGCTGGTTATTTCCATAATCTGTAATAACAAACAGGACCGTTCAAGGAATTTGGCCTTTACTCAGCTGAATGTCTCTTATAGGGAAAAGCAACTGAACCTACTCAAATTTATTATTCAGATAGACCTATATCACTGGGCAGTCAGCCAAATGCACCTTGAGTTTACAAACTTTCGTAGCAATGTATTGCTTAGTTTTTTCCTAGACCAACGGGTTAAATGAGATGAGGAAAACTACTCCGCACC
Organism: Caretta caretta; assembly: GCF_965140235.1. Lineage (NCBI taxonomy): Eukaryota > Metazoa > Chordata > Testudines > Cheloniidae > Caretta > Caretta caretta. Next base: position 256,568,614 of record NC_134206.1, on the reverse strand, counting down.
AAGAAAAAGCTGTGCCATGGTAGAATGCACCACTTGATCTCTTTGTTCTTTACTATGAAAAGCCCTGTGATTTGCCCAGGTTAAAATTCTCCCCTCTGTATTCATTGCTCTTCTCTGCCAGGAAGTCTGTCATCCAGCTAGACTTGGCCAATACCAAGAAAGCTCTGATCGTACCAGCTTTTGAGACCCTTCGGTACCGCCTCTCCTTCCCCAAGTCAAAAGCAGAGCTGTTATCTATGTTGGACATGGGAACCCTCTTCACATTCAGGTAACAGAAGGCGCTTTCACTGAACCTCCAGCAGTGATCAACCTTGGCTTCTTGCTCATCTGTGGACATGTGGCTTGCCTCTCCCCTGGCCAGTCAGTAGTTCAATTAAGAAATGTATTGAGGTTTTCCCCCACTTTATTAAAAGGCAGTGATCTAGTGCCCCAACAGCTTGATTGGTGCATGTATTTCATCTTTAAACCCTGCATGTTATCTACTAATATTTCCCTGAGGGTTTTGCCCTTCCCTGTAGTCTAACCTCCTATTGTTAAATTGGCCTCATTTTATTTTTGACATTTTTATTGCATTACAAAATCACACAAGAGCATTAAACCAGCGAGTGTGTAATATACCCTTTGTTGGCTAAGCACAGTCCAGGTAACTACCATTCATGTGACCAAGAAATAGTTTTCTACTGTTCACCAGCTGGCCCCAATATTGACTGATTGATCAATTTTTTAAAAGGCTGAATGGTCATGGGTCTTTTATAAGCTAGTGAGCAGCTAGACAAGTAAATGATGTTTCTCAATGCAAAGGAAAAACATTGTGGTTTTGTCGGTCTGAATACAAGACTGGGAGGCAGGAACACCTGAGGTTTAAACTCATCTGTGAGACAGACTCCTTCGGTGGCCTTGGATCAGGGGTGAAAGTAGGCTAGCATGGCGTACCGGTAAGAAGTGGCCGCAGGTACCAGCCCGTACGCAGCTGATGTCATACCACTGCCATGGCAGCACTTTAACATCGCTTCCCCTTTTGCCTCACCTCCCATTGGCAGCCCGGCCAGTAGGTCCTACCGGCAGGGCCACCGACGGAGGGGGTAAAAGGGGCAGCTGCCCTGGGGCCCAGCAATTTAAAAGGGCCGGGGCTCCCGGCTGCTGCTACCACAGCAGCAGCCGGAGCCCCAGGCCCTTTTAGATTGCCGCCAGAGCCCTGGGCAGCGTGGGCCAGGCAGTGTGGATGGGCTGGCTGGGGGAGGCTGACGCCCCACCCCTTCCACCTGAGGTCCCGCCCCTTTCAGGGCCCTCTTACCAGTAAGTCTTCTGTGTTACTTTCACCCCTGCCTTGGACTTCCCTTCTCTGCTTCAGTCCCCTCATCTGTAAATTGAGAATAATAATACTTACCTAGGCTTGATGAGTGGATAATTTGAAAGTGCCACAAAGCTAGAAAGTGTGCAGTGTAGCCTGCTGGGTGCAGCACCAGACTGGGCCTCAGGAGACCTTGGTTCTATTTCCAGCTCTGACCTGCTGGATGACCTTTGACAAACCACTTCACCTCCCGGTGCCTCAGTTTCACATCTGTAAAATGGGGATAATAATGCTTACCTCTCCTGTGTTAAAACGCTGTGAGAGCTATAGATGAAAACCATTATATAAGAGCTAGGTGGTATTATTATTATTATTATTCAGTGGAAATCTTCCTCTCCTTTCCCCTTGTCTTTCCTCGTCTCACAAATTGTTCTTGTGGCAGATGCCGCTTTTCCCCCACTACCTGTATTCCATACCTCTCCACTTGCAGTGGGTTTCTTTCATGTTGCTAAGCTGCAGCATCTTCTGAGGTGCACTAGCAACTTCTTTGCCAGCTGCTTCTACAGACACTACAGCAGGTGGTTCATATGACCCTGAAGTACACTGTTTTGATGGTACCACTGTCTGTGATTCACTTGGAAACAGGAAACTCAAGGCAACTGAAAGGTAGGAGAAAGAATAGAGGTGTTATATCAGCTCCTGGGAAAAAAATCTCAAGGGGGTGAGGAAAGTTTGCTCTCCTCTCTCCTTCCATTGCTCCTTAACTGTATAGCAATTTATAGATTAACTTGAGGTTTGTTTATAGGAAATAACTTTCCCTCTTAGGTGAAAAAATAACCTCTAGTGAGAAATAATACCCTCAAGATTTTACTTCAGATCTTATATTCCATTGACAATCACATTTTCAGCCTGCACCGTAGTGATTTTCCACTATGGACCTCATCTTCAGGCTTTATAGTATATACGTATGTTACATGCATGCACACAGCCAAATCCTGAAGTCCTTTCTAAACTCCCTGTAACTTCATTGGGGATTTGACCCGAGTAAGGACTGAATAAGAACAGGGAAAAGATGTCAGGCCTGCAGTACATTTATGTACTTACTTGGGACATATTTTATAAACACTCTCCTAATCATCTCTGTCTCATCATATTGGTCAAATCTATCAGCAGGCAACAACCGCTGGGACCGGGGCTGAGCATTTCCACCTACATTTTCAAGGTGCTTTTAATAACGCTGCAAGTTGAAGCCAAGCTAGCGAGAGTGAGCTGGGAGGAGGACTGCTGTGACAGTGATTGCTGATCATGCCTGCAGCATCCCAGATCCTCACACCACATGCTAGATTACAATCTTTTCCTCAGTGAAATTGCTTTTGTCACCTCTTTTCCAAATGGTGACCTTTTCTGCCTCTGGGCTGCTGAAAAATACAAAGCGGCTCTCAATTACATCCTTCCCACAACTACCCCCCCCCCCCCAAACACACACATCCACATAAACACAAAAAGTCATTTAAGCTTTCACGGTTGCCAAGAGGTGCTGTGTGAAAAACCTTTGCACCAGGGGAATACCTTGTGAAATCATTCTGGCTTTGTTTCATGGAATTAGTTTTTACTGTGCCTTGGCAAGATGTATCTACTTAGTACTGGGTAATGTCCCAAGGACAAGGGACTGTGCTTCTGGTGGACTCTGACAAGGATAATGAAGGTACAGAAGGTAAAAGAAAGCACCATATTGAGACAGTGTAACCAGCAATAACTGATAAACTGGTTGAGGGCTCAGCCCATAACCACATCAGTATTCCCATTGAAGCCAATGGGACTGCTCATGTGCTTAAAGTTAGGCACATGTTGAAGTACTTGGAGGATGAAGATCTGAATGAGAAAACTGGGGATGTTGGTTTGCATGCCGAAGAGACAATATTACTGATACAAGAGGCAATAAGACTGATGAATTTCACTACTATGTCTCTGTGACAAATGTCTGGTAAAAATTACCATTTTACGGTAGAGTCTTTTGGGTGGAGATCTTTTTAACAGTATCTAAATAACTTCAGCAGAGCTAAAATTTCACAAGATAGTCAGCCTGTAGCCAATACCCAGTTTTGGCATGTATATATTCCTGAACTATCAGAAAGATGGCTACAAACCCAATTGTTCTTTCATAATCAGTCTATAGTGACCTTATTTCAGCATCCCACATCCACCTCCCTCTTTCTCTTCCCTTACCAGACATATCTGCTACAAGATACAATATCCACTTGATATAGCAACTGCACAGTTATTGCATTGTGTTCCCAGCGAATATGATATCTGATCCCAGAGTTCATCCACTTAATAACTAGATTTTCCCCCCTCATTCAGAAGCACAATAATATGATTATTATCTTGTTATACTCTCTTAGCTGCCAATGTGTGTGGTTTCTCCATGTGATCCCATCATATTGAGCTAAGTCATGCTGAAGAAGCAAATGCAAAATCCTTGATCTATTTAGAGACCCTGTTACATTGAGAAAAACACTGACACTAACAATGGAATTTCAGGTGCTTTTAAAGAAGCTGAATTTTCTGTACACGATTTGTTGGTCTCAGTTTATTTTCTTGTGCACAGGTGGCCGCATCACAGAACCACCCTCACTGCTGTATTGATTGGCATCTTATAGTCAGCTGTTGAGTCAGAGATACCAAGAACTGAATAGACTTAGAAAATGAACTACCCTCTGATCCATCGGTTTGGACCCTCCCAAGGAAATACATTGATTGGACAGGGAGCATGTAGCTCCTCCCTCCTTTAATCAGCGTTTCCACTTTCCTTTCACTCACCTTCTCCCCTCCTTTTCCCCCACTACCTTCCCTTCTAGTTTGCTTTTGTCTCCTCCGCTCCCTCCCTGATTTTTTTCTCTCGTGCTCTTCTTTATCCTGTTTTGCTCTTCCCTTTTTGGTTTTCTCTTCTCTCTCTCTCTCTCTCCCTGCCTCCCAGGGGATACCTGTGCTGCTGCTCCTGCCTCTATTACTATGTGAGTGGGGCCCTGGATAACTGTAGAGGGAAAGTGATACAACTCTGGTCAGGTTCATGTTCTGCTCTTGCTGTTGCCACTGGGGAAGCATTATGGACAGGAATTAATTAATTAGCTGTCATTTGTAGGGTGCTTTGAAAATTCAGATCACTACAACTGTTAAATAGTAAGCACGTATTTATTTATTTACTTACTTACTTACTACTTTCAAAATGCTAGAGGAAGGATGAGGGAAAATGCTGCATTCCCCACAATCCTACATCAGATTTAAAACGCCTGTTATGATTGTGGTTTATTTCACTAGGGCCTGGATTGAGACTACCAACTCATTTCCTGAAGACATCAAATGGCCAACAGATGGTAAAATTGTGTCGGTGCCAGAATATGAGCGAGATAAGGTAGGTGAGGAAATATCTTTTATTGGACCAACTTCTGTTGATGGGAATGTGCAAGCTTTTGCCCAGACCTGAAGAAGAGCTCTGTGAAGTTTGAAATCTTGTATCTTCCATCAACAGAAATTGGTCCAAAAGAAGATTTTCCCTTACTTACCTCGTCTCTCTCAATAGATGGTAAAGGTTTTGATCTCTCGCAGCCTGGAAAGTCAAACCAGTGACTTAGAGTTGAATGGCTCTGTGCTACTAGTTAGCCAGTCTCATTGAAGTGATGCAACCTGTTTAACTATGATGATGATAATAATAACAACAACAACATATAAAAGTGAAACCTTCACATCTTAAAAGAACATCAGTTACTGTATAGTAAATAATTTCCTGATAGCCATTTCCCTCCTGCACTGATCTATTCCAGGATGAAGAGAGAAAGTGAACTTTAGCTTCTTTCGGTTTCTCTAGGTACTATAAACAATAAGATACACCCAAAATGTAAACTCTGAGGCTGTAATTTTTACCTCTGTGTTCCTGGTTCTTCATAGTTTGTAATGTTATCCAGACCTCTGAGATCAAAATATTAGGATCTAGGCCCTAAACCTGCAAATAGTTACGCACATGTTTCACTTTACGCACAAGTTGTCTGTCCCCTTGAAGTCAAGGTGCCTTATATTGCCCAACTGCATGTTTGTTTTGCTCCTCTGTTATAAATCTCAAAATACTACAATACAGATCACCTGCCTTATGTTTTTTTCTTGATTTAATCCATGATTCTGCAGCAAGAGCCTGTCTCAGCGATTTCTGGAAAAGTGTAAGAAGAGTAAAAGGGCAAGAGAATCATTGCTCCTTGTGTTAGTGGGGTGAATTCAAGCTGTGCTTGGAAGAGACCTGCCGTGACATAAATAAGATTAACAAAATATTAAAGGATCCTTTCTTATAAATTGAATTGATGGTCTTACATAGAATCATGTTGGATAAAATGATATCTGTAGTATCATGGAGAGCATTTATCTAGACTTTTACGTATTAGTGGAATTATTTATTTGGGTTCTTACAGTAATAATAAAAAAGAGGCACTTGTCCAGAGCTCCAGGTGTCTCTTGCACAACATAAAATGTAAATATAAAATATATAATTCTCATCATCGTGGAACTGTAATAGCCAATTCAAGAGCTTTAAATGAACTACACAATTACATACCTATTTTCCAGCATTGATGGCACCGCACCATTGCTGGGAAATGGATATCAAATTTTGTAGTGTAGATGCATCCCTTGTGTTTTCCATAATTATTGTTTCTCAGTATCAGTCATGGATAGCCCTTTTAATAATTGTCTTTTTGTCAGTTAACTTCATCAGCCTGGTATGTATAAGCACCAAGCACATGGAAGTACAGTAACTCCTCACTTAACGTTGTAGTTATGTTCCTGAAAAATGTGACTTTAAGCAAAACGATGTTAAGTGAATCCAATTTCCCCAAAAGAATTAATGTAAATAGCGGGGGGTTAGGTTCCAGGGGGAAAATTTTTTTGCCAGACAAAAGACTATATTGTGTGTGTGTGTGTATATATATATATACATACACACACACAGTATAAGTTTTAAACAAACAATACTGTACACAGCAATGATGATTGTGAAGCTTGGTTGAGGTGGTGACGTCAGAGGGTGGGATATTTCCCAGGGAATGCCTTACTGCTAAATGATGAACTAGCAATTGGCTGAGCCTCAAGGGGTTAACTTGTTGTTAATGAAGCATCACACTCTACCAGGTAGCAGGAATGGAGGGAGGGGAGACAGCATGGTAGATAGAGACACACACTGTGTGTGTATGTGTGTGTGTGTGGGGGGGGAGGAATGCGCATTTCCCCTTTAAGTAAGCTGACCCACTCTTAAGTACACTGCCTTGTTAAGTTAATCAGCAAGCTGAGACCACAGCTGCTGCCAAGAAGCTCCCTCTGTCCTGAGTCCTGTCCTGTGTCCCCCCCTCTCCGTTCTATGGAGATGGGGTAAGTGGGGGTGCAGGAGAAAGGGGGAGGGGGACACCCTGACATTAGCCCCGCTCTCCTCCCCCCCCCCCCCAGCAAGCAGGAGGTTCGGGGAGCAGCTCCAAGGCAGAGGGCAGGAGCCGCACATGGCAGTGGGGGGAGGGACAGCTGAACTGCCAGCAATTGGTAGCCCGCTGGGCTGGGCGGCTGCCGCACAGAGAACTTAGGGGAGCAGGGAGCTGATACGGGAGCTGCAAGTCCACCCTGGTTCCAAGCCCCCACCTGCTAGCTGCAACCGGCCGCTCTTCCTGCAAGCAGTGGACAAAGCAGGCGGCTGCCAAACGACGTTATAAGGGAGCGTTGCGCAACTTTAAACGAGCATGCTCCCTACTTGATCAGCAAGGTCGCAACAAAACAGCGTTAATCAGGACAGCTTTAAATGAGGAGTTCCTATATTGGAAAATGCTTCAGAAATGGTCATAGTGTATTGAGTTGCCTATAATATGTCCTAAAAATAATAGCGGACTGTACAGCTAATGTCCTCATTTTCAAGGGTTCCATCTCAAAGCTAATGTTGTGCAGTTTTACCAAGATGTGTCTTATTTCACTGTTCCCCCACGCCCATGCAAGTTGTGTATATTCAAGGTATCACGTCTGGACGAAAGGGCATGCACCAACGAACTTTGCCAAATGGCGGACAGCCACCACACCTTACCAAGTTGAGTGGGAAGCAGACTTTGAGCCATATGTTGTTGTGAGGCGGGACTGCCCGGAGTATGACAGAAGGTTTGTAGGATTCGGCTGGAACAAAGTAGCTCACATAATGGAACTGGATGCACAGGTGAGGAGACCTCTTCTTAATGAGATTCTTAGTGAGATGCATGGTTTTTATAACAGAGGGGTAGCCGTGTTAGTCTGGATCTGTAAAAGCAGCAAAGAGTCCTGTGGCACCTTATAGACGAACAGACGTATTGGAGCATAAGCTTTCGTGGGTGAATACCCACTTCGTCAAATGCATGTAGCGGAAATTTCCAGAGGCAGGGATATGGTTTTTGTATGAAACCCTTATACTGTGGAAGTGGATTCAGATTCCATGTCACCAAATTATTCAGCTAGCCATACTGGATTCTGTAACTGGTTACTTTCATCTAAGAGAGAAAACCCTTGTTTAGTATTGGCTGAGCATTAAAAGTTGTGCCTCATTTAATTGATTTATCAAATCTAAGAGGAGTCTGTCATCTCAGAGAGGCACATTTCCTTCCCCTGTTCCCCACTTCCTCCTGGACTACTGACCCTGATCATTAGCAGGTACTTACTAACATACACTGGCTCATTTGTGTTGGCCACTCTATGAGGGGTAGAGTACAAGGCATGCAACCCCTGCTTTCCCCATCGTGCCTGCAGCTGAGGGGCAGGGAGACTGTGCAGGGATGGGTGTGTCCATGTATGCATGTCTCTGTGTGTGCATTGAGGGGGACGTTTATACCCCTGCTTACACCTCTGCACAGTCACATTGGCTGGGCCGCAATCAGGCCCTTTATGTTCCATAAGGATATTCCCAATGGGGGTATTCTCAGCTATAGAGGGAAAAACATGTTTATTAACCAAATAAATATAGTGTCTACTATATTATCCTAATAATAATACTTAGCGTTGCATAACACTTTAATTTTACAATGCACTTTTCAAACACTGACCAGTGAAACTTCAGTTGTGGAGAATATCAATGTAATGATGTATTATCTGCTAATCTGTGTAAGCGGGTTTACAGTTCCAGTTGTAGCTCTCCTAAAGCACTCACAGTTTCACGCTTATTTGTGCAGCGGCATTCAGCCAACGTACAGCGTCATACAAAGGAAAGTGGAAGCTCTTTCAAAGGAGATTGTAGCATTGTTCTTTTAAATGGTCATTGAGATGGAACTGTCTCTGGGGATGTGTTTCCTTGCTCCTCCAGCCTCCAAACACACTAATATTTAAAAGATGTTTTGTTTATAATGGCTGAGAGACTGGGCTATTCTCCTATCGAGAATCTGTCATCGTGGAGGAAACTTGGAATTACTGGGCTACCCAGTAGCTCACTGAGGCAGCTCTGCCAGGAACTTCTGGAACCAGGGCTTTCCCTATATCGGGGCTGAGACTGCAATACTTCCCATTAGTCTCTCTTCCTTGCAATGGAGACAGCTCCTTGACACACTCCCACATCCACCAATGTGATATATGCCATCATGTGCCAGCAATGCCCCTCTGCCATGTACATTGGTCAAACTGGACAGTCTCTACGTAAAAGAATAAATGGACACAAATCAGATGTCAAGAATTATAACATTCATAAACCAGTCGGAGAACACTTCAATCTCTCTGGTCACGCAATCACAGACATGAAGGTCGCTATCTTAAAACAAAAAAACTTCAAATCCAGACTCCAGCGAGAAACTGCTGAATTGGAATTCATTTGCAAATTGGATACTATTAATTTAGGCTTAAATAGAGACTGGGAGTGGCTAAGTCATTACGCAAGGTAGCCTGTTTCCTCTTGTTTTTTCCTAACCCCCCCCCCCAGATGTTCTGGTTTAACTTGGATTTAAACTTGGAGAGTGGTCAGTTTAGATGAGCTATTACCAGCAGGAGAGTGAGTTTGTGTGTGTATGGGGGTGGGGGGGATGTGAGAAAACCTGGACCTATGCAGGAAATAGCCCGACTTGATTATGTAAAGAGTTGTCACTTTGGATGGGCTAGCACCAGCAGGAGAGTGAATTTGTGTGGGGGGGGTGGAGGGTGAGAAAACCTGGATTTGTGCTGGAAATGGCCCACCTGTTGATCACTTTAGATAAGCTATTACCAGCAGGACAGTGGGGTGGGAGGAGGTATTGTTTCATATTCTCTGTGTGTATATAAAGTCTGCTGCAGTTTCCACAGTATACATCTGATGAAGTGAGCTGTAGCTCACGAAAGCTCATGCTCAAATAAATTGGTTAGTCTCTAAGGTGCCACAAGTACTCCTTTTCTTTTTGCGAATACAGACTAACACGGCTGTTCCTCTGAATCCCCTCTAAAGAGAGCCTATAGAGGGTTTTCCTCAAAGAGCTTTGCTCTCTTGGCTAGGCCTCAGTTAGGGGATCCCTATCCCCTCTTTTTTTGTACTTTGATCCTTCTTCCCACCCCCACCTGCCATTGCCGACTGCTTATCAGCCCTCAGCTCATCAGCAGGGGATTTAGGGAGTGGGATAAGACTGACCAGGCCTCTCAGCAATATCCTCTCCCCAAGGGGGGGGGGGGGGGGAAATAGTGCTGGACACCCATGAAGCTTTCTACTGCATTTGAGGTGCCACTCCCATTGATTAGGTCTTTGCCTAAGCAGCTGCTTCAGTATTCTAGCCTCAGCTGGCAGAGTCACCTCCCAGCTCAGGGAAAGATTTCAGTGCCTTTTAGCAAATCCAGCACCTATCAGGAGGCCTGCATGTGAGACTCCATCACAGAGGGCCTATGCTGCTATAGCCCGTCAAAATGGCAGACAGGATGGAAATAATTATAATTATTCTGGAAGCACCACATGCCCATGGTGCTGGGGTCTGTACAGATATATAGCTAGTGACAGACTCTGCTCCTAAGGACTTACAAACTTGTAGTTAGAGTGTGAGGTTCCTGCAGGTGGGATTTTTTTCTGAAGGGGATTCTCCTTGCTCTAGGGACAAGCTCTAAGGTACTTTCCCTGGCCTTCCAGTGACTCCTGGACCTAGCCAGTTAGCAGCCCCTCTCTCAGCCGCTTTCAAAAGTATAATAATATTTTATATATATATATATTGGTAGCCCCCAAAGGCCCCAATTGGGAAGGGGATGGCCACCCCATTGTGCTGGTCTCTACAAACACAGAAGAGAGACAGTTCCTGCCCTGAAGGATTTACAGTTTAAAGACACAAGCAGACAACTGGAAGAAAGCTAATCTTGTGCCAATATTATAAATAGGTAAATGGGATGACCCAGGAAATTATAGGCCTGTCAGCTTGACATCAGTCCAGGAAAAATGATAGAATGGCTGAAACTGGACTTGATTAATAAAGAATTAAAGAAGGCTAATGTAATTAATGCCAATCTACATGGTTTTATGGAAAATAGATTCTGTCTAACTAGATACCTTTTTTGATGAGATTATAAGTGGTATGATAAGTCTAAGTATATTACATCAACACTATTACCATTATGTAAATTATTTGACTTGGTACCACTTGACATTTTGATTAAGAAACTATATTGATACAAAATTAACATGGCACACATTAAGTGGATTAAAAACTGACTGACAGGTCTCAAAATGTAACTGTAATCGGAGAATCATCATCAAATTTTTAGAGGGGTGCCAAAGGGATCAGTTCTTGGTCCTGAGCTATTTAACAGTTCTATCAATGACATGAAAGAGAACATAAAATCATTGATAAAGTTTGCAGCTGACACCAAGAATGGGGAAGTGGTAAATAATGAAGAGAACCAGTTGCTGATAGAGAGAAATCTGGATCACTTGGTCAACTGCGCTCAAAGACACTATATGCATTTTAATACCGCTACATGTAAAGCTATACATGTAGGGACAAAGAATTACACACTTTTTACAGGGTGGGAGAATCTGTCCTGAGAAACAGTCATTCTGAAAAGAACTTGGTGGCATGGGGATAGATAATCAGCTGAACATGAGCTCCCAGTGTGACTCTGGCCAAAAGGACTAATGTGATCTTGGATTTATAAACAGGGGAATCTCAAGTAGAAGTAAGGGGTTCTATTACTTCTGTATTTGTCACTGATGTGACTGCTACTGGAATACTTTTGTGTCCAGTTCTGGTGTTCACAATTCAAGAAGGTTGCTGCTGGATTGGAGAGGGTTCAGAGAAGAGTCATGAGAACAATTAAAGGATTGGAAAACTTACAGTGTTAGACTCAAGGAGCTTTACCCATTTCATTTATTAAAGAGAAGGTTAAGGGGTGACTTGATCACAGTTTATAAGCACCTGCTTGGGCAATAAAACTTTAATAATGTGCTCTTGATAATCTAGCAAAGGTATAACAAGATCCAGTGGCAGGAAGTTGAAGTTAGACAAATTCAGATTAGGAATAAGGCATACATTTTTAAAAGTGAGGGTAATTAACCACTGGAACAATTTACAAAAGGTTGTGGTGAAATCTCCATCACTGGAAACTTTTAAATCAAGATTGATGTTTTCCAGAAAAACATGCTCTAGTTTAAACAGGAATTAATTGAGGGAATTTCTGTGATCTGTTATACAGGAGGTCAGACTTGATGATCACAGTGGCCTCTTCTAACCTCATAATCTGTGAAGTGATAGGGGTCCGGTTACAAAATACAAGCAAAGACTTATTCTCCTAAAATACTTAGGCACTTCTTAGAAACGCTGCTCAGAGCTTCCTATGATGAAATTTGGGGACTGCAGTGAAGAGATATAACCCAGGAGTTTCAAGTCTCCTCCAATTTACAGGCTTTTGTTATGAGATATATTTACGGGGAGAATACATTTGTTGTAGTAAACCTGCTAGGAACATTCATTGCCTCTTCATAGGCTCCTAGATTTGCAAGTGACTTGAGTTTTCATCACAACCCATGGGAAGCTGTGGAAGCCTCCCAGAAATGACTTCTCAGAGAAGGCAGAGTACAGGTGCTCCAGGAGTACATCTACATTTGTGCTAATATGGGCATAGATGTACCCACTCTAGCTTAAGCTAGCATGCTAAAAATAGCAGCATAGCCAGGGTAATACAGGCAGTAACTCGGGCTAGCCACCTGTGTATGTACCCACCTGGGCCCGCTGAGAACATACACCAGTGGCCAGCCTGAGCCATTACCCCGGCTACAGTGCTAATTTTAGCAAGCTAGTGCAGGTGCATCTGTGGGAGCTGGGAATCACACCTCCCAGCTCAAGTGTAAAAGTACCTGGGAAAGTTGCACTGGCCGTGTCTTTCTCCCATTTCTCATATTGTCTATGTAGAGAGTAGAACCCACTCCTGGAGAGGTTCTGTTAATGAGGCATAACAACCACAGAAATGGTTGAAAGACCTGCAGAGGAGTAGTTAAAGTTCACACTTTGCATGCAAAGGAAATTCTTTGAGCGCAAAGTTAATCTTCATAAGGTCTGAAAACATTTAATAAAACCCTCTTAAGCATATGAATTATTAAACCATGTTTTGCATTTGACCTATGACATGTATCAGATTCTCCCGTAAAGGCAGATTTTTCAAGACAGGGGTACACGTGGAAGGCATTGCTGGTATAACTATACCAATCTACTGTATCTGTAAAGTGCTGTTAGTGTGGACGTAGCTTATATCAGCAAAACTGCATTTTTGCTGGTCTAGCTTATTCCAGTGCTGCCCCCCACCCCACCCCACCCACCTCCACGCAAAAGAAGCTAGACGGGCAAAAGCGAAGTCTTGCCAGTACAAGTGCATCTGTGCCAGGGGCTTTTGCCAGCACAGCTCTGTCAGTCACAAATCACACCTCTGCAGACTTCTGACCAACATACCTCTGTTGGCAAAGGCTAGTGAGGTAGACATCGCTTTAGTACTGCTCCCCTAATATTTTGGCTTACCTGGGTGTAAACATTTTTTGAAATGGAAGGTCGGTCTAATGTCTTTCATATGCATAATAAAACTTTTAAAAGAAAAAGGAGGTTGGTTAAACAAATCTGTATGGATTTGCTCTTCCCCTGAGATTTACACTGCACCAACTTCTTTGCCTTAGCAAAGACATGAGAGAGAGAAAGAGAGAGATCTTGGAACTGCCTCTCACTGCTGGTGTCTTCCTTTTCCAGGAGTATGAATTCATAGTGCTGCCCAATGCCTATATGATCCATATGCCGCATGCTCCCAGCTTCGACATCACCAAGTTCCGCTCCAACAAGCAATACCGCATCTGTCTGAAGACCCTGAAGGAGGAGTTCCAGCAGGATATGTCACGCCGCTATGGTTTTGCAGCCCTCAAATATCTCACGGCAGAGAACAACAGCTAGCACGACGGAGCCTGTTTACGGGAAACAGACACTCAAGGGAGGAGCCACTTAACGTTTGGGGCCCAGTCTTTTAACTTGGAACTGAGACACTTTTTTTGTTTTTATATCATACCCAACAGTTCTAACAGTAGAGAGTTGAAGCGATATGTCTTCAGACTGTGCTCATTAGCCACCTCCCTTCCACCCCTGCCCGCCAGGCTTTCAGCGTTAGCATTCGCAAGGTGTGAATAAGAGGGCCCAGCCATGCACCCATCATATCACAAACAGTGCGGAGCGGGGGTGGGACAGGAATATGTTTTCTGTTCTCAAAACAGTTGAGCAAAGACAGATATCCAGAAAATAGGATTTAATGTTGCTATTTAATAATTCTACATGCTTTTTATCTGTAAAGGAAGATCTTCGGGTCACTGTCCTGTGAATTTTAAACCCACACTGCTCTAAAAGGGGAACTTTCACCTGTGAAATTTTGCATTTCCCCTCTTGATACGGATGACTATTCTAATGAAGGGCAAGATTTGAAATAGCCTTGAAAATGAAGGGGAAGCATATATCATATCCCACTATAGAGAAGGTGTGCTATAGGCTGAGGCATATCCATGGGATCAGTTGGTGATTGATCCTCAAGTTAATTCTGTATGATCTGGAAACCTCCCCGCCCCAGCCATAAAAGCCACTCCTTCCCTTTTAAAAGGAAATTTTGGCCTTCATTCTGCTTGTCCATCCCCAGTTCTAGTGGTCCAGTAAAAAAGATTGGTGCCTCTACCAGAATGTGAAGGAACCTGTCAGTGTAAGGCATGTGTTCACCTGAGCAATTCATTCACATGTGTCTAGTGAAATAAATGGCCATGTTTTAGCATGGTTACCATTTTAAAGGCAAGAATTGGATTTTTCCCTGGGATGTATTTTCTACTGGGGGATATTGACCCATGGGCTCTTTCAGTGCACACCCACTTGTGAAGGCATTGGGCCTTGGGCTTTAAGTGGACTTTGTCACTGAACAGGGAAATATGAGCATGGCAACAGAGCCCAGTAGCCTCAGTGCTATCAAGCTGCCTGCTACAAGCTCTCAGAACTACTTCGTTAAAGGAGTTTATAATAAAAGGAGCAAAACTCTGAGGCATGAACTCCCCATTTGAGGGGGAGAAGAGAATGTGTTGGGAATCTAAGTGTGAGTGTTTGCTTGAATGTGGGGTGGTCCAGTTCACAACCTCAGTATGCGTAGAGATATTTTGGAGGATGGACAAGAAACCTAACAAGCAAAACACATACTAAAACCAAGACACTGGACTTTTTACCATTTCCTTTATTCTTCAGTATTAATGTTGTGTTTACATGGGATGAGGAGATGAGGTTTAATGCACTGCCCTTAGCTGGGCTATTTGTATTCGCTTGCAATGTTACTAGAGAAAGCAGAATTGACTAAAGTGAGAAGTGTGTCCCTCTTCCTATTCCAGACCATGTAGAACAGTACTTACAGACATTGCTGCCTAGACTATATAATGGATCCACACTTCATTGTGCTCATTATTTTATTCTATTTTCCAGTCATTGAATCTTCCTCCCCACCTCACCATGCTAGATCTTGGTTTTCTCTCTAAACAGCTACTTTTTGAGGGGTTTATTTACAGCAACTTCAAAACACAAGTAAGCCAGGTGTTTACAATACAAATTTTGGTTAATCATACAAACATTTAAGAAAAGAACAGCAAAAGAAAAAAGCAACTTCTTTGAGACAAGAAATAAGACCAGGAGGGAGTCTGGATGTAGTTGTTACATTTTCCCCTGTGGGTGTGGACTGTGTAAGAATCTATCGCTTCCTACTTTTCCAAATTGCTTTTCTCCTGTACTTAATGGCTCACCTAAAAACTTGTGAGGAGTTAAGCCCTAGCAAAGGCATATTTATAAAACAACCCCTCCCTCCCTCATTGTTAATCTGCCATCCTTTCTCAAACTGAGTAGTGCAATACTTCACAAATAGTCCCAGTGATTCTTCACCAGGAGTAAGGGTGGCAGAATCTGTTCCTAAGGGTATGTCTACACTTAAAACGCTGCAGTGTAAACACTACCTATGCTGACGGGAGGTGTTCTTCCATTGGCCTAGGTAATCCACCTCCCTGAGAGGCGGCAGCTAGGTCAATGGAAGAATTCTTCTGTCAGCCTAGGGCTGTGTATACGGGGACTTAGGTCAGCTTAACAGTGCTGCTCAGGAGTGTGAATATTTCACACACCTAACCAACGTAGTTAAACTAACCTAATTTTCTAGTGTAGACAAGGCCTAAGTAGTCCAGTGGTGTGAAGTGCTGATTTACCTTCTTGAAATTCCTAGTCGGTCCCGCTGTATAACTAAAGCTGTTCTATGGCACTAGTTAAGTGCTGGATGTTAATTTCGTCTTTGATTCACAATGATGCCTGGGGACAGGGGGAACACCATTCTCCTGCAGTGCTAGTTATGGGTTAGATTGTACCACAAGGACACAACCCATAGCAAGGGGAGGTGCCTTGTTGTGCCATGCCATTAGCGTCATTAGCCACAATTCTGTCCCTGCTCCCCCTTCTGGTGGGGGGGTGGGAGTGGGGCAAGTAGTAATTTGTTGCTGGCGCGTACTGGCAGCAAATTCTGACACCCCCGTTTTAGGCTCAGATATGTTGGCTGGTGTAAGATGAGCGGCTCAGACTCTTCTAATAGATTAGAGTGTCATAGGTTTTCTTTATAGGAGCTGTGCTGGTTTATTTGTATTGTCATAGTCATCAAGGCGTGTTCTAATTCTGTTTTGTATGAGACTCTCAATCAAGTTCCCTGGTACTGAAGTAAGGCTGACTGCTGTTTAATTCCCAGGATTACCCTCTGGCATCATTTTAAAAAAATGTACGTGCTGCCCTCCAGTCCCCTGCTACAGTAGCGGATTCTAATGAGAGATTGCATGTTTATATTAGCAGCTTGGTTGCTTCATTTGTTGAGTCCTTCTGAACTCTCTGATGAATACCTTCTCAGCCTGGAAACGTAATGCTCTTTAACGTATAGATTTTTTTTTCCAGACCCTTCTCTTTTGACACCTTAGTCTACGACATTTCCTTATCTTTATTTCCTGGAAAGAGTGAGTCTCTGGGATAGATATCTCTGCAATGTCCTTTGTGGAGAAGATTGATGCAAAGAAGGTATTGAATTCATGACAGTGTCATTATAGCCGTTAATTGCTCCCTGACCATCCAGAGGACCCAACAGTTACTGCAGGTTTTCTGCTTCTGGCAGATGGAGCAAATTTGTTTTTATACCTATGGCTATTTGCTCTTCAAATTCCCTTTGAGCCCTCCTGGTTTCCATCTTAAGTTTTATAGTTCTTTCAACCAAGTTTTGATTTCCCATTTGTCTTGAAACTTACCATTTAATCATACTTTTATTTTCATGTCCTCTTCCTTTTTTTATTTGTTTAGGGGTATCCATGCCTTCTGTGAGTCTCTGAGCATAAGTATCCTCCATGCTGAGTCTAAGGATTTTAATTTTGATTTCGGACATTTTTGACCTGCTTCTTTTTAAATCCTGCTTTTCACAATCAAGTGTCACCATACTAGTTTTTGATGTGATTCCTCCCCAAAGGCTGCTGAACTGAATTATACCATAGTCACTACTACTGACTAGGTCAACTAGAGCTACTTCTTGAACCAGCTCCTGTATGTTATTTAGGGTGCAGCAGAGTGCAAGGGTTATTTAGGGTGCAAGCTTCTCCTCTTGTGTGTTCTAGAAATAGCAATTCCAAGACGCAGTCATTCAAGGTGTTGAGAAATAGGTTCTTGAAACTTTTTGTTTTATGACATTTGCTCAGCTCATGTGTGGGTAGTTGAAGCTGTCCATTATTACTGTTTTATTAGGCTTAGTTGCCTCTCTAATCTCCCTATACATTATTTACCTAATATCCTTTTCCTGGTCAGGAGGACAGAAATATAACCCTACTAGTGTATTTGTATTCTTCTAATTTGGGGTTTATGTCCCTGCACATTCTACTCTGTGGACCTCTCCCCTCAGAAATTTTAACTCATTACATTCTGTGGAATCCTGTAAGCATAGTGAGCCTCTCCCATCTCTACAACCTGGATAGTTTATACACAGGTATGGCTGTATCCCACTGGCTCCTGACATTCCACCCTGTTTCAGCAATTCCTATTATCTCAAGGTCCTCACCCACTGCCGTGCATTTTAACTCCCTTATTTTTTCTGTAAGCGTCTCACATTGTTATATAGACATTTCTGGTTTTGCCCATGCACTTATTTTTCTTACATTCCTTCATCTCACACTCTGATACTTTTCTGAAATGTACCTCTGTAATCTCAGCCTGTCCTTCTCCAGTTTGGCTCTAATTGCCATCCTATTTTTTACTAGATAAAGATATATCTTTCTATTACAAACAACCCTAGCAGCTGTCTTTGTCTGACCTGAGTCATCCTTGGTACCTGTGAGATTTCCTTCAGCTCCTGCTTTAACTAATCCCCCCAAACCTTGCCAGTTTTGTGTGCCAGCCGTCTGGCTCCACGTAGTATATGTGCATTTTTTTTTTCAAGTGAGACTTAAAATCATCATCTGGGACTCACTGGGGTGAAGGAATTTGCAGCTGCACCTGCATTTCCACCACCATGTTAGAAGTGAAGACTCTGGATGCGTTCACATCATTTTTAAAGCACAGATTATTTATGCAATAGGTTCTCACAGCTTCCCGTGTGGTTTCTATTTAAATCACAGACATCCCTTCAGTGACAGCGGCACCACCATTTAATATTAATTGCAGTGTAGTTTATTGCAGTGTAGTGAGTTCTGTATTAGAGGGAGAAGCATAATAATTTCATCATGGATGCAGCTGCTATTTCTCTGCACAGGTGAAAATAAGGCCTTAACACGACTGAGCCATCAGTTTTCTAAATGCCCTGTACAAACACATTACAAGTGGTCTTCTGTTAGGTACAACAGTCAATTTTATAATTAAATATAAAAATATGTTTTTAATGTTCTTATTTTTACATGACTGTTTATTCAAATATAACGATAAACTTCTACCTGGAAGATCATGTGATCTCCAGATTGTGCCAATTCCCCTATCACCATGGCCTGCCTAATGGTCACCATCTGTTTTTTAGCTGAGGAAGACTGTGCAGGACTCCTTGAGTTGTTGCCTTTTAATCAGCATCGATACTAGTCTTAGAGACACTCCCTCCTACTCTGCCAGATATCATAAGGGATATTCATCAGATTTCTATGGACCATCAACAGGACACAGAACTCAGCAGGTGGAGTGAGATGAGGATCAATAGCTATGAAGTGAAATGGGTTCCATTTTGTTTGATTGTTGGAGTGCAGGAAAGGAGGAAAAATTCTGTGGTCTTTGGTATGTGTCTGCTCCTCAAGTTAAAAACCCCCAAAGTATTTTTTTTAAATCAAGTTTCTGCATCTCTAATCAACCAGACTGGAACAACTGAGTCAGTCACCCATGCACAATGAAAGCAAATTAACCAACATTTCCACTCTGGTATCGAAGATGCTGAAACATCTTTGACATGCCAGTATTCTGCTTCTTTATGTTAGGAACCTATAATGCGTAGGTAGAGTGTGGATAGAAATATTTAAATGCTTTACTGAATCAGGACCCAATTGACGATTTTTTCAAATTAACATTATAAGCAGTCAGAGTAGAAAGAAACTACTGGCCTTGTTCAGCCATTACTGCTTGGGAAAGTGCTTATAGTCATGGATCTATGATACCCTATTTTTAGGGGACCCCCAACATCAGAATGCAGACACAGAATGCTCATTAATGTCAAAAGGAACTTACTGTATGTGCCAGTTAACTGGGCACAACATTTTCATCTTAAAAATTCCCTGGACACAGAGTGTACTTGCCCTACAGAGTGTAGTTGCTGTGGGCTGTTTAAGAAATAATTTGCGAATTAGAAAAAAAGACAAAACATTTATTCAAGTGATGGACTACGTATGTTGGTCGTTTATCCAAAAGTACTTCTAATTCCCGTAATGGAACTCTTACCCTGTTCGTCATGTAAGTATGCAGAGTTTTATAAACCCCAAATTACAAGGTTATGTCTTTTCTGTCATGCCGCATTGTAGTATCCACTGTAAGGATTAGATTGATTTATTTTCCCCAGTTAATTACCGTTTCAATAAGGGAATAATGTCCTACTCCTTTTGACTCCTCCTATACTGACAAGAAACGATTGTGCAGTGCAAAAAGGCAATGTTTGCGTCTAATAATCTGCTAGCATTAAGGGCATGGTTTAAATCCAAAGAAGGGAAATGGTTTTGACTTCAGGCTGAAACTCTGCTTGGACACACAGTCTTTACCCTCTGCTAGTTATGCTTCAGAGTTGCAGAGATCTCTAAACAGGTGAGACCAAAGAGTTCAAACCAAACCCTGGCTATTTCCCTAGGTATTACAGCAACATAATTCTCTTATAAACAGTGCATGTATATATTTTTCCATACAAAGAGCTACATTAAAAGAATGCTGTAAAGTGAAGCACTGAAAAGTTAGGAGATGCCCAAATTAAAGTTGCTCATGCAACCTTAATCTGACCCTTTGTGTGCATGCCTTATAATACAATCTTTAAGATCACATGCTATTTTTTTCAGAGGACCCCTGCTTCATTCAATGCACGAGATGGACGGTGCTCAGGGAATGTGGCCGCTGTTGGTATTTCTTTTTATCCTCACTGGTATTGATCTTTGAATAATATTTTAGTCTCCTTGATTCTGAGCAGAGCCAGGCCCCCTTTTGCAAAGGGTAGGTTTAAACTTGGTCTTGGAAACCCTTTGGGAAAATCAGTTAAACCCTATGCATTAAGCTTTGCGTGTAGAATGCTTGGGGTTTCATTCTATAAGTCCTTCTCATGTGTAGGGCCCTTTGTAGTCAGTGGGAGTTACACACATGGAGGGCTTACACTATTGGACCCTAAACATGTGAATTCTAAAATGCAGTAAATAATGGCCTGTCTCATTTTTTAAAAAGAGCCAAAATACAGGAAGAATAAGTGAGTGAAAACACCTGTTGACTTACCTCTGAAGACCGCTAAGTCACAACTGAACATTAGTTTTGAGGTTTGTCCGGGATCTGTGCCCTTTACTTATTAACCACTAGACCACATGGCTTCCCTATTCTAAATGATCTAGGTTATTGCAGAGTTTGCGAAGCTGAGCTTTGAGATTAAACCAGCCTCGGCTCAAAGATTCATGATCTTTGTTAGTTCTGCTGATCCCATAGGCATTGCACTGCTGTGTGTGAGCAAAGGAGAAACACCGGAGGAATGCAACAACTATGGTAATGGCAGCAATCAGGACATTCATCCTTTCCAAACTCTGCCCACCTGAAGTCAACAGTTGGTTGGTTAGTTAATGGCTGAAGCAAAGCTAGTGTCCTTGCAAGCTTCTTTTGCTGATTTTGAGACAGATTTATTGCTGCATCCGTTCTCGCTTGCAGTGCTCTAAAACAACTGACATCTAAAGAAGAAAAATTGAAAACCAGTGTATCCTGATTGTTCCTCTGGCTACTCATCCATACTAAACAAAACACAAGCCATGAGTAGGCAGCAGCATATCAGGGTGTTTTGGTTTTTCTAGAAGATCCAAGTGATCTCTATGTATAATCTACTCTTTGGGTAGACTTTGCTGTGCTTCACTACAGCTCATAAAGAGTTCTCCAATGATAATAGGTGTCTATCACTCGTTTTTGGGACTCACCACCGTGCAGATTCAGACTGAGGGCATATAACTTATGTAATTTCCCCCCACACACATAGACCCTGCCCAGTGCTTACCACTTACAGGAAGGCATAAAAATCCAAATGGTACAGCTATTCAATGGTAAGGCATGACAGTGTGGTTCTAGGGTCTGTGATATGCAGGAGATTAGAGTAGATGACCAAAATGGTCCCTTCTGGCCTTAAAAAGTTGCACATCCTGCTGGTATTGGTTCACACTGAACTGTTTGGGCAGAGTTTGTATCCTTTGCTTTTAAGTTTTGGGTTTGTTCAAAGTAAAGTAAAGCAAAGACAAACTAAAAAATCAATGGGTTTTGTTAAGATTCGTGAGCAGCATATGGATTTTGCAAAAGTTCATATTCATGGGGATTCATCCAGGCCAGTAGACCTAACACATAACCAACCAACTGTCAGAAAATTTGTTGTGGACCAATAGAACTCAGCCTTTTTTTAAAAACTTGTGCTTATAGCGAAAGCGAGCAAAAACAGTTCAGTTTTAGTCTCAGTTATCTGGGCCCAAAAATATTTCAGACAAAAAACTTTGCTGATTTCATTTCCACATTTGTATAAGAAACAAGCAGACTTCAGAGTCTTTTTGAAGTTTTGTTGCAAGAGGTTTGTACAGCTCTCTTCAGTTCCCATCACACTTGGAAGTTTTCAGGACATTGTGTGAAGCAGAAGACTAGAATTGTGGGTCACTGGGATCCTCCAAGAAACAGTTCAATAAAAGGGCTAGACTTCCCTGTTGCCTGGAGTATTGGTCTTGACCTTTGAGACTTCACAGGGGCTGTTCCTGTCTCAGTAGTTTCTCTGACTGTACGTGTGAAAGAACATAGGTTCATGATATTCCATATGGCAAGTTCTTTACTAAAGATACACCATCACGGTCCCTTTCTTTTATGAAAAGCAAACGGGTGCTCTTCCACTTTTAGGCTTCTGCATTTCTGCACACCCTTCTCTTTATTCTGTGATTTTGGCAGTTTTTAGTTAAGTCCAAACTTGAGAGGAAGTTGAGTGGTTGGAAGCCACAAGGATGGGATCCCGATGTTTTATCTTTATTTTTTTAACATATTCCTATTGTTGCAACTTTTCTGGCTCCTGACCCCCTGTGCCTCTAAACATCATTCCCAGGAATTACTGTTTTTTAGTCAAAAGGCAGTAACACCATGAGCAATTGCACACATACGTACAAGCACATTGGGCACTCAACATTTCCCCCACTTCGTGCAGTTCCTATGTTAGCATGAAATTTCTTTAAGGCCAAGTGAAATTTCTAAAAGGCTTGATCCCATGATCTTCTTGCATCCAGTCCATCACACATTTTACCTGTGCTTCACCTTCCCCACATTTATCGCTGGCGATAGTGTCCCTCTCTCCCATTACTTTGTCAGATATTTTTAAGATAGTACAGTATCTTCTCACAGCCTGTGGGCTGTTTATGCTTATTGTGCAGAGAATCCACCTTTTCCTTGCTAACTTCTTGGGGGGGTTGGGGGGGGAAGGAAAGAGCTACTTTAACGTAAACAAAACCTCTGAATGTCAGGAATAGAGGGATCAAGCCTTGAATATAGCACAATGTTAATAGCCTCAGAGGAAGGGGAGATGCCTGAAGATGCTCAGAATCCTGTACCAATCCTGCATCCAACCTTACCAACCATTGGGTGTGAGATGCTAATGATGACTAGGGCCCCACCAAATTTGTGGTTCATTTTGGTCAATTTCACGGTCACAGGATTTTTAAAATAGTAAATTTCATGGTTTCAGCTATTTAAAACTGAAATTTCACGGTGTGGTAATTGTAAGGACCCTGACCCAAAAAGGAGTTGGGGGGGGGGGGGGTATCACAAGGTTATTGTAGGGGAGTAGTAATGGTGGCAATACCATGATCCGCCCCCCAAAAAATAACCTTACAATCCCCCTGCAACTCCCTTTTGTGTCAGGACCCCCAGTTTGAGAAACTCTGGTCTCCCCATGAAATCGGTATAGTTCTATAGGGTAAAGCACACAAAAGACCAGATTTCACGGTCTGTGATGCATTTTTCATGGCTGTAAATTTGGTAGGGCCCTAATGATGACCATGCATAGCTTTGGGGAAAGCAATGGCATTGGAAGATTTGAAAAGGCCCATTTTATTTTTTTCCCTTCACACAGCCAGCTGATTTGTCCTCCATAAAGCCATCCCCTGGTAGCATATGTAGAAATGAACCAAATGGACAGCAAACCAGGTAACAGAGTACATAAATAGTTACTCTCCTTCCAAGCTTGCTGCAGGTTGCTGCAGCTTCAGTTTTTCCATTTAGCTGACGTTCTCAGAAGAGTTCACAACATGAAGGAGACTAACAGGTGCTGAGTGCATTAAAAAGGCAATGGACCGTTGTCCCTATTTTTCTAATATGTCTACTAAGTTTTGGGTGCCTCCATTTTTCAGTGTTCCAACTTGAGCTACCTATAGCTTCCTTCTCAGAGGTGCTGAGCAACCACCGCAGTTTTTGACTCCATTTGGAGACGAGGGTGTCCAGCTCCTCTAGAAATCAGGTCCTAAGTGTTGCAAGTTGGGCATCAAAAGTGTGTGGACAGTTTTGAAAATGTCAGCCTAAGTGACTAAGAATGAGTGAGTTGACCAGCCATGGGAGCAGCAGCTTGTGTGCTTTGGAATTCAAGGGCACTGTGATGGACACAGCGTGCTAACAGACGAGAACACATTGCTTTCGAGAATAGAGGGATGAAGATCTTAATAGTTGATAGTTGAAGCAAAATATTACACAAGGCAATGTGGGTAAGGATATTCAAATGTCATTGCATCATGCTACTGTTGTAGGGTTTTGCAGAGGTCAGGAACAGCATATGCAATATATCTGTTGGCACTCTTCTAATGACATAAGAAATGAATCCATATGAAAGGAGAAACCACATTTCCCCTCACCAAGCAGGGCTTGATTTGACTCTGACTCCTTTTTGCCATGACACAGGTATTTTTACATTCTTCAGGGGGAAGACTGGGATTTCATAATCCTTACGGTGAGCGATGCAGGAAGGGAGGCTCGTCATTGCTTTGCAAGACGTCACATGGAAGGATTTGAATTTTAAAATCCTGTCCTTGTCTGTGCATTACCCTAATGGAAGGCCTCCTGTGTGAATGAATAGTGAACTCTTCAGTTTCTCTCCCACTGGGAGTGGGGGTGGTCCTTATACTACATTTCAGGACAGAAAAAGAAAATCCATCCATTTTGTTTTACAAGCAACTCTTGAACAGAAGTGCTCCCTAGAGAGGGATGACCTCTGTATCCCCATTCCCAAGCGCCTCATCCCTCCAGGGCTGTTAGATTGAGGCAACTGGCATTTAACACAAAACACTTAGTTTACATGTATGCTTCAGTCTGTGTGTAAGTTTTCTAGGTGATAATTTTATTGGGGAAAATGCTGTTTAGATTGTGCGTGCAAAATAAATGGCTTGTAAATATTAAAAACAAAAACAAAAAAAGTTTAATTTTCAGTTGTGCAATAAAATTGTGAAATAATCCTCTCAATTCCTTTCCACTGATGTCTGACTTGCTGCATGTTGGTTTGAGTCACAGAGCAGCAGTGTTTCTCTAGATGGCATGAGAAAGAGGTTTGATTACCTTTTTGTTCTTTGCATTTGTGTTTTCTTTTCCATTCATATTATTCTTTGTTCATCCTGGCCCCAGTTCAATAAAGCACTTACGCACATGAGGAGTGCCACTGGTCAGTGAGACTACTCACCTGCTTAAAGTTAAAACACGTGCTTAAGTGCTTTGCAGAATGTGGACCCTGTTCTCTCTTTTATGGCTGTTCCCTTGCGTACAAAGACAACACCCACACTAAGGTCTGGTCTAGCACAGGCGGGGGGGATCGATCTAAGTTACGCAACTTCAGCTATGTGAATAACACTGAACAGCAGAACACTGCTGTTGCAGATTTTGTTATCTGCCAGGTGTAAGAGCAATTCCCATGTTAATCTGAAGTCTCTCCTGGCAACAGAAGAGGCTGTGTAAGCATCAGCAGGTCGAATGTTTCCTTTAATTGACATCCCGCCTCCCTCGTTGTTAGATTTCCCAGCTGTTACTGTTACAATCTCACTTCTGGCTTGGGATCCTTGCAGCAGAAAATGAGTAGTGACTATGCCCATGGGACAACCAGTTCTGCCCTGCCATCCATGAGGTCAAGAGCCTTCATGCTCCAGAACCATGGGAACTACAAACCCCCAAAAGGAGTAACGGTGAGAGAGGGAGGACAGGTCAGCTACTGCTGACCGCTGTGCATTTTATTGAACCTAACACACCAATGCCAGAGGAAGCCTGGAAGAAGCTTATAAAAATGGCTGCTGCTCCTCAACACTTCTGCCTAAATATGCATGTAGGAGCCTAGCTTTAGGACCCTATTTTTGAAAATCTTGGTCAAACATTTTACATAGACACGGGCAGAGTATAGCTTTCTTCAGAGCAGGGGTTGAACTGGAGGGAAAAGCATTACTCTCCAAAGCTCTGCCCACCCGTGACACCAATATAAGATACCATTAACATCAGATTAGGATGGTAACTTTGCATGGTTTGAATGAAATAATTAATTATTGACATTTAAATTGTCATAATTAGGCTTGGGGGTTAACACCCCACTGAGATGAATGGAAGCAGTTCACACCTCTCAGAACTACTGTTTCAGGCTCTCTGCAGACATCACTGCTTTGATTACATTGGGTTTTCACTTTTAAGATTACTTTTGCAAACATAAGGGCCAGAGGGTTTTTTTAAAAAAGTCTAAATTCTGGATCACAAGATGGCAGCCGCCAAGGAAAAGTACCAGTCTTCTGATCAATGCAAACTGCTTCAATTCGACATCTGTTTTAACACATACTAACTCATTTTAGATCTGACTTTTTCCTCCTTCCTGGGCCTCACAGAAAGTCATCATGAAGTGACTGCACAGTTGTCATCCTTCCTACAGCAAGTCCTTGGTTTCTTCTTTCATAGATGTGCTCACAAATATTTCTTCTTGAGAACTGCCTCGTAATGGTACCTTCCACAAGTAGCCCACCAGCTGTACCCTCTGTTGTCCTTGGTGGTGGTCTCAAAATGCACACTAGCTAGAGTAACACAAGCCCTTATTCCCTTCCCAATGGATGAGATAATATTGTAAACAAGAGTCTTAAGATAGTGTGGAGGTGGAGAAAACAAGCAACTTTTGTTCCTCTATTCAGCTCCAAGGATTTGGATGGCAGGAGAGAAATCTCTTGAGCCAACATCATGATACAGTACTCAAGACAAGAGCTGTTTTCATGCCACATCTCCCTGATTGTAAAATAATTCAAAGAATACTGTACATGTAAAATTTAGACAAGTCTATAATGGTAGCCTATATAAACCATTGGGAAGGCATAAGAAACTTAGAACAGTCCAGAAAATCAGACTGTATGCATTTTAGACAGCAAGTGCTTCTCACATCTGTAAGGTATCCAGAACACTTAGCGTTTTATATATATATATACATATGACAATGGTAATGCAATAGGTTTAAGCTCTGCTAACTACTTCTCTGCTTAAGATAGCATTTCCCAAAGTAAGGAGGGCACCCCCTGGGGTGACTGGACAAGCTGTGGGGGCCAGAGCAAACACATCAGTTAAGATGGTTAGGCTTTTAACAACCCATGGCAGGATTGTGTGTGCACACACGTGTGCGCGGCAGGGTGAGGTGTGGGGAGTGGTCAATTATTTTCCATTTTCCTCGGCATGAGCTCAGCTAGTTGGAGACATAAATCCTGCCTCTTTCTCCATGGGTGTGGACGCTACCCACACAGTGGAAAAGGTGTGGAGCACAAAAGAATCTTGAGGCGCTACGCAATAATAGGGGAAGGGTGGAGATGGGATGGGTTCAAGACTAGAGGATTTTATAGTGCCTACCTTCAGAGGGAGGGCTGCATTATGATGTGTTATGTTCACAGAATACACACAGAGAAATTAGATAAAAATATAAACACTGTTGCTGGGAGGTTGCAACAAAACACTACTTTAGTTCTTAGAATTGCAAATAAAATTCAGTTCACAAGAACCCCCCCCCCCCCCAAAAAAAAAAACAGAGTGGAAAAAAGCTGCTCTCTAAAAACTGAGCTGCACAACAAACCCCTGCCTTACTTTAGCTGTCTGTCTGCAAAACTGACCACATGAATGACTCCTGAAGGCATTCTGCACCAACAAATTAAAAATTCTGCACACAATATTTTAAAAAATTCTGCAAGTTTTATTTGTCAATAAATAAATGCAGAGGCTCCAACATGACAGTGGGGAGCACAGGCCACTGGTTATATGAAGGTGGGAGATCATCCTGCAGACTCCCCACCCCTGGGACATGGACCCAACCCTGACACAGCACAAGGCATGGGCCTACCCCAGAACACCCTGAGGGCTCTGCTCCTCTGCGCCAGGTGTGCGGCAGGCAGGCTCAACCAGGCAGAATACAAGTCTGAAGGGGCTTGGGGTGAGAGGATTCTGTGTGGGACAATCTGGGTGCAGGCAGCTCAGTGGGGGAGGGTCTAGATGTGGGGGGATCTGGATGCACAGAGGCTCATTGTCGGGGTTCCAGGTGTAGGGGCAATGGGACTCTGCAGGGGCTTCCAGGTGAAAGTGGTTGGGGCTCAGCAGAGGGGTCTGGGTGCTGGGGAAGTGGGGCTTGGTGGGGTGGGGGTCTGGGTGAAGCTAGTTAGGGATCAGTGGCATGGAGGTCTGGCTGTGGGGGCTCAGGGTGGTGCGGGGGGTGGGGCTTGTCAAGGTGGGGGGTTGAGGGCAGGGAGCTCAGTGGGGGGTGGTCTGGGTGCAGGGGTGGGAGCCCGGAGGCAGGGAGTCTGGGTGCAGGGATTGAGGTTCAATGGGGTGGGGTTTGGGTATGGAGGGCTAGGGGGGTACTGGGTGTACAGGTTGAGGTTTGTAGGGGGTGTCTGGGTATAGGAGGTCCAGATGCACGGGGGTTGGATGGATGGGGGAGCAGCTCCCCATACAGTGACACCTCCCTCCACAGCTGTGACGCAATGGGGACAGGAAGCAGGGAAGGATGCTGAGCTTCCTGCAGCTGGGGATGGTTTCTGGGGGTGGGTCTGACACAGAGGAAGAGGAAATCCTGTCCTCCCCTGCCTCCAGCCCAGCCAGGACTAGCAGCTGATCCTGGCTCAGGGTAGGAGCCACTGGCTGGGGTGTCCCCAGCCTGTGGCGATTTACCTCTCCATCGGCTGCTCTGGGTGCCTGAAATGATGTACCTGTGCAGCTAGGGAGTGGTGCATAACTGCTCTTGCAGCTTCCCTGTCAGAAAGTCATTTTTCTGCAGGGAAGCAAAGAAATCTGCAGGGGACATGAATTCTGTGCACGCACAGTAGCGCAAAATTCCCCCAGCAGTAATGAATGCACACTTCCTACAGAGCCCCCTAGCCCAGGAACAGGAACCTGCACACTAACTCTTAAAGAGAGAACTTGCAATTCACTTCAGCAATTGTGCTGACATAGCTTCTGTCGTCTTGAGTGAAGGACTCCTTCCCACCCTTTCCCCTGTGCATGCACCTAGCTGCTTGGGCTGGTCAATGGGTAGAGTATTTGACCCTGTATGCAGAGTGACTGTAATACTGAAACAAAAGTCAGCATAGGTTAGTCAAAAGAAGTTTCACTTTAGGAACTACATCCAGACCAATTTTACATCCAGACCAATTTTATTTCATGTGTCAAATCTAGGGTTTCTCATTACAGAGCACAGGCCCCAGAAGCAATTTCAAAACTCAAAGCCAAATAGTGCATGTCTTTATTAGTTTTCCCTTGTTCCAGCATTAAGGAGATCTCTATAAACTTCAGTGTTGGGAAATATAGCTCCCAAAGATATCACACACAACTCAAGAAGGTTCATTCTTTAGTTCCCGTAAAGCTGGGAGCATTCAGTTTTACGCAGACATCTTCAGAAGCTTTCACTAGTAAACTGACTCCTCAAGGGAAGAGCTCTTAACTAAAAGACAGCAAAATGCTAGGTACTCTCTTCTAACATTTATCACTCAGCTTGGTTCCCATATGACTTTAATCAAGGAGTAAGTCTTTCCACACAGCAGGCCAGCGCCCAGCTGCATCTAACACAGATTGCACTCAAGGGCTAGAAATGCCATTGCAGGATAAACAGCAGCCCTTTTTTAAAATCTCTGTCCATTCTCATGCCAAAAATTAAAGCTTCCATTCCTCCTTGGAGATTGAATCTTATTTTAATGTCTCTTTGAGCAGTTGTCTTTGTATTTTTCCATTATGAGGTAGCTTTACATATAGCACTTGAAGCCAGAAGAATCTGCAAACTACAAACCTCATTATGCACTTTAAATAACTAGGCAGGGGAAAAACTCATTGGGGCAAATTCATCCCTGCTGTGATTAACGTGTTTGTCCTCACAGACATGAATATAGGACTGCCTTGTTGTAGTGGGAGCCGGGGGATACAAAAGCTCATACTGGTTCAGTAAGGGGCAGTGCTTTTTTTAACGATAATTTAAAAGGGATCCAGCAGAGTCAGCAGCATTACTTGGGTGCAATGAGACCCCTTCTCCCCCCCCCCACCTGTTAACTCTTTGAGCGTCTACCTGCATGTTGTCACCAGCTGCCCACTTTCCAGTGTGGAGAGAGAACTTTCAGGCAAGGGCTGCCCAGGGGTATTTGAAACACAGTTTCTGTTTTATCAGACTCTCTTTAGAGGTAATTCATCCCTGGGCCAGTACAAGGACAGACGGGAGGGAGCTTGCACACGTACACGCACTCATTCTGAGGCTGCTAAGGGCTGGTTTGCACATACCCCGCACCCTGGCTGTATGGATCCTCCACCCCTATGGGCCTTGTGGTAGCTGCAGAATAATCATGGTATGTGACCAGACCGGCCACACCCCTCCTACCCCAAAGCCATACCAGAAACCGCTCTCTTGTTGAGGCTCCTGCATGTAGTATAGACCCAGCTCTGTGTCTCTCCTCCCCACCGCCCCCCGCCCCTGGAAGATATTCTGAGGGAGACACGTGGCTTCTTTGTGGCCTGGACACACACAATTGTGGATTAGGGTCCTTTGTGTTGAATTGTCTGCTTAGGGATTGCCTCTCTCTGTATTTCCTACTTAGTCTTGGCTATGTTTAATTTTTGAGCCCTTAAGGAGAAAAAATTATTTTGACAGTAACTCAGACCGTACGTATGCTGTTTCAGAAAAATCCACTGCACAGATTATAAATTTTAGGAGTGTCAAAATAATAACAAAATCAGGTCTGTGTTACAGGGTTTTCTGGCACTGCTTTGACTTGTTTGCCAGAGCCCGCTCCTCTGCCCCAGATAAGCCCGGCATTGCAGAGATTGTCCTTCATCTGGAGAGAACTGAATGGAATTTCCTATAGAACCAAACCAACCCCTCCGCCC
Source organism: Caretta caretta (assembly GCF_965140235.1). Classification (NCBI taxonomy): domain Eukaryota; kingdom Metazoa; phylum Chordata; order Testudines; family Cheloniidae; genus Caretta; species Caretta caretta. The sequence goes on along the minus strand of NC_134206.1, from coordinate 256,537,753 downwards.
TTACGTTCCTCTCATCGGAGAGGCTTGCAAGGCAACAGCAAGTGCCTGATTCTCCTCTCACACCAGCACACCTCCAGGAATTCAGTGGTGTTACTCCTGAATTACATCAGCAAAAGTGAGTCAAGAATTAGGCGCAAGGGGCTGACTCCTCAAGATCCTAGGAAGGGAGAGAGCATCTCTAGATTGCGTAATAGTCTCTATTTCCCAGAAGAGAGCACATGGGTCCATCCCCCGCTGCATCTGTAAACTAGCTAGAGTGTATGTGTGCTTTCGCTGCCCTCTGCTGGCTTATCGTTCACACTTGCTCAAGTGTGTGGGTGTGTGAGCATGTCAGCTATAGAAGCTAGGGCAGTGCTTTCAATGCTTTTTTTGCTGGAACCACCCCTCTCCCACCCCTTGTAATAGATTTAGCTGAACTGGGGGGATGTGGGGAAGGCACGGCAGCCTCTTCTCCTGTGTCCCTTGATGGCAGCTGGGCCAGGGGATGAAGAGAGCTCTCCTTTCTCTCTGTCACCTGTCTCTCTTCTGGATTTTGAAATTTTGTTTTAAACTTATTTTCCCCTCATTTGTGTATTTTTACATTTGTCTTTTTGTGTGTGGGGGGTGTATGTAATATATATTTGTATTTTATTAGCAACTCCAGGACCACATGGTGCTAGACATTGTACAGACACAGTCTGTCCAGAGGTGACGCATGTGGGTTCACGTGCCCACCCCCCCCAGATTTGCTGCTTTGCTGGTACTGAGCATGGTCACATGGCTGAGCAGTCTCCATAACACTGCTGAAGCTGACGGCCCTCACTCTGCCCCTCCCCAAGTATTGGCAGGCATGGGTTGTCTCTGAGCCTGTCCACAATAGGGTAAGACATATGTGAACGAACACGTTTTAACCAGTGCATTTTCGAACCTGAATGTAGACAGGGGAAGCTGTTTTAGAACTAACATTTACTAGCTAAGATGAGCTGCAGGCTTCCCTGTGAGGATGCAGTATGACTAACTAATGTGTTAACATGCAACTTGCCTTGTAAGAGACAGCCCCTGATGTAAAGATTTTGTCATTTGAATACACAAAGCAGATGAACGGAAGGAAGAATTAACCCATCTATACAGCTGGGGAACTGAGGCAGGGAAGCTAACTGACTTGCTCATGGTCACACAGGAAATCTGTGGCAGAATCAGGAAATGCACTAACCTGGGCATGAGGAGATCTAGGTTCCTTAATGCAGGACCACATTGTTTGTCCTGCACGTGGTTTGAATTTTTCTTTTGCGATTTCCCCCACCTCAGAAGGTGGTGTGATGCTTTGGCGCAAGGTTGCACTGGGCTGAAGCCTGAGCAAGAAGAGAAAAGGGAAGCCTGCAGCCTGCAGCCCTGTAGCTACACTATAGGCAGAACCCAACTCCCACTGCTTCCGTTGTCTTCGTTTATTTCCAAGCTGTTACCATTGAAACATTTCAGACATCTGTGGCTGGAGAACTAACCAGCCACCAGAGGGAGATGATAGCAGCCATAAACATAGCTCTCATTCTCATATTAGATCCAACCATTATTTATTTGTTATACTTTATTCACGGTGCTCATCTCCGAACACAGTATGTGGGACACTGTACAAAAGAACTTAAAGCAAAATTTAAACTCAAGCTGGCATATCCTCCATCCCCGCTTATTTACGATTAGGCAATAAAACTAGATAAGGAAGAGAAAATCCAGGAGGAAGAACTAGGGATGAAAGGAAGGTAAAAATTATCCAAGACTTCTAGTCAAATATCTTCCTCCAAGCTCTGAACACACAGCCAGCAAGGGAATCTGAGGAACGCCTAGGGGAGGGAGTTACAATAAACAGGGTCCCTGAGCTGAGACAGACATGCACACAATACAAAACAACTCAGGATAGTTACGTCCTATTCAGCATATTCATAACTGATCTGGAAAAAGGGGTAAACAGTGAGGTGGCAAAATTTGCAGATGATACAAAATTGCTCAATATAGTTAAGTTCCAGGCAGACTGCGAAGAATTACAAAGGGATCTCACAAAACTGGGTGTCTGAGTGGCAAAGTGGCAGATGAAATTCAATGTTGGTAAATGCAAAGTAATGCACATTGGATAACATAATCCAACTATACATATAAAATGATGGGGTCTAGATTAGCTGTTACCACTCAAGAAAGAGATCTTGGAGTCACCCTGGATAGTTCTCTGAAAACAACCCCGCAGTGTGCAGCAGCAGTCAAAAAAGCTAACAACATTAGGAAAGGGATAGATAATAAACCAGAAAATATAATGCCACTATATAAAGCCACAGTAAGCCCTGACTTGGAATACTGCACGCAGTTCTGATCCACCCATCTCAAAAAATGTTCTATTAGAATTGGTAAAGGCACACACAAGGGGTATAGAACAGCTTCCATATGAGGGGAGGCTAAAAAGACTGGGACTGGTCATCTTAGAAAGAAGACAAGTAATGAGGGTTGTGGTAGAGGTCTATACAATCATGAATAGTGTGGAGAAAATGACTAGGGAAGAGTACTTTACCCCTTCACAGAACACAAGAACAAGGGATCACCTGATGTAATTAACAGTCAGCAGGTTTAAAACAAACAAGAAGAAATACTACTTCACAGAACTCAGTCAACCTGTGAAACTCCTTGCCAGGAGATGTTGTGAACGCCAAAAAATATAACTAGGTTCAAAACAGAATTAGATAAGTTCCGGGAGGTTAGGTCCATCAATGACAATGAGCCAAGATGATCAGGGACACAACTCCATGCTCTGGGTGTCCCTAAACCTCTGACCGCCACAAGTTGGGACTGGAAGACTAGTGATGGATCACTTGATAAATTGCCCTGTTCTGTTCATTCTTTCCAAAGCATCTGGCACTGGCCGCTGTCAGAGACTGGATACTGGGCTAAATGGACCATTGGCGTGACTGAGTATGGCCGTTCTTATGTTCTGCATGATAAATTTAGCCAATCCCATTGTATTAAAAGAGAGGTAATGGAATGAGAGTGGTAAAGTTTCTTTTTGGGGGTAGGGACAGTGGGACATATTCTTTGTTGATGTAACTCAACTTCATCGCCTTCAGTGATGCCAACAGAGAATATGGCCTCAGATGTTTAGGGGAAGGCTCATTTGATCCTACCCCTCAGGTTTTGTTTCAGGTTGACGGAAGCGGAAAGAAAACCATCTACCAACAATCCCTTATTAAATGAAATAGTGTCATAATTGGTACATAGATTTGCCTCCATCTAGGCTGGCTTTGTGGTTTGTCTCCCTACTATCACTCACAATAATACCATACCACCTAGCTTTTATATAGTGCTTTTCATCAGTACATCTAAAAGCACGCAAAATCCCAGTCCAGTGCTCTGTCCCCTAGGCCACACTGCCTCTTAACATACCATAAGAGGTTCTCCCTAATGACAGTAAGATATGGGGAACGTCTGTTCTCAGTTTAAGAAAATCTATTTGTATTCCATACAGGATGCTTCACTGTATTACTCTAGGCCTGAGGTACTTCAGCAATCACATTTCTCTCAGAGTCCCTCTAAGACAACTAGATTGGCTGTATCGACTCTCTTCACCATCAGTGTGTTCCATCTGGCTTGAGCATAAGAATTTATGAATGGCCATACTGGGTCAGACCAATGGTTCATGTAGCCCAATATCCTGTCTCTGACAAGGGCCAGTGACAGATGCTTCAGCGGGAATGAACAGAATAGGGCAATTTATCAAGTGATCCATCCCCAGTCACCCAGTCCCAGCGTCTGGCAGTCAGAGGTTCAGGGACACCCAGAGCATGGGGTTGTGTCTGTGATCCCCTCTTGGCTAATAGCCATTGATGGACCTATCCTCCATAAACCTATCTAATTCTGTTTTGAATCCAGTTATACTTTTGGCCTTCACAACGTCCCCTGGCAATGAGTTCCACAGGTTGACTGTGTGTTGTGTGAAGAAGTTGTAGCCTTTACTAAATTCACTTTAAATAAAATAATGTGGTATTACACCACCCTGGGGTCGGCTCTGGTGGCTACAGTTTCAAGCTCGGCCAAGTGAAAATTGCCTCTGCTACTTACTTCAGATTTAGAGTCTCTAGGAACACCCAAAGCTCAAGGATAGTGACCACACGTACATTTCACAATCACAAGGTCTAGTCTGTTTTACAAGTTTTATTAAAGTTCCGTTATGATTACCCAAGCGCATAGAAATCCTGTAAGCACCTATGCACAAGTTACAAAAACAATTATACTCACATCCTTAATGATATTCTTAGGGGCTGATGGATGCCTTGCCAATTGATCATTAGGGGGTGATTCCTGCTGGAATTTTTCCTGTAGGGAATTCACATTTTCCAATTTGGGCTCCCTCTTTTATAATGCGATTCTGACTGTACCTCATACCATGCGCATGTGCATGAAAGTGTCAACCCTCTTTTTCCTTAGGTGTATGGTGTCCCCCAAGAATATTGGTGTACCCCATTTTCCATAGATTGTGTACGGTTTCTTTTATTCTCATTAGCATTGAAACACCACCTGCATCCTGTGGTTAAGGCACGTGTTAGAAAAAATGTATCTCTAGGGCATTTTGTGATCTTATGGCTAATCGTTTGCAATACTGCCCCTTGGCACTTCTTTTCCCATAATCTTATGGCATCAGGTTATTCTTCGGTTACTTACTTATGTCAAGTATTTCTTAACTCTAAGGCTTAATGTGGCTAAGCTACCAACCTGTAGGCCTCAGCCTGTAAGGCTGCATTTCAGCCCTAGTTACTTAGACACCTAATACATACTTGTCCCTTCTAACTAGTAATCAAATGTAGGATTATAGAAGTGTAACAGCACACAATATATGAATGATAAAATAATTGGCTACAAAGTAATTCCTTTTATTTGTTTTAAACATGCTGACTGTTAAATACATCAGGTGACCCCTCATTCTTGTCCTGTGAAGCGCTAAATAACACTTCCCTGTTCACTCTCTCCACACCTGTCATGATTGTATAGACCTCTCTCATATCCTCCCTCAGCTGTCTCTTTTCTAAACTGAACAGTCCCAGTCTTTTTAATGTCCCCTCATATGGAAGCTGTTCTGTCCCCATAATCCTTTTTCTTCTCTCTACCGTCTTCCAATTCCAATAGATTTTTTTTTTTTTGAGATGGGCCAACTGGCATTGCACACAGTATTCCAGATCTGAGGGTACCATGGATTTATACAGTGACATTATGATATTTTCTGTCTTATTATCTACCCCTTTTGTTATGGTTCCTGAGGTCTCTCTTATTAATATGTTGCATGGGAGCCAGCAGCCTGCTCGTTGTGATTTAACAGCCATAAAGGCCCATTAGCTGCACAAATCCAGTGTACCAAACCCCCCACCAGATTGTAAATCATGTCGATCTTGAGAGGCTGATGTCCAAATACCATACCCTGAATGGTCACTGACACCGTGATGGTAATATACTTTGAAAACAGATGTTCCCTCAGGAGAAGAAAGCACTTCTGCTATGGAAATAATTGCTAAAGTGATATTTATTTTTTTAAATCTGAAACCTTGTCTGCCTCCTCCTTGCTGCTGGGTTACTGAGTTCTGGGCAATGGAAAGTGCCACCCGCTTAAAAGTTTTATTATCTCCTGTATTGTGTGAGAGAGAATGAATGCGGGGGGGGGGGGGGGGAGGGGGGGAGGAAAAAACACTTATGATTAATTATAGGGGGGGTTTTGTGCTCTGCCATCAGAAAATGTCAATCTCTCTCCTGGATCCCTCATAGCAGTTGCCAGTGCTTTAAAAACCCAAAACACAGTGAAAATCTAGATTAGATGGAGAAAATCTCTGAGGATGCCTTGGAAACACTGGGAAAGCAAAAGATCAAGCTCGCTGTCATTGTGATATGATTGACCTGGAGACTTTAGTCATGAGAAGGGCTTGGGTCTTAATGAAGAGGCCAAGGACTGATGGCACGTGGTGCCCATAAAGTTGTGGGCCTACATTCTCAAAAGGACGAGTGATTTTTTGGTGCTCAGATTGAAGCATGAAATTTATTTTTTTTTTTAGGGCCAGAAGGGACCCTCCGATTATACAGGAGGTCAAAGTTGATAACAGAGGCCATAACATTTCACCCAGTTAGCCCTACATTGAGCCCAAAGGAGCCTGATTGTTAGAGAGTAGAGCTCAGCACTTTCTGAAAATCAGGTTCCTTTAAAGATGTCTCAAGTTGGGCACTCAAAATCACTAGTCACCCTTGAAAATGTATGCCCTTATCTTATCACATGAGGGAAAAGGAACACTTATGGGAAGAGGATTTTCAGGCGAACTTGCCATGCTGCTGTTTGTGCAGTACCCCTCTCCCTCTTCCCCCCCACTCCCCTCCCTGGAGGTACAGGGCAAAGCTCCAGGTTTGTCAATCCAGTACTTTTTAAAAAGGGATTTAGAGGTGGTAAAAAGGATTGAAATCCTCTTCTCTTGAACTCAGAAGGGCTTAAGGAGAGAGAGTTAGTTTAAGATGGCTTGACTCACTTAGGGGTGGGAGTGGGGGGAAAGGTTTTATCCTCAATAGCCAAGGAAATGGTTTTGACTCTTAGTGAGGTCTCAGTCTGACCTTCAGTATTGTGAGCACAATTTGGCATCTACCATTAAATGTGAGTGGAAAATGTGCACCCATTTAGATGCTTAACTACTTGATACGCAGGGGCAATTTGGGGGTGGAAACAGGTTTCTAAATGGGTGCATATAGTATAAAAGGGTGGCTGTATACAGGTACACACCCAACATTTAACATGAAACCAAACACCCAGCTCCCCCCCCCATGCAAATGTATCCCTCCCTCAACCAAATCTTGCCCTCCACAGCAGCCTGAACTCTGCAGCCACTGCTAAAAGTCATCAACCAGGGCCCCTCACCGACAGCACTGCCAGCCTTCTTCTCCCTTTAAACTGAGGGGGATCCTGCTCAGAGGCCTCTGGTGATCACAGCTGTAGCCGTGTGGCATGCAGAGAGAAACATTCCCTCAAGTAGGGAGGTCCCAAGCTATTTAGATCACTTAAATGTAGGGGGCCTTCGGTATTTTTAATCACCCTAAATCTGTAGGTACTATCAGATGAGCATGATGTAGCCAGGACAGCATGTTAATACTGTAGAGGAGGCTAGGTCAATGGAGACCCTTCAGGACCAGAGTTTATTTATTTTAAACGTATTCCTTGGAAGGTCCAATGCCAGCTCTGGGATCAAATTCTTCCACTGGTTGTGATTTATCCATTTCAGAAATGGTGCTACTGCAAATTCCAAAATGTTGCTGATGTGCATTCCTTCCCTTGGTGAGCGGTAAACGTGGGAGGTACTAACGGATTACGAAGGGCTGCCTAACTGAGAGTTGTTTCTTTAGACACGGATTATTAGAATAAATGTGTACCAGAGTGTTGCTGAGAGTAAGGTTATGAAGGATGATGGCCTAGATCCTCAAAGGTATTAGGTATTGATTTCAATCAGAGTTTGGTGTCTAAATACCTTTTGAGGATCTCGGCCGCTGTGGAACAGTTCTTCCTGATTACAGGTTGCTAACAAGCTTTGGGATAGATACTGCTAGAGATCTCTCTACACAGAGTGACATGGAGACAGGACATGCACAAAGTGATGGCTGGAGAAGTATTAGTAATTGTTAAGCTAAATGCACCTTCTGAGCTGAATTGTCTTTAGCCCTCTGTAGCTAACTAAAACCTATATAGCCAAATAGCATGGGTGAAAGTGACTTAGGCAGACTTGGCAACACCTGTTTTTATGGAAATACAATTCTATCACTCTTTCAAAAGCTACCTGACGGGAAAGGAAACAATTTCAGCTTGTGGAGAAAGAAGTTCTTGAAATTTAACACTGGGGAGCCATCTCCCCTACAAGAAATAACAAATGGAAAAGAGACCCTTTTTAAAAAAGAAATCAGCATGTTAGAAATAATGGAGAATGCACATTGTAAATGGTATAATTATACCACTGAACGTTGTATATTATTTTATATCAAGGCTTTCTCACAGTATAAGCTGAGAGACGGAGTCTTCTCTTCTAAATCTAGAGCTGAAGGAGCTAATCTTGTCTGCATAAAGTTGAGCCCAAGGAAAATTGCAATGGTTTGCAGCAAAGCTATGGCACTGTGTGCATTTGACAGCAACGATACTTACGTTTGGAATAGAAGAAAAGGAGATTTCTGTAGGTGGCAGTTTTAAAGGGTGGATAAAGTCTGCAAATCCTGACTGGCCTTTTTCGGTGCTGATTCCTAATGGACATTTTACCCCAGGCCCCATCCTGCTTCAGAGGCTGTAGGAAAACCCCTGTGAAAGAACTGCTGACATCACTAGCAGTGACATCACCAGATGGGGTGGAGCCTTGTGGGTGACTGGAATGTGGATCTCCAGGGAGGCAGAGCTGGGAATTGTGGCAGGGCACACACAGGGCATGACAGAGTGGGAATTTTCTGTAGTATGTTGCATGAATACTGGGTGTCTCAGTTTCCCCTATATGCTGCATTGTTAACTAGGTGGTAGGAAAGGGCTGTTTACTCTCTGCAGAGGCCCAGAGATACAGGTGTGACTGATGCCTATCTGTCTCAGGTTTGGGGTCCAGATCAATGGAGAGTTTGGGAAGACAATGGCAAATGCAATCGCTGGGATGTTTGGTACCTAGCAACTAACAACCATGGATGGTCCGGCTCTCTGCCGGAAGCCAGCTGTGTTTGACCAGCTGGACAACAAAGAACTGAGGAGGGTCCAGATGGGGCTGGCCCAGGAACTTGAACAAAGACAACACAGAGGGACAGAGCAGGAGCCAAGGGGGGAGCTGCCGGAGGTAAGTGCTGCCCAGCAAGAGGTCACACCCCAACCCACAGCCGTGAGCCCCCTCTCAGAGCCATCACCCTGAACCCTCTCCTGCACCCTGAACCCCAGCCCTGACCCCCCCCTCCCAGAGCCAGCACCCTTACCCCCTCTTGCACCCCAACACTCTGCCCAGCCCGAAGCCCCTTCCTGCACCCAAACTCCCTCCCAGAGCTTGCACCCCTCACCCACTCCTGCATCCAACCTCCTGCCCCAGGCTCAGCCCAGAGCCCCCTCCCACGCTGCGCACCCCTCAGCCCCAGCCCAGAGCCCGCAATCCCTCACACACGCCAAACCCTTATTCCAGCCTGGTGAAAGTGAGTGAGGGTGGGGGAGAGCAAGTGATGGCGAGAGGGCGGGGATGGAGTAAGTGGGTCTCTGGGGAAGTGATGGGGCCTCGGAGAAGGGGTGAGGTAGATTCTTTAAATTCAAAAGTGATCTTCGGTGTAAAAAGGTTGGAGACCACTTGTCATAAATATAAAGGGAAGGGTAAACCCCTTTAAAATCCCTCCTGGCCAGAGGAAAACTCCTCTCACCTGTAAAGGGTTAAGAAGCTAAAGGTAACCTCGCTGGCACCTGACTAAAATGACCAATGAGGAGACAAGATACTTTCAAAAGCTGGGAGGAGGGAGAGAAACAAAGGGTCTCTGTCTGTCTATATGCTGCTTTTGTCGGGGATAGACCAGGAATGGAGTCTTAGAACTTTTAGTAAGTAATCTAGCTAGGTATGTGTTAGATTATGATTTCTTTAAATGGCTGAGAAAAGAATTGTGCTGAATAGAATAACTATTTCTGTCTGTGTATCTTTTTTGTAACTTAAGGTTTTGCCTAGAGGGGTTCTCTATGTTTTGAATCTAATTACCCTGTAAGGTATCTACCATCCTGATTTTACAGAGGGGATTTCTTTACTTCTATTTACTCCTATTTCTATTACAAGTCTTCTTGTAAGAAAACTGAATGCTTTTTCATTGTTCTCAGATCCAAGGGTTTGGGTCTGTGGTCACCTATGGAAATTGGTGAGGCTTTTTACCAAACCTTGTCCAGGAAGTGGGGTGCAAGGTTTGGGGAAGTATTTGGGGGGAAAGACGTTTCCAAACAGCTCTTCCCCAGTAACCAGTATTTGTTTGGTGATGGTAGCGGCCAATCCAAGGACAAAGGGTGGAATATTTTGTACTTTGGGGAAGTTTTTGACCTAAGCTGGTAAAGATAAGCTTAGGAGGTTTTCATGCAGGTCCCCACATCTGTACCCTTGCGTTCAGAGTGGGGGAGGAACCTTGACACCACTGTTCTAGAGGCTGTTTCAAAGCTGGGTCATAGCACCAATCTTTTGGGGAACAAGGAGTTGGAGGGTATCATGGATCCACAGAACCGGTGCTATGACCCCAGCTTTGGAACAGCCTCTGGGAGGACCCCCTATAGGTCTCACTCTTCCTCCAGGTAAGCTTCAACACCTCCTTAGGCTGAACGTCTGGTCCTTCAGCACCCCTGCTTCACACTGTGAGCTCTATTCAGCGAGTCCCACTGAGGCAGACCCCCAAGGGAGACTTGTACAATCTTAAGGAGCAATGTATCTCAGTCAGCATCTGTTGTGACATTAACACAGCATTGACAAACAGAATTTATTAGTCAACTGAAACACAGCATAGGAAGTCCTAGGTTAGCAGAGGGAAAAGAAAGTTGCAGCATAGTCCATCCTGGTCAACAAAGAGCCCAAAGCCCTGTCCCTCTGACCTCTCTTTGTCCCAGTTCAGGCATGCCCCTGACTGCTTCCAGCAGCCAACTCTTAACTTCTAACTCATGCACCCCCAGTCCTTTGTTCTCCAGCTAGGCAAACACTGCTTGGCTTCCTGCAGAAAGCTTGGCCAGCCATGGTTGTTGGTTGCTTCGTACCAAGTCCCAGTGATTGGATTTGCCATTGACTTCTCAAAAACTCCATTGATACAGGGCCGAAACCCCAGACAGCTAAGAGCCATTCACACCTGAGTTTCTGGGCCTCTGCAGAGAGCAAACAACCCTTTCTACTCCCTAGGTAACACTGCAGCACATAGCGGAAATTGAGGCACACATAGGATTTGCAAAAATCCCCACTTGGTCACAGAGGGTCAGAAGGTCTGACTAGACTTGCCTGGAAAGGTGGGCTAACTTAACAAGGGTTAGTAGAGCTGTGAGAATGGAATCTGAAGAGAGCTCAGCTTGTGTCCTGAGTCCCAGCAGCTTCCCACATTGGTAGATCTTGGTGGGCTCTCGGGGGGAGAGATTCCAAAAGCCATCCCTGTAACCACTCAGCAATGGTTGATGCTGAGAGGTGACACCAGACACACACAAGTCACAGCACAATGTGTATATTTGTAAAGAATTAAGAAGCTCAAAATAGATTTGTATAGCCAGGGAAAGCTGTGTTTTCTGTATATAAAACTATTTAATTAATGCTTCACATTCCATATTAGATTATATTTGTTCTTAGCATAATAAATAAGATACTTTATTTTCACTAACTCTAAGATGAAGTCTCATATGGTCTACTAAATTATTTAGACATCTGACTGCCACTTCCAACAGTGACACTACATCATAATTACCACATACTAGAGTGACAAGTGACACCATCATAGGACCTAATCACATTAGCCACGCCATCAGGGGCTCGTTCACCTGCACATCTACCAATGTGAGATACGCCCTATGCCAGCAATTCCCCTTTGCCATGTACATTGGCCAAACCGGACAGTCTCTACGCAAAAGAATAAATGGACACAAATCTGACATCAGGAATCATAACATTCAAAAACCAGTAGGAGAACACTTCAGCATCTCTGGCCACTCAGTAAAAGATTTAAGGGTGGCAATTTTGCAACAGCAAAGCTTCAAAAACAGACTCCAAGAGAAACTGCTGAGCTTGAATTAATATGCAAACTAGATACTATTAACTTGGGTTTGAACAGAGACTGGAGTGGCTGGGTCATTATACATATTGAATCTATTTCCCCTGTTAAGTATCCTCACACCTTCTTGTCAACTGTCTAAATGGGCCACCTTGATTATCACTACAAAATTTTTTTTTCTCCTGCTGATAATAGCTCATCTTAATGAATTAGCCTCTTACAGTTTGTATGGCAACTTGCACCTTCTCTGTGTGTGTGTGTGTGTGTGTGTGTGTGTGTATATATATATATATCTTTTTACTATATTTTCCATTCTATGCGTCCGATGAAGTGGGATGTAGCCCACGAAAGCTTATGCTCTAATAAATTTGTTAGTCTCTAAGGTGCCACAAGTATTCCTGTTCTTTTTGAGGATACAGACTAACATGGCTGCTACTCTGAAACCTGACATACTAGAGTGTATCTCTGGGTTTCCGGCTCCCAGGAAGAAAAGGCTGAAACCTTTTAAAATTAAGTTTAAATGAGACAAGGAGTGAATATTAGATGGTAGTCATGGCAGCTGTTCACCACAGAGGGAGGAGGTTGTCACAAGACCCATTAACTTCAATGAGAGAGAACAATATCTAGCCCCAGATAAGGAACTTTAATACTTTTTTTTATTGAAGTCACCAGGTCCATTTGTCAAACTGGACTCTATCCTTCAGTCCCATGAACTTCCATCACTTCAGGGAATAAGAGGAAATTTTTTTAGGACACCATGTTCTTCACTCTAAATGCTATAGTTGGCCAAATGTCACTTCTGGAAACATTGTAACTCAAGTTAGTGGGTTGTACGGGGCCATTTCAGAGACATTGCTCTGCTAAAATCTAGCTTTATACCCTTAGCCTCAGATCCTAGCATTTCCCTTTCAAAATGCTAGCTGCATCAGTTTGGATTGTTAGTATACTTTGAATTCTGTTATTTGAGTCCTGCAAATGTAACTCCTGTCCTTTAATGAAAGACTGTCTTGCTGGGGGGGGCGAGCGAGCAAGCAAACGACTTTAAAATACAATGGGGCAATTCTTATCTCTTTTACAGTGATGTTACACCGTTGAAACTAAAGGAGTTATTCTGGATTTACACCAGCTTAACTGAAATCCATAATACACACACATTTATGAGACACTATCATTCACCCACTTCCCCTGCTCATAATGTTATTTTCCCCTCAGTGTTTCTCACTGTGTTTACTAGCTACTAATACTGTTTGTGTTTCAAATGGTATTTTCTTCCCTGGGAGGCCAGCTGTTGCTGTTAGAGCCTGCACAGAAATCACAATGGCTGCATTGCAACAGTAGAATCACTTCATGGCCCCACATTGTGATGTCAGTTTGATTATGATTTCACTGAAAGGTGGAGCAGAAAACGTCTGGAAGCAAGTGAGAGACCCCAAAACATGTCTCTTCAGCAACAGCCATTGAAGTCCCAGTTCTGTCTTTTTCCTCCAATGAGAAGCAGAAAGTGGTAGAATTGCAGGTCAGCTTAGTTCTTCAAAGCACAAAAAGCTAAGAGCCATACAGACTTCCTAACTGCGCTGATTGAGGAAGGGACCCCTAAAGATCTCACAGAGGGAGCTCCACAGGCTCATGAGTCAGTTGCCGCTCATCTTGCTGGAGTCCGAGAAATTTGAGAAACCCCGTCCTGTCCTGACTTGTCACTGAAGAGCTGCGTGTTGGGTTTTCTCTCTTACTTCCCATCTCTGTTCATCTCCATCCTACAGTGAAGTCCTAATGCAAGCGATGTCAGTCTGTTGCCATGGGAATGATTTATTGCCAGAGAAGCTTGCTTTCTCTCAAGGGGGAGGCCAGAACTTGACCTAAGGGTACAGGGCTCAGGAAGGAGAAAGGGAAGAATCTGGGGGGTTGGGGGATGGGCAGGAGTGAAGAGGGCTGTTGGGACAGTAGGGTAAGAGGTGGGAGATGAGGGGTGGAGATTAAAGTGAATGGGGGACGCAAGAAGGAGGGAGACTGGGATGTAGGGGGAATGTGGAAGGAAAGAACACAAAGCCAAGTGGGAAGAAGAATGAGAGGGGACAGAGGGAGAGAGAATAAAGAGCACAGATGTTGGAAGTCAGTAAGAGATGCAAGACACAGCGGAAGAAAAGAGAGGAGGGTGAAAGAATGCAGAGAAGCAGCAGCAGTATACTTTCATTTAAAAAAAAAATTATGTAATTGAAAGACGAGATGTTACCAGTAATTGTACATCCTATCAGTGCAGGTGCACAGATGGTGTTTTCCACTTGTGAATCAGGATTGAGCAGGATGGGTACTGCTAGAACAGGGGTGGGCAAACTACGGCCCAGGGGCCACATCTGGCCCTCCAGATGTTTTAATCCAGCCCTTGAGCTCCCACTGGGGAGAGAAGTCTAGGGCTTGCACTGCTTTGCACGAAGCAGTGGCAGATCTCCCCTCCGGCTCCTATGTATAGGGGCAGCCAAGGGCATCTGCATGCTGCCCCCACCCCAAGCTCCCATTGGCCGGGAACCACAACCAATGGGAGCTTCAAGGGTGGTGCCTGCGGACAGGGCAGCATACAGAGCTGTGTGTCTTTGCCTCCGCGTAGGAGCCAGAGGGGGAACATGCCACTGCTTTTGGGAGCTGTTTGAGGTAAGTGCTGCCCAGAGCCTGCACCCCTGACCCCATCCTGCACCAACCCTGATCCCCCTCCCGCCCTCTGAACCCAGCCCGGAGCACACTCCTGCACCCCCAACCCCTCATCCCCATCCCAGAGCCATCACCCCCAGCCAGAGCCCTCATGCCCCCCACACCCCAACCCTGAATTTCGTGAGCGTTCATGGCATACCATACAATTTCCATACCCAGATGTGGCCCTTGGGCCAAAAAGTTTGCCCACCCCATGCTAGAGTTTACTCTTATCCGTGGCATCTCTAAAGAGTAATTTAATATTTTTAACAACTTTTGAAATGCACCAGTTAGGGGTGGGGTTTTTTAAAGTTTTTGCTACCTGAACCCCTTACAAAGGATTTATGTGTTATCTGAAAAGCTTATTCTTGATATCTAATGAAAAGAGTGCCCCTGAAATCAAGCCCTGCCAGAAACTGAGCCTTTACATCAGCACCAGCAAAGATAGAAGGGGATCCTATTTTGATTAAATTTAATGTTTGTTTAACAGGAAAGTTTTGCAACTTCCCCCCTCAATATTTTTAAGGAACCTGTGATGGGGCGTAACCCCCATAACCTGCAAGGCAAGGGAAAGAACCCCAGTGAGTCAGACTCTGCACCTGGGGGATGAATAACTAGTTACCTCCTGGCCAGAGGAGATGGAGCTAGGCCTTATAAGTAGGCAGAGAGAACTCAGTCTGGAGGGGTTGGGCCTTGGGATAGGGTCAAAGACAGAAAATGATGGCAGAAGAGCACTGTAGGGGTAGATTAGAATTCTGCAGGGGAAGTCCTAAAGTAGAGACAACAGGGGAGCTACAGTGAAGCCTGAGAGGGGTGGAAGGGGCATTTAGTTTGAAGATTTGTTTGGATTTGTTCATTCTACTCTGGAATGGGTTTAGACTTTAGCCACAGAATCCCCTGATGGGGAAGCTGGGAGCTTAAAAAGGCCTTGGCACGCCCAAGTGAGAGCCCGATAGTGCGTGCTAGAGATGAGGACCCCTGTATAAGGCTGCAACCAGAGAAGAGGGGGCACCCATAAGGTGAGGAGGTGCTTATGGGACCCCTATAGTCCAGGAATTTGAGTGCATCCAGCCCAAAAAGCACAATAAAATACTGGTCCTGGCCAAGTCAGTTTCTTTATATTCTTGCATCCCCAAAACCCTACAGTAAAACTCTGCTAAGGTTACAAAGTCAAACACTAAAAAGTTGGGAGATGCCAGAAACTTTAATTCCATCCCCTTAGGTGCCTGCATTATGATGCAATCTTTAATGATATGATCACCTACTATTTTTCCCAGATGTCCCTGGCCTCATTCAGCGAACGGGTAACTTTTCAATATTTCTTTTTATCCTCCTCATTCAGTGTATGGTCCCAGACTTCTTTCCCATACACTATTCAAGCCCTGCATTGAATACAAAACTATATTACTTTCCTGATGGGTGTTTCTATGGTGCTCTCACCATAGTATCTGAGTGCTTCATAAACAATGAATTCGCGTTCACAACACCCCTGTAAGGAGATATCCCCATTGTAGAGATGGGAGAACTGAGGTACAGAAAGATTAAGCCAAAAATTGCAAAAAAAGTCTATTAATTTTGGATGCCAAACGTGGAAACACACAGTCCCTGCTTTTCCAGAGTATTCTAGTGTTTTAGTCCATTTTATGTGTTCATAGCAGAACTCCCATTCACTTTGTTTACAGCTGTGAGTGTTCAGCACTTCTGCAAATCTGGCCCCAGGTGTCTCACATTGGGCACCCAGAAAATGAGGAACCCACAACTAATGGCCAACTGTGAACATTTTGGTATAAGTGACTTGCCCAGCATCACTCAGTGGTAGCGGCAGGGATAGAATCCAATTCTCCAAGGCAGCATTCAGCTGGGATAACCCTGAGACAATCTTTTTTCTTCCTGCAGTTCCCTGCTTCATTCACTACACACCTTTCAGCTTCTGCAACAGATAAAGCAGGGATCCTACAGGCAACAGTCTCATTACTGCATAAGCCTGTTTCATTCCAAGAGCCCCATCCATCCTGTGCACTGAATGAAGCAGGGGTCCTATCGAAAAAATAGTATGTTGTGTAATTAAAGACTATCTCATAATTAGGGCCCTATGTAAATCACTGTTTGTTTGTTTGTTTTAGAAAGTTCATGACTGTAAATGGCAAAGTATTTTACGACATTTACATGGAATTAATTTTACAAATAAAATTAGTCAATTTCAGGGATTGGATGATGTTTTACAAGTGACATCGGCACGACATTAAGAGAGAGGCCAATAAAAGTGTTAAGAATAATAAAGCTTGAATGGTGCATTTGGGGAAATACCAGTGAGGAGATAAGGTCAAAAGAAGCTTTATCAGGGACTTGTAAGTGGGGCATCTAAGAATATACAATAAAACTCCTTTTACCTCAGAAACCCTGACTTAGTTTATATCCCCCTACAATGGGTTCTTACATGTCCAGCATCAAATATCATCCATGCTTGTCCCCTCACTGTGCCTCAGTTTCCCTTGTGTTAGAGTCATCCTGATCTGTCAGTACTGTAATTATTTATGCTTCAGTTTCTTGTCTGGTGAGTGGGTGCCCACATGTCAGGGGGATAATTCATGCTTCAGTGTCCCTCTGGTAGAGTAGGCTGGCCCTTTAGCCAAACCATAAAGTTCTCCCCTTCCATAGCAACTGAAAGAGAGAGTCTGGATCAAAACAAAATAGTCCTTCAGCCCTGCACAGGCCAAACAGTCTCTTACTGTGCCAGTCTAATCTAATGGTTTCTTTATCCTCCTTGGGCTCAATAGTCCTTCCCCAGGGTCCAGCCTCATCCTACCCTCATTGAGGCAGGTCTTGGAAAGTGGGTGGGTGGGGGTTAAGGGCATGGGCATAGTTTGGGAGGAAGAGGGGCATCCCCCCCTCCCCAAACTGCAAGTCTCAGGCAGTTGCAGAATTTACCCTCCTTCTCCAGGTTCTTGTAGGACTCCTCGCAGTCCCTTTCCTTCAGCCCTTCCCAGCTACTTCTTCAGCTGTCTTCATGGAGTGATACCTTCAGGACTTGTCTCAACCCTGGTTTCCCACCTCTCTCTAGAGCAGTGGTTCCCAAACTTGTTCCACCGCTTGTGCAGGGAAAGCCTCTGGTGGGCTGGGCCGGTTTGTTTACCTGCTGCGTCCACAGGTTCGGCCGATCACGGCTCCCAGTAGCCGCGGTTCACTGCTCCAGGCCAATGGGAGCTGCTGGAAGTGGTGGCCAGCATGTCCCTCGGCCCGCGCCGCTTTCAGTGGTGGAACAAGTTTGGGAACTGCTGCTCTAGACAGAGCCACAACAATCTGGTCTCTCACCCACCTGGGCTATCAGCTGCTTTTTATTTTTTTAACTTGGTCATCACATGATCCTTCTGTCACACAATCTGGGAGGAAATCCAGGGACAGTAGGGTAGGGAGGACTGAGCCTGATCTCCTCTTAGAAGCTCAGCTCACCTGTGACACCCCTAAAGCCAAGATTTAGCAAGGAAATGTTCCTGTGACCCAAACTTCCCTCTTCTGAATGAATCCCAATGAGGTCTCTCATTCCCTCTGGATAAACAAGGTTGTGCTAGGGAGCGTGTGGATGTTTTCCTTTCGCCCCATGAGTCTGACAAGCTTGAATAATATGAACATATCCCCTCAACCTGCTGCACTTATAGAAACCACTGTATGAAAACACTCCTCCTTGGTACCTCTTTGGAATTGTGCATTTCTTTGCTTTCCATCTGTTTGCTCTCATATTTGTCCTGTCATGTGAATCAGACTGACTGACAACCAAGCAGCTTTTGCTGAAATAGGGGGTAGAGTGAGGGGTAAAACTTGGAGTAGAGAGCATATTTCGTGAATTTCCTCCACTGGGTGATAAATGGCAAGAGAGAGGGAAAAGAGAGAGAAGGCACTGCCCTTTCCATAAGGGGAAAATAGAGTTTAGTGTGCAGTAAATGTCTCATATTTCCAAGTCATTTTGGAGCACATTTGCCAAAATTTTAAAACAGATGGACTCATAATTCAAATACCTCACAAAATAAGTGTCGTTATTTTCCCATTTTTCACATGAGCTTGTAAGTAGGTCCCATATATCTTCAGCCCACTCTGCAGAGCTCCTTTTTTCCATGTTCGCTTCTGTTCCTTTCTGTCAATTAGACTCCAGTCGGGTTGTGATTTAAGAATGCATTTCATCAAAATAATCATGCCAAGTGCTGGAAAATGGCAAGTCAACAACCACCATGGGATACACGTCAACAGATGCCAGGAGCAGGATCAAAACTTTTCCTGATCTCATCAGTTCCTTGCCAGGATATCTGCATTTCAACTTTATAACCTACTTTAGGTGTTTATATGCCCTCCCCCACACTTGACCATTGCAGCCGAGCTCTTCGTTATTTTTAATGTATTTATCATCACAACAGCCCGCAGAGGTAGGGTAGTACAATTGTCCCTATTACAGATGGGGAAGTGAGGCACAGAGAGGCTAAGTGACTTGCCCGTGGTCTCACAGGAAGGTCTGTGGGAGAGCAGGGAATGTACCTATCTCCCAAAAATCCTAGGCTAGTGCCCTAACAACTGGACCATTGCCATCTAATCGTTCCTTTTTCTTTATTTGATTTTATTTTCTGAGAAAATGGAAATGAGCAGCATTGCCCTGTGATAATGCCAGCCATTTGCTTTTCCTTAGGTTAGATTAAATGTCATAGCCCAGCATGTGGTCTCATCTTTGACTCTTCTTCAGACGGCTGTTTCGTTCCCTAAACTTAGGATGAGGAGCCTTTTGCATAGGTATGCTAGCCATTGCTCCAAGTACCTTACCCTTGGTACCCTAACCCTAGGTTAGGGAGCCCTATGCATAGGTACCCTAACCATAGGATGGGGAGCCCTACCCTTATGAACCCTAACCCTGGCTCAAAGTACCCTATGCATAATTACCCAAACCTTACCATGGGGAGTCCTACCCTTAGAATCTCTATGCCTAGCTCCAAGAACCCTAAGCATAGGAACCTTTACAGTAGCTCCAAGTACCCTACCCATAGGAATCCTAACCCTAGTGACAAGTGCCATACCATAGGAGGCCTAAGCCTAGATCCAAATATACTACCCATAGGAACCCTAACCCTAACTCCATGTACGCTACCCACAGTAATCGTAACCCTAGCTCCAACTGCTATACCATAGGAACCCTAGCTCCAAATACACTACCCATAGGAACCCTAACCCTAGGTTGTGGAGTCCTACACATAGGAAGCCTAAACCTTGGTCGTAGATCCGTACCCACAGGAACCATTACCTGGCTCCAAATCCCCTCCCGCTAGGAGCTTTAACCTGTGGTCAGGGAGCCCTACCAACAGGATCCCTGATCCTAGCTCCAAGTGCCCTAGCCATAGAAACTCTAACCCAAGCTCTAAGAGCCCTACTCATAGGAACCCTAACGCTCGCTTCAAGTAACCAACCCATAGAAACTGTAACCCTAGGTCAGGGAGCCCTATTGATAGGAACCATAACACTTTCTCTGAGTACTCTACCCACAGCAACCCAAAACCTAGGTTGGGGTGCCATACCCATAAGAACCATAACCTTAGCTCCAAGCACCCTACACATAGGAACCCTAACCTTAGGCCATAGAGCCCTATCCATAGGAACTCTAACCCTAGCTCCAAGTACCTACCAATAGGAATCATAAACCTTGGTTGGGGATCCATACCCATAGGAACTCTAACCCTAGCTCCAAATACCCTACTCATTGGAACCCAGGAAGCCCTATCTTTAGTAACCCTAACTCTACCCAGGGAATTCCTACTGACTCCAAGCATAGCCATAAAACAAGGAGCCCTATCCTTAGTAACCCTAAGTCTAGCCTAGGGAACCAAACTGACCCCAAGCTTAATCCTAGAGTAGGGAAATCTACCTTTAGTAACGCTAACCCTAGCCTGGAGAACCCTTTGCTTGATACCCCTAACTCTGAGCCAGGGGAACCTTGCTCTTGGTAACCCTAACTCTAAGCCAAGGAGCCCTACCTTTGGTAACCCTAATCCTTGCCCAGCCAGGGAGATCTTCTGATCCCAAGTGTTATGCTAGCTGGAGAACCCAGCCTTTGTAACCCTAACAGTTACCCGGGGAGCCCTACACTTTGGAACCCTAATTCTAGCACAGAGAGCCTGACTCTTGGTAACCTTAACCATAGCCTGGGGAGCCCAATCCTTGGTAACTCATCCCTAGCCAAGGGAGCCCTACAGACCCAAAGTGTAATCCTAGCTCTGGGAACCCCACCCTTGAAAAGCCTACCCCAAAGCTGGGGAGCACTACCCTTGGAAAGCCTAACCCCAGGTAAGGGAGAACAACCCTTGGTAACCCTGACCCTATCCCTGGGAACCCAACCCTTGGTAACCCTATCCCTGGTAATCCTAGCCTGGAGAGTCTATCCCTGGTAACTCTACCCCAAGCCCAGAGACCCCTACCCTGGAGAGTCCTAGAACTGGGTTGCCCTAGCCCTAGGCTGGGTCACCCAGCCCTAGGCTGGGAAGCCCTACTGACCCCAATTGTAACCCTAGACTGGGGAGTCCTGCCCTTGCTAAGTGTAGCCTGAGCCTAGACAGCTCTATCCTGGGGAACCCTAACACTGGGTCTCCCTAGCCCAAGGCTGGGGAGCCCTATTGACCCCATGCATAACCCAAGCCCATAGAGCTCTACACTTTGGTGCCCTAACTCAAGACTGGGGAGCCCTACCCTTGGGAATCACATCCCTAGCCCAAGGAGCCAGACCACTGGTAACCTTAAGCCTAACCTGGGGAGCCTGACCTTTGGTAACTCATCCCTAGCCAAGGGAGCCCTAGAGACCCCAAGTGTAATCCTAGGCCTGGAAGCCCTGGCTTGGGAAAGCCTAGCCATAGACCTGGGAGCCATACCATTGGAAAGCCTAACCCTAGGCAAGGGAGAACGACCCTTGGTAACACTAACACTAACCCTAGCCCAGGGAGCCCTACCCCTGGTAGCCCTAGCCCCAGTCTGGGGAACCCAAGCCTAGGGACCCCTACCTTGGGGAGCTCTAGCACTGGGTCACCTTAGCCCTAGCCTGCGGAGCCCTACTGACCCCAACCCTAGTCCCAGTCTAGGGAGCCCGAGCCCTACCCCTGGTAACCCTAGCCCCAGTCTGGGGAGCCTGAGCCCTACCCCGGTAACCCTAGCCCCAGTCTGGGGAGCCCGAGCCCTACCCTGGTAACCCTAGCCAGAGGAGCCCTACCCTGGGGAGCTCTAGCACCTGGTCACACTAGCCCTAGGCTGCGGAGCTCTACTTTCCCAAAATGTTACCCTAACCCGAGCCAAGGGAGCCATATTGGCCCCCAAGCATAACCCTAGCTTGGGGAGCTGTACACTTGGTAACCCTAGCCCAGGGAGATCTATTGACCCCAGACATTACCCTAGCCCAGGGAGCCCTAACCTTTGGTAAGCCTAGCCTTATCCAGCGGAGCCCTCCCCTAGGTTACCCAGGAAGCCCTACCATTAGTAACTCTCACCCTAGCCTGGGAAGCCTGATTATTTATAAACCTAACCCTAGCTTGAGGAGTGGGTGGGTGAGATTCGGTGGCCTGCATTGTGCAGGAGGTCAGACTAGATGATCATAACAGTCCCATCTGACCTTAATATCTATGAATCTATGAATTGAGGAGCCTTTCAGACCCCCATGAGAACCATGGCCCAGGGATTCTATACTTTGTAAACCTAACCCTTGCTGCCCTTAGTAACCTTAACCCTTGCCAGGGGAGCCCCTTGGGTCAAGCTCTGTCTTTCTCCCCATCTGATTCTTTGGTCAGACGCCAGGTGAGAGCCCTGACTCTTTCCAGCAACCAGCTCTTATTCCCCCACCTCAGGTCTTCCCAGTTCTTTTTTCTGCAGCTGGGGAATGTTGCTTATCCGTCTCAGGGGTGTGAAAAATCCACCTCTCTGAGAAATGTCGTTATATCGACTTTAACCCCCTATGTTGGCAGGAGAGCTTCTGTTGCCATTATAACTGCTGCCTCTCATGGAGGTGAAGTTATGAAGACGATGGGAGAGCTCTCTCCCATTGGCTAGAGCAACTTCACCAGCCGTGCTACAGCTGCATCGGTGCAGCTGCACCTATGGAAATTTGTAGTGTAGATTTGACCTTAATGAACAGCTATTCAATATTTCGTTTTCTCTGTGTTGTCCAGGGTATGGCCCTAAGCGTTATTTACTGCATTCTGTTCAAACCCAGCTCTGAAAACAGAATTATTAATTTCCTCATAGGCTTTTCTATGATGCCCACCACAATGGTATCTACGGGCTTCACAAACATTAATGAATTTATTTTCACACCACCCCTGTGAGGTGAGAAATTCTTATCCCCATTTTATAGATGGGGGAACTGAGGCACAGAGAGTTTAAGTTCACATGTGTCCACTAATTGTAGATGGCCAATTTGAGACATCTAGAAGCTGATTTTTCAAAATACTTAGCAATACATAGCACTTCATATACAATATATTTTCAGTGCGTATGTGTTCAATGCAAAGCTCCCACTGACTTCAGTTGCAGCTGTAAGTGATCAGCAGTTCTGCAAACCAGGCCCTGGGATGTTATGTCAGGCACCCAGATAATGAGGAAAAACATAGTGAACACCTTTCTCTTCCTGCAAGCCTCTGCCTCATGCACTACACACCTTCCTACTTCTGCAACAACTGAGGCAAAGGTCCTACAGCTTTGTTCAGTTCACAACCCTGTTTCATCCCCACAACACTGCCCATCCTGTGCACTGAATGAGGCAAGGGTCCTGTGGAAAAAATAATATGTGATCATGTAATTCAGGACTGTGTTATAATGCATGTATGCACACAACGGGTCCAAATTAATGTTGCAGAGGCAACCATCATCCTGGCATTCCCTGACTTTTGAGTGCTTGACTTTGCAAACCTATCATGTAATTTGTTGTATGTAATTTCCTATGTTTTTAAAAAGGAACACTGAAAAAACAGAAGTTCTACCATGTGGCAACATATTGATACCCTCAGGGTGGACCCTTTAGCTCCACCACACGGAGCTCTGCCACTTGAGCTAACAGAGTAACTGATAGTAATAGCAGGTGATTACCCTTTATGTGGACCAACACTAAAGGAAGATGAGACACTTTGCCAGAGGGATTCACATACATTTGCTGAAAGCAGAGGAATGGTGAGAGGCAGAAGTCTTTGGTTCCATTCCATCCTTTGGTGGGAGTGTGCTGTAGTGCGCATAGACTCTTCTGCCCATTTGACCTTTTCTGCCCCTTCTCCTCCAACTTGTCCCAGTCCCAGTTTCCTTGCCCAGCCAGTCCCAGTTTTCCCCTCCTGAGTCCCCATCCTAGTTTCTGCCCACAATTCTAAATCCTATTCTCTTTGCCCATCCAGTCCCATTTCTCACATTATCTGGCTCTTTGTCCCCAGTTTCCTTGCTCAGCCAGACCCAATCTCATCCTCCTAACATCTCAACCAATCTCTCTCTCTCTCTCCACTCCCCTACAGTTTACAGTTTACAGTAATCCCCCCGCCCATGCCCATGTTCCCCATCCCCACTGGCTCCCAGTCTCCCTCCCAGAGCTGTTCATTCAATCTCAATGGGACCAGCCCCGCACCCCCCCCCAACAGCTCCTCTTCCCAGTATCTTTGCTCGGCCAGTCCCAGTTCTCCTCCCCTACCTTTGCTTCTCATCAGATATGTCTCCCTCCCAGTTCCTTTCCCTGCCTTACTGGTTCCCACTCCCAATGTTGCCTTTTGTGGTCCTCATCGGCTCTTGGTTCCCACCTCATTTCTTTCCCGGTTCCCAGTCTCCCTCACAACACCCAGTCCCAGTTTTCCTCTTGCCCTCCCTCCTGCCCCGCTAGCCTCCAGTCCCAGCCTTTCCCTTATGTTCCTTGCCCAAATCTACTTTCCTCTGTCCCAACCCTGAGTTCCAGCTCTTGTCCCCTCTGCCTTCATGTCAGTCAGCTTCCTCCTCCACATTGCGTGGATGTCAATGAGGTGGCATTGAGAGATCAGGAGAGGAACAGGGTGCCTGCTGTCAATTTCCAGGATCCAGTCCACAGCAGCTGGGAACTGCAATTGTCAGAAAAGTCTTGTTCAGTGTGGATGGTGTGATGGGTTCTGTCACAGAGACCCCCTTGGGACTTTCACCTGACGTGCTGAGATTACCTCTGAGCCAGTTTTCCCTGCCAGCTTGGGACTCCAGAACCCTGTCTTGTTGAGCCAGACATGCAAGCCTGCTGCAACATAGACCAAGGGCCTCCAAAGCTGCAGGTTTTAACTAAAAACCACTCAGCAGGTTACCTATCTCCAGCACCCAGACATCCAGCTCCCAATGGGATCCAAACCCCAAATAAATCTGTTTTACTCTGTATAAAGCTTATACAGAGTAAATTGTCCACCCTCTATAACACTGATAGAGAGTTGTTGCACAGCTGTTTGCTCCCCCAGGTATTAATCACTTATTCTGGGTTTACTAATAAACAAAAGTGATTTTATTAAGTATAAAAAGTAGGATTTAAGTGGTTCAAAGTAATAACAGACAGAATAAAGTAAGTCACCAAGCAAAATAAAACAAAACACACAAGTCTAAGCCTAATACATTAAGAAACTGATTACAGGTAAATCTCACCCTTAGAGATGTTCCAATAAGCTTCTTTCACAGACTAGACTCCTTCCTAGTCTGGGCCCAATCCTTTCCCCGGTACAGTCCTTGTTAGTTTCAGCAGGCATCTTGAGTGAAAGGCAAGGGCTTTCTCATGACTGGGAGCCTCTTGTTCTGTTCCACCACCTTTTATATCCTTGGCATAAGGCGGGAATATTTTGTCTCTCTGGGTTCCCACCCCTCCTTCTAAATGGAAAAGCACCGGGTTTAAGATGGATTCCAGTATCAGGTGCCATGTTCGCATGTCCTATGAGACCCCCTCCATTCTTCCAGGGCTGGTCTGCACATATAGCAGAAGGCTTGCAGGAAAATAAACCATTTACAACCAATCATCCTAGTCAATGGGAGCCGTCAAGATTCTAAACCACCATTAATGGCCCACACTTCGCATAATTACAATAGAACCTCAGAGTTATACTTCATATTCCTAGTTTCAGATACAAGAATGTTACATTCATACAAATAGGATGGACACACTCAGTAGATTATAAGCTCTAAAATTATACCTTACAAGAGACCTTTTGCATAAAGCATATTTCAGTTACATTATATTCACACTTACAAACATATTTTTATAAAGCATATGGAGTGCCACGTCACAGATGGAATCTTTTGGGAATTTAGCTGTGGAGTTCTAGGAAGTGTCTACTGAGCATGTGTGAACTGCACATTTTCAAAGTCTTATAATGCGGCTAAATTTGGGCAGATTTTCAAAGTAATGCCAACAGGAACATCCCAGACACAAAAGCCATTCTCTTGCCAAATATCAAGACCTTGCTCCAAAGTAGAGGGGCATTAGAGCTTCTCAGAGAAAAAGTCACCAGAGTTTTTTAACACAGGCAAAATGTATTTCCCCTTATACTCATTCTCAGAATCAGCTAAAGTGTTTTGGCTGACATTTTCCAAAAACATTCAGGGACAGTCAGACACCTGGCATGGAATTTTTCAGCCCAACCCATTAAAGTTTGGAAAAGTTATAAACAACAAAAACTGTGTCTTATAATGGGAAGTGTAGGGCCACCATAATAGTAGACGTTGCTACCATAATAACAGATGCTGCTATAATATGGGATCAGACTCTGACAAAACCTCCTGCCTCCCTCACCCTCAGGTATACTTTCCTCATCTTTTAAATTCTGACACAATGGTGAGGCTAATTCAGAAGTTTTTCAGAAGTCTAAATTTCAAATATCAGGTAACCTAAAAAGTAGCTTGTGTGTGTCGCTCCATTACTTTCCTGTTTCACTTCTAACCAGACCTTGTCACCCTTCTCCAGCTTAAGGACTGTACTTCCTGACATATTTTCATAAGAGTTTAGGGTGGTCTGATATGATCCTATCACCGCTTGGCTGTTTTTCATTAGCTGAATGGTCGTGGTGTTCCGGTACAACTCTACATTGTAGCCAAAGTAATAAACTCCAGGTATTTGACAAGTGAAAATTCCAGTGGCCTTATCAAAATGTTGCTGATCATTGTATAAGATTTCATGAAATATAATTGGTTGTTTAGGAGCTGGATAGTTTTTGGCAAGTTGCATTGCAAAAGCAGATTTCTGACGTGGTGAGCATTCTCCTGGGCTTCCTTGTGGGCCGGTGGGACCTGGTTGTCCACTTTCGCTCTTTGGTCCCATTGGACCTAGTTTTCCTGGAGGGCCCTGTGGCCCACGCATTCCTGTGGAACCTGAAAAAGATTAAAAAAGAATGAGCTAGAAGCAGATACTTTTCCATTTGTTCTCATCCTGCTCTAATGTGACTCATTTAAAATCCCCAAAAACTTCTTTGTTGACAATGCCTGCAGAGGGTTAGTTAGAGACACTGCCCAACAGGGTGGGATTAAACTACAATTTAAAGCATTGCAAACTCCCTAAAGTAAGAGAAATACTCATACCATACTCAAAAACTCTGTTCAAAGTAAAACAGCCTCAGCTTTAACTCCAGAAAAAACACGCTACTCCTAATTATTGTCCTTGGGAGTGAAAATGTTTGACTGACACACACTCTTTGTGGTTTATTCCTAATGCCCTGGAGTGTGCCTACGTGTTTAGGCTCATGAAGCATTCTCAGGTGGGATGTATGTCTACAACTGTGTATGTGGATGAAGAGTGAGTAGAGCTCTGTCTTTAACACTTCTGTGGGTGGATGTTGTCCCCTCTCTGGGGTCTCAGAGCAAGGAGGTGATCATTTATCCTAAAACAATGGAATTCATTCAGTGCTGGATGTAAGGCAGGGTCAGAGGGGAAGTGATTTGCAGATCCCCTATGCTGGAACTGCTGGGGGCTGGATTGCTGACCCCCCGCCCCCAATCCCCCGAGCAGTTTAATTTAGCTCGAACTTCCCTAATAGAGCTGGTCAAAAAATAATCCATTTTTTTTCTCCCCCAACAGAATTTTTTTTTGACAAAACAAACTTTCAAAACAAAACAAATTATTTATTTTTTGGGGGGAGGGGAGGAAACAAAATTGTAAACTTGAAGAAAAGTTTCACAGGGGAAATTTCACCCTCAGTGAGTTCTGTTCCCTGTCTTGTGCCCCCATAAAGCTCCTACGGCATTGCAAAAGTGGGGAATCACTGGGGGACAGCAATACCCTGGCTCCATCCTTGATATGCCCCCTTACCTCCTCAGAACTGCCTGAAACATGTATGTGTGGGCACTCAACGCCCCCACCACCACCACCTGAGAATGCTTTATGAGCCTAAACACTAAGTCTAACCCAGAGCATTAGGAATAAAGCACCAGGAGAGTGTGTCAGTCAAACATTTTCACTCCCTGGGAAGGCCATTAAGGTGGATTGAGAGGTAAGTTTTGTTTTATTTTTTACTTGCCAAAAACCCAGTTCAGGATTTTGTATTTCACTGCAAAGTCTCTCCATGATGAAATCATTCCTAACTGTTGTTATCCAAATGTCTCTTACTGCATTTCTCAGCAGAACATCTGGTGTCTAATATAAATACATACCATATTCTTACCTTCAGAAAGGGCAAATCTCTGATGTTAGGATCATAATTCTATTACTAAATAACTGTTGCTATGAAATGATTCTGGTTGTTCCAAATATGCAATGTATTGAATTCTGAATGAGAAAACTGGTGAAACAGTGCTATCGGAAGTTGGTATTGGATTAAATGACTCACTCAAATGTGACTTACCTGGTTCCCCTCTGAGTCCCTTCTCCCCTTTCTCCCCATTGAGCCCATTGTGCCCATTATGACCAGGAATTCCATTGTTCCCAGGAGGACCTTGGGGTCCTGGGAGACATGGAACAAGAGGGTTTTTTTCCTGTACTGCCATAGTGACTGAAACAGCCAAAATCCAGACCCCTGGAGGGGGAGAAAGGGGAAAGCCATTCATTAGAGCTTGCTAGCAGTGATTTTCTACAAGCAAAATACAAAAACAGCCATATAGATTGGGGTTCCAGGATGTGAACTGCACAATATTTCTCAGCCTACCACTACTCAAATCATCATTAATCACATTTATTATGTTAGTGCCTAAGGGCCACCAAGATCAGGGCCCTATTGTGCTAGGCATTCTACAAACACAGGGCAGTAGGCCCCAGAGATCTGACAAATGTGGGCCAAAGCCTTAAAATAAGGGTGCTCTTGTATCTCAGTACAAATGATCCCCAGGTGGAATTTGGCCCTGGAGTGGAAGGGGCAGAGTAGGAGAAAGTTTTATATAATGGTAGCACTAGCAACTCTAGGCTCCCTAAAAGGTTTGGGTGCCCACCCCTTTCCCACACTAGAGGTGTGTACTTCTGGCCCCACTGAAGTCAGTGGCAGAAATCCTATTGACTGTGTTGGGGCTGGGATTTCACCCCAGATGTCTGACCTAACACAAAAAGAAAAGGAGGACTTGTGGCACCTTACAGACTAACCAATTTATTTGAGCATAAGCTTTTGTGAGCTACGAAAGCTTATGCTCAAATAAATTGGTTAGTCTCTAAGGTGCCACAAGTCTTCCTTTTCTTTTTGCGAATACAGACTAACACGGCTGCTACTCTGAGACCTAACACAGCGGCACAGAGAGGAACAAATGTTGCACCTTTTCAAAGACTATCGCCGTTGCTACTGAGCTGTTCCTGATCTTAGAGGCACTGTTCCTGCCTCCGGACTGAAACCGGCAGAATGCCTTTGGAGCCTGCCTTGGTGCAGTGCGCAGCCTTCCCCACACAAAGCCACCCTTCCCAGTGCTGGGGTGTTAACAGCCACAATTAAGCCCACTGTATTAATGAGGGATGGAGGGCCTGATTGCCCTCTCTGTCCCAGTTAGACACTGGCAGAGCTCCACTGATGCCCAGAGTTACTCCTGATTTTCCCCCAGCATGAGAGGAGAATCAAGCCATGTATCTCCACAAGAACGAAACTCACCTGATAAAAACACGCTGTGAGTTTCTCGTCTTTCCCGTGACATCCCGACAGCTGGAAAACCAGCTCCTTCGAGAGACCGTTTTCCTGAGTCACTGTATCCTGTTCCTCACCCTTCTGCTTAGGACCCTCAAAGACACAGCTATGACTAAACAGCTTCCTTCATCACTGCTTTGTGCACAGATGACCTACTGTGACCCTGCCTGTTCTAGTACTGACCTTCCTCCAACCAACAGGATACATTCCCTGCTTGCTTTCTGTTTGCTCATTGTGCTCTCGGGGCTGCTGTTGTAAGGCTGCTCTGCTCCACTCTGCTAGTTGCTGTATCTTTTTAAATAACAGTAATGAAAAATAACAGGCTATGTCTAACACAAATATTACTGACTAATCTAATTGCTGTATTTGTGTACGGAGCCAAATTCAGCCCTGGTATAATCCCATTGATGATAAGACAATTACACTAGGATGAATTTGGCTCATTTCCTTATTTTTTCTGCCAACTATCGCTGTGGGTCATACTCTGGCAGGCTGAATGTGGAACAGAGGGACTACAAGGGAAAAGACAGGCTGGTATAGCCAACTAGAGAAGCTAGTTGTTCAGGAATGCAGAGGCCTAGGTTTACATAAACATGATCTATCCGTATACAGGCCTGTTTGACCAGCTGTCTTTATTAAATTTCCTGGGCGGAGAGGGGAAGAATAGTTATGTACAAGAAAAAGTGGTGTTGAGACTTTGGGCAAATCTACATTGCAATCGGAGCCGTGACCGAGGATTGTGTAGAGATACCCAAGCTAGCTTTGATCTGGTTAGCACAGGGACCCAGAGCAGCGAAGCTGTGGCAGCTTGGGCTGCAGCATGGGTTAGCTGCTCAAGTACGAGCCTACCAGTAAGTGCAAGCATGTACTTGAGTGGCTTGGCTTCGCTACTATTGCTCCTTGAGCTAGTTCGATTCAAACTCTCTATGGTAGAGCCACGCATACTGCAGTTGCACCTCTGATTGGACCCTTTGCCCTGTCACAAAGCACTCCTATGAATTTCCTTAATGGAGCTTAACTTTTAATAATGCTTAAGAAACGCCACATGTAAATATTGGCCAAGCCTACAGGCAGCATCGTTTATTACTGCTACTTAGCTCTTATATAGAGGATTGAGCAGCAGATACAAGTATGTGGGAGGTAGCTCGGCGATCAAAAAGGCATCTTCCACTCGGAAATGCATATACACCCACATATTCCATGTCGTCAGTGAGCTGAAGCCTGCAGCTCAACGAGTTCAATTTTAAATCACTGGAGACAGCAGGTACTGACCCAACTTATGACAGGGGCATTAACCTTTGTAATGCCAGACCCAGAACAAGTGACTGAGGCCAGAAAATGAAGTCCCAGTGTCTTACCAACACACCAGAGTGTCACAGATCTACTATAAATGCTGTGGTGGTGTTATTCTTAACATACAGGGACTGGTCAATTTCTTTGTGCTTGGGGAGGCCATTAAGGGACAGTATTGGACTGAAGAGAGCAGCAAGTCCCAAATGGTCTGTCTTCCCCCTGCGGAAAACCCCCTTCCTCCTACTGCGCCACTTTGACCTTCGGAGACCCCAGTGCCAACTGGCAGAGGGCTCTCCATACTGTAACTCCCATCAGGCCTGACACACTCATTGCCACAATACACTGTTATCATAATATGTGTCTCAAAGGCATCATGTAAAGTATCATAGATAAACTGGTGACACACTGATCCCAAAAATCATTGTATGATGTATGTACGTATGGTGTACAAACAGTTATAGATGTGTGCTTGAAATATGTTTTTAAAATGTCTTCAGCCTGTCCTAGATAAAGGAATGTGTATTTACTAGGGCTGTCAAGCAATTAAAAAAATAAATCGTGCTGTTAAACAATACCATTTACTTAAACATTTTTGGATGTTTTTTACATTTTCAAATATATTGATTTCAATTACAATACAGAATACAAAGTGTACAGTGCTCACTTTATATTATTTTTATTACAAATATTTGTACTGTAAAATGATAAACAAAAGAAATATTTTTCAATTCACCTCATACAAGCAATCTCTTTATAATGAAAATTGAACTTACAAAGTTTTATAATAAAAATGTAGATTTTTATTTTTTTTGGTTACATAACTGCACTCAAAGCAATGTAAAACTTTAGAGCCTACAAGACCACTCAGTCCTACTTCTTATTCAGCCAATTGCTAAGAAAACAAATTAGTTTACATGTATGGGAGATAATGCTGCCTGCTTATTTACAATGTCATCTGAAAGTGAGAACAAGCGTTCGCATGGCACATTTGTAACTGGCCTTGCAAGGTATTTATGTGCCAGATATGCTAAACATTCGTATGCTCCTTCATGTTTTGGCCACCATTCCAGAGGACATGCTTCCACACTCATGATGCTTGCTGAAAAAATAATGCGTTAATTAACTTTGTGACTGAACTCCTTGGGGGAGGATTGTATGTCCCCCTGCTCTGTTTTACCCACATTCTGCCACACATTTCATATTATAGCCATCTCGGATGATGATCCAGCACATGTTTGTTTTAAGGACACTTTCACGGCAGATTTGACATCTCAATTTTTGTATCTTGGAACTCTGCTTTGAAAACTCGGCATTCAGAATTCTGCATTCATAACCTGGTTGTGGCAACCTAGATATTGGACCTGGAAACTCAGTTTTTGATGATGGGAACCCAGATTTCCAGACCTATATTATGGTATTTGGAACTCTGATTCTGAAACTGTTTATTGACTAATATCTACTAAATACAATTAAATCCTTTTGTCCAATTAACTTTGCTGCTGTTTTTTGGAGATTGTCTGAGCTTCACATGACTTTTCCTTTGCATCTCAAAGCAATTTCTACAGGGGTATCTGATTCCTTTGGCTGGGTTTTACCATCTGCCAGCTGGGCCCTAAGCAGTGTTCATCCATCCCCTTGCAAAGATCAACAGTTACTGGCCTGGATTTTTAGCCAGCATGAATTACTGTAGCTCCATTGCAATCAATGGAACAATGCCAATTTATGGCCATCTGAAAATCTGGCTCATGGCCACCTATTTAGCGCTTTGTAAAACATCTCTTTTTCCAGAGACGGAATTGACCTTCATGTTTTTTCCTGAATAGCTGCCTTTCCATAAACCATGAAAATTATCACTATTGTAAAGTGTAATCCTTCCTGGCACCACTAGATGGTGTGTGCAGATCATTATTCTAGGCCGGGAGTGTTTCTCAAATTTATCTTTTCATGGACCACTTGAAAATTGCTGCAGGTCACGGCAGACCACATAATGATCTTTCCAAATATTGTTTGTACTGTTAGCTAACTATTGTAAAGCAGTTTGGATAAAAGCAATATACAAAAAAAACCTTAATAATTGTTAACTTTTTTTTTTGTTCTACAAGTAAAAGCACTCAACTCATATTTTAATATCAGTAGTCTTACCTTTCTAATGTGATGGCCCTCTCTCTCCCCTGCCACGGTAGCCCCCGAGCTGGGCTGGGAAGGAGGGGGGTCTCTCCCTGGCAGCTGCAGCCCTGGAGCTGGAGAAATCTGCCTCTCTCTCTGGCCGCCGTGGCCCTGCACATCCCAAATTACCCCCACCCTCTCTTCTCACTCCACTGCCCCCTCCCACCTACCCCCTATTTCCCCCCAAGGCCACCACCTCACCTTACATGTGCATCTTCTCCAGGGTCCAGGCACCTAATTAGTGGAGCCATGCCACTATGGCTCCACTAATTAGGTGGGTGGCTCTTCAGTCTCTCATGTGCAGCTGCCCAGGCATGCACGTTAGAGGGAACTATCCACGGACCACCTGAATGGAGCTCATGGACCACAGTTTGAGAACCTCTGTTCTAGAGAGATTAAAACCAAAGAGAAAGGGTAAAAGAACTTTAGTTCCAGAAAAGAAATGTACTGTGCCCTTGAGACAGTCATGCTTGTTCCAAGGACATACATAAATGAGTTTAGTGCATTCATAGCACTGAACTCACCAACACTTTTAACCTCACAATGCTATTCTGTTGACGGTGAAATCTCATGAAAAGTGTACTAAAATGGTTATGTAGGACATTATTTTCCTACCAAGTAAGGGTTTCAGATTTCTAATTTGTTTTATTTTGACAAACTTAATAATCACATTTTGAATGCCCTGCTGTGGCAGGATTTAAAAATATACTGAAAAATGTTATGGCCATTTAAAATATTCAGAGCTTTGCTTTGTTAGGATAATCATGAAGTTAATCAAATCTGATGCTTCAGAAAGCTGGGAGAGTGTGTGTGTTTAAAGTTTCAGAGTAGCAGCCATGTTAGTCTGCAGTCACAAAAAGAAAAGGAATACTTGTGGCACCTTAGAGATTAACAAATTTATTTGAGCATAAGCTTTTGTGAGCTATAAGCTTATGCTCAAATAAATTTGTTAGTCTCTAAGGTGCCACAAGTATTCCTTTTCTTTTTGTGTTTAAAGTAGGAACCCTATGGCATGAACTACAATTTTATATTTAGTTCGAGTTACTTGTGCTAATAAAAGCCAAGCCCTGGGAAGCAAGGGGTAACTTTTGACCTTCCGCAAAAATGTGGATAGCTCCTTGTTGGTCACATAGGAAATCCATTATCTTATATCTCTGATAAACAGTTATCTAGGCAGGTTGCAAGTGGAGATGTGCTCCTTGACTACTGAGGGACTTGAAAATGAGAACCCAGTGGGGATCAGGAAGGATCCTGACTTCTTTATCCCCTTATATTACGTTGATCTAAAACCATTTACATGCTAAGTGCAGTGGGTGAGGGAAGGAAGGAAATGGGGTTCACCTAATTCTGGAACTGCAATTTTGCTAATCCCAAGCATTCAAAAATCAGGAGTCCAGGCCCCCAAATCATGCAATTGGCTATAAATCATGGTGGGTTTAGTTTTTTGAAATACATTTTGGATCCTTTGCCTTTTTGGTTCCTGGGCCTTTAGGTTTCACTCAGTTGGCATTTTCAAGCTTTTCTCCACAGCCATGACAACTAGACATTTACTTTTCTGTTAAAAGTGAAAGCTAAGAGTTTTTCAAGTATTCTCATGAATCCAGGAGCTGGGGTTTACATCACATAGCATGAGACTCATGATTTGGCAATACTGCATCATGTACAGTGCATACTGCCAAAGGCACGATCCCAAAGTAGATAGACTAATAGGCTGAGCCATTGTGGAAAATCCCATGTTTTCTCAAACAATTAGGGACAGCTTCTGAGCAAATCCTCATAACTTTAAATCTGGAGTAACTGAAATCAATGAGTTTATTCTGGATTTGCACTGGTGCAAATGAAGTCATACTCTTGCCTCTTTGGTATTTAGAATATACATACATTAAACACAAAGTATGAAAAGCAGATAATTATTTGGAATAGACACTGCTTTCGCTCTACTAAGGTACAGCCTCTCTCTTAACTGTTCCTCAGACGTTCTTGTCAACTGCTGGAAATGGCCCACCTTGATTATCACTACAAAAAGCTCCTCCCCCCCCCCGCTCTCCTGCTGGTAGCGGCTCACCTTACCTGATCTCTCTCCTTACAGTGTGTATGGTAACACCCATTGTTTCATATTCTCTGTGTATATAAATCTCCCCCCTGTATTTTCCACTGAATGCATCCGATGAAGTGAGCTGTAGCTCACAAAAGCTTAGGCTCAAATAAATGTGTTAGTCTCTAAGGTGCCACAAGTACTCCTTTTCTTTTTGCGAATACAGACTACCACGGCTGCTACTCTGAAACATCTCTTACCTTGGATTGCCTCCCATTCTTACCCTCATTTTCATTCTTCAGTCCCTGCTGTTGTAAGTAGGCTGCTCAGAATAAATACGCTTTGTATTTGGTGGTGTATACTTCCACTCTCAGCGGTGTAAGGGGATGGCAGAAATCTCCTGTTGGCCCCACACTGTTAGCAGGAGTTAGAACTTTGTAGCCCTGCACAGGGCTGCCAGTTAATTACTGCTGACTCACTGGGGCAGATGTGGCTTGTTTAACTCCCCCCTTAGAAGGGGGCTACTCCCACCTCCTGTACTCAGGGTGGAGTTGGTGGTAAGAACTTAATGATATGTTTGTTTCGTGTGAGTTACTTTTAGTATTAAAAGCCAGACCCCAGGAAATGGGTAGCTTTTGATCTTACACAAAGTGAATGCAGCATTTAGCTGGAGTAGGACTGGGAATCTGATAGTTTGTCCCTGATAAGCATTTCTAGGTGGGTTGCAGATGAAAAAGTTGACAGTGGATCAGTTTTGGTCCCAGACTGTTAAGGGCCTTGAAGATTTGATTTTAGTGGTGAGCTGAGAGTGGTGGTGTGCTGCACTCCTGGTGGCTAGGCCTGCTCAAGAGAGGAGCTGCTGTATGCTGTACAAACAGAAGCTTGTCACTAGTCCTGACTCTCTTGAGACAAATGCCTTGAAATACTCCTAGTCCAGCTCTCTTACTTCTTAAAGGTCCTTCTGGGGTGTAGAAGATTTAGCAACATTTGGAATAAACTAGGGAGAAAGAATGTCCTTAAGGCAAACAAAAGATCTACTAAAAACCAAACCAAAAAACCTCTTGTATGGGATGTGAGATTTACAAGCTTTGACTTTAGATATACTTTTCTCTCCACAGGGGTTCTGCCATTTATTTCACTTTACTTCTGCTTCCCCAAAGGCTCTGCATCAAAGTGACTCCTGACCACAAAGAGTTGCTTGAAAATTCTTTCACAATCCATTGGTGTCATCTTCTTGAGCCCTGGAATATCACTGGACCTACAAGGTAAGGGACTTCTTCCCTACTAAACATTTAGTGTGTTACTTTCACAGTATTCTCCGTTTCTGTAAGCTTCATTTGTACTTGAGACCCAACCTGGCTCCCTTCTGCAGATAGACTCCTGAGACCAATGTTTTAAGTTATGGGTGGAGTTTTGAAGTTGACTGACCAGATACTCATAATACTATGGTTTTTCCCCCCTGCTTCTCCCCCTGCGCCCCCCAAAAGCACAGAGAAAAATCAAGGTAGAATGCAACATACTGGGAATATCCCCAAAAGCATCAAACTGTTAATGAGAAATTAGAAATAGTTACATCCCCAAAACTATGGCTTCTCTGTACTATGAGGAGGCTGAAATTACCAGTAGATGTAAAGTGGTTTGTAAATATCTATATTAGTGCTGTCGATTTAATCACCGTTAACTCGTGATAAACTCAAAAATTAATTGCAATTAAAAAAATTAATCGCAATTAATCCCACTGTTAAACAATAGAATACCAATTGAAATTGATTACATGTTTTTGAATGTTTTTCTACATTTTTCAAATATATTGATTTCTGTTACAACACAGAATACAAAGTGTACAGTGCCCATTTTATATTATTATTTTGATTACAGATATTTGCACTGTAAAATAGTATTTTTCAATTCACCTCATACAAGTACTGTAGTGCAATCTCTTTATCAAGAAAGTGTAACTTACAAATGTAGATTTTTTTTTTGTTACATAACTGCACTCAAAACCAAAACAATGTAAAACTTTTGAGCCTACAAGTCCACTCAGTCAGTCCTACTTCTTGTTCAGCTGATCGCTAAGACAAACAAGTTTGTTTGCATTTACGGGACATAACGCTACCTGCTTCTTATTTACAAGGTCACCTGAAAGTGAGAACAGGCGTTCGCATGGCAGTTTTGTAGCCAGTGTTGCAAGGTATTTACGTGCCAGGTATACTAAACATTTGTGTGCCCCTTCATGCTTTGGCCACCATTCTAGAGGGCATGCTTCCATGCTGATGATGCTAGTTTTTAAAAAAAAAAAAAGCATTAATTAAATTTGTGACTGAACTCCTTGGGGGAGAATTGTATGTCTCCTGTTCTGTTTTACCTGCATTCTGCGTATATTTCATGTTATCGCAGTTTTGGATAATGACCCAGCACATGTTCGTTTTAAGAACACTTTGGTACCTTCTTTGCATTTTGTCAAATCTGCTGTCAATGTGAGATTTCTGAAAATAGCTACAGCACTCAACCCAAGGTTTAAGAATCTGAAGTGCCAGCCAAAATCTGAGAGGGACGAGGTGTGGAGCATGCTTTCAGAAGTCTTAAAAGAGCAACACTCAGATGCAGAAACTACAGAACTCGAACCACCAAAAAAGAAAATCAGCCTTCTGCTTTTTGTCATCTGACTCAGATGGTGCAAATGGATGCATGCCCTGTCCTCTGGAATGGTGGTTGAAGCACGAAGAGACCTATGGATCTTTAGCACATCTGGCATGTAAATATCTTGCAACGCTGGCTACAACAGTGCCATGCAAACATCTGTTCTCACTTTCAGGTGAAGTTGTAAACAAGAAATGGCAGCATTATCTCCTGCAAATTGTAACCAAACTTGTTTGTCTGAGCGATTGACTGAAGTAGGACTGAGTGGACTTGTAGGCTCTAAAGTTTTACATTGTTTTATTTTTGATTGCAGTATTTTTGTACGTTATTCTACATTTATAAGATCAACTTTCACGATAAAGAGATTGCAAAACAGTATTTGTATTAGGTGAATTGAATACTTTTTTTACAGTGCAAATATTTGTAATGAGCACTATACACTTTGTATTCTGTGTTATTGAAATCAGTATATTTGAAAATGTAGAAAAATATTTAAAGAAATGGTATTCTATTGTTTAAAGCACGATTAATCCACACTTTTTAATCACGATTAATTTTTTTTAATCGCTTGACAGCCCTAATCTATATCCATGCCTTTTGACACCCAAAGTGGTTGATGAATTGATGTAAGATGCTCAAGTACCTGGCAATACTTCAAAAAGGATGTTGGAAAAGCTGGAAAGGGTTCAGAAAAGAGCTACTAGAATGATCTGAGATCTGGAAACCATGTTTTAAACTAAACAAATTGAACTTCTTAAATCTCTCAATATGCCTAAAAGAAGGTTAGGAAGTGGCTTGATCATCACCTAGAAGAACCTACATGGGGAAGAAGTTTTTGAAAGTAAGGTGGCTCTCTAGTCTATCAGAAAAAAATCATAATGCAATTCAAGAGTTAGATGCTGAAGCTAGACAAATTCAGACTAGAAATAAGAGACTAGACTAGAAATAACTGGGAGTAATCAACCACTGGAATAATTTACTTAGGATTGTGATGGCTTCTCTGTCACCTGAAGTCTTGATTTGAAGACTAGATATCTTTCTAAAAGAGAAACTACTGTTTAATCAGAAATTATGGGCTTGATTTAGAAATTACTGTGGGATGGTCTATGGCCTCTGTTATGCAAAAAGTCAGACTAGATTATTACAATGGTCCCTTGTGGTGTTAATGTCTATGAATTTCAAAAAAAGCTAGAAAATGGCAAAAGACAAGACTTTCAATTTAGTAACAGGCTCAGTACTGTAACCCACTTAATTTCTTGGCTCCACCTGTCCCTACTATTACATGAACTTAAAAAGTTTGACCAAACAACTGAGCCTTGCACATAGATATTGACTGTAATGTAGCTCGTGCACATGGCTATTTCTCACAGGTGGAGAGTGTGTGTGAGGCTAGGCAAAATGTCTGTTCGGTTTACATTCTTAAGATTTCAGAGTAGCAGCCGTGTTAGTCTGTATTCGCAAAAAGAACAGGAGTACTTGTGGCACCTTGGATACTAACACATTTATTAGAGCATAAGCTTTCATGGGCTACAGCCCACTTCATCGGATGCATAGAATGGAACATACAGTAAGGTATTGTATTCTCTTGTTAACCATGCTTTTGCCACTAGATGTCCACCTAGGATATGCTACAGGTCTTACATTTGATTTTGCAAGCCCCTTTAAGAGTTAAATATATTTTAAGTGATGAATGACCCAAGGAATAAAGTACTAGGGGGATTCAGCACAAAACATAGTTTTGAATGTACAGTTTTTTCCTTCTATCTTCCTCTTTGAC
Organism: Caretta caretta; assembly: GCF_965140235.1. Lineage (NCBI taxonomy): Eukaryota > Metazoa > Chordata > Testudines > Cheloniidae > Caretta > Caretta caretta. Next base: position 256,498,359 of record NC_134206.1, on the reverse strand, counting down.
TGTAATACATTAATAAGCTCAGTGCTGTGACATTGCTGGCTCTTTGGCTCCTCTAGAGTAGAGGTTTTCAAACTTCGGGGCTTGCCCCCGAAGGGAGGGCACAGAGGAAAATATGGGGGGCCAGCCCCACATGCTGGGGCTCAGAGGGTGGATGTGGCACTCCCTCCCTGACTCACCTCGGTGGGCCACCCAGCCTGTGGGTCAGTGTCAACATCTGCCATGGCCACACCAATTTCAGTTCCCAGCAGTCTCGGCACTGGCTCCACCCCCAGAGATTGTTGCATATGCCTTCCCCTACCCCGAAAACCTGAGGGGGAAGGGGCTGGTACTGTCTATTTTTGTCTGGGTTGGGCGTGGGGGGGGGCACAAACAAAAATTGTAACTCAAAAGGGTGGGGGCGCTCAGCTCAAAAAGTCTGAAAACTGGTGCTCTACGGTATTCAGCTTGTCCGTGAAAGGGAGAGAGGTAAGAGGATTTTATTTTGTTGTTCTGTGCAGTCTTGAAAATATTTGTACACACTCTATTGTATCTGCTTTTCAATATAAATTCCCCATAATTTAAAGAATGCTCTGTGGCAGCTAATTGCATCAATATAATCAGCAGTGTGTTTGCATCATAATTCAGTAGTAGGAGTGAGTTCAAAGCCCCTTGGTTACCTCCATGAAAGGAAGAGTCCTGCTGGAATTAGTACTAGCTGTTATGCTTTCTAAGGGTACAAAGAATTGTCTACCTCTCCCATGAGTGTAACACCACCCATCCATAGGGCTGAATTGCTGTACCTGTGGGCATTCATAGCATATTCATAGTCCAATTCATACCACTGTGGTTAAAGGATTGCCATAGAATGACATGGCCTGGTGAGGATGCTATGTTTTACAAACCCCATATATATTTTAGTGGTAAAGCTTTGTTCCAAAGCTGTGGCGCTCCCCAGAGAGCGCAAATGTGTGCAGCACGTTGTGAGGCTCCTACGGAGCTGTCACTTCCATCTGATAACTTAGCTGGAGTGAAAGGGCATGTATTACTTCTGTGCCACTCCAGGGGGAGGCTCCTGCCTCTGAGGGCCTTCTGAGAACTGTCAGAGTATAAGCCCAGAAGGGGCCCCCAAATCATGTAGTCTGACCTCCTGTATGTCACAGGCCACCAACACTAACCCACACACCAAACCCAACATCCGCAATGAGTTCAAAATATTACAGCCCACAGGAGATTAGACTATTATGTGCCACAGGCAGAGGATAGGAGGGACCGAGGTGCCCCAGTGCCTGAGGCCCCCACAGTGCCAGGGAAACTTTTGTGAGAGAGCCAGATAATCCTGGCAAATGACCTGCACCTCCATGCTGAAGAGAATAGCAGTGACATTGGGGATTTTTTTTGGCCTATCTGACCTGGCGGGAAATTTTTTCTGACCCCACATTGGCAATCTGTTAGACCCTGAGCATGTGAGCAAGAACCAGCCAGCCAAGAATCTGAAAGAGAGAAAATATTTGGTGCCACCTCAGAGCGCTGGTCCTCCCCATCCAATGTCCCATGTCCAGTTAAGGCCATCCATGATCCTTCAGAGAAAGATTTTAAAAAAAAAAATCTCAGAACATGGTGGGGGCAGGAGAAAAATCCTCATAGTTAGCTGGGTTGGCAGCCTTCTTTTTTTTCAGGACAGTGCTCCTGTGACCCCTGGTATAGAGTCCCTATTCCATTTATTCCAGTGGACTTGCTCTAGAGCATGAGCATTCCCTCCAATGCATCAACAGTTGCTAAAACAGCTAACTGCAATAGCAAAATGCATATCAATGGCTCTGCGTTTGCATGCACTTAAGATGCTAAATGCAGGAAACCCATACCACTGCAGGAACATGGGGGAAGAGAGGACAGTGGAAAGACTGGCTTCAAAGGAGCAATTCACACCCTTTCACAGAAAATGACCCGACTGTCTGTGGCCACTACATGCTCATGTCAGTTATGTTCTCATGTGAAGTCTCACCAGAATTCCACCGCTCCTTATTGGCGTTATAAACATGGATCCTAGAAATCCGTTTCCCATGGGGAAAAATGCAGAATTTGTAGTGTTTTTTTTTTTTTTTTTTTTTTGGTTTTTTAACCAGAGAATCTTTAGTTTTCATGTTTTGTGAAAAAATAAACACCCATTAACTAAATTTTACTGAAAGTACTAGTGTTACTTATTCAATGCACACAACTTCTCCCTCTTTTGTGGTTGGTTTTTTTTTTAATGTGCTTTAAATTTACAGTAGAACCCCATTTATTCAATCTAATAAGGACTGGGACCAGATTAGATCATCAAAAATTGGGATAATGAGGAGAACTGGCAAAGAGTTTTCCCTCCCCTATTTTAAGATGGCGGTGGGAGCTTGGGTGATCAGCCTCATGCAGTGGGGGCTCAGGCAGCTGGTGGTTTGGTTAATATGGAGGACTGGATAATGGAGGCTCAGATTAGCAGGGCTCTACTGTATATCAATAAAACATTGTGTTCAACTGATACCTATATATAGTGTGGCTAGTGAAACTAAGTTCAGCGTTTCATTTTAATCACAGAAAATGTGGATTTTTTAAATCAGATAATTTTGGAGGGTTTTATCATGGAAAACTAGATTCCCTGGTTATAAACAAGAAACATAACCGGAAAGCCCAGTAGTATCTGTTTATTATATGGTCCCCATTTCCAAAATGGCCTCTAATTTTGGGCACTTCAATATTTGGGTGCATGACTTGAGGCACCTTGAACCTCTTTTGGAGTGCTGAGCAGCCACTGGCTCCCACTGATGGCGGAGAGGGTTGGTGGCCAAAATTAGGGACCACTTCTAGAAAATTTGGTTCTAAGAGTTCTAGAGAAGTAGCTTGAGAGATGCAGCCCTCTGAAGAGGAACTGAGGATTAGCTGGAGTCCTTCCCTCAGTGAAGACTAGGGGAAAGGAAGACCTCTAGGTATCCCAGTTTGAAGGGATGTGGGCAAATAAAAACTTATGTCATCAAGCAGGTTCTGCACTGTGTGGATTCTCTCTGAATGAACAAACAAATATTGGCTATAATAATAAAGCCTGGTGAACAGGCACGGAGATGCAACTTTGACTGCTCCCCTGTTCACTTAGACCCGAAAATATGGTGGGGAAACAAGATGCAGAGTCTACAAAGCTATTGCATGGTGGTATAAGAAATGCTTCACAATTAATTATTTTTCTTATTTCTTCCCCTCTCTTCATTCAGCTTGTGAACAAGCTTGGCTACAATGCCATTTTCAGGTTTCATCCATCCACAGAAATGTCTCTTTGCAGAGACTCTGCTGGCTCTAGGGTATGAATAATGCAGGAGAAGTGCTCTGTTGAAGCCGGCTTCATTGTCACTTTAAGTTGAACATGAATAATTGAGCAAATTTTCTTTTCGGGGACAAGAACAGCTGTCATCTGAGCCGCTTAACACCGTTTGGTTTGCTTCTCCCTGCACCTTCTGAAGCTTCCCTATGTGGCCTTGCCCTGTATTAATAAATCACATTCAATTTGGGAGTGTGCATTTTTTGGTCAGGGTGTCACTGATAGTCTGTTACATTTATTAAATTGGCCCAACTGAGTGCTGTTTACGGAACATACAGGTCATTTAATCTCAGATTTTAACGCTTTTGTTTCTGTGCCTCTGGGTGACCTGCTGTGACTCAAAGCACTGGAATGTTAGGCAGCCATTAAGTGACTTAACAAAGCTAATATTCAGCGGGGATGAATAGTATTGAGAAGAGGTAGATGGGCCATATATGTAAGTGGGGCTTTGTAGATTAGAGTTAATAGTTTGTAGATTTAACTGGTAGGCTGTATATGTGACCTTCCGATGGAGTTTGAGAATTTCATTCCAGTCAGGGCAACTTCCCTCTCCAGTTCAGTACTACATGACCAGTGCTATTTTTGTAACCTGTGCACCATTCTGGAAAACAACTTGTTTGTTCAGTGATACAACATAACATAAATTACAGTCTAACATAAATTCTGTGTGCACCGGCAACAGCTTACGCAGAAAAGTTGGGTTTAGTCAGCGTTCTAGTCATCAGGTTTGTAACATAAGGATGTTGTGGAACTGCTGGTTCAAATTCAGATAAGGTAGATTCAGCTCTCCATCTTTCTGAGACAGATCAAATTGAGGCAGCTTACTGTGGGGGCATCCTTCAGCTGCAAACGTTAATGATTCACATCCTGTGCACTCCACCTGATCTCTGTGTCTCATGGTCCTCTAACCGTCCAACTTTGCCATAGTATCCTTTGCTAAAACATCCCTTTCCCTCTCTTGTTCAGTTGGCTACTGCCTTCCATCCCTGAGGTGGTTGTGTTTCAGTGGTGCTGTGGCTTGTAAAATGCTTGAGGATATTCTGTGTGTAAGATGCTACATAAATGTAAAACACTGCTCCTGCTCAAAAAAAAAGTTTAGTTTTAAGGAGCTGCAAACCTTGTAATCACACAACACATATGATCCCGTGGATTGGAGGAGGAAGTGCTGATTACAGTACCACTGCTCATTTGTAAGGGTGAAATGAAGCCCACCGTTATCACTCCTTTTCAGAACTGCCACCACTTTAAACCCACTGGGTTTAAATACCCATCCTCTGCCATAGGCAGAAGGTGCAAATATTCTTGGGGTGGGGGGATTGAGCAATCAAGCTCCCAGGTCTGTGGGGAAGAGCTCTCTAGGTGCAGGTCCCACTCTTCACCCCAGTGCAGCGAGCTCTCCCACGCTCTCGTGTGTGTGTGTGTGGGGGGGGGGTGGTTAACCACCAGTCTCTGGGGTGGGGGGGGCAAGGGGGGAAGAGGAAGGGACGATGGTTGTGCAGTCTCCATCCTGGCCTAGTGTGGAGGGAAGGCCCTGGAAGGAAGGAGAGTAAGGCCGCCCCACCTTCCCCCCAGGCAGCAGAGGCTCCTGAACCATGGGGCTGCAGCCAGCTTTCCACGGTGGCCCATTGCATTTCACTGCTAAGATAAGGCTGCCCCTACTGTGCCCCCTTCCTGGCTATGGCACCACTGGATTCGGAACTTCACTTGCCCTGTGCCCAAAGGGAGGAAGTTGGGAAGTAGGTAGGTAGATTTGGGGGCATGGGGATCCCTCTTGCCCAAGCTACCCATCACCTATCCCCTCAGCTGGTGGCCTGGCTCCTGTCAGTGAGGCCATTGAGTTGTCATGGGTCCCGGCTTACAGTGTACCTCAGTCAAGAGACTCTCAGCAAAAATTCATATTAAATAAAGACAGCCCAACAAAGCATGTTCAAAAAGATTGTCAGCCATGGAGAACTGAGATCTGAGGGGCTGATCCCTCTTCTGCTAGGTTCTGAGTGCCCTCAGCACCCCCCCCCCCGCCCACGAACGCAACAGAACTATGTCACTTTGAGGGTATTGCCCATAGTCTTTGCCTCCAAGAGCTTACAGTAGCTTCAGGTGAGTGGGAGGAGACTTAAAATAGCTCGTGCGCTCGCTCTCTCTCTCAAACAATCCATCCCCTAACATGATGTATGCTCACTAGAGCAACTTCAAAATACAGAGCTGGTCATTATTCTGGTTGGTTTAAGATCCAGATTCAAATCTAGGTCCCAGTCTTTTACCCCCAGGCTTGGAGGCACCAGATGAAAAACGGCTTGATCCAGACACACTTTTAAACTTGATCAGCAGAGGTAGGTCAGGGCTCCAGCAGCCAGCGTGAGAGCACAAAGCAAGGGTTCAAATCTCTAGTAACGAATGGAGATGGAAGAGTTGCTCTGAACACTCTCCTTGATTGCTAATTATTGTCTGAATGGAGACAGGTTGAGCAGTGCCTGGCTGATGCATCTGATAATACATCTCACAGCAGTTGGGTTGCTCAAATGAAACACTGGCAAATGATAATGCAAGTGACTTGTTTACAATTTAAGACAATATTTACCATCTTAACTCCTGGAAGTGCTGTAGAAATGCTATTTTAATTCTCACAGCGCTTCTGCAAGATAAGCTAGAGCTATTAGCAGAACTGGTGGGGGGGAAATGCCAATTATCTCTTTACAGGAAATGTGGAGGAAAAAATAGCTTTTCTAAATTTCCCACAAGAACAGTTTCCTTTTTCAACAACAAAAAGTGGGGGGCGGAGAAGCCTATGAAAAATACACGAGTATAAAACATTTTGGTGATTTTTCATAACTGAAGATATTTCTGGGTTTTTTTTCATTGAAAAGCAAGAAAATATTGATCCAAATGAGGATTTTCTACAAATATTGTAATTTTGGTCCAAGAGCCTTCTTTGTTGGAAAAATATTGTGGACCGCCCCACCCCACCCCCAAAAAAACCCCACCAAACAGCTAGCCTGAACAATTAACCCATTTTATAGATGTGGAGAGAGAGGTGAAGGCTGTCGCCTGAGGATATGCTGCAAATTAGTGGACAGAAATAAAATCAGAACATGGGGGTTCCGGACCTGTGTTCACTGTTCTAGCTGTCACTGCCTCCCTGATTAACCGAGCAGATGGAGCCAGACACAGCAGGAATTCAATTGAGGAAAATGTAATAGATGTCAGAAAATGGCTCTGAGTGGTTTAAGAGTTCAACAGAAGCCTAAAAGTGAATTACAGCTTCAGGAATTGAACTGCCTCATCACTGGAAGTAAAAATTAGGCAAAAACATTTCACTACCAGCCTTTGTGAAGAAACAGGTTGGTTCTGCTTTCTCAGTACTGAGTAGGTAGCATGTGGGCAGAACTGCTGTATCACCACAATATGAATACAAACAAGATTGGGTCCCCTGGCACTCAGGGGATGTTCGAAGTGCCACAGAGCAGAATACAAAGAGAGCACTTTGTTTGCTTTACCTGAATCTTTGCTGTTTCCATGCAGAATAGCTAACTAAAGACTTCATCTTGCAGAGGTATTAACAGAGAAAACTCAGCTGTGACAAAACACCTCCTCTGAAAGGTGATGCTTTACTCTCCAGATAGATACTTCATTGGACTACAGGCAGTAGAGTGTGAATGATGCTAGACTGTTACCTATGATACATGTCCATTTGCAGACCTGCTACAGTTTAGCATAATCACTGTTTGTGGCATGTTCAGCAGGAGCTGCTTTCAAGACAAGAAAATCCCAGTTTGTGTTGGGGAGAAATAGAAACCCGACATACATCATGACAACTGGAGATTTTGCAATGTGACTGTCACATTTCTTTTATGCCACAGGATACACTTACAAAAGATGAAATTAATGTAGAGTAGCCAAAATCACCAGAAAACAAAGTGTGGGAGGGAGGTATAACCAATTATAAGGATCTATATTTCTTCACGACCTTGAATAAATTCAGATATGTCCTGGTCTTTTTAGCAAACTGGGAAGGAGTGAATATATAAAATAAGATTCCAGGATTGTTACTGTGACATCTAGAATGTCTGAGTCAGAAGGAAGCAATAGAAACTGCTCCAAGCACTGCTGAAAGCTGTTTAAGAATATCACCAGGCTCACTCATCACTGGGATTCCTGAGTTGTTAAAATTTTTAAGTTCTCAATCATTTTGACTTTACAAAGTACAACCATGCAGTGTACAGCTACAGTGGAGCACAGGAACGCTGGAACAATTTGAAGAGTGGGGGTGCCAAGAGCCATGGAACCACACTGTAAACCCTGGATATGATGAAAAGCACTTCAAGCCAGGGGGTGCTGCAGCACCCTCTACATCCCTAGTTCCAGCACCTACGGTGAAGCATGTATCTGTATCCTAGACCATGGTGACACCAGAGGTAACTCAATCAATTACTCCCTTACTCTACTGCTAATTTGCATGAATGTTTCATTGACTATATGAGGGAGATTGCACAGATGGTGCATTACATGGTCCAATTGCCATACCCGTGGGGTTGCATGACTTTCAGCTACTAGTAGTCGTATAACAGCAAAACTGAAAACCTCACAAAATTCCCCTGCCACAAAACTCATTTGCTTCTGCAGCCCTGCTCACGTGCTATGCATGTGACTAGGTCTGGCCTATGCTCCAGTAGAGGGCACGGGTACAAGCTAGTACAATACTAGTAGGTGAAGGCAAAATTTACATTTATTTGATGCAAAACTACTTTATGCAAAAAAATGCCCTACTTGAAATCATGAATGAAACAGAATAAATGAATTCATAAGATGCTTATTTATCTTTAGAGCAAGAAGAGGTAGCCAAAAAGCAGTATGGTGGGACTGAGAGAAACCAAAAAGAGTGCAGACTGGAAGGCCTCTTCTTGTTCACAGAACTTCTTTTGGGGTTCTAGGTGTGGGTGTTTTTTGAAGGGAAAGTAAAGTGAGTATTATTGAGAGGTTCCACACCGAGTTTCCTGTACACTGAACTACTCTATTTACAGCACAGGAACAGCAATGTAATCTTCACCACGTTGCCCTATCAATAGATCTGCACCCTGACGTGAAGATCACCTCCAGGGTAGTTCAATCTGTAGCCTCTGCTGACACTGCCAGCAAGGAGACTGCTGGTGATAGTACTCGCAGTCTATGGTATGTACGCTTGTCCAGTTGGAACTCGGATTCAAAGAATTCAAGACCTAAAGGAACCATTAAATCTTGTGTGACCTTTTGCATCTTGCAGGCCCGAGAATTTCATATAGCTAAACTGAGACTTTAACTGATTTCATATGAACCACCAAGCAGCTGTCCTATAACGGATTCAAATGGCTCAAGTAGTTACCTAAAAGTAAAAGAGCTGTATCCCATCCCTGGGCTATCCAGGCCTAGTCTGTCTCTGCTGTGCTTTTAATGACAGAAGTTGTACCAGCAGCTGACAGCGCATATGCGCTTAGCCTGCAGGAGATTGCGTGGGTGCTACTGGGAACAAGCAGTATTCAAGGTCTCACTGCCACCTCATTCAACAACAGCATCAACTGATTGACTCTGACAGTCTGCCAACCATTTTTCTTCAAGCCCACATCCTCTGAGTCCTTTTTCATGCATTTGTTTTCAGTTTGCTTAGGTTTCTTGGCTTGCAGGAAAAAGAAGATATGATGCATGAGTGGCTATATTTCCTTAATGATGAAGCTTCTGACTTCAAAATAGAAAGTTGGGGTATTATATCAGTCCAGTGAGAGACTGGTATTAAATCTGGGGTTTACAGATGTTACTTTAGAAGTTACAAGGTAATGTAACAATATATTGTTACAAGAGCAAAAAGAGTTCTCCAGCCATATCCCTAAAGGGAAAAATGTTCCAAGCATGTTTTCAAGCGCTATTCTGCATCAAGTTATAGATTTGCTATCCATCTTCTCAATATCTTAAGATAAGGTGGTGTGTGTTTTCCATCTGTAATACAGGGCGAGAGAGAAACCTAAAGTTGTACGCTGGGGTGGGATCATCAGGTGCCAATAGCAAAGCAGCAGCAGTGCAAAAATCACAAAAGGCCACATCACTGTGATAATTCTGGGAATCCTCAGGACTGAGTCACCTTGTTCGCTCCTGCCACCAGCGTGAGGGAGTCTTGCTTGTACTTAATTGGGTGACTGCTCCCTGACACCACCACCCTATTACTCACGCAAGCACTCTCTTCTGGGCTGTCGGTCCTTACTTTGCTTTGCAGGTTCTCACAAGGTGCACCGCAGTCCCTGAGTCCCTTGGAAGCATTGACTTGTAGGGTCCAGCCCCTTTTCTTCTGAATGCTCACAGAAATACCAAGTCTGCTGTCCCCAAAAGAACAGTGGCCACACCAGTTGGTCAGATTCTGCTCAGGACTAGCACTTTACGTAACATCACAGCACTGAGATAAGTTCATAGTGAAAACAAGAAATAAGTGTATTATCGAAGAATAGAGATTCAGGACTGTGAGAGAGTGTATTGGAAACAAATGGTTACATATAAACAAAATCATAACACCCTTTCTAGAGACTAAACTTAACTTTGGTTGAGATAAAACTTCTGTAGATGGGAGGTTAACCCGATGGTTTGCTTCAGTGTGTTCAAACAAGGTTGACTGAGATCCTGTTTTCATAAATGGAAATGCTCTGTCCACTTACTTGCTAGGTGCAGGATGGATGTGTGTGTGGGGGGGTGTCTCTTCTATGCCTTCTATATATACCCCCAAAGTCATTGTCTATACTCAAAGACAGGATAACCACTTATGGCTTGTTTTTACCACTGTGCTGCTTCTCTGTTGACTTCATATCTCTTCATTAGCATTTGACTTTGTATGTAAATGGGCATCCACTGTGTTAGCTTACAATGTTTCATATACATCCCAACAGAGAGAGAGAGAGACATTGCTTACCCTGTCTAAAGGAAAACCTGTTTTTCACTTCTGCTGGTGAGCAATACCTTGATACAGACTAAAAAACACTTTCAGTATACATACATAGTTCCTCACATAGTATCTGAACATATTTTTTAAAACTATATTAATGACCATTGTGAGCCTGGCTCTCATTTAAGACCTCACATGGTATTCTTTGGTTAACCAGAATGTACAGACTAGAATCTGGATAGTCCTTTAACCATTTTGCCAGCTGGCATTAATGGGTTCTCGGGTCACAGTTGCCCTTTACCTGCCATGAGCAGGAATTCAGGTTTGGAGAAATGCTACCTCCTTGGAGAAGAATTTCCTTCCTTCCCATGACCCCAGGGCAGCATCTCAGCTTCTGCACCAGGAGGCTTGTGTTCTTTAGAGCTGGGGAGACAGCTGTTTTTTCCTCAACCATTGTTCCCTCTCCCTGCAACTTAACAAGGAACTTCGGCCCTGATCCAGCAAAGCATTTCAGCATGTGCTTAACTTAAAGCAGGTGAGTAGTTTATTGCCTTCAGTAGGACTAATCAGCTGCTTAAAGTTAAACATGTGCATAAGAGCTTTGCTGGTTGAGGGTTTTCGGGCTGACCTTATTACAATACCCTTGCTTGCCCCTCCCATCAGGTTTCAGCAAGTTGAGAGAAATGCAAAAAGGATATAAACTGCATCAATGGCAACCAGTAAACTAGGCTGAAACTGGAATATAAATGGACAGCATTTATATTAATAGAGGTAAAGAAATTTTGTTTAAAAAATTATTTAAGGTGACAGCTTTTCACTAATGAGCAAATGACTTGTTGGAGCAAATGCCAATGTTTTCATAATAGTGGCCTCACCTCAGCAGTGACAAGCACTGATTATTGAGCTGGGAGGAAGGGAGCAGCTCTGTGAAATCCACTCAGTGTTCAGTTAATGCACTGCAGCCCATCATCATGGTACAGACCGTCAATCTAAGTCCAAAAAGAAAAGGAGTACTTGTGGCACCTTAGAGACTAACCAATTTATTTGAGCATGAGCTAAATTGGTTAGTCTCTAAGGTGCCACAAGTACTCCTTTTCTTTTTGCGAATACAGACTAACACGGCTGTTCCTCTGAAATCTAAGTCCAGAATCACAGGGAGGGGAAAAGAATTCCCCATAGGCAAACTGAAAGATTTCAGCGCCGCCAAGGGCTCACTTCGAGCCAGGAGATAATTGTCCCTAATGGGTTCCATAGAGACACATGCACCAAAACAATGAATGTACCTGTCAGCTCTCTGACACTTCTGTCAGTAACTGTATTTCCAATTGCAAACACGGAGAGTGAGAAGTTGGAACCCACACAGTCCTCCCTACCCCCTCTTCTGGTGAAGCACAACCACAAGGTCTGGTACTGAGTAGAAAATAGAGCTATTTTCTTCTGCTCTGATTGGTTTCAGAGGTGATGAAGAAGACTCCCAGGAGATGAAAGTAGGATGGGAATAGAAAATCTTTAAATTTTTGGTGGATATTGTGTATAAGAAGAAGCTGTATTGATTAGCTGTTGGTGGGCAATGTACACACTTGCATCACATAGCTCTCCCCACCAATTAACCATCAGATCTGACCTGCAATATCCTCTGTTATATTAATCTCCCCTACTTCAGAAGCTCTTTCCAGGCAATTCAGTCCTGACCTGAAGTATCCCTATGCCAAAATGGGCCTTGACTCTTCCCTTTTTGCCAATGCTTTAAAATAGGTGTGTGTTCAGGCCCCAGTCCTGCAAACACTTACACGTGTGCTTAGAGCTAAGCACATGTGTAAAATGAAGTGTGCACATGTGTGTTTGCAGGATCAGGGCCTTCTTGCAGATTGCATTCATTTTAATTTTTTTGCAAATGATTTCTAACAAGGTGCTGCTGGGTAGCATGCTACAATAGTCCCGGCTTGGAATATGTCATGAACAATTGAGCCCCTTAGCCTCATAAATTAAAACTATTGCCCATGCTGAGCGCATAAAATCTGTGGTATATGACAATTTAAGCAAGTGTGACTTACTCAGTTACATCTGAAAATACTTATTTACTGCCTCCCTCTCTCCTGAATGTATATCAATGGTTGGATCCAGGAGATAGTCTTCTGAGGATGAAGTGTCCTTCCAAGAATCAGTTTCTGCATAGTGAACTGAGGTTCTGCTGTAGCCACATCTTGACAAGGAGAAATTGAGATGCTCCATAATATACTGCTGCAAACTACTTTAGTTCTCCTTTTATCTCTCTGCAGCCAAGGGAATCCTAGGCTGCTTCTCCTACAGTCATACAGATTTATTCAAGATTGCTTGTGAATTTGGAGAGAAAACCATCTACCAATAGCTAATGTTGAAATACATATTTTTAAAAAGAGAAAAACCTAGCACTCCTGCTTAATTCCATTAATCATTCCCACCTGTTGCACCGTAAGGTGCAACCATTTTTTCTGAATCTGTCTTGTACTATATTACAAGAGGAGCTATGTTTGTTTGAAGATGATGTACATTTTGGAGTAAACCATTAGTATTTGAACTCTTTCTACAGTGCACAAGAGAAATTGATGGGGAATAAATAAGTCATTCCCAATACATAGTGAGATTTTTCAGAAATGCCTAAGTGACTTTGACTTTCAATGGCACTTTTGTTCCTAACTCACATAGGACATCTTATCCCCTGGCATTTCTTTGAGTTTATTTCGTATCCTGAGAGAGACCAAAGTTGGTCAGTACTTTTTGTAAATTGAAGAAAGAGAAATATCTCTTCCTTAGTCCCTTAGTATATAACTGCTCCTGTATGTTACCAAAAGACTCCACAACCAACACAAAAAACAGAGGAGACACTAGCTATTACTGAAATTCAGTAGCCCCTCTTGAAAGAGAAATCACCAGATAACATTTACCATTGGAGAGAGCTTCAGCTTGAGGAGCAGAATATAGCATATTCATCTGATTTATAAAGTTAAGACCAAGGAGAAAACCAACCAGAATCTCAAATAGAAACTTCCATTGGAGTCAAAAGCTTTTTTCCACTTTGAGTGAAAAGACAGGCAGGGACTTTGTATGCATATAATATACCATATTAATGTATTGTCCACAGCTTCTGTATGTATTGTCCACAGCTTCTCCCTTCAACCAAATCAGACTGATCTGAATACACACTATAATGGGAACCACCGCTTCCAGTCTCATCTGAAGCTCTTTTTTAATTCAATGGGTACATAGGCTTAATGTCAAGATATTGTTGAAGGGCCCTCGCTCTGCTGCATCTTTGTGTATTTTAAGAGTAAGTTCATAGCTCATTTGGGAGAGATGATCCATAGGGTAGGATTTTCAAAAATGTCAAAGGGAGTTTGAGCCGAGATCCTCAGAAGGTGCCTAACTCACAGTGGGAGTTGAGTTAAGTATCTAAATACTTTTTGATGATCTGGGCCTAGGTCCCCAGATCCTATTTCATCAGGCACTTTGAAAATCCCACCCTATGTGGAGAAAGGAATTTTTTTAATTATTCCCAGTACTGGGGTCAAGCAGGGACTACATTTTTGTAAAACTCTGCTGGATACCCAACTATGCCTAGTGACTTCCCAGAGCGCAAAAGTTTAGGGGTTTCCTCTACTTTTCTCCTCACGAATAACAGTATCGGTCATATATCTCTGTATGCTTATGTCCTGTATTATCTTTCAGGCTGGTGACAGAAGATTATATTTGTCTTCGGGGTTGTTTTATAGTGCATATTGCTAAAATATTCTCAGCCTCAACACTATGGGCATAATTCTGTCTGGTCTGCTGAATCGATTTTTCTACTCTGGAAGTTTGAAGTACAGCCAGCTTCCCTCAGGCTGTCTGCAATTTATGTTCTGCCCCTCTCGTGCATGTTTTATGGGCTATATACTATTTACAAATTACTGCATAAGATCATGTTGATCTCCATGTGTAACTCTCTTTAGATGGGATGTGAATGAAATGCATTCTGCCCTGTTAGCTGCTTCAAGGGTTTCCCATCTAATGGACCGTGCGTATTCCGCATTGGGATAGAAAGAAAAAGGAGAGAACTGATTGAAGTCCTGAAGAATTTGTTCCATACTTTTACCGCAACTCAACGGCATTTTCTACATTTGGGAATATTCCTAACTCAGAAAATGGCGTCCTAATTTAATGCACTTCAAAATGGGAAAATGCCAGTTCTGATTCTGAAGCACAGACAAGGGCAAGCTAAGGGTCTGCATTGATTTAGCTCAGCTGATGTCAACCCTAGTTTGCCTTTGTCTCTACACTTAAGGGTCAGGAGCGGTGCAGCTACATGGACTGTTGGTGACCAGTTGCTGAATTAAGGCTATTATTCCTAAGCGTCGATTAAGGCTAAGGCTTCTTAAATTAGTTGCTGTGCTGTATATCACCACTGCAGAGGGAATTTGTCATTTAAGCAGCTTCAATAGTAGAAGGTGGTTGCTTCATCTGAAGAGGATTTGGAGGACTTTTCTATCCACAAGGAGAGTAACTGGGTGATTTCAGTGGAGTTGGATCAGAAAGCTTCTTCGGGGGTAAGATTTTCAAAAGTGCTCAAGTTCCATTTTTTTGAAAGTGGAAAGTAAAGTTAGATGTTTTGAAACTTTGATTCTCTCTCGTTAGACCAGCATTTGATGTAAAACGTCTATAGCCTTTAGCTGCAACATCAAACAGTCTTTTAATGTACAGGCTTCTAGAAATAACCAGCTCAGTGACTTTATAAAAAACTGTCCATAATTATCCAATCATGTAAGTAGGGGCAAGGGCTGCACTGGGATCATCTAATAAATCAGTGTGAGTCTTTTGAGGGGCATGCACATTCACAAGCACTGATCAAGACTTTTATTCATCATGTTCTGACCAAAGTGAGCATCTTTATTAAGTGCGTTCCCTGCAGTGGATTTATCTGCTCTCCCGGCATCGTGAAGATCCTTTTTGGAGAATGCCTGTGCTAGTTGTGCCAGTGGGAACCAAATCTTCACTTTAGAGTTTAGCCAAGTATTCAGTTACCAATATTTCTTGTCAAGTGACAAAATAAATTCATGACCCTGCTGTTTTCTGACCCTATCTTCCCATTTGCTTAATGAGTATTGCTGTGTTGTATTATCTTGCTCATTAACCAAAAGGCTTTGTAGTTTGCGAGCTGCTTTCCAGAAAGTCAGTTGGACCTGTGGGAAGTACTTGTTACTGCAGTACTTCATGTTGCAGTTACAGTAAAAGATGTATTGATGTTGCACATGGTGGCATGTTGCAGCATACTGGAGACTGTGGTGTTCGTAAGTTTTGCAAACTAATGTGTGACTAAATTTTGACCTATGGATAGCTCATGAACAACTTGCTGTGGATATTCCTCTTAGTATATGATTCAGTATTTGTGCTGTGACGTTAATTACCTAAATTGTTTTTTGTTTTTGTCCTATGACTGCGTGACCTATCTTTTGTAACCAGCGGGGATTGATTAACTCTTTGAGGCTTTCGATTCTCCTAGGGAGCGGGAGGGGAGCACTTCAGAGGAAAAGGGACAGCAGGAGACAAGCAGGCCTAGGGTATTCTGGGATATTTTAACATGTTCCTTACCTGTTTAAATACCTGGGTTCTTCTTGATTTTTAGCTGAGAGGAAAAGGAAGTCCAATGTATTAGTAGTTTAGCAAACTTTATATTCAATTCTACTTTCATAGTCTCACAAAGTAAATATGGCTGCATGTACAAATGAGGCCTTTGAGGGGTGCCCTATGGCTTGTCTCATTTAATTGTTTTGGTTCTAATTATGTGGCCAGGAAGGGGTTGGGAACTGCTGTGTATTGTTAAACTGCTAAACTCCTAATCTCATATGTAAAATACTTCATCTCTGTTAAATGCATTGATTGAACTCACTGGCCTTCCTTTTGTGTCATGCTGTTGTCATTCACTGCAGTAATGACGTAGTCATCTGTGTACTTGGTCCTAGATGCAATCTAGGGTTACACATCTGAGTTTCTTGATTAACTACGTTAGCGCAGAGTCTGGGATTTTGGGAACAATGCAGTCCCTTTTGTGCTATGGTGGCTAAACACTCGTCCCCTTCCATATACAGCACACTTATGGCATTTTCTAGTCTCCATTTTCTGCCACTTACCATCACAGTCAGTGTCACAGATAATTTAATAGAAATGCATGATTCATCCCATTTCCTCTCCATCCTCACTCCCTGCCATCCTCATTACTAATGGAAAAACTCCTGTAGGTTGCAGTGGGGTTAGGATTTCTCCCTAGGTTGCTTACCCCATCTTCCCAAGTACACACATCACCCAGCTCAGCTCTTCCCCACATTCTCAGTCTGTCATGTCAAACAAGACAAGATACATTGTGGCAATGAGTTCCACCATTAATCACTGAGGCCACAAACCTAGCTGCATTCCATTTACATGGATAATGAAATCTTCCACAGGTACACTAGACAGGACAAAACAATTTTCAGTAAGATATATAACTTCATACTTTGGCGCATAAACTAACCATTAACTGAGGGAGCTTAGGAAGAAATGTCCCCTGTGGGCAGTATATTCTATAATTGGCGATGACATCTGGTACTGGCAGGACACAGGGCTTGATTTAGTATGGCAATTCCTAAATTCCTGTGGACATGTTGTGGCAGATAATCCACCAGCACAACAAGTGCTGTTTCCATAATATGCACAAGCTAAAAACCAGGTTGGCAGGGGTCAAAGAGACCTGAGGAGTGCAGATACTGCTGGACTTATTTCATGGATTCATTTAGGTTTTTAAGGCTAGGAGGGACCCTTAGATCATGTAGTTTGACTTTCTGCACATCATCATAAGTAAATACGTTTCACTCAGGGTATGTCTACACTACGGAATAAGGTCGAATTTATAGAAGTCGGTTTTTTAGAAATTGGTTTTATAAATTCGAGTGTGTGTGTCCCCACAGAAAATGCTCTAAGTGCATTAAGTGCATTAACTCGGCGGAGCGCTTCCACAGTACCGAGGCAAGCGTCGACTTCCGGAGCGTTGCACTGTGGGTAGCTATCCCACAGTTCCCGCAGTCTCCGCTGCCCATTGGAATTCTGGGTTGAGATCCCAATGCCTGATGGGGCTAAAACATTGTCGCGGGTGGTTCTGGGTACATATCGTCAGCCTCCCGTTCCCTCCCTCCCCCCGTGAAAGCAAGGGCAGACAATCATTTCGCGCCTTTTTTCCTGAGTTACCTGTGCAGACGCCATACCATGGCAAGCATGGAGCCCGCTCAGGTAACCGTCACCCTATGTCTCCTGGGTGCTGGCAGACGCGGTACGGCATTGCTACACAGTAGCAGCAACCCCTTGCCTTGTGGCAGCAGACGGTACAGTACGACTGGTAGCCGTCATCGTCATGTCTGAGGTGCTCCTGGTCGCCTCTGTGAGGTCGATCAGGAGCGCCTGGGCAGACATGGGCACAGGGACTAAATTTGGAGTGACTTGACCAGGTCATTCTCTTTAGTCCTGCAGTCAGTCCTATTGAACCGTCTTATGGTGAGCGGGCAGGCGATACGGACTGCTAGCAGTCGTGCTGTACCATCTTCTGCCAAGCAGTCATGAGATGTGGATGGCATGCAGTCCTTCTGCACCGTCTGCTGCCAGCCAAAGATGTAAAAGATAGATGGAGTGGGTCAAAACAAGAAATAGACCAGATTTGTTTTGTACTCATTTGCTTCCCCCCCCTCCCCTGTCTAGGGGACTCATTCTTCTAGATCACACTGCAGTCAAGGTGCAGCGAGGTAAATCTAGCCATGTATCAATCAGAGGCCAGGCTAACCTTCTTGCTCCAATAAGGACAATAACTTAGGTGCACCATTTCTTATTGGAACCCTCTGTGAAGTCCTGCCTGAAATACTCCTTGATGTAAAGCCACCCCCTTTGTTGATTTTAGCTCCCTGAAGCCAACCCTGTAAGCGCCCCTCCCAGCGTCAGAGCAATGGCAAACAATCGGGCATCTGAGAGTGCTGTCCAGAGCAGTCACAATGGAGCGCTCTGATGGGGCTAAAACATTGTCGCGGGTGGTTCTGGGTACGTGTCGTCAGGCCCCCGTTCCCTCCCTCCCTCCGTGAAAGCAAGGGCAGACAATCATTTCGCGCCTTTTTTCCTGAGTTACCTGTGCAGACGCCATACCACAGCAAGCATGGAGCCCGCTCAGGTAACCGTCACCCTATGTCTCCTGGGTGCTGGCAGACGCGGTACGGCTTTGCTGCACAGTAGCAGCAACCCCTTGCCTTCTGGCAGCAGACGGTGCAATACGATTGGTAGTCGTCCTCATCGTGTCCGAGGTGCTCCTGGCCGCGTCGGCTGGGAACGCCTGGGCAGACATGGGCGCAGGGACTAAATTTGGAGTGACTTGACCAGGTCATTCTCTTTAGTCCTGCAGTCAGTCCTATTGAACCGTCTTATGGTGAGCAGGCAGGCGATACGGACTGCTAGCAGTTGTACTGTACCATCTTCTGCCAGGCAGGCAAGAGATGAGGATTGCTAGCAGTCGTATTGCACCATCTTCTGCCAGGCAGGCAAGAGATGGGGATGGCTAGCAGGCGTACTGTACCATCTTCTGCCGAGCAGCCATGAGATGTGGATGGCATGCAGTCCTTCTGCACCGTCTGCTGCCAGCCAAAGATGTAAAAGATAGATGGAGTGGGTCAAAACAAGAAATAGACCAGATTTGTTTTGTACTCATTTGCCTCCTCCCCTGTCTAGGGGACTCATTCCTCTAGGTCACACTGCAGTCACTCACAGAGAAGGTGCAGCGAGGTAAATCTAGCCATGTATCAATCAGAGGCCAGGCTAACCTCCTTGTTCCAATAACAACGATAACTTAGGTGCACCATTTCTTATTGGAACCCTCCGTGCAGTCCTGCCTGAAATACTCCTTGATGTACAGGCACCCCCTTTGTTGATTTTAGCTTCCTGAAGCCAACCCTGTAAGCCGTGTCGTCAGTCGCCCCTCCCTCCGTCAGAGCAACGGCAGACAATCGTTCCGCGCCTTTTTTCTGTGCGGACGCCATACCACGGCAAGCATGGAGCCCGCTCAGCTCACTTTGGCAATTAGGAGCACATTAACCACCACACGCATTATTCAGCAGTATATGCAGCACCAGAACATGGCAACGCGATACCGGGCGAGGAGGCGACATCAGCGCGGTCCCGTGAGTGATCAGGACATGGACACAGATTTCTCTGAAAGCATGGGCCCTGACAATGCATGCATCATGGTGCTAATGGGGCAGGTTCATGCTGTGGAACGCCGATTCTGGGCTCGGGAAACAAGCACAGACTGGTGGGACCGCATAGTGTTGCAGGTCTGGGACGATTCCCAGTGGCTACGAAACTTTCGCATGCGTAAGGGCACTTTCATGGAACTTTGTGACTTGCTTTCCCCTGTCCTGAAGCGCATGAATACCAAGATGAGAGCAGCCCTCACAGTTGAGAAGCGAGTGGCGATAGCCCTGTGGAAGCTTGCAACGCCAGACAGCTACCGGTCAGTTGGGAATCAATTTGGAGTGGGCAAATCTACTCTGGGGGCTGCTGTGATGCAAGTAGCCCACGCAATCAAAGATCTGCTGATATCAAGGGTAGTGACCCTGGGAAATGTGCAGGTCATAGTGGATGGCTTTGCTGCAATGGGATTCCCTAACTGTGGTGGGGCTATAGATGGAACCCATATCCCTATCTTGGCACCGGAGCACCAAGCCGCCGAGTACATAAACCGCAAGGGGTACTTTTCGATAGTGCTGCAAGCTCTGGTGGATCACAAGGGACGTTTCACCAACATCAACGTGGGATGGCCGGGAAAGGTGCATGATGCTCGCATCTTCAGGAACTCTGGTCTGTTTCAAAAGCTGCAGGAAGGGACTTTATTCCCAGACCAGAAAATAACTGTTGGGGATGTTGAAATGCCTATATGTATCCTTGGGGACCCAGCCTACCCCTTAATGCCATGGCTCATGAAGCCGTACACAGGCAGCCTGGACAGTGGTCAGGAGCTGTTCAACTACAGGCTGAGCAAGTGCAGAATGGTGGTAGAATGTGCATTTGGACGTTTAAAGGCGCGCTGGCGCAGTTTATTGACTCGCTTAGACCTCAGCGAAACCAATATTCCCACTGTTATTACTGCTTGCTGTGTGCTCCACAATATCTGTGAGAGTAAGGGGGAGACGTTTATGGCGGGGTGGGAGGTTGAGGCAAATCGCCTAGCTGCTGGTTACGCGCAGCCAGACACCAGGGCGGTTAGAAGAGCACAGGAGGGCGCGGTACGCATCAGAGAAGCTTTGAAAAACAGTTTTATGACTGGCCAGGCTACGGTGTGAAAGTTCTGTTTGTTTCTCCTTGATGAACCCCCCCACCCCTTGGTTCACTCTACTTCCCTGTAAGCTAACCACCCTCCCCTCCTCCCTTTAATCATTGCTTGCAGAGCCAATAAAGTCATTGCTGCTTCACAGTCATGCATTCGTTATTCATTCATCACACAAATAGGGGGATGACTACCAAGGTATCCCAGGAGGGGTGGTGGAGGAGGGAAGGAAAATGCCACACAGCACTTTAAGCACAGCACTTTAAAATTTATTGAATGACAGCCTTCTTTTTTTTGGGCAATCCTCTGTGGGGGAGTGGCTGGTTGGCCGGAGGCCTCCCCACCGCGTTCTTGGGCGTCTGGGTGTGGAGGCTATGGAACTTGGGGAGGAGAGCGGTTGGTTACAGAGGGGCTGCAGTGGCAGTCTGTGCTCCAGCTGCCTTTGCTGCAGCTCAACCATACACTGGAGCATACTGGTTTGGTCCTGCAGCAGCCTCAGCATTGAATCCTGCCTCCTCTCATCATGCTGCCGCCACCTTTGAGCTTCAGCCCTGTCTTCAGCCCGCCACTTACTCTCTTCAGCCCGCCACTTACTCTCTTCAGCCCTCCACCTCTCCTCCCGGTCATTTTGTGCTTTCCTGCACTCTGACATTATTTGCCTCCACGCATTCGTCTGTGCTCTGTCAGTGTGGGAGGACAGCATGAGCTCGGAGAACATTTCATCGCGAGTGCGTTTTTTTTTCTTTCTAAGCTTCACTAGCCTCTGGGAAGGAGAAGATCCTGTGATCATTGAAACACATGCAGCTGGTGGAGAAAAAAAAAGGGACAGCGGTATTTAAAAAGACACATTTTATAAAACAGTGGCTACACTCTTTCAGGGTAAACCTTGCTGTTAACATTACATACATAGCACATGTGCTTTCGTTACAAGGTCGCATTTTGCCTCCTCCCACCGCGTGATTTTGGTTGAATGCCAGCAAACATACACTGCAATGCTTTGTTCTACAGTGATTCCCCAGTACGTGTTGCTGGCCTGGAGTGGTAAAGTGTCCTACCATGAAGGACGAAATAAGGCTGCCCTCCCCAGAAACCTTTTGCAAAGGCAGAACCGCAAATGCCAGGGCAAAGTAATCCTTTCACATGCTTGCTTTTAAACCATGTATAGCATTTTAAAAGGTACACTCACCAGAGGTCCCTTCTCCGCCTGCTGAGTCCAGGAGGCAGCCTTGGGTGGGTTCGGGGGGTACTGGCTCCAGGTCTAGGGTGAGAAACAGTTCCTGGCTGTCGGGAAAACCGGTTTCTCCGCTTGCTTGCTGTGAGCTATCTACAACCTCCTCATCATCATCTTCTTCGTCCCCAAAACCTACTTCTGTATTGCCTCCATCTCCATTGAAGGAGTCAAACAACACGGCTGGGGTAGTGGTGGCTGAACCCCCTAAAATGGCATGCAGCTCATCATAGAAGCGGCATGTTTGGGGCTCTGACCCAGAGCGGCTGTTCGCCTCTCTGGTTTTCTGGTAGGCTTGCCTCAGCTCCTTCAGTTTCACGCGGCACTGCTTCGGGTCCCTGTTATGGCCTCTGTCCTTCATGCCCTGGGAGATTTTCAGAAAGGTTTTGGCATTTCGAAAACTGGAACGGAGTTCTGATAGCACGGATTCCTCTCCCCAAACAGCGATCAGATCCCGTACCTCCCGTTCAGTCCATGCTGGAGCTCTTTTGCGATTCTGGGACTCCATCATGGTCACCTCTGCTGATGAGCTCTGCATGGTCACCTGCAGCTTGCCACGCTGGCCAAACAGGAAATGAGATTCAAAAGTTCGCGGTTCTTTTCCTGTCTACCTGGCCAGTGCATCTGAGTTGAGAGCGCTGTCCAGAGCGGTCAGAATGGAGCACTCTGGGATAGCTCCCGGAGGCCAATACCATCGAATTGTGTCCACAGTACCCCAAATTCGAGCCGGCAACGTCGATTTAAGCGCTAATCCACTTGTCAGGGGTGGAGTAAGGAAATCGATTTTAAGAGCCCTTTAAGTCGAAATAAAGGGCTTCATTGTGTGGACGGGTGCAGGTTTAAATCGATTTAACGCTGCTAAATTCGACCTAAAGTCCTAGTGTAGACCAGGGCTCAGTGTGACTAAAGCCTAAGTTCCAGAAAGGCATCCGGTCTTGATCTGAAGACATTGAGAGATGGCGAATCCACCACTTCCTTTAATAGTTTGTTCCAATGGTTAATCAAGCTCTCAGGTAAAAATTTGTGCCTAATTTCTACGCTGAATTTGTCGGCTTCGAGCTATTGGTGCTTGGCATGGCTCTCTCTGCTACATTAAAAGAGCCGGTTAGTACCCAGTATTTTCTTGCGGATGAAGGTTCTCCTACGTTTTTACTCAGGTCACCTCTCCAACTTCTTTTTGGTAAACTAAACACAACCTTCTTCATACTCTCCTTCCCACAAATGTAATACTTGATGCATCTTATATGTAGGAAGGTCACCATTCTCCAAGCACATAGTTGATGAAACGGAGCACCTTGGACAGTGAAACTCCAGTAAGTTGGAAGCTGCAGTGTGGAAATTAACTAGGGGTATGCCTATACTGAAATTAAAATCTTGCAGCTGGTCTGTATCAGCTGAGTTGAGCTCACAGGGCTCAGGCTAAAGGGCTGTTTAACTGTGGTGTAGATGCTCAGGCTTGGGCTGGAGGACAGGCTCTAGGACCCTGCAAGGTGGGAGGTCCCAGAGCAGCCTGAGCCCAAATGTCTACACTGCAGTTAAAGGTTTCAGAGTAGCAGCCGTGTTAGTCTGTATCCGCAAAAAGAAAAGGAGGACTTGGGGCACCTTAGAGACTAAACAGCCCCTTAGCCTGAGAGCCCAAGTCAGCCAACATGGGCCAGCTGTAAGTGTCTAATTGCAGTGTAGACATACCCTCGAGGATTTAGGGTCCAGAGCCTGGCTCCATCTCCCTTTTATGATAGCCTGGAATTTTCCTGAAGTACACTGGCATTGATGCCACATGTGTAAACTGGGATATAACACATCAGAGGGAACATTACCAGAAGAACCCACAAAGAACCTATGCTCAGGTATACATGAATAGCTCTGGTGTGCTTGGCAACATTGCACATTGAATTGAAGAGCAAGACTCCAAGTAGCAGAATAAGTTGATGTTGCTTCAGCATGCAGCCCACTAAACAAAACCATTGAGATCTACCGTTAATTTTACTAACTGCTGCTGCTCAGGGGCCTAATCAGAACTAATGCTGCTCATTTTCTAGTATCTTTTAACTAAAAGCATTTGTGTACAAGGTGTGTCGGAGTTCCTCCTCTCACTTATACTCTTGCCAATTGAAACGGTGTACGCATATAGCAAAAAGGGGGACAAAGACAAACACCTGTTTCATACAAGCTTTTAGCAAACTGTCTCCTATTCAGGCGTAAGAACAGAATGTGAAAGGTGCCTATTGTGTTTCCATCCTGCTATCTGGAGACCTTACATTCAAATTCAAGATCATTGTTATTCACGCAGAACAGAATTTTATCCAGTCAATGCCCCCGTTAATCCTTGTAATAGTCAAAGCAGCATTAATTTAGTATGGAAGTTGTTGTTTTTTAAATAATCTCTGAAGTATGGGCTTCCCTCCCAATACTAATGTTGCAAATAATCATTTAACAGGATGGCCAGCCCAGCTCCTAGGCTCAGAGCTGCCAACTGTAGTTAAAAGTCTCTTCAAATCTATTTCCTAATATATTCCTGATGATGAGTACTACTTACCTTTTGAGCTTTCTGAGTGTTAGGATGAGCAAAATAAAACGGGATTTTCCTTTAGAAGAACCACGTCTTCTAGGCTTCAAAACAGGTTGTGTCTGATGCGTGAAATGCACAAAACTTTTCTTATAGAGCTGATCAAAAATGAGTTAGGGATTTTGGCAGAAAATTTTGATGAAAATGGAAGAAAAATTTCAGCTGAAAACTGAAAGCTCCCACTGGGAAAATTAAAATGACATAGATCATGTCTGGTGGACCCAAATGAAAACATTTTGGCTTGTTGAACTGATTTTTTGTTTTAGTACAGTTCAGTGTTAAATATGTCCACCTGAGCTGTTGCAGTGCCTTGTGGGAGTTGTAGGTTTGGTGCCCCATGTCCCCATTCTCTCATATGGGCTGGTCTCCCTGGCCAAACTATATCTCCCATGATGCACCACTGTCTCACCTCTTGCTGACCCATTGTGGTGCATCATGGGAGATGTAGTGTGACTGGGACCTTGGCCCACAGAGAACAGGACATGAGGCATCCAAACTATGACTTCCATAAACTACCATGGTAGCTCAGGTGGACACAGTTTCATGTCAAATCAAACCAAACTGAAACAAAACACTTTGCGTCAGGAAAGATTGTAAAATATTTTGTTTTGATTGAAAATTTCAAAACAAAATATTTCAGCACTTCCAAAGGGAAATTGTTTCTGGTTTTAGCCAAAACCACAAAGCTTTTTGAGTCTTCAATGAAAAATTAAATTTTTTTGCAGGAAGTGACATTCTTTGCAAAAGATTTTTATTAAATTCAATTTTCCATTGGAAAACAATTTTGATGGAAAATTTTCAACCACTGTTTTACTGCAGTACATACTGTGCTGTGAGATAGTACTGCCCACTGATGACGGGGTGTTACAGGGAACCTGTCTGTGATGATTCACAGAAGATATGAGTTGTTATACCCCCCAGATACAGAGCTTTGGCTCTTCAGCTTGTGTTTTTAACTCTGGAGGCCCCTAATTTAATCCCTTGTGTCAGCCAAGGTGGTGGCCATCACAGTAGCACTCCCTGGGAGGGAATATTATGGGCCTACAAGCAAATGCCGCCTTAGATTGGAATCCCGCCAAACAAATCTATCTTAAACTGGTCAGGATTATTTTTGTTAGGAAATGAGGAAGGAGGTAGAGTCTCTCCATCAACTCACCTGCTTGAGGCTGACTCTGATCCACGATAAAGTGTGAGATGTCTAATGTTAAAGCTAACAGTGCAAACCTTGTCTTGTATAATCTCAGGCTGCAGAACTGTGTACCTGTATAACACTGATCAAAAAGGAATAGGTATGTGATTTTAATGACACATGAGGGACAACAGCCAAAATGTGCAGTATACTCATTCTTTTCCTCTCCCCTGCATACTGCAGCGTGGAAGAAGGGTTTTTGATTCTTTCTTTTCCCAGCCAAACCAGCTTGGACTGTATAATTAGGGCTGCATCACATCTCTCATGCCAACTTTATGCCGCACTAATGTAATTTACCATCCCTGTAACGTTAGGGAAGGATGACACAATCTAGAAGAACACCAGCTCCTTTTTCATTCCTGCATCTGGAGCTCAGAAGCACAGTTTCATTCGAAATGAAATTAAAAGCCATTTAGTTGCGTTGCCTTGAGCAATAAGATATGTAATGGAGTGGGAGGTGGTCACCCAGCAGGAATACCCTTCCCTTGTCGGAGATGTAGTAAGGGAGCGTCAAGGTGACAGAGATGCTGTGTGGAGCACAATATTGAGGCAGCACAAGATCTATTTTTCTAATGGCACATTTGCAGCAGGAGCCAAATAATTCTCTGTTGTTGGCTGGAGTTCTCCCATGCAGCGTATTGACTGCTGGATATGTTCGCTGCTCCCCTCTGTAAGAGAGGCAGTGTGTGTCATCCAGCCCATAGTAACATAAGAACTCCTCCACTGGAATAGATATATGGTCCATCTTATGCAGTTGCTAGAGCTCGATGCTTCAGAGGAAGGTCTAAAACATTCATAATATATCTAATTGTGCAGTATTCTACTGAGGGGTCATCTACCTAACCCCTGCTGATGATCACTTTCTAACTTAAAGAAGGAGGAATGATAGGCCCTTTATTTTTCTCCTCACTAAAATAACTGAAGTTTCTGTTCCTATTCATTATGGGGGGTCTGATACAAAGCTCATTAGAGTCCATGGAAAGTCCCTTGTCTACTCCAATAGGCTTTGGAACAGGACTTAAATGTTCATCCTTTTTTTTTTTTTTGTAATTTACTAAGCTTTTTGTCTCAATATTGTCTTGCAGCAGTAAGTTTCACAGGTTAATCAAACACATGTTAAGTGGAAATAGGAGTTGCTACCATCTGACCAGTAAGATCTTGTTTCAAGTGCCAGTCTTGGCATATATTCCAAACTTTCTCATATGACACATAAAATTCAAACACCCCACACAGGATTCCGCTTATTAGCTATGTCTGGCCACCAGCTGGCACCACAGCACCTTCTAGGAGACCATTGTGTGTGTTTGTGTGTGTGTGTTTCAGAGTAACAGCCGTGTTAGTCTGTATTCGCAAAAAGAAAAGGAGGACTTGTGGCACCTTAGAGACTAACCAATTTATTTGAGCATAAGCTTTCGTGAGCTACAGCTCACTTCATCGGATGCCACATCCGCATCCGATGAAGTGAGCTGTAGCTCACGAAAGCTTATGCTCAAATAAATTGGTTAGTCTCTAAGGTGCCACAAGTCCTCCTTTTCTCTTTGTGTGTGTGTGTGTGTTGCCATCCCTTTAAAAAGTGTGGTGTATTCTCATGGCGCTGAACTGTGAGAGGCAGCTGCATGGAGGCTTTGAGTAGAGCAGATTGGGAGGGTTAAGTATATGAACAAGTGAGTCCACATGCCAATAGCGAACCAGAGCATGAGTGTCAAGAAATAGTTTTTCTGTGGGATATTTCCTCCCTGAAGGGAGAGGGGCATTAACTACCAATGGACCCTATACGTTTCTCTCTGATTTCAGTAGCCATTAAAGGCATGGGTCCAGGGCAGTGGGTAACTCTACCCCCTTCCACTCTTCCCTCACTTCTGTTCAGTTTAATAATTCAAGCATGAGAGACTGGAAGGCTTGGGCAATAGGATTTAAAGCTTGCCGCTTTGAGACAAACTGGGTTCAGTTCCAGCCCAGGTAGATAGTAACAAAAGCCATCATCAGTATCACACCAGAGCTGTTCATTGACCTGTATACAATGAGATTCTGTCCAGTTTCTGGGAGATAAGTGTCCATATCGCACAAAGCGCCATCACTGTTGGCACTAAAAGACTCATCAGTAGTCCTGAAGAGCGAGGCCTAGGGCTAAATGGGCATGTGTTACACAGATAAAATTACACAGGATCGGTTCGGGGACAAGACAAGATGTCGCGTTTATTATAATAACACAATTTGATTTAAGACCAATAAGTAATATCTAGTACCTATGTATATACACACACATCACATCAAATGTTCTGCAGCTGCTGGATAGTTACCAGTCCTGAATGTAGCTTGAGTTCGTGGCTTGGTTTCACAGCTTGGGATCGTAGCTCGTGGTGGCTAACGGGCCAGAAAATCCAGGCACAAGGGAGGGCTGGGTCTCTGTTGGGCGCGCACTGATGCCCCTGGATATTGGAAGCAGAACGTTACCCAAAGCCTTCACTCTCACCCATCTTTTTTTATAGGCTTTTAGTTTGAATCCAAAGTCTATAGGTTTTGCTGTGTCATGCTGCTTCTGGGTTCAGTGTGATTGATCACCCGTCAATTGCAGACTTGACTTTCAGCCTGGAACCTGACTTTTATCTTCCTTCCATTGTACTTTTGTTGTTCTTTTCTTTTTAGGGTGGACTCTTCTTACTTGGCTAGGGCTGTTGTCTGCATCTCCAGCTGCTGGTGTTTGAATTTTATTTCACCAGGGCAGGCTGAGGCTGGAGGTTGATTCCATTATCCATACATACCTCATTCACACATTTAAACTAAACTAATAAGATTACAGCAGGGTTTTGCAAAAATGAAGGTTGCAGCAAGCTTTTACAAAATGGAGTGAGCATTTCAAAATGGAGTTTGGGTTACAAGTTAAAATGGAGTTTGGGTTACAATGTGGACAAGTGTAAGGAATGGCAGACAGAGGACCGAAGTGACTTTTGAAGTTATATTAATAAAGTGAACAATTTAAAAACAATTTCATTGAGCAGTCCTACACATGGAGACTAAACTCCTCTTTCTCCTCGCAGTTGTGACATCTCCAAGTGAGGTTGAGCCAATAACGGTGGTCATAAGACAAGCCATTTTCACTGCTGCTCCATCTGTTCAGGGGAGTGTTCTTCATTTTTATAGTCAATCTGGCACATTTCCTCACCTCCATGTTTATTTTAAAATGTTAAAGTGATTTAGAAAATGTGTAGAATTTAATCTTCAAGGATGAATTCAAACTTCCATTATGGGGTGGGGGGGGTGGGGGCTTTATGTATATAATGTACACACACAGTTTTTTTTTTAAAAAAAAACTATTTAAATGAGCAAATATTGTTTGGTGGATGCTTTATCTTAAGCCTTGTTAGAAAAGGCAAGTGGAAAAATACCAGCATATTAAGCACATGCCAGCTGGTAATTCCAGTCTTTCTACAGTGAAGAAGGCATTTGGTCTCTAGTAAAAAAGGGTCCATGAATGCCATGTCAGGACTGAAGGCTGCCTGGCAGGCTGCTATAATCTCTGGGAAGATTACCAACTGTTCTGCTCTAGTGACATGAAAAATACATCCTGTCAATTTTAGCAGCAATAAACTAGAGCCGCTGTGATGTCAAGCAGGTTCTGAGTCAAAAGAGCACATGGCACAGCAGAACTGATAGCTGTGGCAACTGTCAAGTCATCTGTCATTTCTGATTTAAAGTAAACTCTTTGTCTGATGTCAGACAGCTGAATATGATGCAGTATGTTGTGGACTCGGGGTTAAGTGACCTAATAATGGAACCGGGTTCATTCCAGTTTCTGTCTCTATGAGAATAAGTGGTTTCAGCTCTCTTTCATAGAATCAGAGAAGATTAGGGTTGGAAGTGACCTCAGGAGGTCATCTAGTCCAACCCCCTGCTCAAAGCAGGAGCAACCCCAGCTAAGTCATCCCAGCCAGGGCTTTGACAAGCCGGGCCTTAAAAACCTCTAAGGATGGAGATTCCACCACATCCCTAGGTAACCCATTCCAGTGGTTCACCACCCTCCTAGTGAAATAGTGTTTCCTAATATCCAACATAAACCTCCCCCACTGCAACTTGAGACCATTACTCCTTGTTCTGTCATCTGCCACCACTGAGAACAGCCGAGCTCCATCCTCTTTGGAATGCCCCTTCGGGTAGTTGAAGGCTGCTATCAAATCCCCCTCTCTCTTCTGAAGACTAAATAAGCCCAGTTCCCTCAGCTTCTCCTCATAAGTCATGTGCCCGAGCCCTCTAATCATTTTCGTTGCCCTCTGCTGGACTCTCTCCAATTTGTCCACATCCTTTCTCTAGTGGGGGGGGGGGGCAAAACTGGACTCAATACTCCAGATGTGGCCTCACCAGTGTTGAACAGAGGGGAATAATCACTTCGCTCAATCTGCAGGCAATGCTCCTATTAATGCAGCCCAATATGCTATTAGCCTTCTTGGCAACAAGGGCACACTGTTGACTCATATCCAGCTTCTCGTCCACTGTAATTCCCCAGGTCCTTTTCTGCAGAACTACCACTTAGCCAGTCGGTCCCTAGACTGCAGCAGTGCATGGGATTCTTCCGTCCTGCACTTGTCCTTGTTGAACCTCATCAGATTTCTTTTAGCCCAATCCTCCAATTTGTTTAGGTCACTCTGGACCCTATCTCTACCCTCAGCGTATCTACCTCTCCCCGAAGCTTAGTGTCATCTGTGAACTTGCTGAGGGTGCAATCCGTCTCATTATCCAGATCATTAATGAAACCAGCCCCAAGACAGACCCCGGGGCACTCCACTTGATACCGGCTGCCAACTACACATTGAGCCATTGATCACTACCCATTGAGCCCAATGATCTAGCCAGCTTTCTTTCCACCTTATACTCCATTCATCCAATCCATACTTCTTTAACTTGCTGGCAAGAATACTGTGGGAGACCGTATCAAAAGCTTTGCTAAAGTCAAGATATATCACGTCCACCGCTTTCCCCATATCCACAGAGACAGTTATCTCATCATATAAGACAATCAGGTTGGTCAGGCATGACTTGCCCTTGGTGAATCCATGTTGACTGTTCCTGATTACCTTCCTCTCTTCCAGGCACTTCAAAATGGACTCTTTGAGGACCTGCTCCATGATTTTTCCA
The DNA here is from genome assembly GCF_965140235.1 of Caretta caretta. NCBI lineage: Eukaryota > Metazoa > Chordata > Testudines > Cheloniidae > Caretta > Caretta caretta. The sequence continues at coordinate 256,467,687 of NC_134206.1, read as the reverse complement.
GGGAGTGAGGTGAGGCTGACCAGTCTGTAGTTCCCCAGATTCTCCTTCTTCCCTTTTTCAAAAATGGGCACTATATTTGCCTTTTTCGAATCATCTGGGACCTCCCCCAATTGCCATGAGTTTTCAAAGATAATGGCCAATGGCTCTGCAATCACATCAGCCAACTCCCTCAGCACCTTCGGATGCGTTAGATCTGTCCCTATGGACTTGTGTATGTCCAGCTTTTCTAAATAGTCCTTAACCCGTTCTTTCACCACTGAAGGCTGCTCACTTCCTCCCCATACTGTGCTGCCCAGTGCAGCAATCTGGGAGCTGACCTTGTCTGTGAAGACAGAGGCAAAAAAAGCATTGAGTGCTTCAGATTTTTCCACATCATCTGTCACCAGGTTGTGTCCCCCATTCAGTAAGGGTCCTACCCTTTCCCTGATCTTTTTGTTGCTAACGTACCTGTAGAAACCCTTCTTGTTACCCTTCACATCCCTTGCTAGCTGCAACTCCAATTGTGCTTTGGCCTTCCTGATTACACCCCTGTATGCTCGAGCAATATTTTTATACTCTTCCCTACTCATCTGTCCATGTTTCCACTTCTTGTAAGCTTCCTTTTTGTGTTTAAGTTCACCGAAGATTTCTCTGTTAAGCCAAGCTGGTCGCCTGCCATATTTGCTATTCTTTCTACACATCGGGATGGTTTGTTCCTGCACCCTCAATAAGGCTTCTTTAAAATACAGCCAGCTCTCCTGGACTCCTTCCCCCTCATATTAGCCTCCCAGGGGATTCTGCCCCTCAGTTCTCTGAGGGAGTCAAAGTCTGCTTTTCTGAAGTCCAGTGTCCGTATTCTGTTGTTCTCCTTTCTTTATTTTGTCAGGATCCTGAACTTGACCATCTCATGGTCACTGCTGCCCAGGTGTAACAGAGTCCTCTGCCCGCCCCTCTTCCCGGGGCCCGCTGACTGCCCCAATAAAGCTCAGAGAGGCTTCCTGTTATGCAGCACGCGTGGCTTTATTTACACACACAGTTCTCCCACCACCGGTGTTGAGCTATTTACAAGGCTTACAGGGTTAGTTCCCTCTTTGGCTAGCAGTCAGCCCACAGCCAGGAGACTGCCCTTTCTTCTGGCAGCCCCCTTTCATACTGGCTCCCAGCCCTTATAACTGCTGGCTTGTCAGGCCCACAGGTGGAGCCAATCCCCAGGCCAGGCATCATGCCTGTTACACCAGCCCCAATCTATTTCTCTTGGTTGGAGCTGGCTGAGCAGGGGCTAATTAGGTGCTTTTGCAGCCGCACCCTGCTACACCAGGTTGTCACCCACTTCTACTTCCCCTACCAATTCTTCCGGGTTTGTGAGCAGCAGGTCAAGAGGAGCACGGCCCCTAGTTGGTTCCTCCAGCACTTGCACCAGAAAGTTGTCCCCAACACTCTCCCAAAACTTCCTGGACTGTCTGTGCACTGCTGTATTGCTCTCCCAGCAGATGGTCAGGATGACTGAAGTCCCCCATGAGAACCAGAGCCTGGTTCTGGAAGCTTCAGTTAGTTGTCCAAAGAAAGCCTCGTCTACCTCATCCTCCTAATCTGGTGGTCTATAGCAGACACCCACCATGTCATCACCGTTGTTGTTCTCACCTCTAAACTTAACCCAAAGACTCTCAACAGGCTTTTTTCCAGTTTCATACTGGAGCGCTGAGCAATCATAGTTACATACAGTGCAACTCCTCCACCTTTTCTCCCCCTCCTGTCCTTCCTGAACAGTTTATACCCATCCATGACAGTGCTCCAGTCATGTGAGCTACCCCACCAAGTCTCTGTTATTACAATCATATCATAGTTCCTTGACTGTGCCAGGACTTCCAATTCTTCCTGTTTTTTCCCCAGGCTTCTTGCGTTCATGTGCAGGCACCTAAGATAACTAGCCAATTGTCCTACTTTCTCAGTATGAATCAAGAGGACTCCCCTGTTACACTCTCCTTGTGTTTCCTCCCGCTATCAGGAGGGGTTCAGGGTGCAGGCTCCAGCCCGGCGTCACTTACCTTCAGTGGCTGCGGGGTGGCAGCAGCGCATAGCGGGGCTAAGGCTCCCTGTCTGCCCTGGCCCCACACTGCTCCTGGAAGCGTCTTGCCAGCATGGCCAATGGGAGCTGCGGGGGGCGGTGCCTGCAGGCGAGGACAGTGCATGGAGCCCTCTGCCCCCGCAGGGACGTGGTACCGGCCGCTTCCGGGAACGGTGTGTGGCCCACAATGCCACGGGGGTGGCAATCCCACGGGCCGGATCCAAAGCCCTGGTGGGCCAGATCCGGCCCGCAGGCCGTAGTTTGCACACCCCTGTTCTAGCCCTTGTACTGTCTGTGTAAAACAGCAGACTTCAGTTCCCAGTGCTTGAGTGCTGATCACCTTTTTCAGCAGGAGGCTGCAACGGGTTGGTGCATTTGCATTCCAGACCAGAGTTCTAACACATTAAGTTCTAGAGGAAATGATGTTTCATTTCAACTTGTTCTCTCCACCCTCACGTCTCCATTGTACCAAACCACCACCAGCTTCAGCACAGCTGGTATTATTCCAGGCTCAGGAGAAGCCGTGGGCTGAAATACTGGGGGAAGAGATTTCTGTTCAGGACTGAAGTGAATTGATTAAGTTGCAGGTGTCCCAGAATTGGAACAGCAGCAATAAGCTGCAAATTGGAATTGAAGTTCATTAAAAGAGACTGTACTCGTGTAAAAATAAATGAATAAGACACAACTCCCTTTCCAGAATGAGGCAGAAAGTGTTCACTGGGGGACCAGATTCTGTGCAGTGCATTGCTGAAGGTGCAGCAAAAGAGGATCCCAGCAAGTAACTGTAGAGCACAGAGGTGCTTGCACCTTTGAGATTCTGGGGTGGTGCTGGGGGCTCTGGCCCCCCGGCATTAGTAAAAGAGAGAGAAGCCCTCCATGTCTGCCTTTGCCCCTGCATTGGGGGTTATGTCAGTGAGGAGTGGCATAAGGTTGCCTATACTAGCTCTTTGCTGTTCCTGTGCCATGGTCATTCCTCAGGGACCTTTTACACTGGCTTTGCAATCCCCTTTACAGCAAACCAGACCTTTTGTCTAAAAACTTCTGTATGTAAGGAAGTGAGGTTGCCTTATAGCTTGGTCTGTCCTGTTCAGTCTGTTTCATTCCCATTTCCTTGTTATCATAACATTATCAGCACTGTGACTTTCACAGATTGACAAGTTTCTGTACAAAGGCTGTGATCCACCAAATAGAAGCAACTCATGACCCACAATAGCCCTTTAATGTCACCACATGCCAGCTTGTTCCCATATTATGAGAGAAGGTAAAATAGAAGGACTAATTAATTTTCACTGTGCAGTTCAGATGTTGAATGGCACCAAGAGGCTCCACTGTAGGAATCATGAATGGGAGAGCTTTTAAAAAAACACTGAAAAATGAGCATTATCTGCAATTCTCCTTAGCTTAACCCTGACTGTGTCTGAGGTCTGGTCTACACTGGGGGGCGGATTGATCTAAGAGTAGTGAATTTGAAATACTGGTACTGTTAGGTGGAATCTCTGGAGTCAGAGAAAAAAATTTGGATTATTCAGACACATTTGAGACCGGACTAGGAAGAGAGACAGATTTGGAAAGTGGACAGGACCCGCTTGGATAGACAGGAGTGAATTGGTGCATGACTGATGGCCTCTCTCATCCATTAACCAATAATGAGATTTCCAAAGTCTCAGTGGAAAGGAGCTATTATTGCTATGATCCATAACAAATGGGCAGAATTAATCACCTTTGGTAACCTGGAAACTATTAATGTTGATTGGAACGATGGCTGGAAATTGATCAGGCTTGCTCTGTGTTTACTAAGTTGTCTCCTCCTCTGTTTGTTAGCTTGATGGCTTTGTTTACTATACATGTAAATGTACTGCATTGTCCTCAGGCAAATCCAGGTTCCTTTGGCTAGGCTTTGTCAGGGTTGGTGTATGCACTGCCTCCCAAACACCTTTTAAGAACACATTTCCAGCACACACACACTCACGCAATGCTTTATACGCAATCCATACATATATCATGTAATGATTTTCGGGACCAGCGTGTCACCAGTTTACATATGATCCCTTACATTCTGCCTTTTAGATATATATTATGACAACTGTGTGTTGCAGTTAGTGAGTGTGTCAAGCCTGATATGAGTTGCAGTATGGTGGGCCCCCTGCCAGTTGTCTTTGAAGGCCTCCCAGCGTTACCTGCCCATCTTTTAAGTTTTATCACAGTGTTAGTGCCGTTCACCAGGATGTGGGAGTCCCAGGTTCACTTTCCCCCTCTGGCAAAGGTGGGGAGAGGATTTGAACAGGGCTCTCCCACCTCTCAGGAGAGTATCTAACCACTGAGCTCTGGGATATTCTGATTAGTGAGGGGATTCCCTCAATCTCTCCTGTTGAAGCTGTTCCACTGTGGATAACTAATGAAAGAGGGACTGGAGCAGGGGGAATGGCCCCTGGGTCTCCTACCTCCCAGGTGGGTGCCCTTACCACTGGACTACAGTCATTCCCATTCTTTGTTGCCCCACTGACTATTTAAGTATTTACCCAGAGTGGAACAGTCATTGGACCAGACAAAGAGTGAAACAGTGTGGGAATGACTCTGTAGTGGTTAGGGCATCTCCTGGGAGCTGAGTGACCCTGAGTCTGATCCCCAACTCCAATCACTCATTCGTTATTTATCCACAGAGGAACAGCTTCAACGAGAGAGACTGAGGGAGTCCCACACCAGAATATCCCAGAGCTCAGTGGTTAGGCGGGAGATAAGCATCTGGACACTTACACTGAGGCAGCAGCGTGCATGCTCAGAGGCAGAACTTGTAGACTAATAGACTTTAAGGTCAGAAGGGACCATCATGATCATTTAGACTGACCTCCTGCGGATTGCAGGCCACAGAACCTCACCCACCCACTTCTGTAATAGACTCCCTAATCTCTGGCTGAGTTACTGAAATCCTCAAATCATGATTTAAAGACTTCAAGTTACAGAGACTCCACCATTTACACTCGTTTAAACCTGCAAGTGACCTGTTCCCCATGCTGCAGAGGAAGGAGAAACCCCCCTCCCCAAAGGTTTACTCTGGAAAAATGAAGGTACCCAGTAAGTTCAGGCACCTAGACGGTTCAGTGGGAGTTTCATGGATCTCTCCTTTCATCTATCTATGCCTCAGTTCCCAATCTGTAAAAGGGAGATAATAGCACTGCCCTGCCTCACAGTGAGAGTGTTGTGAAGATAAATGCGCTGAAGACTGTGAAGTGCTCAGATAATATTATGATGGGATGGGGGCCATGTACGTGCCTAAGATATCGAGATAGGGTGTAACTTCTTCGGAAAGTGATGATTCTAAAAGAGAATAAGTTAAGGGCAAAATTCAGAGGGTGTCACTTGCTAAGAGCTCTGCATTTGGAGTCAATGGGCCAAATTCATTCGGCTAGTGGAGTTACACTAGGGGTAAGTTTGGCACATTGTGTGTGTCTGTCTCATTGTGCTCGGCAACAGACATTGAGACCTGGAAGCTGTGTTGAGACACTTCCCCTCATGAATATCCTAGAACAGGGGTCTCAAACACGCAGCCCGCAGGCAGAGTTATTTCCTGCGGCCTGCCATAGCTCCCCTCAACTCCCACCTTCCCACTTCCACCCTCAACCTCCGCCCCCCCGAGCGTGCTGCGTCCCCGCTCCTCCGCCAACCTCCTAGCGCTTCCTGCAGCCAAATAGCTGTTTGGCAGTGCTTAGGACTTTCCAGCAGCAGTGGGGAGGAGTGGGGATGTGGCGTGCTATGGGGAGGAGGCGGAGAAGAGGCAGGGCCAGGGCAGGAATTTGGGGAAGGGGTTGGAATAGGGGCAGGGAGGGGGTGGGGACTTTGGGGAAGAGGTTGGAATGGGGGCCGGCCTTGGGGTGGGACCTCATGGAAGGAGTGGAGTGGGGGTGCGGCCGGGGGCAGAGGGCATGGCTTTTGTATCTTTTTATGAAAAGGTGTCAGTGATGCGGCCCTTGGGCCAATGTACTAGTCCTCATGTGGCCCTCATGGTGGTTTGAGTTTTAGATCCCTGTCCTAGAAGAATCAATATGGCCTTAGCTCAGAAAAATTATAATGACTTGGTGGTCGGGGGGGATCCTGTCACTGAGTCGGCAACATGTTAGGGGTGGGAGAGGTCAAAGATATAAATAATAGTGTGAAGAGATGGGGCACCACTCGAGATGGAATTTTAGAATTTTGGGGTACCTGTGGCACCTTAGAGACTAACCAATTTATTTGAGCATAAGCTTTCGTGAGCTACAGCTCACTTCATCGGATGAGCTTATGCTCAAATAAATTGGTTAGTCTCTAAGGTGCCACAAGTACTCCTTTTCTTTTTGCGAATACAGACTAACACGGCTGTTACTCTGAAACCTAGAATTTTGGGGGTTGCCCACGGAGCTGTCTCCTTTGTAGCCTGCTTCCAGGCAGCAAAATATGCCAGGTATAGTAGTGGCAAGCCTGGACTTCATGAAAGGGTGAATGAATCCTTTCAGAAAATGATTCATAAAATGGCACAGTCTAGCACTGCAACTTTGCACAGCATCATTCACATCTCTCACTCCCTCACATAAAAGCTGCTCTCTCTCTCTCTCTATGAGAGAAGTATAGGCAAATGCGGATTCTGATGGAAAGATCTGCAGGCTTCTTGTCTTGGGCTGAGAGGTATGCATGATCCCAAATGATAAAGATAATTGTGAAATCAAATGTTGTGAGTTACTGGAGAATAATCACATTGTTCTATCTACCCAGCACACAGCCGTGGATTGCTTTCAGTGGTGACACTGAAGGGTCTGCTGATATTGTAAGTTGCAAATACTAATAGAATTGGAGACCATGACTTGCATACTTGGGGGAAGAGCTTGGGTGCTGCAGAAATACCATAGATTGATTGAGTTTTTACTCACTTCAGTGCCCTGTATTGTCAGAAAATATAAGCAGCTCAAAAAAGCCCATACTATTGCTCTCTGGAGGCTGTTTATACTGAGTTATATGTCTATGTATTACAGTAAATACCCCTTGCCTTCTGCTGTTCCCTAGTTCCAGAAATAGCTCCTTGCTTATTTTATGATCACATCATTAAGGCTCCAATTCATCAAAATACTTAATCTTGTGCTTAAATGTTTTGCTGAAACAGGGCCATGTGTGTGGGAGAGTTGCGGGGGTAGCAGGTTAGAGTACAAAGTGGACCCCACCATGCACAAATAGCACTAAGAGATACAGCAATAATGATTCAAAGGCTGACTGAGCTGAGTCCAAGTTCCATTGTCACCCCCATGGTAATGATTGGGTTGGCCTTTCTTTCCACTCCTTTCTAAAGGTTCCATTACTCTCATAAGAAGAGAAGGGGTCAACCCACTTGCTGAAGATCTATTGCATACCTTGGTGGCAAAAACCCACCTCTTGGTTACAAATGTTATGGACCCAATCAGGGAAAAGTTTGCTAGCTGGCACATGTCCTTATTACGTTTTCACATGCACAATTGATCCAGGAAGCGGGTAGGTGCAACAATATGGAAGAGATGGGGGTTCACAACACAATGAATATAGGAGGGAATCGGGAACTCTCAGCCATTAATTATTAATTTTTATGCAGACTATCATATCTTTTATTAGGGATGCATTTCATTGAAATCAGTATTGCCAACTCCAAGTGTTCAAAACATCATGAATTAGGCTCCTCAAAAATCATGAGATTATGTAAAAATAACAGATATGGTGTTCTTTTATTTGCCTTCTGCTTTTTGAGCCTTTAGGGTGCACTGGGGTCACATTTTTGACGTTTTCTTCACAGCCATAAGGGCTAGAAACTTACTTTTTCTTTAAGAATGAAGGTGGAAATCATTTCATATTCACTTGACTCCAGGAGCTGGGGCTTTAAGGAAAACAATACCTTTAATGAGATTCATAACAAAATCATGAGAGTTGCCAGCACTGTGAAATTAAAGTTCTTGAGTTTCCTATCTCTTTGGCATTTTCATGGCCTAACACTAGTAGTGATGAATGGAAACCAACAATTAAATCACCTCTGATGCGCAATGAATAACTTAAAAACCCATTAAGAAAAGGAGTACTTGTGGCACCTTAGAGACTAACAAATTTATTTGAGCATAAGCTTTCGTGAGCTACAGCTCACTTCATCAGATGCATTCAGTGTCATTTTTTGTCATTTCTCCTCTCTGAGAAGTAGCCAGAGGAATTTGCCTTGAAAACTTGGACCACTGCTTCTTGGGAGTTCTTCAGCTCCTGCTGGTCATTCCCCAGCTATAACATTTAAATGGAGCTCATGCTTTAAATGGTCCAAATATCAGGGGCCTGATTCTCTTCTCTTTTCACACCAGCGTTTCCTTACTGCAACTCTGTTGACATACAATGAAGTTACTTCTGATTTGTACTGTGTGAGAGGAGTCCCTGAAACCACATCTTCAGAATCTGTCTGACTCATCCATTCTTCTAAGATAAGCCAATTTGAGTGGCATACTGTTTATTCTGTGTGGGCCTTTCAGTTGAGGCCTTATTCAACATTAATAAAAATTCAGAAAACCCTGCACTTTCAGTCTAGCTATTAAAGACCCTATTGACTAATAGATGCTGGCTAGCATATATACATATTACATTAATATGTATTATCCACACCATATATACATTAGTATCTAGTAACCAAAACTGCATTAAGCACAAATGTTATAGAAGTTACTGTGACAAAGTTCCTGCTCTAGCTTGGTGGGTCTTGAATTTATTGGCAGATTTGCTCGCCTTGGAGCTCCACGGCAGCCCTCAGCTTGGCCGTTTTTCTGAATTCACAGTCCAGGTTGACTCTTCCTGTGTCTGCCCAGGAGTTGGGACGATTTGGGGGGAACCCGGGCCTGCCCTCTACTCCGGGTTCCAGCCCAGGGCCCTGTGGAATGCAGCTGTCTAGAGTGCCTCCTGGAACAGCTGTGTGACAGCTACAACTCCCTGGGCTACTTCCCCATGGCCTCCTCCCAACACCTTCTTTATCCTCACCATAGGACCTTCCTCCTGGTGTCAGATAATGCTTGTACACCTCAGTCCTCCAACGGTCCGCGTTCTCACTCTCAGCTCCTAGCGCCTCTTGCTCCCAGCTCCTCACACGCACACCACAAACTGAAGTGAGCTCCTTTTTAAACCCAGGTGCCCTGATTAGCCTGCCTTAATTGATTCTAGCAGCTTCTTGATTGGCTGCGGGTGTTCTAATCATACTGTCTTAATTGTCTCCAGAAGGTTCCTGATTATTCTGGAACCTTCCCTGTTGGGAAACGGAACGTCTTTTGCTTGCTCCTCAGCTATCTGCTTTCTGTTCTTTCCTAAAGCCCCCTGGCCCGGATTTTTCTTACTTTTTGAACCTGCCTTAGTCGTCCCCCCCCCCCCCCTCGACTGGGCCAGATGCTTTTTTTTTTTGCTTTGTTTTGATTCTTTGGGTTTTTTTCTTCTTGCTACGTGCTAATTGGCCCTCAGCTTGCCGCCAGCACCCGCCCCCCCGCACACCTGCTTTCGGGCGCAGCTATTTGCCTCAGCTGAGCCCCCCAGAGGAGGGGGGGGAAGATTACTGATTTTGCTGTCCGGAGCGGGGAGTGGAAAGCCCCAGACCCAGCCGTTTTGCTGGCAGCTCGGACTTTACAACATTCTCAGCATGCCGGAAGCCTTGGAACACAGCCAACACAGCTAGAGAAGAAGATTTCAGAAGACAGGAGAAATAATCCAGGAGAGCTATAAATCATCGTGAAGGGGGCCGTAAGACTGAATAATTTTCTGAATTATACTCTCGTGGGGGGGAGTTTGACTGTGGTTATTTGTGTTTGTGGCGGCACAGGGGGTGTGGCGCGGAGCCCGCCCTGATCCATTGGTGCCCCTAACTCCCCCACCCTTACTACAACTGTCACGGCCCCCCCGCCGTCCATCCCTGCTGGCAACCTGCCATCTCCCTTCGGATCCAGCTGTTCGCTTTGAACTTTGCCTTTCGGACCGGACATAACAGCCGACCAACCGAGACTCTTTGGACAAACGTGTGTGGGTCTGCACCGCCCCGGATTGCTTATCCCACAGCCCCTGTTACTGGACCCCGATTTCCCCCCCCCGTCCAACCCCCTCGGCATTCCACCACCCCCGCCTGCAGCCCAGCGGGGAGGAGCGGTTACTTTGCTTCCCCCTCCTCTCCTCCTCCTTCCGGTGTCTCCCCGTCTCTCCCTGCTCACAATGGCGGGGAATGAGAGGGGTGAGGCCGCTTCAACAAAATCAGTTGTCCCTCCCCCACCACCCCCCCTGCCCGACCCCCAAGGTCCCCCACCACCACTATTGTTAAGATACTTGCCACCCCCCACACTGGGGCACCGGCAGCAGGAGGCACCGGGGTGATCACTGCTGCTGCTGCGCCCACCGTCCCCCCAGATTCTAGGAAACCCCCCACAGCTGGCCAGAAGGGCCAGGGCGGGATGAAAGGAAAGGGCCCCGCTAAAACCACTAAGCCCTCCATGGCAGGGGCTGCCCCCACCGCTGTGGCCTCGTCATCAGCTGTGGCACCTCTCCCTGCGTTTTCCTCCACCAGCTCTGTGATTGTCCCTCCCCCGGCCCCCAGGACGTATGCCCGGGTGGTGACGGGCTCCCCCCTGCCTGCCGCCTCGTCATCTCGCCCCCCCTGCCTCCACCACCATCACCAGCGGCCGGGGCCCTTTCCCCGCCTTGACCAGGAGGCACGGTGTCCGTTGCCTCCTGGTGCCCGCCTCGCCCCACGTGGAGACATACGTGCAGGCGTTGGCGAAGGTGGTAGGACCCACGGCTATTGTGGCGGCCTCCAAGATGTATGGGAAGGTCGTTTTTTTCTTAGCTTCGGAGGCTGCCGCCCAGGAGGCGGTGGAGAGGGGCCTGGCGGTGGGGGGGGGGTGTTTGTCCCCCTAGAGCCGCTAGAAGACCTGGGCGTTCACCTCGTCCTCACCTCCGTTCCTCCCTTCTTACCCAATGCTGCCCTGTTACCCGCTCTCTCCACTCTGGGGAAACTTGTCTCTGTTATCAGTCCTCTATCTTTGTGCTGCAAGGACCCCACCCTCCATCACGTCCTTTCGTTCCGCCGGCAAGTGCAGCTTCTACCGCCGGCAGGGGCGCGTGATGGAGAGGTGCTCGAGGGGTCTTTCCTAGTCCCCTACCAGGGAGCCCGCTATCGGGTCTTTTACTCCACCGGAGAGGCCCGGTGCTACCTCTGCCGCTCAGCGGGGCATGTCCGCAGAGACTGCCCTTTGGCCCGGGGGGGAGGGGCACCTGAAACCCCCGAGACCCGGCAGGACATCGGCCCCATCGCTGCCGACGCCCCTGGCTGCCCGGCACCTGAAACCAAACCTCCTCCTACTCGATCCATCGCTGCTCCCGTCCGGGCCCAAGAGATACCTTCCCTACAACGCCCGGGCGAGCAAGGGAGTTCCACCCTTGCTAGTACCAATCCAGCAGAGCCTATAGAGGAGGGTGTGGCAAGGATATTACCGGGTATAGGAGAGGGCCCGCCCCAAGGAGAAACCCCCGCCCCTCATGCTGCCTTACCGCTACCCCCCTGAACCCCTGAACCATCGCCTCCACCCCCCAACACGACCCCAGCTAACCAACCCCCAGATGATGCTATGGAGGGCTGGACCCTAGTCCAGGGGAAGCGAGGCAAGCGGAAGGCTCGAGCTCCGCTGCATCCATCCGACGCGGAAGCCCCCTGGAAGACCAGGAAAGGAGGCACTGATATCGAGCCTCCCGCCATGGCCACGAGTGAAATCCATCCGCTGGTGTCGGGAGGGGAAGACAGACTGGCATTGGAGGGCAGAATCCCCCCTCCACGGGAGACCCTCCCCTCCGAGACTCCTGAGGACGCCCCTTCTGCCTGGATACCACCCGAACCCCCCGCGGACCCCGAGGCGACCGTTGAGGCGGACCCTAGAGGAGAGGCCCCCGGGGTGGCAGAAGCTGGCCTCTCCCCTGTGTATGCGGAGATTGAGGTCCTAGATTTGACCCCGGTCACCCAGGGAGAGGATGATCTACTGCCGGCTGGCCTCGAGCTGGGCAACCTTACCCCAGCCCCCCTTTCCCCATGCTCCCTCCCCCTAATTGCCTTCCCGGGCGAGCACCCTGCAGAAGGTGGCCCACCACCTGATGCCATGGCCACTAAAACCACCATGGAGCCAGTGCCTAGCATTATTGGGAGCCCCCTCCCTTACCCCTTAACCCTTGACTCTGCTCAGGAGGCACTTTCCTTTAGCTGCTTGCCTCCTGAACCCCAGAGCCTTACCCCTGCCCCTGCCCCCACCCCTGTCCCTGCCCAAGTCCCCTCCTCCTGCAATGCTAATGCTGCCCCTGGGGTTATTTCCTTTCCGCCTTTTGCAGATTCCCCCCAGGGAGCAGTCTTTGCACTTTCTAGTCGCGACCCATTAGGCGTTGCAATTTTCTCCCTGCCATCCCCTTCCACCCCAAGGCGTGAAATGAACTTAATAACCCCAGCCTGTCAGACGCCCCGTCGGTGGTCCGCACCCTGTCTACCCGCCTTAGCGGACCACGAGGCTGTATTAAGGGTCCCATTAGGGAATACCCCGGAAATCGTAACCCCACCCCCCCATGAGCTGCGGCATGCACTACGGAAGTTCCTAGAACACACCCGTGGCGCCCGCAATAGGGTACAGCTGGCTCTTCAGCTATGGGGGGACTTTGACCAAATCCTCCAGGCCACAAGGGCCCTTATACAGGAGGGCAGGGGGCAAGGAAGGCACGGTGCTGCGGCCTACGAGCAAGCCCGCGGCTTCTGACACGATCTACTCATCCACGGGATGGGTCACGGGTTACTGCGCAACCCGCCGGGGGCCCTGAACACCCCCGCCAACAAGAAACCCCCACCCCCCTAGCCCTCTGCATGACGCCTCTTACTATTGCGACCCTGAATACCAGGGGCTGTAGGATGGCTCTCCGCAGGTCCCAGGTGCTCTCTTACCTTCGGGAAGGGGGGTACTCTGTAGTTTTCCTGCAGGAGACCCATACGGACCCGACCGCCGAGGACAGGTGGCGGCTGGAGTGGGGGGACGGGGCATACTTTAGCCACTTCATGACTTGGCAAGCTGGAGTGGCGACCCTGTTCTCCCCCAACCTACGGCCTGAGGTGCTAGGGGTCACTGAGGCCGTGCCGGGCCACCTGATGCACCTTCGAGTCCGTATGGAGGGGCTCGTGGTCAATCTTGTTAACATCTATGCCCCGCAAATCAGCTCAAGGCAGCCACAATTCTATCAGCGGGTGTCCGACTTTCTCGGCACCCTAGATTCGCACGAGTGCCTGGTCCTGGGAGGGGACTTTAACACCACCCTCGAGGAACGGGACCACTCAGGGGCCGAGCCGAGCCCGGCCGCCGCGAATATTCTCTGAGGGATAGTTGAACATCACTCCCTAGTGGACGTCTGGCGTGACCATCACCCAGATGATACTTCCACGTTCACTTTTGTCTGGGTGGAGGCCCATCGGTCACACCGCTCTCAGTTGGACCGTATTTACTTATCCCGTTTCCATCTTTCACAGGCCCACTCCTCCGCCATTCGGCCGGCCCCATTCTCCGACCATCACTTAGTCACCGTAACGGTCTCCCTCCGTGCAGAGAGACCGGGGCCGGCCTATTGGCACTTTAACAACAGCCTGTTGGAGGACGAGAGCTTCGTGACGTCCTTCCGGGAGTTTTGGCTGGCCTGGCGAGAGCAGTGGCGTGCCTTTCCCTCGGTGCGGCGATGGTGGGATCTCAGGAAGGTGCGCGCCAAGCTCTTCTGCCGTGACTACACTCGGGGCACCAGCCGACGGCGAAATGCGGCGATAGAGCAGTTGGAACGGGAGGTCTTAGAGATGGAGAGGCGCCTGGCCGCCAACCCCGAGGACCCGTCCCTCTGCGGAGCATGCCGGGAGAAGCGGGAGGAGCTCCGGGCCCTCGAGGACCACCGGGCCCGAGGTGCCTTCGTTTGGTCCCGCATCCGCCTTCTTCGGGAGATGGACCGCGACTCCCGCTTCTTCTATGCCCTGGAGAAAACGAGGGGGGCCAAGAAACACGTCACCTGCCTCCTTGCGGAAGACGGCACCCCCCTCACGGATCCGGAGGAGATGTGTGGGAGGGCCCGTGACTTCTACACAAGCCTTTTCTCCCCAGATCCGACCGATCCTGGCGCTTGCGGAGTGCTCTGGGAGGAACTCCCCACAGTCAGCGTGGGCGACCGAGACCGACTAGAGCTGCCTCTCACCCTGGCCGAGTTCTCGGAAGCCCTCCGTCGCATGCCCACCAATAAATCTCCGGGCATGGACGGGCTGACCGTGGAGTTTTACCGCACGTTCTGGGACATCCTCGGCCCAAACCTAGTCACCGTCTGGGCTGAGTCCTTGCAGAGCGGGGTCCTCCCTCTGTCGTGCAGGCGAGCGGTGCTCGCCTTGCTGCCGAAGAAGGGGGACCTCCGCGATTTACGAAACTGGCATCCCGTCTCACTCCTTAGCACGGATTACAAAATCGTAGCGAAAGCAATCTCGCTGCGGCTAGGGTCCGTGATGGCGGACGTGATCCACCCAGACCAGACCTATACTGTCCCGGGTCGCAGCATTTTTGACAACTTATTTCTAGTCCAAGACCTTTTGGAACTCGGGCGGAGAGATGGTCTGTCGTTCGCCCTCCTGTCTCTTGATCAGGAGAAGGCGTTCGATAGAGTAGACCATGGGTACCTCCTGAGCACTCTGTAGGCGTTTGGATTCGGACCTCAGTTTGTGAGTTTTCTCCGGGTGCTGTATGCCTCTGCGGAGTGTTTGGTTAGGCTCAACTGGACCCTGACTGAACCGGTCAGCTTTGGGCGAGGAGTGCGGCAGGGCTGCCCCCTCTCGGGCCAGTTGTACGCTCTGGCGATCGAGCCTTTCCTCTGTCTCCTCCGCAGGAGGATGACAGGGTTGGTGCTGCGGGAGCCGGAGCTGCGGCTGGTCCTGTCGGCGTACGCTGATGACGTACTCCTCCTGGTCCAGGACCCGGGCGACTTGGCGTGAGTGGAAGCATGCCAGGCGATCTATTCAGCAGCCTCCTCCGCCCGAGTCAACTGGGTCAAGAGCTCTGGCTTGGCAGTGGGGGACTGGTGGCAGGTGAGCTCCCTCCCACCCGCGCTTCAGACCATCCGGTGGAGTGTGGGTCCACTGCTCTATCTCGGCGTTTACCTTTCCGCCACGCACCCTTCCCCGCCGGAGAACTGGCAAAATTTAGAGGGCGGGGTGATAGAGCAGATCTGGAGATGGACGAGGCTACTCCGATGTCTCTCCCTCCGAGGGAGAGCACTGGTGCTTAACCAACTAGTCCTGTCCACGCTCTGGTACCGGCTCAACACCCTGGCCCCGGCCCCGGGTTTCCTGACCCACCTCCGGAGATTGATTCTAGAGTTCTTCTGGTCAGGAATGCACTGGGCCCCTGTTGGAGTTCTTCATCTACCCCAAAGGAAGGAGGGCAGGGCCTGAAGTGTCTGTACACTCAGGTCCGCGTTTTCCGCCTCCAGGCCCTGCAGAGGCTCTTTTATAGTGCAAGTAGTTCGGCGTGGAGCATACTGGCGCACGCCTTCCTGCGCCGTTTCCAAGGGCTCCGATACGACCGGCAGCTCTTTTATCTTTGTCCGAGGGGTTTTCCGCGAGACCTCTCCGGGCTGCCGGTCTTCTACCAGGACCTCCTCCGGACCTGGAAACTGTTTCTAATGACCAGGTCCGTGGCAGCCACCATGGGCGCAGATCTCCTCACGGAGCCCCTGCTACACAACCCCCAGCTCCGTGTGCAGGTGGCGGAGTCCTGCTCGGTGCGCCAGAGGTTGGTCCTGGCGGAAGTCACGAGGGTCGGAGACCTCCTGGACTACGACCGGAGAGACTGGCTGGATCCCCTGACGCTCGTTCGGCGCATGGGGCTCTCCAGCCCCCGTACTCCCCGGCGCGTACTTCAGGAGGTGAAGGCCACCTTGACCCCCGCTGCTCGGGCTTATGTCAACCGAGCCTTGCGCGAGGGCGCACCCCGCCCATCCTCTACCCCAGGCCCGCCGGACCTTTCCATTGGGCCCCTACGCCGTAGATCCCAACAAATCCCTCACCCTTTCACTGCAAGCTGGCTGCATGAACTGCAGCTGGTCAGTTTTCAAATTGCACCACGGAAATATTTATACACACTCACGCTTCACACCCTTCACGCCCACACCCTGGTGTCCCGCCCCGATACAAAGTGGCGGGACCTCCTGCCACCTTTGGAGGGTGAGCAACCTCGATGGGCCAGCCTGTATTCCACCTTGGTCCCGAGGCCCGTCGGGGACATCAGTTGGCGGCTCCTTCACGGAGCTGTGAGCATGGGCGTGTTTCTGACACGGTTTACCCCCATCCCGGATACTTGCCCTTTTTGTAATGTGAGGGAAACCCTGGCGCACGTATATTTAGAGTGTGCCAGATTGCAGCCCCTTTTCCGGCTCCTCACAAATATTCTATTGTGCTTCTGGCTTCATTTCTCCCCTCACCTTTTTATCTATACACTTCCCATCTGTAGCCCCACAAAGTCACGGGATCTCCTGGTCAACCTCCTCCTAGCCTTGGCTAAAACAGCCATTTATAAAACCAGAGAGAGGAGGTTGGCCCATGAAACGTCCTGCGGTTGTGGGGCCTTTTTCCGATCCTCAGTACATCCACGTATCCGGGCGGAGTTCCTCTGGGCGGCGTCCACCGACTCCCTTGACGCCTTCAAGGAGCGGTGGGCGCTGTCCGGGGTTCTCTGCTCGGTGACCCCGTCCGGTTCCCTCCGCCTGACCCTTTGATTGAGGGGAAGAGCGAGAGACGCCAGCCCCAGCCGTTGCCACTGTGGATACCATCATTACTGTCATCTAGGAGGGGTCCTATAATACATGGGTGTCTACCCCCCCACCCCTAAACCGCCCACCCCGCACCCGTGCCCATCTTGCCGGGCACTCTCAGGAGATGGAGGATCGGTGACACTGGGCGCGGCACTAGGTAACTCGAGGGGGTGGAAGACCATGAGTGTCGAGGAAGCCCCCCCGCTCTAGGCCACCAGGTAACTCAGGAGGGTGGAAGACCACGAGTGTCGAGGAAGCCCCACCGCTCTGGGCCCAGGCTAGCCTGAACACTTCTCCCTCCTGAAAGCTGCTGTGTTATACCTTCTGTTTGCGCTGTTTTGTTGCATAGTTGTTTTGTTTCCTTTGGTAATTTTGTAAGTGTTACCAATAAACTTCTTTTCTGTTTCAAAAAAAAACAAACAAAACCTTCCCTGTTACCTTACCCAGGGAAAAGGGACCTACTTAGCCTGCTCTCCTGCTGCTGCCCTCTGGCCTGGGCTTTCCTTGCTTTTTGCCCCTGCTTTCGGCTTCCCCCCCGACTGGGCCAGACGCTTTCCCCCCTTTTTTTCCTTTTGTTGTTTTTTTTTTCTTTCTCTGCCTTTGCTAGAGTGCTGGCCAGCTGCCGGCAGGCTGTTAGCCCCCCCACCCCCACCTCCCTCGGACGCTGCTGCCGCTCCAGCTGAAACCGCCCCCCTGAGAGAGGGGGGCCTGCCGGCCCGCTTCCCCCGAGTGGGGGAGTGGAAGGACCCAGACCCAGCCGTTTGCTGTTTGTCTGTGGACCCGTCTCCGGTTGAGAGGAATCTTATCACTTGCTCCAGCATTTCTGGAATGCAAAAAGGAAAACCCGGAACAGACAGAGAAACGGCCATCTACCAGAGGAACACCGCCCGGGGAACTTACAAATTGCCGTGGAGGGGGCCCAAGACTGAGTAACTTTCGAACTGTGCTCTCGTGTGCGGGGAGGCCTTGACTGTGTCGTGACTGTGTTTGTAGGGACACAGGGGGTGTGACACGGAGCTGCCCCCCGATCCATCTGTGTCCTCCCACACTACCATCTTCACAACTGCCTCCTCCACTGTCATTGCTGGCTGTTTAACATCTACCTCTGGACTTAGCTGCTCGCCCTGATTCCATCGTGTGGGCCAGAAGCACCAGCCAACCAAACAGGACACTCTGGACAAGCGTACGCTGGTTCATGTGCCCCCCCCCCCGAACTGCCCCTCCCACAGCCTGTCCCTTTTTACCTGACCCCCACTCCTGTTAACCACCTGCCGCCGCCCCCGCTGGGGCATCGGCAATGGAGGGCACTGGGGTGACCTCTGCCACTGTCATGCCCACCGCCTCCCCAGACTCTAGGGGAGCCCCCCCAGCTGGCGGGAAAGGCCAGGGCAAGAAGAAGGGGAAGGGCGCCGCTAAAACCAACAGGCCCTCCGTGGCAGGGGCCAGCCCCACTGCTGCGGCCTCACCACCGACCGCGGCGTCCCTCCCTGCTGCCCCCTTCACCAGTTCTGCGGGTGTCCCTCCCTCACCCCCCAGGACGTATGCCCGGGCAGCGGCAGCCCCCCCGCCTGCCGCCTATCATCTCTCCCGCCCACCGCCTCCACCACCATCAACAGCGGCTGGGGCCCCTTCCCCACCATGACAAGGAAGCACAGTGTCCGATTCCTCCTGGTGCCCGCCTCGCCCCACGTGGAGACCTACGTGCGGGCGTTGGTGAGGGTGGTGGGGCCCTTGGCCATTGTGGCGGCCTCCAAAATGTATGGGAAGGTCGTCTTCTTCTTAGCATCGGAGGCTGCCGCCCAGGAGGCAGTGAAGAGGGGCCTGGCGGTGGGGGGGGGAGTTGTCCCCCTAGAGCCGCTAGAGGACCTGGGCATCCGCCTGGTCCTGACTTCTGTCCCTCCTTTTCTCCCTAGTGCTGCCCTGTTACCCACCCTTTCCACTCTGGGGAAACCTGTTTCTGTCATCAGCCCTCTCCCGTTGGGCTGCAAGGACCCCACCCTCTGTCACATCTTTTCCTTCCGCCGGCAAGTGCAGCTTTTACTGCCATCGACGGCGCGTGACGGAGAGGCACTCGAGGGGTCCTTCCTAGTCCCCCACCAGGGGGCCCGTTACCGGGTGTATTTCTCCATGGGGGAAGCCCGGTGCTATCTCTGCCAGGCATCAGGGCATGTCTAGAGGGACTGCCCCTTAGCCCGGCAAGGAGGGGCTTCTGGGATCCCCGAGACCCGGCAGGACATCGGGCCCATCATTGCCAACACCCCTGGCCACCCGATACCCGAACCCGCCCCCCCCTCCTCTTCGGATCACCACTTCTCCCGCTCTGGCCCAAGGGGCACCTCCCCACAACGCCCAGATGAGCGGGAGAGCCCCGCCCTCGCTGCTGACAATCTAGCGGGGCCTATGGAGGAGGGTGTGGCAGAGATACCACTAGGCATGGGAGAGAGCCTGCCCCAGGGAGAATCCTCCCTCCCTTATGCTGCCCCACCGTCCGTCCCCCCCAAGTCCCTGAGCCATCACCTTTACCCCCTGACACGACTCCTGCTAACCAGCCCCCAGATGATTCCATGGAGGGCTGGGCCCTAGTCCAGAGGAAGCAAGGCAAGCAGAAGGCTCGAGCCCTGCCTCAGCTACCCGAGGCGGAGGCCCTCCGGAAGACCAGGAAGGGGGGCACCGATGCCGAACCTTCCACTTTGCCCACGAGTGCGTCCCATCCACCGGTGTCAGCCAGGAAAGACATGGCAGCACCGGAAGATAGTGTCTCCCCTCCACGGGAGACCCTCCCCTCCGAGACCCTCGAGGAAGCCCCTTCTGTCCTGACACTACCCGAAGCCCCCGTGAACCCTAAGGCAACCGTCATGGCGGGTGCCAGCGGGGAGAACCCCGGGGCGATGGAAAGTGTCCTCTCCTCCATGTTCGAGGAGATCGAGGCCCTAGATCTGACCCCGGTCACCCAGGGGGAGGACAACCTTTTGCCAGCAAACCTTGATTTGGGTGACCTCACTCCACCCCTCTTTTCCCCATGCTCCCTCCCCCTAACTGTTGCCTCTGCTCCCACCTCCGAGGAGCCCCTGGACTCCTCCATTGACCTGGCCGCTGATGGCACCCCGCTGATGACCACCGAGCCTGCTCAGGTGACAGCCGGCGCCACGCGGCCGGGATGAGTCACCAGGGGCACCCCCCGTTGGTGCGGAGCAATAGATTTCCTTCCCAGGCGGGGGCCCAACAGAAGATAATCCACCTCCTGATGCTGTGGCCACTAAATCCACCATAGAAGCCGCGCCCGGTATCACTGAGAGCTCCCTCCCCACCCCCTTAACCGTTGAGTCTGATCGGTTGGTGCCACCATCCAGCTGCTTGCCTCCCGAAACCCAGAACCTCGCCTCTGCCCCGCCCCTACCCCTATCCAATTTACCTCCTGCAATGTTATTGCCACCACCGGGGCTTCTCATTCCCTTTCCCAACTGATGACCCCCAGGGAGCGGCCTTTGTGTTCTCGTGCCCCAACCCATTAGGAGCTGTTATTTTCCCTCCACCGCCCCCTATCGCCTGGAGCTTGAGGCGGGCCTAGAAGCTCCAGCCCATCAGGCACCCCGTTGGGGGTCTGCACCCTGCTTGTCCGTTTTAGTGGAACACGGGGCTGCACCAAGGGCCCCACCGGGGAACAACCGGGAAACTGTAACCCCCATGAGCTGCGAGGAGAGCTGCGGAAGTTTTTAGAGGATGTCCGTGGCTCCCGCAATAAGGTACAGCTTGCTCTCCAGTGATGGGGGGATTTTTTTCAAATCCTCTGGGCCACAAGGGCCCTAATGGGGGAAGGTAAAGGGACGGGGAAGTAGGATACCACGGCCTACTGGCGGGTCCGCATCTTCCGTGACCAATTACTGACCTACGGGATGGGTCAAGGACAGTTGCGCGGCCTGCTGGGGGATGCGAGCATCCCTGCCAGTGAGGATCCCCCCCCGGTCCCCCCCATGACACCTCTCACCATCGCAACGTTGAACACCCGGGGTTGTAGGATGGCTCTCCGCAGGTCCCAGGTGCTCTCCTTCCTTCGGGAGGGAGGATACTCGTGATTTTCCTGCAGGAGACTCATATGGATCCGACCGCCAAAGACAGTTGGCGGCTGGAGTGGGGGGACAGGGTCTACTTTAGCCATTCCACGATTCGGCAGGCTGGAGTGGCGACCCTGATCTCCCCCGACCTACGGCCCGAGGTGCTAGGGGTCGTCGAGGCTGTGCCGGGTCGCCTGCTGCATCTCCGGGTCCGTATAGAGGGGCTCGTGGGTAACCTCGTTAACATCTATGCCCCGACATCGGGCCCGGAGCGGCTGCAATTTTATCAGCAGGCGTCCGCCTTCCTCGGCACCTTAGATTCTCATGAGTGCCTGGTCCTGGGAGGGGATTTTAATATCACACTCGAGGAGCGAGACCGCTCGGGGACCGAGCAGAGCCCGGCCGCCGCAGACACCTTCCGGGAGATAGTTGAACATCACTCCCTAATGGACATCTGCCGTGACCACCACCCGGATGACACTTCCATGTCATTTGTCCGGGTGGAAGCCCATCAGTCGAGCCACTCCTGGTTGGACCGCATTTATTTATCACGCTTCCATCTCTCACGAGCCCACTCCTCAAGCATTCGGCTGGCCCCATTTTCTGACCATCACTGAGCCACCGTGACAGCCTCCCTCTGTGCGGAGAGGCCGGGGCCAGCCTACTGCCATTTTAACAACAGCCTTTTGGAGGATGAAGGCTTCATGACGTCCTTCCGGGAATTCTGGCTGGCCTGGCGAGAGCAGCGGCGTGTCTTTCCCTCGGCACGGCGATGGTGGGACTTGGGGAAGGTGCGCGCCCGGCTTTTCTGCCGCGACTACACCTGGGGCACCAGCCGACGGAGAAATGCGGCGATAGAGCAGTTGGAACGGGAGGTCTTAGAGCTGGAGAGGCATTTGGCCGCCAGCCCCAAAGACTCGCTCCTCTGTGGAGCGTGCCGGGAGAAGCGGGAGGAGCTCCGGGCCCTCAAGGACCATCGGGCCTGGGGCGCCTTTGTTCGATCCCGCATCCGCCTCCTTCGGGAGATGGATTGCAGCTCCTATTTCTTCTATGCCCTGGAGAAAATGAGGGGGGCTAAGAAACACATCACCTGCCTCCTGGCAGAAGACAGCACCCCCCTCACGGAACCGGCAGAGATGTGTGGGAGGGCCCGAGCCTTCTACGCAAGTCTTTTCTCCCTGGATCCGACCGACCCTAGCGCTTGCAGAGTGCTTTGGGAGGAGCTCCCTATGGTCAGTGCGAGCGACCGAGACTGGCTAGAATTGCCTCTCACTCTGGCCGAGTTCTCGGAAGCCCTCCGTCATATGCCCACTAATAAGTCTCCAGGCATGGACGGGCTGACCGTGGAGTTCTACCGCGTGTTTTGGGACGTCCTCGGCCCAGACCTAGTCACCGTCTGGGCCGAGTCTCTGCAGAGCGGGGTCCTCCCTCTTTCGTGCAGGTGAGTTGCGCTCGCCTTATTGCCGAAGAAGGGGAACCTCCACGATTTACGAAATTGGCGTCCCGTCTCGCTCCTCAGCACGGACTACAAAATCATAGTGAAAGCAATCTTGCTGCGGCTAGGGTCTGTGCTGGCGGATGTGATCCACCCAGACCAGACCTACACTGTCCCGGACCGCAGTATCTTTGATAACCTATTTATGGTTCGGGACCTTTTGGAACTTGGGCGTAGAGACGGTCTGTCGTTCGTCCTCCTGTCCCTAGATCAGGAGAAGGCGTTCGATAGGGTGGACCACGGGTATCTCCTGAGCACTCTGCAGGCGTTTGGCCTCGGACCCCAGTTTGTGGGTTATCTCCGGTTGCTGTACACTTCCGCAGAGTGTCTGGTTAAGCTCAACTGGACCCTGACTGAACCGGTCAGCTTCGGGCAAGGAGTACGGCGGGGTGCCCCCTCTCAGGCCAGCTGTACATTCTGGCGATCGAACCCTTCCTCTGTCTCCTCCGCAGGAGGTTGACAGGGTTGGTGCTGCGGGAGCCGGAGCTGCAGCTGGTCCTGTCGGCGTACACTGATGACATGCTCCTCGTGATCCAGGACCCCGGCGACTTGGTGCAGGCGGAGGCATGCCAGGCCATCTATTCGACAGCCTCCTCCACCCAAGTCAACTGGGTCAAGAGCTCTGGCTTGGCGGTAGGAGACTGGTGGCAGGCGAGCTCCCTCCCACCAGTGCTTCAGACTATCTGGTGGAGCGCGGGTCCGCTGCTCTACCTCGGCGTTTAACTTTCTGCCACGCATCCCTCTCCACCGGAAAACTGGGAAAATTTAGAGGGCGGGGTGATAGAGCGGCTCTGGAAATGGACGGGACTACTCCAATGTCTCTCCCTGCGAGGGAGAGTGCTGGTGCTTAATCAACTAGTCCTGTCCATGCTCTGGTACTGGCTCAACACCCTGGTCCCGGCCCCGGGTCTCCTGACCAGCCTCCGGACATCCATTCTGGGGTTCTTTTGGTCAGGAACGCACTGGGCCCCTGTAGGGGTTCTTCATCTACCCCTGAAGGAAGGAGGACAGGGCCTGAAGTGTCTACACACTCAGGTCCATGTCTTCTGCCTCCAGGCCCTACAGAGGCTCCTCTATGGTGCAGGCAGTTCGGCATGGAGCACACTGGCACATGCCATCCTGCACCGCATCTGAGGGCTCCGATATGACCGACAGCTCTTTTATCTCCATCCGGGAGGTCTTCTGCGAGACCTCTCGGGGCTGCCGGTCTTCTACCAGGACCTCCTCCAGACTTGAAAACTGTTTTTAACGACCAGGTCCATGGCGGCCACCGAGAGGGCAGATCTCCTCGCGGAGCCCCTGCTACGCAACCTCCAGCTCTGTGTGCAGGTGGCGGAGTCCCGCTCGGTGCGCCAGAGCTTGATCCTGGCAGAAGTCACGAGAGTCGGAGACCTCCTGGATTACGACTGGGGAGACTGGCTGGATCCCCTGGTGCTCGCCCGGCACATGGGGCTCTCCAGATCTCGCACCCCCCGGCGCGTACTTCAGGAGGCAAAGGCCGCTTTGCCGCCCGCTGCTCGAGCTTACCTCGACCGGGTCCTGCTCGAGGGCATGCCCCGCCCACCCTCTATCCCAGGCCCACCGGACCTTTTAATTGGACTCCTGCCCCGCAGACCCAATCGACCCCCTCACCCCTTCATTGCGAGCCAGCTGCATGAACTGCAGCCGGTACGCTTCCAAACCGCGCCAAGGAAACATCTATACACGCTTGTGCTCCACACCCTTCACACCCTCACCCTAGTGTCCCGCCCCGACGCAAAGTGGTGAGACCTTCTGCCACCTTTGGAGGGTGAGCAGCCCTGGTGGGCCAGCCTGTATTCCACCTTGGTTCTGAGGCCCGTCGGGGACATTAGTTGGCAGCTCCTTCATGGAGCTGTGAGCACAGGCACGTACTTGGCGCGGTTCACCCCCGTCCCAGATACTTGTCCCTTTTGTGGTGTGAGGGAAACCCTGGCGCACGTATATTTGGAATGTGCCAGGCTGCAGCCCCTGTTCCAGCTCCTCACAAATCTCCTATTACGTTTTTGGTTGCATTTTTCCCTTCACCTTTTTATTTATGCACTCCCCATCCATGGCCTCACAAAGTCGCGGGATCTCCTAGTTTACCTCCTCCTGGCCCTGGCTAAAACGGCCATCTATAAAACCAGAGAGAGGAGGTTGGCCGATGGAGTTTCCTGTGACTGTGAGGCCGTTTTCCAATCCTCGGTCCGTTCACGTATCCGGGCAGAGTTCCTCTGGGTGGCATCCACTGACTCCCTTGATGCTTTTGAGGAGCAGTGGGCGCTGTCCGAGGTTCTCTGCTCAGTGTCCCCATCCGGGTCCCTTTGTCTGACCCTTTGATTCCGGGAGAGAGTAAGGGACCCCAGCCCCAGCCATTGCTGCTGTGGACACCACCACCTTAGAGGGGTCCTTTCACACGTGGGTGCACGTGCCGCCCCCCCTGCATTGTCCACCCCACAGCCTGCCCCTCTTGTTGGGTGCTTTCAGAGAGAGGGAATTGTTGGTGACACTCGGGCGTGGCGCCAGGTAACTCGAAGAGGTGGAAGATCACGAGAGTCGAGGAAGCCCCCCGCTCTGGGCCCAGGCAAGCTTGAACACTTCCCTCCCCTGAAGCTAATGAGAAAACAATTGTGATTGGTTGCTGTGTTACACATTGCATGTGCTGCTGTTTTTACTTTGTAAGTGTGTTATGCAAATAAAAAAAACATCTTTTGCTTCAAAAAAAAAATTAATCTCCTATAGCCATCTGGCCCAACCCTGTCACATTATATAACCTAAATTGGCCTGTGATTTTTATGTAACCCCATGTAACTAAAAGCACCCAGAATTCACACCCTACACACCATTGTAATAATCTTTGTAAAAATATGCCTTGTGAGGTATCATTTGAAAATGAATAACTTGCTGGTTGTCGTGGTGTATGCACACCCTATCCCTCTTTGGGGCAGGGCAGGGTGGTGATATCACCATGGTTGATCTCCCTGGTGGCCCTCGAGGTGACTGCAGTACTGCCCAGAGGCCGGGGTTGCAACCTAATGGCCAGAGTCAATAAGGCGGCCATCAGACACAGGGCAGTACAGCCTAATGGCTAGAGACAATATGGCGGGGAAAAAGTGGGGGCTTGACGGCCCAGGTCGGGAGGCCTGGGCTTACCAGACTGCACCGGGCCCCATCCTAGTGCCCTAACAGCAATGGAGCGGTCCATTACTGAGTCAGCGGGGAATCCTACCGAAACACGCTGACATCACTTGCATGGGAGATACAACTCGCTCACCCTCCCTGGGTCCCTTCCTACCATAGTTCCAGACACTGCTGTCCGTGGGGCATCAGGGCCTCCGAGCTTCTCAGCGTGGGTGAACCCCCAGCGCTCTTTGGGCTCCAGGCCTCCAATCCAGCTCGCAGGGTCTCTGGCTCTTGCAGGCAAGGGCTGTGGAGACTCTTCAGCTGGCGCTCCAGCCCAAAGTCCTTCTCCTCCGGCAGTCAGCCCAGAATGAGCTGGGCTGCTCCCTGAGGCAGCAGTTGGCTCATGCCCAGCATGGCCTGGGCGGGTGGGACTTCTGCCAGACATAGTGTTGGTTTAACCCTTTCTTCTTCAGTGTGGGGTATGCACACCTCGTCACACTGGTCAATAATATTATGGTGAAATGTTTGTAGCAACATTATATGTAAAGTTATGAAATCCCCCTGTATGATGATATTAGCACATGTTCAAAACCACACAGCTCTGCCTAGGCAAAGGCTGTTAAACAGGTCTTTCCTAACCAAAGGAATGTGTGTTTACCTCTGTTTACATTTAAACCGAGTCCTTGAGGCAGCAGGGGAAGGAAATGTCAGGAGACCAAAGCAAAATTTGCCTCTCAGCAAACACATCGGGGAAGAAAGAACATGGAACCTCCTTCACCACCAGACTTCATGTCACTGCCTTTAATGTTTGAATAAACTTTGCTTTGAGGAGTAACCCTCAGAAGAATCCGCTTCACTAGACTGAAAAAGAAAGAGGCAGAGAACCCCAAATATATTTTTCTCCCTACTTCCAACCTCGAAAGACAAAGACACCAGCACCTTTGGTCCCCAAGAGAGATCCTGACTGAGGAAAGGGTCATTCACCATCTTGCAGGAAGACACTGGGTGAGAGAGGCCATCTTAAACAAAGGCTTGAACCAAAACTTGCTAGATTGCACTTTAGACTTTTAGATGCATGTTTTCACTTTTGATGGCTCATAACTATTTCTAACTTTATTTACTTTACTTTGCTCCTGTATTTGAATTCACTTTAAAATCCAGTCTTCTTTTTTTGTTAAACCTGTTTTATTTTTTAATCTAAACCAATCCAGTGCTGTGTTTAAACTGAACTGTTTGGTAGCTCCAGTTAAAGTAGCAAACTGTTAAATATTGACCCTTTACAGCGGCAATGGACCTTTAATATCTGAACTGTCTATGAGAAAGATGGACAGTGCAGGGCACATGTTTGGGACAAATTTGGGCTGGGGAGTGTGGTGGGGGTCACCGTGCAAGTAGTAGCCAAGGCTAGTTGAAGCCAGAGTTTGACTGGAGTGTTGCTGTCAGGGTGCTGGGGTCAGAGTTGCTGGACCAGGACTGTAGCAATACACAGACACTCAGGGTGTGACATGCAGGCTGTTAGGCTGTTTGTGAGCCCAAGCTGGGAGTTGCAACAGCAAAACCTTATGAGGCACCCAAGGTTGTTGGGAAGGTGGTGACACAACCCTGCACTGGTTTGGCTTGCACCTCAGAATGTGACATCCTGATCACATACGCTAAGAATCCAATAACTCCTTGCATTCACAATTTTGGCTTGAGCAAATAGGGAAGCTGTCAAAATCAGGATCAATGACTGCTTTTACCATAGCAACAGAAAGGGAGTTACTCTCACAGGCCTGTACTGGAGTGTCCCAAAGGAAGAGGACAAGATATTGGATTGTTTTACCCTAGTACAAATCTAGGAGGTGGCTTCATACCCTTTAGTACCTAAAAGGCATGGGTTAAGAACAAAGTGATAAGGGGTACTCCATGGTACCAGGAAAAAACAAGTAGAAAGCTGATTGGTTAAATCCTAGTTTCAGATGATGTATACAGTACCTGTTTACTTATAAACAGGTAGGGTATAAAAAGATGGCTTTATGGATATAACTTTTGGAGCACACCTTCTGCATAAGGTGAATGTATCATCGCTGCACAAGACTGCTTCCCAGAAACTGGTAGCATATAGAACCATTTCCCTGTACCATATTATTATTGCCTTATAGCAATAAACCTGACTGACTGGTTATTTGCTCTCTTGAGTATATTTCATAATGAACCGAAGTGTGGTCAAGCAATTGACTATACAATTTATCAACAACCCCGCTGCTCTTTCAATAAGTGTAAGGCTTGCCCCAGTGTCCTTGACCAAACTTTTCCCTCCCTGTGCTGTTTGCTCTGTGCCAGTTGGTTTCCACCATCCCTCTAGACTTTGCTTCGTTTCAGTGATGTTACACAGCCTGTAAGCATATTTTGGAATGAAAAATGCTAAGACATCAGTGTTGTTCCTTAATCTTGATGTCACAGATGGTAGCTTCGGCAGCAATTGTGGTGGATATTCATTTCTTAACTGGAGCTTGGCACATGTGGAAAAATTAATGTGACTCTTGTGTCACATTGTTTGGAAAACAGTTGCTCTGGTCATGGTTGTGTCACTTTTGTGTTTGCTACTCTATTTGTGCGATCAGCTTTCACTGGCATGACAGTTCAGAACGCTAATTTCAAAGTCACGCATGCAAGTGAATCGGAACTTTAAATGTGCATGTGTGAGCATTCACACTGAGAGTACTTGCACACTCATCCACTTCAGGCATGTGACTGACTTGGCACATCGCACCTAAATAAAAAGCGTGGCTATTGAATACTTGCAGAGAACTGTTCACACACAAGCCGTAGAGTTGAAATATTCACTCAAACATTTTTGAATAAATGAACAACTAAACTGCAATCTGCTTGCCGTTATTTCTTGAGACGAAAAAGCTAAATCCATTTTCTAAATGAGATGCTGTGAATTATTCACTCAGCGTTATTAATATTATAAAACAGGAGAAGAGAGATACAGGCATTACATATTATAACTGGCACAAAGTCACACTGAGAACTGAACAGTGTTGCCCAAAATATGTTCCACCTGAGCAGAACAAAGGGGAGGGGAAGCCAGGATTCAATTTCTGGAATATCACTCTTTCTTCTATAGTTAGCATTATGCCCCCTCTTTGTATTCCAAAACCCAGTGTCTGTGTAAGCTAGCATGCACAGAATGAAAAAATCCAGTCCTCCTGCCATCTGCTCTCCTGCATAAATAATTAGCGGAGGAAGCAATCGCAGCTCAGAGAGACAAGCTGAAGGAGGCCTCTAGAAAGAAAAACTCCCAACAAAATAAGTGGCAGGGAAGCGTGGGCAAGGATGGATTATCCACCCACCCAGGAAACTACAGCAGATGAATGAGACAGCTTGCCTCATTGGGGTGAGGTGGGGAGGGGTTGGGTGGAGAGCATAAAATGCAGATTCCAGTTATGCTGTCCCTGCAAATGGACTTGGCCAAAAAGTTCCATAAGGCCTAGCCGAATTTTTGAAAAGATTTTTTTTGTTTTGTTTTTGTTTTTAGGGGATTGTGCCAACCCCTGGGTTTTATGTGACACCTAGAGGTGCTCTAAAACCAAAAAGTTCTATTTTGGTTGTGGCCTTTAGGATTTCTTTTGACATTAAACTTCTCTAGGAGAGCCCTGTTCCTCCACTCTGCGCTGTTACTTCACTTATTCACAGGCCCCACTCCTAATCAGTCGGTACATCCTCTGCTGCAATTATGAACTATCAAGTTATCTCTCAGAGAGAGGCTTCCACACTCCAAGACATCGGGAACCATACACTCAA
Source organism: Caretta caretta (assembly GCF_965140235.1). Taxonomy (NCBI): domain Eukaryota; kingdom Metazoa; phylum Chordata; order Testudines; family Cheloniidae; genus Caretta; species Caretta caretta. Next base: position 256,438,346 of record NC_134206.1, on the reverse strand, counting down.
GCCAGGCTTGATAAAACAATGCTTTCCCTCTCTAATATCAACCCATTCATACAGCCGGAAGTGCTAGAAGCACTGAAGGAAATCTGAATCACTCCCTGCAACTCAGGTTCTTGTACTTCTTGGCTAGTGGAAAAGTCTAGAGAGCACCTGGAACTCCTATGAACTATGGCGTCAGCGTCGGCGTCATCTCCTTCAAGAAGAAAAATCTACCACCCAGCCTAGAGAATACCATCAGCTTCCCAATCCTTAAACCATCCCTCAATAAAATTGGCCACTGTATCTACCACCTGCTATCTACTCTATGGCAGAACCAGCTAAATAAGAAGTTCACCAGAGTTAATTTCAAATTCCACCTAGATCCAATATCCTGGATTCTTCCCAGACAGGCTTCAAGACAGGACATGGAAGAGAAATGGCGCTGATTTGTCTCCTCTTGGCTGTTGTCAGTGGTCATGCATCCAAACTCATTGCATCTTATCTGCAGCACAGGAGACAGAGTGAGTGAGGTAATATCCCACCTTGTCTCTCTAATATCCTGGGACTGGCATGGCTACAACTGCACTGCTTACAGCACTGGAGACCACTGACTATGGAATAGTGTCCTGTGACCTCACATGTGGAAGGGGATAGTAGATGCAAGGCAGTGAAAAATCAGGCCCTCTGCCCATAAGGTCAGTGGCAATGGGGGGTTACTTTCTAGCAGCCAGACACTGCAGGAGGAGGAAGAACACCAAGGAGCTGCATGCCCCTCCCCACAAGATGCAATCACCAGCTGCTTTCCCTCAACATGGGGAGTGACAGAGTGGCTACGCTGCTTCCATCCCGGCTGCGCAGACATGCACACGCACATTTTATAACATTTTTTTAAAAATCAAACTTTTTTTCCCTATTTTCTTTTCCTCCCAGCAGCAAAGATTGAAAGGACTTCTTAGCCCTGTCATTCATGGTTTCCACAGCTATTTCCCATTAAACTTTTCCCCTTCAGAGCATGGAAATAGAAATCCTACCCGAGGGAAAACAGCTTCATATTTTTACCTTTTTAGCAAAATCTCCCACTGCTCCAGTTCTACTTCAGTTGTGAGACACGCATATACCCCCAGCACAAGTGCCACTATTCTGAGTACAGGCCTCTCCATGAGGGTTAATATAGTCCTTGCTTTATTTTGCCCTTCCTTTTTACCTACTCACTACCACTGAGTGAGTAGGGTGTGGAGTTATTTATTCTGAGGAAAGGTCTCCATAAATTACTCGTTTCTCCCCCGACACCGAGATCTATCCCCTTCCGTGTATCATAGAAATGTAGGGTTAGAAGGGACCGTAGGGTTAGAAATGTAGGGTTAGATGGGCATCTTATCAATGACAGCAGCGTTCCTCCTGGTCTAATCACTTAGAGGCCTAGGGGCTGACTTGTGCATCACAACTAATTAATGCATCGACTTTCTCCCTTCCCCCCAACCCCCCCGACTTTGCCCCTGTGGTTCTTGCTGATATTTTAACCATCACTTTGTGCAGTAATGAGTATTCCAATAAAATGAATTCCTGGGTTTCTTTTCTGCTTAATTAATGCAGGAAATCTTTGATGTTCAAAGAGGTTCTGCGTCTGTCAGATTTCACACATTGCTGTAACAGGATCTTGAAATACTGTAAACAAACACGAGTCCTCCATCCAAACAAAACAAAAGGTAACACAGCGGAGTGGGATAATTCTACCCTTGTGCCGCTGTCCCTTCTGGCAGAGCTGGAGAACCTGTGTTCTGGAGATGACGTTCCTGACTTCCTGTTCTGTTTCCACCTCCTGAATAAGATGTGCGTCTGTAAGCCTAGAGCATCACCCTGGATAAGTGCTGTCTCCTCCTGTGCTCTGCCTACATCCACTGGGATTTTTTTGTCCACTTCATGTAGACTCCAAACAAAAGACTTATTTTCCTTCATTCCCTGGAGCTGAAGGTTTTTTCCCTTCTGCAAGTGAAGGCCCATCTGAGGGACACAGCCTGGGACAGCTTCTCTCTCTCTCTCTCTCCAGTGACCAGCAGTCCTTTTACTTTTACTACAATCACTTGGAAGCTTTCCTTTTACTACAATCACTTGGAAGCTTAGAAGGCTCACTAGCATGTCTCCACTCATTAAATGTAGAGGATTTATCCCCCACAGTGCTTCCTGCTGTTCTTTGAGCTTTCACTTCCTATAATTTCAGTAAGGAAACCTTGGGTTTCTTTCTTCCTTCCTTAATTAATACAAGAGGACAGGGTTTCTCAGCAAGGTTCTACATCAGTTGGATTTCACACATTGCTTAATTTGTGTAAACAGATCCACTAAAAATATATGGAGAAGCCCCAGTCCAAATATTTCATTGCAGTTTTCTTAAAAAAACATACTGATTGTCTGCTCTGGGCACAAGGCTGGAAAATGTTGACTCTTTCTAACTTTGTGACCTTCATTAATGAAGGGCCTATATTGTTTCCTACCACTAAGAGCTAGAAGGGGAGAGATTTGTGCAACAGTGCTCACAGTAAGAGGAGCAGGTGTTATTGCCTGACCCATAGTCTCAGAATTCTGGTCCTCCTCTATTAGGTCGTGGCCTGTTCCTCTGCTGGAGTTTATGTTTCCTGTTTAGAAAGTGTGAGGCAATGAACTTCAAAGATCCAGGTGGAACCAGAGAAGGGGAAACTGACATGTGGGGAGAACTGATGAATCTTGCCCATATGCTCAGGGTTTAGCTGATCGCCATATTTGGGGTCGGGAAGGAATTTTCCTCCAGGGTAGATTGGAAGGCCCTGGAGGTTTTTCGCCTTCCTCTGTAGCATGGGGCACGGGTCACTTGCTGGAGGATTCTCTGCTCCTTGAGGTCTTCAAACTACAATTTGAGGACTTCAATAGCACAGATATAGGTGTGAGGTCTTTTTTAGGAGTGGTGGGTGAAATTCTGTGGCCTGCATTGTGCAGGAGGTCAGACTAGATGATCATAATGGTCCCTTCTGGCCTAAATATCTATGAATCTATAACTGAATTTAAGAGAAGTGCTTGAAGGCTTCTGAGCAAGTTACAGAAGACCTGAATCCTTCAGTTATGGACAGGAGAGGAGAGCAGTAGGAAGAATGGGAGAGGAAGAGACATACATAAGAGATGAGGGAACCTAGAGACAAAAGAAAAGAGAGCAAGAGTCCATCCCATCAAATAGTATTTTGTCACTCAGACTGTAGCTGCTGCCTTCAGAAGGCCTGATTCAAGCAGTGGAACGTGCTGGAGCAATAGCAAGGAGACAAAGCACCTGACTTCAGGTAGAAAAATAAATACAGATTCAAATATAACCAAAAGGGGAGCCTTCTCCCTGAAACTTGTGGCTCAGACCCAACTTTCAGATGTTTTTTGAGGGGATCATGACATTGCATCATACTATACTTTGATACACATGATATCAAGGTGCAGCATGATGTGATTATTTATTTTTACCTCAGTCATAACAAATAGGTGGAAGTCCATCACATTTGTTTGAATGTCAGATGTACCTGAAATTCAAAATCTAAAGGAGGGAGTGTGGATGGCTGAGACAAGTGGTAGTGAAATCTTTGTCATTAGCTGGAATCCAGCCTGGGTCAGTGGTGGCCAACAATGCTAGTTACAATTGACTGATTGCTCTGTGAAATGAGTTAGAATAATAGAAATTTCGGATGAAAAAGATCCGCTAGGTCATCTAGCCCATCCTTGTGACCAGTGTTCCCGATGTTATGTTTCCTAGTGCTTCGTTCAGTCAGTCTACTCCTAAAATTCTAAGCATCCACGCCTTCCTTTAGGAAGCCATTACAAAATTCAGTAGAAATTGCCTATATTTTCCACTGTGAATTTAATCTCATTACTTCTAATTATACATCCCTCTCCTGAACCACAGTAAATAATTCCTCATCCTCTTTTGTGTTTATAGCATTCAAATATTATCACATCCCCAATCAGTTACCACTCAGCAAAACTATGTGTTTAATTATTTTAATTCTTCCCAAAAGTTAGTTAGTTCTGTACATAATGTTGGTGCTCTTCCATGAACTCCTTTCAATTTAAAAATTTTCTGGTACTGAGGTGCCCAGAACTTACTACAGTATTCCAGGTAAGAAATCAGTCCAGGTCCCATCTACATGGCATAACCTGCTGCCACAGATGGCACTTATTGGCAGTCTTGGCAAAGACCAAGGGTTCAATGGGCTATAGACACAGATCTTCCCTCTCATTGCCAGAGGTGTTTCCTTCAGAGCTATGTTGAAGCATGTGCTTCAAAGTGGAAGAAACTGTCCTTGCGATTGCCTGAGCTGTGCCTGCTCTCTGGGTATTATAAATGGACAGCATAAGTCTTCAAAGCTGTACATCTCATAAATTTTTTATCTGCACCATTCTCACTGAAACTGATTTGCAGTGTTATTAGAAGGTAAGAAATGTTCGGAACATGAAAAGGCCGTCCAGTCCTATATACTCTTTTGGTTTGCCTATAATACTAGCGTCGCTCCAGAAATAAATTAAATGGACCTGTTCCTCCATTGCGCTATGCCCTGTGCACTTGTTTACAACATTACAAAGCAGGTGCCAAACACCATCAGATGGGAATGTTTTAACAGCCACAGTGCACTCACTTTGTACTGGTGACTCCACATGCTCATGGTGAAAGAGAATCAGGCCCATTATCTCTTGAATTCATTTATGCTTTTTGCTTCTGTTTCTATCCCCCATAATACATTTTGAGAAAGGCTTTTAGCCAAAATGTTAGTGAGTGTTTTGGCTCTTACCAGTCAATGAGTAATTCTTAATTAAAACATGACTTTGCTGTTTATACTTTTTGTGGTTTGTTTTACTGTCTTTTATGAATGGTTTTGATTCCTATACTCTTGGGTATTTGCATACAGTAGTTACTCACTCTCTACAGGCTATTTAAAAAGCTTCTGCAGTTAGGATAGATATGCTCTTGAAATAATTCCTTTCACCTTTGGAAACCAGGGGTCTAAATCCTAGCAAATGAAGTGTGTCTGGTGATCACATACATAGTGCTTTACACATACTGTGGCAGGTGTGGCTGTTTCCTAACACCCCCCTCTGGAGCCAGGCACAGTATTTGAAGAGGATTACATTAGTGTGACCTTGAGACCTTTAAATTTACATCCACAGCATCCACATGGGAGAGTTACAGTGCAGCACCTTGGTGCACTGCTATTCACACCCGTGTAAACTGAACTGTGGACCAGTGTAGACATGCCCTAAGTCTTGGTGGCAGACTGGTCTGAGTGGGTTTTCCTTGAGGAGGAGGTATCAAAGTGCTGATGCTTCCAGCAGGAGGCAGAAAAGGCCTGATAGACCGTGTGTTGCACAAATTTATACCGCGGTACTCATCCTGACTTGTGCTATCTCTTGCTAATCCAGTACCTCGCTCCTTCTGTGCAGCATCCCTTGCTATTCCAGATTCAGACTGCCAATTGTACCAGTGTGTCCTGCAATCTTGTGATGCAATCAAACCTATAGTAGAGCGTGCCTCTGGACAGCAGTTGTCCAAAGTTCTGATTGGCTGGTTGGGCCTTTTTGGTGATGTCACAAACCTTGATCAGTTCTTAACTGTGCGGTAAGCGCCTCCTCACCACACAGAAAAGTATACCCCTATCTGTTGTCTCATTTTTACAAAAAGGAAACAGGCAACTCTTTTATATCTTTCTCTCATTTTCTAGTTTTTAAAACAATTTTCTAAAGCTGGAAGAGGGATGTTAAAATGTCATAAGCTTTAGCTACCAAAGTCCATAATCCCAACCCTACCCTTCAAAGTCCCACTGAGACGAGGGCACTAACAATAGGATAAAAAAGTGTAGCCACTTATCCAGCTCAGCTGCTGCACATAGCTGCACTAGAGAAGTGACTGCACTGTTCTGAAACGGCTCCTGGTTTTAGGGAACTGATGTAAGAGATGTGTCAAGGCTTCTAGCTTCCATTTTCTACTAAAGAAGTACACTGGGACTATTAAACGACTGTAGTTATGTTTCCTGTTCAGATTTTGTTACTGTAAGTGGAAGATGAGTACCCTCGTTTGACCATTGGACCACAAATTTCAGCAAAAAGGGCAGCCAGCCTGTGATTTGGAAAGACCACGGGCCAGGGAACTGAAAGGAGATAAAGTTACCCAACTACATTAAACTGCTGGAGAACCCGAGCAGAAACTCTCAGCTTGTGGCTGATTAAGGCAGGAAATTTGAAATTTGGACCCAGACGTCTGAATGAGGCTGTGGTGAGGAGGACTGGTCCTTTCAGGTCTTCGAAGAGGAACCTCATGGTCATGAAACATTCCATTGCCAACAAGGGGAAAGTTCATTGAACCAAGCAGTGATATAGGAGGAAGCAGAGGAGTGCTTCCTTTCAGCTCAGGGAGGCAGCTGGTCCCTTTTGAGGATGGGTTACTTACCTTAGCTGCAATTTATTTATAATTAAGGGGGGTTTAAGGAAAGGACAAACCTTCCCTTAAAGAGAAAAGAACTCAGGAAATAATTGGGCTATGGGGGAAAATTAGCCCTATGGGGGAAAATTAGCCCTAAAGTCCCAGGGGACTTGGGGTAAGTAGCTAGGCTGCATTGCTAGGAAGTCTCAGTTCTAAACTATATGTTTATGTTTGTTGTTGTTTAGCCTATGGGATCTGGAACACTAACTGTTTTAACTTTATGTTGAACCTTAGACACCCCCCACCCTCCCCAAAAAAAGGCAGCTTCTTGGTAAAGGTGTGCTGTTTCTGCAGATAACTCACTGGCATGGTTGTGCAAGACCAAAACCAGGCTTTGTCTATGGGAACCAATGCAGCAATGATTCAATGGGAAAAACATTTATCTAGAAAGCTGAAAAACCAAGGAGTCCATTGTGTGTTTGAGAAAGAGAGAGGGATATTAGGGCTGGTTAGTGTAGGAAGATCAAGACATGCAGTTGGCCTGACTTTCTTTTTTAAAGGGGCACTGAGATTCTGTTAGGTCCAGGCCCATTTAGGCTTAAACAGGTTGAAGTGGCTTAAGAGAAGTTTCGGCATGATTTGAAAAGAGGTTCATAGGTGTGTACATTGACCTACAGATATGTGGGGATCTACTTCACTGCCTCTGTTTTGTGGATGCGACCAATTTTTAGGCTGTACTGTGTTTTGAAATAAACTTTTCCCCACATAACTGGTGGTCCTCTCTTAAAGCCTCGAGCATAATGCATCAGTGTTCTCTTACTTTTATTCTTGATGCCTACAACACAGAAGAATTCCCTCAGGATAAGAATGGTGGGCAGGATAGACCATTCTCTGAGTTGGCTAGAAGACTCCATAAAGAGCAATGCAAGGCATTCTGTTTTTCACTTCTTTGAAGCTGAGCCTGCTGCCCTGACCCACTAAAGAACCCTAGTCTCTGTCTAAAACCAAGATCTAAATGGTGGTCCCTGTGTGTATTGCAAACACTGAGCTGCTCCTACGTGTTAAATTCAGACATAATGCTGGGGCTGATGTGAGGAGTACATCATGCTGATGACCATCAAGGGTGCTAAATTGTCAGGGTTGGTTCTGCCAAGCCCCCTTCAAACTTAGCTAGGAGAAGCAATGGTGGAGAGGCTAGTAGACGCCATGTCCATGTGGTCCCTGCCAGGCTGCCCCCTTCCTTGTGGTGCTGGGATAGCTTTCAGGGTGGATTATGCCCCTGTAAGGGGGGCACATGCACACTAGCATTATAATCTATGGGATCACCACACCAACACAGCTCCAACTTGATCCTTCCCGCACTTCCCAGTCAGTCAGGGCTGAGAGGCAGTGGCTGAGACTGTGAGACACATACTGATGCCCACGCCTGGACTCCACAGCAGTTCCTGCCCAGCTATCTTTCTCATTCTCCTCATAGTCTCTACAGCTTTGGGGTGAGTCAAGCTTGTCTAGCACCAGCCCTGTATAACAGTCCATCAGTCAACACTGTTTGGTTAGCACCAAATATAGCTGTGATCAGCTGCTGCCTTCTCCAGTGCTATGAATAGGGCAACATCAACAGGCATGGAAGTATACAGAGTGGGTATTTGGGTATTTTGCATTATGCTTTGGTAAAGTTTGGGGGATGGTTGGTATTTCGCAGTTCTCTCTTGAAATTATTGATTTGCTGCTTCGTCAACTGACTCAGGACAGCTGAGCCTCTTGTAAGCCAGGAGCAGGTTCGGAGTCTGTGGGAGACACTGTCTATGTACACCGTCTTAATACCTGCTGTTGTAAAACTATGATTCACTGGGTGATGGCCCCTTCCAGCCCAAGGCCACTTTATTCCTGTGTTTTTATAGGAGGGGAAGAAAACAGAAACCCAAGCAATGTACTACTTGGCTGATTCCTCTCTGGGGCTTTTTGTAGTTGCCAGGCAACCAGCTGAGGGAGGCAGAGTCAGTGATTGTGTAGAAGGACCTGAAGAAATGACTGAACATGTCAGCAGCAGTGTCTGAGCAGATTCTTTGTAGCAAGTCAGTTGACTGAATTCATGTTGGTTTTGCCTCTTTCACAGCATTCTGCCTGGGCAGTACCGTTCAGCTGCAGTCTCCTCGTATAGGTGTCAGTCCTGGGCTGTTGTTTATTATTTGTATTACCAAGGTGCCTCGGAACCCCAGTCTTGGACCAGGACCCCATTGTGTTAGGTGCTGTACAAATGAGGTGAGGAGTCTCATTATTCTCTAATTTACAATGTTTTGACACCAGTGCAATTCCACTGACTTCAGTGGCGTCATCCCCGAGTCTCACGGGTATAAGTGAGCTATGAATCAGGTCCAGTACGTGCATAGGACCCTTTTATAGCTTCTGACACGCGCCATGCAAATTGAGCGATGCCCCTGTGATTCAAACAAGCCAAACCAGAGTTCAGTTCAGCTCAGCATGTCCGTTCTGAAGTCTTGATGTTTGGCATGCACCAAACGGGTTCCAGCAAGGGTCAGCAAGCGCAGTAAATGCACTAACGAACCAAATACACATTCCACTAAAAAGCAGCATGCCTTTCCCAGGACAGTGCTTGTCCAGATACCAATGCCTAGAGCGTGATGCCAGTGTTAAAGTTGTCACTTGTCCTAAAAACCTAACCTTGGATGGAGAAACATACTCAATATATTTGCTATTCCGGCGAACGGAGATACGTTTTTGAGCCTCTTCCCACAAATCAATTTAAATTGCCTGCAACAAAACCATCATAGAAGCTGCTCCAGCAACTGGCACTAGTTGGCTCTGGAGTACTAACTGCTAGTTGTTGCGTGCTGATAGTATGTGCAGTGGTAAACAAAATAGAAAGATCTGGTGCTGCTACGTGTTTATAAATTGGAGTGGAGAGACTAGTCAGCCATAATAAAGCTCAGTCACAAAATATGCCAAGTGACCAGATGAAGGAGCAGCAGTAATCTATGTTGAAAAGCTTCATGGAATTGTGGGAGGATGGGTTTTTTTTCCCCAGAAAGGGCTTGAATAAAGACAGTGAGATTGGTCCTTGTGTAAAGGGTGTTGTGTTAAAATCTACCTGCTTTAAGTTCCTATATTGCTAAGATAGCTGAGAGATGACATAAAGTCCTTTCAATTCACAAACTGGTTGTGGGAAGAAGTTATTGAAATGCACGCAGAGTAGCCTCAAAAAAGTGTGAATGGACTCTCCCTAGATTGAAAATGTGATAGTTAGATGGTATCCAAGGACTTTTATGAGGTCACATGTTGCTATGGTAATGGAATGGAAGTTTCTTGTAACAGAAGGATATCTGGGGCACAAGAATTCATGTTTTAGTCTTCTGGAGCACTGTGCATGAACACAATAGGTGTTGACCCATTTGGGAGAGAAGAGGCCATTCCCTTCCTGCTGTACCCCGGATGACACCCCAGCCTGACCAGGCCAAGTGAGTCAGCTCATCCCAAGGCACTTCACAAGTGAAAATAGTTTCTTAGATCCCTACAAAGCATTCTTCCTCACCCTGGTGTGTATCAGTCCTTCTTTTCTTTTGACCCCCTCCCTCTGTCTTCTATTTCTCAATTTTACTCCTGCTGGACTTATCACCTTGGTGTCCCTACTGTTGTTACTGCTCTCCAGAAGGGGATGTGTGTGTTTGTGTGGTACTGGCAGCTGTGAGAGAGGAAGCCACAATGAGCTCAGTATGAGAAGAGTCCACGTGTTCCAGTGACCTGATCCCAACCCATCTTCTGAGTTCCCTCATTTGCACACTCATGCCTTTCTCTTTAACCTCACACTCTCCTCTGGTTCTTCCCCTCCCTATGCTCACATGAATTAGACACTCCTGTCTTAACTGCCCCACCCCACCCCAGAAAAACACACCCTTAACGTCATTTGTCTGTCCAGCTACTACCTCATCTCCCCTTTATGTCTAAGCTCATTGAACACACTGTCAACAATCACTGTCTGGAGCTCCTCTCCTCCAATCTGTCTTCTTGGGACTCCACTGAATGACTCTTACCAAAGTTTTTAATGACTGGAGCTGGTCGGAAATTGTTTTTCTGTGGAAAATTTCAGTGAAAAACAAATAATCCCCCGCCCTGCTTTCAATGAAATTGTTCACAGAAATTTGAGTCTTTCTGGCCCAAAACTAGAAAGTCAAAAGATTTCAGCTGAAAACCAAAAAATTCCTCTGCTGGAAACTTTTTCAGCAAAAAGCTGAACCTGTTTGCAGAAAGCAGACTATTGTCACAAAAGTTATTTGAAAACCCAGTTTTCCACTGAAAGCAGTTTTGACAGAAAACTTTCCTACTAATGATCTCTGCCTGGCCAAAGCTCAGAACCAGTATTCCATCCTCCTCCTCAACCTGTCAGCTGCTCGTGACTGCACTGACTATGCTTTTCTTCTTTATATCTTGTTGTCCTCTTACCTTAATCACTCCTTCAGCATCGTCCTCCTCCACATCTCTTCTCCAATTTTCTGTGGGGGTTCCACAGTGCTCTGGTCTTCGTTCCTTTTTCTTCTCCCTCTGCTCCTTGTCTCTGCACAATCTCATTCACAAACACTAATTCAACTGCCATCTCAATGCTGATAACTCACAAATCTACCTCTTCTTCAGACTGGTCCTCCTGTGCAAACTGGAATCTTGACCTGTCTCTCTGACGTCTCCTTGTGTCTGTCCAGCTGGCAGCTTAAGATCAACATGGCTAAATTAGAGTTCCCAGTCTTCCCTCCTCCTATCAGAGACCTTTGGCAAGAAGTCAGGCACCTTAACTGAAATGTCTAACGTGAAAAGACACATCCATCACCACCAGGTCTCAAAGTGTAACTATTCGAGCCAGTCAGAAAAGGGGTTTAAAACTTTTGTCAAAAAAAACAGGAAAACTGTGGCAGGAGGTTGGCTTTCTGATGAAAATCAATTTTTTTTTTTTTTAGGAAAGTTGAGACTTTCTATGGGACAAAAGGTTTTGTGGAAAATCTAATATTCTGTCCAAAAAAATGTTTTGATGGAAAACTTTTGTCCAGTCCTACTAATCATTACCTAGGTGCAGCATGCAGAAGGCACAAAGGCCAGAGTTTTGAAAGGTTCTTGGCATTGACAGGTGGGGCCAGATTTTTCAGAATTGTCCACATGTTGGTTATTGAGCTCCTCTATAAATTGGCCTCTATCGCTATGTCTACACTGCAAGCAGGGGTGTAATTTGCAGCTCATGTAGACATACCTGTGCTAGCCTTAATTTAGCTAGCTCAGGTACCAGTTACAGTGAGGATGCAGCAGCGTGGGCTGTATAAGTCCCCTCCACCCCACCCCTGCAGTCCCCTTCAGGTTTGTACTGGCATTCCTAGACCATGTTGAAGCCAGCACCGCTCTGTCTTCCGCACTATGGTTCAAAAGCTAGCTAGATGAAAGCTAACGCAGGTATGCTTATCCAGCCTACAGATTATACCTCCAGTTGCAGTGTGATGTAGCCCCCCCCCCTCCTTTTTTTTTAAAGGTCCCTAAATGAGAGTTGAACTCTTCTGAAAATTTGGCCCCACTTGTGAGTGCTGAGCACTGGAAAATCAAGCCCTGAACTCTTCTGGAAGCTTGATTTTGTGATGAAAGCAGGAGAAGATGCGGGGTAGGGTATGTCTAACAGGGAGGTTTGGATGGAGCAAGGGAGTAGGATGAAATGAGCGTAGACATAACAGCACTGTGCAGTGGCCAGAGGGGAGTGGGCAGGTCATTCTCAAGACCCCAGTCCTGCTGCCGTAGAAGTCAGTGACAAAATTCCCCTTGACTTCAGTGGGGCACCAACAAGCCCTCCAAAGAGGTGGTCTCTCCAAGGTAGGGTTAAGGCCCATGGCAGGGAACCGCAGGTACAGAAATTTTGTGCTGTGGCTGCTTGTCGTGTGCTTGCACAGTGAATAGAGAGAGCCTTTCACCCTTCCTGGCTGCCAGTCCAGCACCTTTCTCTAGGACTAAATTCACATCAGAAGTAGTAGAGAGCCTGCTTGTACTCTTCCCAACCAAAGCCCTACTCCTAATTATTAAACGCCTCATCAGGGAGGCTTTGATACTGGGAATTAACTTGAAAGGGATTTAATAACCAAGGGCCATACACATCCCTCAGCCCTCAGCAGAGCTCCTCATTGAAGTGTTTCCCTCTATGAGCATCTCCTGAATTTTGAGCAGATTTCTCCAGTAGCCATGGCAACAGCCTAAATCTCATTCCCTTTCTGTGATTTAGGCAAGAGTTATTTAAAATCTCTTAAATAAATGATGCTAAAATACTCTGAGTTTTGCGAGCAGCATTGGGCAGCTCACCATGTGGGTTAATTTAATCACTCTACAGTTCCCACTAAGTACATAATTCAAGATCTTCATTTTAGATAAAAGTCCTTGAAATCTCTGAAGGGTGTAAAGAAGAGAGAGGAATTGTCTTGGCACAAATCCTCTGAGTGAATCGTTTTTGGGGTGGGGAAAGTGGATTCTCTTTTGTCAAAAAACCAAAAACGTTGAAACCAAAACAAACGGTTTAAAACCTGTGTAAGACTTCCAATCTCGCAGCTCTCAGAGCTCATGGCAGTCAGGGGCAGCCATTCCAGAGACTTGAGGGCCCTGCTCTGCTATGTTAAGAATTGTGACTTTCCTTCCCAAGTTGGGTCTCTTATCTTAGGGGCAGGGATTGCTGTGTAGGTAATGTGGTGGTGGCAAATGTCTTATGTCACTCAGTGGTCCCGTCTAGCCTTCCTTCACCAGAAGGGAAGTGACAGTGATGGGGGGGTCACTGAGTGTGAGAGAGAGAGAGAGACCGCTTTCTGGGAAACCTCTTCTGTGGCAGGGGTGCTGGAACAATTTTTATAAGGGGGGTGCTGATGATCAAGCCAGTCAGTGCGGCAGCATCCCTGGTGCCTCTAGTTCCAGCAGCGCTGCTCTGCGGAGTAAATATGAATGCCTGTCAGGGGTGCAGAGTCAGGAGGGTCATTCCTGGGGCCTGTGGTTAGTGATCTCATAGAACAGGGAAAAAGGGCTTCCTTATTTCACTTGTTTGGTTTCAAAGCCAATCACAGCACCAAGGTGTTATTGTTTGTATGCAGGTCCTACAGTATAGTGTAGTGATAATTATTTGTTTTTCCCCTCCTTCCCAAAAATTGCCCCTGTGTTGCTGTGATCACTTATGAAAGGAAAAACCCAGAGGGCCTAATATCATAGGGGGACTCCCGCTGCTTATCAACTTGCAGGTCGTGCAAGGTATAGCTTTTCAAATGAGTGGGGGCTTGAGGTTGAAGCAAGTTGGCTGTCGCCCTTTAGGGGAGGTTGCACTGCTCCATAGCTTTGCAACTGCAGCCTTGTCATTCACAGAGGCAGAGAAGCAGTGCTCAGTCATGCCCAAACTGCTTCCTCATATGGGGAGCGAGGGATGTGGGGGGAGAGAGAAATGTTTTTAGTTCTTGCCCTGAATCACTGGCAAAAATGAAATGATTGCTTTTGCAGGGAGAAAGCACCATTTCACCAAAGGCAAACTTCCATCTGGGGTTCAGTAATGAGAATTCACAATTTTGCACATTCATTAACCGGATGTCCAGCCCCATGTATCTCTGTGGAGGGGGGCGCTCCCACCTCAGTACTGTCAGGCTGTCACTTTTATGAGAGGCAAATCCTGCCTCTCTCCCTCTCTCGCTCTCTCTCTGTTTCTGTCTCTCTGTCTGTTTCTAGTAGGGCTGAATTCTGTGCAAACATTTACTTGTCTGAACTACCTTGTCTGCCTTCACAGGTGTAAATAAATATCACAAGAACACAGCACATCCCTCGAATGTCTGAACTGGCAGGACGCTGGGGTGTGACTGGTTGAATAGAAGAGCTTGCAGTGTAAAGCAATGTCTATGTTTCCATGTGTTCTGCTCCTCCTGCAGAACAGTTCTATTTTTCATAACATATTTGTATCAAGGGAAGACAGGAAGCATTTGATATTTTGCTGTATTGATTTATCTGGACAGAAATTGTCTTTAGTGCTTTACTTCTCCCCATGCAGTATGATCGTACGGCCAATCTGGAGGGGAATATTATGTTTTGGGTTAGGGAGGGTTGCACAAGAAGAAATAGTGGAGACCAGCAGGGTGCGGGGGAATGTGGGGGGTTTACAAGTGGAGAATCCATGGTTCCCTTTCCTCTGTTTATACTCAAAAAGAAAAGGAGTACTTGTGGCACCTTAGAGACTAACCAATTTATTTGAGCATGAGCTTTCGTGAGCTACAGCTCACTTCATCGGATGCATACCGTGGAAACTGCAGCAGACTTTATATATACACAGAGAATATGAAACAATAGTTTCCACGGTATGCATCCGATGAAGTGAGCTGTAGCTCACGAAAGCTCATGCTCAAATAAATTGGTTAGTCTCTAAGGTGCCACAAGTACTCCTTTTCTTTTTGCGAATACAGACTAACACGGCTGTTACTCTGAAATCTGTTTATCCTGGAGGCTTTTGACTAAGAGAGTGACAAAAACTGGGTGGTTTGCCCTCCCCTTTCTCAGTGAGAGGCGTAAGGGAAAAGCCTGCCGGTGGAGGCAGAAATCTCTGACATCCAAGCCTGCCCATCAGTTGTTTTACTAAATTATTCATCCTGCTCCTGTGATAATATAGTTATAAGGAGGAGCCTAATTACATTTACTAGCTGGCTTCAGCCAATAGGGTGATAAGGATCCAGGGCTATGGGATGACGACGAATCCTGCCAGTGTGCTGTGAATGTGAGGCAGAAGAAGGGACTTGCAGTTTGTGTGCAGGAGGGGAAGAGAACAAGTCAAGGGCCTCTGGATTAGCAGACTGAGGAAAGGTAAGGAAGTGAGTGGAAATGGGATTCACCCGTATAATACAGAGCCTGTCTGTGAGCTTTTTTAAAAAACTATAGCCTATGTGGACTATTTTCCTGGGGAGTTTGGGGGAGGAAGGGATTGTGTGTATGTGTGTACACACTCACGCAAGACATGTATTGGTTGTCTTTGTCTATATGTACACATTGCATATGCGTTCATGTATAATATATACACACCCACACACAATGTCCCTGTGCATGTATTTGGAGGTGCTTGTGTTATATATGAATGCAGCAGTGATCTATAAAGTGTGTATATTATAAATGTAATTAGAAAAGGTGAGATACAGAAACTGCCAGATGAGCTAAAGAAATCTGGATAAACCTAGTAGTGTACAAAGCTGATTTGAGGAAAATGGGACGGCACGGATTGCCAGTCAGATATTTGAAATTAAACGGAGCAGGGATGAGACAACTGGTGTGTATTAATCTATGAAACCTGCAATGAGATGTGGGAATGAGAAAGCAAATTAGAACATTTGTCACAGCAGGTGAAGATAAACGGCGAACAGTCTGTAACTGGATTTGCTAACATGGGAAAGAAAGTGTGAATGACTAGGAAAGGCAATTATTTCTATCCGCTGCTGATCTACCTGTACCTATAGGGTGGGAGAGGAGAGAAATCAGGAGAGCCTAGATGGCTGATTACAAAGTATACACTGATTTGACCATCTCATAAACCTGTCACCTAAATAACATTCTACTGAAGTGTATCCACAGACTTTAATTCTCTCTTCTAATCACATGGGATGGGGTGGGCAGCTGTCAGAGAGGGTGAGACTTTGAACTGGAACCCACAGATTCATGTTGTTTGGAATAGCAGGAGTATGCAAATTAACACAGGAACTTAGCATCAGCACCACCTTTATGTACTGTCCCCTTTTTCCTGTTATCAGGAAACTACCTAGGTCGGGTGGTAATAGTTCTGTCAAGAATGGGTTCCTTTAGGATGACCGTTACTAGGTAATGTAGTGCTAAGACATAGAGGGGTGTTTGTGATGATGATACTAAGATGCCTATTTTGTAACAGGCAACATCCTTTCAACTAGTTAACAGAGGATTGTCCCACTGTCTAAAGCCTAAATCCATTTCATTTAATGAGGTAGTCCTATATCCCAAAATATGGAACCTAAGGGCTTATCTCTCATTCTGTTTTTATTCCCCCACTTCCCCTTCTCTTATTGGGCTCCACGAGGAAAGTATTTTTCCTCCCCTGCTCTCTGTAAAGTTGCAGGCCAGATAGAACAATATATCTCACTGACCATGTTTTACATCAATTGGAACTTTATAGACCCTTCAAATGAGTTCCAGGGAAAACAGAATCTCTGCTCAGAGAGCATCAGACACTGACTCTGGGGGACATGAAGTCTCCCTACAAAGAGAGCAGGAAGACAGACATAAAAGGAGACATGTATGGAATGACTGCCTTGGAACCTGGATTGCTCACACTGGTTCAGTTAAAGTAAGAACTGACCTGATTCCTTGGCATTCCCTGACACCAAACCTTTTATAAGTTTAGTTCATTCGCCTCCACTCCCAGATATCTCCCCCTCTCCTGGCTTCCTCTCGGGGCCAGGAGATGGGGGAGGTCCCAACATGGCTGATATTCCATCCATAATACACCCTTTCCCCTGCTTATCTTTACATTATTCTTGTAATATGGCCTGGCTGTTCTAGAAGTCTCTGGTGTGATCTGATATTGGGGGGACAATCTTGAGTCTAATTCTCCACTGCCTTACAGCATTTACACCTGTGTACCCTGAGAACCAAAGTGGTTGTAAAACCACTCCCATGCTGATCTGGGAGCACCCACTTTGCACAGGTGTAAATGACTTCACGTTAGATGGGACAATGTTGAATCGGGCCCCTTGTGTGATCTGAGGCACCCTGCACTGTGTTCAATGTTTGTATTCAGTGACGCAGGACCAGCTAAGAAACTGCCGAAAATAATATGCTATAGCCCCTATTTAGGACCGAATAGCACCGTCTTCACTTCATCTGAAAAAGCTAGGCTGACTCAAGTGGGTGTTTAACGTATGGGGTATTTTTGTCACTAGCTGTTCTCTTGCATGTGCACTCTGCTCCTTTTTTGTGATCCTAAGCAGAACAAAGCCACAATTGTATCTGAGTTTGAGTCCAACTTTCAAAACACCCACAACAGCCAAGTGAGCTGAGATTGAAGCAAAAGAAGTTTTGTCCATCCCTAAATAAAACCTGCTTCAACTTGGGGACGAGAGATGCCACTGCTACAGACTGAATAGGAATAATTGAGTCTCCTATATATTGACATAATGAGATCGTCAGAGCCTTGATGCAAAGAGAGCTCACAGTTTAAAAAGCTACCTAGGCAGTTCATCCTTGTGTTTAAAAGGAGGCTCGCTCTGCTTATTGTTGCTGGACTGTTGCGTGCTGCTCATAGGGAATTCAGCACATAGGGAATTTAGCGAGGGGGTGAGGGAAGTGTTCTTGGTGACACCACGGCAGTTGCAGGCTGGGATTCAGTTGCAGCATTTATCCCTGGTTGGGTGAATACATTGTTTGCTTCTGCCTCGGTGTTAGCAGTGTGGTTCAGAGGTGGGCAAAATGCCAGATTCTTCCCAGGGAAGCTAATGTCATTGTCAATTCATTGGTGGCAGAGACCATGCTTTGAAATCTGAGGTCACTCTCCCTGTTAATTGCGGAGATGATTAATTCATGCAGTGATATCATTTTCCTGGGCTGAGGTTATGAATTGTAATAATGAGGGGCATGGAGGGATACAAGCCTTTTGCTCATTTTAATGTTGTTAACATTATTACTGTGCCAGCTACTGCCTCCTCCAAACGGTGGCCTCCTGTCCCTTTGGTGGTACTGGCCTTCTTGTTAACTCTCCCCCTTGCCAAAATGGGCTCTGGTGTAATGCAGGCCAGATGCACCCTGGGGGACTGCAGTTTGAATGTGGATGATGAGTGAGGGGCCCTTATCTGGCCACAGTAGTTATGGGAACAATAAATTCTAATCCGTATTTCAGATTATATGTGAAACAGAGTCTCTATCCACTGGGTACTTTCCCTTAATCTTGGTGTCCAGGACAAATTGTGTTCTGCCTCCCTAAAATTCCCCTTGCACTTCCATCTGGATTAAATAATTCTCCTCCTCCTTTAAAAAAAAAAAGTGAAAAGTGGTCGTGTTGCACAATGGCCGCTGCATTCTGGCCACTGCATTCCACACCAGAGGTGGCTGCATTTCAGAGGCTGGTGAATGACCAATGTTTACTCCATCTGTAATCCTTCAGAAGTAAAGGTGCTGTAAAAAGGTCAGTTGTTGATATAGAAGCCTCGTAAGGGTGTGATCTGTGTCTGAGGTAATAACTATATCCTAGGCTGAATATCTCTTTCTCTCTGCTATTGTCCTAGTATCTAAGCAAATAAACTCAGCAACTGAAAGCCAAGGTGATTTTAGTAAATAAACTCTTTTGGGTTTTGAGCTGTGGAGTTTGTTAGCCCAGGGAATGATTAGTAGCCAATAAACTGGAGTTATCTTGAAGTTATTGCAATACTGACATTCTTAATTGAAACTGTAAATAAAAGTGAAGAGAAACAATACAGAGGGCTGTCAAACTGCTTCTCCTTGCTCACTCCACATTTTTCCTGCTCCCCTCTGCTATCTCCTTTTTCACTGACATCCCTCCCCAATGGTCCGCAAGCCTCTTGTCTTATGTTTTCAAAACTGAATTGGTGGGGCGGGGGTGGGATTCCAATTTAAAGACAAATGTTGGGGCAAAATGGGTTGCTTTCCATTTAAGCAGTGTGGCAGCTTGGCTTTCTCTTCATCCTAGATTACCCTTCCTCACCACCTGCCCTTGATGTTAAAGTTGCCATTTTCCTGCTTTGCTTTATGGGAGTGGCATTTTTGTTGCTGACAAACAATTAGAAAACTCTGATTGCCATGACTCTTCTTTGGCAATTGGCTTCTTACTCAATCAGGATAGAGGTTTGCATATTTACAATACAGTTATCAAGGAATAACCATGCGGAGATTACGCAGATCTCTCCACTGTGTCTATTAATGACTGGCAGCCAGTTTGCAGAGGATTGCATATTATATAGTTAGTGAGAAATAACCACACAATGATTGTGCAACTCAGACGCCTATAACCAGAGCACAATATAACACTGCTACTATTAATAACAGATTGACAATGGCCACGAGGAGGGTGAAATATCCCCAGAAGCTGTGCTTGTAATTTAAACCCTGCTTAAAGGGAACAAACAAGAGGGTGGCCCTTGTAAATGACGTATTGCTGTGAGGTGATCTGCAGGCTTGTGTCCCAAATAAACTGCTCTGCATACGCCTGCTGATAAGGGCTAGATTCTCCATTGCTGAGAGTGAGAAGAGGGGGTTGAGGGAGGCTTTCCACTTCCTAAAGTCCTCTCTAATCTGGCTGTGGGATGCTTTGGGTGTAGATGTGCTGAAACAAAGGCAGCAAGGATAGGTAACATGGAGTCCCACTTCTCCTGGAAAGTGGGAGTGTTGCCTTGAAATGAACTCTGAAGGCAATGGCCTGTTGTTTAACAGGATTGTTTTATTTTCACCGGTAACTCTTATTATTTCTCTGTTCCACTGCCTGGTTTCATTGACTAGGCCTTTTCCCTTAGCAGAGTCCTCCTTAGAAGGTGCTCAGATACTACAGTGCTGGGGGCCGTCTGAGTGCCCAGCTCAGTTTGGAATCAATTGACTGACTGTACATTAAGTGCTGCAGTGAACAGAGGAAGCATTTACTTTATTTTTAAATGTGTCTACCAAAGCTCTTGGTTTGTATCCCTTCTCTAGGGTTGTTTAAAGTATCTGGCTAAGGGTACTGAGAGAGACTCTTAAAAATGTCACTTCTGAAAGTTATCCAGCTATTTTAAGTACCTAGGATCCCCCCATCACCACAGTATCTGAGTGCCTCACACTCTTTCATGTGTTTATTCTGAAAGCACTCCTGTGAGGTAGGGATGTGCTATTATCCCCAATGTACAGATGGGAACTGAGGCACACAGAGACTCATGGGTATGCAGACATACCCAAACTAGCTTTAATCTAGGTAACTGAGGTCCCTGAAGCAGTGAAGGTGCAGCAGCATGGGCTGGCCCCGCAAGTAAAGTTACCCAGGGTTCCAGGTGGGCTTGCACAGCCCGCACTGAAGCGCAGGCAGCCGTGGCTTTACTGCTTTACTGCCGAAGCTAGCTAGAATAAAGCTAACTCAGGTATATGTACACAAGCTGCAGTCACACCTCATGTACCCTAAGCAATGTGCCCAAGTGAGTTTGTGACAGAACAATGACAGGTTTCAGAGTAGCAGCCATGTTAGTCTGTATTCACAAAAGAAAAGGAGTACTTGTGGCACCTTTGAGACTAACAAATTGATTTGAGCATAAGCTTTCGTGAGCTACAGCTCACTTCATCGGATGCATTCAGTGGAAAATACAGTGGGGAGATTTATATACATAGAGAACATGAAACAATGGGTGTTACCATACACACTGAAAAGAGTGTGATCACTTAAGGTGAGCTATTACCAGCAGGAGAGCGGGACGGGGGGGGAACCTTTTGTAGTGATGATCAAGGTGGGCCATTTCCAGGAGTTGACAAGAAGTCTGAGGAACAGTGGGGGGGGGGGTGAATAAACAAGGGGAAATAGTTTTACTTTGTGTAATGACCCATCCACTCCCAGTCTCTATTCAAGCCTAATGACAGGTTTCAGAGTAACAGCCGTGTTAGTCTGTATTCGCAAAAAGAAAAGGAGTACTTGTGGCACCTTAGAGACTAACCAATTTATTTGAGCATTAGCTTTCGTGAGCTGAAGTGAGCTGTAGCTCATGAAAGCTCATGCTCAAATAAATTGGTTAGTCTCTAAGGTGCCACAAGTACTCCTTTTCTTTATTCAAGCCTAAGTTAATTGTATCCAGTTTTCAAATTAATTCCAATTCAGCAGTCTCTCCTTGGAGTCTGTTTTTGATTTTTTTTTGTTGAAGAATTGCCACTTTTAGGTCTGTAATCGAGTGACCAAAGAGATTGAAGTGTTCTCCAACTGGTTTTTGAATGTTATAATTCTTGACGTCTGATTTGTGTCCATTTATTCTTTTACGTAGAGACTGTCCAGTTTGACCAATGTACATGGCAGAGGGGCATTGCTGGCACATGATGGCATATATCACATTGGTAGATGTGCAGGTGAACAAGCCTCTGATAGTGTGGCTGATGTGATTAGGCCCTATGATGGTGTCCCCTGAATAGATATGTGGGCACAATTGGCAACGGGCTTTGTTTCAAGGATAGGTTCCTGGTTTAGTGATTCTGTTGTGTGGTTTGTGGTTGCTGGTGAGTATTTGCTTCAGGTTGGGGGGCTGTCTGTAAGCAAGGACTGGCCTGTCTCCCAAGATCTGTGAGAGTGATGGGTCGTCCTTCAAGATAGGTTGTAGATCCTTGATGATGCGTTGGAGAGGTTTTAGTTGGGGGCTGAAGGTGATGGCTAGTGGCGTTCTGTTACTTTCTTTGTTGGGCCTGTCCTGTAGTAGGTGACTTCTGGGTACTCTTCTGGCTCTGTCAATCTGTTTCTTCGCTTCAGCAGGTGGGTATTGTAGTTGTAAGAATGCTTGATAGAGATCTTGTAGGTGTTTGTCTCTGTCTGAGGGGTTGGAGCAAATGCGGTTATATCGTAGAGCTTGGCTGTAGACAATGGATTGTGTGGTGTGGTCTGGTCTGGATGAAAGCTGGAGGCATGTAGGTAGGAATAACAGTCAGTAGGTTTCCAGTGTAGGGTGGTGTTTATGTGACCATCGCTTATTAGCACCATAGTGTCTAGGAAGTGGATATCTAGTGTGGACTGGTCCAGGCTGAGGTTGATGGTGGGATGGAAATTGTTGAAATCATGGTGGAATTCCTCAAGGTCTTCTTTTCCATGGGTCCAGATGATGAAGATGTCATCAATGTAGCGCAAGTAGAGTAGGGGTATTAGGGGACGAGAGCTGAGAAAGCGTTGTTCTAAGTCAGCCATAAAAATGTTGGCATACTGTGGGGCCATGCGGGTACCCATAGCAGTGCCGCTGATTTGAAGGTATACATTGTCCCCAACAACTCTGACATCATAATCAAAAAGGCTGACAAAGGAGGTGCTGTCGTCATCATGAGTAGGTCGTAATATGAACAGGAGGCTGCTAGGCAGCTCTCCAACACCACTTTCTACAAGCCATTACCCTCTCATCCCACTGAGGGTTACCAAAAGAAACTACACCATTTGCTCAAGAAACTCCCTGAAAAAGCAAAGAACAAATCTGCACAGACACACCCCTGGAACCCCGACCTGGAGTAATCTGTCTGCTACCCAAGATCCATAAACCTGGAAATCCTGGACGCCCCATCATCTCAGGCATTGGCACCCTGACATCAGAATTGTCTGGCTATGTAGACTCCCTCCTCAGGCCCTACGCTACCAGCTCTCCCAGCTATCTTCGAGACACCACTGACTTCCTGAGGAAACGACAATCCATCGCTGATCTTCCTGAAAACACCATCCTGGCCACTATAGATGTAGAAGCCCTCTACACCAACATTCCACACAAAGATGGACTACAAGCCATCAGGAACAGTATCCCCGATAATATCACGGCAAACCTGGTGGCTGATCTTTGTGACTTTGTCCTCACCCAGAACTGTTGCACATTTGGGGACAATGTATACCTTCAAATCAGCGGCACTGCTATGCGGGGGGCCCCGGAGCTACTCAGGGCCCTAAGCAATTGTTTGGTTTGCTTATGCCTAGTGCGGGCTCTTTTTGCTAGTAAGTGGCAACCATCCTGTCACGGAACAGGAATATCCTTGAAAACAGAGTTACTAACTAGGCTTCACTTTGCAGTGTTTTTCCTGCCAGAGGTGCGCTGCTGCTTTAGCACTCCGTGTACTCGATGTTCAGGCAGGTGCCAAGGTTGCAGCAAGATGCCTGTTAGGCCTGTTGATTTACCAGAGGTCTGCAGTGTTACAGCTCCTTGTTCGTGAGGAACTCTCGGGAGGCTATGGCTGCCAGTGACCCCAAGGGATGGAGTCTGAAATGAAGCATTGTAACAAAAGCAAGTAGTGAGCACAAGCCAGCTGCCTCTATAGTATGACGGCTATACTGCGGCATGGCAACATTCAGTATTCTGCCTTCAACAGAATTAAAATCGAGTCTTGATTTATATCAGGAAATCTGTTAGGATTCCTTCCTAGTAACCAATTAGCCAGTAGACAATGCCTGGCAAGGACTTCTGCGCAGTCATGATCCGAGATCTAGTTTCTTAAGAAACTGGTGAATTCCCTACGTTCTGTAGCAGCGTCTGATGTCTACTGGGGTGCTTGAAACGTGCTCCCATGTATCCTCCTCTTCTAGCCTGAGTCTAATGAGCTTCACAGAGTGGTAAAAGGCTGTCTTCTTCAGTCAGACTTTTGGGTGACTATTACTTTGTTTTCTATTCCATTTTTATGTTCTGGTTAGAAGGCTGTCTTGGACCAGATAGGGTGGGTGTTGATAAAAGGCCAGACTGTTTGTTTGAGTTAGTTTTGAACCAGAAGTTATGGACTTGCTCCAGGAATCACTGGGTGAGGGTCTATAGGTTGTGTTTTGCAGGAGGTCCCTTCTGGCCTTATAGAATTAATAGATTTTATGTTCTTTATAACGGCTGTCAAGTGCTTTTGTGATCGTTGAAGCTGCCTAGGAACGATCGTTATCTTGTACGATCGTGTTTTTAATGGGGACAGCTGCTTCAGTGGGATGACAAGCTATCCACCAGGATGTCTCTAGGGATTTTTCTGTATCCAATACACCGCAATATATATTGAATGCCATACTGTGTATAGGTTCCGGTCCTGCGATGGTCTACATGTGGAATGCCTATTGAGGCACCTCAACCATAATTGTTCCAACGGCTCTGGGGAGCACAGGCTGGTGTGAAAGTTCCTTCACCCTCTTATGTGGTACAGTAGGTGCACCCACATGGCAGCTCAGCTTTGTATGGCTGGTGTGGAGAGGGTTACACACACACACAACTGGGAGTTCACCATCTGTGCTAGGCTTTCACAGTCCATGCACTCCTTGAGTTCCACTTCCACATGTGGTAGGGCCTTCATAGGAGCTCAAGGGGGAAGGATCCCTGCTGCATACCCAGACTTCTCACCCACACAGGGTTAACCATAATCTGTCCTAAAGAAATTAACCCCGTGCATACAGAAAGGATGATTGCATAGATCAGCTTTGAAGCCAGACTCTTTATGCATTGACTAATTTGTCATTTGAGTTGGGCACACAGATTATGATGTATTCTTTTGTTTTCAAAACAATACCGTTTTTCAGTTTCAGATATCTTCTGGTTATTGTATACTAAACTTAGCTTCCTCATTATTTTGAAATACATTACATACTTATCGCATATAGTGGAATAATTCTGGGTTTATTTTTTTTTACATTTATTTATCTAGGTTTTTCTATCGAGTTAATATCCATAATAATTAATAAACTTTAATGAATTTAGCCTCACAAAACCCCTTTTAAGGTACAAAAGCATCATTATTCATATTTACAGATGGAGAAACTGAGGCACAGAGAGGTTAAATGACTTACCCAAGGTCACACCGGATGTCTGTAGCAAAGCAGGGAATTTTCAGTCTCGTGACTTAATCTCAAGATCATCCTTCCCAAAGTATAATTCTGAATTATATATGAATGTATTATACTCTGCAAAATTTTCACTGCCATACTACAACATGTAATAGGATAAATTCTGCTCTCTGTAGCACCAGTAGGAACCTATGGAAATTGATGTGGCTGCATAGGTGTAAGTGAGGGCAGAATTTGGCCCATTGTATATAGAGAGAGAGGTCAGATTCTCTCAATAGATAAAAACAGGAGAGTGCCTATAGCTCGAGTTAATTGCTAAATAGAATTTGGTTGGTCTTAGTTAACTCTCCGTTGTCCCATGCCACCCTTTTAGAGACTTGAAAAAACAAATTACATTTATCTTGGTTTCTCTTCTGTACTTTTCTGCTTGGGAATGAAAGCGAGGGTCTGAGAATATAATGCAGATTATTAAAAGACGGCCAACTGCAGCATGCACAGGGTTAGTGCACTAGCCTTTTCAATTCTGGAGGCTTGGGTTTAAATTCTGGAGGAGAGATGAAAACAAAGATAATGAAGCAAGAAGGAATACCTAGTTTTAGCTCATCAGCCAGGTTTTTATAAGGCGCCCTTTCTATATGCAGTCATACACATCTCTTTCCTTCAAAAGACACCCTCAAACTGAGTACAAGTGGCAGTCAGCAGGTATGCTTTTAGGCCCCTTGAGCTGCTCTACTCACCTCTGACCAAATGATAATAGTCCCTTATAGTACGAAGAATACCTAGCACTTATTACTAATGTAATCATAACCTGTGTAGAATTAACTACTGTGTTCACTATCTGATAATATATTAGCCCTGTTGGCCAGCCAGGGAAGTGGAAAGGGCTGTCTCTTCATCTCAGCGTCATACAGGTAACCCCATTTCTACATTCCTAAGATCTGTTTCAGAGTAGCAACCGTGTTAGTATTCGCAAAAAGAAAAGGAGTACTTGTGGCACCTTAGAGACAAATACATTTATTTGAGCATAAGCTTTCGTGAGCTACAGCTCGTTTCATTGGATGCATCACTAGTACTCCTTTTCTAATTTCTAAAAACTGTAACATTAGGGTTCTGAATCTCATGCTATTTGTAATTGGCTATGCATACACTATCTGTGCATATACCCAGCAAGAATCAGTTGTAACACATGTGGCTTGAATCCCTCCTACAGTAGCCTGCTCTGACAGACTGATTGCGGAATAGAGGTTTTTCATGCTTTTAATTCCTTTTATCTACCCCTTTCACTTCTTCCCAGCCCTGGGAGAGAAGATTTGAATGTGTACTTGGGAGGGTGGATAGTGACATAGCTTTACTTGTGGCTCAAGACTTTACATTTGCATTTAACTGGTTTCTGGCTCAAATGTCTGAGTTTTCCCTCTACATAAGAACATAAGAATGGCCATACTGGGTCAGAACAAAGGTCCATCTAGCTCAGTATTCCGTCTCCCGACAGTAGCCGATGCTAGGTGCTTCAGAATGAATGAACAGAACAGGTAATCGTCAAGTGAACTATTCCATGTTACCCATTTCCCTGCTTCTGGCAAACAGAGGCTAGGGACACCATCTGCTCATCCTGGCGAATAGCCATTGATGGACCTATCCTCCATGAATTTATGTAGTTCTTTTTTGAACCCTGTTATAGTCTTAGCCTTCACAACATCCTCTGGCAAGGAGTTCCACAGGTTGACTGTGCGTTGTGTGAAGAAATACTTCCTTTTGTTTGTTTTAAACCTGCTGCCTATTCATTTCATTTGGTGACTCCTAGTTCTTGTGTTATCAGAAGGAGTAAATAAAACTTCCTTATTTACTTTCTCCACATTCATCATGATTTGTAGAACTCTATCATATCACCCCTTAGTTGTCTCTTTTCCAAGCTGCAAAGTCCCAGTCTTTTAAATCTCTTAATATATATTCCCTAAAGTGGCCAGATGTTCACCATTCCCCAAAAGTCTCTGTGGCTGGGCTTTAAAAAGGACTGGCTAATTTTGTGACTCTTAATGAACTAAGCTATTGATTATGGGATACCTAGATTTCGTGCTTGAGGGGGTCAGATGATTGATGATAATTCTAAGCACTTGTAAGTGCTATATGCTGCAACACTTTGAACATCCAAAGTGCTGCAGCTGTACAAACATTAACTAATCCTTATAATACCCCTATCCATTAGCTAGAGTGTTACTTTCCTCATCTCTAAATGGAGAAATTGAGACACCGATATTAATTGACCTTTTCCAAAGCCATACATTAGAACTCAGGAGTTCCTGGCTTCCAGCTCTGTGCTTAGTCCACTACCTCTTGTGATTGCCTGTGTGCCAAGTTTTCCCTCCCTTCCTGATGCACGCAGTTGGTTAGGTGCATTAAATTTTAGATGCTTTTAGACTAGAGGTCAGAGATGATTCCACAGGACACCTCCACTGTCCAAGGTGGATGCAGTAATAGAATACAGAACAGAAGCCATGAAGGAAAACAGTTTGGTAAAGGGCATTAACTCTTCACAGTTAGAGGCATAATTTACCTTTATGTTTTCAAAGCATACTGCCAGATTTGCACAGCAAAATCACA
Source organism: Caretta caretta (assembly GCF_965140235.1). Taxonomy (NCBI): domain Eukaryota; kingdom Metazoa; phylum Chordata; order Testudines; family Cheloniidae; genus Caretta; species Caretta caretta. Next base: position 256,410,852 of record NC_134206.1, on the reverse strand, counting down.
GCAATGTTACCCCTTTGTGAGTACAAGTCTCCTAACAATTGACCAGGGCTCAAGAGTGACCTGACTTCTTAAATAGCTTTCAAGCATAGCTGACTGTCCTGCATACGCAGCTGGTGACTGATTCTTTTGGTTTGTGCTTCCAACCTGAATTATGATGTTGCAGCATCTCGCTGGCACTTGCAGAGTTGCTGTTGAAAGGCAGCCTAAGGCTTCACGGCACAAAGACATCTGGCAGCATCCCAGATTTAAAAGTCTGTATGTGCAACTGATGAGCTGACATGATTTTAACCCCTTCCGTGTAATGAACAGAACAAACTGATATAAGATCTGAGGATACAGCTGCTTGATCTGACTTCCTTCTCTCACTTTCCCCTAACAATACCTGTCACATAGAGTTCTTTGCAGATCCAGGAGAGGGGACTGTCAGTTCTGGGATCTGGAAATGGAACCAAAGCATGTTTGTGCTTGCGTGTGTGTGCGCACATTCATTTCAATGAAAGGATATGATGGCCGGGGAGCAGAGCAGCCATGGGCAGGGCCACACAAGGCTTTGTGTATGTACATGTGATTGACAGGAGTCTCCCTAAAAAATAAAGAGTCAGATGCAAAAAACTTTGCACAAAATTTGGGCTAGTTATTGTGAAAGGGTGGTCTGCCACCAAGGACAGGAGTGCCTCATAGTCAGGCCACCCTGCCACCTGGCATAGCCCTTTAAGGCCGTGGTTCTCAACCAGGGGTATGCATATCCCTGGGGTACACAGAGGTCTTCCAGGAGGTACATCAACTCATCTAGCTATTTGCCTAGTTTTACAACAGGCTATATAGAAAGCACAGGCGAAGTCAGTACAAACTAAAATGTCATACAGACAATGACTGGTTTATATTGCACTATATACTGTACACTGAAGTGTAAGTACAATATTTATATTCCAGTCGATTTATTTTATAGTTATACTGTAAAAATGAGAAAGTGAGCCATTTTTCAGTAATAGTGGCTGTTACACTTTTGTATTTTTATGTCTGATTTTGTAAGCAAGTAGTTTTTATGTGAGGTGAAACTTAGGGTATGCAAGACAAATCAGACTCCTCAAAGGGGTACAGTAGTCTGGAAAGGTTGAGAGCCACTGAGCTACAGGGTTCAGAAGGGAATAACAGATAAATATAGAAACCTTAAAGGTCTTGGAAATAAATGGTGCTTAGGGAAGGAAACTGGACGCTGCACTTTAAGGTCCTGAAACCTTACAGACAAGGCAGGACAAGGTCCCCTCTCACCCAACCAACTGGAAGTTGGAGTTGGGTGAAGGAGGAGTTGGGAGCAGCATAAAGGATATCTCCTTCCCCATAGCAGATAGGCACCGGCAGGAGGAGGCTGCCTACACCAGCTGAACCTCCAGAGTAGGAGGCTAATTGGGAAGGGTGTTCAGCTGAAGGGAATTGGCAAAAGCCTTGCACCTGACTTTAATCACAACCCTAGCCCCTGGAAAAGGGCTGGGGAGGGAATGACTGCTTGAAGGAGGGGAAGATTGATGAACCAACGGGAAAGAGGCCTGGGTAATAACCCTGGCTCCAGAGAGAGGGCAGAAGGGGAGCTTCTGCTTCATGGAGCGTAGGACCGGTTAATCTGAGCCAAAGAGGCCTGAGGCATAACCCTAGCTCCTGAGACAGGGTTGAATGGGAAACTCCTGCTCGGAGGAGGGAAAGACTGACTAGTCCCGCGTTGGAGATAGAGGAGTTACTCGCCACCACCCAGCTGCTGTGAGCAGCTAAGAGGGGTTCTGCTGTAGCTGCCTAATAAGTGGTGAGGAACCATAGATTTCAGACAGGGCTAGTAAAATCCAGAGACCCAGGGAAAGATCTTGAGAAGCCGTACAAAAGGTAGGTGCAACCCACTGGGAATGGCAGCGAGATTGAAGGAACAGTCCTTGGCTGTCTAAACAGAGTTCCTGGGCTGGAATACAATGGAGAGGGTGGGCATGGGTTGACCTTCTGCAGACCAAGAAGGAATGTATAGACATCAGAAGGAGAGGAGGCCAAGTATTGTGGGCCCCAGACAGAGGTTGAGGGTTCAAAAGCCACTAGACTCTGAGGTTTCCTATTTGGGACCTTTCTGTTAATCTCAAAATTAATCCTAGAGGGCTAGGCCACAGAGAATGAGAGACTGTTGTGGCACCAGAAAGACTACAGGAGGTGCTAGACTGAAAAAAGCCCTGCAACGCCACACCGAAGAGGTGAGAGGTGCAACGACAGATACCAACAGGGTCTGAACCAGACACTAATAACTAGGGTAGTTGTTTTCCTCCACACAGTGCATTCCTTAACAGCTGCAGTGAAAGGATGCTCCTAAAACCCTCTTCATATGTGTGAGATTTGTAGACAGGCAGTCTATTATCGCTCCTAGTGAACTTAGTTGAACTTGACTTGAGATTCTCTTATCCTTGCACCAGAAGTCTACATCAGAGTGCAGTAAAATTCCCCAGGCTTCATTATTGGATTTACCTCTCCCCGTCCTACTACCAAACAAGCCACACTGGGTACGTCTACACTGCAATAAATGACCCAAGGCACCGCCACAACTGGCCTGGGTCAGCCGACTCAAGCTCACGGGCTATAAAACTGAGCTGCAGAAATTCAAGTTTGGGCTGAATCATGGGCTCTGGGACCTGCCTCTTCATGGGGTCTCAGAGCCCAGGCTCCAGCCTGATGCCAAATGTCTACACTGCAGTTTTATAGTCCTGCAGCCTGAGCCCCACTTGCCCGAGTCAGCTGACCTGGGCCAGGCATGAGTCTTTTATTGTGGTGTCAACTCACTGGCAATGCTAAAGCACTGCCCTGTCAGCACTTTAGCGTGGCTTATGTAGTTGCAGCACATCGCTGGGAGAGAGCTCTCCCAACGCTCTAAAAATCCCACCCCCACGAGGGGAGTAGCTCCCACTCTCTACACTGGCACGTTACAGCGCTGAAACTTGCAGCGCTCGGGGGGGGGTGTTTTTTCACCCCCCTGAGCGAGAAAATTGCAGCGCTGTTAAGTGCCAGCGTAGACAAGCCCTGAGTGTGCTCAGATTCCAGAGGCCTGTTCGTCTCTTGATATGTAGCAGTTACTGCTAATGGAGCTATGTCCCCATGTGTATGCCGGAATAGCAGATGCCTGCATCACAGCACGTGGAGGAAAACTTTTTTCCAGCCATCTGTCATATGCATGAGCACGTGTGTTGCATATTAGGTATGTAAAGGGGCAGTCTTCCTTCCCCAGGCTAGACAAGCTTTGAAACCTAGGATAGTCAGGTGGTCAGGAATGGTGAAAGAGTGAAGAGGGAAAGATTAGCATGTGTCAAATCTCTTGGGGAGCAAATGAGTTGTCTGTGATAACAGAATTGTGGAATATAAGATCCCAGCAAAGCAAAGGAGGTCCGTGTCAACTGGAGTTGAGACTTATAGGAGAAAACTATTAAACCCTTTAGATTTTAAAATCCTTGGGAAACCGACCTTTTTTTTTTTTTTTTTGGTCTTGTACATGCCTATTCACTAAGTGAATTAGGAAAACAAAGGCTCAATGCATGAATTATGAGGTGAAATTCTAAGGCCTGTGTTATCTAGGAGGTCAAATTCAATGATCATAATGATCCCTACTAGTCTGAAAAATGTATCAGAATTAATGGATTTGTGCTCTTAAATCACGTAGGTGCCTATCAAAATCCCATCCAGGGTCCTTGATTAATAGTTAAGTTCAGTGTAATGTCTGAAACTAACCTGAGAATCTGTTTTAGCTCAAAAAGAAAAGGAGGAGTTGTGGCACCTTAGAGACTAACAAATTTATTTGAGCATAAATGCATCCGATGAAGAGAGCTGTAGCTCACGAAAGCTTATGCTCAAATCAATTTGTTAGTCTCTAAGGTGCTACAAGTCCTCCTTTTCTTTTTGCAGATACAGACTAACACGGCTGCTACTCTGAAACCTGTTTTAGCTCGTAGCAAGAAAATAATCCCGTTTACCCCTCTTTTAAATAATTGATGTATCGTGACGGATCTAAAATACATGTGAAGTGTGGAAATGGCCTGGGGATAGAGAAAAGTATTTTACGTGTCCATCAGGAAAGAATAGCAATGAGGCCGGAAAGGCCTCTGCTGATTCCTGTGAGAACCAATGAGTCGTCAGTCCAATAGGCATCTTTTATCTGGATGAGCCCTAATGCACATTGCCAGGCTCTACATATTAAATACATCCAGCTTTTTTATTTTATTCAGATCAATGCACTTCAAAGCCGTATCTCTCTCCTTGAAGGAAGTCTCTGCTTTATTAATGCCAGGCCTGGTATCACTTTCATTCCTGTCACCATGAAATCAAGGTTTATACACTTTCTGCAGGTGACTAAAAGACCAACAGATTGTATGAGTTGCCATCAAATCCAAGACTGGATTGAGGGGAGAAAAAAAAAAAACAGCCTGGAGCTTTTGAACACTGCTGGGTCCCTTTTACAGCTTTGCCTATTAAATTTACGGAATGCTGATTTGCATAAACTTCCCAGTTTGCACTGCTGCCGCCTGCTTTCCTTTGATCTGATGTGGGGGAGTGCCCTCAGCACACATACAAGTATTAGTCTTAACGGGAGCATTCGTGTCAATATGACAAAGCAAGCCTTGAGTTTGCAAAGGCCCCTTTTACTCTAGGGAGATAAAGAATGGAGACAGTGTGCCAGTTCCACAGACCCTTAATATGGAGATGTCTCTGTATTTTCCAAGGATTAACACTGGATTTCTTTGCCCAGCATTGCTGGCTCTCATTGAGCTGTCTCTGGCTTTGCTGATAAGCAGGTTATGATGTGGAAAACCAGCAGTGCCACAGAAGATCTTCCTAACTAATGGACTATAGAGCTCCCACTGATGCTACCTCTCGCAATTTTATTACAAGTCTCATGATGTTCTGTGCATGTTCATAAAGCCCCAGCTCCTGTAACTGAGTGATTACGTAACAACCTCAGATTTCATTTTTAAAAAAGTTTCTAGTCTTCGCAAAAAGAAAAGGAGGACTTGTGGCACCTTAGAGACTAACCAATTTATTTGAGCATAAGCTTTCGTGAAGCTGTTCACGAAAGCTTATGCTCAGATAAGTTTGTTAGTCTCTAAGGTGCCACAAGTCCTCCTTTTCTTTTTGCGAATACAGACTAACATGGCTGCTACTCTGAAACCTTTCTAGTCTTCATGGCTGAGGAGAGAATCTTGGAAATGTAATCCCCTGTGAACCCAAAGGGCTCCGAAACCAGAAGGCAAATAAGAAATAAGTTTGGATTCTTTGTCTTAAAAAGTAGGCATTTTAAAAAAAAATCTAATGATTTTGATTTTGAGCCCTGACTCATGATTTTTGAAACTCAGGGTTGGTAATACTAGTCACCTAAGAGTAATTGCTGGACTCCCAAATGTGTCTTTCTCTATTCCTTCGAAAAGTGGAAAGGCCACATTCTGTGCTCTTCCACGGAAATTCACTCCTGATTTGTATCAGTCTTACAGAGAACAGAACTGGGCCCATTTGGCTGTTTCAAATGTGAATCTATGTTCAACGCTCTGCACTCTGAAAGATGTGTGGTGTATTAATAGATGTGGTACCATGAGGGTTGCCAGACAAAGAGCACCACCCCTTTGTGGCAGACCTATGCAAGTGACTCTCTTGATCTCAGATGCAAGGAGGCTGAGGTCCATTGTTTCCTGATCTGAACATTGCTCACTTGAAGTCGTTAGGAGCAGGGTCCTGGATGCAGTCTGACATGAGTCTGTCAGTTCAGTGCCTCCTGCTGGCATTCATAAAAGGCTCAGGGGAACTCTTAACTCACTTAGCAGAAATCAGCCAACCTGCTTCTGTTTCCTCTGGGCTCCAGCTCACCCATAGGGACAGTAAAAGGTGTAAGTGAACATGTTTGTTTTGTTTTGTTTTTAAACACATGTCAAAGTTTAAAGATGGCTTGGATTTTTGCTGCTAAATTATGGAGAAATGGCCTGAGGCAGTTCAGTGCCCAACTCCCTCTGAAATGCTCTGGGAGTTGGTTGCTTAATTCCCTTAATATCCTTTGTAAAAACTAGCCAAAATTTAACTCGATAATAAAGATAATCTGCATCTTTGCATCATATTCTAATTTCATTAGCCCCTTTCTGCTATAATCTTCAATGTCAGTGCATGCAGTTGTTCCTGTTGCCTCTGTTTTTGTTTCCTTCTGTATCTCTGTATATGGCTGGGTGTTCCTGGGTTCTCTTGCTGTCTTTGAGTTTGCCTGACTTTTTCCCCCTTCTGATTTCTTACTCTTTCTCTTTGTTCTTCATTTTTCGCTTTCTTTCCCAGAGGGCAAAATTATTTCCAGGGGTGGGAGGCAGGGGTGGTTTTTGTTTGTTGTTTCAATCTTGGAACTTTCATTCATTTATTTGTAGAGGTTCTCTGCATTTTCCCCTGTAACTTTTGCCCTCAAAGGCCCTGAATTGCAGAGGTCCTCTTACCAACTGAGGAAATACAGTTCTTGACACAGTTCTGTTTTGAACACCAGCGAGAGAGGGTTGGTCAAGAATGAGCTGAAGAGCTCCCGAAACCCTTCTTTCCCTGTCAGCTCCAGATCCCCTTGCATTTCCACTAGTCTCTTGAGCTGCTCCAGTTTTGTGAGTTGTTTGGGGCTTGTCTTCACTTCCACGCTACATCAGTGCAGCTGTGCCAGTGTAGCACGTCTGGTGAAGACGCACTATGTCGATGGGAGAGCACTCTCCTATCGATGTAATTACTCCACCTCAATGAGAGGCATAAGCTATGTCAGCGGGAGTGTGTCTCCCACCAACATAGTGTGGTGTTGACACACTTTGTCGATGTAACTTATGTGGCTCGGGGTGTGTTTTTCACACCCTTGAGCAAAGTAAGTTACATTGACTTTAACAATAGTGTAGACCAATGGTTCTCAACCAGGGGTATGTGTACCCCTGGGGGTACGCAGAGGTCTTCCAGGGGGTACATCAACTCATCTAGATATTTGCCTAGTTTTACAACAGGCTACATAGCATAGTCAGTACAAACTAAAATTCCATGAAGACAATAACTTGTTTATACTGCTCTATGTACTATACACTGAAATGTAAGTACAATATTTATATTCCAATTGATTTATTTTATAGTTCTATGGTAAAAATGAGAAAGTGAGCAATTTTTCAGTAATACTGTGCTGTGACATTTATATCTGATTTTGTAAGCAAGTTGTTTTTAAGTGAGGTGAAACTTGGGGGTACACAAGACAAATCAGACTCCTGAAAGGGATACAGTAGTCTGGAAAAGTTGAGAGCCACTGGTGTAGACAAGTCTCTGACTCTTTCCTTTGGTTTTCAGCCTTTCACATAAGGGGAGGAAGTTCGGTCTAGAGGTTAAAACATAGGATGGTGACTGAGGAGAGCTACATTATACTCCTATCTTTGCCCCTGTTTTCTTCTTTGTAAAGCGAGGGTGATAGCTTCACAACATTCCTGTGAGATAAATTCATTCATGTGTGCAAAGTGTTTTGGGACCTGCAGATGGAAGTCTGTCCAGAACTGAGGTTTGAATCTTTGCCATTCTGACCTCTGGACTTCTGTAGGGCATTCTCTGTGTCAAACCTGTCCTAGCCATAATTGTCAAGCTTTTTACAGCTCCATACCCTAACCCTGCCACTGTTTGGGGGAAGGGGTGTTGATCATAAGCTTAAATTTGTGGTTGTATGCAAATTATTTGCAAATATGCAAATAATCTCACTAAATAATTTACATAATATGACCAACACATTGATCCTGACTGTTTAGCTCATAGAATATTTGGACCCTGGATATTGTTCCCCCTCCTGCTGAATGCAATCAGTGGAGTTACACAAAGACCAAATGGGGCTTGTGAACTCTTCATGGATGTTGCACGTTGACTTCAGCTGAGGTTGTGGTTAGGAGCTGCAGGATGTGTTGGCCCAGTGAAAATGAAGCCCCTGTTCTGATGTACATGTCTGTAGAGCTAAAGAACAAAGGCGCGTACGTACAGGGTGGGTGTAATGCAGAATAGATTGCTTTTGATGTTTTCCGGTAAGCAGGGTGCTTGTTGGCCTTTTACTTATGTATTCAATTACTGATCTTTCTTTCATCTTAGATAAACCCTTCTCTGTAGCTGGACTAGTGGTAATCAATATATTGGTATGGCAGAGCTACAATTACCTTAATTTAAAAAAATGGATTTCAATTACTTTGTTAATTACGCTAACCTAAGGCTGATGAAAATATCCCCTCACGGTACACTCTTTTCCTAAGGGTTTCGTAAAGAAACGAGCACACCTTTTGTCATTTCCCCCCCACACACACTTTTACAGATGGAGTTGGAGGTCAAATCCTTCCTGAATTTCTAGAGCCTTCCTTGGTCAGCAAGGTCAGCAACCTTCCTGCCACACTGGGGTTATCTTCCTTTGGAATTTATCAACAATACATTGATTTTGGAGGGTTCAGTCAGTGGCACAGAGGCAGCCCCAGAGCACCGTCTCCACAGAACTCCAAGCCCACGCCAGTCCATGGAGAAGGAGACGAGTAAATGAGTCCAATCTATGTCTTCCATGTGGCAGTACAGAATAACTAATTTCTATTCCTTTTCCTTGCTTTCCAGTGCCAGTATGCACCACTGCATCTCTGTTCCTGGATGACACACGCTTTCTGTAGTGTAGGATACTTGTATTTATTATTTTAAATTATTTCACTCTGTTTTGTTATTTCCTGTTGTTGATCCATACAGATTAGTTAATATTACTTTGTCCCTTGCTTAGAAGATGTCAGGCTTGTAGAGGAGATAAGAACTATACAAGCACCAAGTAGTGGGTAAAAATTTCAAATGTGGAGCTGCAAGTTTCATGGGACTTTGGTTCTTAAGTCACTTAAGTGCTTTCAAATATTTTACCCATCATGATTATTACCAATAGCCACAGGCTCCCTCTAATGGCTGATAGCAATAATGGCAGGAAATGAATGCTTTAGCAGTGGAACAGCGGACAACTTCCCAAAAAGCTGCACGAAAGATATAAAATGGTATATTACTGTGCGCGTCACTGTTGATATTGAAGTTAGATTTCTGCTGACCCTCCACTGTTTGCCACCTGATGCCAAATACTCCAAGCAAATGTACCAAATTATGGCATTATGCTGTGATTGGACTCTGTCTATATGTGAACTGCACACCACCATAACCAACGCTAAACTTGGACCTTGGTGGTCTGCAGACAGAAACTCTGCTTAAATGTCCCTTGTACTAGAATGTGGGTATCACAGAATCATAGAATATCAGGGTTGGAAGGAACGTCAGGAGGTCATCTAGTCCAACCCCCTGCTCAAAGCAGGACCAATTCCCAATTAAATCATCCCAGCCAGGGCTTTGTCAAGCCTGATCTTAAAAAATTCTAAGGAAGGAGATTCCACCACCTCCCTAGGTAACATATTCCAGTGTTTCACCACCCTCCTAATGAAAACGTTTTTCCTAATATCCAACCTAAACCTCCCCAGCTGCAACTTGAGACCATTACTCCTTGTTCTGTCATCTGCTACCACTGAGAACAGTCTAGATCCATCCTCTTTGGAACCCCCTTTCAGGTAGTTGAAAGCAGCTATCAAATCCCCCCTCATTCTTCTCTTCCGCAGACTAAACAATCCCAGTTCTCTCAGCCTCTCCTCATAAGTCATGTGCTCCAGCCCCCTAATCATTTTTGTTGCCCTCCGCTGGACTCTTTCCAATTTTTCCACATCCTTCTTGTAGTGTGGGGCCCAAAACTGGATAAAGTACTCCAGATGAGGCCTCACCAATGTCGAATAGAGGGGAATGATTACGTCCCTTGATCTGCTGGCAATGCCCCTACGTATACATCCCAAAATGCCATTGGCCTTCTTGGCAACAAGGGCACACTGTTGACTCATATCCAGCTTCTCGTCCACTGTCACCCCTAGGTCCTTTTCTGCAGAACTGCTGCCTAGCCATTCGGTCCCGAGTCTGTAGCGGTGCATGGGATTCTTCCGTCCTAAGTGCAGGACTCTGCACTTGTCCTTGTTGAACCTCATCAGATTTCTTTTGGCCCAATCCTCCAGTTTGTCTAGGGCCCTCTGTATCCTATTCCTACCCTCCAGCGTACCTACCTCTCCTCCCAGTTTAGTGTCATATGCAAACTTGCTGAGGGTGCAATTCATACCATCCTCCAGATCCATTTATGAAGATATTGAACAAAACCGGCCTGAGGACTGACCCTTGGGGCACTCCACTTTGATATTGGCTGCCAACTAGACATAGAGCCATTGATCACAACCCGTTGAGCCCGACAATCTAGCCAACTTTCTATCCACCTTATAGTCCATTCATCCAGCCCATACTTCTTTAACTTGCTGGCAAGAATACTGTGGGAGACCGTGTCAAAAGCTTTGCTAAAGTCAAGGAGCAACACGTCCACTGCTTTCCCCTCATCCACAGAGCCAGTTATCTCGTCATAGAAGGCAATTAGATTAGACTTGCCCTTGGTGAATCCATGCTGACTGTTCCTGATCACTTTCCTCTTCTCTAAGTGCTTCAGAATTGATTCCTTGAGGACCTGCTCCATGATTTTTTCCAGGGACTGAGGTGAAGCTGATTGGCCTGTAGTTCCCTGGATCCTCCTTCTTCTCTTTTTTAAAGATGGGTACTACATTAGCCTTTTTCCAGTCATCCAGGACCTCCCCCTGATCGCCATGAGTTTTCAAAGATAATGGCCAATGGCTCTGCAATCACATCCGCCAACTCCTTTAGCACTCTCGGATGCAGCGCATCCGGCCCCATGGAATTGTGCTCATCCAGCTTTTCTAAATAGTCCCGAACCACTTCTTTCTCCACAGAGGGCTGGTCACCTCCTCCCCATGCTGTGCTGCCCAGTGCAGTAGTTTGGGAACTGACCTTGTTCGTGAAGACAGAGGCAAAAAAAGCATTGAGTACATTAGCTTTTTCCACATCCTCTGACACTAGGTTGCCTCCCTCATTCAGTAAGGGGCCCACACTTTTCTTGACTTTCTTCTTGTTGCTAACATACCTGAAGAAACCCTTCTTGTTACTCTTAACATCTCTTGCTAGCTGCAACTCCAGGTGGGATTTGGCCTTCCTGATTTCACTCCTGCATCCCCAAGCAATATTTGTATACTCTTCCCTGGTCATTTGTCCAATCTTCCACTTCTTGTAAGCTTCTTTTTTGTGTTCAAGATCAGCAAGGATTTCACTGTTAAGCCAAGCTGGTCGCCTGCCATATTTACTATTCTTTTTACACATCGGGATGGTTTGTCCCTGTAACCTCAATAAGGATTCTTTAAAATACAGCCAGCTCTCCTGGACTCCTTTCCCCCTCATGTTATTCTCCCAGGGGATCCTGCCCATCAGTTCCCTGAGGGAGTCAAAGTCTGCTTTTCTGAAGTCGAGAGTGCGTATTCTGCTGCTCTCCTTTCTTCCCTGTCTCAGGATCCTGAACTCGACCTCGACCATCTCATGGTCACTGCCTCCCAGGTTCCCATCCACTTTTGCTTCCCCTACTAATTCTTCCTGGTTTGTGAGCAGCAGGTCAAGAAGAGCTCTGCCCCTAGTTGGTTCCTCCAGCACTTGCACCAGGAAATTGTCCTCTACGTTTTCCAAAAACTTCCTGTATTGTCTGTGCACCGCTGTATTGCTCTCCCAGCAGATATCAGGGTGATTGAAGACTCCCATGAGAACCAGGGCCTGCGATCTAGTAACTTCCATTAGTTGCTGGAAGAAAGCCTCGTCCACCTCATCCCCCGGTCTGGTGGTCTATAGCAGACTCCCACCACGACATCACCCTTGTTGCTCACACTTCTAAACTTAATCCAGAGACTCTCAGGTTTTTCTGCAGTTTCATACTTGACCTCTGAGCAGTCATACTGCTCCCTTACATACAATGCAACTTCCCCACCTTTTCTACTCTGCCTGTCCTTCCTGAACAGTTTATATCCATCCATGACAGTAGTCCAGTCATGTGAGTTATCCCACCAAGTCTCTGTTATTCCAATCACATCATAATTCCTTGACTGTGCCAGGACTTCCAGTTCTCCCTGCTTGTTTCCCAGGCTTCTTACATTTGTGTATAGGCACTTGAGATAACTTGCTGATCGTCCCTCTTTCTCAGAATGAGGCAGGAGCCCTCCCCTCTCGCGAGCTCCTGCCTCATACTGAGAAAGAGGGGCGATCAGCGAGTTATCTACATGAATGTGTCATGTAGAGTAGTTATATATTTATTCCATTTCTCTTTCTGTATTATGCAGAGAAATGACATATGCACCTCCCCCAGGAGAGGCCTGTGCAATGCCCTTCTATTAAGCTACCCTTACTCTTCAAGAAAGCCTTCACTCACCATTCTGCCATTGTGGTTACCACCTGAGATAACATCTTTGCTAATACAGAGATTTGTTGTTATTATTGTGGTCAGGACAGTGGCAGTCAGAAGGTTAAGTCTGAACCATGGGGTGGAATGGTTCCATTTTACTAGATGTGAAAGCTGTGAGGCTGATCTGTAATAATTTAAGCATACTGTATGTGACCTGATTATGGTGTGTGTGTGTAACTATATTAAATTACTGGAACATTTACCATATGCATATGTTGATTTAGTTCCATAGCAGGGTGGTTAGGAAATTAGCAGGAAGGCAAGATAATATTTCTCAATAAGTAACCTCCCAGTAAACAAGGCAGGGGTCATTAAGGAGCAATACTTGAGCTGTTAGCTGGAAGCTCCTTCCAGTCACCAGTAAAGATACAAGGCTTATTTTGCCAAGGATGGGAACCAGAATATCAAAAGGCCACTAATTGGTTAAAAATCACCATCAAGAGAAAGGGAAAGGCAGTTGTCAGGGTCTGTTTGAAAGGAAGAGGCTTATACAGACACAGGCCCTATAGAAGGGGTCTGAAGCAGCTGGGCCTTTATAACCTTCCTGGGGACGGTAAACCTTAGTAAGATAGATGTGCACAGGCTGTTCTGTTTTTAAATCCTTTCTCGGATGCTGTGTTCCTGCTACTAAGTTCTTACCTTTAAGAATGCTATCTAGCCACTGTATTAACTGCTGGTCACATCTCCCGAAAAGAAGACTTGCAGGTGCCAAGCCCAGTTGGACCTGTAGGGAAATCACAGTTGGTACATGGGAGGGGAAGAGGGTAGCCTGAGGCCTGGTCTAAGAGTTGGAGAATTGCAGGATTCCAGGGAAATAAAGGCTTGAGGCCTAAGACCTGAGGGGTGCACACAGAGAGACTTGAGAGGAGTCCAAGGTGCTTCTATACCTGTAACTGTGACACTAGGAATGGCCCCCACTGATTCAAAAAGCCGCCATCACTTTCACTGCTCCAGACATCTGCTGTAATAAATGTCCTTGTGTTACCTGTTACTGGTATCCAAGACATAAACATGATTGACTACCATTATGTTGCTATTGTATCTTTTTTGTTTCCCTGCTCATTCCCTGCTATGCCTAGACAAGACCCAAAGTTGTATGCTGTGTTAGCAGAGAAGGGGGCCTTGCAGAGTCCCTGTGAAAATCCTATTCCCTGGCCCCAGTGTCTCCAGTTGTGAAATAGTGAAGTGATTCCACTAAGTCATGTGGCATTAGTTTGCTCTGAAATCTTGGATGCATTTTCCATAAATAACAAGACAGTTTAGCGGCTCAGAAAAAAATCCAGGTGTCTAAATTTCTCCTTGTTCATTTACCTGATTGGAGAAGATCAGCAGAGTAATACACCTTATTCCTAAAAGAAGCATTTAAATCTAGAGGACCAAGTTTGCAAAGCAGCCTCAATTTAGCCTTTTAAAAATTGTGCTTCCAATTTTGTGTATGCCCCTGAAGTGAACTAGCCAATCAGATAATGTGAGGATATCTCTAGTTAGCTACCTAATATTCATCAAGCCCAAAATCTAGATATGGGGGACACACAAAATTGCATATACAGAGCCAAGTACAGAAAAACTGAAACTGTACTTGAAAACTGGTTTTGGAGTGTCACACGAGCCTTGCTCCAGGATTTTTCCTAATGGTTGTGTTTAGAATGTTTGCTTCTCAAAATTCAGAGTCCCTTTAACAAGCCAGCAACAAACAGGGTTTTTTTAGCCAATCCATTTGCTGAAATTCCAAAGTATCCGATATTTGTCTCAGTTCTCTTGCCTCAGAATAGACTCAGATTGCTAGCTGGAATGAAAAGCATTTTTCTTCTCCATGGTGAACAACGTTGTAGAAATAGCCAAATATATTATGGGACTCTTTTTTTCTTCTTCTTCTTCCAACTTCCTCTGAAACACTAGCTACTGGGACACTAAATCAATAGACACAGCTATTTTTAGAGCCCTGCACAGACACAAAATTTGTATCTGCATCTGATCCACGGATATAAAGTGGATATCCACCGATTTGCAGGGCTCTAGCTATTTTAATCTTTTTGTTGTGACTGGAGGAGGAGCTGTGTACAATTCAGTAACACTTGGGGGCAGGAAAAGGCCATGAAGCCTACCTACTTCTACCCACTTGGCCAATGTGCCTTGCTAGCAAGTTGGTGTAGGATACCCTGCATATAAAGTAATAACCCTTCTCCACTTACACAAGTGTTGACTAAGCTTTAGGCCTTAGGATGTTCTTTAAAGGCTCAGTGAGTTGTTCTAATGTGAAACAATTTATCTGCGTCTCACAAAAGTGTCTCTTGTTCTCCCACAGGAAAAAAGGTCTATTTGTATTTCTTCCTCAAACACGATTTCAAGGGTGACAGCATCTCTCTGGCTAAGCTATAGTGACTCCAAAAGCCCCTCTAGACTGTGGAATACAGTTATTTAGTCTCACTCGCATTGTGGAGAAGTTCTCCATCCTGAGCTTCAGCAATGAATTTCCTCCGAAGGCGCCTCTCAGACAGTAGTTTTGTGGCCAACTTGCCCAATGGCTATATGATGGATCTTCAGCGTCCTGATAACTCCACTAGCTCTCCAGGTTCTCCAGCAACTGAGAGGAAGCAACAGCAGCAACCATCTCAGCCATCACCCTCTTCCTCTTCTGGAACCAATATCTTCAGTTCCATCTCCAGTGCCATGAAGCAGACCACACAAGCAGCTGCAGGACTCATGGAGCACTCGGCAAGCCCCACTCCTGTGGCTCAGAAACCCAAGATCCTTTTGGTGATTGACGATGCTCACACAGATTGGTAAGCACACACGTCTACTGGCTGCTTTAATGACAACAGTATTACTGGGGTGTAGGAGGCTGCGTGGCTTGGGAGATCAGCAATAGGATATAGAGAAATTTGTGTCTAAGTCACCTGTCCATGTCAGTGGTGACCAAAGTCTGGTTGTTCGGTGGCCTGCACAACATGAATGTGTCGGTTTCTTCAGTTCTCAGTGTCGTCAGATGTTCGGCTGCGTGTGTGTGTGTGTTCTCTCTGTGTGCTGTCCCAGCTCTGCGCAGACAGCTGGCACAGCAGACCTCGAGCGAACAGCCCAATGACCACAAGATCCATTAAGGTACGAAGGCACCCAGCCAGGTTCATTGGCAGTGAAGCACGGTCCTAGCTCCCTGGATCAATGTCTAGAGTTACACTACCACATGTGTGCCCATGACAGTGGACGCAGCTCAGTCAGTGGCAGGACTTTTCACTGACCCCTCGGCTGGCCAAAGACACTCCCTCTGAGATACATCTTTATACACCAACAAGTTACATATTGCCTCTGACGTATCAGGGTGCCACCCTCTGACGTATTAGGGTGCCACCCATTGCCTCGTACATGTTGGTTTGATCAAAACATCTCTATCCATCATGCTGTCATCCTGACCTTATCTTTAGGATGGGTCAGTGTGTTCCTGTTATGTTTGGGGAATGTGCTGGTATCAAGGTGTTCTGGTACCACCTTTCTGGAATGTGTTTGCGTATATCTTCTTGTGCCTAGCACTACTTAGGAATGTGTGTTTCTGCAGTATTAGCCCTGTTCTTGCCAGATTCTGTGAGCAGGGCCTGCCTCTTGCTCACAACTTAACTTTGCTTTATATCAGCAAAGGTTTGGCTACGTTAGCCCAGGCCGGAGGCCTCATACCAAGCCTCTGATACATGGGCTTATGTTTCAGGCCCTCTTCCTACTGTATTCAGAGAAAAATGTCCTTTGGCACTAATTAGCAGACTTGTTGACAGTCTCAGAAGAGATGTCTGTGCTCAGCAGACTGAATTCCTCTTTCACCCCTAGACCTGGTCTCTGCAGGCACATTGTGTAAAGGTATAAAGGCACATTGTGGTGTGGTTTGGCAGGCATGCACAACACCATTGTGTTTGCTATACCTGTTCTATAAATAAAGAGAAGACCTCTGTCTCTAGGGCTGCCAATCCAGTGCCTTTCACAACATCTACATTCACCAAAAAGTAATTAAAATAGTAAAAACAGACAGACTACTACAAGTGATAATCCCCTCCCTTGCTAATCGTGATAGCAAACAGCAAAACGTTCAGAGGTTTAGCTAAGCCTCCAAAGGATATGCTTATGCAAACATGGTTTGCTGGAAATGTTATTAGAAAGGGCTTTTTTTGTGAGATTTGCCAAGACAGAACACTTTTTCCAGAAGTCTTGGAAGACACCTGAATCCTTCCGAAATTCAGGGGAGCTGGCCTATTTGATTGGAGGACATCTCCTTGAAAGTTGGCTGATCTGCAAAGCCTGCCAGCATCCATTTTTACTGTTCTGTCCTATAAAGGTTTTTAGACCACACACATCACCATAATATCTGAGCACCATTCAGTAGTACATTAAGCTGTGTGACTACACATTTGTCCCAAGGCCCTGAGAAGCTGTGTTTTTATCACCTCCATCGCTCTCTCAGTGCCTGTCTGCCTTGGGCAAGCTGGCCAGGAGATCCAGAGGGAGGAAACCCAGAGTGTGGCCTGCTTCTTGGTACTAGCCTTCAGGAAGTCATCAAACATCTGCCACTGCCAGTCGGCCTCGGCAGCTGCCAGGGAGCTCTTCACTGCCCTCTGGTTTTGGAGACTCCCTTACAGGAGAAGAGAATATAATAACCCTGGGGAACACGTGAGTATTTGGGTTACCCAGATTTTGGTTATATGGGATTGTGTTGTACTTGCTCACTTCAGCCTCATCAGGAAAGTTGTAAATGGCCTTTCCTGCAATATTTAATTATCTCCCCACTACCTCCCACCCTTTATTTCCCAGCTGAAACCTGGAAGTGATGGTCAAAGATTAAATTGCTTTTGCTTTCTTGTTCTTCATCCTCCTCAGTGTCCAGCCTATCCCTGGGCACTGCAAGGGCCATTGCTGAGGGAATGGTTCCACTCTGTCAGACCAGCAACTCCAAACTCTTTTCAGAACTGGAGCTAGGTAAATAAGAACATTATCTGAGAAAGAAAGAGGGATAAAGGGGTTCTCCAACTAACCCAGGCAATCACTTCAGCAAGATAAAACAGAAGAAGTGGTTGTATATTTCCAACAATGGTGGAAATTTTAAATGCCAGCGATAAAGATTGCACAAAATTCCTTCAAGATCATTTTACATTCAACTCCAGTTAAAGAAATATCTCATTACCTACGTTCCATCTAAATGGCCTCAGATAAAGAGCTTACCTCTAAAACAGGGATGGGCAAACCTTTTGGCCTGAGGGCCACATCTGTGTGTGAAAATTGTGTGAATGTTCATGAATGCTCATGACATTGGGGGTTGGGGTGCGGCAGGGGGTGAAGGCTCCGGCTGGGGGTGTGGCTGAGGGTGAGGGGTTTGAGGTGCAGGAGGGTGCTCCGCACTGGGACTGAGGGGTTTGGAGGGTAGGAGGGGGATCAGGGCTGGAGCAGGGGGTTGGGGAATAGGAGAAGGTCGGGGTGCAGGCTCCAGATGGCGCTTACCTCAAGTAGCTCCCAGAAGCAGCGGCATGTCCCCTTCTCCAGCTCCTACACAAAGGCGTGGCCAGAGGGCTCTGCGTGCTGCCCCGTCCGCAGGAACCACCCTTGCAGCTCCCATTGGCCACAGTTCCTGGCCAATGGGAGCTGAAGAGCTGGTGCTTGAGATGGGGGCAGCATGCAGTGCAGAGCCCCCTGGCAGTCCCTCTGCATAGGGACTGGAGGGAGGACATGCCGCTGCTTCCGGGAGCCACACTGAACCATAGCACGTGCGGAGCGAGGCAAGCCCCTAACCCTGCTTCTGGGTGGGAGCTTGAGGGCCGGATTAAAAGGTCTGATGGGCCAGACGCAACCCACGGGCCGTAGTTTGCCCACCCATGTTCTAAAACTAGGTTTCTCTAACAGCAAAACTGTCTTTGAGTGAAATGTGTCTTTGCTCCCTAGAACCTGTCAGATTTCAATTGTGTCATATTTCATCGACAGGTGACCATTTCAAGATTTTCCCTTAAAGCCCTGTCAAAATAAATATTGTTTGCAGTATTGTTGTAACCATGTTGGTCCAAGGATCTTAGAGAGACAAGGTGACTGAGCTAATATCTTTTATTGGACCAAACTTCTATTCATGAGGGAAACGAGCTTTTGAATTTACACAGATTTGGGGACCTGAAGAAGAGCTTTTGTGTAAGCTCAAAAGCATCTCTCTTTCACCAACAAAATATAGATTAGCTGTTCCTTGAGTCATCCTCTGGTTAAAAGTTAGAGAACTACATTCAGGTTACAATTCCCTTTTTTCCTGTTACAAAATACATAATGATTTTGATTTAAAATGCCCTCCTTGTGAGAGGAGATCTCCCTTACTTTAATTGGTCTTTTCCTCATCTATACCATCCTTGAAAGCGGAGAGGAAAACTTGCCTAGTGGCTAAAGAACACATCTGGGAGCTGAGGCACATTGGCTTACATTCTTGGCTCTGCCACAAACTTGTTGTTTTAACTCACCCAAGGTACGTTACTTACCTTCACTGTGCCTCATTTTCCTTATCTGTAAAATGCGAATAAAAATACTGAGCTGGCTGGAGCAGAGCATGTTGCCGCTGGGCTGATGGGGAGGAGGAGGCATCTGTGGCTAAGTCTCCTTTCAGTTTCTCAGATCCTGGAGCTACCTGCAGGCTGAATCTATCTAAGGATTCTGCTAACTTGTAAGGACACTGTGGTCCAGCCCTGCTTCCCATTGTGCACCTTCGCCACCAAAAGAAGCAGGTAGTGAGGAGGCTGCTCTGGCCCCATTTCTGCCACATCCTCTGTGCTGGGTTGTTTGAGGAAGCAGGTGCCATGAAACCAATCACACTGACTTTCCCCCTGTGTCGTGGGAATCCCTAGCTGCCCCTCAGGGGCAGCTTTCTGGCTGCTTTGTGACGCTCGGGAAATACCTACAACAACCTTTTTTATTTTAGGTATATCTGTAGACCCCATTACCCTTGTATGGGAGACCCACGACAGCCCTCTGAGATGGAGCAGGACTATCATCCCCATTATGCAGAGAGACTGTGACTTGCCCAAGGTCACTCAGGAAATCTGAAGCAAAGCCCAGGTCTGCTGAGTCCTAGAGTAGCACCCTAACCACAGGACCATTCCTGAAGGGCTCAAATGCTGGCCTTACCTCTGGTCCCCTTGTTATAAATGTAAACCAAGATCTTGGGTGTAATGGCCTTCAGTAGTCTCCACTTATTTCCCAGCAGACATGAGTGCATTACAGACCCATCATTAATAGCATGGCTTGTTTCTGCCTCAAAAGAGGGGATTCGTTACAAAGCAAGGACTGCCCTCCTCTCCCTTACTCTATCCTCCCCTTCCCAGGGTAATGGGCTTGGAGTTTGCATCAAGGTGGAGGTGTAGCAACTGAGGCCAGTAACTAATACAGGATCCTTCATCCAACCTGAAATGAGAGTGAAAATGAGTGGAATTTTCCCCATGAAAACTGGCCTTTTAACATAGTAGGAAAGTCTCTGGTAGGATGGCAATTGCATCTAGTGTTTGTGCGAATCTAGCAAAACTAGGGCTTTGCTGGCTACCATTTCTATAAGAGGTGATTCTCCCCGCACACACACACACACACTTGGCACTGCTGCCTTCTGTTTTAGCTGGTATTTTCTTACTTATTTACTACCTTGATGCACCTGCTGGTTTTTCTCAAGTGTAACAATAAACTCAATAGCTGAGTCACTGGCTTGTGCTAAACTTCCCTGCAGTATAAAGGAGACACCACCAGGGGGTAGTCCATTACCACAGCATCCATCTAGCTCTCTGTTGGACCCGTTCACATGTCTAATACACCGTGCTACCATCTGGGGCCTAGGGGCCAGTCTGCTGCTTAGTCCTAACAGTGTAATCAAAGAGGAAGGTGTGGCACTAAGCCCATATTCTTCATAGAGAGATGGTATGGCACAACTAAGATACGTTTTGTGCAAAAATGGGTCATGTGAGATATCATTGGAAAGGTTATGATTGACTAAATGTGATTATCCTATTAGTATATATGTATCATTTCTGTATCTGAAGTTAGGAATATTGACTATGTATCAATTGCAAAAGTGTTTGCACCTGGGGAACACCCACTAGACAAAATGCAATCAGTCTGGCTGCTTAGTCAATAAATCAATAGGGAGAACAATAGGTCTTTGAAGATGCTAATCTCCTACCTTCCTGAGAAGCTTCCTGCATGCTGCTTTGACACTGCAGGGTCGTGTGATCATGTCACCTGGTACTGGATACCATATTGGACTGTTGGTATTTTTCCACTAGTAGGGGGTGGGGATCAAACTGGGAAACAAAGGATTCCCGCCATATGTAAATCCTATTTTGGCTGGGGAGTGAGTTAATCAGGGTTGGTTCTTCACTGGATACACCCCCACCCCAAAGATGACTGCTCAAAACACCTAAAACTGAACTGGGGAAGAGCTGGACCAGGCTAGAAGGGAATATCTGGAATTCCAAGCTGCAAGCAAAAGAAGTTTCCACAATATTCCTCAAATGTAAGTGGGTCTTTATAAAATATAGTAAGATTTGTGCCTTGCCTGGAAGCATTTACAGTAAGAGGGCTAGCTTCTAATATTATTCACGTGGGTGAATGAAGGCAATAGTGTCACTCAGGATTTACACAGGTATAATTGAGATCAGAATCTGGTCCAATGACCACAACACTGAAAGACCATGTTGATTAGGCCCTATTCTGATCTCAGTTAAACTGCTGTACTTTCTGAGGAACCGATTTCTTCTTCCTAGTATTGATCTGATGAAATACCAGCTCAGACTGCCCCACCTGAGCAGCAGTGTTTGCCTTGAGAAAAGATGACTGTCTGGGGATTGTGGCTGGCCACTCTGGTTGCCTCACACATGGAACTAGTCCCAGAATCTTCGGAGTGAACAATAACCTATTGTTACCGTTTTGTTCATTTCATTTTTGAAGAGGTATCAGATTTAAAACCTTTTCCAACCCCTCTTTGCCTGCCAAAATAGCTGACTCTGCAGCATTTTTGTGTTGATAAATGGTCCTTTCCTTCCTCCTCCCTCGCGCTGGAAGAGTTAACTGGACCAGAAAACAGTCACTAGAAATAAGTAACAACAAGTGAAGAGCTATCAATATTTTAACATGGGACTGCCACAAAACGTTCCCCCATAGCCTGTGACAAACCCCATGTAATGAGGCCTCATTGTTTGCAGACAGGAAGGGTGGGAGACTGAGGAACCTGTCCACTGATTTCCCTTTTTAAAAACAAAAACACTTTCTTGTAACCCAAGAAGGTGGCAATATAGCTGGATAGGCAACTTATTTGTATTGCAGAGCACCTAGGAGCCCCAGTCATGGACCCAGATCCCATTGTGTTAGGCACTGTGCTAACACAGAACAAAAACAGTCCCTGCTGCAAAGAGCTTACAGTCTAAGTATGTTAAGTGCACTTAATTGGAAAATAGTATCATTTGTTTCTTTAAAATTCTGCTAAGTCTACTGATACTACAGCACAGCCCTGAACTTATCTCTCTTGTAGTGATGGGCTGGAGGGTATAAAGACCTGTAATGGGAATCCACACCTTCATCTGCAAACCTTTGTTAATAGCTGACACGTGGCATACCCTGGCATTTTTCAAAGGCTAAATATTTGCTCTTGAAATATTTGTGAGTCCTATATAACTCAATCCACTCTGGCAGGGATGTGGTAGCCGTAGCAAAAGAAGGGTGGATTCCATCAGAGGCAGGAAAATGACCCAACTCTCCCTTTGATATGGTGGCAAAAATTTGCACAAGAGCTTCTATTTCTCTCCTTCCAGCAGCTCCCAAAGAAGTGTATCTTTACTCTGCTTAGTGCAGTATTGGGGGATGACTCTAGTTGGGTTGCTCTGTTTTTTGACAAACTAGCCATCATAGCCACCTGCAAAAATGAGTCTGCCAATGGATCTCCATCCACAGCAGAGAAAATGCCATTCTTTTTTTCTCACTGAGGGTCCCTGTCCCAGCCATGCACCCTATGGGTTTAGAGCTGGGCAAGCAGTCTCATTTGAGCTAGGCAAGCAGTCTGTTTGGAAGCATCTGCTGCCCTGGAAGAGATGTATTTTTAGAGACCCTGCAACCTCCATGTCAAACCTGCATTTGTTGCCAGGGCATAGAAGTTCTCTCTCTCTCTCTCACACACACACACGCGCGCGCGCACGGAACATGAGGAAATGGAGTGGCAGAACTCCATGTTACTACAAATCAGCCAAATCCAGGATCATGACCTCATCCAGGAGGAAAGTGTCCCACCTCTGGCAACTTCCTTGCCCAGATCAGCGTTAAGTAAAATCCCCCCCTTGCTCGAGTGGTTTTTTCCAAAGCTGAAACAAGATTTGAGAACTGTGAATTGTTAACTCCCGTTGCCCGTGAAGTTGTACTCACTTCCCCACCCTAATGCTTTGTTTAAACAGCATACTTTGGAAATGCTCATGCATACCTTTTAAGCCCATTAATAAAGTACCATGAAAACATTGCTTTTTGTGCCAGCTGTAGTAACAAGGTCCCTGCTCACTTTTATTTGCTAACTATCCCATGTCACTTTTCAGAACAATAGGTGTGTTTTGTCCTCATTCCAAGCTAATTCAATACTATCAGAATTACATGCTTTCTTGCTTAAAATGCTTCCACCCCATCAAGAATATGTGCCATATTTCACAGGACAAAGCCATTAAGGACAATGTGAGTGTTACAAAATTGAATTGTTGTTTTTCATTTCCCTCCATCTCTAAAGCCAGGCTGTCTTAACATAATGGCACCAAACTCCTGGACTTGGAAGAGAAGAGAAATTATGATTTATTCATAACCGAACCCTTTCAAAGCTATCTAAAATAACACTTTTTTGTAAAATAAGGCTTGCAGGGCTTTTCAGAGCTTGGAATAAAGTGCTGGATCACATTAGGAAGAGGAAATTACCAGCTGCAGTTTACTGGGCTAAAAAAAATCCATTTCTAGTCCTGGTCCATGGGATATTGAACCTTAAATATGTTACTAGTCCAGGACTACCAGTGGTCAAATAATGTTAATCTAATATTGAGTTTGGTAAATCCGGCCACTTTGCAAACTAGTTCCCTTCTTTTTGCAAATACATTTACTATTTGGAAACATTCTGTGAATGTCATAAGTAAGGCTGTGTGTCTGTCACAGAGGTCACGGAAGTCACGGATTTGGTGATTTTCCGTGATGCCCATGATTTCTGCAGCGGCCGACACGGCCGGTCCAAGCAGATCAGGCAGCCCCTGACCCAGCTGCACTGGCTGCCGCTGGGGCAGTTTGGGAGTGGGAGGTGGCTCAGGGCTGGGGCAGAGGGTTTGGGAAGCAGCCAGCATGACCCTGCAGCTCCTAGGTTCTGCACGCTGCCTCTGCCCACAGGTGCCACCCCCACAGCTCCCATTGGCTGTGGTTCCTGGCCAACGGGAGCTATGGAGCTGGAACTCATGGCGGGGGCAGTGCACAGAGCCTCCCTTGCCTTCCCTCCCCCTAAGAGCTGCAGGGACATGTGGAGCTGGGTAGGGAGCCTGCTAGCCCCGCCAACCCTGCCCCCCACCATCAGCGGAGGTCCCGGGTTGCGCGCTGCCGCCCGGTCCCCCTCCTAGCACCAGCGGGGATCCCGGGCCAACCCCCACAAGCACCTGTGATGCCCATGGACTGCCCCCCGAGAGCAGCCGCAGCCCCCCAGCCCAAGTTTTAGTTAGGGGTATAGTATAATGAATTTTTGTTTACTGCCCGTGACCTGTCCATGACTTTTACTAAAAATACCTGTCACTAAAACGTAGCCTTAGTCATAAGCAAACAATTGTTGGCCTACAGATTATTCACTAAGGCTATAGCCACATTAAAGAGCTTTCAGGGGCGCAGCTGACCACTGTAAGCTTTGTAGTGGAGCTGCTCTAAGCTATCAGGAGAGAGATCTCTTGTCAGTTTAATTAATCCATCCCCAATGAGCAGTAGCAGCTGTGCTGGCGGGAGAAGCTCCCCCACTGACATGGCTCTGTCCACACCAGCACTTAGGTCCGTGCGACTTATGTCACTCAGGAGGGAGGCTTATTCATACCCGGGAGTGACATAAATTATACCGACATAAGTGGTAGTGCAGAAGTGTCCAGTGCTGAGATTTGGAACTTGAACGTAGAAATTGGTTGCTCAATTTGCAAGGCTTTGTTTGTGTTCCCTGATTGGACATCCTAAATTTTCTAACAGGAGAATAACAAATAGTGAATTGAGAATAGCAAATAATGCCCTTCAAACATGCATTGGTGACACAGGTTGTGAGTCATTCGTAACTAAGCAGCTGTCATTTGAATACTCATAAATAAAGAAGGATATTTATATTCACAAACATATCTGCAAACCTGAGTTTTCATTAGTTGACCAACTCTAAACAGCACTGAATATTTCCTTTCTTGCACCTCATCCTTATCTGGCAAATATTCCCTACCAGGTTACAAATACGCTAATGCAAGTCAAATTTGGGGTGTTAATTACTTTACCAGAATCCTTTTAAATATACGGTATTTAACCTCAGCGTGTCTTGTCTAGACCTGGGCAAACCTAAGAAATTCAGCCAGGTTTCTCAAGGTTTGTAAGCCTTTTAGTGACCTGCAAATGAACCCAGGCACTTACATCATTTCTGCCTAAAACACAGCAGCTTTGATTGAGTTTTGCTTTTGAGTTATTTTGGTTCCCTTGTTCCTAACTCTCAAAGGTGCTGTACATGCATTTCACTTCAAAGCAAAAGTGGAATACAGTATTGTACGAACCCTTACAAAATGATACCCCTCCAAACAGCTCCAGGCTCTGCCATCTAGATTTAGCAACAAGGAAACCTTCTAGCAATGTACAATTTTAAATTGTATGTAAACTACAATTTGCTGCCTCATGTGTCACAGCAGCGCCTACACCAGGGGTGGTCAACCTGTGGCTCCGGAGCTGCATGCGGCTCTTCAGAGTTAATATGTGGCTCCTTGCATAGGTTCTGACTCCGGGACTGGAGCTACAGGTGCCAACTTTCCACTGCTCAACCCCAGGCACTGCCCCAACTCCACCTCTTACCCCAAGGCCCCTGCCCCTTCCCGCTTCCTCCCCAAACCTGCTGCATCCTTGCTCCTCCCCCCTCCATCCCAGAGCCTCCTGTATGCTGCGAAACACTGATCGCGGCGGGCGGAAGGGAGGGGGAGGTGCTGATCAGCAGGGCTGCTGGTGGGCAGGAGGTGGTGGGGCTGCTGACATATTACTGTGGCTCTTTGGCAATGTACATTGGTAACTTCTGGCTCCTTCTCAGGCTCAGGTTGGCCACCCCTGCCCTACGCTGATTTAAGCAGCAGCTGAGAAGGAGGCCCTTCCAGTTTTCTGGGACTTGAAGGAATATGGCTGTGATGCTGACCTACAGCAAGGCATCCTTCATATACTTACAACATTGGAAAAATGCAAAGAGCAAGATCAAGTGTAGTGTTAGTTAATAACAGACCCATTTGCTCTTGAAGAATTCCACTGTCTCTAGTTAGCCCTGTTTCATCAGCAATAAGTGATGCAGGAGGCAGACAGAGTTGCAGGAATCTTAATTTACCAGGGGGCGGGGTTGGAAGTGCTTAGATACTACAGTGATGGGCACTATACAAAGGGCAGGGATGATCTGCTGTGGATGGAGGTCCATTGACAGACTCATTTTTTTCAGCGGACAGTGATGGCTAGCTTGTGATTATAAGGCTCTAGTGTTTTTGTGTAGCAGCAACCTGGGCCCGTCTTGTGTTGCTGAACTGCTGATGATCACTATGAACCCTGAAAATAAAAATGCAAAAGGGATTATTTTAGATTGTTCAGGAAAGGATGGTCTTGTGGCTAAAATGCCAGCCTGGGACATGAGAGATCTCTTCCCGCTTCTCCCACTGCCTCCCTGTCTGACCTTGGGCGGCCACTTAATCTTTCTGTGCCTCCATTCCCCATCTGTAAAATGGGGATAATAATTCATCCTTTCTCCCATTTGGTCTTGTCTATTTAAATTGTCAGCTTTTCAAGGCATGGCCCCTCTCTTCTTGTGAGTTTCTATAGCACCTAGGACAGGTGCGCCCTGACCTCAGTAGGGGCCACTAGGTGTTACTGCACAGTGAATATTAAACAATAACGTATCCCTTCTATGTCTGAATGATACATAAAGGTCTCTAGATTGCAGCAGGTGTGTAGAATAGACCTGATTGTCCCAAGGCACTCAACTCCTGGGGTAACCATTTCCTCCCCCTCCCACAAGGCTTTCTGTGATCAATAATTGACCAAACTTGGAAATCCATATCGTTTGTAGGTGGAAATTTCTAATCTGGGAGAACTGGGGAGCTGGGCTAGAGAGCGGAAAGCCTTGCACATTTTTATCCATTAAAAAGGCAAACCAATAAAAATGCACTATTGACTCCCTTTGTATTGTCATAGGGGCTGGAGGGGTATCTGGGCATTCCGCAGCCTGCTTGCTAGTATCTTGGAAACTGTCTCCTTTTTCCCAGTCCCAACCCCTTTTACGTAGGAGACAATGCGGACATACAGTGAGGGCCTTGTGCATCACCCGGGCCCCCAGACCCTTTGACACAGGGAATTCTTTCAGTGGCTAACCTCACTCCGTGAGGTCCACCCTCATCCAATCAAGAGGGTTGCAGCCTGGCATTTTCTAGGTTAATCTTGGAGGAAATTACATGCTTTGATTCCCAAAAGACTCAAGAGATATCTCTGTTTGTATTTGGATGACAAAGAAAGGAATTGGGAGATTCCATAATTTAATCCTTTTAGTCTTCTATTTGATTCACTCACTTCTCTCCTCCTCCTGCTACTCTTTCTTCCTCCGTTTTCACTTTCCCCTCTTTCCATTTTTCTCCCACCGTGGTTCTTGCATCACATTTTTTGTTCAAGCCCCCACTGCAGACTAGGAGTGTGGGGCAGGAAATGCAGCCTGAAGCTATAGTGAGAAGAAATGGGCGGCCAGTAAAGCTAACCTGAGTTTGTTGGATTGGATGCTGTTAGGGGCCTGATCCAAAACCCATCAAAGTTAATGGAAAGACTCCCAGGAATTTGCTCATAAAACATGGCGACACTCCATCCTCTATCCTGTATGAATTCTTTTGCTTGGAGCTGTTAAACCTCCCACTCTGTTTAACTTGAAACAAGGAAGATCTAGATTGCTCCTCAAAAAACTCTAATAGGCTAAGCATACATCTAACACAATGGTGCCTAACTCAACCAGGATATGGTAGGAAAATGTAACCAACACAGACTTTATTTCATGATAAAAATCACAAGTGAGCAAAGTCAGATCAATAGTTTGGGATTCTCTCCCTGCTTTTTAGTTCAGCAATAATATTTGTTTTGAATTAAATGAAAAGGCAACACCAGGAACATCTCAGGCTGCCTTGTAGGGATATCCCTGCTGGCTAATGAACCTGCTCCACCCACATGGGCTGCTGCTTTTAGCCATCAAACCTTTTAGCCTTCAACCCGCAATGCAGCCAGCAATGATTCTGTTGACTCCAGCTGCCATGGGGGTGTGGCTTCTCCACAGGTGCAGTGCTGAGGTGATGGCTGCTGAGTTACTTCCAGACACACTGCAAGAGATCACAGGGACATTTCTTATAGCTACTCCAGTGAGGTCTCTTGCAAGACACCTTGAGGCACATTTCCTTGATCTCTTCTTGTCCTTGCAAATTATTGCATGCAGTAGCCATTTTGTGAAATAGCCTGAAGAAGTGCCATCAAATACATTTAACACAAAATACTGTGCTTCCAACAGGCTGAAAAATGGGACATAACCCCACTCATTCAGCCAACTGACTTATTGAAACAGCTTCAGATTTTCCAATCGCCACTCCCCTCTTCCCCCTGCAACACTCTGACTCATGCTATCTCATCCTTCGTAAGTAGACAATGGGATACTGCCATCCCTGTCCAGAACATCTTCAGGACAGGTAACAAACCTAGCTTTTGGCAATGTATGTTACGTTCAGGTATCCTGCCTGCTGAGACTGCACCTGAACAAGAGATCCTTTGGGATTCTCTGCCTGATCCTGTATACCCAGGCAAGTCAAGCAGATCTCAACCCTTTTGTGGAGTGCTCTACAACCCATCAAGAAAATGGAAGGTTCTCTGCAGCATCCCCTTCCATCTACATACACCACGAATCTTGTGGCTACCACTGCAGTGCCCACTGAAGTGGTTCTTATAAGCACCTTCTCTCCAGGACATAAAAGCCACACAAGGAAAAAAAAAAACTCAAGGAAGAGACAAGCCTGGGGGGTAAAGGCTTATCCAGGATTCCAGTTTTGAGCATATTGACTGGTTGATGAAGTGAATACCAAATGCTCCTTTGGAGTTGTTTTAATATAAAAGAAAAAGTAATCAGGTAAAGCTAAGTGTGTATGGGAGTAAGGAAATGGCCAACTGTAGCTCACTTTCAGAGGCTTTACCATAATGTCCTATAGACTTCTAGGAAAAAATGATCCCTATGAATTTTGATCTTTTTCTACTGATCTTGGAAATCTCCACTATACATCTGGGGGCTGATTCCATGGTTGTGCCATGGCCTTTCTGTGATTCAGATATGGATTCACCAAAGGCCAGCACAAAGGGGCCGCTGGACAAGAATAAGCTTCAGTCTCCAGGGAATTCCCCAGCACCACCTCTATTGGAGCCCTGGCAAAGGGGACCTACCCAGATGGTAGGGTGGCCAGGTGTCCGTTTTTTTGACCAGAAAGTCCGATAGTGTCAGTCAGACCTACTGACCAGACACCCAAAGTCCAGTTATTGCAGGCAGGGGAGGTGGGGAGGACCGGAGTCATCACCTACGCCAGCTCCTATTCAGCCAGGACAACTGCCTACCTGCATCGGGCGGATGCAGCTCTCAGCACCGGCTCTGCAAGTGAGTCCCTCCTGACCCACACAGGGAGAGGGGAGAGGACAAAAGCAGTGAGCAATGGAGGTAGGGGTAAAGAGGAGTGAACAGGGAGTGGGGCCTCAGGGGAAGGGGCGGGGCAGGGGAGGTTCTGGGACTCTTGCTGGAGTGTCCGGTTTTTAAATATTACAAAATTGGCAACCCTCCCAGGTGGCCAATAGAGCAGGAACACAATTTAAGTCAGCACTGGGGGCCATATGAGCTCCTGCAGCCCCTGAATAAGGCAAGGCGCAAGCTGCCTCCCTTCAGTGTCTGTACTAACACAGGGATGAACTGGGCCCTTGATGTTTAGGAGGCTGAGAGGTGCTTATACTACTGTGTGAGCAGGCTCCTTTGGGGCCACTTTTGTAGACTTACTCTGATAAACGCTTCACAAGAGTATAGGGATACAAGTACTGTATGCTGACTTCTCACGAAATGCTCTTTACACGTATAACATAGGGACCAGAGAGCTGATGCTTTTCAACAGCAGGCCTTTGCGTCTGATCCCCATAAAGGATGTGCTGTGTATGTATCAGACTGGGAATGGAGCACTTGCTTCCCCCAAGCACATCACGGGGGGGGGTTGCTTGGATTCTCTGAAAAGCAAGCTTTTAATCTTTCTAAACAAATTTGTGAGAGGAGACATCTGAGGTTTCTACCGTTACGGGGCTGAAGGTGAGATTTCAATCTCACTGGGGCTGGAGCAGAAAGCAGAGGGCTTTTTAATGTGTTTCTAATGCCCTTTTGCCCAGGAAATATTGCTTCCCACAAGTGTGCAGCTCACTAATCACAGAGAAAGATGCACTAAGGGGAATTTCTTTTAAAAACAGAAGGCATCTACTGAGCTATTATAGCACTTCCTTTTCCCCGTGCACGAGCTGCAGCATTCACATGTTTCTTACCATTGTAAATCCTCCCTAGGGTTTGTTCTGCTAGCATGGAGCCACAAGTTTTTCCGTCCAAAATATCTGTTTACATGCTAATTTACTGAGATTGGAAACCAAACCACTCAAACTACACCCTGCATAGCCTAATTATAATGCAGCAATCTGACTCTGTCAACATCCTGCATGCTTTATAATAAAGTGCTGGCCAGTTAGACCAGTGGTCAGTAATCCATGCTGACATGGGACGGGGGGGAGGCAGGATGACTTAGATGATTCCTGTTTTGATCTCTCAAGCCAGTAGGCTGGGAACACTGTGAGGCAGCCCACGCAGCCTCTAGGGTGATGAAAGATGCCTTGCATTGTTCATAAGTGACTTCATTGGATAGGCTAGAATGGCATTGCTGAGGCACCAAAGGAAGACCTGTGATGGGTCTTATGGTTAAGACATGGTATTGGGACTTGAGATCTGGGTTCAAATCCTGGCTGTGTCACAGGCTCCTGGTGTGACCCTCAGCAAATCACTTGTATGGCCAGATTTGCAAAAGAGGGCAAGACTTTGCATCTCACATTGTTCTCAGTGGGACCTGCTGGGTCGTGATTGCTTTTGAAAATCTGGCCCTTAATCTCTCGCTCTTTAGTTCCCCCTTTGTCAAATGGGGATATAACTTCCTTTCTCCCAACTTTTGTCTGTTGTAAGTTCTTTGGGACAGGGCCTGTTTCATGCTGTGTGTTGATGCGGTGTCTAATGCAATAGGGCTCTGACCATGAACGTGGCCTACAGGTACTTCCATAGTATAAATAATTCCTAGTTGCTTGAAACTTCAGGGGCTCCAGAGTGAGACTAATATCTCTTTTCTGCTCAGTATGGTGGCTTCTACTTCCCAAAGGCTCAGAAACACCAAGTGTAAATTAAAAACACTATTGAATCTGTTTCCGAGGGTATTTGCAGCAGGTGTTTCAGTCTTCCCCTGTGCAGTGTCAGAATAGAGCACAGAGCAAAACATTTATCTCTGAATTATTTAGCACCTATTGTCTTCAGAGATCCCTACAGCAGCTTAGCCCTGGATCTGCCTTGAAAGAAAATATATCCTCTAATTTAAAAAATGTGAGCTGAGTCATTGGAATGAGCCAGGCCATGTGGAAAATGGGGTCCAGAAACAAAGGTCTCACTGTGTCTTAATCAAGATGCCTTGTTCTTATGCCCTGGGTCCACATGGTGGTGGTGCCCCAGACATGACTATCTGGGAACAGAGTCTGTATTGTAGCAGTGGGGAAAGGGTTCTATAATTTTTACTGTGAAGGCTAATTTCCTGGACTAAGCAGTGGAAGTCTCATTGCTTCATCTGTAATGGATGAAAGAGCGTGTGGATAATCAGCCTCCATTGTGAGTAGGACCGAAGCAGCACCAATGAGTTAGGAACCAGCAAGTCAGCAGAGTGGAGGGGTCATCAGAGGGAGAAAGTTTGTTTCATAAATGTGGGTGATGCATATACACTGTGATGATCTTCTGTTTAAAAAAATATATGCGTGTACCACTGAATGCCATGCCTCAAACTTCAAAACAGTTACTGTGAGCACACTAAGTTTATCTCGGCTTTTGAGTCTGCTGGTTACAGCAGTAATTCTCTACATGTAAAATGGGAAATACCATTAAACCCAGTTATATCTCTAGAACCAGGATGAACTTAAGTGCACGCACTGTAACTTTTGTTGCCAAAGAGGTGGCATCGTTTTTGGCTTTTTTTCGTCCTACTCTCATTACCTCAAGGAAGGTTAGCCCTGGTCTACACTAGGACTTTAGGTTGAATTTAGCAGCGTTAAATCGATGTAAACCTGCACCCTTTTTTTCAACTTAAAGGGCTCTTAAAATCGATTTCCTTACTCCACCCCGACAAGTGGATTAGCGCTTAAATCGGCCTTGCCGGGTCGAATTTGGGGTACTGTGGACACAATTCAACGGTTTTGGCCTCCGGGAGCTATCCCAGAGTGCTCCATTGTGATCGCTCTGGACAGCACTCTCAACTCAGATGCGCTGGCTAGGTAGACAGGAAAAGAACTGCGAACTTTTGAATCTCATTTCCGGAGACTGCGGGAACTGTGGGATAGCTACCCACAGTGCAACACTCCGGAAGTCGACGCTTGCCTCCGTACTGTGGAAGCACTCCACCGAGTTAATGCACTTAATGCACTTAGAGCATTTTCTGTGGGGACACACACACTCGAATATATAAAACTGATTTCAAAAAACCGACTTCTATAAATTCGACCTAATTTCGTAGTGTAGACATACCCCTTAGGGATAGCTAAAGTCCTGCATTTTCCTTTTTCTGGACTTGTAAGAGCCTGTTGGTCACACCTGGCTAATGTACTGTCCCTACCTAACTTCCAATCATAGTTAGAGTAAACTTTGTGCTGATGAATGGGCTTTTTGACAGAGGGACCTTTTGATGGGAATTTTTTAAACAAAATGAAAACTTTCATTTTGTTTAAAATCACCGTTTCAAAACAAACTTTTGTTTAGACTTAAAATGTCAGTTTGGTTCTTTAAATCTGGACAACTTTGTGGGTTGTTTTTTAAACTTTTTTCCCACGGCCCCCATTTTCTTCCCCACCCCAATCCAATGACATGAGAGGGAATGAAATAAAATGTGTGGGAAAGTTTTTTTAAAAAACATTAAAAAGGTATAGGGAAAAACCTGCTCTTCCCCCTCCCGCTAACTTTCCTTCATTTTCTTTTTCTGTCCAAACTTTTGTCACTTGGATAACAAAGTGTTGAAAGTGTTACTTTTTCTCAGAAAGTAAAAAACACTTCCAATATTTAACTGTTTCCTACACTTTGTTGCTGTTTTTCAACAGGCAAAAATTGGGAAATGGTAATACAGTGGAAGGGGAGGGCCGCCCCCTTTTTTTTAAAATAAAACAAATAAATATTTTGGGGTGGTGGGGGGTCCTGAAATTTTCTATTTAGGACATTTTTGAAAAAACTAAAAAGTAGTCATCTAAGTCAACAGTTTTTAAGAAAAAAATGTTGATTTTGATGAAACCCTGTTTTCTGCTCGGAAAATAGCTTTTGTTAGAAATCTCCTGATCCGCTCTGTATAGAAGAGAATGGCTTAAAAAGCATATACTTGTCCTATACCTGGTTCTTACTGCACTATCAGTCCAACCCTTTGAGCGGTAACTTCCATCTGTTTTCCTCTGTTGTATATTCGATGACTGTGGCTATTAGCAGAGATGAGAGGAAGTATATGAGAGAGACTTTTTTTCCAATGACTCTGATGCAAATCTGGTTTCACAATTTTGAAGAAATCTATCCTTATTGACATTTTGAGGATATATATATATATATATATATACTGTTTCTTTAAATCAGACGCATGAAGCCAGGCAAGATAGGGCTGGGAAATTTCCTAAGACAAGCTCTACAGTGAAGCAGAGAGAGAGAGAAAGAGAGGCTTAATATGGTTTTCATTATGCTGATAAAGTTCCTTGTTCAGTGTTGGAAGAAAATTTACTCT
Source organism: Caretta caretta (assembly GCF_965140235.1). Lineage (NCBI taxonomy): Eukaryota > Metazoa > Chordata > Testudines > Cheloniidae > Caretta > Caretta caretta. The sequence continues at coordinate 256,377,123 of NC_134206.1, read as the reverse complement.
GAGTCTTTGTCACATGATAGATTTTGCCTCCCTCTGTCCATAGCCTCTGTCCCCAGGATAGAGAATACATACAAACTAGTCTTGTCATTGATTATTACTGTTATTCTGTAAGGTGCAGGGAGATCATTATTTTCTCAGTCTACCAAAAAACCCTCGCAAGCCTTCAAGGAAATTTCCAGTGTGATTTTTCATCTGGTTTGGCAGATTCCTCTTGGAGAACAGAAAGTCAAGGGAAAATGGGAATTAATAAAAGATGTTGTGAACCATCTGGAAATCCTTCATCAAAAAGGGAAAACAGCAGCAAAACAGTAGCTGACAAATAAATAAATAATCATGAACTGCAGTCTTTTTAACCATCTCCCTCCCTCCCTCCCTCTCTCTCTCTCTCTCCTCAGGGCCAAGTATTTCCAGGGGAAGAAGGTGAATGGAGAATTTGAGATCCGAGTGGAACAGGTCAGTGGACATTGAAATCCTCTGTAGCAAGGGTTCACGTAGGTGATTGAGACCCCACATGCAGGTGTCTGCGGGCATCAGCCAGGAGGAGAAGGGTGCTAAGGAGGAATTTTAAGTCTTGTCTGTTTCACAGAATTAGAGAAGCCGGAGATGAAAATAACCTTTTGGGCCATCCAGTCCTGCCTTTTCAGGATTGTTCCCTATTGTACTTTTTCTAGTGCTGCTTTGCATGTCCCTATGGATATGTCTACGCTGCAATTAAACCCCACAGCTGGCCCATGCCAGCTAACTTAGACTCATGGGACTCAGGCAAAGGGGCTGTTTAATTGCAGTGTAGCCATTCAGGCTTGGGCTGCAGCCTGAGCTCTGGGACCCTTCCACCTTGCAGGGTCCTAGAGCCCAGGCCCCAGATTACCTCTCATGCCAGGGAAGATAGAACCAGGGCCAAGGAGTCTAGTGCCCCTATGTAAACTCTCATATGCCAGTGGGGGAGGGAGTGGAGGTGAGAGGGAGACCCAGAGGGATAGGAGCAGCCACCACAGGGCCCAGGAGCTGTGGGGGAGCAGGGAGTGGGACCCAGAGGGTCTGGAGCAGGCCTGGAAGCAGGTAGGAACCCGCAGAACCCTCTTCCCACCCTGGAGCCGGCTCTCTCCCCTCCCCTGCTAAGTCTCAGTACCTCCCTTCCTGTCCCTCCTCCTCTTCCATTTGCAGGGAGTATCTGCCTCTCCAGTGCATTCCCCTGCAATCATTCCATAATCTCCTTTTTCTCCTCTCCCAAATACCCCAAACCAGGGTAGTCAAATATTTTTTGTTAAGGTCCAAATTTCTTGGTCAAGGTATAGTCAAGGTCTAGACTCCAGAGAAAATAATAAAAAAAGTTAATAATAATAAGTAAATAAAAAGATGTTGGGGTCCATTCAAAAGCATCTGGTGGTCTGGTTTTGGCCCACAGTCCGCCTACTGACTGAAAACCCTGCATCTTCTTTCCTTCCTTCTCATTCAGAATTACAAATGCGCTCCTTGGAGAGGAGCTGTCTCCAGTACCCCTCTGGTGGAAGCCCACTGGCTGAAATAGACAGGGGAAGATTAACCCATCGCTGGGCCCTAGACAAAACTTCCTCATGTCCCCCCAGCCCTTCTCCCAGTTGGCTTCCTTGTGCAGGCATGCACCACAGCTTCCCATACTTGTAGCAGCTCTTGACGCAATTGCTAAGCGAACCCTGTGGGTAGAACAGAGGGAACATTGGCTGCTGGAAGTGGGACAAGGCTGGGCAGGCCCTGGGGTGGGGCGGGGTGGCATTGGCTTCATGGCAGCGACAAGGAGGAGCTGTGCTGGCTGCCCCAGTTCTCTCTCAGGTTTGGCCCTGCCGCCTCTCTGTCATGACAAGGGTAGATGGGGTCACAGTGCCACTCAGGTTGGGCCCCATCCAAGAATTGGGCCCTCAGCATACGCTTAGGTTGCCTATGCCTTAAATCAGCTCTGGAAATGGAGCCTCTGCACTGCTGTTTCTCTGACTGGATAGACCAGGATCAGTGCCTACCATGGGGCTTGTAACAATTCCCAGGAACTCCTGTGAACCTCATCCAGCCCATCAGCCAAGACCTGTTACTTAGGTGGCATGCTCAGGTTTGGGCATAGAACCCAAAGGGGCTAAGGAGTGCAAGTAATAATCAAGTGTGCATGTGGCGAAAAATGTGCCTTCACTGCAGTGGCTATCAGGGCTCCCACTGCTAGGAACCGTTGCCTGCTAGTGTTGTGGTACTGAGAGTTACCTCAGTGAAGCCCCCTTCTAATAATAAATGTAACAACTGCAGCAGTACTCCAGAAAATGAATTATTTAATTGAGAGAAAGGTTGGACAACCGTGAACAGAAAGCAGGCTGCTTTCCCCCGCTCCCCATATATGGCAATGGAGCCTAAGAGTAACAGATGGTGAGTTGCGCCCTGCTTCATTGGACCTTGAATGCAGAAGTGATCATCAGTTCTATCATTGTCTAACAAGGGAAATACAGAAGTTGTATTGTTGTGGGCAGTCCTTGAATGTGGCCTCAGGCCCCTGTGCATATCGATCAGGCCAAGAGGGGGGCGCTTATCTGTTCAGACTCCAACTCTTTGGGCTTCCTCTTTTACTCATCCCTTGGGGGACTCCATTGTTTTTCACTCACTCGCTTCTTTTTTTCATTTTTCTTGCCCTCCCCTGCTCCTCTCTGCCTTACTTATGACCCCCTGGCCTAAACCATCATGGAACACTTCACTTTGTCTTTTCTGCTACTGAACACAAGAAAGTTCTGGAGCCTAAAAAAGAGAACGCTCTTCCACAGTCCTGGCCTAGGAAGCCCACAGAAAAGAACTCTGTGTACATATGACCTTGTCCCAGACCTTACCATGCTGTAATGGTCTTTAACCAGGTGAAGCAAGGGTCCAGGGCTGGTCTGAGTAAACTCTACACTGATCAAAAGCTAAGTGTTGTGGCTCTTCTGAAGCGGCTTGGGCCGTGTGGTATGCTTGTTCACATGTAATTATCCGGAAAGGTTTTTTCTCCCAGCTCACCATTGGATCCCATGGTAAATTTCCACTCATTATGTGCCCTGGGCAAAAACTTAGCTTTTCTGAGGAAAAAAGTGTTCTGTTTTTATAGCGAAACCAGATTTTACCTGTAACAATAAAATAGCCTCTCTTTTTTTACCAGCGGAAAGTGTTGAAGTGAAACATCCAAATGTTTAACACATTTGCAAAACAATGTCAGGAATGAGACACTTCAACAGTTTTGCTGGCAGTGCTCAAGTATGTGGCGTGGAACGCAGTTACATCCATTCTTCTGGGATGCCCAGAAATGGGATTTGAATCTGAGGCATTTGCCTTACTGCTTTTTCTCTCTCTGATTGCTGCCTGTATTACAGCTTCATTCTCTGTTAACAAGCCCCATCGGCTGCTTTTGGGAGAAGCAGAGAGGGGACACTGATATTTTTTTCTTTTTTTGGTAGGTAATGACCTCATTTTATTTATACTGTGGTGGAACTGTTGAAAGCGGAACTGTCTCTCTCTCAGCAGCTGGTTGTGAGCTATCAAGTCTGGTCATACCCCCCTACCAGCTCTGAGAGTTTTCTCTCCTCCTTGGCTATAGTTCTTGAGCTTACACTTGTATGGAAACAGGTCAGGTTCTCAGGTTGTTTACTATGGAAATGAACTATGTGACCTCCATGCCCTCCCGCCTTCTCTTCCCCCAAGCTCTCCCTTCAGCTAATTTTATCCACACAGGCATTGAGAAGACAGATGCTCCATTCATTGCCTAGTGCTGATGAATATGAGAAAAGCATGGTAAGCCATACTGAGCTGGATGTGTACTCTCCAGTCCTGTTCCCTGGCTTCCATCCTCTCAAATCATTAATTAATTCAGCCACAAGGATCCTCTTTATTTCCTTCTTAGTTTCCTTTTTGCGTGCTCTTCAATTTAAACCCGGACACTGATTTATTGAGCGATCTATTAGGATGTCTAAAGTGTGCTATATTATCCATCTCAGGACACACATATGTGCTATTTATTTAAACCTTCCCATGAGATTGCTTTGTCTTACCTTATTGCCTTTAGTGACTGATTAACCTCAGTGCCAGGATCCTGGAAACAGAGAGAGAGAGAGAGCGTGGTGGGAGAAAATTGATAAGGTCCTGGAAGCAGAAAGGAGAAAAGAAAGAGAGCTGGAATAGTGAAAGAGCCAGGACCAAAGATCATCAGCGACAGTGAGGATTCCAATCCTGACCCAAAGAAGCAGGGTGGTGATAAAGAAGAACTGTTATTATTTGAGGGCTGGGGGCATTTATGTTCCAAGTGCATCTGGAAAAGTTCAGCATTGCCAGAAACTTCCCACCATGCATGCAGTTCCATTACCCAAACGTAATACTCTTACTAGTAATATTTAGGGATTTTAACTCTTCCAATGTAACATCTGTTTCCAAAGACTCCTTTCTCTTCTTGGATGTTGGAGAAATCAGTGAGGGAATTAAGCCAGAGCACTGGAAGCCACAGTGTTTATCTCTGTGTTTGGATCTCTAAAACCTCTTTCATCCAAGGGTACATTTAATCCTTTTCTTTAGCAACTTTTAGTGAATTTAGTGTTGGCCAAAGGGACCAGATTGACAGCCAAAGAGTCTTAAATTGTCTCGTTAGCCAAAAAACAGGTACAGCAGCTATGCAAGCTTCCCCACATTGCTCCATCAATGTACCTCAAGCCTGATCCTGAAAGACCTCTCCTAACACAGTTAGAGTAATTCAGTCTCCATGTTCATTTAGGCCTCCATACAGTAAAGCACTTAAGCATGTGCTTATCTGTAAGTACGTGAGTATTCCCATCTCTTTTCAGCAAAGCAATTAAATTGGCTTCAGTGAGACTAAAGCATGTGCTTAAAGTGTAGCTCGTGCTTAAGTGCTTTGCTGAACTGGGGACTTAATCCTTGTCCTTTCTGCCAAAAAGGGAGTCAATTATGGTTGTGCTTTGTTATGTGGATATTTTTCTCCCAAGTGGCCTTCTGTGACAATGGTATTCAATCACTATCAAGCTGAGTCGCACTTTGGAAGTGCTGACCAACAGGTGGAAGTCTTGGTTTATCTTATTCCCAGGGCCCTAAACCATCTAACCCCTGAGAATTTATCTATCTAAAAATTCAAGACCTCAGATTCAGTATTGCCAGTCCCAAGCATTTGAAAATCATGAGTTGGTCTCCAAAACAAATGAGATTTTTTATAATAATAATAGTTGTTGAGTTCCTTTGATTTGCCTTCTGTTCTTGAGCCCTTAGGGTGTGTGTTCTCATAGTTTTCTAGAAAAAATATTTTATAAATAATGAAAAGCTGGGGGCTCCTTCCCCCATCAAGGATGCTAGGCTAGAACTGCCATGAAGGAGACCCAAAATGGATTATAATATCTTGGTCTCTTTCATCTCAGTCCAACAGGTGCTTGAACACTGTGGAGCTCAGCCTCATGAGGAAGATGTGGCATACCATCTTATTTTGGGGGTACGTGAATTGTGCAGCTACTGATCACCCTAATCCTTGGGACATAGAAATGCAAAGGAGAATCTGAACTTCTTTTTTTTTTTTGTTACTTTTCTATCTGTGACGGGTTCCCCGGAGTACAATCTGGAATTGGGGTACCACTCAGCCCTACGTCTTACCAACCTAGGCTCCCTCTCACACTGTGATGCTATGACAAGCTGCAAATCCCTCCAGGTCTTGCATTCACACAGCCATCCACAGACAGGAATACACCCAGCTGAGTTACATGAATGCTTTCACCAGACACTCATGAGCCAACAATAGAGAGGCTCCAGCCAATTCCCCCGCTCTCCCCACCCAGATCCCCAGCCTAGGACCCCAGAGCTGTACCATCTTGCCCTGGTCAGAAGCCTGACCAGTGTAAGTTTATGACCTAGTCCGCCCCTCCCTCAATATGGAGAGGACATGCATCAGCCCTTGTTCCTGAGCAGATTTCCCTTGCACTTCAAGCAACACACTATTTTAGGTAAAAAAAAATATAAAACAGATTTATTAACTACAGAAAGATAAATTTGAAGTGATTATAAGTAGTAAGCATACAGATCAAAGGTGAAAAGAAAAGGAGTACTTGTGGCACCTTAGAGACTAACAAATTTATTTGAGCATAAGCTTTCAGGAGCTACAGCTCACTTCATCAAATGCATCCGATGAAGTGAGCTGTAGCTCACGAAAGCTTATGCTCAAATAAATTTGTTAGTCTCTAAGGTGCCACAAGTACTCCTTTTCTTTTTGTGAATACAGACTAACACGGCTGCTACTCTGAAACAGATCAAAGGTGGTTACCTAAGAAATAAAAAGTAAAATCACAATCTGAGTTCTATGAACTAGACAGGATTTAAATCAAGCAATGTCTCACCCTGATGGTTTAATACCTTAATACACAAGCTAGGATTCTCCTTTCCAGCCTGGGACCACCTCCCCAGTTCAGTCTTTGTTCTCTAGACATGTTTCCAGGTGTTGAGTTGTGGGGGGAGTGAGGCCAAATGATGATGTCACTTCCCCTTTTTATAGCTTCTTCCAGCTTGCTGGAAAGATCCTTTGCTATGACATGAGTCAAGCAGCCTCCATTGTGTATGCACTCTCTGAGAGGTTTCTATTGTATACAGTTCCTGGGGTAATCCTCCTGTGTGTGTGTGTGTGTGTGTGTGTTCCCCCTTAAATCACTTTCTGGCTGCCCCATTGTTGTACCTGAAAGACTGGTTGTGAGCGTTTCCAACTTCAGAACATATTTCAGTAACACACACAGCAAAACCTCATAACTTCACAGACAGTGATAGCACATACAACTTAAGGGGATATTAATGTTCAACAGATTAAGATTTTTAAAATGATACCTTACAAGGTATACTTTGTACAAAACATAACATAACTATATGACAGTGGTGAGTATGGGGGTTCCAGGGTGTTGCTTTGGGGTAAGAGAATATAACCATTGTAGATGGAGGCTGTCAGGGTTCCTTCCCCACTCTGAACTCTAGGGTACAGATGTGGGGACCTGCATGAAAGACCGTCTAAGCTTATTCTTACCAGCTTAGGTTAAAAACTTCCCCAAGGTACAAACTTTGCCTTGTCCTTGAACCCTATGCTGCCACCACCAAGCGTCTTAAACAAAGAACAGGGAAAGAGACCACTTGCAGACGTCTTCCCCTAAAATATCCCCCCAAGCCCTACACCCCCTTTCCTGTGGAAGGCTTGGTGAAAATCCTCACCAATTTGTACAGATGAACACAGACCCAAACCCTTGGATCTTAAGAACAATGAAAAATCAATCAGGTTCTTAAAAGAAGAATTTTAATTAAAGAAAAGGTAAAAGAATCACCTCTGAAAAATCAGGATGGTAAATACCTTCAGGGTAATCAGATTCAAAACATAGAGAATCCCTCTAAGCAAAACCTTAAGTTACAAAAAGACACAAAAACAGGAATATACATTCCATTCAGCACAACTTATTTGACCAGCCATTAAACAAAAGGAAATCTAATGCATTTCTAGCTAGATTACTTATTAACAGAAGTTCTGAGACTGCATTCCTGATCTGTTCCTGGCAAAAGCATCACCCAGACAGACAGACCCTTTGTCTCCCCCCCCCACAGCTTTGAAAGTATCTTGTCTCTTCATTGGTCATTTTGGTCAGGTGCCAGCGAGGTTATCTTAGCTTCTTAACCCTTTACAGGTGAAAGGGTTCTGCCTTTGGCCAGGAGGGATTTTATAGCACTTTATACAGAAAGGTGGTTACCCTTCCCTTTATTTTTATGACAGAGGCAAACTACACACTATAGTTAAAAGCTAGTAACTGATTTTTCTTTAAGGTCACAGGTTATTCAGGCTTCTCCAACCCCCTCCATGATACCCATCTAGAGTTGGCCTTTTGGGCCCATGAAATCCAGTGGCCGCAAGTCCTTTTTAATCTTGTTTTTAGAGAGGATCTCAGACCTGATCTTAGCTGTGGGAGAGGCATTGCTGCCTGGGCTGGTGCTGATGGCACTAGGGCCCACTTAAGAAAGCTGCCTCCAGCTGAGCATGCTCCTCTGCTCAACGACGGGTGTGACCTCTGGCCACAAGGGAGTGAAGCTGAATACAGTAGCCAGTACAGCATAGACTATGTCTAGACACAGGACTGAGAATAAAGGACTGCTGGTTATTTTCAGGGCACGGAGAGGATATTGAAGTGGATAAAACTGGTGGGATGCAGAGCGGCCCCCTCTTAGAAGTCCCTGTTATCTAAAGTCACTGAACCTGGCCCAGATAATTCTGTCCTTTTTGACTATTACTTAAACTCTGCTGGATCACTTTTTCCTGAGGAATGTGTGATCTGGAAACCTGGTGATTTCTAGAAATCACCTTCCCCCCTCCCACCCCCCAATAGGACGGTACAGCATGTGCACCACACCACTCCAGAGAATGAGAGTCTGAGAACAACACAGAGGATTAGCAGCAGAGATAGTGCAGCTTTTCTCTTGCAGAATCTGCTGCCGTTTGGATAGTATTTCTTCAGATGTTTCCTAGAGCATCCTTCCTCAGCCCTTATGTCAGCTAATGGCTCTATTCAGGGACAGAAAGGGGTAAGGAGAGGAGCGCTCAGGCCAGAAGGCTCATGTAAATTTGTAAAGTTTGTTCCTGTTGCTCTCCCACCTCCTCTCTTTCCCACCATTTCTTTCTTTATCTCTCTCTAACACTCATTCTTCTTTTACAGCTCATTCACTTGTTCCCACGCCACGGGATTTTTTCAGGGTGTTATTATTCAATGAACTCCTCTATGTATGCTTCTGGAAATCTCTTGTGGAATAGGGTTATGACTGTGCTGGTAATGTTGACAAGGATTGCTCATGAATTACCTAGACAAAAGAGAGTTATAATACAAATGATCTCTCCAGTTTCATTGTACTTAAATTCCTAAATTAGTATTTTAATTAGTGGCATAGAGCGGGCATTCTGAAAGGAAGAATCTGATAGGCCAAAGAAGTGTAGTCACATAAACAGTCCTTTCTAGCCCCATGGATTAACCATTTATTAAACAACCATATAGTTATTCGTTTTGTTTGTTGGTTTAAAGAACTCGAAATTTTTATGAAAGAAAGGATTTCCAGAGGAGCCGTTCTTAAATATGGATACCTACAGTTAGGTGGTGGTTTTCACAGTATTGCTAAATCTATTATTCAGAAATCATGACAATAGGCCTCCAGAAAACTGAGACTGATTTAAAAATACTGATTTTTTAAAAACAATAAAACTGTTTTTTTATTTGCCTTCTGCTCTTTCGAGCCATTAGGTTTCGTATTTTCAAGCTATTCGCTGTGACAATGGGCCTAGAAATGTTCTTTTTTAAAAAAAAATTGAATCTGGATTTTAATGTAGTGGCATGACTCAGCTGGCACTTTAAGAAAAACAACAAATATCGCAAGACTGGCAGTAAAAGCACGACAGCTGACAACACTGAATGGCACTTAACCTTCAGCACAGGTACCAAGCGGCATGTGGCTACCTGGTATCAGTGTTCCCTGTAGGCTGTGTGCATTCACACTGGCTCAGGGCCATTAAATAGCATGTGTCAGGGTTTCTTCCCCACTCTGAACTCTAGGGTACCGACGTAGGGACCCGCATGAAAGACCCCCGAAGCTTATTTTTACCAGCTTAGGTTAAAAACTTCCCCAAGGTACAAACTTTGCCTTGTCCTTGAACAGTATGCTGTCACCACCAACCGTTTTAAACAAAAAACAGGGAAAGAGACCACTTTGGAGACGTCTTCCCCCAAAATATCCCCCCAAGCCCTACACACTCCCTTTCCCAGGGAAGGCTTGATAATAATCTTCACCAATTTGTACAGGTGAACACAAACCCAAACCCTTGGATCTTAAAAACAATGAAAAATTAATCAGGTTCTTAAAAGAAGAATTTTAATTAAAGAAAAAGTAAAAGAATCACCTCTGTAAAATCAGGATGGAAAATACTTTACAGGGTATTCAGATTCAAAACACAGAGGATCCCCCTCTGGGCAAAACCTTAAAGTTACAGAAAAAAGGAATAAACCTCCCTCTTAACACAGGGAAAATTCACATAAAACAAAAGATAAACTAATCAGCTTGCCTGGCTTACCTATATTGGTAGCAATATTGGAGACTTGGATTAGGATGCATTGGAGAAGATGGATTTCTGTCTGGCCTCTTTCAGTCCCAAGAAAGAACAACCATATAAACAAACAAAAGCCTTTCCCCCCCAAGATTTGAAAGTATTTTGTCCCCTTATTGGTCCTTTGGGTCAGGTGCCAGCCACGTTAGCTGAGCTTCTTAACCATTTACAGGTAACAGGATGTTGCCTCTGGCTAGGAGGGATTTTATAGCACTGTATTCAGAAAGGTGGTTACCCTTCCCTTTATATTTATGACACGCCCCCCCAAATCACAGATAGGGTGAAACACTGGCTGTGATTTCTTTCTGGAGCTATAGGAGAAAACAGAGTTAATAAGACACATACATTTTTAAATATACTACTAACTGTATAAAGACTAACAATATTTCCCACATTTTAAGGACGATTTGGACCAGTTGATTTTGGGAAACTTTTACAGGACAGTGCATTAGCCACTTTGTTAGAAGCTTTTGAAATGTGTTGTACGTTGAAATTAAAATTTTGGAGAGCTAAACTTCACCGAATACGTTTTTTGTTATTTCCCTTGGCGGTATGAAGCCACTGTAGCGCAGCATGGTCGGTTTGCAGGTGGAAACGCCGTCCCCAAATGTATAGGTGTCGCTTTTTTAGAGTGTAGACAATGGTGCAACATTTCTTTTTACTGATTGACTAATGGCTTTTCCTCTCAGACAGCTTTTTGCTGAGAGACACGACAGGATGGAACTTTTGATTTGGTCCTTCCTGCATTAAGACTGCTCCCACGCCACGCTTGGACACATTTGTGGTTACTAGGAACGGTTTGTTAAAGTCTGGGGCCCTTAGCACAGGGTCTGACATGAGTGTTGCTTTAAGCTGGTTAAAGGCCTTTTGACACTCTTTAGTTCACTAAACTGCATTTGGCTAGGTTTTTTTGGGTAGGTTTGTCAGTAGGGCGGCGATTTGGCTGTATTGCGGTACAAATCACCTGTAATATCTGGCCAAGCCTAAGAAGGATTGGACCTGTTTCTTTGACTTTGCGACAGGCCACTTTTGGATAGCATCCACTTTGATCTGTAGGGGGTTGATAGTTTTTTGACCCACCTGGTGTTTAAGGTAAGTCACTTTGTTTAGGCCTATTTGACACGTTTTAGCCTTAACAGTTAGTTTTGCCTCTCTTATGTGCTTGAAGACTTTTGTAGATGTTTTAGGTGTTTTGCCCAGGAATCCGAAAATATGGCCACATTGTTAAGGTAGGCGACTGCATATTCTCCCAAACCTGCTAGGAGACCATCTACAAGTTTTTGGAAGGTGGCGGGTGCAGCCCGAAGGGGAGCACATTAAATTTATACAGCCCGACATGTGTGATGAAGCCTGACCTTTCCTTGGCGGATTTATTTAGTGGTACCTGCCAGTACCCCTTGGTTAAGTTCAAGGTAGAGGTGAACTGGACCCTTCCCAGTTTTTTCAATAGTTTATCTGTGTATAGCATTTGATGGTTGTCTGGGAGAGTTATAGCATTGAGCTTATGGTAGTCCATGCAAAAACGTATCTCCCCATATGGTTTGGGAACTAGAGCCACTGGAGATGCCTATGCACTGCAGGAGGGGTGGATTACACCCATCTGTAGCATATCCTGGATCTCCCATTCTATAGCAGTTTTAGCTTGAGGAGACACCCAGTAAAGTTGGGCTTTATTTGGGTGAGCATTACCTGTGTTAATGGAGTGGTATGCCCATTCAGTCAGTCTTGGGGTGGCTGAGAACGTTGGCGCATAGCTAGTGCACAGCTCCTTGATTTGCTGTTGCTGCATATGCCCAAGGGTTATGAAGAGGTTCACCTCTTCCATGCCACCATCACTTTTTCTTTGTAGTAGACACCTTTAGGCCACTCAGCGTCATCTCCTCCCTGGGCTGTAAACTGACAAATCTTTAATTCTCTGGCAAAAATGTCTGTTAGTGCCTGGCACACACTTTTAGCCCTGGTGTTGCTTAGAGCTACTGCTTCCGGCCATCAGGTGGCAAAATTCATGAAAGTCAGACTTCCTCTCTGTGTCTTTTTTGGAAAAGGACCCAGAATATTCACAGCTACTTGCTGAAATGGAACCTCAATGATGGGGAGTTGCTGGAGAGGGAGTTTGACCTGGTTTTGGGGTTTTTCCACTCTTTGGCATACCTTACAAGATCGGACATAGGCAGAAACATCCTTGCCCATTCCCTCCCAGTGGAATGACCTCCCCAAATGGTCTTTGGTTCTGTTCACCACAGCATGGCCACTAGGATGATCATGGGCTAAGCTTAAGAGCTTTTCCTGGTACTTAGTACCAACTGTCTCTGAGGATGCCAGTCTTCCTGGTGTCCACTAGAAAGAGTTTCCTTATATAAAAGTCCTCTTTTTACAACAAACCGGGATCGATTAGAAGAGTTGAGAGGTGGTAGGTTCTCCGTGCTTCTGTCCAAGCTTTCTGGAGGCTTTCATTTGCTTCCTGTTTGGCCTGGAACTGTTTCTTTGATGCTGGAGACATCAGTTCCTCACTGGATTGTGGACCTGGGCTTGGTCCCTCTGGAAGCAATGCAGGTGATGGGGCTGTTTCTGTTGATGGTGAACCGCTTTTCGCTGGTGCACTATGGGGTATTTTAGGCTCTGGCTGAGCCTCTTGTGTAGGGTCATCTGCTGCTACTGCCAGTGCAGGCTCGGTGGTGCCCTCTGGTGTTGGAGCTGTAGATGGGGTTGCAAGCGCTGGACTCAGTGCTGGCAATGGTTGTGGTGCTGGTTGCTTCACCAGTTTCAGTTCGGGGTCTGGCTTTGGCTGGGTCTCTGGGACTGGATCCGCTATGGCCGTTGCAGTGGTTGGCAGGGGATCCAGTTCCACCACCTCCATCTGGGTGCCTGGTAACACAGACGGGGCCCTGGTGGAAGGCTCAGGAACAGGGATAGGTGTGGAAGCTTGCTTAGTCTGGCTGCGGGTGACCATTCCCACCCTCTTGGCCAGCTTTACCTGGTTGGCCAAGTCTTCCTGAAGCAACATGGGAATGGGATAATCATTATAGACTGCATTATAGACACATTCCTGACCAGCCCTTGTACTGGACAGGCAACTTGGCTGTAGGCAAATTGAAAGAGTTGGACTTGAAGGGTTAAATCATTACTTGGGCCTCTGGGTTGATTTAAGTTGGGGTCCACTAAGGGTTGATGGATAGCTGACACCTGCACTCCAGTGTCCCTCCATGCTATAACCCTTTTCCCACCCACACTCACAGTTTCCCTTCACTCTAAGGGTATCTGGGAGGCATTTGGACCTGAGGACCTTTGGTGTGACCCCAGTGCAATGAACTGTAATCTGTTGGGGTTCTTGGGGCAGTTGGCCTTCACATGCCCCAGCTCATTACATTTAAAACATCGCCCAGCTGACTGTTCACTGGGGCGAGGTGGTTTGCTGGAGAATGGTGTGGTGGGACGATAAGGTGTCTGGGGTTTTCCTTGGAATGTAGGTGGGGCCTTGGGTTGCCCCCAGTGATAGGGTTTTGTTTCGGGTTACCCCTTCTGATATTCGCCCCAACTGCTATTAGTTTTTTTTCTTTTCTGCCACCTCCACCCATTTGGCTCCAATCTCCCTGGCCTTGATTACAGTTTTGGGCTTCCCATCTGGGTGTACCTTTCTATTTCCTCAGGAACACCCTCTAAGAACTGCTCCATTTGCATTAGGAAGGGCAACTCTTCTGGAGATTTAACACTTGCTCCTGATATTCAGGCATCCCAATGTTTCACAATGTGGTAGGCATGTCGGATAAATGACACGTCTGGTTTCCACCTTAGGGCTCTGAACCGCCGACGGGAATGCTCGGGTGTTAGCCCTATTCTGACTCTCACCTGGGTTTTAAAAAGTTCATAACTGTTTATGTGTTCTTGAGGCATTTTAGCCACCACCTCTGCTAAGGGTCCACTGAGCTGTGGCCTCAACTCTACCATGTACTGGTCTGTAAAGATGCGGTACCCAAGGCAGGCCCTTTCGAAGTTTTTTAAGAAGGCCTCGGTATCATCACCTGCCTTGTAGGTGGGAAACTTTCTATGATGGGAAGCAGTACCTGGAGAAGGATTGCTAGGGTTGGTTGATATATTCTGCTGAGCCCTTGCCTTCTCCATTTCCAGTGCATGCTTCCTCTCTTTTTTTTTTCCTCCTCCATAGTTCTCTTGTGGGGAGCTTCCTCTGCCTCCACCCTGGCATTTTCTGCCTCCACCTCCAAGCGCCTTAAGGCCATCTGTTTATCATGCTTTTTTTGTTTCTCTTCAGCTTCGAATCTGGCCAGCTCTAGTTTATTAGCTGCTTCACTGTTAGTCATTTTCCTGCTTTTTTGTGCTTAACTCTAGCTATACCCGAGAGTTAGGGAGAAAAAAAAACTTGTGAATTTCCCTGCAGGAGGTTAACTACCCTGCCTTTAGGTAGAGAGAACTCCAGCTCAAAAAAGAAAAATCCCTTTGTAAAAAAACTAACACCTCCATCTCCAGGAAAATAGACAGAAAACCCTCTAGCTGCTTTCAGCTTAAAAAAAAACCTCTTCAGGTCTGTGCTTTTGGTTCAAAACGATCTCTGGTTCAAAATGATCTTTGGTTCAAAATGATCCCACTGCTTCCACCATGTCAGTGTTCCTTCCCCACGCTGAACTCTAGGGTACAGATGTGGGGACCCGCATGGAAGACCCCTAAAGCTTATTCTTACCAGCTTAGGTTAAAAACTTCCCCAAGGTACAAACTTTGCCTTGTCCTTGAACAGTATGCTGCCACCACCAAGCGTTTTAAACAAAAAGCAGGGAAAGAGACCACTTAAAGACGTCTTCCCCCAAAATATCCCCCCAAGCCCTGCACTCCCTTTCCTGGGGAAGGTTTGATAATAATCCTCACCAATTTGTACAGGTGAACACAAACCCAAACCCTTGAATCTTAAAAACAATAAAAAATTAATCAGGTTCTTAAAAAAAATTTAATTAAAGAAAAGGTAAAAAAAGATCACCTCTGTAAAATCAGGATGGAAAATACTTTACAGGGTATTCAGATTCAAAACACAGAGGATCCCCCTCTGGGCAAAACCTTAAAGTTACAGAAAACAGGAATAAACCTCCCTCTTAACACAGGGAAAATTCACATAAAACAAAAGATAAACTAATCCGCCTTGCCTGGCTTACCTATACTGGTTGCAATAATGAAGACTTGAATTAGGATGAATTGGAGAAGATGGATTTCTGTCTGGCCTCTTTCAGTCCCAAGAAAGAACAACCACGTAAACAAAGAGCACAAACAAAAGCTCCCCCCTCCCCCCCCCCCCGCAAGATTTGAAAGTATTTTGTCCCCTTATTGGTCCTTTGGGTCAGGTGCCAGCCAGGTTAGCTGAGCTTCTTAACCATTTACAGGTAACAGGATGTTGCTTCTGGCCAGGAGGGATTTTATAGCACTGTATACAGAAAGGTGGTTATCCTTCCCTTTATATTTATAACAGCATGCATGAGACCTCTCACTGGATGTACAATGTCCTACTCTCCAGCTACACCACCTTCACCTTCCTTCTCTGAAGGGCAACCCATACATCAAACACACATCCCATTCCCACTCCCTGCACTCATTCACACATCCTGTTTGGCCTTCTTCCTGCCCAGGGATTAGGGACTGCAGAGTCATTAAAACTCTGTAACTCTGTAAATGTCAATATTAGTATAGTGCAAATCAATATTTACAAAGTGCTGGCTTTTTTACCTACAAAAATTGGAAATTATCAACTAGAATTGTTGGAAATGTCAGTACAAAATGATTAAGGGATCCCATTTACTGGGTTAAAAATTACACTCCTCCCTCCCCCCAAAGAGAGACCATACTGCTCTAGTATGATGACAACTGGCTCATTTCAGAAGCAAGGCTGGGAAGGGCAAAGTGTCCTAGCCAGAGGCAGGTCCTTGCAACATAAGGGGCTTAAAGAAGAGAAAAAAGGGGGAATTAATGGGGATCCTTAGGAAGATGGACAGGCCTCTCAGGGAAAGGGATAATCAGTAAAGAGAAAAGCAAATAGAAAGGATGAAAATCCTCTTCTACTTCTTCTAATACTGCTTAAAATTTAACATACCCAGCATCAGCCTCTCAGCGTGTCAAGTGGCTCATATAGAGTATTCATCAGGTGCAAAGAACAAAAGCATGTGGAGTGAAAAACCAGCCAAAGAGAAGAGGAATTAGCAAAAGAGAGGTCTGTTGCGAAATTTCTGGATTCTGTTCAAAGATCTGTGTGTGTGCATACACTTGCAGTGTACGTATGTTTGTACGCAGATACGGTATTGCATATACAATTATGGAGGTGTCCTGTCAACTCCATAATTAAGATGGCATTGAAATGTGAAGTTAAAGCAGTATAAAAACGTGTGTGTGTGTGTATAGTCATATAAAAATCCAATGTAACCTTGTCTTTTATTTTAAATAGGCACCAACGAGAGGAGCTTTTAGTTAGATTAAAAGCAGATGAGGGCTTAGAAAGTTCAGTAGCTCAAAAACCAAAAGCACAGGGAGTGCTGGGAACTGCGTGGACATGCTAAGCCTGCTAGCTTAAAAAAAAAATCACAATCCTTCTCTCCACTGCCGTGTAGGAGATTAAACTAGAGTCAAATGCATCTGATTAGAGAACAGAATGGAATATCTTTTCTGGACTTTTTCTTTTTCTTATTGCCATCGTTCATTCACTGGCTGGTTCTGCAAGATGGTATAAGTGATGTTGACTTGGGGAAAGAAATCACTTTACTCCTCTCTATCTGCCTGTTGAATTTCTGTTGGCAGAGTGTCCCATGTAGTGCCTGTTTCCCTGTCAGAGACCTGAGAATTTTCCTCTGCCCTTTATCTCCTCCCCCCAGCCCCGCCCCTTTATACCTTTGGAATTGCATCACCACCATCAACTTTCTGACCAATGGCTGGTGGGCAGGACTCCTTTTGCCGTCAATCACTGCCACAGTATGAGACATACATTCCCCTCCACTCTTCAGGGGCTGAACATACTGCTTCCAAAGTGCTCCTTAGCTTCCTTCTAGCTCAAGGAGTGAGAGATTTGGACAGGGATTTTAACACACAAGTTGTACTGCTTTAACCCCCCCTCCCCCAAGTGTGGAGAGTTGTACTGGTATAAATATGCTTATATTAGCATAGCTTGTTTTCCTACAAAAAGGGGAATAAGCTATATCGGTATAAGGCACCTTTGTACTGGACTAGCTGCACCCACATTAGGGGTTATACAGATGTAACTGTTTTGGTTTAAAAAAGATCATGCCCCTAACCAAAACAGTTGTGCCAGTCCAAAACCTCTGTTTTCCAGGCCTATGCCCACGTCTCCTACATCACAGTATCAAGAATTGGTACTGGCAAAAACTAATTTGTTTACATTTACAATTCATTTTTTGCTTTTAAATTATGAGTAATTTTCTGCTTTATTCTGTGGCAAATATATAAACAACCCCTCAAAAATATTTAACCAAAATGCTTCGTTGGCACCTAAAACTTTGTGTCAAGTTTTTGGCAGCATTCAGAGCAAAGACTGGGATGGAAAGAGTCCAGAGAAGTTGGAGGTTTCATAAAATGTTCTAAAGTTTGAGGAAGGTTTGGGAAGTTTGGTTGGGGGGGGCGGGGGGGGAAGAGTTAAAACACTTAAATACTTTTTGTGAAAAATGTCTTTCATCGTTTAACCTCAAAATGTAAATGTGAGTCTGCTAAATTCCGGGACCCACAGAGTTACAAAGAGTATGGCTATGCAGTCCATGGGAGCAAGCCTTCCAGCATGGGTTGACACACTTGGGGCTAGCAAGGCTCCCTCAAGTACTCTAAAAATAGGTGTGTAGACTACCCTTTGAAGTGGGGGCTCGGGTTCTGAAGCCTAGGGAGGGGGACAGGCTTCAGAGTCCAAGCTCCAGCCTGAGATGCAACTTCAAAGCACTGTCTCTACAGCTATTTTAGAGCACTAGTTCAAGTCCTGCTAGCCCAAATCGATTGATACTGGCTGGGAGGCTCACTTCCAGGGGTTGTGTAGATGTACCCAGAACATTCTGGGCCCTACAGTCTGTGATATGCTCAAAGGTTGTGAATTATTTCCACGTTCTCTGGACCTGATTCTCTGTTAAGCAGTCATTTACAGGAGTGAAAAGTGAGTGTAAAACACCACCAGATTAGAATGGTAACACTTACATCCACTTAGCACAGGTATAAATAACTACTCGATGTGCCAAGGACCTTTCCCTCTGATGCACAGTTATCTGTCAGTCTCTCTCTATCTTCACTGACTGCTTTCAAAGACCGCTTTTGTCTGCAAGGTAAGCACAGGTTCATAAAGGCATCAGACCCTTGAGCTTCCAGACAAGGAATTTGGCAGGCCTAAAAAACCCACAGAGCAAAAAATACAGGGAATGATGGGAAATCAACAGGAAACAATTCTTGCTCATTAAAGGGTTCAGGCTTCTTCTGAATGTTAGCTATCAGGGGCCTGTCTGATAGCACAAAGCACCTATGTGAAAGAGGAAATGGCTGTTAACTTAGCAGAGTAAGGCAGAAAACCAGTGCCAGCAAAAGGTGATAATAGGTGAGAATGTATGATTGGATAGGTCAGTGTTGGGCATGCTAAAAATACCTTATATGGATAGGGCTATTTACACACATAAGGGAGATTTGATGACCGTTTGGTCCAATTCTACATTTTCTCACTCAGGCAAAATTTCCATGAAAGTTGATGGCCTGAGTAATGAATGACTGCATGACTGAGAGTAATATAACCTCCAGAGTGACACACAGTCCGTAGGAAGAAAAGGAGTACTTGTGGCACCATAGAGACTAACAAATTTATTTGAGCATAAGCTTTCGTGAGCTACAGCTCACTTCATCAGATGCACACAGTGGAAAATACAGTGGGGAGATTTATTTATAAAGAGGACATGAAACAATGGGTATTACCATACACACTGTAACGAGAGTGATCAGGTAAGGTGAGCTATTACCAGCAGGAGAGCGGTGAGGGCGGGAGGGGAACCTTTTGTAGTGATAATCAAGGTGGGCCATTTCCAGCAGTTGACAAGAATGTCTGAGGAACTGTGGGGGGTGGGGGAATAGTTTTACTTTGTGTAATGACACATCCACTCCCAGTCTCTATTCAAGCCTAAGTTAATTGTGTCCAGTTTTCAAATTAATTCCAATTCAGCAGTCTCTCCTTGGAGTCTGTTTTTGATTTTTTTTGTTGAAGAATTGCCACTTTTAGGTCTGTAATCGAGTGACCAAAGAGATTGAAGTGTTCTCCAACTGTTTTTTGAATGTTTTAATTCTTGATGTCTGATTTGTGTCCATTTATTCTTTTACATAGCGACTGTCCAGTTTGGCCAATGTACATGACAGTGGGGCATTGCTGGCACATGATGGCATGTATCACATTGGTTAGATGTGCAGGTGAATGAGCCTCTGATAGTGTGGCTGATGTGATTAGACCCTATGATGGTGTCCCCTGAATAGATATGTGGACACAGTTGGCAATGGGCTTTGTTGCAAGGATAGGTTCCTGGTTTAGTGGTTTTGTTGTGTGGTTTGTGGTTGCTGGTGAGTATTTGCTTCAGGTTGGGGAGCTGTCTGTAAGCAAGGACTGGCCTGTCTCCCAAGATCTGTGAGAGTGATGGGTCGTCCTTCAGGATAGGTTGTAGATCCTTGATGATGTGTTGGAGAGGTTTCAGTTGGGGACTGAAGGTGATGGCTAGTGGCATTCGTAGTCTGTAGGGTATGTTCAGATTGTGCAGGATATAAGCACTTTATAAAAGTAAGTCTCTGGCCCACTCATGGTTGCCAAGTTAACTCTCCAAATGTAAGTCATGTGTAACTGATGCAGCAATGAATGACGGAGTCTGCCGATAGCATGAAACAATGGCTCTGGGAGGGGTGAACTCTCTTGCTCTAGTAGACTCAATGGAGATAGACTAACTTAGATCTTACGCAGATAAGAACACTGGTGTGGTGATGGACTGGTAAAACTGTGATATTGGAGAGAACGTGACCAGTCATCAAACAGCTGACAGTAGTTCATTTGTGCACTTGTGGTCCCATTTGAACTCCTTGGCACAAAGAATTGGGTTATCCCTTCCTTTTGGATTGTGGGAAATCTCTGTTATGGAAGGATTCCAATGTAAAAGTTGGTTAAGGGATTTCCTTACAATGTTTGAAGAGTAGATGTGATATTACAGGCACTAAATGTAGCCAGCCAATTGCATTATCAGTATGGCTAACCCCAAGCATTCAAAGCTCATAAGTCAGGCCTAAAAAACGGTGAGATTTTTAAAAAAATGTAGGCATGATGAGGTGTATAAACCCCACATTAGAACTGAAGGGGTTAAGGAGCAGTGCTGGACCCAGGTGACTCTACCCCTGCACCTACAGAGCCTGCTCCAACTGGAGCAGGAGCTTAAAAGAGAACCAGACTGCCCACAGCTGAGCTGACAGGGTAGGGGCACAGGCCTGTTCTGACAGCTCCTGAGCAAGGCTGCTATAGATGCCATCACTGCAAGGAAGGGGCTAGCACTAAGCCAGCTATGCTGAGCGTTTCGTTGTTTGTTGTTGCTATCTTATGTTAGACTTGGAGATGTTGGGGGGAGGCCAGTGGCCCAGGGAAACAGCCTGAAAGCACTCCAGCATGCTTGATATTGTTGCCTCTCTTCCACCTCTTGTCTCTGCTGTAAGGAAGGGATAGAGATGTGGAGAGCCTCAAGGCAAGGGCGAGTCTCCTGCAGGAGAGGGCTGAAGACCTTCCCTTTGTGAGGGCATGGGACCGTATATATTCCTCTAGACTCTCCTTTTCTGGAAGGGGATGATTATTAATCAGTGACCACCAATTTGCAGTGCGATAGTTGCAGGCAAGGGGCACTGGAGGTGGCAGGGAGAAATGTCGAGGCCTGGCAACCTAACCACTAGGAAAAGTCACCAGTAAGCCCAGGGCCTCACCCCGTCATGGTGGGATTCTTTTTATTTGCCTTCTGGTTTCTGAACCTTTAGGGTGCACTCACTTCATATTTTCAAGCTTTTCTGTGCATCCATGAGAGTTAGAAACACTTTTTAAAATGAAATTTGACAGTCTCATACAATCTCTTGATTTCAGTTACTGGGCCTTTAAGAAAAATGCTAATGTATTGTATGACTCATGATGTAATTGTGAGAGTTGGCAACACTGCATAGCTACGAAACTAGGTAGAAGCCAGTTTGAACTAGTTAGAGGACTAGTTAGAGGACAACATTGCCCAATTGCTTTTTTAAAAATCTGTAATGAAAAGCCACACATGAATTTAAAAGATGTGGCCCCTTTTTCCCTTGTAATGATTCAAGAGAGAAGATCAATTTTCTGCATCCAAATTTAGGCCTTGTTACTGCAGTGACAGGTTTCAGAGTAACAGCCGTGTTAGTCTGTATTCGCAAAAAGAAAAGGAGTACTTGTGGCACCTTAGAGACTAACCAATTTATTTGAGCATAAGCTTTCGTGAGCTACAGCTCACTTCATCAGATGCATACTGTGGAAAGTGTAGAAGATCTTTTTATACACATAAAGCATGAAAAAATACCTCCTCCCACCCCACTCTCCTGCTGGTAATGGCTTATCTAAAGTGATCACTCTCCTTACAATGTGTATGATAATCAAGGTGGGCCATTTCCAGCACAAATCCAGGGTTTAACAAGAACGTCTGAGGAGGGGGGGGGTCCATTTATTCTTTTACATAGAAACTGTCCAGTTTGACCAATGTACATGGCAGAGGGGCATTGCTGGCACATGATGGCATATATCACATTGGTGGATGTTCACCTGCACATCCACCATTGGTCAAACTGGACAGTCTCTACGTAAAAGAATAAATGGACACAAATCAGATGTCAAGAATTATAACATTCATAAACCAGTCGGAGAACACTTCAATCTCTCTGGTCACGCGATTACAGACATGAAAGTTGCTATATTACAACAAAAAAACTTCAAATCCAGACTCCAGCGAGAAACTGTTGAATTGGAATTCATTTGCAAATTGGATACAGTTAACTTAGGCTTGAATAGAGACTGGGAGTGGCTAAGTCATTATGCAAGGTAACCTATTTCCCCTTGTTTTTTCCTGCCCCCCCCCCCAGACGTTCTTGTTAAACCCTGGATTTGTGCTGGAAATGGCCCACCTTGATTATCATACACATTGTAAGGAGAGTGATCACTTTAGATAAGCTATTACCAGCAGGAGAGTGGGGTGGGAGGAGGTATTTTTTCATGCTTTATGTGTATAAAAAGATCTTCTACACTTTCCACAGTATGCATCCGATGAAGTGAGCTGTAGCTCACGAAAGCTTATGCTCAAATAAATTGGTTAGTCTCTAAGGTGCCACAAGTACTCCTTTTCTTGTTACTGCAGTGAGATACACAATGAGATAGACTCCTGCCTTCCCATGGAGCCCAGTTGATTTTAATAGGGCTTTGCATTGGTAAAGGGGTTTACCTGCATGTGTCTTGTTGCAGAATCAGGGCCTTGAAAGCTATGGTGATAGGCACTTTAGACAGACATACTATGCCTCACTACAGTTTATTCATTAAACTGTAATTAAGGAAGACTTTAGAAATTCTGAATATCCTGACTGGCTTATATTGACATCCTACCCCCGCATATAATGTTCAATACATTCCCCAAGTCTAATTTGCACTCCTTTCTTCATGATATTCCATATTGGTAATCAGGCCCTCAGTCAAATGCATTTCTAGGGGATTATTACATATATGACACTGTTGAAGTCCTTGGGATCCATCTGAGACATGCAGCAGGCGTAGTCACCTGGAACTCACCTTTTACCTCTAATTGCTTGATTATTCTTTGCTAACCTTTTCTTGAGTGTGAGTTACACTTTACAAAGAGAACACACTGAATTGTTTTAATAATTAAACAGTAACGTAGTAACCTACCCAGCTCCAGCAACGCTAAACATTTAATAGTTAAACCTTTAATAGCTAAGCCACTTCAGCTAGATTCCCCTGTTTGTCACCTTCCTGCAGCATAATGAGGCTTTTTGGCCATTAAGGGAAGCATAAATCTCTTGCATTAGGTTTATAGCTGGCCAGTGCCATGACAGCGGATTCAGACATAATTCCAAATGAATGTTTCCAAGTGGGAACTTGAGTCATACTCAAATGATTTTACCTCTGTTTTTGTTTTTTGGCCCAATGGTTCTTAATTCCTTTAGTATTTATTACTGCAATAAACTTAATCCTGAGTAGTCATGCAGCATTAGTAGTGGAGCAATAAACACTTCTCCAGTGTTTCCATTGCAAATCAGCAGTAATTGGAGCTGCTGTTGCCTCATGGAAAACTTTTGAAAGAAATATTCCATGTGAAGACAGTTTTGCATTTCTGTCAATTTATTCTTTGTGTTTTCTGTCACCATGTAATGCTCTGTTCTTTCACTTCACTGCAGGCTGAGTTCTCAGAGCTGAACCTGGCTGCTTACGTTACTGGTGGCTGCATGGTGGACATGCAGGTCATGAGGAATGGCACCAAGGTAGTAAGGTGAGAAAGTCTGACTTTCTTTGCATATCTTTCTTTTTAGAGAGATGTGAGAGCAAGAAGGATGAGCCAGGTGCCTGGCCACAGCCCACTGAGGTCAATGGACAGGCTCCCATTGGCTTTGATGGGCTTTGGATCAGGGCCCAAATGTACATTACTTCCTAGTTTTGTTGTTTTCTATCCTCACTTTTCCCCACCCATTAATTTAGGCAGAAACGTCCCATTCTCATAATCTTTTGTACTTCAGGTCTGATGGTACTGCCAATGGGCAATGGTCTTCATTTCACCTTTCCCTCTCGTATTTTCCTGCTGACTCACTTCGACTGTAAATACTGCCTTGCACGCACAGCCAGCCCCATATATGTTCCACTTTGATGGGGACAGTCTGCTTGAATATCTGCAGGTCTGGTGGCTGCAGAATACTTCTGTGTATGTCCTCTACTAACCTGTCTGCTTCTCAGCACCATCTTCCTTAGGGAAGATTTTCCTCTTCAACATTGCCTTCTGCGCTGCCTCAGGGCAGGATGCCACCTCTCAGGCTGTTGGAGATTTCTGTAGTTGTTAGCATTTCAGAATAACCACCTTGCATCAACCACAGTCTACTGCAGGCAAAGACACATCCCGTAGTGTTGCTCTCTGTTCATCCTGGCCATCTATCCATTTCATGAGTTAGACAGCATTAGTCCACTTCTTTCTGGTACTGAGGTGCCCAGAATATCAATATGGTATGTTAGGTGAAATCTGACCTAAGTCATATATAGAGCAATGATCACCTCTTTGTTTCATGATGTGAATGACATTGTATATGCTGCCCCCAAATCACGTTTTTCCCCAAGTTCACTTCATAGTTTGTTCTGTCATTACCATTTTTCAAATTTTATTTTGTTTTCTTTACCCTTACATTTGTTCAGGTTGGAAATTTAATTGTCTTCTTCCCTACCCATTTTTATAACCACTGTAAGTTGCTCAATGAGTTGTATGACAGACCCAAATACCGTATCTTAAGTAGATGCTCTCTACCGTATTCTTCTACAGCATTAATATGGATGTTAAAATCGATCAGATCTCACACTGATGATCACTGGAACATCCCACTAGACATATCCCACAAACTTGATACACCTCTGTTGAGCTTTGTTTATAGTTCTCCAGCCATTTTTCAGTGATTGTGACCATGCTTGTATCTATGCAAATTTCCAGTGATTTTTCCATGTAAGATTTCGTGAGTCTGTGTTAAATATTTAAAATTCAGATCTATGACAACCATTGTGTTCACTTGTCCCACTAATTTTTGCCTCCCAATGCACAAATTATTTCCATAGAATCATAGAATATCAGGGTTGGAAGGGACCTCAGGAGGTCATCTAGTCCAACCCCCTGCTAAAAGCAGGACCAATCCCCAATTAAATCATCCCAGCCAGGGCTTTGTCAAGCCTGACCTTAAAAACTTCTAAGGAAGGAGATTCTACCACCTCCCTAGGTAACGCATTCCAGTGTTTCACCACCCTCCTAGTGAAAAAGTTTTTCCTAATATCCAACCTAAACCTCCCCCACTGCAACTTGAGACCATTACTCCTTGTCCTGTCCTCTTCTACCACTGAGAATAGTCTAGAACCATCCTCTCTGGAACCACCTCTCAGGTAGTTGAAAGCAGCTATCAAATCCCCCCTCATTCTTCTCTTCTGCAGACTAAACAATCTCAGTTCCCTCAGCCTCTCCTCATAAGTCATGTGTTCCAGACCCCTAATCATTTTTGTTGCCCTTCGCTGGACTCTCTCCAATTTATCCACATCCTTCTTGTAGTGTGGGGCCCAAAACTGGACACAGTACTCCAGATGAGGCCTCACCAATGTCGAATAGAGGGGAACGATCACGTCCCTCGATCTGCTCGCTGTGCCCCTACTTATACATCCCAAAATGCCATTGGCCTTCTTGGCAACAAGGGCACACTGCTGACTCATATCCAGCTTCTCGTCCACTGTCACCCCTAGGTCCTTTTCCGCAGAACTGCTGCCTAGCCATTCGGTCCCTAGTCTGTAGCTGTGCATTGGGTTCTTCCGTCCTAACTGCAGGACCCTGCACTTATCCTTATTGAACCTCATCAGATTTCTTTTGGCCCAATCCTCCAATTTGTCTAGGGCCTTCTGTATCCTATCCCTGCCCTCCAGCGTATCTACCACTCCTCCCAGTTTAGTATCATCCGCAAATTTGCTGAGAGTGCAATCCACACCATCCTCCAGATCATTTATGAAGATGTTGAACAAAACCGGCCCCAGGACCGACCGCTGGGGCACTCCACTTGACACCGGCTGCCAACTAGACATAGAGCCATTGATCACAACCCGTTGAGCCCGACAATCTAGCCAACTTTCTACCCACCTTATAGTGCATTCATCCAGCCCATACTTCTTTAACTTGCTGACAAAAATACTGTGGGAGACCATGTCAAAAGCTTTGCTAAAGTCAAGAAACAATACATCCACTGCTTTCCCTTCATCCACAGAACCAGTAATCTCATCATAGAAGGCGATTAGATTAGTCAGGCATGACCTTCCCTTGGTGAGTCCATGCTGACTGTTCCTGATCACTTTCCTCTCATGTAAGTGCTTCAGGATTGATTCTTTGAGGACCTGCTCCATGATTTTTCCGGGGACTGAGGTGAGGCTTACTGGCCTGTAGTTCCCAGGATCCTCCTTCTTCCCTTTTTTAAAGATTGGCACTACATTAGCCTTTTTCCAGTCATCCGGGACTTCCCCCGTTCGCCACGAGTTTTCAAAGATAATGGCCAATGGCTCTGCAATCACAGCCGCCAATTCCTTTAGCACTCTCGGATGCAACTCGTCCGGCCCCATGGACTTGTGCACGTCCAGCTTTTCTAAATAGTGCCTAACCACCTCTTTCTCCACAGAGGGCTGGCCATCTATTCCCCATGTTGTGATGCCCAGCGCAGCAGTCTGGGAGCTGACCTTGTTAGTGAAGACAGAGGCAAAAAAAGCATTGAGTACATTAGCTTTTTCCACATCCTCTGTCACTAGGTTGCCTCCCTCATTCATTAAGGGGCCCACACTTTCCTTGGATTTCTTCTTGTTGCCAACATACCTGAAGAAACCCTTCTTGTTACTCTTGACATCTCTCGCTAGCTGCAGCTCCAGGTGCGATTTGGCCCTCCTGATTTCATTCCTACATGCCCGAGCAATATTTTTATACTCTTCCCTGGTCATATGTCCAACCTTCCACTTCCTGTAAGCTTCTTTTTTATGTTTAAGATCTGCTAGGATTTCACGTTAAGCCAAGCTGGTCGCTTGCCATATTTACTATTCTTTCGACACATTGGGATGGTTTGTCCCTGTAACCTCAACAGGGATTCCTTGAAATACAGACAGCTCTCCTGGACTCCTTTCCCCTTCATGTTAGTCCCCCAGGGGATCCTACCCATCCGTTCCCTGAGGGAGTCGAAGTCTTCTTTCCTGAAGTCCAGGGTCCGTATCCTGCTGCTTACCTTTCTTCCCTGTGTCAGGATCCTGAACTCAACCAACTCATGGTCACTGCCTCCCAGATTCCCATCCACTTTTGCTTCCCCTACTAATTCTTCCTGGTTTGTGAGCAGCAGGTCAAGAAAAGCTCCCCCCCCAGTTGGCTCCTCTAGCACTTGCACCAGGAAATTGTCCCCTACGTCCCCCCCTTCCATGCTATGTGAATCCAAACCACTGGTGCATCCATCAGCTGGTGGTCAGTGCCAGTCTACTCCTTTGTTCACTCACACACAAAACTGGAATGCTCTCCAAGAAGATCACCTGTATTGATCCCATTTTCTTTTCTCTTCCCATGCCCTTCCCATGGTCTATCAAAACTTTCCTTCATTTATTAAACTGTTACTGGCAATAAAACTTTGTGTCTGAAAAAGGGGGTGTCTTTTGTTTGGGGTGAGTGAGTTGTCTGTATTATTGGGTGTCTTTCTGGATGGGTGTTTATATATGAGAAAGAGTATGTGTGTATCTGGCTGTGGCAGTGGTGTGTACGCGTCTTTGTGTTTGTCCTTGTGTGCTTGTAGATGTGGATATTTGTATGGTGGGGGTGACTTGGTGGGTGGGTGGGTGGGTGGGAATCTGTATGGGTGCCTTGCATAAGTGGATCTGGTCATGTGTTATATCTATTTGGACGTATCTCAGCTTTGACATACTAGTGCACACATGCAGCATTTGTTCACCATATGTGCTGGTATGGCCCCCTGCTTAGCTCACTTGGGACCATAGAACAGCTGTCTTATATTACCACCCTTGGAGCAGGTTAGAAGACACAGAGAATGAAAAAGAAATTCTCTCTCACTTTGGGAAGCTAAGAAAGGAGAACACTCATACGTCTTGTGGAAAGACTCTTCCCTCCCTCCAGCCTTGGTCAGAAGAGAATTCCCACACTATTCAAATTCTTCTGTGTGGGGCTGGAGAACAGATTTGTAGGAAATCACTAGGTTTATCATACTGTGTATCACTGGGAACTCTCATTCTTTGTCTTATCCCATAGATGCTCTCCAACCCTCATGCCTACCAAAAGTCAAGCTAAGAGAAGAGGAGAAAACATTGGACAATGTTCGGTGTTATTTTTCCGGATGACGCATACAGCTGTCACACTTCACTCATTCACTCCAAACCTGCCTCTCCTACCTTCCTCCCCACGCTCTTCCCCTCTGTCTTGTCCTCCTCACACCAATCCCTCCCTTTGTCTTTCCATTTAGCTAATACCCTACTCATGACAACCTGCCCAAAAAATTAAAATCAATAGTATTGTGGCACTAACATAACACTTGCCACCATCACACTGTTCACTTTGCATGTGTGTTATGCTCCATTCCCTTACCTTTTTGTCTGTCATGTCTCCTATCTGTGTTTATACAGTGTCTAGCACAATGGGGCCCTGTTCTTGGTTGGTCTTTAGGCACTCCCATAATAACCTCATAATTTATACTGCTCATAAACATGAAAATATATATACGTGCCAATTGTGTGTGTGCACACATACTGCACAGCCATGGACACAGACACAGGCATGCACATACTTCAGTTTCCTGACACACATGCAACTTGTCTCTTGTGCACGTGCAACTCACCTTCTCCTCCCTCATGCACATGTTTCTCCAAGCCACAAGAGCACATATGTTATATACCCATAAATCCACCCATGCCACAGACAGTCTCACCCAGGCACAATCCTCATGCATGTATACACACAGCTCCCTAATGAAGATAATTTGATACTCATTGTGGTTGAGTTATTCTACTCACAGCCAGAGTAAACCCCTAAAGAAGATGGGAAGGATTGACAGATCTGTAATATTGTGGGAATAAATTAGGGAGGTTCTAAGTTAATGCTCTCTGCAAACATTGAGGAGCACAGAATTCCTCAGAAGAAACATGAGTAATTTCTACTTCTAAAATACCCAAACCACAGTACAGCAAGCTTCTGCTTAAGCAATTGCTTATGTTCACTCAAGGAATGGAAGGTCTGAGGCGGCCCGGAGAACCTGAAAAGAGTTACAAGTTCAAGGCCGCAGAGTGGAGAAAATGTTGATTGAACAAAAACAAAGCAAGAGATTATTTTTTCCTGGGCAAGGGGATTGTTTGGGGGCGTGGTACAGATGAACCATTTAAGTCTCAGGTAGGGTGACCAGATAGCAAATGTGAACAATTGGGACACTTTTTGGGGGGATCAGAGTAACAGCCGTGTTAGTCTATATTCGCAAAAAGAAAAGGTGCCACAAGTACTCCTTTTCTTTTTGGGGGGAGGGGATGGGAGGAAGTATAGTTGCATGTATAAGACAAAGCCCCTAATGTCAGGACAGTCCTGATAATATCACAGGTAATGTGAAATTATCCCATGGATGAATAGTTCTGGAGGTCATATTTTGTTCACTACTTTTTTTCCCCTCACACCTCACTAAATCTAAGTTAATTATTAACCAGGCTTTACAGAAGCAGTCAGAACACTCCAAGCTGGCAAGATATAGTGCTAGTGCTAAATTTTTAATGTCCTGAATGCCTGGAAATCCCCCAAACGGGACATAGGAAGCAATGGTACCTCACTAATATGCACATTTAGGATCCCCCACCCCCGAAAAAGCAATGGCCGCTCCATGCTCCTCTTCAAAGGAATGGTAACGGAGTGCTGCAGTAAGGGTTTGAATTACTAATTTAAAACAGTCAATGCACTGTCATGTATGTACTAGTAGATTATGAATAAATAAAAATAACCTACACTTCGTATTAATAAACAAAACATTTTCTGGTATATTATCTTCACATTTTAAATTGTGTTAATTGAATTCTTCCCTAGTTAGTTAAATTCAGTTATTTGCAATGGGTCTCCCAGTCATTCATATGGAATAGATAGGGTCTATTGCATGCTTAACTCAAACCCCTTTTTTATTGTTTTTGGGGCCTACAATTTAGGACAGTCTATTCGTCCCTATGCCAATTGATTAGAACTGCACAAGTAAATAACTGTGGCGCTCTTTTCTGAAAAAGAAGCCCTGTTTAACGGGAAGGTACAATATTACTTAAAGCTCTATCCCTATCCCTTCCCTCAGACAAAATTAAATACATAATTTTGTACGCAGAGTTGTCAATTGGGGAGAGCGGGGAGTGGCAGTAAGTGGACCTTCATGCCGTTTTGGATTCTGCCACTAGCTTGTGACATCTTGGGTAAGTCACTTCAGCTAAGAATGTTAAACTTGGGCAGCTGAAGTAAGGTGGCCTGATTTTTAGAGACACGGGGCTCCCACAAACGACAGGCAGTTCAATGAGGACTAGGGGCATGTCTGCACTACATCTGGGAGTGAGCCTCACAGCCCCGGTCCACATACTCCCACTAGTGCTCTAGAAATAGGTATGCAGACATTGCTTGGATGTTGCAGCTCGGGCTCTTGAGCCCACATCCCTCACCCTCTCCCCAGGCTTCAGAGCCTGAATTCCAGCCCGAGCCTCCATGTCCACACAGATATTTATAGAGCCCTGATAACACAGTCTGTGGATCTGGGCTGGGTGGCTTGCTCCCAGATGCAATGGAGACATGCCCACAGGATTCTCAGTACCTCTAAAAATCTGGTCACTTATCTAGCAGCCTGAATATGGATTCAGATGCCTAACTATTGAGTTACCGACATTTGAAAATGTTTGCTTTAATTTCTCTGTACCTCTGTTTCTCCATATAACATTCACTCTGAGAGCTCTTCCTTGCACACGTCTCCAAAAATTCAGAAAGAAAGAGAGTAACCATATTATGGCTTATGTAGTCTCTAATGAACTCTTTCCCACGTTACCCAAGTACCATACTTATTGCAACACTCCGGATGCCTCTGTTCAGTAGGACCAGCAACAGAACAAGTGGATGTGATGTGGGATATTAGCATAATGCCTTGTCAGAGCAGTGTGGGGAGATTCTGCAGTGCACCTGCCCTGCCTGCATAACAATTGCAGCATCAGTCCTGTGATGATATGCAGCACCAAAACTTTCCCAGTTAAATGTTAAATAAATAATATTGTGCAATTTGATGAGCGGCTTCATAGCTATAGAGGACCTTTCATTCCAAAAGATCACTAACCACCTTGGAAACAGGCATTGCTTCCCCAGTGAAATGCAGCCACCTCTGACTGGAGCATACCAGCTCATAGCTGCAATATCCATGCCCAGGACCGCAGTTATTAAAGTGATGTCTGAAAGACCCACACACAGTAAACTGCCTGGGACTTAATTTGTCTGTCTCAGAAGGATGAAGGGCTGAGTCACCCCTGTTGGGATTAGACCTAATGGGCCTGATTTTTATTTCTGCTAAGGCCCCCGTACACTGCACTCTGGCAGCCTAAAGAGATCGTAAACTGTTAGGGTTACACCCACTTTGAGTCCCTTTACGCTGCCAGCACAGGATGAAAGGGCCTCCGTGGAAATGAGAATCAGGCCCAGGGAGCCTACTGTATATTTCTAACTTGATGCTTAAAACTCCCAAGCCTGCCCTCTCTCTCTGCATTAGATAAAATTCAGGGCTGTGTTTGCCACCCAGGCCTAGTGAGCCTGCAGTTTTTGCCTCTGGCAGATGTGGGGGGGGGGGGGGAGCAGAGGTACACTGAAATCCAGGAGTGTTTTCTGTCACAGGGAAAAGCAGCTTCTGTGGGAGTGTTTCAGATTTTTAAAGATATGGATTAAATATATGTCGGATTTCTCCCCTCTTTCTGCCTCTCTAGTTGGCTCCTTCAGGTAGAGGCATCATTTTGGCACTCTAGTTCTTCTGCCGCCAGCTAGTGATATGAACATCCAGGACAAGGCCCATCTCTTTGTGTGTTTGTATGGTGCCCTCCACAATAGTGTCTTGGTCTGTGAGTTGGGCCCCCTGAGGCACTGCCATCTTACAAATAATAAATGACTAACTGTAAGAGGTTTAGGTACTGCAGTGAGGAGAGTCATAGGTACCTAAATAGATTGATACAAACAGATCATGCTTGAGAAAAGGAGTGGGTTAGTTCCACTGGATCAAAATGAGACAGAATTGGCCACTGGCAAACAGAGAGACTGAAAGTGAAGAGAAGTGGAACCAGCCATGCTGAAAAAAATGGCTGTTGGGAAGGAAATCCTACGGGGTGAGCACAGGTCTCTTGCAGGGAGAGGGGTTAGTACTACAGATTTTGCTTGCAATTCAGCCGTTTTGTCTAACAATGTGCATGCTTCACTCTGCTAGCTGGCTGAAATGACGCTGTCAATCACAACTGTGGAGAGGCCAATGAATGTTCTGTTTCTTCAATACAAGCCCATTCGTCTCTTTAATTAATTGTGACTGTTCTGTTGATTCTGGCTGATTTAGCATTTGCATGTGTTCTAGTGACAGAGCTGGAGCCTGTTGCATCACAATCCTAAATCCATTGTGCCCTAAAAATCTGTTTCTCCACGACATGCTTTTGCACCATGATCTATGATATGATCTCACGGATAGGAAACTGCCACTTCCACGTACAACTCACCATGCTGGGGGCAGGCCTTTTCCTGCTGTTCAGCATCTGCTCGCTCCAAGAGGCAAGTATATTCCTGCTGTACAAGGGTTGCCAGCTCTGGGATGTGAATGCTTTAATTCCACATGTGGATGACCACCTGTCTCAAGTGGATGTTTTCCTGTCACATAGGGCCCCACCCACGCAACAAAGGGGATAGTCTACCACACAGAGGCTGTCCCCTGAAAGAGGTGTTTCGTTTCCTGTCCTATGACGATATTTTCTTGCCACACATTAGCTGCTCACTGCTAGGCAATCAGTATTTTTTGTCGCCCAGAGACTGCTCACTGCTAGGGGGTGGGTTCTTTCTGCCATTGTTCTGCAAAGGATACATGAAAGTAGTTTGAGAGAGCTAGTAGGTATGTGTCGATCCAAGAGGTTCTCTAATAGGAAACTCAGTGTTCACCTCTGACATCTTCCAGAAATCTTGTTTCACAGAAGAACCCTTGTTGGTGCCTCTTCATCATTTGGCTAAATTCCACGCACGTTTTAGGAAAATGTCCTGTCTTTTTTAAAGCCAAACTGGGAATCCCTGCAAAGGAAGGAAAGTTTAGGAGGATGAAGAAACTGATCTGGAGAATGTAGTCTCCCAAAAGCCAGACGGAAAAATAATATATGTAGCGTATAGTTTTTCCATGATCTACACAATGTACTGTATTATAACAGTACAATATGTGCCATATATTTAACACAAAGTGTACAGAATAAATGTATTTCAAATTAAATAAATTTGGCTGACTATTTTAAATAGATGTCATGCTGGTATATTTCAAAGCGAATGTAACTTTTTAAATATGTATTTAAAGAAAAAACAACCCGCCCTCTCTCCCCAGCAAACTGCTACCCTCACCTAAGCACTCAGCAACCCAGGGAAGTCAGTGGGTTAGAATAAGGTGTAAATCAGGGTAGAATTTAGCAGCCTGTACTTACATATTTAACAATCTAGCATGTGCAACACACTTTTTTATAAACCCTAGTAACTAGTCCCACAAGAGAGGTGATTGCCTTATTCTTCCACCATCGTCCCCACCCCACCCCCCCCTTTTTTTTTAGCAGAAGCAGAATGGGGAGGTTAGGGTTTTCTTTGGTTGCATCCATTCCAGTTGCTGCTGTTAAACAGCTGCTTGGAGGGACTGTTTCTCTCATCGGGGTTTAGTTATATCCCGGATGAATAATGTCCCTCTTCACCTCTCCAGCAGCTGGCATCCAGCTGACGTGTGAGTGGGATGCTGACAGCTATTGGGAAAACATTTGGAGTGGAGGCAGCTGCCAGAAAGCAGAAGTCACTGTTACCAGACAAGGGTGGGGAACAATTTAGAGATTAAAACCCCTCCCTGGCCCTTTCACATTTACGCGTATTCCTTCTGCTAAGAAATTTGAGGCCAAGGTCTGAGTTATCATTCATTAGCTAAATCGTAAACTGAATGAAAAAGCTAGTTAAAGTATTTAAGTTTGGTCACTTTTTTGCTTCTATTCATCTCTTTTCTTCATGGGTTTTTATTAAGTGATGTTTCAGAGGAAAATTGAATGTTGGAAATGATGGGGCAAAGTCTGCTTTGTTCTACAGGTATAGTTGTGGAAAGAGTAGATTTTGATCAGTAAATGTCACTAAACATTGATTTCACGGTACACACACAAAGCAAGAAAAAATATTTCCATCAATGATGACCAAAACCTACAGATAGGTAAAGTAAGAAAAATGCTGCTTAAGAACTCATTAGAGTTTGTTTAAGGATATTCACTTTGTGTATTTGGACATGTGTTGTTGACAATTTGTGCTTGTAATGGTTATAAATAGGGCCCTACCAAATTCACGATCCATTTTGGTGAATTTCATAGTCATAGGCTTTTAAAAATCATAAATTTCATGATTTCAGATATTTAAATCTGAAATGTCACAGTGTTGTAGCTCTAGGAGTTCTGACCCAAAATGGAGTTCTAGGGGAGGTTGCAAGGTTACTGTAGGGAGGTCACAGTATTGCCACCCTTACTTCAGCACTGCTGCTGGCGGAGGTGCTGCCTTCAGAGCTGGGCTCTCAGTCAGCAGCTGCCGCTCTCAAGGTAATGTTGCTGCCAGCAGCAGCGCAGAAGGATGGCATGGTGTGGTATTGCCACCCTTACCTCTGAGCTGCTGCCTTCAGAGCTGGGCCCTCGGCCAGCAGCCGACACTCTCCGGCCGCCCAGGTCTGAAGGCAGCAGCACATGAGTAAGGGTGGCTTGGTATGGCATTGCCACCCTTACTTCAGCACTGCTGCTGGTGGGGTGCTGCATTCAGAGTTGGGTGTCCTGACAGCATCGACCGCTCTCTGGCCACCCAGCACAGAAGCAAGGGTGGCAATACTGTGACTCCCCTATGATAGCCTTCCATCCTCTGTGCAACTCCCTTTTGGTTCGGGTCCCCAAGTTTGAGAAATGCTGGTCTCCCCCACAAAATCCTAAAATATGTATAGAATAGGGTAAAATTACACAAAAGACCAGATTTCACAGGGGAGACCGGATTTCACGGTCTGGGACGTGTTTTTCACAGCTGTGAATTTGGTAGGGCCCTAGTTATAAAGCTTTAACATTTTGAATCTCAGTGTCTGCCATTAAATAATTGTCTGACACCCTCTCATAATTTCCCACGGCTGTGAACATTTAGAAGCTTAAAACCCATAATTTTTGTGCAACTCTGTGAAAATTTAAATGGCTAAACGTAAAAAAATGCTTGAAAATGAACTTCGATATTATCAGTTGAAATGATAAAATAATAAAAATTTAATTGTGCCACGCCTACACATATACAACCCCATTGGCTTCTGCCATTGTTGTAACAGGGACTGTTAAAATCTTCAATCTCTTTGTTGGTAACTTTTTGATCTCTACCACTTTTCCTAAAGTGTGGTTCTGTTCTGAAATGTGCTTGCAAAAAGGGCTATGTGAGGTTCTCTGTTTATTGTTCATCACTGAGTTTCATGACAAATTTATTCAGTTTACAAGTAAAAATATGGGGATGGATTTTGGAGACTGTTCTTGTATGGCTTGAGGAGCATGTAACCCAGCTTTACAACTTCCTGGTCCTTGGGCCAATAGATGTAAGTCCATTCTGAAGAAGCAACTTAGAGCAAACCTTGAGGCTGCTCTAAGTTGTGGTGGCTGCAGTGGCTCCCAGTGCTCTTACCATAATCCCCTTCTCTTGGCCACTGGACCCCTCCTGCCACCTGTGGATTTCTCTGTGCCAAAAGAATCCCCAACTGTCTAGTTAAAATAGCTACTCCCCTTCTTTACACTGTCAAATAATGCAAAGAAATGCATCCGATGAAGTAAGCTGTAGCTCACGAAAGCTTATA
The DNA here is from genome assembly GCF_965140235.1 of Caretta caretta. Classification (NCBI taxonomy): domain Eukaryota; kingdom Metazoa; phylum Chordata; order Testudines; family Cheloniidae; genus Caretta; species Caretta caretta. Next base: position 256,341,101 of record NC_134206.1, on the reverse strand, counting down.
CTCAAATAAATTTGTTAGTCTCTAAGGTGCCACAAGTCCTCCTTTTCTTTTTGCGAATTCAGACTAACACAACTGCTACTCTGAAACCTGTCAAATAATGCTTTCCAAAGATCAAGTCCCAGTCACATTACTCACATGAGTAGTCCCATTGAGTTCAGTGGGATTCTTTGCATGAGTAAGGGAAGAAGGATTTCTCCTTTCTGTAGAAAATTAAGACGTGAGGGTTTTGTTGAAATGGAAGATCTCCTATTTTACGATGCTATTTAAATTAATATAATGAGAAATGTGGGAACATACAGTAATTCTAACATTGTGAAATATATAATAATGGATGTAAAACCAAAAATAGCCAAGCTTTGTAATTGGTTGTCAGTGATGTCATAACTATATCACTAACACCCAGGTAATGCACAGACAGGATTTGGTCATATTTCATAAATGCCATTTTATATTATCTCAGGCACACCTGAGGTAGTGCATACTTTGGGGGATTATTGCACCGTTAGGTAGCTGAAGTCACTCCAGTTTTGGCCTTGTGCCTCAGAACTTTGCCTGAAGACTCCATTAATCCCCTGACAACACATAGCCTTTTGTACGTTATTGCTTAATTATACACTTTCCTTCCCTTTCTTTGAGTACTGAAAAGATAAGAGAGGCTTTGTAAGAGAATTTAGGTAAAACAGGTTGGCCACTCAGAAAACTTAAGATACTTTAATTCAGTCTTTGGTATCCAAGATGCCTTCTTGTGTGAACATGAGAAACAGAGTGCCCTGTAAGACTGAAAGAGAGACAGCCCTCCTCCTATAGAATGGTCAAAGAACTCCGTAAGCTCATCATCATGCAAAGGAAAAAACATGTCACCATAATGCAACCTTCTGTTCTTTGTGTGATTAGATGGTGAGTGCTGAAATGAATAGAAGAGATGGCCAGCTGCCCTCCTGTGTGATTCCCTCACAGTCACAAAAGAAATCTAATGATGCAGAAGTAAAGTGCTAGGTCAAACAGACCTTATTTGTGGAAGTAGATGTAATTTTTCACTGTCTGGGTGACTTTTTGAAGGGAGAGGGAAGGGATTTTAAATGGTGTTTTGGCAGCATAACGTACTCCTGAATTTTATTTTTCTAATGCTCACAAAGCTCTTTGGAGTTCTCCATGAACAACTGAAGGACCAGGAAACAAGCTAGAGTCAAGTCTATAATCAGAACTAGGAAATAGGAAATTACACCTTCCAGCAGGATTTGCTAGTGTCATTTGCTGTGTTCCAGTCCACAATGGCTGGAGAACCTAACCACTACAGTGAAATGTTACTGATCTTTTCAGTTCTGATTCTCTGCTGCTTCTTAGAGTGTTCTCCACTGTCAGAACCATTGCTGCTGCTCCTGGAGTGTTTAACTGTGAGAACAGCAGCAAAAAAATTCCCTTGATTTGTCCTTCAAATGCTTATTTATTACTTTCTCTCACACCTGTTGCCAAGACAGCTAAGTTGTGCAATTGCAAATATTGAAACATAAATTTAGGTATAGTTAAGCATGAGCCAAGAAGTTAGGATCTGGATTCAGATCTTAATTTTCCCAAAAGCCGTGGGTGTTTGGATCCATGTCTCTGAGTTGGGTCCATTGCTAAAATTAGTTTTACCATTTAGAAAAAAAGAACTGAAACACATTGGCGCAAAACAAAAAGCAGTCACTCAAATATGAACCAAAATAAATGTCTTACATGGTGGCCTCATAGTTGAGACGCTTCCAGCTTCCAAAGGTAGGAGACTTTCAACTGTGAGCCACTGCTTCCACTTTTGGGGTGCTCAGCTATTGAAACCGACAGCAAGAGCCTTCCAGCCAGTCTGAACGGCCATGATGAGCCCTAGGGTGAGAGGCAGCCACTCACTTTGAATAGCATCTGGCACAAGTGGGAAGTTACATCAGACTAGGAGAGAGCTGCAATGTGCTTGTGGTGAATTGTGCCTCTCAGGAGGTGGCCAGCTATACGCTGCACTGTTTGGAGCTTCTGGAGGTTCTAGATAACCCTAAGTAGAGAATATTACCACAGTCCAAGCCTAGAGATGACAAAGCCATGCATGCCCATTCCAAGGTCAGCATTAGAGAAGAATAAACCAAAAATATGTTTTAAAATATAATATTGCAAATCAGTTCAACCTGAACATGAAATTTTTGTGGGAGTGTTTAAATGGCAAAAGGTCTGATTCTCATTTACACTATGGTCCTGCATTCCATTCTAGTTTACAGCTACCCCCATTTGAAAGCTCTTTTACACTGGCAAAGAGGTATATAGTGTAAATGAGAATCGGACTTGCATCTTTAGATTCTGCTGAATATGGGAAAGGGCTTTTGGGGAAGCTGGGATGAGGAAGGGCTCTCTCTTCTGCCAAAAGCTGCAGCCATCTGGCCACAGTAGGGAGGAGGGTGTATGCATTCAGGAACCCTACTTCTGCCTAGGAAAGCTAGGGTACCTGCATGAAGCGTACAAGGCACAGCTACAAGTTATTGCTGGTATATTCTGAGCTGCTGTTCTGGATTTTCACATTCAGCTTTATCCGTAGCATTTTACTTTCCACTATATTTCCGAGACAGCTTCTTCCTCTGCCTATCTGCTTTCGGGCAACCTTTGTTTTGGCCAAGGAGGCCTAGATGTGGTTCTACGCAAACAAGGCCCATCAGTGCTATTCCAAAACCTGGGTTGAGGGGGTTGGTCAAGAACTGAGTACGCATACCATCTCCACACTTCTAGCCCCACCAGACGAGGGTACTTGGGACTTCAATGCATAGATGCTACAGAACCTTCCTGGCCCAATTATTTTTAATGTCATTTGAAAAGGGAGTCTACTCTCAACCATTTCTCTTTTAGATGTCGTGTCAACTTTCTGTTTAGGTTGTCATTCTTGTTGCTTGTTGTGTGGATGAGTGGAGCTGGGAAAGGAAACTGTAATACTGTTAGCCATTTTAAAATTCAAGGGCTCATTGTATTAGAACATGGTTTACCCCTCTGAATGAATAATTGTTTCAAAAGTAATCTACTCTCCTAAGAACATTAAATGGATATCATTGAGAGTAATCCTCTTCTGTATGGGAACCAAGCCTCTTACTTCCCAGGTACACAGCTGCTTGCTATTCATATCATCGCCCTTATAAGTTGCTGGCTTACCAGCTTCCCGAAGGATGATGCCCTTTGTTTTCCTTTTGATCTCTCTTCTTGCAGTTTCTACCCTTCGGCCCCCCATTTTCCCACTAGGCTCAGTTTCTCCTTTATAGATGCCTGGAAGACTTCTCTTGATCACACTTGCTCCTTTATTCCTTAGTGGTTGCAGAACCTGCACTCATTCCTCTTGTTTCTTATTGTTCAAGATACTTTGGGACCTGGCTATTGCCCCACATCTCCAAAGAGAGATCCACTTCTCAGCTGAGGCTTGTGAGAGATCCATAGCCCGGGGCAGTGGTAGGGCAGAATCATACTATTGTCTTGGTTATTGGCACCCTATTCCCTCTCCCAGTGTTTTTTCAGTGGAGGGGTTCTGACCAATTAAACCAATCCTCTTCTCATACAACATATATAGTTTAGATAGCAGGTCTCCATCATTTACTCTGCATTATCATAGAATCATAGAATATTCGGGTTGGAAGCGACCTCAGGAGGTCATCTAGTCCAATCCCCTGCTCAAAGCAGGACCAACACCAACTAAATCATCCCAGCCAGGACTTTGTCAAGCCAGGCTCTAATGATGGAGATTCTGCCACCTCCCTAGGTAACCCATTCCAGTGGTTCACCACCCTCCTAGTGAAATAGTGTTTTTTAATATCCAACCTAGATCTCCCCCACTGCAACTTAAGACCATTGCTCCTTGTTCTGTCATCTGCCACCCCTGAGAACAGCCGAGCTCCATCCTCTTTGGAACGCCCCCCCTTCAGGTTGTTGAAGGCTGCTATCAAATACCCCCCTCACTCTTCTCTTCTGCAGACTAAATAACCCCAATTCCCTCAGTCTCTCCTCATAAGTCATGTGCCCCAGCCCCCTAATCATTTTCGTTGCCCTCCACTGGACACTCTCCAATTTGTCCACATCCTTTCTGTAGTGGGGGGCCCAAAACTGTACACAATACTCCAGATTTGGCCTCACCAGTGCCAAATAGAAGGGAATAATCACTTCCCTTGATCTGCTGGCAACTCCTACTCCTACTAATGCAGCCCAATGTGCCATTAGCCTTCTTGGCAACAAGGGCACACTGTTGACTCATATCCAGCTTCTCGTCCACTGTGTAATTCCCAGGTACGTTTCTGCAGAACTGCCGCTTAGCCAGTCGGTCCCCAGCCTGTAGCAGTGCATGGGATTCTTCCATCCTAAATGCAGGTCTCTGCACTTGTCCTTGTTGAACCTCATCATATTTCTTTTGGCCCAATCCTCCAATTTGTCTAGGTCACTCTGGACTCTATCCCTACCCTCCAGTGTATCACTGCCATCTATTATACTGGGATCTCCTGCTTCCTTGGTATCTAAAAGTCCATAGTTTTCTCTAAACTTCAAGCAGGCTGAAGTCTTTCAACCCAGAGTTTCAGCTGGTAACAGTTTTTTTTAGTGTGTTATTCTCTATCTTATCCTTGAGTGTTTGCCATTGGGTGGTGGGGGGAAAGGTGTGTATGTCAATATAGCAGGTTCATATGTGGGCACAAAAGCTACTTCCAGGACAGTGTGCATAAAATACGTTCCAGCTCAGTAAGGACCAGTTCCCAAACTGGTTGCAAGGAAGAATTTGGGTGGTGGGTCATTTTAAATTCTTTTGTGCTATTGTGCCAACCTATCTTCTTGAACCTGAGGGAAGTTAAGATGCACCTAGAGCATCTGGTTGCTTAGACCCTAGAATGTTTAACAGCCCACTGGGGGGTCACTGAATCCTGAATGTTTGGCATCCAGAAAGTTAATTTCTTTTCTGGGGATGTTTGGCTGCCCAGTGGGTGCTTTCTACATGGAATGTTAGCAGAAGTCAAGCAGTTAAACTGCCAAGGTTTGTATTCTCTCACTGTTTCTCAGCATGGGGTTGCCACTTGCCTCACTTTGTTGACCTTAGGAAGATCCATACATCAGCTGCACATTCAATAGTACAGCCCTCCTGATGTTTATTGCACATTTCACTGATTGAGAAACATGCCACCTTTGGTGCCCACTGCATTAAAGAGTCTGTGTGGGTTAGAAATACTACAGGGGAGGGTGTCTGATGTTTCAAAACCTCTGCCTCTTGCCTCATAACAAGGGCAGAGCATGCTTCTTGCCATGTCTAGATTAATAACAAAAGCCCAAGGTCAACAAATAAAACAAAGTTTAAAACCATAAGCGGTTCTGGGTTTTATTCTCAATACTCTTTGCCACAATCTGACCCAGAGTCGCCATTATTTAAGCTCAGTACCAATGTGGACACAAGAACAAATGGATATAAACTGGCCACCAGGAAGTTTAGACTTGAAATTAGACAAAGGTCTCTGACCATCAGAGGAGTGAAGTTTTGGAATAGCCTTCCAAGGGAAGCAGTGGGGGCAAAAGATCTATCTGGCTTTAAGATTAAACTCGATAAGTTTATGGAGGAGATGGTATGACGGGATAACATGGTTTTGGTAATTAAATATTCATGGTAAATAGGCCTAATGGCCTGTGATGGGATGTTAGATGGGGTGGGATCTGAGTTACCCAGGAATGAATTTTCTGTAGTATCTGGCTGGTGAATCTTGCCCATATGCTCAGGGTTTAGCTGATCGCTGTATTTGGGGTCGGGAAGGAATTTTCCTCCAGGGCAGATTGGAAGAGGCCCTGGAGGTTTTTCGCCTTCCTCTGTAGCATGGGGCACGGGTCACTTGCTGGAGGATTCTCTTCTAATAGGTAAGAGGTTTTTCACAGGAGTGGATGGGTGAAATTCTGTGGCCTGCGGTGTGCAGGAGGTCAGACTAGATGATCATAATGGTCCCTTCTGACCTTAGTATCTATGAATTCAGATTTCCCAGCCAGAGCGATGGAAATATAAGTTGGGACTATAAAACCAAAAGAGTTCCAGTTCAATACATCCTAAGGATTGAAATTATAGTCTCATAGCAAGGAAAATGTTCAAAGTCAATGAGGTAATGGGTCCTGGGGACAGAACTAATTTCTCTTAAGAACTTTAATGCAGTCTGGAAGTTTTTCCAATGCCCTTGATGCAAACTTTGTTTAAATGTAAAATAGACCCCGAAGTCAATGGAAAAGTCTCTCCAGTGCATTCAAGTACAACTGCTGAACTCTGTTTCGGGCAGCCTTTCCAACTGCTGTTTCCAAATGCTTTGAATTGGCCCTAAGATACAGTATGCAAAGGAATTATTTCCATCTGGTTGATGCCTAAGCTATCTCCTACTGCCTCACCGTGGAGGGCCTCCAGTTTGGTTAGAGAGTTGCTACATTTGGAATCATAAAGATCCCATGGCGAGTCTTGGCTAGGATAATGAGCTGATTGCTCATGCAGTGAGCCCCATCACTGGATGGGCACTCTGAAAATTTGTTAATTATGTTGCAGTGTATGATCCCCGGGTATTGATGTTCTAGCGATCTGTGTCCAATATGCGTTGCGGTCTGTGAGTGAAAGGAAATGTGTGGGGATGCCTGGATGTGTGAGATATCTTTGGAAATATGTGCATGATCTTCCCATCCAGTGGGCTTCATTTCCATACCCAGTCCCATTGTTAGAAAACAATCTTTTCCCTCCTTCATCTGTGCAGCACATTGCAACAAGGGTCACCAAAAATGGCCAAGATTTTCAAAAGAGAATTATTGGAATTACTGGGGAGAATTTCCCCACCCCACCAGAGAATTTATGATCTTTGGCTTCTGTTATAGATTGTTCCTGTGTGAGCCTGTCTGAAATGGAAACTGGCAAATCTGTCTGGAGAGTTTCTAAGCCCTTGTGCTCGTGGTTATGTAGGATTTTAATTTTTTTTTTATCACTAGGTTTTTCTTTGTAGTGTAATTGATACAATACTGTGGCCTGAGAAGATTCCACCTATTTGAAGGAGAGCAAAAATGGGGGAGGATGGAGGCAAAAGAGGGAAAGGAAAGGAGCCTTGCTGATTATTTTTTTTAAAAATCACTCTAATTGTGTCTTCTAGGTCCTTTAAGCCTGACTTTGTTCTGATTCGACAACATGCATACAGTATGGCACTAGGAGAGGACTTCCGCAGCCTCATCATCGGCCTGCAGTATGGTGGAGTCCATAGTGTCAACTCCCTTTACTCCATCTACAACTTTTGCAGCAAGCCCTGGGTGGTAGGTGATAACCCAGGTTTATTACGTTAGCACTGGGTCAGAAAAATGATGGAGCTCCAAAGTCAGACTCCAGTTTTTCTAATGGGAGCCCTTCCCTTCCCATTGCAGCCACCACGCGGCTAGCCTGAGAGAGTTGTTTTGGGACTCCTTTGGGAGCCTGCCAACATCGCTCCTTTATCAACCTGTCCAACTTACTTCTGAGTAACAACCTTGCCCTAACTACAAGGCGTCTTCAGCAGTCCCAGATTCTGCATGGGAGACAACAGCAGCAGTTAAATCTAGATCTCTTTTGTAGCAGTACAGACCAATACTGCTAGGTCACTGGGCTGGCCCAGGCATGATCTTAACTTGTATGAACCATCAGCATACCCTGTTCTAGCGGATATATAGACAGTGATTCATAAAAGGGATTACATGATTTTATAACTATTATTTGTATTATGGTAACGCCTAGAGACCCCAGCTAAAATCAATGCCCCATTGTGCCAGGCACTGTACAAACATAGAACAAGGCACCAAAAAGACTACAATCTAAATAGACAAGAGAAAGTATTGTGGGGAAGGGATATTACATATGAGCAGCGTGAACAACGCAGTGATTTGCAAACGTCATGTTGGTGCCAGGGGGTATTATTTTTGTTTTTGTTTTTTGTTTCTAATTTGGGGGGTGGGGTTTGTTGGAAGGGGATTAATTGAGAAAAGAGAGAGGAAAGGTAGCGGGCCCATGAAAGGGAGGAGGTTAGAGTAATGGGAAGAAGGGGAGTATGGAAGACAGGTGGAGTGAGGCTGAGGTAAATAGGTGAGATAACAAACAGTCAGTCAGCAGAGGGGAAAGACTATCCTGAGTAAAAGTTGTAAAAAGTCAGATGATGGTCTCTCTGAGTCCGTAGGTTCCTGCTGCAGCTGCTTGTCTCTGCTCCTCTACGTTGGCTTCTCTTCCCCAAGCTTATATAGCTGGGGGGAAGAGGTTGGGCCTCATGGATGGGATTCTCCCCTGCACAGTTCTGGATCTGAGGGGCATTGAGACTATGGACTTCAATTTCCACTGTTTGTGTATGGGGTTGTGGGGAGAGGGACTTCCCAATGTCCACTCTAGAGCAATGGCTCTCAAACTTTCCAGACGACTGTACCCCTTTCAGGAGGCTGATTTGTCTTGTGTACCCCCAAGTTTCACCTCACTTAAAAACTGCTTGTTTACAAAATCAGACCTAAAAATACAAAAGTGTCACAGCACGCTAGTATTGAAAAATGGCTCACTTTCTCATTGTTTCCATAGAATTATAAAATAAATCAGTTGGAATATAAATATTGTACTTACATTTCAGTGTATAGTACACAGAGCAGTCTACAACAAGTCATTGTCTGTATGAAATTTTAGTTTGTACTGACTTTGCTAGTGATTTTTATGTAGCCTGTTGTAAAACTAGGCAAATAGCTAGATGAGTGGATGTACCCCCTGGAAGATCTCTGTGTACCCCCAGGGGTATGTGTACCCCTGGTTGAGAACCACTCTTCTAGAGGATCCCTGCTGATGCAACTCTCGGAAATCTCCTATATAGTGACACAGGTATCACAAAATATTGGACAGAGAAGACAGTCACAAGGAACCAACCATCCTCATTATTTAACCATAGATTTTGCAAATTCAGCTGAGGTAAGTAATGATTGAAAAGTGTTATCCTGTGACCACCCTGTTTGGCACCGGTGCTTTCAGTCTATTTCCTATTTAAAAGGTGCCTCTGTTACAAAAACAGTCTTCACAATTTGCACCCTTTTTGACAGTCAGTGTCAGTGGCCAGGACATGGATGGTCATGCCTAGGACTGGAGCAGGCATCAGGCCTAGTGGTTGGAGCAGGCATCAGCAGCCAGAGCCAAGGGTCAGAACTGGAGTCAGAAGTCAGGAACTGGAGCCAAGGGTCAGAACCAGGTTCCTGAGAATGAGACAAGGCAGGGACAGGACTGGAACTATGAGGGAGCAAGGCTGGCAATAAGTGGGAGCTATAGGTGAATGCTTTGAACAGCCACTGAACTGCTGCTGGGCTTAAGAGCCAGTCTGCTGACTCTTCCACCCAATCAGATGGTGTAGCTAAGTAGGCAGCCTATTACAGGCCCACTGCGCTCATGAGGTTGCACGGAGACCTGGCTCTGCTGCAGGCCCTGTTTCCTGACAGTCAGTCTGATCACTAAGACCAAGGATAAAATAATGCATGAAGGCCAAAGGTTTACAAAAATAGGAGCCTAAACTTAGGCTCCTAAATCCATATTTAGGCACCTAAGTAAGTGGCCAGATTTTCCAAAGTCTGAGCATGCAGCAATACCCAGTGACTCTAGTGCTAGTTAGTTTGTGGAAGAATCTTGAGCCTCTGTTAAGGATGTCTGCACCTAGGGCTTGAGGGGGTTGTCAATAAGGTTTTCAGTTTAGAGCAGAGGTGGGCAAACTACAACCCGCGGGCCACATCTGGCCTGCGGGACCGTCCTGTCCGGCCCTTGAGTCCCGGCTGGGGAGGCTAGCTCCTGGCCCATCCCCTGCTGTCCTCCTTTCCCCACAGCCTCAGCTCGCCATGCTGCCAGCGCTCTGGGCGACAGGGCTGCAAGCTCCTGCTGGGCAGTGTGGTGGTGTGGCTGGCTCCAGCCGGGCAGCATGGCTGCCAGTCCTGCTGCCCTGAGCAGCATAGGAAGGGGGTGGGGAGCAGGGTGGGTGGGGGGGTGGATAAGGGGCCGGGAGTCCCAGGGGCAGTCAGGGGACAGGGAGCAGGGGGCAGTTGGATGGGGCAGAGGTTCTCGAGGGGGGGCGATTAGGGAATGGGGAACGTGGGGGTTGGATAGGTGTGGGAGTTCCAGGGGGCCTGTCAGGGGGCGGGGGTGTGGATAGGAGTTGGGGCAGTCAGGGGACAGGGAGTGGGGGGGGGGGATGGATAAGGGGTAGTGTCCCAGGGGTGTGGTTAGGGGCGGGGGATCCCGGGAGGGGGTGGTCCGGGGAAAAGGAACAGGGGGGGTTGGATGGGTCGGGAGTTCTGAGGGTGGCAGTCAGGGGGCAGGAAGTGGGAGGGGGTGGATGGGGGTGGGGGCCAGTCTGTTTGGGGAGGCACAGCCTTCCCTACCCAGCCCTCCATACAGTTTCGGAACCCCAATGTGACCCTCAGTCCAAAAAGTTTACCCACCCATGATTTAGAGGTATCTCTGGATCCTAGGCTATTCCAGATGATATCAGAGACCATGTGTGTCTTTCATCTGCGTTTGGTGCACTGCTTGCACGTATTACTCACTGTTATCGCTGCCTGTGTGACTTCCTGTCTTGATGATTATAGTGCGCTGTAAATGAGGGGACACTTAAAGCCCGCTTAGGCCGGGTCTACACTGCAAAGTTAGGCCGACCTGAGTCGACTTGTTTCAACTTTTTTTTGCATGCATCTACACCTAAGCTTGTCTGCTGTCAATGCAGGCACCCCATTACATCAACACAATAACCCTGCCCCCCAATGATGCAGAGCCAAAATCAACCCCTACTTCCATCAGCGTAGTGCTAGTGTAGACACTGAATTACTTGCTCAACCCTAATAGTCCTCCAGCAGCTGTCCCATCATGTCCCTTTCCCCTGCAGTAGCGACCACTCTGATCACAACTTTGAACTCCACTGGCAGGGGTCCCAGAGACTGGAAGTCTACTCCCTCTTTAAAAACCTTTGTGTGTCTTTGAAATGCCTTTTCCTGGTTGCCCACCTTGGCGCTCACACCTACTAGCTGGCCATTGCGAGTGTCTGGCCATACTGGCTCAGCACAGACAGAGAGAGCTACACCTAGATGTGCTCCTGCCTGGAGCAGAGCAGACGTCCTGGGTTTCCCCAGACTATGGGGAGAAGAGGCTGTGCAAGTCCAGTTAAGGACCAATCAAAGCAATGTAGACGTCTACGTGCTGATCACACAGAGCATCAGAAACCTGAGGCATGAAAAGGATGAGCATCAATGTTGGGTGAAAGCCAAGGAAGTTCAGCAGGCATATCAGAAGGTGAGAGAGAGCGACAGCACTGGGGCCATCCTGCAAACCTGCCATTTCTACAACAAACTGCTTGACAAACTTGGTGAGAACCCCACCGGCACCCTGAATGTGGCTGTGGACACTTCATGAGAGCTGGGAGTGGAAACCCCTGAAGAAGAGGAAGTGGGGGACACACACCATGTGGTGAGCCAGGAGCTCTTCAAAACTCTAGTGGAATCAAGCCAATCCTGCCAGGCGAGCACCGATGAGCCCAGTGATGAAGGGGAAAGGAGCTCAGGTTAGTCTATAGATGCATTATTCCATATAAGCATGTTTGTTTCTCTTTTCAGTGACCAAAGCCTCCCCTACCTCTTCCTTTCTGCCTTGCTTACAAATGGCGTTCATCCCACCTGCACATTTAGAGAACAAAGGCATTAACTTTTGATTCCTCGCTTTACTTGCATGGGGTATCCAATTAAAGTTCATGCTTTGGAATGCATACATAGTTGCCACTTCAATCAACTACTACCTTAGGAAATCATTTCCAACAGATGAGCATAGCAGTCCAAATTACACAGTCCACAATAAACCACTCTCTTGTGCTCAGATAGAGGTAGAGGCAGCATTTGCTTTTCCATGCAGAGTACTCTGATAATCTGAACAGGGATGTCCCTTTTTTCCTCTGTAACAGATTTGAATTAACTTTCATGGAGATACTCTGCAACCCTGTCAGCTACAGGCCAGGTTGGCTTTGGGACACCAGTCGCAGCTGTATTCTCTGTGTCTCTGTCACCCTCAGAAGTGAAATATCAGCCAAAATCACCACTGCTTGTGAAAATATGGGCAACATTTACTGCACTTTCCCTATATTTGTACCCTGGGGCACCCACCGTCTAAACCTTTGATGCCACAGTTTCCCCTCTCTCACCTGCTAGTCCAAACTCACCATGTCTTGAGCCGCAGAGTGGTGCCAGAACAAGGCACTTCAAAGCTAAAGAAAGAGTTCACGTTATTTATGAGAGGTCTTCATTGGAATAAAGTAAGAAAATTTCCCTTTCTCTTGCAAGTGTAAATCTAACAATGTCTCTTTCTGTTTTTAACAGCAGCCTCTTTTATGGTAGCCTTGAGAGGTGAACCCTCCCGGCCTGCTGAACCTCGGACCCAGATGTTTTATGTTTAGTGAGATCCTCCAGTCCTCTACGATTGCAGACTGTGAACACGGATTGGAGGGGCTGAACGGCCAAGAGCTGGGTGAAGGGCCAGGCAGAGAGAGACTGGATGCTGGAGGAGAGGCAAAGGGATAGAGACAGGAATTGGAAAGTGCTCAGACAACACACACTGATGTTGCAGAACATTATTGAGGTAAATGCCCAAAGACCCTGCACACATCAGCCTTTCCATTCCATGGAAAAATCCTGGTGGCTGCTCTTTGTACCCCCCAGCAAAACAGGTGGCAGCATGGTATGAACCCTTACCCTACTCCTCCATGCCAGGGGAGAATGAGGAGAATCATATACTTACACTGACCAGTGATAACTACAGGATCAGCCAACAAGCACAGTGCACTACTTATTTTTACCATGAATGAAACATTGTTGTATGTTTTTAATATGTAAACATGTATGTTTATTGTTTTACTTATTTGTGATAAATATGGCTCACCTGACAGTGATGCTAAAATGTTTTTAACTTGTTTATTTACACTTTGTTTCCTGTGTATATGTGCACAATAAAGTTTTAGTTTTTGAAATTCAGAGTATATTTATTAGTTTGCACCAAGCAGACATGCCGCCTTACAAAATTAATAACAAGAATCACTAAACCACCCACACTCTAGGTCTGTACACGTGAAGGAACACAAGTTCCGAAAAGCATGACACAACGCCACTGTGGCTGACTGTTAAAATGATCTTTAAAGGCCTCTCTGTACTGCATAGCTCCATGATTGGCAATTCTAATTGTACCTGACTGTTCAAATTCAGCAGAGAGCTGGTCCACCTCACCCCTCCACCTTGCCAGTAGCCTCTCCCCCTTCATTTCACAACATATTGTATAATACATAACATGCAGCAATAACATTTGGAATGCTTGCCTTGCTAAGGGGCACTCTAGCCATTAAACATCACCAGTGAGCTTTGAGTTGACCAAATGCTCATTCAAGATTCATCCTGCACCTGCTTAGCTGGCAGCTGAAACTTTTCTCAGTGCTATCGAGGTGGCCAGTGTACGGCTTCATGAACCAGGTGAGCATGGGGTAGGCTAGGTCCCCCAGCATCACCACTGGCATTTCAACCTTACTAATGTGAATGCATCAGTCAGGGAAGAATGTCCCTGCTTGCAGCTTTTGGAAAAGTCCTGTTGCACCTTAAAAAGGTGTGAAAATTATGGGATGGAATAAGCAGTACGGGATGGAGAAAGTTAAATTGTGGGAACTTAACTCCTAGTTCCCACAAATCCCTGGGTGAATTGCTGGTATTCCACAAAGCACTGCGAAAATGTCCCACAAGGCATTACACTGGACAGCAGTGCAAGGCACACTGGGATACCTACTGTGGTGCACCGCATTTTCTATTGACACAGCTGCATGCGGTGAGGATGTGCAGCACTGATGCAAACAGCCAAGTGTGCGTGCACCACCCAAGTGACTTACAAATGTCATCAGCTGAAAGCCAGCATAACTTAAGTTGACCAAACTTTGTAATATAGACACGCCTTAGACAGGCCTGGTGCAGGGTGTAATGGCCTTCTTGCTTAGCAGTGTCATCAGCAGTAAATTGATACAAATGATCAATAAATAACATTAGCTTCCTGTTGTCTTCAAGCTGCAATTCAAGGGGCTGATACTGATCTATAAAGCTCTATATAGTCTGGGTCCTCCCTGCCAGAGAAATCACCTCCCTAATTTTGAATACTTAGGGCTTCTGAGAAGGCATTTTCAATACAAGGCCCTTGACTTTGAAGCTGGCTTCCACTGTTGGCCTGACAGAGCCTGAGATTGTTGACTTTTGGGGCCTGGTGAAAAGCCCATTTGTTGACATTGGCTTTTGCTGGGGAAGGTGATGGTGTGACATATTTGTGCCTTCAGTTTGAGTCATGGGTTGAGACTGGGTAAGTTTAGTTGGCATGTGTCAACTCATTTTCGTAATTCTGTGTGTGCTAGTATGCAAGATCCTAGAGATGAAAGTGACGGGCATATTTTTAGAAGTCTAAAAGAAAAGAAAAGAAACAAATCAGTGCCTTACAAAATGAAGCTGGCTGCCAGAACTGTGTGGGAGAAATTGGCTCTGCCATTGCCTCTGCTGTAGCTATTCTGGGCCTGATTCTGCCTTGCTTTACGCTGGGTGAATACTGTCTCCTCCAACCCCAGCAGTCCCAGGAAAGTCAAGGAAACCACTTAAACACTTTTTTGAAATACCCCTCTTTCCCCACCACCTACCCCCAAAATACAAACAAACTATGACGGGGTGGACTAGGCCCCTGAGGCCCCCTACTGGAGGCCTAGTGGCCCTGCCACATCCCACCCCAGAAAAGGACAGTAGAGAGGTCTGCCAAGCTGCCTAGAGTGGCTGTGTGGGAAGCAGCCAACTGGGGCCCAGCAGGCTAGTATAAGAAGAGCTGCAGGGCCAGGGTGAGTTCAGTTCCTTGCTGGATCTGGAGGAGAGCGGAGGATGCACCTGGCTGACTGAGGAAGCTACAGGACCTTGGACATAGCCATGCCGGCAGAGGCTGAGGGGAACATGAATTAGCTCTGGGTTGACTACTGGGACTCCACCAGGGCAAGGCCTTGATGTAAGGGTGAAGAATGTGCTGGAGCCACGGAGAAGTGGCCCAGGGAATTGTAGCAGCAATGCTGTTTATTTAAAGCAGGGGTGGCCAACCTGCGGCTCCGGAGCCATATGCGGCTCCTCATATAGACACGGACTCTGGGGCTAGAGCTACAGGTGCCAACTTCCTGATGTGCCGGAGGGGTGCCCCCACTTCCCTCCTCCTCCCCTGAGCCTGTCATGCTCTTGCTCCTCCCCACCAAATCCTCCTGCATGCCACGAAACAGCTGATTGGGAGGGAGGGGGAGGTGCTGATATGCAGGGCTGCTGGTAGGCAGGAGGTGGTGGTGGCAGGGGAGCTGATCGTGGGGGCTGCTGACGTATTACTGTGGCTCTTTGGCAATGTACGTTGGTAAAGTCTGGCTCCTTCTCAGGCTAAGGTTAGCCTCCCCTGAGTTAAAGGGACGTGGCAGATGGTTGCTATTTATAGGGTCCCTGGGCTAGGACCCAGAGTAGAGGTCGGGCCTGGGTTCCCCCCACCAGCCACTGGGAAAGTAGCATGGACTTTGAGGCACCTCAGAAGGGGAACTGAACTGTAGTGGCCCAGCTGAAGAGAGTCCCTGAGAGGGCAAAGATGTTGCCTCCAGGGAAGGAGCCCTGGGGCACTGCTCTATTCCAGACAACTTGAGAGAGATGTTACAGAGGGCACTGAGAGAGGCCCCTGTTGGATTTGTATCCCAGAAGGTGTTTGCTTTGCTTTTAGTACACAAACTGTGTGTGAGTGGTGGGAGTCTGCTATAGACCACCGGACCAGGGGGATGAGGTAGATGAGGCTTTCTTCCGGCAGCTCACGGACGCCACTAGATCGCATGCCCTGATTCTCATGGGTGACTTTAATTTTCCTGATATCTGCTGGGAGAGCAATACAGCGGTGCATAGACAATCCAGGAAGTTTTTGGAAAGCGTAGGGGACAATTTCCTGGCGCAAGTGCTAGAGGAGCCAACTACGGGGGGCGCTTTTCTTGACCTGCTGCTCACAAACCGGGTAGAATTAGTGGGGGAAGCAAAAGTGGATGGGAATCTGGGAGGCAGTGACCATGAGTTGGTTGAGTTCAGGATCCTGACACAGGGAAGAAAGGTAAGCAGCACGATACGGACCCTGGACTTCAGGAAAGCAGACTTCGACTCCCTCAGGGAACGGATGGCCAGGATCCCCTGGGGGACTAACTTGAAGGGGAAAGGAGTCCAGGAGAGCTGTCTGTATTTCAAGGAATCCCTGTTGAGGTTACAGGGACAAACCATCCCGATGAGTCGAAAGAATAGTAAATATGGCAGGCGACCAGCTTGGCTTAATGGTGAAATCTTAGCGGATCTTAAACATAAAAAAGAAGCTTACAAGAAGTGGAAGGTTGGACATATGACCAGGGAAGAGTATAAAAATATTGCTCGGGCATGTAGGAATGTTATCAGGAGGGCCAAATCGCACCTGGAGCTGCAGCTAGCCAGAGATGTCAAGAGTAACAAGAAGGGTTTCTTCAGATATGTTGGCAACAAGAAGAAAGCCAAGGAATGTGTGGGCCCCTTACTGAATGAGGGAGGCAAACTAGTGACAGAGGATGTGGAAAAAGCTAATGTACTCAATGCTTTTTTTGCCTCTGTTTTCACTAACAAGGTCAGCTCCCAGACTGCTACGCTGGGCATCACAAAATGGGGAAGAGATGGCCAGCCCTCTGTGGAGATAGAGGTGGTTAGGGACTATTTAGAAAAGCTGGACGTGCACAAGTCCATGGGGCCGGACGAGTTGCATCCGAGAGTGCTGAAGGAATTGGCGGCTGTGATTGCAGAGCCATTGGCCATTATCTTTGAAAACTCGTGGCGAACCGGGGAAGTCCCGGATGACTGGAAAAAGGCTAATGTAGTGCCAATCTTTAAAAAAGGGAAGAAGGAGGATCCTGGGAACTACAGGCCAGTCAGCCTCACTTCAGTCCCTGGAAAAATCATGGAGCAGGGCCTCAAAGAATCAATCCTGAAGCACTTGCATGAGAGGAAAGTGATCAGGAACAGCCAGCATGGATTCACCAAGGGAAGGTCATGCCTGACTAATCTAATCGCCTTTTATGATGAGATTACTGGTTCTGTGGATGAAGGGAAAGCAGTGGATGTATTGTATCTTGACTTTAGCAAAGCTTTTGACACGGTCTCCCACAGTATTCTTGTCAGCAAGTTAAGGAAGTATGGGCTGGATGAATGCACTACAAGGTGGGTAGAAAGCTGGCTAGATTGTCGGGCTCAACGGGTAGTGATCAATGGCTCCATATCTAGTTGGCAGCCGGTATCAAGTGGAGTACCCCAAGGGTCGGTCCTGGGGCCGGTTTTGTTCAATATCTTCATAAATGATCTGGAGGATGGTGTGGATTGCACTCTCAGCAAATTTGCGGATGATACTAAACTGGGAGGAGTGGTAGATACGCTGGAGGGGAGGGATAGGATACAGAAAGACCTAGACAAATTGGAGGATTGGGCCAAAAGAAATCTGATGAGGTTCAATAAGGATAAGTGCAGGGTCCTGCACTTAGGACGGAAGAACCCAATGCACAGCTACAGACTAGGGACCGAATGGCTAGGCAGCAGTTCTGCGGAAAAGGACCTAGGGGTGACAGTGGACGAGAAGCTGGATATGAGTCAGCAGTGTGCCCTTGTTGCCAAGAAGGCCAATGGCATTTTGGGATGTATAAGTAGGGGCATAGCGAGCAGATCGAGGGACGTGATCGTTCCCCTCTATTCGACATTGGTGAGGCCTCATCTGGAGTACTGTGTCCAGTTTTGGGCCCCACACTTCAAGAAGGATGTGGATAAATTGGAGAGAGTCCAGCGAAGGGCAACAAAAATGATTAGGGGACTGGAACACATGAGTTATGAGGAGAGGCTGAGGGAGCTGGGATTGTTTAGCCTGCAGAAGAGAAGAATGAGGGGGGATTTGATAGCTGCTTTCAACTACCTGAAAGGGGGTTCCAAAGAGGATGGCTCTAGACTGTTCTCAATGGTAGCAGATGACAGAACGAGGAGTAATGGTCTCAAGCTGCAGTGGGGGAGGTTTAGATTGGATATTAGGAAAAACTTTTTCACTAAGAGGGTGGTGAAACACTGGAATGCGTTACCTAGGGAGGTGGTAGAATCTCCTTCCTTAGAGGTTTTTAAGGTCAGGCTTGACAAAGCCCTGGCTGGGATGATTTAACTGGGAATTGGTCCTGCTTTGAGCAGGGGGTTGGACTAGATGACCTTCAGGGGTCCCTTCCAACCCTGATATTCTATGATTCTATGATTCGGCTGGAGGGCTGAGTCAGCGAAGACCCACCATGAACACACAGAGAGTGCAGGCACATGCGCTCCACCAGGGGGCGCTTGCGAGTAGGGCTGGATTAACTCTCCTGTGGGCTGGGGCTATTAGATTTTGTGGGGCCCCTGGGGGTTTGGAGTGTGGAAATAGGCTCAGGGCTGGGCAGGGGATTGGAGTGTGGGAGGGGGTGCAGCTCCAGCTATGGGAGTTGGGCCAGGGATGGGACCGGGGTTGTGGTGTGACAGCAGGTTTGGGGTGTGAGCTCTGGGTGGGAGTTTGGGTGTGGGAGGGGGCTCAGGGCTGGGACAGGGGGTTGGGGTGTGGGGTCTTGGAGGGAGTTTGGGTGCAGGAGGGGGCTCTGGGCTGGGGTAGGGGGTTGGGGTGCAGGCTCCGGCTGGGAGGCGCTTACCTCAGGCAGCTCCTCGTCAGTGGCGCTGTGGGGCTAAGGCAGGATCCCTGGCTCCATGCTGCTCCGCTTCCAGAGGTGGCCAGCATGGCCAGCCCCTAGGCGGAGGGGCCAGGCCACTCTGTGTGATGCACACTGCCTGTGCCTGCAGCTGCTGTCCCTGCAGCTCCCATTGACCGCAGTTCCCAGCCAATGGGAGCTGCGGAGCTGTTGCTAGGGGCAGCACACAGAGATTCCCTGAATGCCCTCACCTAGGGGCGGCAGGGGCATGCCAGCGGGCCAGATGAAAAGAAGTAGCGGGCCGTATCCGGGCCTGCAGGGCCCCCCTTAGCCCAAGGCCCTGGGCTGCAGCCCCTAAAGCCCCTGCGTTAATCCAGCCCTGCTCATGAGAGGTGAGTGCACCCTGTTACACAAACAAAACAAAGAAACCTAAATCCACAAAGCAATTTACTTAATCTAAGATCTCAAACTGCCATTTGGCACTGCTAGTGACTTTATCTGGTTGGAGCTGGCTCAGGTATGCATTTCTGTCTTGCCTTTGATTACTGAGAGCTTCTCTGGCAGTGAAATCAAAAGATTTTATGATAGCTAGAAAACAAGAGACAGACACCAACAGCTTTTCTTGGGGATAGATATTTTTCCCTTGTTTCATTTTGATTGCAAAATAGGCATCCTGAAAGGAGGAATCTGTTTGGCAAAGGTTTTTGGAAACTTACTGGATAGACATAACTGTAGGCGGGGCTGGGGGGGGGGTGAAAAATGAAATTACCTAATGTTAGGCAATGAGGTTTTTCACATTTTGTTTGTATTTTCAAACATGATCCAATTTCATGAGAAGTTTCACAATTTTGTGCGGTTTTTCCCTCAACAGTCTGTAATGATTCCTCCACAACTGAGTGAATTGAGGCTCAAAAATACGCTCATTTTTGAATGATAATTGTGAATTTTTCAGTATTTCAAAACAATTTTTTTAGAGAGATGGAAAATTAATTTGCATTGACAACATGCATAATTTGAACTTTTTTAAGTGAAAATAGCTATTTCACAGAGGCTAAACAAAAAAATGAATTTTCAGGATCTTAGAATTATGTAAAAGTTTTGCTATAACCACACCAGTCAGGATGCATTAGCCAATTGCAACAATCGCTGTGTTATAAAAGCTACAGTACAAAACTTCGCAGGATTTCATACAGGGTAATGATGTGCAGTAATATCCACAATTTTGTAAGACCGCTTACACCTCTTCACAAGGTGGGGGAGATCTGAAGCTTCAGAGTAAAAATTTCTGAATCACTTAGCCTAAGTGCCATTGACTTGCAATGGGATTTAGGCTCCTAGGTGACTCAGGGTATGTCTACACAGCAAAGAAAAATCCACAGCTGGCCCATGCCAGCCAACTCGGGCTTGCGGAGCTCAGGCTGTGGGGCTCTTTGACTGCTGTGTAGGCTTCTGGGATTGGGTTGGAGCCCGATCCCTGGAACCCCCTCCCACCTTGCGGACTCCTAGAGCCCGATCTCCAGCCTGAGCCTGGAAGTCTACACAGCGGTAAAATGGCCCTGCAGCCCAAGCTCAGATCAGCTAGTATGAGCCAGCCGCAGATGTCTAGTTGCTGTGTAGGCGTACTCTTAGCCATGTTAGAAAATTTTACCCTCAGCCTTAAGATCCACCTGTCCTTTTCTTTTTAAGCTCTTCCTACTGCAGTAACTTTTGACACAGACAAGCCCAGCTAGCTTAGGCATGCCACATTACTGCACATGCATGATTGTATAGGGTTAGTAAGGGCCCAGATTGTGCCACCCATGAGTACACTGAGTAGTCCTATGCTCTGTATGTGATCTCATTGAAATCCATGGGGTTACTTACGCACTGAGGTACTGACTATGAGTAAGTATGGGCCCTTAGTGCAAGGAATAAGCTAGCTGAACGGCTGACAATAACATTCCTCTTAATTAAGGACACACATACAGGGAGGATACTTGACCTATTCTCATCAGTGTCAAGGATCTGGTGTGGAGAAAGTAAATACGAAAGTGTTTACTCCTTCACATAACAAAAGAACTAGGAGTCACCAAACAAAATGTATAGGCAGCAGGTTTAAAAGAAAAGGGGGTATTTCTTCACACAACACAGTCAACCTGTGGAACTCCTTGCCAGAGAATGTTGTGAAGGCTAAGACCGTAACAGGGTTCAAAAAAGAACTAGATAAATTAATGGAGGATAAGTCCATCGATGGCTATTAGCCAGGATGGGCAGGAATGGTGTCCCTAGCCTCTGTTTGCCAGAAGCTGGGAATAGGCAACGGGATAGATCACTTGATGATTACTTGTTCGGTTCATTCCCTGTGAAGCACCTGACATTGGCCACTGTTGGAAGACCGGATTCTGGGCTAGATGCACCATTGGTCTGACCCAGTGTGGCCATTCTTATGTTCATATCTAAGCAAGAAGATAAGAGTTGCTGTACTGGGTTAATCCATTGGTGTCTCTTGTACAGTATAGTGCCTATCACACATGTAACATTTGCTACTGAGATCAATATGAAAGATGTAAATTTTTTGCAATTCTGACCCATCTTATAATGGCGAGGGTGGGCAAAAAAAGTTCAGTCTTTTACCAGCATGTGTGTATCACACCCATTACTACAGCAGTGGCCAATACCTAATGCTTCAAAAAGAAGGCAAACTAACAAGCAAATACCCCATATGTCAGCCAGGCAATTATTCAATAGCTTTAGTTATTTTCCTAGGGTAACATGTATACAGCATCTCTGTGTCTGTGTTTGTAGATCTGTGTGTGCACCCACTGTGGTGCATGTGTCTCTCTCGCCGGTGTGTTGATCTTTCTCTCTGTGTCTCCATGTCACTCTGTGTAACTTTTAAGTTCTGTTTTCTCACTTTGCTAGTCAAAACAGTGTTTTGTTTTGTTTCTCTGGGATGTGCAGGGGTAGTTCAAATAGTTAAGAGACGCAATCTGTCCTCTTTCCTCTAGATCAACACCCTCGTTGCCAACAAAAATTATTCTAGACATGGAATTTTTCCTCTTATCTGCTGATGTGCCCAAGGGGGTGATGGTACTAGTGGTGTGACTATGCCACCGATGGAAGATTTCTGGATTTTCTCAAACACTGAATTTCATCCCACACAATTTAGAAAAGGAAATCTTTGTGTGCCTACAAATCTAAGGGCAACTGCCATTTCAGTATGTGTCTGGCACATGGCCTTCAGACTGTTTTTTACAAACTGGCAGGATTTTTCATACAGGAATCATCCTTTAATTTCCAAAATGCTCTCTTCACCAGGACGTGCAAGATTAAATTTAGTAAACAGAAATGTTTGCTAAGGTGGTCCAGTGATTGCAATGCTGTGAAGGGAACCCAAAGGAAGGTACTTAGTAGACTTGCACAACATACTTTCATCAGACCTCACATTGTCTTGAACAGAGCCTTGGAATTGCAACTTGAGGCATTATGAACCTCAGCCTATGCTCGTGAAAGTTCAGCAAACACACTGCTGAGAAGCTAAAGGACTTTCCTCTCCCCATGCTCTGGGTCCGTTATTCCTTGAACAGCTATCCTCTTCCCCCAACCAGTCCTGGAACTTGAAAATGTCTCCTTCAGGATGAGGGGATCCCAAGGTTTGTTGTGAAATTGTTGTTGGTGTGGTTGCAATAAGAACCTTCCACAACTGAACTTTCCCCATAATAGAGGGTTAAGTTAACTGAACTTCTCTAAAAGAACCTATGGGAGTTGACTTACTTTCAAGCCCTGTGAATTAAACCTCGGGCTTCAGTTTGTGAATCTCTGTGCAGAGTTCTATTTGCAAATTCTCATAGCCTTAGCCCTGGGTTTGATTACATATTACTCTGCTTTGAAGGATTAGATTTTTATTGGTAAATGTTGATGATGTCGATTTCACTATACATGCACAAACCAAATTAAAAAAATATTTTCATGGTTGTTAATGTACGGGTAGGCAAAGTAAGAAAAATTCTGCTTGAGAACTTATTAAAGTTTGATTTAAGTGTATTTACTTTGTATATTTTGACATGTGATGTTGACAGTTTTTTGTTTAATGGTTATAAACTTTAACTTTTAGAATCTCAGTGTGTCCTGTCATTAAAAAATTATCTGACCTCCCAATAGCCTTCCCTCATAATTTCCTGGAACTGAACATTTAAATAGACGAAAATTTAAAAAGGTACTTAAAACTAAACACTGATATTCTCCATCAGCATTATACAAAAAAAAATTGAATTCTGCCAAGCCCCTGGTACATGTGTCAGCAGTAGCTAGAATTATTGAGATGTTTGCTCCCAGCTGCAGCAGGCCTCGACAAGTAAATTCTCTAAATACCCATGAAAATTGATATCTGAGAGATTCATCTCAACTTAGAAATCACTGAATTAAGAGAAGTAAGCAGTCCTCTTTCTGCAACATCACCAGTCCTGACTGTCAATAACAGCACTGCTACCTAGTTGAAAAGGAGCTTGCCTATTAGAATGGTGCTTATAGCACCTAGTGAGGTGCTTTAGGCACACTGCAAGGTGGCTACATACATGAATGTCAGTCACAAGGAACATAGATCATCCAGAAGATCCTTCCATAAGCAATTTCAATGATGTTTCTCCTGTTACTGTCTCCTTTCATCTCCTAGTCGTATCTGCATATTGTCCTCCATAAAATCTGTCTCTTTTGCCTCAAGGAACTTGCATGTCTTAACTCTTTGAGTGCCACAGCCTTGCATACCCACCTTTCAAATATTAGATTTTTTCTTTTACCAGAGAAAGATAAGGGAGTGTGCCGTATATGCAACTTACAGCAGGCAGTAGACTGTACATGTACAGGGCTGGCCTTACCATGAGGCGAATGGAGGCAGCCGCCTCAGGTGCCAGACTGTGGGGGGCGCCACTAGGACCCAGAGTGTAGAAAATTGTGTCTGCTGCTGGTGCATATGTATTCTCTCTGCTCGAGATGGTGGAGTGCTGTGCTGGAGGAAGGAGGGCACAAGAGACCTAACAGGCAGGCAGGAGAAAAGGTGAGAGGGAATAACAGAAAGCAGCAGGAGCTGCAAGGAGAGAGAGGAGGAGGAGCCTCTTATGTACCTCTCTAGCACCCCCAGGAGACTGGACTGATTAACACCAGCTTCTCAGGGAGCTTCCTGTTTCCTGCTGCTTCCCTGAACCCACTTGAGGAGAACAGGCAGTCAACTGAAGTAGCAGGAGCCAGTTAGGCCCTTAAGATGCTGATATCTTCCCTCACTCAGGCCCTGTTACCAGCCTGCTTATTTGTCCCCTTCAATTGAGTGTTGAGAGCCACACTAGCTGGCACAGAACAGCAGTCATGAGTGAAAGAAGAAAACGCCCCTCTGGGGCAGCATTCAGAAAAAGAAAGAAAGCAAAGGAAGCTTTTCTATCTAAGCGGGAAGGAGCTCTCCTGAGATACATAGACACAAATGTTCACAGTGAGCCTTTCAGCCCCAGTGAGGATGAGGGTGGTGAGGAGATGCCTGATCTTCCAGTTAGTCAGAGCGCAGGTGACCTGGCAGCTACTGCAACATCCATATCTCCATCTCAAATGGATGTAACCATGTGTAAGCGGGGGAATAGTCCTGCTATTGTGGGGAACTTTCCTGGCTTCTGCACTACCCCGGTGAAGTGGGCTAGCGAAAGGATCTGAGTCCTCACTCCCACTTCTTTTACCCAGTGGCCTCCCTTCCCTTGAGGACTCCCCTTCCACTCTCCTGTCTGGCAGAGTCCTTGTAACCCCAACAAGGCTGGGCCCAGGATTCCTGGGGCGGGGGCTCGACCCCCAACTCTGCTGTGGTCACCTAGGATGGGCTAGGGTGTCCCCACTCCGGGGTACTCTCTCTGCAGTGGGCACTTCTCTGAACCACTGACCATTACATACAAGTTAAAGCAAATGCAAGTTATTTAATCAACAATTAATTTTAAAAAGAATAAGGGAAAATGGGAAAGGTGAAAGGAAACACATCGCCCCGCTCTGTGGCAGGGAACATCACAAACAGCGTCTCTGGAATGTCTGGGCAGTTCACAGTCTGTTCCTTGTAAGTCCCAGGCCTTCTTCTCAGGCCCTGGCTGTGCTGCAGGGATGCTGCGAGTTGGACACTTGCTCTGCTGGTGGCCACACGCTCTCAGGCTCTACGTGGCAGGGCCCTTCTTTCTAACATTGCCCCCACCCTGTCAGGGTTACCAATCCCCCTCCGAGTCTGGCCTGCAGAGCCTCCTGGCTGAGGTGTCTCCCTGCGCTGGGCCCATTGCCCAGGGTCCCCCCTCGTTCTCCCCAGCTGCTCATGACACCTAGCTCCAGACTGCTCCAACCCCAGCTCCAGCTCCTGCTCCACTCTGCCTCAGCACAGCTGCTGCTCTGCCTCCAGCTCCCTAGGCTGCTTCTCTGGCCCCTCCGGCTCTGGTTGCTACAAGCTCTCCTCCCAGGATAGGTCTGCTCCACAGGCTGCTTCTGTGACCCTGCTCCCAGCACTGACCTGCTTCCTGGGCTGCTTTTCTGGCCACTCTGGCTCTGGTTGCTGCAGCTCTTCTCCCAGGGCAAGTCTGCTCTCTCTGGGCTGTGCCTCTGGCTTTGGAGCTGCAGCTCTGCTCCCAGGGCAGGGTCTGCTCTCTCTGGGCTGCTTTTCTGGTCCCTCTGGATCTGGCACAGCTCTGCTCCCCAGCTTAGCTTGGGCCCCTGCTTTCTCCTTAGCTTGGCCCCACTCTGTCTGACCCAGGCAATTCCAGCTCACACGGAGGACGGGACCGCCCTGGCCTCCTGACTCCCTGATTAGCCTGCCCGTCCTGTCATTCAGGCTGACCTGGAGTATTGGCCTCTCCCCATTGTTCCTGGGGACTGTCAGTCTCAGGGTCCTGATTTCCCATCAACCCCCCTTTTAGTACTGGGAGCTAGCAACTAAAACACCCCCACTGAACATTAGTAAGGGGGCAACAGTCCCCTTACACATGCACATTCCTGAAGAAAAGTGTAGATCAGAGAAGAGTGTGGTGGAGGCGCAAGAAACAGCTGCTGCTGAGTTTAGTTCCTTAAGTCTAGATGATCCAAGACTTGAGCAGTAGCCTGAGGGACTTCCTTGTACTGCATGGGCCACAGCAAGTGAAAAACTTCATGTTCCCCAAAGACAATGAAAATCGAAGTTTCCATCCAACACATTACTGATGTGAAATCCCCAATGGTGACAAAGTGGAGAGGCCATGGCTTATGTACTCAAAAACCCAGAATGCTGCATACTGTTTTTGTTGCAAACTCTTTCAATCTAATGTTCCAGCCACATTGGGTTCTACAGGAACAAAGGACTGGAAAAATCTGGCTAGAAATCTGGCATGCCATGAGAAGGCAGCAAATCACCAGAGAGCATTCCATAGGAGGAAAGAACTTGAGATGAGACTAAGGTTAAAGGCCACCATAGATGATCAGCATCAAGAGAAGATTGCATCAGAGTATCTTTACTGGCAAAATGTTCTGAAAAGGCTCATTGGCATTGTGAGAATGCTTGCTACCCAAAACCTAGCACTGTATGGCACTTCAGATCAGCTGTATGTGCCAAACAATGGAAACTTCCTTAAAATTGTGGAGCTGATGGCTGAGTTTGATGCTGTACTCCAGGAGCATCTAAGAAGAGTCACCACCCAAGAAATGTACACACACCACTACCTTGGAAAAACCATTCAAAATGAGATCATACAGTTATTGGCAACAAAAGTCAAACAGAAGATTGTGGCAGATCTGAAGTCAGCAAAATGTTACTCTGTTCTTCTGGACTGCACACCTGACATCAGCCATATGGAACAAATGACTTTAATGGTACGTTTTGTAACAACAACAGAATCTAGTGAAAATGTCTCTGCAATGGTGACTGTCAGAGAGCATTTTCCAGAA
Organism: Caretta caretta; assembly: GCF_965140235.1. Classification (NCBI taxonomy): domain Eukaryota; kingdom Metazoa; phylum Chordata; order Testudines; family Cheloniidae; genus Caretta; species Caretta caretta. The sequence goes on along the minus strand of NC_134206.1, from coordinate 256,314,429 downwards.
TTTATTGACATTGATTATACTACAGGAGCTGGTATGACAAATGTGCTTCTTAAAAAGCTGGAAGATATAGGAATTGTGATAGCTGACATGAGAGGTCAGAGCTATGATAATGGTGCCAACATGAGAGGAAAGAACAGAGGAGTGCAGACATGGATCCGAGAGTTAAACCCTCGAGATTTTTTTGTCCCATGCAGTTCTCATGCATTGAACTTGGTGGTCAGTGATGCAGCATCAGCTTCTAGTGAGGCTGCTGAATTTTTTTATGTAATTCAAAGCATCTATGTATTTTTCTCTGCATCAACTCATTGATGGCAAATTTTGAAGCAACATCTGGGAACATCCTCTCTGACACTGAAACTACTGAGTGCCTCATGATGGGAAAGTCGAGTGGAGGCGATAAAGCCTATCAAACACCAAAGTGGGAAGATAGATGATGCCATATTTGCCATTATGGAGGATAATGCTATGACAGGAACTGTTCATGGGAGAACAGTGGCAGAGGGAAATGGAATCACCAGAAACATACATAACTTCAAATTTCTGTGTGGCTTAGTGTTGTGGCATGACATACTGTTTGAAATAAATATTGTAAGCAAGAGACTCCAAGGTGTTGACCTTGATATATCTGGAGCAACGGAACAACTGGACAAAGCAAAGTCATACCTACAGTCTTTCCGGTCAGATGAGGGATTTCAAAACATTCCGAAGAGTGCACAGAAGTTGGTAGAGGAACTTCACACTGAAGTTATTTTCCCACCCATTCAAGAATACAAGAGTCACTGAAGAAGACATTTTGGTTACAAGGTACGGGATAATCCCCTAAGAGACCCCAAACAACAATTCAAAGTTGAATTCTTTAACCAGGTGCTAGATTGTGCAATACAGTCAGTTGAAGAATGTTTCATGCAGCTCAAGGAACACAGCAGTATATTTGGGATTTTGTAGGATATTCCAAAACTCCTCACTATACCTGAAGAAGACCTACACCAGCAATGCAGGGCACTAGAGACAGTGTTGACACATGATGACATGCGCAATATTGATGCGAGTGATTTAGGTGATGAACTGAAAGCCCCTTCAAGATACATTTCAGCAGGATCAACTGCAAAGGCTGGTCTGGAATATATGTGCACAAATAAAATGATCACCCTCTTTCCAAATGCTTTTGTTGCTCTGCGCATACTTCTAACACTTCCTGTAACAGTTGCCAGTGGAGAACGCAGCTTCTCCAAGCTGAAGTTAATAAAAACACATCTACCCTCCACAATGACACAGGAGAGGCTGGTCGGCCTTGCCATCATCTCAATAGAGCATGAGCCGGCCCAGACTGTGGACCTTCAGGAAGCAGTTCAAATCTTTGCAACCAAGAAGGCATAGAAAGCACCACTTTGATTATTCAAACAGATAAAAACGCCAGTGTTTACTACGCAGACAAGAAAAGTTACACTTGCTGTTCGAGCGTTTGAAAGTTAAGTGTTACTTAAAATTTTTGAACAAGGCATTTTAAGTTGTTAGTTCTCCTTTATTGGGGTAGGTAGCAGAGCAGTACCGTGAGAGGAGTAGAACAGGAAGAAGGCAGAACTGAGACCTTTCAAAGTTTTGGTCTAAGTGAGGGGCCATGGGGGCGTCATGTGCCAAAATGTTGTGGGTTGGCCCTGTACCTGTAATAGTGTGTAGATATTTGCAGATTGTCAAATAGGAGTTGAAATTCCTTGTGATACAAATTATTATAAGGTTGTGGAAGGTGGGTAGAAATCAAGACTCTGCTCACTTAGAATAGCTCTGTTATCCCACTTTCAGATTATCACATTGTGGGATGCTTCATGTGTAGCTGTGTGTGACCCTTGATGATAAACAGTTAATTATGTGTGTGTTGTCCTGGCTTACCATGTTAGCTCTTGTGCGTGAAGTACTTCCTGAGGACTCTGCTTTCCAACATAGACTTTGCACACTGCTTTCCTCAAATAACTCGCTTAGGATGATGTCTCCTTTGACCCCCAAGATAAATGGGGAAGTAAGAGGTGAACTTTTTTCTGTTTCATTCTGTGTGCATCATGCTACATGCATGTAAGATTGGTGACAGACTCTCTCAAGTGAACCTAGTCACAAGAGATGTTTATATGAGATAGACATCAGGTTCATGCTTTCTTTGCCCAGCACTCAAATTGGATGGTGTAGAACAGTGGTTTTCAACCAGGCTACGTGTACCCCTGGAAGTATGCAGAGGTCTTCCAGGAGGTACATCAGCTCATCTAGTTATTTGCCTAGTTTTACAACAGAATACATGAAAAGCACTAGCAAAGTCAGTACAAACTAAAATTTCATACAGACAATGACTTGGTTATGCTGCTCTATATACCATACACTGAAATGTATGTACAATATTTATATTCCAATTAATTTATTTTATAATTATATGATAAACACGAGAAAGTGAGCAATTTTTCATAATAGTGTGCTGTGACACTTTTGTATTTTATGTTTGATTTTGTAAGCAAGTAGATTTTAAGTGGGGTGAAACTTGGGGTTACTTAAGACAAATCAGCTTTCTGAAATGGGTACAGTAGACTGGAAAGTTTGAGAGCCACTGATGTAGAAAACTCTCTCTTTCTAGTGAGTGTCTCTTTTGATTACTCTCATACCTTTTAAGAAACATCACCAATCCTTTATTTGGTTGCATGGGGGAGAGAGTTTTATTTTGTTTTGTTGCTATACATGAGTGGCTACTACTTATTTCGGTCACACACACACACCGAAGGAGTGCTTGGGTCTTAAGCCCTTTCCTCCAGACTCTCACGAAGAGCCGCCCTCTCTTTACTCTCAGCCCTTCTGTGCTGTGAAAGCTAAACCTGTTTATAGTGGATCTGTAATTGAATGCAAGCTGGTCCACTTCCAGTCTCTTCACTTAACTCCTTCCCTTCTCTCAAGTGCATGAATTTTATGCACCCCATGAGAGACAGTGGTAGCTTAGCATGCTATATTTTTCACCATTGTCAATTGCAGAAAGGTGGGTGGGAGAAGATAATGTGATTCCCCGGCCCTCCTTCATACCAGCACTTTTTAAAAGCATTAGTTTATTGTCTAATAAACAACAGACACTCTCTCTCTCTTTAGTTCTCTCAGCTAATTAAAATCTTCAACTCCCTGGGTCCTGAGAAGTTCCCTCTTGTGGAGCAAACATTCTTCCCAAGCCATAAGCAGATGGTAAGTGTCCTTTGTTTATTTTGATGATGATCTAGTTGGGGAAGATGCAGCGAATCTGTGGTTGGGAGTGGAAAGAGTCACTCACTCTGGGAGCCCTGGCAATTTAAATAATATCTGTAACTTTACAGACAATAAATTACTAGCAGAAAAATAGCAGGCATAGAACACGTCCCTGGGTGCCTCTTTCCTTTTCCCTCAGTTCCTGGAAAGACACAGATGGTGAAAGAGTGAGAAATAAATTGCTGACTCTGGTTGTCATAGACAGGGAACAGGTCTGTTTGGATGTGGCTGAGTTGGTCTTTGCGCTCGTCCTAATGCATAGAAGAGCAGGACGATCAGAGATGTGGGGTGAAGCAGAAGTTTCTTACAAAAGAGTGCTGTGCTGCTGTTGATTTGTCTCATCTGTCACATGGTTACCATCTATTAGACATACTTACCAGCTGTTGGATTGTTAAATGAAGCAGTTTCGAGTTTTTGAACATGAGCTCTTATTCTGTTTGTCTTGCATAATTTGCTGTAGCATAATTGCTCTTGGTGTTTATTCATCCTATCTGTGAACTAGTACATACTGTACCTTAGACCTGCACAATAATTAGGCATTCCATGGGCTCCTTAAAGGCAGCGACATCCTAAGAGTGCTGGGCAGCTGTCTCCTTCTGAACCTGGGGAAGGGAGCAGAAGTGGGAGTGTTTAAACAACTCAGTTGTATTTCTTTTGGTTTTCCCTCACAAGTGGGGTTGACCCTAGGCAGAGGCATGACGACTCTTAGCCTGGCCCTTTGAGAAGCTCAACGGTCAACACGCATCCATGAACATATGACTCCTTCTGCCTCCCCCAAAGATCTCAATGGTCCTTTCTGTCTATGAGCCCTGACCCCATATCTGAATTATCTCCTGCTTTTCAGTTTGTATAGCTGGGTTCATTTTGAATTCAGGTGCAAGGCTGGTGGCCTGTTTAGGGCCAGCCCTGCTTTTGAGATGAAAATTGGTGTCCTTCCTCAATTACTCATATGACACTCATAATACAATATCTCCTGACCTAAATCCCTCTTACAGGCCAGTACACAGCCCTGCAACTGAGAGGTCATAAGGCTAGAAGGCTTACTGCAGCTAAGTATATCAGGGCTGTAAATGCATAAGACAAGTCGAACAGTATCCAGATAGGGCCTTCCACCATTTTTTGTCTGTTTAATTTTGTTAATAAGACCAATGCTACCAACTTCCCTAGTCCAACCAGCTGGGTTCTTCCTTAATCTTCATTGGTAGGATTAGTAGTGATATAAGGGTTAGATATTGTAGATAATCTTTTACATGAATGGACATCCAATAAGGCAGTTATCAAACTTCTATTTTGAGATTTTTTATTTGCTTTTGTTAATTGCAAATTATCAATCGCAGTAATTTAATTGTGTTATGGATGTTGATTGATATCTTCACTTTAAATATGTAGATCAATATTTAATTGGCTTAATCTGCAGCAAAGAGATGTAGGTTAGATATTAGGAAAAACTTTCAAATGATAAGGATAGTTAAGTTCTGAAATAGGCTTCCAAGGGAGGTTGTGAAAACCCCATCATTAGAGATTTTTAAAAACAGGTTGGGCAAACACCTGTCAGGGATGGTCTAGGTTTACTTAGGTGCTGCTTTATCTTAGGGGGCTGGACTTGATGACTTCTGGAGGTCGCTTCCTCCCCTGCATTTCTATGGTATACTGAAAATATGCATATCTATAATTCTAAGGCACGTCCCATACTCATAAATGTCTGACAGAGTGAAAGAAGCCTCCACAATTGTTAGCAAAGCTGGGTGGTAATATATAGATCTACTCAAAGAGAGAGACACATGTCTTGGAAAGTGTTTGAGTCCATTGAGCTGTGCTTCCGTGTTGCTTTATTTTTCCAATGGTCAAAGTGTCAGGCTTTTTTATGGTATCTGACTGTGGGGTGGCTGGGCCCAGAGATGATGTGGCTGATTAGCATGCCGTATAATCAGAGGAAAGTTTTATGGTTGGTGGCTGCAGAGCTAGAAAACAGGTCACGTGATCCAAAGGAGGCCACCCACTTGCATTATCAGCAGGTTTTTAGGTTCACTTTGGAGTAAAAAACTGCAAATGATGAGACATTCTTACCATATATGAAAAAGATCCTTATCTTTCCAGCTTGTCCAATATTTCTGGCTCTTGCCTTGGTCTTTAATCAGGGGCATAAAGAGAGCTTTTGTGGTCCAGTTGTTTGGGTGCTACTGTGGGATTCTGGAGATCTGGGTTTGAGCCCCTCATCTGCCACAGATTTCTTGTGTGACCTTTGGTAACTCCTTTGAGAGCAGATTTTTTGAAGGTATTTAAGTGCTTAAACATGTAGGTAGATGCCAAGTGGGATTTTCAAAAATCCCAAAAAAGTTCCCAGCTGCTTATGAAAATCCCACAAAGCATCTGTATGTGTGGGCACCTAATACCTTTAAAGTTCTGACTCGTAGTCCCTCTACACTTCCATTCCCCATCTGTAACATGTGATAATAGCACTGCTGCACTTCAAAGGAGAAATGTTAGACTGTGGCGTGCTCAGATGCTACAGTCATGGGGGCCAGATAAGTTCCTAAGACAGACAGATAAGAGAATGGTGTGTTCTTTACACTGGGCTACAGTTTGTCCTAGTTTAAGTCAAATTAATTTGTAAGGCCCGATTTCATTTAATCATATCAACAAATTATGAGGACACTTTGTCATCCAAGATGCTCCAGGACAGATGTGAATGTGCCTTGCCCTCACATCAGGACTTATATTTCTAACAGAGCTGGGCAAACTGTTTGTTGCAAATAAATTGTCTGACAGATATAGCTTTTTTCCCCACCCCACTGTTTGGAAATCATTTGTAGACTCATCCAAATGTATTTGTTGTTCATGAGATAGTTTGGATAAGTAATTTCCAGCCAGTGGGTAGCATTGTAGCATTGTTTTGACTCCTGGAAAGAACGATGGAACCCTTTTAAACAGGGGAATAACAAATTGCACATAATTTCTTATCGGAGGCGGGACTTGCCAAGCCAGTTTGCGGCAGCCTTGTCAGCGAAGTGCAGAGCCCACAGACCACCATCAAAGCTGGTCAGAGAGCAGTCACCAGTGATGTGTGACATTGTCTGTCTTTGGCCACAGCCACATGTGGGTCCTCTTATTGGCCCCGGGTGTGAAGGATGGCTGCACATTGACTCTGACCTGTTCGACAATACTGCAAATAATAAACAGCCAATAATCTCATTTGTACGCAAACGCTATTGTTCATGTACAAATATGGGTATCCTTATGAAGAGCAGCTACTCCCCAAACATTTGGGCAAACAAAAGCCTATTTGTGCAAATAGAGACTAGAAAGGGGCATGTATGTGATGGAAGCAATGTTGGGTGCTTTTCCCAGTCTCTGCCACACACATCTGCTGTGACTTTCGCAAGTCACTTAACTGACCTGCTTCAGCTTGCTCATGTGTAAAATGGGAATAATAATACTTTCCCACCTCACTGAGGTGTTGTGGAACTAAGGTTGTTGGTGTTTGTAAAGCATTATATGACCATTGTATGGCAGGCACTATAGAAGTGTTTATGAAGATACTTGAATTAAATCACTTCTTAAAGTAACTTTCCCTCACTAGTACAGTTGTCAGATCAGAAAACACAGCTTTGCATGTCCAAACTTTTCCAAATGCTAATAGGCTCCTAATTGGAAAGGGGTATGGATGAGGACTAGTCATAAAGAAGTTCAGAAAATCGTGTGTGTGTGTGTGTGTGTGTGTGGAAGGAGGGTTCTGTGATGGAAACTTTTGACCCCCCCTCTCCCCCCCAATTTTTTTTTGTCAAAATGTGCAATGGAAAATTTCTACTTTTTGCCAGAAAACCAAATATTTCTGACAAAAACTCAAAATTGTGAGGGAAAATATTAATGTAGTTGAACACCCGACTTTCTGTCAAAAAGAAAGCTTTGATGGAAAATTTTCGATTACCCATAACTAGTCACATTAAAGAGATATTCCAAGGGTTGAGATTTTCACAATGGAAAGGATTTGATTGAGTAACCTCCACCTTCTCTCATTATGGACAGTAAGTCCATGAAAACACTGGTATATTGGATAAAATGTGCTTCAAACTAGCCTCTATGGAGCAGCCTGTTGTAATAGCAACAGCCCCCTTTGCTGCACACACCATCAGTGTAAATGTTCCTCCTCAGGAGCAGTCAGTGTTACCCGTTCAGCCATAGTGGCTGCATTGCTCTGTAGTGACCCCATCTGGCCATCTAAAAAGTGGAACTCACAGACTCCAAAAGGGATTTCCTTCCATTTTGCGGCTGGTGACCCCAACAACAGGACCTCAGGAGAGTGGTTGCTTTAAAAAGAGAGGGGGATTGTTGAGGGAGTCTTCAGGAGTAGAACAATTGCCAGAGGCTTGATTTTCACGTAAAAGCCAATGAAAAAGCAACATTTGTATATGTTAAAGTATATGGTACCAGTTGTATATGGTTAAAGTAAAGGACTGACTAACATAAGCAAGGCAGAGATAGAATGTCTGTGATAGAAATAAAACCACTTTACTGCTTAGAAGAAAAGGACACTATAAAAATTGAACATTATGCGGTATTACCTTAAAGACAGTATACATTGAGTATAAAATTTATAAATAGCATGGAGGAAAACTGTAAACTAGTGTTACAGAATTTAGCAACAAATATATTTCTTCTGGATAAAATTTTCTCCCAGGCTTCGTTTCCTTTCCCCAAATTTCTGTGACTACCAGGAACAGCAGAGGGGCTCAGTGAAGAAAAGGGAGTGACCAAGATACTGATTAAGCCACTACAACAAAAGCAGCAACATAGGCTTAGTGGATTTTTTTTTTTTTTAAGGATTTTGTCAAGATTTGGTGGATAGAAAACTTTGAGCTACATGGGGAAAAAAAAAAAGTTTGCACCATCCTTTGAATTTTGTCACTCCCTTCCAAAATACAAAGGATTCATAGACTTAGAATATTTTGAAAAAAGTTGAAGAAATATACCTGGCAAGTCCTGTGGAACAATGGGAACTCTTTCTTCCTTGTGCCTTCACTTTGAGTTCTTATTAAGTGGTGTGTTCATGGGCACCCTGAGATAGCATTTTCCCCACTGGTGAGCGTGGAAGGTCTACGTTGATGAGTCAGACATATTAAGGGTATGTCTACACTCTGACCTGGGGTTGCAAGTACTAATGTGCTAATAACAGAGCGTAGCCGGAGTGGCAGGAGGGGCTAGCTGCCAAATAGCATCCCTCTGAGACACTAGACACGTACTGTACTTGGAGTGACTAACCTGTACCTCCACTGGTGCTCCAATCAGAACTAGAGTGGGTTTGTCTACTCCAGTGGGGAATTACACCCCAGTTCAAAGTGTAGATGAGGGTCATGTTTGGCACACCAAAATTAGGCCCTGATCCTGAGGTTTACACTGTGTTGGTGGAGTGCTCTGTCTGCACAGAGCCCTATTGACTTCAGTGGGACTCTGCACAGGAAATTCCACATACAGATAATCCCCCTCACCCTTTTCCCTAAAGAAAAAAAATGGGGAGGGGGGAACACCCCCCTCCCAACTTTAAAAGGAAACAATATTTAAAGAAACCAAGAGCCCCCAGGCAGAGTTGGCAGTCAGAACATTCCAGTACTGTGCTTGTGATGAGAACTGGAAAGTGAAATTGGATTTGAAAGTGAAACTGACGGATCCGTTATCCAAGCTCAGAGAATGGGAAAGGAGTCCAGGAGAGCTGGCTGTATTTCAAGGAATCCCTGTTGAGGTTACAGGGACAAACCATCCCGATGTGTCGAAAGAATAGTAAGTATGGCAGGCCACCAGCTTGGCTTAACGGTGAAATCCTAGCAGATCTTAAGCATAAAAAAGAAGCTTACAAGAAGTGGAAGGTTGGACATATGACCAGGGAAGAGTATAAAAATATTGCTCGGGCATGTAGGAATGAAATTAGGAGGGCCAAATCGCACCTGGAGCTGCAGCTAGCGAGAGATGTTAAGAGTAACAAGAAGGGTTTCTTCAGGTATGTTGGCAACAAGAAGAAAGCCAAGGAAAGTGTGGGCCCCTTAATGAATGAGGGAGGCAACCTAGTGACAGAGGATGTGGAAAAAGCTAATGTACTCAATGCTTTTTTTGCCTCTGTCTTCACTAACAAGGTCAGCTCCCAGACTGCTGTGCTGGGCATCACAACATGGGGAATAGATGGCCAGCCCTCTGTGGAGAAAGAGGTGGTTAGGGACTATTTAGAAAAACTGGACGTGCACAAGTCCATGGGGCCGGATGAGTTGCATCCGAGAGTGCTAAAGGAACTGGCGGCTGTGATTGCAGAGCCATTGGCCATTATCTTTGAAAACTCGTGGCGAACGGGGAAAGTCCCAGATGACTGGAAAAAGGCTAATGTAGTGCCAATCTTTAAAAAAGGGAAGAAGGAGGATCCTGGGAACTACAGGCCAGTCAGCCTCACTTCAGTCCCCGGAAAAAGCATGGAGCAGGTCCTCAAAGAATCAATCCTGAAGCACTTACATGAGAGGAAAGTGATCAGGAACAGTCAGCATGGATTCACCAAGGGAAGGTCATGCCTGACGAATCTAATCGCCTTCTATGATGAGATTACTGGTTCTGTGGATGAAGGGAAAGCAGTGGATGTATTGTATCTTGACTTTAGCAAAGCTTTTGACACGGTCTCCCACAGTATTCTTGTCAGCAAGTTAAGGAAGTATGGGCTGGATGAATGCACTATAAGGTGGGTAGAAAGTTGTCTAGATTGTCGGGCTCAACGGGTAGTGATCAATGGCTCCATGTCTAGTTGGCAGCCGGTGTCAAGTGGAGTGCCCCAGGGGTCGGTCCTGGGGCCGGTTTTGTTCAATATCTTCATAAATGATCTGGAGGATGGTGTGAATTGCACTCTCAGCAAATTTGCGGATGATACTAAACTGGGAGGAGAGGTAGATATGCTGGAGGGGAGGGATAGGATACAGAAGGACCTAGACAAATTGGAGGATTGGGCCAAAAGAAATCTGATGAGGTTCAATAAGGATAAGTGCAGGGTCCTGCACTTAGGACGGAAGAACCCAATGCACAGCTACAGACTAGGGACCGAATGGCTAGGCAGCAGCTCTGCGGAAAAGTGGACGAGAAGCTGGATATGAGCCAGCAGTGTGCCCTTGTTGCCAAGAAGGCCAATGGCATTTTGGGATGTATAAGTAGGGGCATAGCGAGCAGATCGAGGGACGTGATCGTCCCCCTCTATTGGACATTGGTGAGGCCTCATCTGGAGTACTGTGTCCAGTTTTGGGCCCCACACTACAAGAAGGGTGTGGATAAATTGGAGAGAGTCCAGCGAAGGGCAACAAAAATGATTAGGGGTCTGGAACACATGAGTTATGAGGAGAGGCTGAGGGAACTGGGATTGTTTAGCCTGCAGAAGAGAAGAATGAGGGGGGATTTGATAGCTGCTTTCAACTACCTGAGAGGTAGTTCCAGAGAGGATGGTTCTAGACTATTCTCAGTGGTGGAAGAGGACAGGACAAGGAGTAATGGTCTCAAGTTGCAGTGGGGGAGGTTTAGGTTGGATATTAGGAAAAACTTTTTCACTAGGAGGGTGGTGAAACACTGGAATGCGTTGCCTAGGGAGGTGGTGGAATCTCCTTCCTTAGAAGTTTTTAAGGTCAGGCTTGACAAAGCCCTGGCTGGGATGATTTAATTGGGTATGGGTCCTACTTTTGAGCAGGGGGTTGGACTAGATGACCTCCTGAGGTCCCTTCCAACCCTGATATTCTATGATTCTAAGCAACAAAACAAAATGGAAATAAGGAAACTGCAAAAATAGTCTAGAAAAGTGAATTAGGTTTGTAAAAATGGAGTTTTAATAATATTGATTTATTTAAAACCTAGTAAAAGTGTGTTTGTTAAAAACTAAGGCCCTGATCATGCGGACACAGATGTAAGTAGTCCCATTGACAGTGTCCCTTTCAGCACAGAGCATGGCTGGTGGGGATGTTAGAGGCCACATTTCAACCTTCGCAACAAAGGGGAAGCAGCAAGAGATTTATGCAACAGCAACCCACGCTAACCTGGGAAAACAACACCCTGACGGGAGCTTCACTCCTGTCCTCCAGACAGAGTGCTTACATACTGCAAGGCCTGTTGTAATCTAGAAGGAGGGAGTTGTGCCTTGGCAGGCTGGAGTGATCTTCAGTGAGGCAAGGGAAGAGTAGAGAGTGAGGCAGAAATTTAGGTGCCTGACCCCAAAGCCCATTTAAGTCAATGGAAAAACACCCATTGATTCCAATGGGCTTTGGACAAGCCCCTTATAATGCAAGGGCAAGCTTAGTCCACAAAATATCTGTCCCTGATAGTATTCATTTAAAAAAACCTCAAAGCCTCCTAAAAGAAATGTATTTTGTGCTGGTTTCTTCCCCCTTACTCTTTCCCTCTATTTGGTTCCACATTTTAAAAAGCCTCTACGGCTGCATCTTTATTTGGCAAGGGAGAGGGTTGCTTTCCAAGCCCCCGCCTTTACCAGTCTAGCTGTCTGCATGTCAAACATATTTTTACCCTCTGCAATATGAAATGGAAATCTGGATAGGAAAATAACTCTGTTGATAGCAGCGTTGGGGTTTTTGTTGGTTGTTTGTTTACAAAGCGCATAGATACATTACAGCCCACCTAGGAACACACATCTTTGTAGCAACAAAATAAAGATTTTCACAATAATGTGATTGCAATACTGTAATGTTTCAGCTATTTATATGATTTTAAATTATACAGTCAGTGAGCAGGTAAAATACAGAGCCACAGTTTAATGGAAATCCAAATCAATGCCTGACAACTCATTGCATGACAAGCTTCATCTCGCCTTCCAAAGCTCGGAGAAATGGCTGTGCTCAATGGTTTAATGATTGCTAAAGAACCTTTGATCGAATGGTAGTTGGGTCAGGCCTTGGTTAGCTCCAGTGATGGTCACTCCACAAGTTGTGAAGTGTGCTGGTGGAATTATCATTGCTAGAGACGCATAAGAAAGCTCTGCAGTTGCACAGATGGAACAGAGCAGAAATTGGTCCCCTGTGCTTACGGCCCAACTTGATGATGCCCAGCTGAAAAGGGAAGCAGCCTGATATAGCACCTGATCCTAAAAAGCAACCTAATCTCCCCCTGATATCAGTAGGGTTTGATGATGCTTATTGCCTTTGATGACCAGGTCCATAATTTAAGGGTAGAGACAAGGGGTGGCATTTTTAAGTGCGCCTAGGCACAAGCCCCATTGACTTTCAGTGAGCTGAGTGCTCCTAAACCACATAGGCATTGTTGACGATTCCACCCAAGGTTCTTTCTAATCCAAACGATTCTATGAAAATGCCATTTAAGCCAAACACCTACATTCTCCTGTAAGTGTCTGCTTATAAATGGGCCAGATCCTCAACTGGTGTAAATCAGCATAGCTCCATTGAAGTCAAAGAAGCCCCAAAATGATTGCTGCATCAATCCCAACACTAGAATACACTCTTCCCCGTCTCATAATGGCGAAGAAGCCTCAAACAAATTGAAAAGATCACTGCATAGAGAATGCTATATTGTCCCTGTCTAGGATGACTGCAATGCCTTTTCTTGCTGACAGCAGCTCTGCTTCCTAAGTGGAATGAACTGAAGATACATGTCTATGTAAGATAAATAATTATAATAATAAAAAACAAACACAAATAATGTTGTTAAGTGTTGCCCTCCTCCCCCGTACACTCGGTAAAATATACAATCACCCATTTTGTCAGCAACCCCTCCTCATCAACATTAAACCTTAAAATATTTTTATTTAATAAGAAAATTTATATTATAGTTTTCTTAATAAAAACAAAACAGAACAAAAAAATCCTCCAGTCGACAGTGAAGCCAGGACCATCCCTTCCCCCATGTCGCCTCAGGACGTGGAAAAAACGTGTGCCCATAGCTATATTAACAACAGCTTGGGGGAAACAGAGCACTTGACCCACTTGGAATCCACTGGACAGCTGAAATTTAAAGTTCTAGGAGGTGCCTGTCAAGATGTTGCTTTTCCTTGCCTCACTCTGCCAGCTTTTGCTTTCACTACATATACAACTGCAGCCAGTGTAGCTGTAGGAGGTAAGCCATGGTTGGGGAAGAGGGCATGAAACAGTGATTCTAACCACTACTGCAGGTACACTGGAGTTTCAACATCTTTTACCAAAAATAAATCACTGACTCGGAATGTCAAGATTTCTGTTTTAAAACACAATCAAAGCATTCATTGTTTATAACACCAAATAATTCCACGTCCTGTCAAAAATAGCTTATGTCATTATGTGTATATACATCTTACTTCAGCTAAACACTATTTTGGCAATAGATTTCTTATAGCAATAAACCCTAGTGAGTCTCCCCTTTCCCCCTCTCCATGGGAGTGATTGATTGATTTTTAGTATTGATAATTTTCATTTGTTTGGTTTAAGATGTTCACAAGGGAATTTTTCTGCAGGAGCTAAACTGCAAAAATTTCAGGAGTAACTCTGTTTAAAAGAGAGAAGCTCAGCATTTCACCTGCTGCATTGTACTTAGGTGAATTACCTCCCTGAATGCAGGTTTTATTTCAAAAACCTCATGATAATAATAAACCTCTCTTTATGTTCTATGGAACCCCAGAACTTCCAGTGTGCTCTTGCCTTCACACTGTGACTGAATGAGCAAGGAGGACATTCAGTCCTTGGTGCTTTTATCAGATGATGCAGTGTCTTAACACCAACTGAGTTCTCCCACTTCTGGAGCCAATCACACTTCCAAAATTCCCGATTTGAATAGGGGTTTGTTTGTTTTATTTACTGATCTAGTTAATGAAACCAGTTTCCCCTTCAAATAGCTTCAGTCTACATAATTTGTGCAGTGAGTGTGCGAAGAGGGCTTGGGGAAGCCAGGGCAAGGAAGAATGATATAGTGCTGAACTGGGATAGTTTTTATATTTTTGTTTTCCTAAAAAAATATAGATTATATTGCTATAGATAATGATACATAGAGAGAGCAAGGGCTCCATAATTTTTTTTCCGGTGTGCAAACGAAAGTTCCCAGACAAATATAATCTGACTGAAATGGGTGATCTCAGAATCGAAAAGTGATTAAAAACAAATTCAGCATGACAGCATAGACTTTTTCTTTTTTTTAAGTGTTCGAAGTGCTAAAATTTGAAAGAAAACAGGCACTAATTTCATTGTCATCATCATGATCTGGTAGAAGTTATTGTCCAAGAGAAGCTCAGCCACAAGGGAGGGAGGAAAGGAAATGGGGAAGGGACTGTGCTCAGGGATCTGTGGCGTTGATGATAGTTTTATCAGGAGGCGCCCATCCTCTGTACCAGCTGCAGTATCCTTCCTTCTGTCGGATGCAGGCATAGTGCTTTGATTGGGACCCTGAATGACCGATGTTGGAGAGCATGTCTGTCCAAAGACACTCGTTCTTGGAGGTCACAAAGCAGGGCAGGTAGTAGCAGGGTTTAATCTGCAATTATAATCAGCAAGTGGAATAGGGGTAAATTGAAGGCACATTTTATAGGACTTTGGTGTTTTTGAAATTCTTTTTAAGCACTAACGTGCTAACTAAAAAATTAAGCCCCGATCTTGCAAACACCTAAACGTGTTCTTAACTTGCCCACACAAGCAGTGCCATTAATGTCAATGGCACTGTTCGGGTGCTTAGAACAGTGGTGCGCAAACGTTTCCAGTCATGCCTACCTTACCATTCATGGGATTTGTCGCTCCCCCTCCCGCACCATTACTTGTCTTCCAGAGGTTCCCAAACTTTTCTTTGCTGAGCGCCCCTTCAGAGGTTCATGTCCAATGACCACACCCTTCTTTTTAACAGGGTTATGGGGAAGGAATACCCTGTACCCACAGGGGCCAGGGGTGGGGGACACTAACCATGTGGCAGCTGAGGAAACCTTCCACTCCCTGCAGCAGTCAGGTAGTGTTGGCTACCGGGACACAGCTCCCTGCCCATTTCGCTCCCCGCCTGTGCAGGGCAGCACTGAAGGGCCAGGGTCAGGACCAGAGTGGAAGGCTGCACCCATGAGTACTGGCCCCCTGCTGAACAGGGAACCCTGCTGACTCCAGCCCTTGAGTGCAGCCCTGTCTGCTTTCCTTGCACAGGCTCTGTCTGGCCAGGGTTAGGAAGGGGCTCTCTCTGGCAGGTGGGTCAGTACTCCCGGGGTATAGCCTTTCGTTCCCCACTCACACAGTCTCTGCTAATATTCCCAGCAGAGGAGCATAACTGCTGGGTTGTGACTGTTGCAGTGGTGAGGGAGCAAGGCAGGCAGGGAGCCTGGTCTTGGGAGTCGAGACCACCTGCACAGTGCCCTGTCCACTTCCCCTGCCGGACAGAGCCCCCTCTTAACTCCAGCCTTTCAGAGTGGCTCCATCAGGTCTTTGTACTCCCTCGATAACCGTATCACTGTGCTCCACAGTTTGGGAACCTCTGGCTTAGAATCAAGCATGTGCCTAAGTATTTGCAGGATGGGAGCTGAGTGCAAAGTCTTAGAGATAAGTTCTGAACTTTTAATCACTCAAAATGTTTTCAGGGGGAAAAAAGCTTAACACATTTTCCCAGCAGCTCTGCACATAATTTCGCTGATCTGCAAAATAATGTTTGTGAAATTTTCAGAGATTCTGCCCCACCCTGCCAAATTATACCAAAAGGTTCATAGAAAAGGCGCAGGCAGAAAACTTTAACTTGTTCACTACGTTGTGAAACCCGTGAGGAGCAAAATTTGTCTTGTTTTGCCTTCTGTAAAAAAACTCTTGCCCTTTGGTTCCTTCCCTGATAGTTCACCTGCATTATTGCTATAAGCTGCAATGAGCACAGTTCTAGGATTAGGCTTTTAATTGCATCTAACTGGAGGCAATACATACCTTGCAGCCACAACCGAGGTGGTAACGATGATTTAGTCCTTTGCGCTGGGACAGAGTCAGTCGGTCCCATTTCTCATACAAGTTACACAGGCCAGTATAAACCTTTCCTTCATACACACGGCCTGGAAAACACAGACAGGGACACAAATTAGTTGTTCTCAGTTCAGTCAGACAGTTTCCTGAGCCTGCTAATGTTCTCAATACCACGTGTATGCCTTTAGTCACAGTTCAGCAATCAGTTTATTTTCTTCTATTAGCTATGGGATTAGTGAGTGAGACTATGGCACTTCCACAAGTTGGAAGCTTTGTACCAGCTGTGAGAATCCCCAGCAGCATGCCAGTGACCACAACCATCACATTCCCCTCTGCAACAGTGCAAGGTGTAAGTGTGCCGGCACCTTAAGAGAGAAACAGGACTTGGCATGTGCTGTCCCAATTCTTTTTGCATCCTCATCTTAACAACTCACTTGGTCCAAACAGGCTTTTCCATTTCTAGCTCAGCAGAGCGGCGCCTTGCTGTTTCGAATCACACTGGCCTGTACTGTGGTGGGCACACCAGCTCAGTTATGCATTAATAGCCACTTATTGTCACAAAAAATGCTCAACACTGGATATGTGGTTTGTAAACTGGAGAGATTTAAGGGGAGGGAAAAAAAGTAGAGGAATGTGTTGCTAATGGAGAGGCAATCCCCGGAGACTGGAATGCTACTGACTGATTGTCACTGCATTCTATGTTTTATGCAGTATTTCAGCACAGGGAAGCAGACAGGCGCTGTCTTTAAGAACCTGCTTATAGAGCTGACCTACCTACCCCCATTCCGTGTGAGTGTTTGGCAAGTACAGATACAGACAGAAAAGAGGTCCTGATCATGAGAAACTCCAGTGGTCCCTTACCTGTAATCAGATACTGGTACTTGTTGACCTCTAGCTTGACCCCACAAAGACTCTCTGAGGCTTCTGTGTAGATATACTGAACTTGTGGCATCGTGTCAAAGCCCCTGTACATCTGAAGGAATAAATAAAGTTGTGTTAGACTCTAAGGAGGACAGTTTTTCAGCATGCTGCTGGAATTTCCTTTGGCTCCCTTACTGGTATCCGTAGGCCGTGATTCTGGGCAGTGAACTGTAGCACTCTTGAAAGCGAGGACCAGACGCTACTAGCAGGACTCTGGCGTACTGTAGGTGATGTGATTTGCAAGCCTCCCCCCCAAGTCGGCCAATACATGAGCATCTTCACCGCAACAATCCGTTGCCACCCTGCACTAACATACCACCTTTCCCACTCCACCTCACTTCTGACTTGAAGTGGTCACATCGCCTGCATTTCCAAGGTTCACAAACGTCGCAAGCTATTTCTGGCAGAAGCTGCACAATTGATTTGAGTTTATGAATCTGGTTTCCTGTAATTTAAACAATTTCTCTTTCCCCAAGGGAGATTTTTTAAAAAAATAAATAAGGCCCAACTTTTCCAGGCTCCATTATTTTGGATTTTTCGGTTTGGGTGCCCAATTTGAAGTACCTGCCACAAGGCCTGATCGTTGGCTATGTTAAGCACTCACAGCTCCCCATGACTTCAGCTGGGGCTTAATATTTCTCTAGCTAAAGAAACGCTTTTGCTATGTATTAAAAAAACAGCCTTCCCCCAAACTAGTACAAATGAGCACCATATTGGTGATATTAACATCTAGATTCTTTATTGTTCCTGTAGAATTTCTCTACCAGCTGCTCTGTCCCCACATCCTCTCTTAAGTGGAAGCCCAGTTAAGTTCAAGTTTGATAGAACCCACAAGTGTTCAAGTAGATATGAAATTAGAAAGAAATTAGTTTGACCTTCCCCAGTCTGGATCAGCAGCACTCTTGAAAGCAAACTACCTATCACGCTGAAGTGTGTGGAGTCATGTGAATAAAATAACCCCTAAGAATGAAGATTAAGGCTGGTCAATATTTTGGGGCGCAGGGGGGTGGAATTTCAATGACTGTTTTCCTGAAAATGTCAACAACAAAAAGTATTTGGCTAAATTTTCATGATGCTTTTCTGCTGGTTTTTTTTTTTTTTTTTTTTTTTTTGACCAGCTGTATCGGTGGCCAAAATTTAGACAGAAACACTGGAGGATGAGGGGAATCACAATTTCCTGAAGTTTCTCCCCCTAACTGCCCAAGCCCACAAAACTCACTTGAGATCAAATCCTCACTGGAACTTAGGTTCACAAGAAGTAGATGCTCAATGCATTCAACCTCACTGTCTCCTCTAGATCTGCCACTATCCTTTTCCCCCTATCTTTCTACTGCATCACCATTAAGACACCAGCTTTGCCAGCTTGAAGTTTCTCTCCCACTTTTATAACTGGAAATATCTAAGCAAAACAAACCCCAAAAGCTATAAATTCTTGTCATTGTGTCAACTGGGAAGTGTCCTGCACACCTTCTCCCGTGCTACGCCCTTTTCCTGGAATCCCCTATGATCCCAGTGTCCATGTGTACATTCGTTGTTCATTCATATACCTCCTTAACTAAGTTCTTTCTTAAAACTCACCAAATGCCACCTTTCCTTCATTAAGGGCCTAAACTAGAGCCCATTGACTTCAACAGACTTTGGACCAGGCCCAACCACTGCTGCCACACTCCCATTTAAAAACACATTTTAAAAAGTCTTGCTATGCTCTGAGATAAAACCATCTCCTGGGTCATCCAGTGACTTTTCTATTTGTCTTACCTCTCCATATTTATATTGCACTGATCACTAGCAGTGATCTAGCAGTACTGTTACTGTATAACAGCAATATTACATGAAGCGAAATTCATTCCAAAGAGCTTGTATTCTCCAGTCTTACTTCTAATTATGCCTGACAACTATGTGAGGAAAGGATTTTTTGAAGTTAATCATTCCATACCAGTAGAAGTGCAAGCATCGTGCTTGGAATATGTAAGTGTATACTTAACTGAGCATAAGCCTCCCATTGAATAGTTAATCCTTGCATGCTTTGCCTCATCCATGTGTTGTTATACTTGCAATTTTGTTGCTCTCCAGGGGATATACTTTGATTTCCTGATTTATGCTGTATGTTTGTAGGTGGTCCCGTGGTTAGGGCACTAACCTAGGACTTGGGAGAGCTGGGTTTAATTGCCTGCTCCTCCACAGACTTCCTGTGACTGCACAAGTCACTTTGTCTCCCTGTGCCTCACTTCCTCATCTGTAAAATGGGGATAATATCTCTACCTCACAGGGATGCTATGAAAATAAATTAAAGATTGTGAGGCACTGAGATACTACAGTAATGGGGGCCACACCTTAGATGGTATAAACTATAACAACAGAGACTGTGTCCTTTTGGATAACATCAAGCACATCATAGGCATTGAACAGGTAACGAGTGATACTGCACTGCCAGATGAGGCTCAGGTTTAATTCCTGAGTGTGTTCCCTTGTTCAATAAATCAACAGGGACTGGAAGCGCTGCAAAAGGCAGCATGCTCTGTCCCTGGAGAAGTACTTCACCTCACATTGCAGTGACTCCTCCAGCTGATTCTAGGAGCTGTACTGATGGGCTCTCAAGAGAGAGTCCCATCCACTCCCCTTCAACTGAAGGACAGTCACTGTGACATGGAGACTTTGGGGAGGGAGTACAAACCTGTGAGAAAATCCAGGAAAGGGAAGTTTTCTACAGAGGACTCTTTCCCTAATAATAAATAAATAAATAAATCCCAAGCATTGTTTCTGGATACATAAAATACCCTGCAAGTTCCATTAGATTAGTAGAAGAAAGTCAGCCATAAACCAGCCTCTCTCTTAACTGCTACCCTCAGAGTCATCCTGTCATCACAGTTGTGTATTTTAGGAAATCTAATGACAGGGAGCAAAGTATTAACAAGCATTGCATGGCAGTGCCTGCTACTGCTGCACAAGTTCCGGTTGTGTCAGCATTCCCATTAGCAAACCCCATTCTTGGAGATTAGGTGGAACTCTACCACAGAAAAGCATATGCAAATCATCTGGTTCCTCTTATTTCATGATGAATTTAGTACTGTGATGTCCTGTGACAGGATTATTTTCCCCTGTGAACTTTAACTGAGGGTAAATTAGACACCAGCTCTTTCTTCTTATGACTGCCACTGTTTCACCCCCTTACCTCACATTAAAGGTGAGCTACAAGCTAAAGAAACAAGCCATTTTCTTTAGGCAACACTTTAGGTCAATGCTCCTGCTTAGCCAGCCTACAATGGGATTGAGCAAACATGCAGAGTATTAAAATCTGATCTATATTTCCTTTTCGGGTCCCTGAAGTCGTTCTGGATAGTTCCTAGAATGCATTGTGATATCACAGCTTACAGTACCAAGAAATTACACTGGTGTATAGAGCCACGTCCTATCAGCTCAGTGAAGATTTTTGGCATGCAGTTTTGAAAGACGTTTGAAGTATTTTAGATCCCAAAAGGGAATAAATAATTACAAGATTTTCAAAACTACAAACCTCTGTGCTAAAAAACCTTCCACTGTCCTGCATCTATGGGCTGGCCCTATGCTCTCCATCCAGGCCCCTGGGCGTCTAACTGTAACATCACCTGATGAATTGTGGGACATCACAGAAGTGTGGGAGCTGGCCCAAAAGAAATCAGAGGACCAAAAAAGAAATACAAAAATAGATTGTTATTACTTAACATGCTCAATGCCACTCAGCCTGGTTAGCCAGACAATTTGGCACATGCTGCTGAAGTAAATCGCTTGTTTGTTTTTCATTTGCGGGTGCGGGAGGGCTTATTCATAGATTCATAGAAGGTTAGGGTTGGAAGGGACCTCAGGAGGTCATCTAGTCCAACCCCCTGCTTGAAGCAGGACCAATCCCCAATTTTTGCTCCAGATCCCTAAATGGCCCCCTCAAGGATTGAACTCACAACCCTGGGTTTAGCAGGCCAATGCTCAAACCACTGAGCTATCCCTCCCCCCCAAACACTTAAAGGCTTAAAGGTGTCCAGCAAACACGGACATAATAGTTTTATCATCAGTACTGTTTACAGGCAGCTGTGCAAAGCAAGATGCCTAGTAAGCTTTTCTTTCCAGCAGGAGTAGAGTAGGACTTCACTGGGGTGAGAGCAGGAAAGATGTACCACACCAGCTTCTGCTCCCCCACATCATCCACTGAATGCCTTTCTACTGAGCACTCTAAGTGCAGCAGACAGACAGTGGGGTTTAAAAGAAGATGCTCAGATTGTTTATTGAAAGTTATGTCTGCAGGATGTTCCAGTTAAGCTGAATAGTTTGATCGCTACAGGTTCCTTCCTGTCCAAGATCAGGTTAAAACATGTGACACAACATATCACCCCCACAGTACGGCACAGTGTGCCAATAGACCAACACTGGCCAACACATGCAACCGCTTGTTGAAAATAAAACCTCACAGGCTTTTCTTGGGGACGTGGTTTCCTAACAAAACATTTGGATCAACTTCTGCAAAGACAATTCTCCTCTTGCAGTCTTGGCATAGATACATGTGGATTAGTGGGATATCTGCTGTAAAGACCCATGCCCGCATATAGCAGCACAATCTAATGCAAACAGAACAGGAAAACCTCCTACAGTTTGGTTTCCCTAATTGAAATGCTTTGGAGTACAACTGGGTGACTTTTCACAATAGAGTGCAAATGTGGGAAATGCAAAGCCAGACAAGGTACGAGAACTGAGTGGGGATCTTTTCCCACTCAACTCTCTCACCTTGTCTAGGTTTGCATTTCCCATGTCTGCAGGCAGAATTATGACTAATATCAGGGACACTGCTATAGTCTACTTCAAGATGACTGCCTAAATCCCAGTCAAAATCACATATCACTATCACAGAGGACACTGTCATGAGGAGCCCTTGGCTGACAGTGGGGTAGAACCGGTGTTATTCCAGACACAGGGAGTTCTCTCCTCTCTCTGACAGTGGCCCAGACTCATGGAAACCTCTACTTGTCTTGAACTAGCGTCGGCTACATTATTCCCAGATTGGAATGCCTTCTCCTTCTGCCAGCAGGACAGACACTGCTTTTGCCAAATTAAGGGACTCCTCAGATTCCCTTATTGCTAGACCAAGGGAGTCCTAAGCCCTTGAAGGCTGTCATGAAACTGCTGAGCCATATTTGTTTCCTCCCTCCCTCTGGCAATATTTTTGAATCGCTGTTGGGGATTTCGGCGAGTACGATCTGACCCTCTTCATAACAGACATGGGACAAACAGTGCTGTGGTGACCTTACTATCAGTAATTGGTAGACAAGGCAGAAGTTAACTGCCCTTACCATGTCTGGTGGGGAATTTATTGTTCACTTACTCTGTGATTCTACATGAGGCGCTTAATACCTGAAATCTGTCTGTGTGCCTGAAGACGGAGAGTGCAGAATAGCAGGAGATGCTACTGGGGAGGTGAATGAGGGTCATGGGCTGCAGCGTGCAGATGCTGAATAGCACTGGCGGTGAGGTGCACAGGTAGAGCTGGGGGGTGGCAAAACAGGACTGGCACATCGCAAAGTGCTGCTGGTGAGGACTGAGGTGATTGCCAAAGGGAGGGGTGTGGCCGCACTGTCTTGCTCTAGCCAATGTTATCAGTCGTTTCCTTTCATGTGCACAAAATTCACAGACATTTTTCAAAGCAAAGCATAAGCAAATACATAACCCCAGCACTTCACACCCTCTTATGTGAAGTGCAAAAATTCCACTCCAGGGAAAGAGCCCTGCTAAGGCTGACTTTGGTAACGTGAAGCTTTGTGATAGCTTATGAAACAGGCTTTATGTCTCCTCCTCACAGCTTTGTTGCTTAGCTATAAACTGCCTTATAAAGAGAGTTACTGTTACAAGGCAGGCACATTTTCCTGAACCTTTACTTTCTCTAATATGTTTCAGATTTCTGAAACAGCTGCCAAGGCCTTTTCATTCCTTTTCTTTTATAAAAGACATAAACCAGTCTTATGACTGGAACGCTGCAGCCAAGAAAAACAAACTAGGGCTGATTTTTTAACATTACATAACAAGGGGTCAGCTGGCCAAAAAAAAAAAAAAAAACGTCCAAAGCAACAGGTTAAGTGAAATCTGTTTCGGCTATAAGTAGAACTGCGGGTTCATCATGGTGCAGAAAAGGTTATGGGTACCATTTCTGTTTGTCCATGACTTCCTGCGGTGAGGATCTAGGTGGGTCGCCTTCCTGGTACAGCGGGAAGGCTCTAGGGGGTGAGTTTGCCTCTCATTTGCCCCAGAGCGTTGGCTCCTGTGTCCCATGGGGCTAAGCCCAGCTCCTTGCTTTGGGTATTACAACCTGGCACCTGGAGACAAAGCACCACTAACTCAAATGTGACCCAGTCACACCTTCCTCCCCCTAAATTGTGACAGAGGGGCAGTAGGGCCCAACTAGTCTCTCTAAGCTGCTGAGTGGTCTTTGTGAAGCATGTTTGCTTTCTCAGTCCAGCTCATACTGGACAAATATCCACATGATAACTGCCACCATTCAAACTGAAAAAAGAACAGGAGTACTTGTGGCACCTTAGAGACTAACAAATTTATTTGAGCATAAGCTTTCGTGGGCTAAAACCCACTTCATTGGATGCATGCAGTGGAAAATACAGTAGGAAGATATATATATATATATATACACCGAGAACATGAAACAATGGGTGTTGCCATACACACTATAATGAGAGTGATCAATTAAGGTGAGCTACTACCAGCAGGAGAGAAAAAAAACCTTTTGTAGTGATAATCAAGATGGGGCATTTCCAGCAGTTGACAAGAACGTGTGAGGAACAGTAGGGGAGAAAAATAAACATGGGGAAATAGTTTTACTTTGTGTAATGACACATCCACTCCCAGTATTTATTCAAGCCTAATTTAATAGTGTCCAGTTTGCAAATGAATTCCAATTCAGCAGTCTCTCGTTGGAGTCTCTTTTTGAAGTTTTTTTGGTTTGGTTTTGTTTTGTTCAGGTCACTCGATTACAGACCTAAAAGTCGCAATATTACAACTGTTCTTTTTGCGGATACAGACTAACACGGCTGCTACTCTGAAACCATTCTAACTGACACGCTTGTTGGCGGTCTCAGCAGAGAAGCCAAGGCAAGAAGAGGCTGAACGACCTATCCCCAGACAAGTAGTCCCACTAGAACAGATCTGAAGCTTATTGGTAGGGCCACATAGAGAAGCCTGCACTTCTGCTGCCTACACTGTATCTGCTGGGGATAAACAGGACTTCAGTATCCAGAGCTGTCACTCTGGCATCTTTCACTACCATAAGTATTAAGAATAAAGGAAAACCCTAAATACTCAGCATTATGTGGTAGGCATGGCCTACAGCCTCTCTTTAATCTCTCTCTCTCTCTCTCTCTCTTTGAAGGTATGATTCTGTAAATTGTTGACCACCCTCCACTCCCATTAATCACTAAGGATGTTGAAGGTGCTCAGTAACTAGCAGGACTGGGTCCTAAAAGCAGCCAGTGTTAGTGATCAGCAAGTAACTAGAATTGCCTTGGAAGCTAAACCTAGCATGAGGTGCCTACACACATACGCACCTTCATCTGCTTGACGGTGTATCGCATCGTTCCAAAGGGTCCATCTTTCATGAGCTTCTTCCCCACCACTTTGGCTCGGATGACTGTCATGAGAGAAGAAAAACAAGACATAGTAAACAACATGGACATTGGGACAATAACATTTCAGGGACTCTAATCCAGATGTTAGATTAGATACTTCAATTCAGCAAAACCACATGGATGGATGACACTGTAAAATAAAAATAAGATAAATCCCAGGACAAATAAACTCCAGATTTATTCTGTATCTGATGCACAATTACTTGCATTCCCCCTGCACATATGCACATTAAGAAATGTCTTTTCGATTCACAGGGGTTCAGCTGAGTTACCAAAGGCCACTGGGTGCCTTCTGACTATTAATGAAATACTTTCCTTCCAAAGAAAGGATCCAGACCCCTCTTGTGAGACGTGGAACAGCGGAGCTAAACTGAACCTGGTGCCTATGCCGCTGGCAGGAACCTGGTGCAGAAGTTCTACCAAGAGAGGTTTTAGCTGCACAAAGTGGCCATAACTACCACTCTGCTACTGTATAGGGACCAGCATAGCCTAGAAAGTGGGTGCATGGGCCAGGGAGGGGGCCATGAACAGGGAATGTGTTGATTTGGCACATCCCCTCAGCAGCCTTCACTGGTGGGTTTTATATTGAGCCCTGGCTGCAAACAAAAGAGAGCAGTCCTCCTTTGGGATGAATACCCACTCAAGGTGTAGTTTAGACCTGCCAGCACTCATAAATCTGGCCCAGTAATTATATCCTGTCCAGTTCAAATCGTTTGGTGATCAGGGCCTTTCGCAAAATAAACTTGGATATTAAAGTGCTTTGGCTACTTGCAAGAAATCCTAGCTATATTTGCTCAGCCCCTAAGATCAGTCACTCAGGGGACCATATTTTGTGGTGTCAGCAATGGTATTGTCATTTAGTGAAAATCATCCCCATGCAGAAGGCAAGAACAAAGCCTACATACACTGTAAAGTCCACTTAAATCCTCAAAATAGGGCTAAAGTGGGACCTCAGGGCTGCATAATCTTTGCACTGAGCCCACCAGAATGAATTTCACTCTGAATGTCTCAAGGAGCAAGGGGCAGAAGGGCATTCAGCAAATAACTGTCCATTTTTTCAAATTAATTTATTTGTGGTCCTTAATACTGCTCTTGGAGCTCCCAGTCGCTGTGAAGCCACAGCACATAGGTCTGGGATATCAAATATACCAGGAACTCCACTGGAGCTGTAATAAACTGGGCACTCCCGGGTCACCCTGTTTTTAATATGTACTAAAAATAACATTAATCTGCACCCCCAGGGGTATCTCCATCACTGCAGTGAAAGTCCTTTTGTTTGGAATATCTCAGAGCAATGCATACTGGTTAAGTGATTGAGAGAAACCTCAGGACCTAGAAATCAGTGTTGTAGGTTCTCAAATTAGTTTACCATTAATTTTTAGCAAAATGTCCTCCTGTTCTTTGATATTTGGGGCATTCAGCAAATAACTACCATTATCTTTTTTAGAAAAAAGTTTGCAGGTCACCTTCAAGTTTCGGCAAGACAGCAAAGATTAGAGAACAAGAGAAAGGCCAGAAGGAATTATTCAGCTAACGTTCACTGCCCCAGAACAATTCTATCATGTCATCCAAGCCGCAGACATGGTTTAATCTTTACCATGGCAGAAAAAATGAGCTCAGAGATGCCCAGTCCTAGGAAGGGTAAAGATTATCACTTGTCTTCTCCACTCCCCAAAGAGATCACTGAGTTTTTTAAAAATTGACCACAACCAATAATATTTTCAGTACTAAAATGAGAGCTGAATAAACCTACAAAAAAGTCTTACTTTTAGTATATTAAGCCTTTCATTATGAAGAACCATTCAAACTACTTCAGCAATACCGAAATAATCCAAAGGACACTACATTATCATCAAGGCAGTGGTATAGTGAAGTATTTTCTGAAATAGGTTTTGGGGTTTTGTTATTCTACAGTGTTTGGGCAAAAAGACATTGGGCCAGATCTGTAGCTACTGTGTATCAGCATAAGTCCATTGAAGACATGCTGAAGAGCTGGCCCAACAATGTTGTCAAGCTTCTGATATTCCAGCAACCAAAAAGGACTGTATACATATTCCATTTCCTTTGACCTTGCTAAAGTTCTGATATTGACTCCTTGGACTGGGAGGAGGGTTTACTTCTTTCAGAGAAATTCAGTACAACTTTTATCTACTGGTAAATGAAGGCATGCCATGGGAAATGCTTCATTTAAACAGGGAAATTGTTACTTGGCTAAAAGGAAAACTCCTGCTGACCAACTTGGTGATTTAAAGGCATGATAAATTTTAAGCGATGGAGGAATTTCAATGGAATTTTGAAATGCAAGCTGTTTTATGACACATCCTAACAGCTTCTAGATTTATAAAGTTTTTAAGTAACATGTTTTAAAGAAGAACAGGCTCCCAGTTGTTAGCAATTCCCCCCCCCCCCTTTTTTTTTAAAAATATTCTTTTGTATTACGGTAACACATAGAAACAGCAATCAGAATCAAGGCCCCATTGTGCTAAGTGCTTTATGAACATAGGGCAAAAGATGGCCCTGCCTGGAAGAGGTTGCAGTCTAATTCAGATAAGTAGTGGTGTAATAACCAACTAGAAGGAATGGGGAAGTGATGCAGTAAAAAGATCAGGTATTTACTGTATAGGCCAATGAACAGAGCAAACAGAAGGGCCTACTAGCCATCTACTTAGCTATTATCAGTTGGCAGATTCCCTTAGGTCTCAGGACAGAAGTATTTTGAAGAGGAACATGAAGGAAGAGAAGGTAGTGGCTTTATGGACTAGTTCACAGAGGGTGTTCTGTGCAGAAAATGTGGAATGGAGGAAAGCTTGTGGATTTTATTTCTATTATGGCAGTACCTAAGAACCCCCAGCCAAATATCAGGGCCTCATTATGCCAGGGAGTCTACATACAAGTGACAAAGAAGAGAGAACCCCTCTGAGGAAAAGACAACAGATGGATGAGAAAAACAGGGGAAAGGAGGTTTAGGACAATAAAATAAACAAGGTATATCATAGGAGAAACAGGAAAAAAACGTGATGGAGACGGGTAAAGCATAGTGGCAAGGGGACAAAACATACAACTCCCTCTCCTGAAGAGTGAACCAAGTTTTCAGGGCTTTAAAGGTAAGCACTAGAAACTTGTAATAGAATGCACTGGACAAAGAGAAGCCTGTGGATGGAGTCAGAAAATGGGGTGATAGGATCAGGACCCATCCAGGCAGATGGATGATTTAGGAAGCAACGTTCTGAATGGCCCTGAGAGAAGTGAAATGAGTGACAAGAAGACCAGGACTCTGGTGAGAGCTATTTCACAGAGAGCATGAGACAGAGTAGAGAGGACCAAGGATGGAGTTGGAGGCAATGGCTGTAGATAGCACATATAATGGGTTTAAAGGGAGAAGGATGATGAGGCAGTAGTTGCAGAGGGTCAAAGGTATGGGCTTTGTTTTATTTTTAGGATTGGGGAATCCACAGAGCTCTTTAGATTTATGATTAATTTTCCCTTCAAAAGTCCAGGAGGCAGAGTGGTGAAAACTGCTCCAAAAATCACCTGTTCAATGTCTGACTTTGGATCCCCATCAATTAGAGCAGGATGTGGCTTGGTCTTTGCCAGTTACAAACTGCCCCTACCCAAAAGAGCATCGTCATAACAAACCAACTGAAAAATGCAGTAATTTCCAGTACTGACACGAGACCCTTGGGGGCCCGATTCTGCACTGGTTTTGAGCCTCATGCAATATCATTGATTTTAATGAGGTTGTCTGGGGCATTAGTCACTGCAAAATTTGGTCATGGTCTTCAAAGAGTTTCTCTTTGAGATTGTGCATGTGTGTATGCAGACAGTGTAAATCTAAAGGCATGGCCTAGTATTTACAAGTGTTTTGCTCTTTGTCTCTTGCATGATGTCAGGGTTGCCCTCCAATATTGGAAACAGGATGAAAGTCAAAGAGAAAGAGGTCAATTAATCTGACAGATGAACACACATAGTCTTTTCCTGTATCCCACCCAAAACAGGTTTGAGGGCTTCTCTCTCTCCTCTTCAAGTAACTTTTTGTTGATAGGGCTACTACAGCCAGTCTTTTCAAATACATTCTTCTATAAGAAGGTTCCATTAGTAGCAATTCAAAATCCCAGTGACAACTTATTTGTGAACTCTTTTGCAAATGTGTTTTTATTTTCTTGTATTACCAAAAACAGATGAACTCACAGCAAAAAAAAAAAAAAAAAAAAATTAATCAAAACAGTAGTTCATACTTAGATCTGGCTCTCTTGAAAAGTGCTACAGATTTGGTGAAGAATGCCCTTGAGGATTTTAAATACCGTATCTTTAAAGAGGTGGATTGTTTTCCAACTTCCACCATTTTTTCTGTGAACCCCTAAAAATCAGAATGTGAACTTCTTGGGCATCAGAAGTTAACCAGAATGAGCACAATTCCTGCAGGGTTGTGTGAATTCCATCAGGTACCATTGATGGAGCTAGCATACAATGAAGGAAGTAAACAAGAGAGGGCCACGTTGAATTCTGCTGCATATTAAAATATTGTGAATAGGGAGAAGAAATCAGTGTTTGCTAATAAAGGATAAAAACCTGGAGTGAAAGCTCACATTATTGAAGGGACCTTGAACACAATGAAAAGGCAGGGGGAGGGAGGTTAAAAACTATTTAAGATTCCAAATCAAGAACATGTTTATACTTGGGTGACAGACAAATTCAGGTTCTGACAAAATAGATGAAAATTAGTTCTTTCTTCCCAAACCTCAGTTTCCTTAGCAACAGTTTAAATGGAAGCACTTAACGTAGCGCAAAGACTTCATTAAGAAAGGCTGGCTTTGATTTAGGCACCAGTCAACAAATTTACCAAAGAATCAGAGAATCCAGAACTAGGGTCTTTCTAAGTAAAAGTATGTCTCCCCTTACAGCTGGGATGTGTAATTCCCACCTTGGGTAGATGTACACACACACTATTCTGCTCAAGCTAGCATGCTAAAAACAGCAGTGTGGGGTTGCAGTGGTATGGGCTAGGTGGCAGAGTCCATGCCCGCCTGATCCCTGGGAATATACATGGTCGGCTAGCTCAAACTACTGCCCATCCTGCTGTGGCCACATTGCTATTTTTAGGTGAGAGCTCAAGCACAGCTAGTGTGTGTACGTTTATTCTAGCTGGGAATGATCCCTCCTAACTGCTGTGTAGACATACCCTAAGTGAAAGAGGGTCCCACTTTCAATTAATGCAATAGTTGTGAACAGGCAGAGTGATTCACTAGCTCAATTAATGGTCCTTTGTGCCTCTCCTCCCTGTTCTTAAGGCTTTTATGCCACAGGATGGTCAGACAGCAGTAACTCCAACTAAGGGTATGTCTTCACTAGCAACGTTAAAGTGCTGCCGTGGCAACGCTTTAACGTGGCTGTGTAGTCACGGCACCAGCGCTGGGAGAGAGCTCTCCCAGTGCTCTAAGAAAACACCTCCACGAGGGGAGTAGCTCCCAGCGCTGGTGCACTGTCTACACTGCCATGTTACAGCACTGAAACTTGCAGCACTCAGTGGGGTGTTGTTTCACACTCCTGAGCGAGAAAGTTGCAGCGCTGTAAAGTGACAGTGTAGACAAGGCCAAACTCATCTTGATCAAAACCATGCAAAACAAAACACACTAGTCTGGGCTCCAGTGAATGGGTAGAGTCCTCCTTACTCCAAGGCAGCCAGCCTGGGTTTCCACCAGAGAACCTGATGGGCCTGCAGTCTCAGACTCCATCTCATTCTCTTCCCCGAGCACCTGTGCACGCCAAAGGAGAAGCCACACTCTTTGCCAGGGACCAGATAATGTTCTAATTTGAGTCTACTCCTATCTTCTCTGGGACTAAAATCCTGCTCCCAGAGACCAGACTGTTGTATCTGCCATGTAACTGCATGAAGGCTGGAATGGGAGGCAATCCTCCCACCCAGGCTGTTGAATGGGAGTGGAGCTGCTCTGCAGTTGTGGCTCCAGCCAAATGGTCCTTCCCTGTGGCTCTTCCAGGCCTAGCCTGCCCCGAGACCCTCCTTCTGAGAGCATGCTGCGAGTCTCCCCAGAGTAGGGCTCTGTGCTATGGATTTGCAGCCCTATCCAGCTTCACCAAATCCTGCCCTTTCCCCACACAGTGAGAACCTCCACTAGCTTTATTGCCAGAAAACTTCTTCCCACCTGGGCAGAGGGTACAGAATGTGTCCCTTACTGATTCGGGACCTTAAAAATAAACTAAACATTGTCTGCAAAAAGAAAAGGAGTACTTGTGGCACCTTAGAGACAAACAAATTTATTTGAGCATATGCTTTCGTGAGGAAAGCTTACGCTCAAATAAATTTGTTAGTCTCTAAGGTGCCACAAGTACTCCTTTTCTTTTTGTGGATACAGACTAACACAGCTTCTACTCCTAAACATTGTCTGTTTTCCCTACTCATTTTTAAAATGTTATGCTCTATAAAGCACCTAAAGTTGACAGTATTTCTGTTACAAATTCAATCCAAGATATCTAACAAAGCACATTTACTTGTGGAGACTCCTATTTTATCAACAAAATGCTGCTAACCAGCAAAAGGTGCGGTGAGCACTCCCCCTGAACTCTCCCTTTCTCCCTGGAGTCCTGTTACAATCCTGCTATTGCCGATGGGAAACGTTATCCCACACAAGTGGTCACCAAAATAGCTGCATATTTTTAAACCACAGCCCCTTTGAAGTGGGGCCTATAAAAATACTCCAATCCAAGATGAATGTTTCTCAGTACTTTGGGGTTTCAGGTTGGGTCACTTTGTGGGATTTGAGCGGTTGGCAAAGTCTCATGAGTGATTCATAATTATTTATGTGAAGCTAAATTAGATGGGGATATAAATCTTTGATAAGATAAGCAAGGCAGCCACACTATGATTCAAAAAGAACCCAATGGACTGACTCTCAAATCTGATGTTCATTTCCTTTAAAATGTATTTGGGGGGGGGGTATTTAGTTGTGGTTCTGAACAAATAATTTTTACAAATCCTACTCTCCGCTTGGGCTCTGGAGATTTATACAGCATGAATGCCAAAAAAGGACAAGAGCATATTTATATCTTTTTTCCTTTGGTGTGTGTTTTTTTAAAATGGGTAAATTTAGTGCTTAGGAAAGCACAGAACTGACAGCAGCATAGCACTATGCAGGCATCCCCTTTGCTATTTATTGTTTGAATTCCCATAGCATCCACAATGTGGTAGGCACTGCCTACCCACACATACCCTGCTCTATGGGACTGACCCAGACCTTTCCCTTGACTTCAGTAGACACTGGATCAGGCCCTAAGAAGGTAAGCAACATAGGAAGGGCTTAAGGGCAGGGAGAGAATCCAGACAGGTTTGGTTTATTTTGTTACATAAATATGCATCAGTTCTAGCCAACCACTCCTTGACCTATCCATTATTAGTTACCCAGTTCCCTGAAGGAGTCACAGAAGCAATGGGTCTTCAGGTGGGATTTGAGGTAGGAGACGACAGTGGCCTCACAAGTCAGATCACGAAGGGCAGCATGGAAGACCAGGCACAGGCAGTTGTGAGAGAATGGGACAATTGGTAGATTAAGGCTAGAACCATTTGCAGGGCTGAGGCGATGATGTGACACAAGAGGACTTGTAATTATTCTATGGTGACATGCATGCACACACCAGCTAAACAACACATGTGTGGCATGGGTAAGAGAACTCTGGAGCTCTTACTCCCATCTGAAAAACAAAGGCCTCTACTGCCTTAGCTAAAGTGGAATTTCCATTAGCTGTCAGTAATGTTAAGGTCTGTATTCTTTCTTGTAGGCCAGCAACTAGATGGTAACATCACAAATGTAACATTATGTTAATCAGAGGGCAGTGGTGCTTACTATCCAGTGCATTGGAAGCTCTATCAATGTTAATCTGCAGAACTCACTGCCATCTGAGTCCCAGAGTCTTCTTACCAGAGAGTACTAGTTGTCACAAATGTAGGTTTTTCCTTTTACATGGGGGCAGACCCTTTTAGGGACAGGGATTAATCCCAAATCCATTTCAGTTGTGACCCAGTAATCAAAGACTGATCAAGACAGAAACTCCGAGGCTTTTCATTTCGGTTCCAAGGATTTCATTTATCAGTGTGTCATTTTGGCAATTTTAAGTGGATCTGGTTCAGAAAAAAAATCCGCAGTGCATTTAAATAATTTAGGGCATAGGAAGATTTATGTATGCAGTATGGAAACAGTGGTGACAAGATGTCTTCTCAGTTGCCGTGACATATAGATTGCAAAACACCACAATGCCCTGCAGTCAGCTGAATGAGTAGAATGGATTAGAAGCAGAACTGTGGCTAGCAATGGAGCAGCCTCTAGGAAGTGCCATGGGACAACACAGACTGAGCCACAGGCTGGGGACAATGAACTAAGCTATGAGAGGAACCACACACACAAGTGTGGACACATGCATGTGGGATAACAAGGGATGCATGGGAGGGATGAAGGGGGTGGGGAGGAGTTCTAATTGTTCATCCACAGGCAGAAGCAGTCAAAGCAAAAGATATGGGATCAGCAATGGGGCAAAGAAATTATACCCCAACAAGATCACTGACTGGATCAGAGCCTGGCCAAGCAAAAATTTATTTGCCTCCAGGAGCAGGATGGACTTGAAGGGGCAGCTTGTACTCATCCTATGTTTACTTTTACTGCAACAGAGGCTTTCTACCGAGGGTATTTGCATCTTTCCTTTCTGCCTGCCCTGGTAAGAATGCCTTCCTGCTCAGATGTGCATGTGAGGGTTTGTGGGGAACAGACCAATGGCTGCATCCTGCAGGGCCTAAGCAGGTGAAGTGTCTACAACTCATGGCACACCTCGCATGCGACCAAGAATCTGAGAAGTTTAATGTAGCAATCACAAGGACCTCCTTGGGTGGGAGTCCCTCACGCTGCTTTCTAGGGCTGAGTAAACGCTGATGATCATTCTTAGCTGATCTGTCCTTGCAACAGACTCACAACTCATGGCACACCTCGCATCGACCAAGAATCTGAGAAGTTTAATGTAGCAATCACAAGGACCTCCTTGGGTGGGAGTCCCTCACGCTGCTTTCTAGGGCTGAGTAAATGCTGATGATCATTCTTAGCTGATCTGTCCTTGCAACAGACTCGCTCTCCGTCTCATGGGCTGCATGCTTTTCCACACCCCTCAGGCTGATCTGTTAGTAATTACACCAGCAGGGCTCGCTTTCTGCATCATTGAGGAGCACAACTGCAGGCCAACCATGACCCTTTGGCAAGGCGCTCTTGCCTAGTTTTATTGAGGCTCTTGGGAGCCTTTGCTAAATTGTCTGAGGGCTATGTGAGAGACAAGTGGGTGGGGTGAGGTGGGGTGGAGGATGGGGAGGGGAGAAAAGTAGCGGTAACCCACTCACTCCCACTTCTTCCCCAGAAAAGCCAAAGGTGGGGTTAAATATAGTGAGTACTCCAGCAAAAGATGGGAAAATAATGTTTACTCTCCCCATGGGTTGTTTTGCCTTAATCTGCATGTACCAGAGTAAGAGCCACCTCCTTGTATCATCACCACACTAAGTGAATTAAAACTACAGGGTTCTTCACACATTTGTATGTTTAGGGGGGAGGGTGAAGTGGCGGGCATGAGAAAATACTGGAGAAGGAAACTCCTTTTTTACCTATCCCTTCCAACCAAAGCCACTACAGTGCACCAACCCAGGCTTCCTGTTCCCCTGGAACTAGCCACTGCCAGAAGAGCTGCTACACAGCACCATAAAGAGGGGAGGTGGGGAGGCATGGAGAAGAAGCACACTGCCTCCACAGTGCTGCCAGGGAATGGGAGACCTAAATGTTGATCTCGTGCCCCTTCGACCACACATATCATGAAAAGTGGCTGACGCACTCACAGTGCTGAGCACCTGCCGTCTGAAAAATCTGGCATCTCATGTGAGGCACCCAAAATCACCAGTCACTTTTGAAAATATCGGACTTTCTTGTAACAATTAGAATGGACATTGCACTTTCGTTCACTGAGCATGGAGAAGAGATTATATTTTGTAACTAGCTGTCGTGACTCCATCTCTGTTAATGCCATGGCTCCCATTTACCAGTTCAGGTGTTACAGAAGAGTAATAGTACAGGACATTTGTGTGAACACTTTATGCCTTGCTGTAAACCTAAGGTGTGCTCCTGCTGTAGGCTTAAGTCAGATGGATGCAATGCAAGCATTGCAGTTTATGACTTACAGTAGTTTAGCAAACTGGCTGGAACTCCATAGATTAGACCGGGGGTTCTCAAACTTCGAGTCGTAACCTTATTATGTGGGGGTTCACGAGCTGCAGCCTCCATCCCAAACACCACTTCACCTTCAGCATTTATAATAGTGTTAAATTTTTTAAGTGTTTTAATTTAAAAGGAGGTGGAGGTCACACTCAGAGGCTTGCTGTGAAAGGGGTCACCAGTACAAAAGTTTGAGAACTACTGGATTAGACACGTGAACTGTATTAACTGAGGCACTGGACCAGATATTGCTGCCAAACCTATAGACAGAAGAGGGTGTTCTGACTCACAGGGATTCCATCCTTCAGGTTGGAATGAGTGAGATATTTGCCACTTGTCGTAATGTCACCAGGTGTGGGGCAAAAGTTGCTTCATGGTGACAGAGATCTCTAAGGAAGACTTGAGTCTGCCTGAAGACAAATGCAGACACCACTCCTGGACACATCCTTCTAGAGCCAGATGGAAAATTTTGACTAAACATGCAAGTTTGATGGGGGAAAGACGAACAATTAAAAAAAAGTCCATCCTGTCCCACACCCCATCCCTGTCTTCCAGCCAGATCTAACACATTCTCTATGGTCCCCACCCTGTGGCTTTAATTCCTAGCCTCATCTGGCATATGTCACAGCTGTTTGAGGTAGCTTGAAAGAGAGACAGTCATGCACTATATCTCTGGGGGATCGGTGGGTACCCAATTAAATGGCTTCATATGGGGGCCTGCATTTGTTTGCTATCGACTGCAGTTGGCCAGGGCTGGTTCAGATCTCTTACTGCTAAATATTAACCAGGTTCGTCATGTCCTTTTATTCAGCAAATTTTCCCTCTGCTAAAGTTCATTTGTTCCAATGGGCTATAATGTCCTGGCTTCCTACAATGAGGAAGAGGAAGAGAATAGGGCAATGCACCTTTTTCCGGAGAGTCTATAATAGCTCCAGGCACCATGTGGCTTCAACTAGTTATAAAGCAGGACCAGGGGACAAGAATTTAAGAAGCAAAGCTGCAGACAGCAACTGGAGTAAACGTGGTTGTGTTGGGGTCCCCCATCCAGCTTAATGAATGGAAGAGTATATTATTTGTGTTGTGTGATAGCACGTAGGAGGCCCAATTGTCCCTCATCACAGATGCCACATGACATCTGATGGCCTCATATATACAATTAGCTGTTTGTATTGGAAATGTGGAAATCTGAGTGTAGAAAAGGTTATTTATTAAATTAGTAGGACACCATTTTTAAGCTTCCAGCACTAGTAACAGTTTTACATCCCTCGTGCTGTATCTCACACTGGATCCCACAGGGGCCTCTACACTTTGAAACATTAGCAGTGGGAATGGAGAAAGAGGAGAGAACTTTGTTAGAAAACACTGACCAGCTTCTGATCTAGACATACTGTTCAGGTCCCCATAAACAATTTAAAAATTCCTAAATTCCCCATAATAGTCCTCTCTGCCTAATTCCTAACATCCATCTTCACTCTTGTGCTTCCCATGACCCAGAGCTACTTTTTTTTTTTAAAAAAAGAAAGAAATATTTGTAATTATTTGTAACTTGAATCTTTAAAGTGCTTTACATAGATGGCTTGCTCTATGCCAAAAGACTGGTCAGGGAAATTTGCAGGAAACACCTTGCAGAACACACACAGCAAAGCCAAAGGAAGAAAAAAAAGCCCTGGGAAAACATGCGAGGTCCATTGTTACCCACTCTTACATCTACCAAACTGTTCTTAGCTCAGGAGAGGTCAGGAAGGATGGAGACACTCATTGGAAATGGCACATGAAGCAGTTGTTTGAACCGTAAGAATTCCACACGTCATTAGTTTAGATTCCCAGCTTGTGTCAGCAAAGCATTCTAGGCTGGCCATAGCTTTAACTAGATTGGCATGTGGGCTGCAGGGTAAGTGTGCCTACAGCTTGGAGAGGCCCTTAACAAAGGGAAGCACTGAAGGCACCTCTTCCATCTAGCTTTTTTGGAGGGGAGAATGTAACGGGAGGGGGGTTGCGGGAGGCACATTTTCACCTAAAATAATTTGTGGACTAGGCTGCTTTGCGGTAAAGCTCAGTGGGGTGGGGCAAGCCACAGAGTTAAAAGCAAGGAATGAAAATGAGGTGCATGGAAGGGAGCGCCTTGGGAACAGAGTGGTAAGGTGCCCTCACCTCTCCAAAGAATGAACTCAGCAGAGTGCCTATTGACTCATCTTGTTTGGCTGGCAATTGCCAAAGAGGGAAGATTTGCTTTCAGTGGAGGCTAGTGATGTTGAAAGGTGGATTGGCAAAAACAACATAAAAAAGCATTTCCAGGGTCAATTTACAGTCATGCGTAAAAATAACTAGTGTGTGACTCAAAATTGGTCCAGCAGGGCTTCCTCTGGAGGCACCTCCACAACTTGCCTTTGGGCCACCTGGGTTCTAAATTTAAGGTTTATTAACTCCTCCCCCAATTCTGGAAGCAAGGGTGGGTGGGGCATAGGGCAGCACATGCCGAAGTTGAGAAGTTAGTCTT
Organism: Caretta caretta; assembly: GCF_965140235.1. NCBI lineage: Eukaryota > Metazoa > Chordata > Testudines > Cheloniidae > Caretta > Caretta caretta. The sequence goes on along the minus strand of NC_134206.1, from coordinate 256,276,940 downwards.
TGACAGACAGGCTGTCCTTTCTCACAGCTCTTCTGAATGGTTAGGAGGGAGCCATGGGTCTAAGTGTTCAATTTGGGGAGTATGGCAGAGCCATGGTGAGACCTATTAGGGGCAAACTGAAACCATGTGTGGTTTTAATGAAACGAGGAGCTGGTGTGCAGGGCTGATTGCAGCAGGAACATTTATTGCCTGGCTGGAATGTGCATCTGGCATTGATTGTTTCCCCAGCCATCAAGTGAGCAGTAATGTGGAAAGCAAATTGGAGCTTATAAAGAAAGATGAATTTTCTAATGAAGTGCAATTTGGGGAACAGCCTTTGTAAGGAGAAAACCATGTTTTTGTTCATTATTTTAGTAAAAAGTTATGGGTGAAACTGATTTTGTATCTCTGGTGACCACCGCCTGGAGGCTGAATTTCCTGAAAGACTGGCACAGCAGCTAAAAGACAGGGCAATAATCTGGAGGGCCTGAAACCAAAATGGGCCCCATTCCACCATCCTAACTCACCCGTAGGTACTTACTCCCTTGAAATCACTGGGACTATTTGCAGTATTATTGAACCTGAGTAAGGGGAGCAGAATTAGTCCCCAAGACACAAAAATGAGCACCAGCTCACACTGCACATTTGAAGCACAGTCTCTTGGATAATGCTGAGCCAAACAGGATCAGCTGTTCTGCTGGCAACTGGCCCCCTTGCTATTTACCATAGAGGATGTGAACGAGTAAGCCATTATCTTGCAATCGGTGTCTGGCTTTCAGCACAAGCAGGGTAGAGAAGCCCCTATCACCTATTTTCTGGGGCGTGTCTAGATAGGTATGTAGAGGATGCTCGCAGATATCTGTGTAGGAGCCATGACAATTTTACCTCCTGCTCTGCTGCAGTGCCTCATTCACACAGATCCTGGAATCTCAGGCCTCTAACATGGAGGATGCTGTTCATGTCTTGCTCTTAATACTGAGAAATTAAACCTGTGGACGGGAAAGGCGAATCCACATGAGGTGAAGAAACTGGCAGGAGCTTGTTCATGAGTTACTTCATCTCCTTTCTGGGATATATGGTGTGAGCAAATACACCTGCACACCTTTAATTATATTTTTCAAACAGCTAATAAAAAAATTCCTGAGCAAAGTCTGCCCTTTTCCTACGTCCCTTGAATTTACAGTGCAATCTCCAAACATGCTGGGTGCTGAAATCTAAATGGGCCAACAACATGTACAAGAAGGAAGGGAGAGTCTGGCTTGGGAACGTCTCGGAAAAAGTTTCTGTTGGACAGAAGAATTAGGGCAGCCCTAATGACCAATAAGACTTTACAAAAAGGGAGGGTCGAAAGCTCCATGCTTTGGATGCTACTTATTCACTGACATGTAAGAGGACTCTCCTTTCTCAAGCACCTTGCCCAACTGGGACAGGTGCCAGCATTTTGTGATGAGATGGGCCTCTACTGATCACATGTTTTACACACATTTTTGCACGTAGGAGCTAGAGTGTAAGAGCTGTTTGGAAACATGTATAGATTTCAAGGGTACTGGGTGGGCCTACAAATTCCTTCCTGCATTAGAAAACCTGCTTAAGCTGATAGACTAAGCAGCTGTCCAAGCCAAAAGGGACATATATATTTAACCAGGTCCCAAACTACATGTGCTATTCTGCTTTTCATATTTGCACTGGACCTGAGAATAACCTAGTATTAGGCCTGCTTTTTTAGGGAAGCTGAAATTGTATGCAGACGTGCCTTCTTGGGAGAAGCCTGTGTCTTTTACCTATCATATTTTGCTGTGAGCTATTCAAGTGCTGGCAGTTATGTGTTGGAGGAAGCAGGGTATCTATAAACATAACTGTGTCCATGACACACTTCACATCGATGGCGAGCTTTGAGAAATCTATTAATTTGGTATATTATTTATTAATGTGTCAATAGACAAACCTCAGTTAGCCAGTCCATGATTGTCGAAAAATCTCAGCTTATCTGAATGTCAGATACTTTCCCTGAGACTCCATTGCACACAAGTCTCTTTGTGCTGAAGTCTGACTGCCACCTTCAGATGTATATACAGTGATCTTAGAGCCTGATCAAGTGTCCGCTGAAGTCAGTGGGAGTCCTTCCACAGAATTAGTGGGCATTGGCTCAACCCTTGGAGCACAGATCTTGGCTGCTGTCTCTAGCTCAGCCAGACAGCCTGCAGGCTTCAAAGAAGTTCAGGGATAGGGGACCATCAGTGCAGACCTAACAGCTTCCTGGCCAACTCCCACAGGTATCCAAAGGTTTCTGGTATCCCTTCGGGTTTTGTGATAATTGGAGTTCTACTGCAATTACTTAATTTTAAATCAATAGCGTGACATTATACGGCTGAAGGGTTTCAGTATCTGTTTGTCCTTGAAAAGGTGTGAAATGGGAAGTGGGACTGGGATGTCCATGACAGAGTTAATCAAAACACATGAAGTGTCTCTGAGAAGATTTGCCCACCCTTGTTATTTGCCAGCAATACAGCTGTTTATGGAGTAGAGAGAAATATTGCCCACTCTGGCTTTGGACACAGGACTTTCAGACTAGAAAATTACTGAAGCAAAGGGGATGAAGATAGGCAGGGATGCAGCAGCTTTGCTTTGTAAATAGGTTCTGATGAGAGATACAATACTGAAAGTCCTGAGGAAGGACTGGCCAAGAGGCCATTACCAATATTTTCAAACCTTTAGAAATATATCCTCGATAGAGAAACTGAAGCTCTTTTGTTTGTGATTTTTCATGCAAATATTTAATCAAAATTTCAAATCTGTGAAAATTTCAACTAGCTTTTATAAGAATGTATTTCTGTAAGTTATTTGCCACTATTGTGGTACTCTTGTACACATGCACATCCATATATTACTAATACAGTACTGTTGAGAGGGTTCTTTGCTACACTTGTATAACATCAGTGAGCACAGCAAGCATCAACTGTAAGTAGAACCCACCTTCCACAGACTGTATTGACTTGCTCTACACAAACAGCTGTTTAGAAATCCAAGTCTAAACCACAGGATTTTCTTCCCACTCCATGTGATCAATCTATCTCTTCATACAAAACCTCCCTCCTCAGGTCAAACGGATCCAGCTGAGATTTGCTCACAGTGACCTGCCTACCAGTCAAAAAGGACACCTATGCTAAAGAAATTGACAAGCTCTTTGAGTAACTCTTGACATAAACTTCCACTGGGCTCTAACTTTGTCGAGAAGAGTCTGCCTTCTAGTACCAGCTGCCTATGTCCCTTACTCATCCCCTTAACACACATGTAAGTCAGCACAGCAGTAGCTATTACTGAAACTCAGTGGCTGAGCTTGCATGTTGTAAGGCCCATTAACTTTCTGGGCACTGTGTTTCTGAATGTTTACAGGCCAGAGTAATAATTTGTAGGGAGCAGACCAAGCCTGACTGTTTCCTTCTTGTCCAAGTCTTCCGAGGCATGACACAACAAGACCATTTGGGCAAAATAATGAACACAAACCTCCTCCCAGAGCCAGGGTTTCATCGCCTCAGTACAGATTGCACCTGGTTCACAGGTGACAAGAAGCTTAAACATTGAAAGAGAGAGCTAATGGAAACATATGAGGAAGTACCTCGTCTCAGTCCACTGGCATCAGCACAGAGATAGTTGTTTGTTCACTAATGAAGCAAAACCAAGGTGAAGTGCCCATTTCCAAGGACTAGAAACAAATGAGGATGTTTTGGGATGGATATATGTATTATACAAGATTCTCAGCATTCAGAGAGACTAACTATAAATCTCAGAGGGATAGCATTCTGGAATTTTTCATGAAGTGCAAGACAGCAGGTAATCTGTTCAGAGTTAGCTGGCTTCCAAAACAGGAGGCTATTCTTGTTAGACCCTAAAAAGTAAGACTAGTAGAAGAGTTTCCTGACAAAATTCATTCTCTTAGAAAATGTGATTTTGTCCAAATTTTCTAAGGAAAAGAATCTTTTTCTGGGAATTTTTTTGATTGTCCATTGAGAAAATTGAAACGAGAATTTGCATTTTGCATCTGCGTTTCCACATAAAATTTCATTTGAAGTGTAAATTGTGGTTTGAAACTAAATGTTTGTTTCAAATTAACTCTTCATTTCAAATCCACATTTTGAAACATTTCATTTTGACATTTCTGAATTGACTTTTTCAGGACATTTTGTTCTTCAAACAACACTGAAAAAGAGAATCAGGCCCACTTTTTTCCCCTGATCTTTCATTGTTGATGAGAACCCACAAGTCATATTTAAATCAATGGGATTTGCAGGTGCCCAGCATCTTTGAATATCAGACAGCTAGTGGCTTTTATAGGTAAGGACTACCCTGAGATTACCAAACTCCTTGCCCCTTGTGATCCAAGTAGGATTTGAACTAAAGTGTCAATCAGAATGAAACACTAATCCTTTAATTTAGTGCATCACTGAGGTTGTAAGCAAGTCAGCTCTGTGACAAATTTCTTCCCACTCTCTTTTTGCGGCGTAACCAATCCCAAGATCTTGAAAGAGAGAGAGTTCTGCTTTACTGGAGGTGGTAAAGGGCCCAATCAAACTCCAATGAAGTCAACAGAGATCTTTCCATTAACTTTAACTGGAGTGGGATCAGCCCCAAGTAAGTAGTGGTAGAATCTCAAGATATGGGGCAACAGCAGCTGCCTCTAACCTTCCAGAAGAAAACAGGGAAGGTTACTCTGCAGCGGTGTCCCCTAAGTGGCCTCACTCCAAAGACTTATTACAAGTAGGGGGCAGGGGAAGGCGGAATTTTAATGAACCAGTTTTTTTAAAAAAGGCATGTGGGCCACTGTGCAGCAGTTCTTTCAGTCCTACTCAGCCGGGGGTCATGGCTGTGATGCTTGGACACTCTAAGGGCACGGGAAAAGTCTTCTGGTTGTTTTCGCATCTCGTTCACAGCCTAAGAGGGAAACTAGCTTTTGGGTTAATTAACACTGTGAACAGACAGTGAGACAGACACTGTTGTCATCACCAGTTCAAGAAGTCACCCGGGTCGTCACTGAGCTGTGACATTAAGGCACATGCACATGAGGCAAATGTCCAACCTAGGATTCTTGGCAGTCCAACGCTGAGCACTTTCCATTGCCTCAGGGGAAGTTTCTCAGGGTCATGACTGCTGAACCATTGAGGGGCTGCGAATAGGACAAGGAGTTAAGGGTATTCACTCTAACTAGCGTTAGTACGCCCCCTTTGGAACTAGTTAATTTTACACTTCATACCTCAGATAAGCAGCACGGTCTATTTCTCTAAAGTAAGCCAGAGTCTGGTGGGTCAAGTTCTAATCCTGGCTCTGCTACTGATGCACTACATGACTTTAGGCCTTGGCTACACTATGGGGGGAGATCGATCTAAGTTATGCAACTTCAGCTACATGAATAACATAGTTGAAGTCGACGTACTAGATCTACTTACCGTGGGGTCCACACTATGCAATGTCAACCGGAGATGCTCTCCCGTCGACTCCCCTTGCACTTCTCGTTCAGGTGGAGTACAGGAGTTGACGGGAGAGCGACCGCCGCATCGACCGCCGCGCATCGAACCCCGGTAAGTGTAGACAAGGCCTAAAGTCATGCAGTGCATCAGTAGCAGATAAACTGTACTCAGTTTCTAAAATGGGTTAACTTTGCACACTATGATTACACCCAGAAGGAAATGCAAAGCACATTAGCGAAAAGAAAAGAAAAGAAAAGAAAAGAGGATATTCACATAATTTAAAAATCCACCTTATCTATAAAAGTCTCTGAAACCCAAGAGTCATAGGGGATATGAGTCTAGGACAAACATCAGTCTAGAATGTGGGCCAAAAAAAAACCCCCATACATAAAGCAGTTCACAAAAATAGTCTCCATTACAGATTATGATTTCCTAAATGCTGCAATGCTCGGTAACTCTGTTATTAGAGTTCTGTGAAGATACACCAAAAGGAAGTAAGATTTCCCTCCTTCATGGTAAGCATGGTGAGAATTGGTTAATGTTTACAAAGCCCTTTGAAAATGTAAAGCACTATGGAAGAATTACTGTTTCTATAATAAGGAGACTAACATTGTCCTTTTCCTGCCAAATGCAGTTACTGTTTTTCAGCTTTAAAGCCAAAATGGGAGTGAGGGCTGCCTTATAGGGGGATCACACCAAAATACAGTTCCTCTTTACTGAAGTAGAAATACACACACACACTCTCTCTCTCTCTCTCTCTCTTTCTCTCTCTCTCTGCCAGAGGCAGGTGCAGTGCATGCAGCTCATGAATGCATGTTTTCGTTTAAGCGTCTGTTCTTTGCCAGGAGAAATAACCCCAGGAATGCAGAGATCTGGTTTGATTTTCATACTGTGAGAGCATTGCAGATCCCTGCGTTCAGTGTCTGGAGACACCACCAAATCCTGTTAGGTATTGACTTTATTAAAGGTTGAAGAATGGATTTTTATCCTGTACAAGGATATGGTCCTATCAGGTATCCCCAACCCCACCACCACCCATGTGATCCCTTCCTGTTTACTACCCTGTCCGTCCATGACATAGCCAGCCTAGGTCAGGATGTATGTTTCGCTGATGCCAAGATTAGAGAAGAGCTCTGAATGGTAGAGAGAACGAAGCTTGCGTCAGTGGCCCCAAACTGCCAGACTTCACAAAAGACAAACAGGAAAATGTCCCTGGGCACTTACTGAGGGATGAAGAAAGGAGAGAGCCTATGCTTCCCCCAGCCCTACCACTCCTAACATACATCAGTCCCGGAGGAAATCAATGTCAGTGGAGAGAGCAAACACAGGAAGGAACTTATTGATTTGAACACTTTCCGACATCAGCAAGATAAGCACACAGGCTTTGGCTGGTACCTGCTGTACTACTGCATTTCAACTGGGTCATGAAACAGGATGGACTGAAGGGGTGGGAACTGGCCAATAAGGGCTGCTACACAGCTTGTTGTGCCATTTGCCTTCCAACGTGCAGAAAAGAGCAGTCTCTTAGTATGGGCAAGCTCTGTAACCAAGTAGAACCTAGGCTCAGACCCTCAAAAGTATTTAAGCTCTGAACTTCTACTGATTTCAATGGAAGTTAGGAGCCTAAATACTTCTGAGGAGCTGGGCCCTAGTCCATAAAGACAGATATAGCTCTGTCTGGAATACACTTCCCTACTTGCATATAGGTTGAGATTAGGTGGTTTGATTTTTCACCCCAGCCCTATCAAGCCACCTGCCCTAGAAAGGCATCCGCAAGTTTTCATAACACTGGGAGTGATAATCTAATGACTTTACAGCTAGGGGCGGAAAAACCTTGGAGAACTTGTAATATCCCAATGAGCCATTCATCTGCCATGGTGCAGTCAGGTACATCCCAGGAGGTAGAGGAGCTTGTGTCTCAGGAGCTGTTAATCATGCAATTGAAACATTCAGCATGCAATGCCACTTTGGTAGGCTCTTGCTCAACCTAATTCAGCACGTTCTATGAATCCATAATCATGGGGGTTTATGGCTCTGGTCCAACAGTTCTGTAATTATTTGATAAGCACCAACAGAATTCTCAGAACTAAACTAAATATTAATAAACACACTATCCCTCTCCCAAGAGCCTTATAGTCTAAAAGAAAGAGCAGACCACAGTCCTCTGGGAAACTTCAACAAAAACTGTGTGTGTGACCATTTATCTGATCCTATCTGGTATTTCCTATATTCGTCTGTGTGTGTTAAGCTGAAGTTGTAAGTGGTATTATTATACTGATATGGGTTATCATTTGTTAGGCTCTTAGCTAGTCTAGCTTCTATCCTGGTTTATAATATTCCATTAAAAAACCCCGCTACCTTAACAGAATACTATCAAGATTGCCAATTCAAGCACTCGGAAGTTAGGAAATGCCTGCATTAAAGTTGCCCATATTACCTAAGTTCTGCCCCTTGTTCATATAAATTGGTATATCTTTAGTTACATTATCAGATACTATTTTTTCCCACATGACCCCTTCTCGAGTGCCTTCTAGTTGAAGATGTCAGTGTGCTTTACAAGCATTAATGAATTTGCCTTGTAAGGGAAGCAAATACTATTCCCATTTTACAGATAATGAAACTGAGGCACAGAAGTTATTCCAGAGCCTTGTTCTCTAGCAACTCACAGGTCTGCCCATAAAATGTAATGTGTGGTCACACCTACCTCTTCAAACTGCTACAGAACTTAAAGAAAGAAAAAGCCTTATTATTAATAAGTTATTAGGTTGTCTTACCCATTCCCCTCCTCCTGATCAAGATAACCACCTACTTGGTTAGAAACATGGAAATAAAAGAGGTAAAGAGATCAAATAAAATCTCCTTTTTATCTTAATTCACCAAGGAAATACCCTAGGAAGACCTTAATCCCCCATCTCCTCAAAAAACAAACAAAAACTGGTGCTGTACTTTAAGTTTACAACAGTAAAATACGGAGTTTAAAAAACTAGTCCTTTCCTTAAATTCAGCAACCTTCTGCATGGCAACGGCTCTAGCACAGGTACAGCTGCCTCTGACTTTCCACATTGCTGTTGGTTTGTGATTTGGCCTTTGAGATTTTAAATTAACACTCTGTCTTTGGTGGTTACTAGAGTTCTGTGTCTTTCCCTCCCTACTCTGTGGATTCCCCAGCTATTTCAATATCCAAGAGTCCAGACCCCAGCTGCAGGCCCAAGCAGAGCACCTGCTTATCACTCCAGACCTTACACTGGCTGCAGCTCCCTTCCCATCTCACTTACCAGGGCTTCCTCTGTTCTTGACCCCTCAGACAAAGTCAATTTTACAAGCACAGCTCTGGAGACCTTTTGCCCATACTGCAGCCCTAAGGGACCACCTACTTATTTTCTCTTTCCTTGGGCTGCTTTTCTTCATTACCCTGATTAAAAGTTATCATTACCATAGCTCTTGTACTTTTCCAGGCAGTGTGGCCCTTGACTATCCTTTCTCCTTTCTTCCTGAGCCCCCTGCCTTCCCCTGCCCCCATGTGGTTTAACCAGCTTTTAGCCAAGCCCACAAGGCATGCTCTTTGTTATTACTCATTTATTCAAGAAGGTTGTTTACCCAGGAGCAGGTCCAAAGGCAAGTACAATGAATAGAGAGGCCACATCAGTCTCACAGAATTCTCTCCATTCTGTCACCTTCTGCATGGAAATTTAAAGCAGGGGATCCAGTGACCTCACAGTTCACAAGACCTGGCCTAGAGGCTGTTTTATCCTGTCAATTTAGTCCCCTTTAATCTGAAATGTGCATATCTCCAGGCCTCTGGCAGGCAGAGAGGGTATTTATAGCAGTGTCAGAAGAGGAGGCAGGAAGTAGGAAATTGGGATGGGAGCTTGGAAAGGTTATAAAGGGCTAAGCCACACCACCTGCCTGGAATTCATTCCTTGGGGGGAAGGTAGAGTTAAGGAGAAATGTCACAGGAAATGGTTGGTTTAACCCAGATATCCGCTGGCTCTCTAGCCCTCTACCTGCTGTCTTTCAAAACCCCAGTCACTTCCTCTCTTTCAAAGTCAGGTGTAAGGTTTTTTCCCCCATCCCATGGTTTTCCTGTCCTGCCACAGGCCAATCTGCTTCTCCCTGCTGTTTTAACCATTTAAAGGCTATCACTGAAATCTGCCAAGTAGAGGGAAAACTATGCTAGTTACACCAGACCCAGCAAGTCAGACAAGCCCAAAGATTAAATCTACATCAATGGGGTGGGATTCTTGTTAGTTTCCAAAGCTCATGGCATTCATTATACATGGGGGATTGTATTTGATTTCAGAACAGCTGCTCCAGTGCTCTTTTATTCAGAATTAACATAGATAATGCCAACAGCCTCTCCCCAGCAGGCAACACTACAACTACATCCAATGGCAGGGGATGAACTGGTAAAGAGAAACCGATGTGGCTGTCCCAGCAGTCAAACCACAGGGCAATGTGTGGTCCTCCACTCCGAGCCAGCAGGACCCTGAGGCACTTGGAGAAGGGAGACACCCCTCTGTCCTATACGATATTGTAGGATTTTTGGCATAGCCAGAGAAAGGGATGTAACAACAAGGATACGTTTGTGCAGTTGCACCTTATTGTGGTAATTTATACCTGCGCAAAGGGAATGTACAAGGTATTCGAAAATTGGGCCTTTCGGTGGTGGGGGAAAGAATAAAAAAGGAGTGGGCTGGGGCACGCTGCTCTCTTTTTTTCTCCCCAAAATAATCTGGTTTCAAACTCCTTACTATCTCAAGACAGTTAAGTCCAAAGTAGACTGCAAAGAGTTGCAAACAGATCTCACAAAACTGGGTGGCCGGGTAACAAAATGGCAGATGAAATTCAGTATTGATAAATGCAAAGTAATGCACATCAGAAAACATAATCCCAACTATATCTATATCAAATGATGGGGTCTAAATTTGCTGTTACCACTCAAGAAAGAGATCTTGTAGTCACTGTGGCTCATTCTCTGAAAACATCCACTCAATGTTCAGCACTGGTCAAAAAAGCTAACAGAATGTTAGGATCCATTAGAAAACGGATAGATAGTAAGATAATAAATATCATAATGCCACTATATAAATCCCATAGTATGCCCATATCTTGAATAACATGTGGAGTTCTGATCCCCTCATCTCAAAAAAGATATATTCAGATTGGAAAAGGTGCAGAGAAAGGCAACAAAAATGATTAAGGGTATGGAACAGCTTCCATATGATCAGAGATTAAAAAGGCTGGAACTTTTCAGCTTTGAAAAGAGATGATGGGGGGATATGACAGAGGTCTATAAAATCATGAATGGTGTGGAGAAAGTGAATAGGGAAGAGTGTTATTTACTCTTCCACCTAACACAAGAACCAGGGGTCACCCAATGAAATTAATAAGTAGCAGATTTAACACAAACAAAAGGAAGTTCTTCTTCACACAAAACCCAGTCAACCTTCAACATTACAGGAGATGTTGTGAAGGCCAAAAGTACAACTCGGTTCAAAAAAGAATTAGAGAAGTTCATGGAGGATAGGTCCATCAATGGTTATTAGCCAAGATAGTCAGGGATGCAACCCCATGCTCTGGGTGTCCCTAGCCTCTGACTGCCAGAAGCTGGTTGTGGAAGACATGGGATGGATAACTCAAAATTGCCCTCTTCTGTTCATTCCCTCTGAAGCATCTGGCATTAGCCACTGTTAGAAGATAGGATACTGGGCTAGATGAACCTTTGGTCTGACCCAGTATGGCCATTCTTATGTTCTTAAGGACTAATAAGAATGAAAGGAGTAATGAGAGACCCCTTCACAGATTGCTTTACAATGAACTGGTTATTAAAGAAAAGCAATTAACATTATCTAGAATTAACATTTTTGACCAGGATCCACATCCAGAAGCCTGCTGGGCAAGGAGATATCTACTTGTTACACTCATTCCACTATTTCCTGGATGCAATGTTTTATCCCTTGAATACTTTTAAACAGAACGTTAGTTCTTTCAGTCCAGTGTACCTACCATTCAGTCAGCACTACTTTCAAATGGTATGTTTCTTTCCCCATGATCCAGCTGGAAAAACAGAATTAAGTTCTTTCCCTCCCCCGGCATTTCTTAAAGGATTATTTGGATGAACTTAATGCTCAAAGAGATGGAAGGACAGCACTGGCTAGAACCCAGATATGATAATAGAGGTAGGCACTGTGCAATCTCAGGCCACACAGAGCTCTGATATTCCAAGTCCTAAACTGAGACTGCCAATTATGAAGAGATATGAGGCAGATACATAGGAACTAGATAGAGATCCAGCCCTCTCTCTTACCCACAATGGGCATAGCAGGGGCAAAGGGATCAAAATGTGCCTCTATACGGGCAAGCTTGCCAGCTTACTACTTAGTCCTTGTCTGCACTAGAGAGATCAATCTGTGGTATAGCAATGAATTATTTTGCACTAGTCAGTCCACCACCTATTGAGTTTGTCCATATTACCCACCCTGAATCAGTGAAAGGTTTGACCTTGAATCCACACTAGGGCTGCCTAGTGGGGTACCAGTTCTAATGGGATGGCTGTCTTCTCTCACAGCTGGTGAACCTTCTTATGTAGTCCTAACAGGCCTTCTTCAGCAATGTATTCATCCCCAGAAATCCCTCCTGCCACAGTATCCCTCCCCAGAAATCCACTCGCAGCTGTGGTCCCCTCTGAAATGCACCCTACTGCTCCCATTTTGCAGCTCCTAAACCAGCAAGCCAGCTGTGGATTGCCTACTGAGAATATAATCTTTGCCCCCTGTTGTGTTCCCCTCGACAATGCCAAAGATGATCGGTGTTGGAGTTGAATGCCTGGACTATGGCAGCATATTGCATCCACACTAGCACACAGGCAATAAGGGCTTTACTCCTTCAACTTACCAGGGTGATTTCAATTGATTGTAGCTTCCCTATCACTCAACTGAAGCACTTGTGTCCACGGACGCAAGGTGCATTCCAGTTCCCTGAGGGACATTACAATTCATTGAACTCTCTCATGCAGACAAGGCCTTGGAAAGGCAAGATCAAGTCCAATGCACAGTGTGTATTAATCCAGATCTTTGCTGGGTTTAGTTGATAATTTTTGAATCAGCTTCTCTGTGCTATTTAATTTCCATTTAACTGTCTGCACACTTTTTCCAGGGGCTGAAGTTGCCCTTTGAAAATTTCTTGTGTAAACACCACCAGGAATTTGGATTATTCATGGTCAACATTTATTTTACCAGCACAGAACTCAAGAGACTTCTCTCTCATTTCCAAGAGTGTCCAGGAATCTCTTCTGGTTGGCAGAAATATTGAATAAATAAAATCATCACGGTTGTGTAAAACTACTTGCATTTTTATGTTATTAGACACTGTCAGTTAGTGCACTAAATCTTCACTCTGGGAGCTCAAGGGAGCCACTTCACTTGACAGGAAAAGTTAATGGCTTTTTAGTCACAATTTTAAACACGCTCCAGTGTTTGTGACAGTCCTCTTAGAAACCTCAAAACATAAGCCAGATCCATCTCTGGTACAAGCTGGCACAACGCCACTGACGAGAATGGCACTGCAGCTGCTTACAGTAGTCATTAAATTGGCCCAACCCTTTTTTTATTGCTTTGATCTCTCCTCCATAGGACAAACATGTCAACCCCACCTTCTGGACCAAATTCAGACCTGGCATAAGAGGGTGAAACTCCACTTAAGTCAATTTTGTTGCACTTGATTACATGAGATCTGCATTTGTCCCATGAGTTCCAAGGAGCAGAAGTCATCATGGCTGCCTTTTGGGTACTGCCTTTTTTCTGTGCACCAGCATAATAGATGAAGTCAGCCCAGGTCTCAGTAGAGTGGGCCAAATTCTGCTCTCACTTATACCAGTGTGAATCCAGATTAACTCTGGGCTATGAATAGAATCTGGCCCACTGTTGGCAAGTTAACAGGCTGCAGCTGAGTCAGCAGAGACCACTGGTGTTTTTTATGTGCTCCTTAAGTCAGATGTTTAAGAACAGCACTTACCTACAGTGCATAAGTCTGGGTCTGTCTATGGCCACAGGTATTGCCAACTTCCTCTCCCCCAAATTTGAGACTGATCATATTATTCTACATGTTGAACTATAGGCCCACTCTTTGTGGCTATTGCTCTGCACCTCAAAATTATGTGGCTATTTCGGTTTTAGAAATACCTCCCAGGTGTGCTAAGCTGCTAATATGGGGGCAAATTCATCACTTCCCAATGGCCACTTTATGTCAACATAAAATGGCCATAAAACAGCTCAATCTGTCCGCTGGTGAATTCTCCTGGTTATAAGAGGAGACCCTGGCAGGAGTGTAGCAGGTGTTGTCAGTCCCACACTGCCCCTTGAGGGAGCTCGACTGCAGGGGGCATTCGTGGGACGGTGGGCAGGTATGACTAAGCACTCCTACACCTTAGATATTCGTAAACTGTCCCTCTGGGAACCCCAGAGTAAGGAAAACACAAAGCTACTTTCTTTCTCCATCCAGGCCCCTCTGCTGAGTTCAGCATCACCACAGCAATAAATTCAGCTCCTGGTGTTTAAGATATAACTCGTATTTTTGACCTAGATATTTTACTGGTAGCCACTCATTTCCAGAGCAGAATATGTTTCTAAACCAGAGCTGGCAAAAGCCATTTAGTCTGCACTGATTTTTTGCATGTGCAAACTATTTGATAAAATGCTCTGTCTACAGATTGGTTGTTTTTGTTCATTAATTGTTTCACCCGCCTTGAATGGGAACTGCAAGCACTTTGATTAATAGATGGGAAAACAGACTAGCTCCATTGAAGGTTTTGGAAGTGGCTTTGAATCCCTCATTGAAATGTATGCTCTTTAGTAACTGCCTAGAGCAATACATCTCTGTGACTCAGCACAGCTACTTCCTACCACCACAGTACACTTTTTTTAAACTCAAATGGAAGAGCACATCAATGTCAGACAGAGCCAAGCTATATCGAGACTTTATTTATCTCACTGTTACTAATAAGCCCTACACTTAAAGTGCAAATTTAAAATGACCAGTGTAGCTCACACTAACTATACCAGCAAAGCCTAATGAGTAGAGAATAAGAAGACCTGCAGCAGGTCCAAATTTATTTTGCTGCTTTGATGAATTCTGCTGTGAATGCACATGGAGAGAAAATAGCTTCATGTTTTTATTTTTTAATATTGTGGCATATGTACTACCTTGACATTTGTTCTGCTTCGGTGGTTCTCACACTGTGGTACATGTACCACTGCTGGCACACAGCAATCAGCAATCAGCCAGTAGGTGGATTGGTTTAAGTCTAGTGTCATAATAAGAATCCATTGTTGCTGAACTGGTTAGTTACAAGGTAGCACACAGAGTTTTAGGTGAGCTACAGTAGGTCTTAAAGTTTGAGAACAGCTGTTTCTACTTCACTGATTTCAGCATGAAGGCCTGATTCTCCTGTCACTTACACCAGTATAAAATTGATCCATCCACTGACATCAGCAGAGGCACTCCCCGTTTACAACATGGCATGGAAGAGGAGAACTGGACCCTGGAACTCTGGAGCAATATGCAGCACACCAGAGAAAGAAGCCTCCTCAGTCTAAGCAGGAGATCTTGTCATTAAAAGTAAACTTCAGTGTACTCTCTGGACGTTATTAGAGGACTGACATTACATCTCTCAGCTCAGTTGGGTTCCAAGCTGGAAGGCATCATGTGCATATCCCTGCTTGCTATCTAAAACCAACCTGTAGAAAGGTCTCCTCTTGGCATTACTGGCCTTTAAGAATTTTTGGAAAGCATACTTTTGACTTCAGTAAGATTCTGCACTCTTGCATGACTCCACATTATTGGATCCAGGAGCATTACCTAGGAGACTCTTCAGGTGAGGGACAGTCTTTGTGTCTTGCAAAGTATCAAGTGCACTAATGGAGTTTAATAAGAATAATAAATAACAATTCCCTTATTTTTTTGTGCTGCAGAAAACTATTGACGGAATTAGCCAGATTTGCTGAATTTAAAGTTACACAAACACCCCTCTGTAGATGAAAAAGTTTGCAAAGTGAAAGGCAAATGTTTTCTCCTAGCACAGCACATTGCTGTACATAATTACACTCTTGCCTCCCTATTTTTTCCCAGAAACAACTGCCAGGTGGAGGGTTCTCAAGAGCAGGTGGGAAACACTGAAAGGAAGAAATTTCTACTTAAAGTAAGGAACTCTGGGACTGTGGGCTAGAACATCTGGCTCTCTGCTGGTGCAGAGGTCTTTGTGGGGTTACTTCCTGCAGGAAATCTGGAGTAAGCATGTGCAGTAGTAACCAGATACTAAGGAAACCCTTCAGAATTGCATTATTAAATGTTCTGCATCACTTCTTGGGGACAATAATTTCCATAACATTTTTGGGACAAAACCATTTGGAGGCGTGACATATTCCAGGCCAGATTCTACAAATGCTAAATACACTCTACTCCTGCATTATTGGGCCCTAAATAACCAGTAACAAAAAACACAAATACAACAAAAAAGTAGTTCCTTTTTTGCTTCTTTCCAAATCTGCAGGAATGCAACATTCAGCAGCCAATCTGAAAAGTTCCTGCTGCTCCCGCAGAAAGAAGAGTACAAACAAGCCCCTTTCATGTCAGCCACATCCAGCTGGAATTGTCACAGCTTTGACAAAAGGGGACAAAGCGCCTGTGGTCTTTGTTCCCTCCAAAGGCCCAGCAACAAAAATAACAATAAAAAAAATTCACATTCTTGGAAAGCAAAGGAGGCAAAGTTCCTTTATCAAACCTTAACAGTTTGCACTGAGTTTGCCACTTGGTCAACTCTAGAGCTGTCCATCCTGGCTCTTATACAGGAAGTCACAATTCAGTTAAAAAGAAAGAAAACCAGGAGTTAAAGCACCAGTTTGGCTGTGGATCAATCTCAGAGATTCTGCCTCGTCCCTCCCCTAATTTGAGCAACAAGACGCAAGCACCCCTCTATCTCGTTACTTACTGTGACTCCATTTGTCACTCTGGCATGTCCAGGGTGAGTGAAGAGGCCCCAAGTGACAGCCATGTCTCCTGATTAGCAGTACTGTTTTTCAAAAGTATGGCTGCGTATAGAGTCTAGGCTTCCTCCCGAAACCACAACCTCTGATTTTGGTATTGAAAGAATCTGTCTGTTTAAAAAACTGCCCTCTCCCTGGGTTTGCTTGAGCATCTGTTTCTGAAAAGTTGGTTAAAAGGCTGCAGAAGATTCCAGGGTTGGAACCCTGCCACAGAGCTGAGCCCACGGTAATTCAAAATGAAATTCTAGTGCCATATCCCCCATTAGGGCAGGACAGACTAAATGAAAGATGGTCCCTAAGCCCTACCTACTGAATTCCAACAACAAGCACTTGCATTACATTTCCAGAGCAAAAAGAAAAGGAGGACTTGTGGCACCTTAGAGACTAACCAATTTATTTGAGCATGAGCTTTCGTGAGCTACAGCTCAGAAGCTTTCTGCCCCTTCAGAAGCCACACTATGCTGGCATGTTTTTGGAAGGTAACAAACACTTGCCAGGTTATCACCTAGCTAGTTAATATCTTGCATTCTTGAAGAAGCTGTTTTAACAGCTCTGTTCTTCCAGCCCTGTCTTGATTCCCAGCCCTTACTGCACTGATTCCTCCCTTTGGAGCTGGTATTTTGTCAGGAGTTTCAAGAGCTGATAAAAACTTGCTGCCAAGTCCCTTTCTTCCCCACAATGTGTTTTATAACCTGGCATGTAGTTTAGTCTGTCTAAACACTGCACTAGTACACTGCCGTCAGTTTCTATGGAGACAGTTAACTCCTCAATGGCCAGAAGTCTGGATATACTTCTTGTCCTTTCGGCTAATGAAAAGAATGGCAATGCTGGCGGAAGACAGCCAGGCAGGGATACTGCGTAAGGGAGATTTTGGAGCTTCATAGACCTACCTCAACTTCTTCAGGCCAATCACAAAAATGACAAGTTTGGTTAAGATCAATCCATAGTAACCTCATAATATGTGGGAACTCTCTTTCCCTTTTGCTTCCTCCCCCTCTGTATTATGCGCCCCCTTGCAAGTCCCAAGAGCGTAATCCCTGTTATACCCACACTTGATATCTCAGACCAAGGCAAGGCAAAAATTATGAGCCATAATGAATAACAGCATGTCACTCAAGAATAAAATGAAATCAGCAGCTTGACATTAAACTCAGTCAGAAATCCACCAATCAGAGAAATCTTGCAAACAATGTGATCTGTACAGTGCTATTCTGGAGGGCATGCTACACAGGGCTTCACTGCTTGTCCTACTTTTAACGCCTCTTGTGTTTCTAGAGAAGATGTAAGTTATCAGAAAGTGTAATTAACAGGGTGCATTTAATTCCTTAGTCAAAGCATTAAAAGGGAGTAGCAGATACCTGAATTCTCATAGATTTGGGGGGAGGAATAGCTCAGTGGTTTGAGCATTGGCCTGCTAAACCCAGGGTTGTAAGTTCAATCCTTGAGGGGGCCATTTAGGGATCTGGGGCAAAAACTGGAGATTGGTCCTGCTTTGAGCAGGGGGGGTAGACTAGATGACCTCCTGAGGGCCCTTCCAACCCTGATATTCTATGATTTCAGCACATGAAAGGCACATGTGGAAGCTCCAGCAACAGATGCTGCCACATTGGCTTCTCAAACACCATTGTTTTCAGAAAAGACAAAAATCTCCTTGGCAGCTGCCTCTCAGCTGACACACTTACAGCTAGTGCAAAGTAAAGAAATTGTCCGCAATAAAAACTTTCAAGTGAACTTTCAATAGTATGGCTTCCTGGAAGGATCCTCAGCTATAAAACTCTTCATAATGTTTTCCAGGCTATCAGGACTAAAAGCAAATTTTACCTTTCCCAGGCCTTTGAACATGTATGTAATGTTTTTTCTTGCCTTTCAGGAGCAAATGCACTATAGAAACTAGACACAAATAATTAGGCATCTCTGCAGGTTTTTATAGAGGAGGGTTAAGACAAGAGAGGGAAACTTTTTGTCAGCAGGTTCAACTAATTTAAAATGCTACTGATGTGATTCCATGTTAGTGAATCAAGTCAACATTGCACTGAAAAGTTAGTATATTTTTGCCCCTATTTAATTTATTTTTCATAGAAGCTGCCAAGTTGACTGCTTCACAGTCTGTTTCCTCAGTCTGTCTACAGAGGAGTCACCGTACTGGTATCAGCAGTGCACGCGTCCCCAAACCACTTGTGTGTCTCTCAACCCTGAGCGACAGAGACAACCTCTAGGGGCAAAGATAGGACTTCAGTCACCATGTCTATTCAACCCTTCCCCTCTCTGCAAAGATTGACACCTAGGCTGACAGCTTGTGCCCATTGTTATGTGGACATCTGTATACTAGGAACTAGACAGAGACCACTCACTCATTTATTATACAGTAGGCCATGGAACAGCATCAAACAGCAACCATATTTGGTCATTTAATACCAACCTGGGCCATATGCAAACCAGGTAACTAGAGTGAGTCTCCATTATCCCATTGCCTTGAGCCACCCACTTATTCTCCCCCCCCCCTCATTTATGAATACCACTCAGATGCCAAAGATTGGATTAGGAGAACATTAGGAAGGCCCCAGTGAAAATGTGGTTTTGCTTTCAAAGTTTTTTTTAAAATCCTATATATTGTAGTTTTCCTGTCCCTAGTGTCACGCTATTTCAACTTGTTATTTTATGTCAGAAAATACACACACAAAAACCCTGCAAGGATCAGAGCATACTGTGGAAAATCCTTGGGAAACTTGTTACACACCTCCCTGACTCTTCACAAAAGTTATGACTGTACAGAGCCCATGCGTTCTGTTGTCACTAATTGGTGTGAATTACATCATTCCAAATTGCCAAGGGCAGGTCCCTAGCTTGGGAGAAATTGTCCTGACTTTTATTGTTGTTAAGTATTATTATTTGCTTGGCAGGAGGTCATGATGGAAATTTTGGCTGCCCACACCTTCAATTTTGTCTGTGTCTGTATGCAGGAAGCCTGTCACTTTTACAATTACTGATTTCTAGAAAGTCTGCAAAGCTTGTTTTTCTTGGAGAGGTGGCAGTCTTGGAAAAGCTGTTGTACAGAGTTTAATTTTTAAAACAACTCCCATTCTTCATTGTTCCTTAAGGGGAAAAAAAAAATCACCACTTAAAAAAAAAAAAGGGAGAGAGAGAGAGAGATGCATAAGGCAACTCCAGAAAGCTACATAGGTCAGGTCATCTTCCACAATTTTTATCCTGCCCCCATTTTAACTTGATTGCTTAGAACTGTAACGATAAAGCCTTAATGGTTTTTTGGAAGTGGGGGAGAAAGACTGGGAGGGGGGCGCTGTAATTTGGAAGTAGTTCTCTAGCCCTCCAGCTTCTTATAAATGGGTCTGATTAAGCCTAAACTGGTGGTTTTCCATCCAGTATTTCATATGCCGGTTACTTGTCAAAGTTTGAGCAAAAAAGGTTCCCTCCTCCGTCCCAGCCCCACACAGAGAACTTTCTAGAGGTCAGGGAACATCATATCAGTGTGGAAGAGAAGTGCCACCTTCTCTCTGCGCGCACTGCAGGCGGGGGGGGGGGGGGGGGGCATTTCAACTTCTCTCTCTCTCCCCTCTGGCAAAGCACCCGCGCACCTGCACGCGGGAAACTCTGCTTGCAAACCGCACGCTCGCCGAACCCCGCACCGCTACCTCCCCCCGTCAACGCGACGGGTGCATCTCTGGTACCACACGGCGCATCTCCCCTGCAGCGGGGCACTCATTCCTCCCCGCGGCTGGGAGCGCGGAGAAGGCTGGCAGCGGGGCAGAGGCGCCAGCCGCCGGGAGGAGCCGGGCGCGGGCCTCAGGAAGGGGACACTCACCGATGTCAGAGTTGCAGAAGGCATCCTGCGGGTGGATGGGGAGGCAGGTACAAGCCTCCGCCACCAAGTCGCTCAGGCTCCAGCTGCAGAGGAGCACGAGGAGGAGGCTGAGCCACACAGACATGATGCTGGCGCGGCTGCTGGCCCAAGGTTGCTCTCCGCTGAGGAGAGGAGGGGACGGCTGGCTTGTTACGAGGGGGGGGTGTTGTTCTTTTTTAGGCTTCTTTTTAAACGGGCTTTGAGCCTCTTCTCCTTGCGCTGCCCCCCCCGCCCCCTCTCCAGACAGCTGCTGCTGCTGGGAAATGCAGTTGTGCGGCAGCTTCGCCGGGGCTCGCCCTGCACGCGAAGTTCGAAGCTCTCCGCGCCTTTGCTGCTCTTCTGGGCTGGCGGCTGCAGTTATAGCCTGGATAGCGCCCTCTCGGGCTCGTGGGGTGCGCCCCCGTCCCGACCAATCGGAGCCCCGCATTACCTCATCTCCCAGGCAAAAGGGGAGAGGCTAGGGACAAGCTGCGGGGGGGCGGGGTTGGAGCGAGGGATTCAGTGCCTTATAGGGAATAATGTGGCTGTGGGAGTGTGGGGGGCATGTGCAGCTCTGGAGCAGGGAGAGGGACAGATGGAGGAAAGGGTTGCTACCTGTTTCAAAGCCCCATCAAAAGTTCCTTGTTCAAGGCAGCCGCTCTCCTTTCCCACCGCCTGGTGCTGGAGGCAGATGCTGTTGCAAACAGGTTGCATTATTCTTGGATCACCGGGGGTGCAGCTGGGAACACAGAGCGGAGCAGATCCCCAGCTGGTGCAAACTGCCATAGCTTCGACCTTACTTCAGTGATGGAGCTATGATCATTTACACAAGTTTTGACAATGTGCCTCACACTCGAACACATATTTCGGTGGCAGAATCCAATATGGGGAGATCAATTCAAAGTGCAGACAGATTTTTTTTTTCATCTTTAATTACTTTCCTGGAAAATAGCTCATCTGAGTGGGAGCTAATTTTAAACTGGAGATCCTAGAATATGAATATGAATGCTTTTTTTAAAAGAAAATATATCACAGCATGAAACGAACATAGTAGTGCTTCTTTTCCTTCCTCGGTGTGCAATGGAATGGGGTTGGAAGGAAAAAAGGAGGGCAAGTCCTATTTGGGCTGTAAACCAGGATTTTATGCTTGTGTTTTTTAATCCTATCCAAACCCTTCCCCACAAGCAGCAAGGGGTGATAAAGCAAACCATTAAAACCGAGCTGGAAGAAAAGCCTGTCATATCTACCCAGGCACTCCCAACTCTTAATCTTGCTATATATTTTAGCAGTGCCGCTTTAGTGCAATGTGTAGCGAAGTCCTGTTTGCTTTGTTTTCCCTTATCCCTGTTGGGAACTGTACATTTCTCTCAGATGCAGACATGTAACTGTTACAGTAGAGCTGGACTTTGAGGATGGGAGAGTGCCAGATGCACAGTACAGACAGCCTTATTATCCTGCAAAGGGGCTGAGGAGTGATTAATGAAAGTATCAAACCACTGCACTTAATATCAGAGTACTTTCCATGGGGTTTATAAGACTTAAGCATTTCTAGTTATACATTATGCCAGTATTAAAGGCCAGAGACCAGCTGTCCTAAGTTTCTAAACAGTAGGCTAAATCTTCAAATTTACGGTTCAGTTACATCTGCGTGGAAGATTGCCTATCTGTACCTTGTCTTTAAGTGTACAGCCTATAGAAAACAAATTAAGAACTCCAGTTCCTTGGAAGGATACACTTTGTTTTGGGTATTACTATTAGACCACTACAGTATGGATGATTATGTTAGAGAGGAAGGATTGTCTAGAGGTTAAGGTGGTGCTAGATTGGGACTTGGGAGACCTGGGTTCAAGCTGTGTCACCCAGTGTGACCACTTAGGGTATGTCTACACTACAAAAAGAAAAAAGCCACAGCAGCGTGTCTCAGAGTCTGGGTCTACAAACTGGGGCTTGTGCTACTGTGCTAAAAATAGCTGTGTAGACATTCCCACTCGGGCTGGAACTCTGACTCTGAGACTCACCCCCTTCTCTGGGTTTCAGAGCCCGAGCTCCAGCCCGTGCAGGAACATATACATGGCTATGTTTAGCACTGTAGTGTGAGCCCCACAAGCCTGAATCTGTAGACCCCAGCTCTGAGATTCAGAGCTGCGGGGAGGGGTTGGGGGTTTGGGGTTTTGTTGTTTTATTTTTCAATGTAAACAATACTCTTTGTTTCTCTGTGCCTCAGGTCCTCACCTGTAAAATGAGGATGATAGCACTTCTCTACCTCATAGGGGAGTTGTGTGGTTAAATATATTAAAAACTGTGTGGTGCTCACACAATGTATATATATATATAAATATAAGTACATGAGAGTAAGAGACAGCTCTCTGAAGCAGATCACTTTCATGTCTAACTGTACATAGTTTTGTGACCCATCTTTGTAACTTGAGAAACCCCAGGCAAAAATATGAGTTGGGTATTTGGAATCTGTAGTTGAGTGCATATGACAAAAGCTAAATCCCTGGGACTAGACTCTGATCTCAGTTTTACTGGTGTAAATCAGGAGTAGCTCCATTGAAATCAGCAGAGATACACTGGTGTAAACCCATATTAATAAGATCAGAATCTTGCCCTGCACTTTTTTCATTATTTAAAAGTATGGGTCTGAAATTGACATCACCAGCATCATGATACAACTGACCAATCAGCAAAGAGCACCACAACACAATATTTGAGAGAGGAAGGATATTCTGAAAATGAGAGAGTTTGGCCCACAAACACCCAAATTTTTATCCCACTGACTCCCTCTGTTGCTTTGACCAGGTCACTCTCTGAGTCAGTTTTCTCATCTCTAAAATGGAAATAGTAATGGAAACCTATCTCACAAAGGTGTTATGAGAGTTAATGAGTTGAAGTTTGTAAAATGCTGTGAAGATGTTACATGCTAAGAGTTGGTATTATACTTAGACAAAAGACATACTTGGAAGAAACTGAAAGGGGCAGAGGAACAAACCTTTGATTTCCTTCCCCCTCTGGTTCTGAAATGGGGATCAGGCCATGAATTCCTGAAGTTACAGGAGGCTCCTAAATGCTTGGGGCTCCAAGAAGTTGCTTATGTTTTAGGTGGGTCCTGACCAGGATTGTTAAAGTTACCAATACAGCTGCTAGTTCATTTTTTCTGATGTAACCTGGAGAAGTAACCTGCAATTCCATTTCAAGATGAAAGGGACACAGATTGCTTTCAGTTGCCCTGGCTGGTCATCCTCTCCTGACTATGAGTAAGTGTTCTGGTAGTCATGTACAAAATAAGGCCACTGCCTCACTGTGCTACCCTCCTTCAATCTGAACCTCCTGGACTCATGTATAAGCAGTTGTTGGACTAATGATATTTGGAGACCGTTTGCCACCAGTGCATTCTTTGTCAAAGAGGTGGCTTTTCTATTGTGCTATATTGGTTTTTCTATATTTCTCCCTGTACTGAATGCTGAGAAGAGCTGTATAAGATCTCGCTATTGTTATTATTATGGGGAAACTGTAGCACAGAGAGGGGAAGTGATTTGCTGAAGGTTATGCAGCAGGTCAGTGCAGAGCTGGAATTAGAACTTAGATCTGGTTCCCCATCTAATGCCCTTGCCTCTGGGCCACAATGTCTTTTGGAGGGAAAACTAAAGAAGGAAAAACCAGTATTCAGCTCTTCTTCTTGAAGAAAGCATTAAGCCTTTTGTGGCCATTTTCAAAAGTACCTTGATTCACTTTGTGCTAGGATCCCACAAGTTAAGCATGACTGGGCTATGTCAATACTGGGTGTGAAAATTCCAAGGATAACCCATGTAACATCTGTAGGTGTTGGTGACTCAGTACGTGGTGTCCTTTCCTCTGAGTCAGTCCTGAGTTAATGTCTCAACATAGTGCTAGGGGGCACTGCGCTGCAAGATATAGGTTGGCTTTTGTTTCAACGTGGAGTGAAGCCCAGGTTCTGACCACTTGTGATAACCAAAGTGGTAATCCATGGTGCTTTTTGCAAGAGTAGGATGGTTAACTTTTATGTCCTGGTTAAATTCCAGCAACAATAACTACTTTCTGCTTCCACGAGTTCCCACTACAATTTAAATGGGATACCTTATTCTTCTCGTCCCCCTCTTCAAATCCTGTTGCATGCTGATGCTGGCAGGGAATGTCTGAAGTGTTCCATACCAGAGGTGGCTGCCATGGTTGAAGTAGCCCCGATACAAAGGGTGTAAATCACTCTGGGATTCTCCTTCAGGACAAAGGGTGCTATGTAAATGCAAGCTACTACTGTAAAGTAATGGAAAGGGTATTCTCCTCCTTTCTGGTTACCTATGAAAGTGAAATTTTATTGGGCCTAGGTACTGCAAGACAACTGCTTCTGAACTGACAAAAACTTCTGAATGTAATTAGTACAAAAAGACGTTTCATGAAACTAGGGGAACTGCTGGTTAAAAGTACCAAAATTAAGTGCAAAGCAGTGCCAGAACTGCTCCAGCAAGGAGCACCCAGGGTCAGACCCACAACTGGCATAAAGGCGCAGAGCCCCACTGCAGTCAGTAGACTCCTGTCTGCAAGTTAGTCAGCCCAGCCACTTCGATGAACAATATGTAAACTTAAAGCACTATACATCTTTTTTACAAATTCTAACTTCTCCACGGAAAGTTGACTCAGTCCATGAACATGGAGTCATGCGGCAAAATAAGTTTTCCTCCCTTGCTTTAATAAGTCTCCTTGAAGTCAATGGAGCTGTGCTGATTTACACCAATTTAGCATCTGGCCCTTGGTCACTGAAAATGGCCATCTTTACACCAGGCTGCCTTCATACAGACAAGGGCAGAGAATAAATACCTTTCTGTCTTGGCTGGTGCCACTTTTGAGTCTGTTAGATTGCGGGGTGTCTCTTGACCTGCTGTCTCACACTGTGCAATGAAATACGAAATCCCACATGAACAGTCCTGGCTTCACAAAAGGGATTCTGTTATTATACATTTCTTTATCAAGGATCTAGTCCGCTGTATTTTTATAAGCTGCTCTTTGGGGAGACACTGTTTTTCAGTGTTGTTTGTTCACGTTAGCTATGATTTATTTGTATGAAGAAAGGTTAAGAAAAGTGCCTCTACTAATTGCTTTCTTATGCCAGTGAACTTCATAGGTTACGCTTAATCACAAAATAGTTGCTTTGTAGTTTCTTTAAAAGCTACATCTTTGGTTCCCTCTCTCTCTTTCTCTCTCTCTCTCTCTGTACAAATTTTATTTGATCTAATTCTCTGAGGTTATAAAGGAATCATGCCACCTTCCTGGCTGCAAGTCAGATGCAGGTGAGACTACACCCCATTCCCGAGCTTCCAATTACAGATAAACTAGATCATGATAATCACCACAAGCATTTCTATAGCACATTTAATTCCAAGGGATCCTGATGTGCTTAACGGGATGTGTGTATGGAGAGCCCCCATTCTGGTGTGGAACACAGCTGCCATGTGGCACCAGCAACATTACACAAAAGGGATTTTAGGATAAGAAATCAACCTCTCAATAGTTAGGGTATCCTCAAATCAGACTGACTGTTATTTTCCTCAGTCACCGGTGGACATTAAAGAATAAAATGTTTTATTACAAGCCTTATAAAGCTGAAACGGGGGTCTAGATCCTGCATGGTGCTAACCATTCTGAACCTGATACAGCAAAGCACTTAAGCACATATTTAAGTCCCATTGAAGACAAAGGGACTGCTTACATGCATACAGTGAAGCAAGTGCTCAAGTGCATGGCTGGATCAGAGCCAAAGGGCTCAGGCTCTTGAAGGATCGTTGAGCCCTCTAAATTGGGGATGGAGGTTGTGATTAGGTGCTCTGACAAAGCTGTGTGTGTGTGTTTCTAGCCAACATTATTGGAACCTTACTTTTGCAAGCAATGATTTTACTTCATTTTTGTTTAAAATAAGATTTCCACATCTCTTTGCTTTGCTTTCATGCTAGTGGAGCCATTTTCAAATGGAAGTATTTCTAAAACTGAACTCTAAACTGCATCAATCGCTTTAAATGACTGAACAAAGAGATTTCAAATTGATGAAGTGCTTCAAATGCTAAAAAGAGCTGGAGTTCCCAGAGCTTTGGAGCCTGGCACTGAGCAAGGAAGAGAGTGAGAGCAACTGAAAAACACTTTTCTGTTGTTTCTTTGTATGAACTGGTTTCGGGCTTATGCAATGCACAGTAATTAAAATGACTGGAATGCTTCACATTTTTCAGGGAGCTTTAAGGCAGCTCGGTGGTATTGTGGCCACACACCAGTTGAGTTTGGGCTCATGACTGCAATTGAGGCTGGAAGTAACTATCAGCATATCCTGAAGGAGATGCTGCCTGTCTGGGAGGGTGGGGAGAAAGGAGTGTGTATGATATCTGGTGAGCAGCAATAGCAGCTGCTCTCTGGGGATCAGCTGTATGGGGCAGCTCGTAGGTGAGAGGTTTTGTGGCTAGCTATCTTATGGGTGAGATGTAAACTGAAGGTCCTGATACGGTGTGCTCATTAAAGAGCTCATTGCTTGCTTTCACAAAAGCAGGAGTATTAGCCTGGGTGTCCTGCCCAAATTCAAGTTTGGGTAATTACAGTCACACTCCCTGGCTCCCTGCTGAAATACATTACCCTCCTTTACTTGTGCCCTGTTCAGCCATTGCACCTTCCCATCCCAGAGGTGCTGCACTTCAGTGGTGTCTGCACTGGTAGCTGGATATATTTACTTAGGTCCCAATACAGCATTTGGAGTTCAGCGAGCAGAGAGCCTGGCCACAGTTCTGTAGCCTGGCCAGGCGTCTGGCTCACCACATGCTAGTCACACTCTGGGGGGGGCTCAGTATTTTTAGGGCTCTGACTGAGCTTGGCCCACCATCACCAGTCCCCTCACTCCCTTCCCCATAGGTCACTCTGCAGGGCCCTGTGGCCTCCACAATCCCTGTATGAGGGTTGGCGGGGAGAGAGGGTCAGGAAGAAGAACCAGTGCAGGGATAGTCACTTTGTTTCCCCTCCTGCACTGGTCTGACCATCCTGAAGTTCAGGTAGGCCAGCACACACCTCTGCTAGAGTAATGGGCCTGTCAGCCCCTGGGAGTTGGCCCATTGTAAAGACCTTTGGGATCTTGGGGATGAAAAGCAATTTCTAACTGTTCAAATTATTAAAATTATCAAAGACAGAAAATGAAGGAACATCAAGAGATGTAGACAGCTGAAGGTGCTACTTGTTTCATTTTAAGTGACATGGGAGCTGGTGAAAGCTGTCAGACTGAAGACACTAGAGACAAACATCCCCTCTTTAGCCATTGAATGGGTACAGTATGGGCACCAGCAGAATGAGCTTCCCCACACTGTCTCCCCAATGAACCTCTTCCGTGCCCTGCAGAAACCTCCTGTAGGAGTGAGAAAGTGTCTCAGCCTATGTGGCCCACCTGGTTTGTGGAAACTGCTAACAAGGGTACGGTTGTGATCGTGTTACTTTATGATGTGGCCACTTGTCCACTAATGAGCTGACTGACTGACTTTGCACAGGCCGCCAAACAGATGTCAAAGAAACATGGGGTTTAAAAATCTAAAGACAGTTCTGGTGTGTGCAAACTGCAGTTGTGGTTGTTGATGTTGTTTTTAAAATCCAAACTGGGTTTTCATTCAAAAGCCAGCCATAAGGCTCAACAACAGAAGAGCACTCTCCCCCTGCAAAGATCCAGAGTCCCACCTGTTGGGATTCCCTCTGAGACTTCTTTCCAGTCAGCTTCCCGAGAACTCACTTTGACTCCAGGTGTCATCACTTTGGTATCTTTATATTACATATAGCAAAGGAACACTGAATTCATAGACTCGTAGTAGACTTTAAGATCAGAAGGGATCATAGTGATCATCTAGTCTGACCTCCTGCACCTTGCAGGCTACAGAACCTCACCCACAACTGAAATAAACCCCTAACCTCTGGCTGAGTTACTAAGTAATCAAATGCACCATTTACACTAGTTTAAACCTGCAAGTGACCTGTGCTCCATGCTGCAGAGGAAGGTGAAAAAACTCCAAGGTCTCTGCCAATCCGACCCTGGGGAAAATTCCTTCCCGACCCCAAATATGGTGATCAGTTAGACCCTGAGCATTTGGGCAAGACCCTCCAGACAGATACCTGGGAAAGAATTCTCTGTAGTAACTCAGAGTCTTATCCCTCTAATGTCCCGTTGAGATGATCAGATTCAAGCGTAGGGAGTGTACATAGGGTGTATTACACATCCAAAGTTACATAGAAAACCTCTTCCTTTATATACATTTACATATTACATTGCATTTACTATACGTTGTATCATACATTTTGGAACTGGCTTGGTTACTTTGTAGTGTGCTTTGTAGAATGCTCTGTCTATGCACTGTTTGTGCATAATCTGACCTCTACCTAATCTTACATTTAGGCTTGTTTACTATTACCAGCATGTTTCCGCTGATCTTAGCTAGCCATTCTGATTCCAACATACTGCTTGTTATGACAACATAACCTTCCACTCACCTTCCCAATCATACCCACTAAAATATAAGGCAAGTTTCTTTTGTCAAGCCAGGCCTATGCTGCCCAGCAGAGTTTGGGGGATTTTCAGTATTGCTCATTTGAAGATTTCAAGACAAAAAGCCTTATCTGGAGCAAAAGACAGAACTTCCATTTCCTCACTGTTCTGGAATTTTGCTCCATAAATCTTTGAATGCTGTATGAGACAAAAGATGAGGGAATGGTAGATATACAGCCTAGAATAAGGGTTGTGTCACTCATTTATTTCCTTGCTCTTCATGTATTAAGAACAATAAATTCATCAAAAGAAAACTGAAAACCTTTCCCAGGTCTGCATGTTAAGTTCCATACCTACTGTCTTAATGTCAGAAGTGAAAATGTTGGTGCTAGATTTAGCACAGATGTGTGAAAATGGTGTTCTTTTACAGCTGAAGAAAGAGCAAAAAATAGTCTCACACCCCATTTACTTTAATCAGCGGTACAGAGATATCTATTAGTTGTGATTCCCTTATGTGTTGTTGAAGGAAGTTTCAGCAGAGGATGCAAAGGTGTTGAAAGAAGTCACAGTGAAATTACAGTTAATTTATCAAAATGCCTGTGATTTCCATTTCATGGCAGGTGACAATAAATACTATGCCAAGAGAGTTAATCTGTAACTAGAGTATTGTAATAAATACAAGGTTTCTCCAGGTGGAACCATGGAAAAGAAATGTGGCAAAGCTGTTTACCTTTGCATTAAATGAAAGTATCTTTAACAGATGCTCCAGGAATAGGCCTGTGAGTCAATATGTTACAATCAGGACTCTAAAAACACAGCCTCCTCTATTAACAGAGTTCAACTCCCTTGTTTTACTCTTAACATCTCTGCTACCAAACCTCTTCCAAAGCAGTTCCTTGAAATTAGATTTTGATTTTAATTTAAGGATAAATTCTTCCGTGCTGGGATAGTGTCTTTCTGTGTGATTGCACAACACTGAGCACAGTGGGGCCCACATCCTGACTAGTCTTTAGGTGCTACCCCAATATAAATAACCATTATAATTATTATTAATAGTAGTTATTGGCATGTCCCTTGATCCCCAGGGTCACAGCAGCCAACGTGTCTAAGAGCTCAAGCTCAGGGCACAGCAGTTTGTGGAGCACTGTTTTGGAGAGGTTTCAGAGTAGCAGCTGTGTTAGTCTGTATTCGCAAAAAGAAAAGGAGTACTTGTGGCACCTTAGACACTTAGAAATTTATTTGAGCATAAGCTTTCATGAACTACAGCTCACTTCATCGGATGCATGCATTTTGGAGAGACATGCAAGAGGGCAGCGACAGAGCCGAAGCAGTGAAGGAAGCCAGTTATGCAGAGAGAGCCTAAGGCACAGATGACCAGCAAGCACATATTTAGCAGCTGCAGCTGTTCCAGCCAGGCTATGGGAAGACCTGCAGCTGCATGTTGGCCATGCACAGAGGAGAAACAGTTTGCTGGCCAGGAGGGAGAGAGGGGAAGATGAAGACATTAGCATAGGGTGAGGACGCAGGAAAGAGGAGAGGTGAGCTGAAGAGGAAGAGCTACAGATCTGGTCAAAAAGAGCCAACTCTGTGAAAAGAAAGAGTTGTTCTGCAGTGGGAGTCTTGGAGCTGGTCCATTTGAGCAGCACGTCAGAACGAAAAAGAGTTCTGAAGACAGAAAGGTGTAGAACATTTTAGGTTCTAACAATTCTTGTTGAATGATTGCAGCCCCAGCCTCAGAACTCTGGCACAGTACTAAAAACACAAATCTGACTCTTATGCCCACCCCTTCCCAAACCGGGGTAATTTTTGTCACTGACTTGTAGCTGTTATATGGGATAGCATCCACATTCCACTCTTCCCATCTTCTTGGCTGTGATTTTGTGTAGTGGTTAACACAGATTGAAACAGGAGGGGGAACTCTCGCTGCACCAGCCGGGAAAAGGGGTGGTTCTCCCTAGACTTTTAATGGATGGGTGGAGAGAGAGAGCTATGATCCACCTTGCTTTAATCTGTGATTTTATGGCAAAAATTAGGAGCAAGGCTCTGAAAGCTTCTGTCATGTTGGGGAGGAATCAATAGCTTTACCCATATGCTGACTCAGAGAAAGGTGGGGAGACTTTATACAACTCCAAGTTACCAAAAAAGAAGGGTCTGTAACTTCCAGTAGAGAACTGGCTATCCAGCAGCCTTTCCCCATCTTCTGACAGTACAGAAATCATCTGTACAAAACAAAGCCAAGTGGTTCTAGGACAACGCTGCAAATAAGGAGCCTTCTAATGCAACTAGAAGCCCCTCAAGGGAAGCATATAAACCCTTATAAAAATCATCCTTTGTTTTTCTTAATTTCAACTGAAAATTTGTTTTTAAAAACATCCAAATCCTGCTTCTTCTCCTCCCTGTCAGGTGCAATGGAACACCCTACAGAATGCAACTACTGCAGGCCCACCCCAAGCACTGCTGGAATGAAATGGCCCTGTTTTGCCCCCCACCCTACAGTGTAGTTACAATTGAACAGTGCATAGCTACACACTATTTCCCCTCCCTGACTAGTTCAAGTGGAACAGTCCATTGCTAGGGAAGTTCTTCTTCCTCCTGTAGTTTCAATGCAGAATCATCCTGTGTTTCAGGAATTCACTCTGCTGCAGGTGGCAGGCTCACCCATTGATGCACACACACCACTGCTCCACTTGATGTAAGGAAGGGTGGGGTAGGAAGGGAGGTTGTTTTGGTCTCCAACTCATGATCAAATTCAGCATAAACAATCATCATAATATTTCATGTACCATGACAGCTTTGCCCAATGGGGGCTAATGTAACCTTAGTTATATAGTGTTGTAAAGACAAATGGTTGGCTTGTGGAGCCATGCAAGGAAGACCTTATTGCCACATGAATGCCATCCCTTCCATCTACAGACCACTGTAGAACCAAAGCAGCTTCTCAACTAAAATTATTTGCCTTACTCACGTGAGTTGTTGCCACGTAAATCAATGGAACTACTCTAGGCAAACAGGATTTGGCTCTGAAACTAATGTCTCCAACAGGGACCCCCTGCATTCAGTCTTAACCTGGAAAGAGGCGGTGGTCGGAGGGCAGGTGCTATAAAAGTATTTATTCCATCAGATGCTTCCAGGAAACAACAGGTCAGCCTTTAAAACCTTGCCAATAGCTGTATGTTAGGAATAGTTCTCAGCGGATTCCCTTAATTAGATTTTATAGGAGATTGGCTATTTGCCTTCACTCCACGTCTTTTGATTCTAAGGCCATGTACTCTGGCCACACAGAGGTTTACAATCCCAAATTTACTGGTCTCTGAGAATCTATAAGAATTATTCAAGAAAATTTGATCTGTGATAACTGAGGCTGCACCCAGATCTGCTTTCAAAAGATTGCCTCTGATATGATATAGGAACCCTTTAAGGCCTTGTAAATCGTTTTTAGGGGGGCTGCAGATTGTTACCATATGTCAGATGCATCCTAGCCATGCTTGGATGTAATGTGCAGGTTATCATAGAGGCTGAGCTCTGAATTATGTCCTGTCTTTCCTGTTTCCAATTAGAAATCTGCCACAGTATCAGGAATTCCAGGCCACATTGTTCTGCAGTTCCAAAAGAGGAAAATGACACGTAAGGGGAAATTCCTTTTGACTAGCCATGTGTATCTTAAGATATACTAGGAGGGGGCGAGGTCCGCAGAGACCTCAGTGGGAGCAGAACAAGTGGGAGTTTACCAAAAAATCTTTTGTTTCTCTTTCTTTAGATGGTGTTCCTCAGAGACTTCAGCATTCCTATTCTCAGGGCTAATTTTAGTTGTTTGTGACTGGTCTGTTCTTAGTGTCCCTCTCTTTCCCTCTTACCTCTCATGCATGCTGAACCAAATAAGCTTGGGGATATACTCTCTGGGGATTGGTAGGTGATGCGATAACCCTTCTCTGTACTTTCATAATCACGAGACCAGACGTCAGAAATGAAGTGGGATCAGGAAGCTGGAGGCAAAAGAGATACTGTTGTTATTTATTTGCATTGCATTGTCCTGGGCACTGTACAACACATAACAGAGACATGGTGGGAGGGATAGTTCAGTGTTTTGAGCATTAGCCTGCTAAACCCAGGGTTGTGAGTTCAATCCTTGAGGGGGCCATTTAGGGATCTGGGGCAAAAATTGAGGATTGGTTCTGCTTTGAGCAGGGGGTTGGACTAGATGACCTCCTGAGGTCCCTTCCAACCCTGATATTCTATGAGTCTATGGTCCCTGATCCAAAGAACTTCCAGTACAAGTTGGGAAGAGCTCAAAATGAGCATAGTTGAAAATAAAGCTCTGATGCCTTGAGTGGATCTCTTCACAGCAGATTGGGTTCAGGTTCTAGCACAAAGTTCATTGGCATCTGAACTCCACCTACCTTGTATTCATGCACTGATGTGCTACCAGTGTGGCCATGGACTGTTGTTGGGGTCCATTGGACATAAAAGCAAGTGAAGAAGTACAGGGCCTCTGTGTGGATGGCTCTGGCCTCCCACAGCTCTCTTAAGATCTGCATGGATCCCTGAGGATCTTCCTGGTTTGGGGGCAGGCTGGGCAGGGGTTGGGGTGTTAAATCCTGTCCCACCCAATGAATGATTGATCCCTGCTCCATGTGCTTTCACAGTGACACCCACACATGGATGTGATCATGTGAATCCTTAGAATTCTATCCTCCATAGAGCAAAGGGCTTGGTACAGTGGACTTGGTTGGTTGGTTGGTTACATATGTGACCCTTCACAGAGGAATTCATACAGTTCAGAAATCTGAATATCAACAAAATCCTTCCGGTTATGGGGACTTCCAACCCTGCCTGAGACAGTGGTAAATTCCTGAGAGATGGAGCTGACTAAGAAAACTGGAATTTTGGGAGGACTCTGGCACAGTCCCAAACTCTGTTCCACTGAGATTGTCCAAGAATGTTGTTTCTCTGCCCCAAAAGTGAGCCCCCTTGCTGCAAGGGACAAGAGCATAGGTGGTCTGGCTTAGCAGTGACAGTTGGGCTGAGATCTGCCCACCAGGAACAGTAGTCACCAACCAGGATTTGAAGGAATCACAAGAGCCAGGCCCCATAAGCAAGAGTCAGGGTCAGAATCAGGTTGGAATCAGAGACCAGAGATCAGAGGCAGTATCAGGCATAGGTGCCGACTCTGTGGGTGCTCCAGGGCTGGGAAAAAATAGTTTGTGCTGACCACCCACCAGCAGCGCCCCCATCAGCACCTCCCCCACCCCCCAGTGCCTCCTGTCCACCGGTGGGCCCTGCTGATCAGCACCTCCCCCTCCCCCCAGCGCCTCCTGCCCGCTGCGAACAGCTGACACCAGGAGATCATGAAAAGTTTGGTGTTGCAAAATGCCAACATTTGTGTGGTTACCCAGATAACTTCCTGGGGCAACTCCTGAGGTTAAACAGGACATTGGCCAATCAGAGGGCTGCAGGGTACTGTCACTTTGGCTCTCTTGGGCAGTACTTCCTGTGGTGCCTACTCTCCACAGTGTTCCCTGGCTGGACTCTACATGGCCTCCTGGTGGTACTGTGGGAATATCAGCTGTCCCAGGCTCTGCAAACCCTGGTTTCAGTCCCCATATCTTTACATCACTCCCTTCTTCAGGGACACCACAGTGGCCAGACCAGGTTTATCTGGGTGGTCTTGATGAAAACTTTCTACCAGATCAGGGACATGGACATGGGCAGCAGGTTCCCAGGAGCATTCTTCAGGATCATAGCCCTTCCAGTTGATTATTTAGTAGTCTCCCCCTTTGCTGTTTAGAGTCGAGGATGGTATGAACTATATATTCCTGTGACCTGGATTGGTGGGGGCAGTGGTTGGGACCAATCGGGAAAGGGGTCTTCTATGTAAGGCTTCAGGAGGGATACATGGAAAACAGGATGTACCTTAAGAGATTGAGGGAACTGTAATTTGAAGGTGATGGGGTTGATTTGCTGACAGATGCAAAAGGGTCCAAGGAACTGGTGGTTTAGCATGTGGAATGGTCTGTTCGTACAGAGGTGCTTTGGGGTAAGCCAGACCTTTTGACCTACCATGAGAGCTGGGCCTTCCTGTAACAGTGGTCTGTGTACTGCTTATAGTCCCTTTTCACATCTTTGAGGTGGTTCTTAAGCTCTTGCTGGATATGGTGAATTCCCAGCCTGCTGACTAGGCTGGGGGTGCTGGAAATGAGGATAGAAACCATAATTGGCAAAGAAGGGACTCTGCCCCATGGAAGCATGGTCAGAATTGTTGTGTGCAAACTCAGCATACAGAAGGAGGGAGAACCAGTTGTCTTGAAGATAGCTGACAAAGCACCTCAGCTGTAGTACTTGGTTCACCCTCTCTGTCTGCCTATCTGTCTGGGGATGGTACGCAAATAGCGTAAAAGCACAAACGTCCATTAGCTGGAGCACTTCAAGCCAAAAGCATGAGACAAATGTTGGGACTTGGTCTGAGATGATACAGTCCAAAAGTCCATGAAGGCGGACCACATGAATCACCAGGAGTCAAGTTGTTGTTTCAGCAGAGGGCAGGCTGTTACAGGGAATGTATTACCCCATTTGGTCATTTGGTTCACAACAGTCAAGACCACTGTGTGGCCATCAGTCAGGAAGTTCCATTATGAAGTTTGGGGTGATCGAGGCCCAGGGTCTAGACAGGGTCTTCAGGGGCACTAGGGTGCTGAGGGGCTTAACACATGGCATCTTGGTGCATGCACACAGGTCACACGAGTTAACATAATCCTAGACTTCAGCTCACATACGGGGACCAGAAGAAACGGGAAGCCATTCAGAAAATTTAAGGCAGCCAAAGTGGCCTGCCAATGGAGTGTTATGACAGAGATGGAGCACTTCTAGCCAGGGGCTCCCTGGTGAAATGTATATGTGCCTGGCGAGGTAGGCGATCCCATCCTGAGTGGAGCATTGCATCTTGGTTCTGACTTTCATTTGCTCAGGCTGTTCCATCACTTCCTGGGCTAATGGATAGCCCCGTGAAGCAGAGTGGATTAGATCAAGCAGGTCTCGATGTATTGTGGCACTGAGGAACTTGTGAGGTTTTAAGAGACAGGGTGGTTCTTGGCTAGGCTTCTCCGCCTCTTGGTAGTATTCCTTCTTTCAGGATAAGGCATCGGCTTTCCCACTCCTGGTTCCTGGGTGATAGGTGATGATGATATCATCAAACCAAGAGAAGAATAACTCCCACCTGAGCTGTCTTTGGTTCAAGGCTCAAACCCTCTGCAGATATTCACGGTTCTTGTGGTCCAGAAAGACTTGCACTGACTGTCAGGCTCCCTCAAGATAATGGCACCACTCTTCAAAGGCCAATTTAATTTTGAGTAGTTCCTTATCCAGTATTTCATAATTCTCTTCAGCAGGAGTAAGTTTTTTGGAATAGTGGGCATAGGGGTGCAAGACTTGCTATGGGCCATCGCTGTAGGAGAGTATTGTCCTGATGGCTACATTGGAGGTATCAGCTTCCATTATGAATGCCTGTACCAGGTCCAGGTCTGTTAGAATGGGGACAGTGGTGAAAGCAATCTTGAGTTGTTTGAAAGCATGGTGAGCTTTGGGAGTCCAAACAAACTTGGCGTCCTTGCAGAGGAGGTTGGTCATGGAGGCTATTTGCGCTGAAAAGCCTGGAATGAATTGTCAATAAAAGTTTGCAAAGCCCAGGAAGTACTGTAATTCCCAGTGGGACCTGGGCACAGTCCAGCTACAGATGACCTCCACCTTCTGGGGAGGTACATCTTAACACCCTCTGGAGAGAGGATGTAACCCAAGAATTCTGCAGAGGACTAGTCAAAGATACATTTTTCCAACTTTGTGAACAGGCCAGGCTTTTGTAGACTTTCTGGGATGGAATGAACACGGTAACAACGCTGCTCAAGATTGTCTGAAAACACAAGCATGTCATCAAGATAGATGACTTCATACTGAACGAGGATGTCTCTAAATACGACTGTCACAAAGTGTTGAAAAGTAGCAGAAGCATGGGGCAGCCCAAATGGCATCACTAAATATGTGACATGCCCATAGCAGGTTCAAAACATGGTCTTGCATTCATCCCCTGCCCTGATGCGCACTAGCTTGTAAGTATCCCAGAGGTCCAGTTTGGTGAAGTGTCTGGCAGACCGCACATGATACAGTATCTCTGAGATCAAGGGCAGAGGATACCAGTTTGAGACTGTAACCAGGTTTAGGGCCTGATAGTCTCGCAAAGGCATAGCATTCCGTCCTTTTACTTGACAAAAGGGACTAGAGCCCCTGATGGAGAAGTGAAGCACCAGATAAAGCCCTTGGCCAGGTTTTCCTGGATGCATCCACAAAGGGCTCCCAGTTCAAGCTTGGGCATCGCGTAGATCTGTCCATAAAGGACCTTTGTCCCGGGTTGCAGATCTATAGGGCAGTCATAGTCTCAGTGCGGAGGTAGCATGTCCGCATTCATCTTTTCAAAAACATCAGTGTAATCCCAATATTTTTATGGGGATGGGGACTCAGGCTTGAGAGTGATTCCTTCTGGTTAGCCACTGCCAGCTGTAGTTCCCCTGCTGTCACTTCTGATCAACTGCAGGATGCCGGGACCAGAAGGATGGGATTGGCTGCGCACAGGCAGACCTTTCAGAAGTATTTGGAGGGGAAGCTGATCCTCTTTTCTCTCCAAGAGATGCAAAGGTCATGCTGCTCCAGCCAGGTGACGCCAATAATTAGGGGAAAATCTGGGGGATGCATCACACTGAACTGTAGCACTTCCCAATGGCCATGGATTATGGCCTCCAGGGGTACTGTTTCCTGAGTCACTGAGAACAGGAGGGACCCGTCTATTGTTTCTACAAGAACTGATGTGGACTTTAAACAGAAGGGATTTGTAGATCTTGAGCGGCTTTAGCATATATGAAGTTATCAGTAGCCCCAGAATTGATCAAGGCCCACTGGGAGGGAGTCATCTTGGCCCCATCCATGGTATGTAACTCTATCCATACTTGGAAGTGTGGGGAGGACCCACGTGTCCTTAATCGGGTTTCTCTCGAGGGCTGGGGAGTAGTTCTGGAGCACAACACCCGGGTGGTGCCCAGGCCAGCTCTCCCTATATGGCCTGGGCTCACTCATTCCCTGACTCCTTGCAGGTTGAGGTTTGCAATGGGCACAAGGCAAGGTTGCATCCTGGTGGTCTGTATGGGGTCAGGGCCTTTGCAGACTTGGGTTCTAGTGCCCAATCCTTACACTAACACTGACAAAGCTGGTGTGTGGAGACTACTACCTGTCATGTTGACTAATATAGTCTCATTGCTTCTTTGTGTTCCCTCCTCTGTCTGTCTGTATCCATCAGTTGTGTCTTGTCTTAGATTGTAAGCACTTTGGGGGCATTGTGTTCTGTGTTTGTACAGCACCTAGCACAATGGGGTTTGGGACTGGGGCTCCTAGACACTACTGCAATATAAATAAATAATAATTTAATAAATAAATAAATAATGTTCTTCCTTACTCTCTGCCCACCACTTTCTTACTGAATTGCCCTTGCTAACATGTACTGGATTATGATGAAGCATCCCAGGTAAGACACCAGAGTGGATAGCGTGTTAGCTGGTCCATTGCAATAAGTAAGTGACCACAGAAAGGGGAGGGGATGAAATGGGTAGTGCCTTTGGGCCTACACAGCCATAGCTGGGCCCAACAGACGCAGAGAGTGGGTGTTGAGAGGCTGGGCAAGGGCCAGGGAAATGATAACTAGATAGATAAGCAGCCACCTGGCCCATTCCAGTGAAACTGGGAATAAACTTCTTTGCCTAAAACCAAGACATCTGAGCACCCTAATTGTGGGATCTGTCAGCTGCTGCCCCAGTTGTCAGGGCTCATGTTGTTGTGGCCCTTTCGCCACCATCTGTCACTCCTTTTATGGGCTTGGTGCACACCAGTTGTCACCTTCTACTGCTTGCCATACTCAGGTCAGTAAGATGAGTTCTGCCTGCTCCCCATTGTAGATACGTATCTCAGCAGATTTTTTTTTGGTGCCGTTTTGTTCTGCCGAGTTTCTCTTCTGAATACTTCCAGACTTCCACTCCTTAAAGCAAAGACCCTGGAGGGACAAACATACCTTTGCACTGATTGCATCACAGAGGTCCTTCCTCAGAGTAGTGTATGACACTACCCAGGAGGTTACGGCCTTTTCCTTTTGTGGCTCCCTTTTGTCACCTCTCCTGTCTGAGGAAGATGAATTAATCCAGACCCATCTCCCCTGCTAAAGATGCCCCTGTAATGGGAGTGTCTCCAACGGGCATACAGCCAGAATAGCCAACTCCTACATCACCCTTCAGCAACCCGTGGTGAAGAGGGGTGCATGTCAGAGGTGGGAAGAGTGGCTAAATCACATTGTGCTCTGCCATGTTCAGCTGGCAGACAGTCCTTTAGGGGCTGTTGCCAGTTGGTACAAGTTAGAACAGCCCCCAGGCTGCTTTAACCTGTGCTGGGGTCAGAGCTAAGACAGACTTGGGGACATGTAACTGGATGCTCCATACTGTGGTCAGCAAAAAGTGAGCACAGCAGAGAATCTGGTCCCAAATTACCAGGTTTATGTGTTAACTCCTCTCCCTCCTTCTCTCCTGTCACAGTAATTTACTTTGTATTTCAGTGGAATCTTCCCTTCATGGCTAGAAGAGAGGCAGATAAAATTATGTGCTGTAATGTGCTGTGTCCCTGTTCTTTCTCCCTTACTAAGCAAGCTTCACAGACTGACATTACCTTATTCCAGTTGCCCTTACACGATATACAAGGGAGGCAGTTAGGAAAGGTGTGGTGTCAGGACAGATGCCTGTTCCAAAAGTAACAATCCCTTTAATAGAACATGAAAGATTTATTGTTTTAATTGAGCGAGTGGTGGACAACACCCCCCAAGCCCTCCGCCCCCAAACATCTGTTTTGCTAAAGGGTGCATAAGCAGTCTCTCAGACATGCTGACTGAGGGTGGAGCTGCTTTAAGGGGAGAAAAGCAGTGATTTCACTTTACATTAAGTAACAGCAGAGCAGGGTGTGTGGCACTATGTTAAACAAGACAGTGGGAGTGGGGGAAGAGAGTTTGTTCAGGATCTTTCACACAGAGCCTTTCCCAGAATAGGTCACGTCACTGAGGAATTCTGGAAGATGGAAGATGTGTCATCTGTTTCCTTCTGCTCTCCCTTGGGAAGGGGAAAACAGTGTCATGGATTGCCCCTCCCCAATTAGAGAGAGAGGATCCAAAGAGAATGCTAGAGCCCAACCACCCCAAACTTGGAGGATGTTCAGCCCCTGCTGAAAACTGGCCATCTCAAGTTTAGATATGGTCCTAGGAACAGTAAACCCAAACACCTCGGAATTTTAGGGACGTTCACATTCAGATCTGAATTCAGATCCAAATGTCACAATTTGGACTCAACTCAAAATAGCATCAGGTTCTTCCCCTTTCCTTAGTTGCTGGGCTGGGCTGGGCAGACTTCTGCTTCCAGTTGTGGGTACGTTTATCAGCACATTTTTTGTGCTGTCTTGCTCTGCAGAGTTTCTCTTCTGAATATTTCTAGACGTCCACTCCTAAAAGCAAAGCCCCTGGAGGGACAACCATACCCTTGAAGTCAGTGCACCACAGCGATCCAGGGGGAATTTTGATAGAAACTAGTTGAAAGGAAGGTTAGGTGAAATGGCTTAACTGAGCAGCCTGCAAGTGTAATGTCTGTCATGAAAGCTCTGAAGTCTAGCAAAGGATTCATGATCTCCCCTGCTCCATTTCCAGCTTCCTCCTCCCCTGAAATGCATCTGCCTCATAAGTGGTATTAGTGTGCAATAAATTTAGCTGCGAAGCACAAAGAAAGAAGGATATGAGAGAAGAGCCTGCAAGATAGATAAACTAAAGATAAACTATGCTGAGATGCTTTGGGGGTTCACCCAGACCAGTCAGGGGTTCAGTCACCTCCTGCCCTATAATCCTGGGTGCCTCTGTGCTGTGCACATCTGGCTCAGAGCCCTGACACCAGCAGCATGCCCACTGCATAAAGGTCTCACCTTGGCTTTCACCAACCCAGTTACTCATGCAGGGTGACACCAACACTTTCAATCCAGAGTCTCCCCAAAACCATCTCCCTCACAACGCTGGACACTCGCAGAAGCAACACTGAGTTCACTGCCTCCAAAGAGCCAGTACGTACAACAGCTTGTTAGCTCGGCAAGGGTTATACATTCCACCTTAATACACAGTTCTGAGACGGTTTGTAGTAAAACTAAGGTTATTAACAAAGAACATAGATTTAAGTGATTTCCAGCAAGAGTGAAAGAGATATGAAAAGACTACAAACAAAACAAAATAAAATGCTTTCTAGTATCTAAAACTTAATTCGAGCAACACGTAGCTTTGCCTAACTCACATCAAATTGTCAGTATTCTCCAGCCTCTTTTAGCAGGAGGACCCATCTTTCATATAGATACAAAGCGCTGTTCTCTCAGGTGAGAGATCCCAAAATGGCTTTTTGCTTCTTCTCATATTCCCCAAAACTCATTGTTCTGTCCTCCAAATCAGGATGACCGTCTGTTCTTCCCTTCCTGTTGACTTCCCATCCCCCTGCTGATTTGTATGTATATAGAATCTCCATTGTTTTGATTCCATAATGCTTAATTTACATTGGAGGCAGGTAGATAGCTACCTTCCCTCCTGTCTGGGAGAAAACCTGATTATCTCTTTGTTTGGTCACAGGCTTTAAATCATAATATCGGTAAGTATCCATAATTCCTTATGTAGTCTTAATACACACATTTCCCAAAGATGTCAATCATCAGTGTGTCACCAGTTTTCATAAAACACCTTACTCAATACACTTGTATAGTACAGCAACATTTTATGCAGTGGATGCAGTTGCTTATTCTTTGGGGTTCAGACCCCTGGGTCTCCCCCTAGGATAGTGGACAATGATTGTCATATATCCATATGTGTACACTACAGGCTTGCCTCATGTCCCGAACCATTTTTTAGCCCAAGACCACACACACACAAACCATGACTGCTAAGCACTTGCCAATGACTTCCTGCTCACAGAGTTAACTTTGCTGTGGCCTCTTCACTATGGGCTCTTATTCATCACACAAACAAATTCTCTCAAAAAGTTATTCACTCTGAACCCAGAGCCCAAAGTGGAAATCACTCCATACTTGCCAAATGAATGCACCAACTCCATCTGCATAAAAAGATGGTGAAATGGTGGGCTATATTCTCTTCTGTGCCCAACCTCCATCCTGTGCAAGGCAGGGAAGCCTCAAGGAGCTGATTACAGCTCTCTTATCCTGGAAGCCAGTTGGCACTGGTTCCAGGCCCAGTTTAACTTTGAACAGCCATGGGGCTTGTCTGCCTTATGCCACTGGCTTAGAATTTCTAAGGGACTGTATGCTAGTGGAGGGTCAGTGTAGGAGAGCTCCACTGTGTCCCTTCCCTGCTTCCAGCATACTACCTACCCCATGGATAGGGCAGCTCCACTGGATTCTAAGCCAGTGGAGAGTTCCTTTCTGCCAGGAGAAGTCTCTGCTTGCCAATTGTGTCCAGAATCCATCCCCTTTGCGCTCACTGCCTGAGCCACACAAAGGGGCCAGCTCGTATGGGAAAATCTGGCACAGTGATTCCACTGTAAAAAAATACCAACTAGAATAACCATACAATAGTAGAAGGCTTCTTTCATAGCAAAGGCCTGAGGTTTAAGATGCTCCCACTGTACTGTAGGTATTCCGATAAATATCTGACAACTCCAAGATTGGACAGTGAGGGCCCAATTCTCTGGGTCGCTATGGCCCCTTTTGTCTGCTCTGCTGGTGCACAGGACCATAAAGAGAGTGGGTCTGGGTCTAGAAATTGCTTCAGCATAGGAGGAATTGCTGACTGGCACAGAGCTGGCATAGCTGCATTAGACCATCAGCCCATGGCAACCGCTGGCCTGGGGGCCATGGTTAGAGTGCACCTGCATTCCTGGCTGCTAGAACAGTCCCTTAGGCTTGTGGCAGTCAGGCATAAGTTACAGAAGTCTTCAAGCTGCTTAACTTACCTCCGGGACCAAACCAGTCCCCAGCTAGCCCTAGAATCTAGAGAGCACAAAGGTGCCACACAGGTACTTTTTCCACCCCTCCAACCTGCATGAAGGGAAACTCAGATGCAGCTCAGAATGTGGGCCAATGATTGCAAGGCAGCGGCAAGTCAGTTCTTTGTGCCTTTTCCGTGCTGTCCCCATGCATGAAACGCCCATCCAGTCTCAGTGCACCAAGTCTGCAATCCTTCTTTACTCAAAGTCTCCTAAAGACTCCCCTATTCTGCAAAGAACACAAACTCAAATCAACTTCCTCACGCCTGCATAATACATGAGAAAAGAGAGAGGACAGGGAGAGAGGGAAAGGTGGGAAAGAAGGAAGAGAAATGTAGCTGTCAAAGTTAACGATTTGTGTCCTGTGTTTCCCTTAGCATATGACTAGGATTTAACAAATAATAATGGTAACCATTCATTACTTAAGCCTTGAACCACTCGTCTGATGCAAGTAACCTCTAATATACCAGATGGATGAACTAATGGACAGAAAGTTTAAGTGACTTTTGTGAGCCAGTGACAGATCCTGAAATGTAGCCTGAGCCCCTTATCACCCTTTGCCTACTCTAACCTTTAGCAAAAAGAAAAGGAGAACTTGTGGCACCTTAGCGACTAACCAATTTATTTGAGCATAAGCTTTCGTGAGTTACAACTCACTTCAGCTTATACTCAAATTTTTTATGCTCTTTTTGCGAATACAGACTAACACGGCTGCTACTCTGAAATCTAACCTTTAGGTGACACTCCCTGCACCTACTCATGGGCTGGGAATTAGTGATGCTCAATGGCTAGATGCATCACTCCTACCTGCTGAGTATGATTCACAAAGACAACATGGATCCAGCTGCTGACAAGAACAATATTCCATGCTCTTTTAGTTACTTTTTTTGGCAATGCGTCATTCTGGTCTAGAATATGAGCAATAATGTCATGGTCACAGGCTGGATGTGCAAGCCACATACATAACATAAAAGTGATCTACAAGTCACCAATAATGTATTACTGTGTGTGTGTGTGTGTGTAGTTACTCACCCTACTCATTTAGCACTTAGCAAGAATACTTCTTTTTCCCTTCAGGCCAGCACTGGACAGGTTGTACTTGACTC
This sequence comes from Caretta caretta, assembly GCF_965140235.1. Classification (NCBI taxonomy): domain Eukaryota; kingdom Metazoa; phylum Chordata; order Testudines; family Cheloniidae; genus Caretta; species Caretta caretta. The sequence goes on along the minus strand of NC_134206.1, from coordinate 256,232,923 downwards.
GGTGCCTAGCACTACAGTTTAGTTGAGACCACAGCTTTAAAGACAAAAGTTTGGAATGTGGAACTGGGCAGTCAGGAATGCTACTGAAAAATGGCTTACAGTTTTCACACAATTATCTATTGATTTAAGATGGGTTTTTTTTAAAGGAGGGGTGGAGGACATGGAAAAGTTTCAATGTTATAAATTCAACTGTTCCCAGATGTTTGTAAGAAAATAGCTTTGAAACTTTGTACTTGTATTTGAGCAAAGACCTTTCTGCATTCAGCATATGAGTAGAGAGGGGTATTTTCCTTTTAAAAAATGTGTTATGTGAAACCCAGTGGCTTGTGAAAGGTCTTGGCCCAACAGCCCTGGAGACTGAAGTCCCCTCTTTATCCACAGAAGAGGTGGTGGCAGTACAGATTTACCCATTCTGTCATAGAATCAGAATCAGAGAAGATCAGGGTTGGAAGGGACCTCAGGAGGTCATCTAGTCCAACCCCCTGCTCAAAGCAGGACCAACCCCAACTAAAGCATCCTGTCCTATCAACATGTCTTGGTTCTGCCCTAGAAGTACCACCCAGGTGAACGATGTGGGGTAGCTCAGTCTCCAGGGCCCATTCAATGCTTGGTGCCTCTGCATAGACTGCCTACCAGGGTGCCATTGTGTGCGATGTGGTTTTTCTGATCCGGACGGCTCTGCAGCCTCCTACCAATCCCCTGAGTCATTTTATCTCCAATATCAGTTAATACTTTCATTTTGTTTTTGTGCAGTGGACGACTTGCATGCTGTTCATCAATTTGCCAAGGACTGATTTCTTTGATGATAGCCTGCCTCTAGGGTGCAGGCTGGTGATATCCAAGATAAGGCTGAATGCCAATGAATTTGAGAACACACCCACAACCAGGGGCATGGCCACAATTTGGAAGCTGGAGGTGATAACAGTTGCTATCCTTGCAATAATTGTCTTGAAGGGCTATGAAAGTACTTTCTAAGGCTTGGAAATTTAGGGAGGAGAGTAACCAATGGGAAAATCCTCCGCCGGTGTAAATCAGAGCAGTGACATTGAATTCAATGGAGTTGTTCTGGTTTATACTGGCTGAAGATCTGACCCACAATCTTTCAGGCGGTCTTAATCTCCCAACCATTACCAGCACACTCCATCACACCCTGGTACCAAAGAAGTGCATCAGTGAGCTCTAATGCTATTATAACATGGAATTTACGCCTAAAAATAAGGGAAACAGCCAGGCTAGGGACATTTATAACCTTGGAGATGGCACCACAGATGGCCACTCTGAGAGGAATGGTTGTGCCCTGTATTTGCTGTCTCTTACTGTATTGCGAGGCTGCCTGCAGGTATCTGTGATGACTGGGTCAGCATGGCCCCTTTTGTCATTTGCTTAGTAAAATCAAGATTCCTTAGTCTAGGGAAAGAAATGAAGCTCTCAGAATTTATAACATTAACTCTTAACACGGGGGGCGGGGGAAGTGAGCGTGTGTGGAGGCTTGTTACTGAGCTGAGAGCCTACGCATTCTTGTAATAGTTTCCCAATGTGGAGCACCAATGGGACAGTCGCACACTTTGCTTTGTGTTTTCCAAAAGGGTCAGAGCGTTTATCTCCTGGACAGACTCAGCTTGGATCTTTGCCCGGTTGCCTTGGTTACCATTTTTCGCCCTTCAGAGTCCTATGGCTATAGAGTGGGCAGTGGATCGGCGGAAGCCAGTGCAAAGCTGCCTGTCCGATTAAATTTGTTGTTTTGCAAAAGGGGTTAGCTCCGTTCCTGTGTCTTTATCCTGTGCTCAATGGTTTTGGGGATGAAAGAACCTGATTCCTTGCCTGCTGAGCTATAAACAAGGAGCACAGACTTGGAACAACGGGTGGAAAACAAGAAGAGACTTTTTTCATTCCATTCTCTATCCCCTCTAATCATAGAGATAAACATTTCCCTGGTGCTCCAAGGCTGCCTGCCATCCTGCAACCATCTCAAAATGGTCAGTTGCATTTACCTCTGAAAAAGCCTGATAAAGATGTTCTATGGACTGTCAGCTAGCGCCCCCTCCCCCCCGCATGTTCTTTCTTACTCTCCCAAAATACCCATTACAGTCTGGCATGAGAGGAGCTATTGAGCCCATCCTTGAGGTGTTGTTGTATACAAAATGTTACCAAATTGGGGAGAAGAATTTGAGACTGAATCTGGATAGCTCATTCCTTAATCCTGTAAAAAAAAACAGATTAAGCCAAACCAAAATAAGTCACTCTTAAACCAAAATAGGAGTGTTTACACACAAACTCACAGGGGTTTAATTATATCAAGTGTAAAAACAATAGGCTAAACCAGTACAGGCTTATGTGTAGGCAAGGTCTTAAGCTGGAAGGGATTGGGAACACTACAGGGGAAGATATCTCCCATGTGTATGTGTGTTACACACAAAAAACTATGTTAAAGAACATTATTATTTAAATAACAGAGTCAAGCACTCAAAAGTTAAGCAATGGTAAAATTAAGGTCACCTGTGTGCCTGCATTATGATTCAGGCTTTAATTGCATTATCATGTCCTTTTTCCCCAGGACTCCTGCCTTATTCAGTGCACAGGATGGGTGGTATTCACTGAAGGAGCAGCTATTCAATATTTTGTTTTCTCTTCATTGGTCAGTGTGTGGACCCAGACTTTATTTACTGCATACTGTTCAAACCCTGCAGTGATGACAGAATTGTTAATTTCTGCATGGGCTTTTCTATGGTGCTCATCACTATAGTATCTGAGTGCTTCACAAACATTAATTAATTTATATTCACAACACCCCTCAGAGCTAAGGGGATGGAATTAGCCCCATTTTACAGATGGAGAACTGAGGCACAGAGATGAAGGTTAAAAGATTCCATTAATTTTGGAGGCCCAATTTAAGAAATCAAGGCCCTGATCTTTCCGAGTACTTAGGATTATACAGCACTTTATATTACTCCTGGGGGAATTCTGTGCCCCAAAATTAGAAATTCTGTGCCAAAAAATTAAAAATTCTGCACACAATATTTTAAAATTCTGCATATTTTATTTGTCATAATAACACTATATAATCATGCCAGTTTCAATTATTTTGGTAATTTATTTCAAAATACCTGTCAGCAACTATGTCTGTAACAATTCAGACAACAACAACAAAATTCCCCCAGGAGTAGGCAGTTAAAGAAACCCTTATGACAACCCAGTTCCAGAAACTGCTCCAGAGCATGAGGGCACTAAAGCTACTGAAATAAAAGATCACCAGAACCTTTTAAAATAGGCAAAACAGTGTATTTTCCCCTAGCGTCATTTGCAGAAGTGGCTGAACTGCTTTGGTGGAAATTTTCCAAAAACAATGCAGCCTGAAACAGGCACCAGCATGGAAAACTTTCAGCCTGAATGGTTAAAGTTTGGCAAAATGAAAATAGAGTCTTATAAAGGCAAGTTTCAGGCACCTTAATAATAGGTGTTCCTACCAGCCCCAGCTATAATACAAAAAAAACTACCTCTACTCATTGGTACAATCATCCAAAATAATTCAGTGTCACAGATATAAAAAATAGTATCAAAAATGTATCAGAAATGTTTTGGACCATTGCCACTCTTGTATGTTTTATAAAGTCTGAGAGATAGGTAGTGCAAGAAGTCAACTTATGGGACTGTGTATGACACTCAGAAATGGTGTTGTCTGATTCTGGAGAGATCCATGTCCAGCCTTAGCTGGAAGGAAAGTTGATCGTAGGCAAGTTTCAAAGTGGTGTGAAGTAAATGGAAAAAGGATGAAAAGAGATGTTAAGCCTTTCTCATAAGGAATTGGATTCTCTTGGTGTGAAATCCATTGTGTCCTGATACTGTAAGCATCAAAGAATCATAGGATTCAACAGCAGTAGACAGCAGAAGTCTTAAATGGCTCAGGGCTGTGATGCATGTCAAGGGATTCAAATCCATCTTAAATTGGTAGTAAGTGAAATGTATTAACTGGTGATCATTTGAAGGCCTGTGTGAAGTTACTTTGGCATTCTCAGCCCAAAGCAGCATCCAGTGATAGCTATCTACACTACAGCTGCCAACTAGAGCTAGCTGGGAATTTTTCAACCCAATATGTTTTCATCAGAAAATGTCGATTTATCAAAACTGACACTTTTGGTGGGAACGTATCGGTTTCGATTAAACTTTTGCCAGGAAGGCTTCTCACGTCCAGGAGGAATTTCTAGTCAAAACAAGAGAGAAAGAGAGAGAGGGAAGTCTACTGCAGAATAGCCAATAGCCTGGTGGTCACCTGACTCAGGCAGGGCTGGAAATTAAATCTGAGTCTCCCACATCCCAGGTGAATGCCCACACCACCAGGCTGTTGGCTGTTTTGGGGTGGGTTGCTTTCAGTATCTCTCCCTTTCTGTCATTTTTTGTGAAAAAATTGCAAGAGTCTCAGTTTTGTTCCAGTGTGAAACATTTTGAAAATCTCAAAAATGTTCATGCTCCCCTGCCACCTTTGTTAGACTCAGTAGAGAGAGCAAGGATAAAGTGGGAAGCTGATGAGGGAAGATTACTGTTGTAGGTTCGTGATCCACTGCTGTTGGATCTTGTTCCACTAACAAACTCTCCTGAAAAGGAGGAGGTGTGGAGAGAAAAAGACCCAGCAGAAATGCTTGCCTGGCTGGGTGATGCCAAGGCTTGGAGCAAATGTTGTGATTTCTTTTAATGTTTATTTTGGATTAAAGAACACTGGAGCTAGTCCCAGGAAAAATTCCCAGGCCTCAGAGTCCTTGTTGTTGTTTTTTGCAGAGCTGAGTCTGCTGAAAATTACTTAAATAAAATACTTATCCCTGGAAAAGAAGATTTTGTATAGAAATCCAGATGACTCAAAGTGTGACCCATCCGAAAGCTCAGCCCTCTGGTGCTATCTGTGTTGGACTGGGGAGAGGGCATGTCTATGCATTTTGTTCTACTTCATGTGAGTGAATACATTTCCCCCCCGCCCGTTATTATTTGTTGATTTTCCATCCACATCCCTTTCCTTTCACCTGTAGGTGGAAATGCCTAGAGAAGAAGATGACAGTTCTGTAGGGGACAAAAGTTAATGAGCCTATATAAGTGTTTCTAGCTCTAAGGCCCTGATCCTAGGCTGTATCCAAGCTTCACTCTCTACAGCACTTAGTGGTGAGTGAATGGACATAAGCCATCTTTCTCAGCTCTCTAACTCAGGAACCAGTCCCAGGCATAAGCTAGAGCCGCCTCACAGCCATTCTGGATGCTGTGGATCAATGAGGCAAAGGGCCATTCTGGACATGTCACTTTCCCCAGCCATGCCATTGCACCCGGGGCTAGGAGGGCTGTGGTGTAGGAGCCACTGTGTTGCTAACTACCACCCAGATAGTCCTCCATGCAGAGGAATTCTTCATCAGCTGATTATGCTGTCATTACCACAGCTGTGTGCCATCAGAGTGGCACATAGGAACCAAATCAGGAGCCAGTATGGCCCTTAAAGTATAACTGCGATAAAGTACAAGAAATGAACAGGTCCCAGTGAAACTCAGGCTGAGTCACCCCTCCAAAAATCCCCTTTTCTGTCTTCCTCTCCTTTTCTGTGTGGGATTCAAGCTCCTTGTTTTCATCTTTTAGGTTCTGAATAGCTCTGCACCCCTCTGCCTCACAATCTCTCCTGTTCTCATAAACGCTCTCTGTGCTTTGTATTCTTCTCCTATTGATGTGCCTTTTTCCCCTCTCCACTCTGGATTCCATGGTCCAGATTCAGCTCTGGTCTACAGCTAAGGTGAAGGATCCTCAATGGTAGAAAGTTACTCAGGGAGAGGTTACGGTGGTGCAAGGTGGGAGCAGCCCCTGCTCTAGATAGAACCTGCAACTAGCCCCAAAAGTGCCAGCCAGGAGGTGAAAGGCCAGGCCAGCTTAGGAACATACTACTCCTGTCTGTGCTGATCCTATCCAGTGTCTTGTAGAGCACTAAACACCTTGCTATCTGACTGAGCATAAGTGACTTCCCGGAGAAGAATCCCCATTGAGGTGCAGCTGCATCGTCAAGGATGTATCAAGCCCTGTGATTTTTTTTCCACGCTACTCCCTCCATGCTACCTGGAACAGCATCTCATTTGCTGTGCACTAAGCAGCTTCCTCCAAGTTGCTTTAAAATCCCACCACGGCTAACACCTACCTTTGCATCGGGGGGTGGGGACGGACTCAACGGTGCCTGCTCCCACACTTCACTTTTTTGCATTGTATCCCTACATACAGTCTGCAAGCTACTGTGAAGTAGGGGCTATAATTAGGTTCCTTGTAATGTGCTGTGCACACCTATAGTTCTCTGTCAATAATAATAATGAACAGCAATAATGTGAGTGATAAGTATACTTCTCACATCAGCCAGAAATCTGAAAGGGATCCAGCATCATCCTGTCTGCAACCCTGATGAACTCGGCAGCACTCCGCCTTGCAGGATGAAAGGAGCTGAGGAATGTGCTGGCTGGAACTGAGTCCCTGTCCTGTCAATGTTTTAATGGGTTTCCTGCTCCTGTAGGTTCAAAGAGCAATTACAATCTCCAGCAAAAATACAGCAAATGGAAAACAGATTCCCTGGCTCTCACTGAAACGCCAAGAGAGTAAGTAACACAAAAGACCCAGGACGTTAATTCACCTCATTATTGCCATTTATTCCTTCCCTTCACCTCTGAGACTGCAGGAAGCGCTCAAAGCAGGGGGAATTGAGTGACAAAACTCTTTTCACACTCTTCTCTCCTAGGTTTTATGGGTGAAAACAAACTGACCCTTGGGTCTGATTTCTTTACCCTCCTGTTGGAAGTTTTGTTTGCCTGCTTGCTCATTGGTTGTTAAGGAGGAAAGAATGGTGTTCATTGGCTAGCAGGCCCCCGAGGGAGGTGTTTGCAGCAAAGGCTGGTGGGTCTGTCTTCATCACAGTGAATCACACTAAGAGGATAAAAGCATAAGGAGCTTAGCCATGCGGTGGGTAACTTCACTGCCAAGCAGGAGAATTGGCTTTGCAAACCACCCTGGCTGGTGGAGCACCCAAATTCCAGAGTGGGGATGGAGAGAAGGTGGCACACGATCACTCCCTAAAGTGCCACTTAGGGTATGTCTATACTGCAATTAAATACTCGCAGCTGGCACATATCAGCTGACTCGGGCTTGCAGGATTCAGGCTATGGGGCTGTTTAATTGCAGGTAGACACTTGGGCTCAAGCTGGAGCCTGGGCTCTGGGACACAAGGGAGGAGGGTCTTCATCACATGGGCCGCTATGGGTGTTTAATTGCAGTGTAAATATACTCTCACTGGCCAGTCTTAGAGCACTGGTTGCATACACCATGCCCTAGATGGAGGAAGAATGCCACAATCACAGCTGTCTGAAGAGCATCTACGGGATATGAAAGAAGTAAAATGGATTGATAAACTCAAAACACTGTCTGGACTAGATTTGGTTAGGCCCAGCATGAAAAAAATTAAATGGAGGTGCTGGATTTGGGTACTGCAGTGGGTTAGTGCTCCGATATTTCATTTATAGAGACCTGTAATCATGAATGACATGAGTGTGATGCATCTCGCACCAATCCTTTGGGAAAATCTGTCCATGCACTACAAAATGGTCACACAATTCAGCAAAATCCGTCATAATGTTTGCCCAGGACTGCACTAGCTTGTGGTGCTGCTGCAGGTCAGTGCTGAGATGCACTGGTGGAGCTGTGCTGGATTCAGGATGGGAATAACAGGGGTTTTGCAGGTTGGGACAGAGGTGTGTGACTGAGTCTGTGTTGCTTGGGATTAGAATAACAGGCCCATTGACAGTTTGGTAAGGGAAGCCTGTACAGTGTATATCCACCCTATATCCGACGCTGGCAAGTGCTATCAGCCCTTCCTTTTCCTGTGCACCAGTAACACCCACATTAATAAAAACGAAAGTGCTGAGGGAGGATTCACACCTGTCTGCAAGCAGAGCTGTTGGTTTGCAAACAGATTTCCAATTTGGTGTCCAAGGCTTTAGACCTTTCAGGGAAATGGAACAAGCCTGTCAAACAAGTAAGAAGCCCTTTCAGTTGCAAAGGCTTTCCATCATTTTGCATTCTAACCTCGGGTTACATGGGATTAGATCCTGTCACCTGATGCCAGAGTAGAAATAACTACGCATAATACAATGCACCAGTAATAGTACGGAGTCTGAACTCAGTCAGGGACACCCAATATACCCAATATCAATAAGACCATAAAACTAGTTTCCCTCTTGCTCTACTGCTGGTTAGCAATCAGAGGAATGTCTCTGTTAGAACTCTCAACACGTTGAGGTACTGCTAAATCATAAGACAAAGATTTTCATCAGAATGGGAGGCAGTTTGTCTCTACAGTTTCTCAGGTGTAGCAAAAGAGCTATATAGTGCGTTCATAATTCCACCATTGTAATGTATAAATGCTAAGGATTTCCTTGGTCAGATGGAGACAGAATAGCATTACAAATTGGCACATCCCCTAGTTGCTGTCATCATATCTCCAAGAAAAAGGGGTACCTTCTCATCTCCCTTTATGGATGTGTAACTCCCCTGAAACTAACAGGAACCAAGAGGAAATTGAACCCCAAAGAAGAGGAGAGAGGAAGATATGAGTGAATAAAAGTTCCCTTTATAAAAGCTCTGAACTGGGGGATGTGGGGAGCTGCATAGTCCTGGTTTTCATCTGTGAGCTGTCACTGGTAGAAATGGACTGGAGCAATGAAGTTTGGATCCACCATGTCCAGATCCAGAGCTAGACCTGAATAAACTTTGGGGGCATTGTGGTTCAGTCCCATCTCTGCTCACAAGTGAAAATCATTTCCATCAAAAGCAAAATCAGGGGAAATCAGATTTGTTTGTCTTGTTCACCTTTTCAAAAGCCTCCAAACTATCCAGGAGGGCCCATTGTAATTAGGTGGGATGGAGGTAGTTAGGGGAATGCCAGACATTTTTCTAGAAAAGGGCCTTTTCCATTTTCTTAGCTTGAGACAAGTTTGGGCAACATATGATGAGAGAGTGTCTTTTCCTGCTTCAGGTTAGTGGGCACTCTAGCCAGTGGCTGTTAACAGCATCTGTACTTCAGAGAAATAATTGCCAATCTCTTCCCCTCCGGTCCCTTCTTCTTAAACTGCACACACACACAAGGTAAATTCCTCTTCCAGTGGAGAAGAGGGAAAAACAATAGCTCCCAATAAAGTAGAACTTTCTTCCTCTATTGCACATCTACTTCATTCCTCTTCGAAAATTCTCCCACCCTTCCCCTCAACCCCGCCTCATACCAGTCCTGTCTGAACCTTCACAGCAGCCTTGGCCATATCTACCTTGAAGAATTTTAAGAAATGATTCAACCAAACCAGTGTGAGCAATGGTGGGAGCTCTAGTGCAAACTCACCCCCTGGGCTTCTGGCATTTTTACCACTATGTCAGTTAAACCTGCTGAGCCCCATGTACTTAAATGGTCCGTAGTTAACATACCTGACAAAAGGATTTTCCAGAGATTCACTCTAAATGCATTCCTGGAGAATAGTGCCATTTAACAGCCCAGAGACTTCCTCCTTGCCCAAAGATAGAGCAACCTGCTTGATCCCCTTGACTCTTATTCCCAGCTCTCAGAGGCCAAAAGCTACTGCTAGAGACATTCATAGAAGAAGAGAAGGGCTTGGCTCCCTTCAAGAATATGACAACCAAATTGCCCAATGGCAAAGTGGTTTCAGTTCATATTTTTTATTTAAAATATGTTTCATGCACTTGCCTTGTATCCCAGAGCTGTATGCCCCACCCCCTAGAATCAAGGTGCATCCATTTAGGTGATCTGCATTCTAGAATCATTCTCCTTTCTAGGGATGACAAAGATCTTAAATCTATGCCCTCTTCTTACTATTTCTTTCATTAACTATTTCATTAGCTATTTCTTTCATTAACATGACATCAAGATTCTGACCATGATCCCGGCTCCATACCTACCGAAAATACGCAGCAGACTCCTATCCCCATATCAGGTGTGCTTCATTAGTGGTCAGATCTGTCAGTGGTGTTAGCAGAGTCAATTATATAATGACAGAGATGGCTGATTGGTAACAAAAGATTTTTGAATATTTTCACAAGATGTGGCAAATGTACTCCTGTTGTTGTTCAGGGAGTCATGTTACATATTGCTTGTGAGTATTCACACAACCACCACTTCATTTGAGATAATATTAGTGGTTTGGAGAAGATGGATGGTGTTTTGATTAAAACACTCGACTGAGACTCAGGATGTCAAGTCCTGGCTGTGCCACAGATCTTCTGGGTGAACAGTGGCTGGTCACTTAGGCCCATATCCACAAAGGTATTTCATCTCCATTGTGATCCACAAAACCCCCACTTGGCTGCTTCCTAACCCTGTAGGTGCCTACATTTTCAGGGTAAAAGTTCCCTAAGCACTTAGTTTTCAGCTTTTGAAAGCAAACACATGCTGTCTCACTCATGCCTGGATGCCTGTCTCCCATCTAAGCCCCAGTGTGATCCACGAACAGGGAAAGGTTGGCACAGGAGCACCTGTCTTTCCTGTGAGGCCTGACTGGTAGGTGTGCTCTGAGCACACTTACCAGATCAAAACCCATTCAAAATCCAGCAGGAGGAGGAAGAGGATGTGGTGGTGCTGCACCCATCTTTTAACTTTTAGTCCAGTGGTTAGAACCCAGGATGTGGGAAACCCATATTCAGTTCTCCCCTCTGCGTGAGGGGAAGAAAAGATTTGGGCAGAGGTTTCCTGCACATTTCAGGAGTGTGCTCTAATGAGTGGGCTGGAGGATATTCCAATAGGATCTCCCTCACTCTCTCCTGTTGAATCTCTTCAACTCCAGCCTTTTTGCAGCCCCAAGCGGTGAAGGGAAAAAAAAAACAACCAAGCCTGGTTGAGCTGCCGCCGAAGTGCCGCCGAAGAGGAAGAGATGGACTGCAGGGCCCGCCACCGAATTGCCGCAGAAGACCTGGACGTGCTGCCCCGATGATGGACGGAGTGCCGCCCCTTTCTATTGCCCGCCCCAGGCACCAGCTTCCTTCGCTGGTGCCCAGAGCCGGCCCTGTCCACCATGTATAAATATTAAAGAGTCATTGGGCCAGAGAGAGAAAGTGAGAATGAATCCAACTGGGAGATGGGAGACCCCGGGTCCTGTCCCCCTGCTCCAATGACTCTTTATTTATTTATACAACCACTTCAAAAGGAGAGATTGAGGGTGATAATATCAGAATATCCCATAGCCCAATAGTTAGAATGCTCTTCAGAGTAGTGTATGAGACCCCTTGTTCAAATCCTGTCACCCCTTCAGGTGGAGAAGGAAATTGAACCTGAGTTTCTCACATCTCACGCAGCTCTAACTACTGAGCTAAAAGTTATAAGGTGGGTACCACCACCACCACGTCTTCCTTCAGCCATCTTGTAGGGAGTGAGACAGGTGCCCAAATAATTTTTGCAAGAAACAACTTAGACACCTAAGCCATCTGACTGCAGGGGACAGGTTCCCAGCTGTGGATGGAGAACAGAGATAGGCACCTCCCTTCAGCCCGGACTTAGGCCTCTGAGAGAGGGGGCTTAGGACACACCCCTCTCATCAGAATCTCCCATTGTCTAGTTTAGGAATCTCCCCACCTAGCATGCTGGCTTTTGTGGATCCCTGTCTAAGGCATCTATCTCTCACCATTCATCATGTAGGAAGTCTAGGTACCTTTGTGGATCCCACTGTTTCAGTGATTTTCTAGGCATCTAAAAGATAGGTATGGCAACTTTTGTGTCACAATGCTGAGTCCCTTTGTGGATCCGGGCCCTAACCCCTCTGAGCCTCAGTTCCCCATCTAAAAAAGAATAATTAATAATTCTTCCTTTCTCCCACCCTATGTCTGTACAGATGTTTTGATCATAAGCTCTTCAAGGCAGAGACTCTCTCTTACTGTGTGTAAACATAGTATAATGAGGTCTGGAACTCATTTGGGACCTCTAAGCAATGTAGAATCTGCTACTAATAGTAATAATCCTGACAGTTTTTCCGATTTTAGCTTGAGAGATTATTTACTAAAAAAGGTATATCAGAAGTGAATCATTTTTAATTTGCCTTTCATCATTTGTTGGTCTCCCATTTCAAAAGTTTCTGTCATTTATTTATGGAGCAGAGACAATACCACATGAGTTGTGTGACCAGTCACACCCCAAATTGTGAACTGAGTGAACAGTTTGCAAACAACCTATGGAATTTGTTTGCCTAAACTAGCCAGAGAATAATGAACACATTTGTAGGAATCAGGTTCAGTATCAAAACAGAAAAAAAGCCTAAATTAATTGGTAATCATTGATAAATAATAATTGTACCGATTGCCAACAGGGAATAATATGAACCCCTTTTCACCTCCGTAGACACAACTAATTGGGCCAGGCAGCAGTTCTGCAGAAAAGGACCTAGGGGTGACAGTGGACGAGAAGCTGGATATGAGTCAGCAGTGTGCCCTTGTTGCCAAGAAGGCCAATGGCATTTTGGGATGTATAAGTAGGGGCAGGGCGAGCAGATCGAGGGATGTGATCGTTCCCCTCTATTCGACATTGGTGAGGCCTCATCTGGAGTACTTTATCCAGTTTTGGGCCCCACACTACAAGAAGGATGTGGATAAATTGGAGAGAGTCCAGCGAAGGGCAACAAAAATGATTAGGGGTCTAGAACACATGACTTATGAGGAGAGGCTGAGGGAGCTGGGATTGTTTAGCCTGCAGAAGAGAAGAATGAGGGGGGATTTGATAGCTGCTTTCAACTACCTGAAAGGGGGTTCCAAAGAGGATGGCTCTAGACTGTTCTCAATGGTAGCAGATGACAGAACGAGGAGTAATGGTCTCAAGTTGCAGTGGGGGAGGTTTAGATTGGATATTAGGAAAAACTTTTTCACTAAGAGGGTGGTGAAACACTGGAATGCGTTACCTAGGGAGGTGGTAGAATCTCCTTCCTTAGAGGTTTTTAAGGTCAGGCTTGACAAAGCCCTGGCTGGGATGATTTAACTGGGAATTGGTCCTGCTTCGAGCAGGGGGTTGGACTAGATGACCTTCAGGGGTCCCTTCCAACCCTGATATTCTATGATTCTATGATTCTATGATAATTCTTTTGGGTGATTCTACATTAAGAAAATACGTATTTGTTTTTCAGTAAAAATGCACCTTCACGATCTCTACCAAATAGTGTCAAATCCTGTAGATACAGCACAGGTCTTTTTACCATCGTTTCATGCAAACTAGTTATGAACAATGGTAAGACTATCTACGCTACCACTTACACCATTGGCACCAATGAAGCAGCTACATTGTTGCGGAAAAAATGAGTGCTGTACAGTACTAGCCTTCCTGGTCTTTGAAAGACTGAGCTTGGATTTTATGTATGAAATTTTAACGTGTTTCTACATTTGATTCAGCCAAATGCCCATCAATTACACTTCAGAGGGGAGGCATCTCCAGGCTTGATCTTTGAAAACAGCTTTAAAATCTGTCTTACCACCAGTAATTTGGCTTCCACCTTTGCTGCAATTTACAAAGATCTTTTGAAATATCAAGAAAGAACAAAAAACAAACATGCACCTCATCTCCCTCTTGTGCCAAGACTTCAAAGGAGATTCCTTGGCACCTATAAGTCTGTACAGAATGTTAAACCAAATTGGATAATATCCAAGAAATGTTATATCTGGGTGGTGCCTTAGACCCCAAATCTGAAAAGATTGCATCACTAATTTGGGACCTAGAGGCTTTTCTAGCAACAGGCCTCCATACCCCTGTGGACAAGACCCATGTGGAAAACTCTCAAAGAAAATAATGTATTAGTATGCAAAGGGAACTTAATTAAGTAAATAATACGATACTCAGGGGCATGAATAAGGAACTAGAAAGAAAAGGTGCAGCTGGGTTTCTAGAAAACAAGATACAAAGATTGTGAAACTAAACTTGGAAGAAGATCTGGTGTGTCACAAAAAGGCTTTTCAGATTCTCTTTAGAACACCAGTAAATGAACGGGACTTGATACCATTAGTCCGAGCGTCAGTAATGACAGAGACAGTCTGAGAAGGCATCATGGGAGTCATTAGCTCTTGAGAGGCACACATGAAGGGAACAGGATTTCTTTTTCCCCCTTATGTTAAACCCAGCAGTTCAATTTGGTGGCACTGAAGAAACCGTTTGTACAAGATGGAGCAGAGGCCTTCATTGTAAACCAAGCAAAATGATAGGTTGTAGCTAATGGGGAAATAGTGTCTATTATGGGAAACTGAAACAGTTGAAAACCTCTTGGCCAAAGTACAAAAGGACAGCAAGACCAAAGAACCTAGTGGAGCTTTGCCCTTTGTTGAAGACGATAATGGCTGAATAGAGAATTGTTGCATATGCACTAGCTTGGACTGAAACGCTGGGAACAATACTGTGGTGTGCACTTGTAATAATACCAGTCATAGTGTTGGACAGACTGTGGCTCTTGGTTATTTTTGATTCTGCACCTAGAACTAGTGACTTCAATGGGAGTTCAGAACCAGGTTTCGTATTTAGCTACCTCTTTGTCAAAAGTAAGATAGACAAAAGCTATCTAAGACATCAAGGAGGGTTGAGGGTTCTCCTCAGTGAACCTCCTAAAACTTGCGGCAGGAGGGCAGTTAGCTTCCTAAGATTTGCTGCAGGGGGTGCAGAGGCACTAATCATTTAGGTTAACGGAGTGGTTGGGAGGGAACCTTAAAGCTTGCCAAAGATGGGAATTCTAGGGAGCCACACAATGAGCCTCATAAGGGATTGGATGCACTAACTCAGGGCCCTCTATAAGTCCATGGGAGGGAGGCTCCTTTCCTGCACATCTTAAGAGATGCATAGGAGTGGGATTCCCTTCCTCCGGGCATCAGGAAGTCAGTTGGAAGGGGGTAAATTTTCCTTGCAAGCCCCTTTTCTCCCCAGCCTCAAGGAAGGACGATTAAGAAACAAAGGAGTTTCCCAGACCAAATATCTCAGGTAAGGTTGAAAGTCCATCAGTCACCAAAGGCTGGTTTTTGTCGTAATTCTGTAAAGCTTTTAAAATTAATGCAAAGTTTTCCTTAAAACTCCAACAAGGAAAATAATGACCAAGGTTTTCGTCAGGTGACACTTGTCCTTTGGGAACTGGACAGAGGACCTCAACTCATTTCACAAAGGTCACTGTGCAGCCATTGCCTGATAACAACCTCCAGTCACGACTAATCAGAGCTGGATTCAAACTAGTGATCTTGCAATGGATCTCATTCCTAAACCTCATGGTTTTAAACCTAACTCCTCAGAATTCAAGACATTGTCTTAAAAGGAACAAAGATAGTAAGGGACCATGTGCTGGAATCGCCTTGCCCGGATAGAGACTGGCTACAAACTATTGCCTGACTCTGTCAAAAAAATATTGTTCCAAGCTAGACTCCAGAGTACACAGGATGGTAGTCTGGTCAGGGGGAGGTCATCATCTTGCTCTGAATGTAAATATGCAGCAGACTCCTTTTACTGCATGTTTTGGGAAGTATCAAAAGTGGTTGGAAAGGATTAGGCACAGAGATCACTAAGACTGCAGGCAGATTCCATGAGCTGATATCATCTCTCAGCCTAAATAGAAATCTGGGCACACATATTCAACTGCCAGGTACCAAACTTTTGTTTTGATTGAGAAAATCAAATTAGCTATTTTTGGCTGGAGATCTCTCGCTTTCCTTCACTCCTGCTACAATTGCTTTCTCGCTCCAACTGGCTAAACAAACTCTCCCTTTGGGATACCTGACATTCAAATTCCAAGATAAATCATAGGTTCCATGTTGTCTGGAGTCATTTTGTATTTACTTATCATCACCTTCCAGATGCAGGGTTGTTATCCACAGAGTAACTGACATCTCCCCATCAGCATAGTCTGCTTGTCATCTAATCATGCCTCCCGCCCACTCCCCTGGGATAAATTCTCTTGGATGTGTGCAGGGAGCTCCCATTGGCTTCACTCTCCACCATTCACAGGTCTTTTTCTGGGACACATATTAGACTTTTAAACACTCAGAAGTAAGCCGCTGATTTGTGTTCTTGGAACAAGTTTATCCCTGGTGTAGGTCTGTTGCAATCAAAGAAGTTACAACAGGGATTAATTTTATCCATCATATTGTGATTCACTGTATTATAACTCGTGTTGTTTGGCGAGTTGTGCATATATCAATATTACACACACAAAAATAATATTGTTAAAGTTGCAAAATCAAATACTCAAAAGTTAGGAAATGCCAGAATGAAGGTTACTTGTGCAGCCTTAGTACAGGCCTCTTGTGCATATGTATTATGAAGAGTCTTTAATTACATACTCTTTTTTCCACAGGAGCCCTGCCTCATTCAGTGCACAGGATGGACTGTGCTTACTTAATGAGCAGGGCTCCATATTTTGTTTTCTCCTTGTGACAGAGTGTGAGTAGCCTAAGGGTTGGTCTACACTTGAAAATTTGATCGGCCCTGCTACATCACTCAGGGATGTGAAAAATCCACAGCTCTGAGAGGTGTAGTTAAGCCGACCTAACACCCTCAGCATAGACAGTGCTCGGTCAATGGAAGAATTCTTCCATCCACCTGTTGGGAGGTAGATTAACTACAGTGATGGGAGAAACTCTCTTGTTGCTGTAATGAGTGTCTACACTGAAGTGCTACAGCACTGCAGCTGTGCAGCTAGTGTAGACGTAGCCTTAGGCCTGGTCATCACTAGAAAATTAGGTGGGTTGAACTACATAAGTCAGGGGAGTGAAAAATCCATGAGTTGCATTGTTAAGCCAGGCTAGGTCCCCGTGCAGGCAGCACTAGGCCATTTTTCTGTCGACCTAGCTACTGCTTCTTGGGGAGATAAATTACCTACGCTGACGGGAAAAGCCCTCCTGGTCAGCGTAGGTCGTTTCTTCACTGAAGCCCTGCAGCAGCGCAGCTGTGCCGCTGTAGCATCTTAAGTGTCGACAAGCACTTGGGCCAGGGATGGTCAGTAGGCGGACCGCGGGCCAAATCCAGACCACCAGATGCTTTTGAACGGACCGCAACATCGTTTTAATTTCCTTATTTGTTATTATTATCATTATTGTTATTGAGGTGTGAAAAATGTTTCTCTGGAGTCTGGACCTTGGCTGTACCTTAACCAAGAAATCTGGACCTTGATAAAAAATCATTGATTATCCCTGGCTGACTCACCACTCTGCGCTGTTGGCAAGCATTCCCCCGTGGGCCAAACTGAGGAGATAATTGGCTAAGGACTGAATGATTAACCCATTAACAAGGTGATTCAGGTCACCAGCTGAAGACAGTTAAAAGAGAGATGGGAAGAGGAAGAGGAAGGAGAGAAAAGGCAAAAGCAAGAAGGAAGGGCCAGAGAAGCCTAGGATCTCAGGGAGGTGAGTTCTCTCACCCTTCTCCCCCTGTGTCTGGGGAGAAGGGAAAAGCCTTAATGTGTGATCCACTATAAATCCCAGAACCTTCTCAGCAGTATTTTCACCGAGCCAATGATTCCCCATTTTGTAATTGTATGTTTGATTTTTCCATTCTGAGTGTAGTACTTTGCACTTCTCTTTATTGAATTTCATCTTGTTGATTTCAGATCAATCCTCTGATTTGTCAAGGTCATTTTGAATTCTAACCCTGTCCTCCGCTTGCATATGTGGAGTGCCTGAGCAGCCCTGAGCCTGCTGGGTCCCTCCAAGTGCATGAGCTCCTGAGCAGCACAAGCTATTCCTCTGCCATGTGTGCCCCCCTCCCTGCCCTATTCTGAAGCCCCACTCTCACAGGTGACTGAGTCAGTCACCATGGCAAGGAGCCCCCTTATGGATGCAATTAAATGGGTTGCTGAATGCAGGAGAAGTGAGGACATACATCAAGCAAAAAACAACTTGTTTTTGATAGATTGGATGTTCTAGCTCAATCTGTTCTGGTGCCATAGGATCTTAGTTATCATGGCTGCAGCCTCTGGAATCCTTCGGTCAAAGAAAACTGACCTGTTCCAAGCCCTGCGTACATTTGGGAGCACAAAGTTCAGCAAACTCTGATCTGGAGAAAAAGTATGAAGAAGTTATAAACGAATCTTAGAACAGGTGGGAAGCAATGGATTTTGAAAATGCAAACTATTCATGCCACAGGAAGAGACTATACGATCTGGGAACTAAAATCTCAGAGGAAGGGGTTTCAAGAGGTATCTACTCTATTTGGTTTCCTCAATTCCAGGTGACTTCAAAATATAATTTTAGAAGCGTCAAAGGAGGAAGTTCTTAAACTCAGGGGGAAATACCCACATTTTTCTTTAGACTTGGTTCACGGGATTGTCTTTTATGATGTATCATTTTACAAAGGATACAGAGGTTTTCAGTTTGTCACTTGGAGTCCAGAACTACTTGAATTTCTTAGTGCCATGTTCTCTTGATGGTGTTTTTCCAGAAATTGAAATGTTGTGTCGATTCTTTCTCACCATACCAATTCGAGTGGCTAGTGCTGAATGCGCAATGAACACATTAAGATGTGTCAAAAACTGCATGCATTCAACAATGTCACAGACACAGCTGCATGACATTGCTCTCCTTGCAATTGAGAAAGGCAAGACAGCAAGGTTGGAGCTGGGCAGCATCCGAGAACAATTTGCCAAGGAAAAGTGTTGCCGTGGCGCAAGGTTCCAGTAATTGGAAATACGCAAGCCAACACAATTTGGATGAGATTCCACTTTTGTTCAGGCCTTCAGATTTTGTTTTATGGTTTGTTTGTTTAATTTTGTATGTTTTAAAAAACCCTGAGGTGACGTGACCACTGGGGCCCATGCTGCATGTTTGCTGACCGGGCTCTGACCCTTAAATCTTCTCCTGCTTGCAACCCCTCCCAGCGTGGTGGCATACACAAATTTTATAAGATTATACTCCACTCCATTCTCCAAGTCATTAATGACAATGCTGAATCATACCAAACCCAGGATAGACCCTGTGGGAACTGACTAGATACTTCATTCCAGTTTGACAGTGAACCATTGATAACTATACTTTGAGTACAGTCTTGCCCAGCCAATCCCAGTCTCCTCCTCAGCTATCAATCCCAGTCTCCTTGCACAGTCAGTTCCAGTCAGCCCAATACAGATGCTCCCCAACTTATGCAATTGTTCCGTTCCGGAAAGCCTTGAGTAACTCAATTTTTGCGTAAGTCAGAAACATATACCCAAACATTATGCAAAAAAAAACCCCCAAAAAAACAAAAAAAACCCCTCCTACTTCTAGCTTACGGAACTTTTTCCGTAAGTGCGAAGTTGTGTACATTGGGTCTTGCGTAACCCGGGGAATCGTCTGTACCTAGTCCCAGTTTCTCACACCCCCTCCCCCAGTCTCCAGTTCCAGTCTCCCCACCCAATTCCCCCCAGGTTCCATGTCCAAGTCTAATCCCTCCCCCCTTGTCTGGCTCTTGTTCCCTTTGCATTTGAGTCAGGCAGCTTCCCTCCAGCAAGGGAGCATTGAGAACACAGGAAAAACAGTCTCCTTGTTTTCAAATCCAGTGCCTGGCTGTGGCCCACATCAGTCCAGTGCTGAAATTTCAGGGAAAGTCGGGGTCAGTCCCCTGCAGCCCTGCGCTGGAATATGCTCAGTGAGGATGGAATTGTTGGAGTTTTTAGGTGTGAAGCTCTAGCAAGTCTCCACTGAGCAAGTGCAAACTGCAATTTTTCAAAAGCTTTTCACAGGCAAGCCAAAGGCACATCGCTAACACAAAGGCTATCCCCTGCCAAATTTCAAGCCCCTCTTCCATAGCATGAGGGTGCTAAAGCTTCTTAAAGAAAAGATTGCCAGAATCTTTTGACATGGACAAAACACCATATTTTCCTCTAGCCTTGTTCTTGGAAATGGCTGAACTGTTTTGGTTGAATTTTTCCAAAAATGTTCAGTCTGAGGCAAACACCAAGCATGAAATTTTTTTCCCAGAACAGTTAAAATCTGGCACAGTTTAAGCAACTGAAAACATTGTCTTATAATGGGGAGTGTCATCATGGGCAGTGTGTGAACCACCCGTTTGGGGAGGCTAGTCCCCGGCCCCACCCCTTCGACCTGAGGCCCCATTCCTTCTGCCTGAGGTTCCCCTGCCAGAGCCCTCCACCGTGGCCAGAGGAACCCCACCCCAGACACCATGAGTCCCGGCCCAGCAGCCGGCCCCAGCAGCCGGCTCCAGCAGCCGACTCCCACATCCCAGCCCTGACCCACCCTGGCCCACCCACCCGAGCGCCCCCAGCCATGGACCACTGAATGGACAGCCCCAGCGCTCTCAGCCCCGGAGCACTGGGCAGCCCCAGCACCGGCCCCAGCCGCGCTGAGTCCCGGGCCCCCAGCCACCCTGCTCTAGCCCCAGTTCCTGCCAACTTTGGGGGAAAGGCGGAGCCTGGGCTGGGACCTTGGGGGAAGAGCGGGAAGCAGGAGGGGGCCTCGGGGCAGAGCATGGGCGGGGCCACGCCTGGCTGTTTGGGGAGGCTTAGCCTCCCCTTGCCATTGCCCATGAATGTCGGGCAATCTTTCTAATGGGCAGTGCTACCAGCCCCTCCTATAATCAGGCACACACCACTGACAACACTGAAGTGTTACAGATCCATACTATCAGTCCTATAATTGAGACAGTTTGTCTATGTGAAACGTCTCCTTGAAAGATATTATCTCATATAGGTAGATCTCAAAATACGCATAGCTGCACATAACCCTGCGTTCATTCATACAGTTCCAGTCTGGCATAACTGAAATGCAGGCATACCCAAACCCATACAATCTCCACCATACTAAACAAAACCATGCCTGGGTTAATAAACATGCAGCATACATACATGCAACAGCAGTCCTGTTTCCAAGCTTGCACATGGGCACACAAACATGCACTCTCCCTCCCAGTCCTGACTTGCTGATTTGGGGCTCTGACAGGAAGCACGTTTCTTGGCAGTCTGCTATTGCACAATTCTTAGAAAAAGAGTCCTGACATTCTATAGGTCTCCAGACAATTCCCCTATTGATGTCTTGTGAGTCATTGCAAACAGTCCAGGGTATGTTTCTGAATCACTTCCTGTTTTTGAGGGGTTCCTCCACTTATGTCAGGGACCCTATGCTGAGGAGGAATGCAGTGGGCTGAAACCCCGGGGACCAACTGCAAACACTTTCCACTTTCCCTCTGCCTTTTTTACTTTTGCTGAGTGACTCAGAGAGGTGATGACACCTTGGACTGATATCACCATTCTCATACCAAGATGGCAGAATCATGGGGAACCCAACCAGGGAGGCCAGAAGAAAAGTTTCTTTTTTATATTTTATTTTAAGGAGACTCTCGTTTTTAAAGGAATAAGCCCTGCTTCAACACCAAGAGGTGGAATCAGGGAAGCTGTTTCAGCTATCTTCAGTTCTGCCAAGTATTGCTTCGAATTTTCTCCTTGCCACTCAAGCATTTTAACTCACTTTCCACCTGCTTAGCCTTGTAACAGCCTGCATGCAGGTCCCTGGGAGAATCAGATGTTCTTCTATGAAGTAAATTTAGTACTGATGAAAGGTGCTGGCTTGGCAGCCCTGGAGACTGAAAGCCTAGCAAGGATATTAACTAGAGCTGTGCCAAATTCACAATTTCGAACCCTCAGCTTTTACTTTATTTGTATTTTTGACCAACTGTTTATTTTCACATCAAGAAGTAGTGACATAATGTGTATTTTCATGTGTGTTCAATGTAAACACCATCTCGATTTAAAGAAAATAAAAGCCCCATTTACTCTTGGAAAGGGACCTGCTTTTGCTTGGCAAGTGGCCCATTTTCATTTGAAAATATTGTATCTTGATGAAATTGTCTACAAAAATAAGCCCATTTTTGAGTTCATAATGAAATGCAGAAATCTTGAATTTCAAGTCGATTTGCATTTTGTTTTTCCAAGGTTGGACTGAGCTAGTACATGGTATTATGCCAAATCAGGATTGCAATGAAAGTATCATTAGTTTCTGAATAATTGCGAAATTATTTTGATAGCAAAGATAACCATCCTGAATGTGACCTAATACAGAGCTGTCAGACTAAATCTTTGGATAGCTTTAAACAATAGTGCTAAGAGAATTGTGAACAGCCCAAATGCATCCAAATGGCCTGTTAATACTGAAGCCTGATTATGTTAATTTAAACATTAATATTAAGTACCATGTAATTTCTCTATTGCAATCTGTGAGCCTAAAAGATGAAAGGCCGTCGCTACGCTACAGACCTTACAGTGGCATAGCTGTACCACTGCAGCTGCACCACTGTAATGACTCCAATGTAGCCGCTTTATGCCGATGGGAGAGAGCTCAGATACAGGTACTAATGCGGAGCGTGGACTAGATGATACATCTGAGGGAAGGGAGCAGAAGGAGACTCCGCCGATTGGAAGGCATGCGATGCACTGCCTTAGGGAACCAAGAGAAGGAGGCGGGTGGTGGTGGTTGGGGACTCTCTCCTCCGGGGGACTGAGTCATCTATCTGCCGCCCCAACCAAGAAAACTGAGAAGTCTGCTGCTTGCCAGGAGCTAGGATTCACGATGTGACGGAGAGACTGCCGAGACTCATCAAGCCCTCGGATTGCTACCCCTTCCTGCTTCTCCATGTGGGTACCAATGATACTGCCAAGAATAACCTTGAGCAGATCTCTGCAGACTATGTGGCTCTGGGAAGAAGGATAAAGGAGTTTGAGGCGCAAGTGGTGTTCCCGTCCATCCTCCCTGTGGAAGAAAAAGGCCTGGGTAGGGACCGTCGAATCATGGAAGTCAACAATTGGCTATGCAGGTGGTGTTAGAGAGAAGGCTTTGGATTCTTTGACCATGGGATGGTGTTCCAAGAAGGAGAAGTGCTAGGCAGAGACGGGCTCCACCTAACGAAGAGAGGGAAGAGCATCTTCGCAAGCAGGCTGGCTAACCTAGTGAGGAGGTCTTTAAACTAGGTTCACCAGGGGAAGGAGACCAAAGCCCTGAGGTAAGTGGGGAAGTGGGATACCAGGAGGAAGCACGAGCAGGCGAGTGCAAGATGGGAGGGCTCCTGCCTCATACTGAGAAAGCGAGACAATCAGCGAGTTATCTTAAGTGCCTATACACAAATGCAAGAAGCCTGGGAAACAAGCAGAGAAAACTGGAAGTCCTGGCACAGTCAAGGAATTATGATGTGATTGGAATAACAGAGATTTGGTGGGATAACTCACATGACTGGAGTACTGTCATGGATGGATATAAACTGTTCAGGAAGGACCAGCAGGGCAGAAAAGGTGGGGGAGTTGCCTTGTATGTAAGGGAGCAGTATGACTGCTCAGAGCTCTGGTATTAACCTGCAGAAAAACCTGAGAGTCTCTGGATTAAGTTTAGAAGTGTGAGCAACAAGGGTGATGTTGTGGTGGGAGTCTGCTGTAGACCACCAGACAGGGGGATGAGGTGGACGAGGCTTTCTTCTGGCAACTAACGGAAGTTACTAGATCACAGGCCCTGGTTCTCATGGGAGTCTTCAATCACCCTGATATCTGCTGGGAGAGCAATACAGCGGTGCACAGACAATCCAAGAAGTTTTTGAAAAGTGCAGGGGACAATTTCCTGGTGCAAGTGCTGGAGGAACCAACTAGGGGCAGAGCTCTTCTTGACCTGCTGCTCACAAACCAGGAAGAATTAGTAGGGGAAGCAAAAGTGGATGGAAACCTGGGAGGCAGTGACCATGAGATGGTCCAGTTCAGACACAAGAAAGAAAGAGCAGCAGAATACGGACCCTGGACTTCAGAAAAGCAGACTTTGACTCCCTCGGGGAACTGATGGGCAGGATCCCCTGGGAGAATAACATGAGGGGGGAAAGGAGTCCAGGAGAGCTGGCTGTATTTTAAAGAATCCTTATTGAGGTTACAGGAACAAACCATCCCGATGTGTAGAAAGAATAGTAAATATGGCAGGCGACCCGCTTGGCTTAACAGTGAAATCCTTGCTGATCTTAAACACAAAAAAGAAGCTTACAAGAAGTGGAAAATTGGACGAGGGAGGAGTATAAAAATATTGCTCGGGGATGCAGGAGTGAAATCAAGAAGGCCAAATCACACCTGGAGTTGCAGCTAGCAAGAGATGTTAAGAATAACAAGAAGGGTTTCTTCAGGTATGTTAGCAACAAGAAGAAAGTCAATGAAAGTGTGGGCCCCTTACTGAATGAGCGAGGCAACCTAGTGACAGAGGATGTGGAAAAAGCTAATGTACTCAGTGCTTTTTTTGCTTCTGTCTTCACAAACAAGGTCAGCTCCCAGACTACTGCACTGGGCAGCACAGCATGGGGAGGAGGTGACCAGCCCTCTGTGGAGAAAGAAGTGGTTCAGGACTATTTAGAAAAGCTGGACGAGCACAAGTCCATGGGGCCGGATGTGCTGCATCCGAGAGTGCTAAAGGAGTTGGCGGATGTGATTGCAGAACCATTAGCCATTATCTTTGAAAACTCATGGCAATCGGGGGGAGGTCCTGGATGACTGGAAAAAGGCTAATGTAGTGCGCATCTTTAAAAAAGGGAAGAAGGAGGACCCGGGGAACTACAGGCCAGTCAGCCTCACCTCAGTCCCTGGAAAAATTATGGAGCAGGTCCCAAAGGAATCAATTCTGAAGCACTTAGAGGAGAGGAAAGTGATCAGGAAAAGTCAGCATGGATTCACCAAGGGCAAGTCATGCCTGACTAATCTAATTGCCTTCTATGACATGATAATTGGCTCTGTGAATGAAGGGAAAGCAGTGAACATGTTATTCCTTGACTTTAGCAAAGCTTTTGATACAGTCTCCCACAGTATTCTTGCCAGCAAGTTAAAGAAGTATGGGCTGGATGAATGGACTATAAGGTGGCTAGAAAGCTGGCTAGATCATCAAGCTCAACAGGTAGTGATCAATGGCTCCATGTCTAGTTGGCAGCCGGTATCAAGTGGAGTGCCCCAAGGGTCGGTCCTGGGGCCAGTTTTGTTCAATATTTTCATTAATGATCTGAAAGATGGCATGGATTGCACACTCAGCAAGTTTTCAGATGACACTAAACTGGGAGGATTGGTAGATACACTGGGGGATAGGGATAGGATACAGAGGGACCTAGACAAATTAGAGGTTTGGGCCAAAAGAAATCTGATGAGGACAAGTGCAGAGTCCTGCACTTAGGATGGAAGAATCCCATGCACCGCTACAGACTAGGGACCGAATGGCTAGGCAGCAGTTCTGCAGAAAAGGACCTAGGGGTTACAGTGGACGAGAAGCTGGATATGAGTCAACAGTGTGCTCTTGTTGCCAAGAAGGCTAACAGCATTTTGGGCTGTATAAGTAGGGGCATTGCCAGCAGATCGAGGGACGTGATCATTCCCCTCTATTCGACATTGGTGAGGCCTCATTTGGAGTACTGTGTCCAGTTTTGGGCCCCACACTACAAGAAGGATGTGGAAAAATTGGAAAGACTTGCAGCGGAGGGCAACAAAAATAAATAGGGGGCTAGAGCACGTGACTTATGAGGAGAGGCTGAGGGAACTGGGATTGTTTAGTCTGCGGAAGAGAAGAATGAGGGGGGATTTGATAGCTGCTTTCAACTACCTGAAAGGGGGTTTCAAAGAGGATGGATCTGGACTGTTCTCAATGGTAGCAGATGACAGAACAAGGAGTAATGGTCTCAAGTTGCAGTGGGGGAAGTTTATGTTGGATATTAGGAAAAACATTTAACTAGGAGGGTGGTGAAGCACTGGAATGGGTTACCTAGGGAGGTGGTGGAATCTCCTTCCTTTGAGGTTTTTAAGGTCAGGCTTGATAAAGCCCTGGCTGGGGTGATTTAGTTGGGTATTGGTCCTGCTTTGAGCAGGGGGTTGGACTAGATGACCTCCTGAGGTCCCTTCCAACCCTGATATTCTATGATTCTCTCCCACCAGCATTATTAAACCACCCCCACAGAGCGGTGATAGCAATGTCCGCTGGAGAGCATCTCCTGCCAACATAGCACTGTTCACACCAATGCTTTTGTCAGTGGCAGTTCACACCCCTGGCCAACAAAAGTTTTACCAACAAAAATGCTAATGTAGACAAAGCCAAAGTGAAAGTTTCTATTTGTATGATGGTTGTCTACCCAATATTCAATCCTTAAATTAGAGAAACAAGAGGGATGGGACAGGAATCATTTTTCAGGGGAGATCTCAGCTAGAATGTGGCTAAATATCTAGATTCTACTTTACCAACTGTTTGTGTAAAAACTGAATCTTATTCAGAACTTTTTGGCATGGCAGATTTGATTGTCACATTCCTGACATTTTTTTGCATACAGGAAAAATTTATAAAACCACACCAATGAAAAGAGTAGTGTGTTTGTGAGAGAGAGAGAGAGAGAGAATGAAAGCCAGAGATCTGCCAAGTTTGCCAGTTTCATTTACTTGCAAAAAAGAACCTTGCAACAGTGGAGGAAAGAGTTACGGAGGGAAGCTTCCTATATATAGTCAGAGCTGGTCTGCCTACAAACTTGAACCAGTTTAACTGAAATCAACTTTGAAATTGATTTAGGTAAAGCAGAGCAAGCCCCTATGTGGACATACACAGATCAGTCTACAACTGGCCTATATTGGTTTAGTTTAATTTGGAGCAAGACAAGACTTCATAACATCTAAATCAGTTCCTCTCTCTCTAAATCCTATTTCCTTTCATGAGTGGACTTCCTTGGATCAGCGTATATTCATTCCGTTGCCATTGGCTTAATTTTAGGCTGAAATGTCGGACACACAGTCTTGGAATGGAATTTGGGGCTTGGCTCTGTTAGCATTAAAGACTAGCAGGATTTGTGGTTTACCTTAAAAGACAAATTCTCCTTGTCCAGGATTTGCTATTGTCTGTCAGTTACTCATCTTCCCCTTCTTCAAACAGGAAATCTCAGATGCATTCCAGAGAGTCTCCTTCTTTGGCAGATTTCAGATCTGTAAATTAGTTGCTAGCAAGATAGAAGGTTTGTCTTTTGCCAGCTAAGAGTCCTTATGCAGACTGTGACCAAGGCTGTATTTGCTGGGGTATCTGCTTAGAGAAACTTGTCATTTTGTTTCTTGGTTTATACAAGACTTTGGCACCCAGACTGTACAGAAGATTGTTTTTTGCTTGTGGTAGACCAGTAGACAGAAAAGGAGAGAGTTCTGTGCTTTCTCCATTCACTTTGCATCAACTTCAGTCCTCTTCATCGTAAAGAACTTTTTCACCAACGGAAAAAGCACCAAACATTTTCTGTGTGCCAGTTATTTTTCTGACCGACATACGTGTTTGTTCATTTTTAGATTATAAAATGTGGTTAGCATGCTCTCTAAAGTACATGTGCAAAATTAAAAACACATTGTCAGCTTGCTGCTTATTTCATTTTAATTAAGCTATTCACTAGGAATGATGGTTTTGTGATTAGGTCACTCTAGGGCTCACAATTCCTGGCTCTGCCACAAATTTCCTGTGTGGCTTCAAGCAAGTGGCTTATTCTCTTAGTGCCTTAGTTCCCCATCTGTAAAATTAGGATAATAATTGGTCTATATTTAAGGTGTACATTCTTTGAGGAAGGACTGTCCCTTACCATGGGCTTGTACAGCACCTAGCACAATGGGGCCCTGATCTCAACTGGGCTCTCTAGGCACTACGGTAATACAATAATAAACAGTAATAATCAGTAATCGCTTCCTGTGTAAAGGCAACCTTGAGTCCCACCAAGTTACTCCCTGAGGCAAAGCCAAGATGTTGTATATAAATAAGCCTGTCAGAGTGCCCTGCAGAGCAGGGGTTCTCAACCTTTTTCTTTCTGAGGCCCCCACAACACGCTATAAAAACTCTACAGCCCACCAGTGCCACAACACCTGTTTTTCTGCATATAAAACCCAGGGCCAGCATTAGGGGTTAGCAAACAGGGCAATTGCTTGGGCCCCATACCACAGGGGGCCCTGCAAAGCTAAGCTGCTCAGGTGGTGGGGCTCAGGGCCCCGGGTTTCAGCCCCATGTGGTGGGGCTTCTGCTTTCTGCCCTGGGCCCCCAGCAAGTCTAATGCCAGCCCTGCTTGGTGACCCCCCAGGGAACCCCCAACTCCTGGCTGAGAACCACTGCTGCAGGGCTCCAAGTATGGGTTCCATCAAAGCAGTCTCCATAGCTGAGGGCAGGGGCTGCATAGCACCATTTAAAATGGGGGGGGGGGCCTATAATGCTTCCTCAAGCATCCTGCCAGCCCCCCCAACTCTCATCTTACCTTTGCCCTCCCCCCAGCAGCCTAATCCCCGTGGCCTATGAATCCTCTACACCCACCCCCTCCTAGCAACCTCAGCCATTGAGGAAGGGGCCCTACTAGTCGCTCACAGGAGCCCCTGCCTCCCCATCCTGCCACTTACCTTATCCCTCCCTTACTTTTAACAGGGGTCACTCACTCAAATTTGGCCCAACTGCACCCCTGTCATGAGTAGTGTTGTGACCTGGTGTGCAGCATCGCAGTGACCCTCAGGTTTGGCTTGGCTACCCCTCTATCATGTTGGATGGATGCAGAGAGGACCCTGTTAAAAGTGTCAGACCATGGCCCAGGTGGCCACCCCAGCACCGCACCCTATGGTTGAAAGTCCTTCACTAGACAGTGTCAGCCTCCAGCCCCATAGACAGTTAAATCCTGGCTGTTTGTCTTGGGGTATGTCTACACTGGAGGTGTGATTTCCACCACAGGCAGACATTCCTGCGCTAGCTCGGATCAAGCTATTGTGCTAAAAATAGAAGGGTAGCCACAGCTGCATGAGAAGCAGGACAGACTAGCTGCCCCAGGTACTTCCTAGGGTTTCAGACAGATTGTACTCAGGACAGCTAGTCCATCCTGCCACCCAGGCAGCCACGACTACCTTGTTATTTTTAGTGTGGGTGCTTGGTTAGTACTAACCACAACTATGTCCACCCGAGCTAGAAATTACACCTCCAGCTCCAGTGTAGATGCTTTTGAGACTGTGTGACTCTTTCATTGCATTCTGAAGCTTTGTCTATGCCGAGGTGCCCAAACTACAGCCTGCGGGCCATACCCAGCCCACCAGAGCATTTCATAAGGCCCGCCGCACCTGCTTTAATGCAAAACACAAAGGATGGATTCATTAGGGTTTGTGTTCTTTACTGTTTTTTTCCCTCTGTTCTATAATTCTGATACACATTTTATGCACTGATTTCTTCGTTTTTAAATAAACAATATTGTACCTAGAAACAACCTATCTAAATATATATGAAATAAGCTGTACTTAAAATTTTAAATCAATACAGGTGCCTTTAAATCTTATGAAAATATGTAGAATCTGTTTGGCCCATACAAGGTTGTGCTTAGGTTCATGTGGCCCTCCTGTGTAATAAGGTTGGGTACCACTGGTCTATGCTGAGAAGTTTATGAATTTTTCCCACTGTTGCTCTACCATTGTAGCAGCTCCCCCAGCTCTAGAAATGATGGGTGCACTAGTACAGACGGGGGCACAGCATTTGGACTTGGAGAGAAAGAAGCTCTAGCTTACACCCAATCAGACAGAGTGATTGGGAAAAGACCATGTGGATGGCTGATGGATCTGTTTAAATATGATTATTTCTCCTATTCTCCACAGAGTGGAGCCCTTCTTTAAAGTCTGTCTCCATTAGTCATTATCCAAATGGACCTCATCGGGAAAATAGCATCTAGCCCTGATTGGGCTAGTGACCACTTGGCAGTATGGAGACCACTGGTATGACTATTTAATGCACACACACCTGCATCTGCTATAGCCTTCGCCCCTCACCTGCACATCCCTTCATTCCTGTTTATCTTTTTATTGTCTAAATCTTAGATTATGATCTCTCCGGGGCAGGGACTGTCTTCGTGTTACTTATTTGCACAGGGCCTATTACAATGGGGTCCTGATCTCTAACTGAGGTCTTCAGGTGCTACTGCAATCAAAATAATGGGAGAAAATGTTTTCATTGTAAACATACCATGCTTTGGATGATTTCCTTTCTCCTACCTTCCAGTTCCCACCCCTGCAAAACCTAATCACCAGAGCCCCCAATCTTGGAACTCAGGGGTATCTCTGGGAGTACTTTCCCTTTAGAGTAGCCACAATGGGATCTTTCTCACCTTCACTCACCAGCCCCTATGGGAGAGTGAAGGGGACTGAGCTGGAGGCAATGTATGATGGGATGTCCACCTCCCCCCCCCCCCCCCCGCAACTTATTACTTCTACAGCAGAGGATGAGAGACAGAACAGGAGGCCAGGTGGATATTAGGCTTGTCTCTCTCCTCACATCTGTAGCAGAGCAGTATTAAAACAAGACCAAGACAATATTCTAAACTTTTGCCACAATTGTAATGTCTGGTAGGGGGTGTGATTTTTAATGGAATTTTTATACCCAGCAAAAGCCCTAGTGTAGACGCAGTCATACAGCGTAAAAGTGCTTTAGCTGGTGGAGTTTATTTCATTGGGGGAGCCAATATAAGCCGTGTCTACACTAAGAGGGATTGCTGGTATAGGCTCAAGATCAATCCTTTCCTAGTGTAGACTAGGCCCAATATGGACCCTCTTCACAGCATAATTTTAAACATTTAATACACAGATTCAGTCTGCCTTGCTAGTCACTAGGGTAGTATAAATTACACAATGTGATTCATCCTGCACACCAAGTTGTGTAATAATATCATCATCCAAAATACATCTCTTTTGCCCACTATCCCTTTAGAGGAAAGCTTTGGCCACCAGCTGAAACTCCCCGGACAGATGAGGATAATGAGCCTGAAATGGAGGTCACTGCAGTTCAGCACTGCACCTGGGCATTTAATTATTCAAGTCTCTGGTTCCCATCAATAAACTGCAAGTAGAAGAGAGTAGATCAGGAAATGGTAATAGTGAGAGCCAAGGGGCCGGGGGGTTGTGTTCATCTACCTTCCGCAGCATTCGTGCTGCAATAAAGCAAATGCTCCACTCACCCCATGTAGTCACCTTGGCTGAAATCCGTTCTCATACCATAGAGCCTATTGACACTTTCTCTCTAGTTACTTCTCCCAGACTCACCAAAAAATTCTCTCTCTCACACTTTGCATAAACTCAGAAACAGGTCTGCTGTGAATATTGTGACAGATGCAAGTTGGTTGTTAGCTCAGTCAGTGAAATGTCAGCTTTGAAATCCCGCTGTCAAGTTAGCCCACCCTGGAACACCACTCCCTGTATGTTTGCGCTTCACTTCTCTCTGTAATTTGTTTGCTGTTCATAATACTTAGGACTTGTATGTTTGCAGTGTTGTTCTAGCCGTGTTGGTTCCAGGATATTAGAGAGACACTGTGGGTGAGATCATATCTTTTACTGGACTGACTTCTTTTTGTGAAAGACAAGCTTTCAAGCTTACACAGAGCTCTTCTTCACGTCTGGGAAAGGTACTCAGAGTGTCACAGCTAAATACAAGGTGGAAGAGATTGTATTTAATACATATTTTAAGAAACCATTCAAAGTGAAGTGGCCAGTTAACACCTCTGTGTGTGGGGTGGTGGTGGTGGGGTAGTAGATTACAGATTGTTGTAATAAGCCATAAATGCAGTGTCTTCATTAAGTCCATGATTTTTAGTTAAGCATCTGTTATGTGCCCATTCACCAAAGAAGAAACCAGCTGCTGAATAAATGAACACATAGTATTTCTTAGGTAGGGAGCGTTATAGAACATTTCAGTATCAAACTGATCCCATGTCCTGTCCCAAGGACAGATGGTGCTGGAGTTTGGAGACTTTCATCATAAGGGTTTTCATTTTCTCATTCCTTTCAAAATAAAGCAGGAAATATGGGAACTAGTTCTAAATTACCCATGCATGACAATGACAGGAGAAACATAGAAACTGATAAAGACAAACAGCTGGAAATACTGTGAGGCAATGAAGCAATTAGGTTGTGGCACAAAAAAATGAAATCACATGTATAAATAATTATCGGGGGAGCTCTCTCTCTCCCAGTGTTACCTTAGTAATGCAGAAACATATGGCCAAGTGGTGCTATTGTGGCCTGGTGTAGCATGGAGCCGCACCACCCTAGAAGGAGCTCTGGGAGGGATTGCACTCCTTCTTTAATGGCCCATTGTGTACAGATAATGCAGCCCTCACCACAGCATCTGCCCCGCTTCCCTGACCAATGCAGAGAAAGAGCAAGGCTGGATGTGTTGATGGGGTGCATGGGCAGCAGGTACCACAGGCCAGAGGAGCCTGAGCCTCCCCAAACAGCCAGTTGTGGCCCCGCCCATACTCTGCCCCCAGTCCCCTTCCTGCTTCCAGCTCTTCCCCCATGCCCGGGGCTGGGGCTAGGTCAGGCTGGCCTGTGGCCAGGACTAGGGGCGGCTGGGGCTAATGCTCTTGCCATCTGGCGCTCCAGGGCTGGGGGCACTGGGGGCCGCACTGACCGTCCGGTGCTCCAGGGCGGGGGGTACTCAGGGGGCCCGGGGCTGAGGCAGGGAGGCTGGTGGCCACGGTGTGAGGGCTTTGAGCTCCCGCGAGGTAAGTGGAGGGGGGGAAAGGGGCTCAGGACGAAGGGGTGGGGCCGGGGGCTAGTCTCTCCGAATGGCCAGTTCACACACCGCCCATGATGGGGTGCTTGAAATGAGAAGGCCCTGCAACTAGGACAAGTTGTTGCATAAGGCTATGAGGGAAGCTCCTTGTACACTAAACATGCACCTGCACATAGGCTGGCTCAGCTACCTCCTGGAAAGACAATGACCCTTCAAAGGTCCATGCCAGTATATAACTATAAAAGCTGGCCAATAACTCCTGATGTTGAAAAGTCTGCTTAATGAAATGGATTCTGGAATCTCTTTGATTAAATGATCATTCTCTCAATTTGTTAATAGTCTTCCCTGGGATTGGAGCTACCTCCCCCTACCTGAGTGATGGCCCACAGTGCTGGGTTAGCTCAGGGCACAGAGCTGGCCTCAGATGGTGCAACTCACTCCCAGAACACATTGGCTTTCGGCACAAAGTGCAAAACTCACTTAAGCAGTTTAGCTTTCGCACTGTAAAGCAATGAGCCTGCAAAACACCTGTGTGGGAGAGAAACTTCCAATATGCAATACTTGTAAACCCCCGGGGGTGAAATCCTGGTGCCACTGAAATGAATGACAGAACTCCCATTGACTCCCAGTGGGGTCAGGGTTTCACCCTTTATGTATAAGGTTCTCAGCTGCCACGGTGAAGAGCACAGGATCAAAACTAGATAGATTAGATAGATGGATGTAACCAGGTTCCCTGGCTCAGTTATAGTTTTACTCTACATGGGGGTCTTAGTTTAATCAGAATATTCTACACACAATATTAAAATGCCTTCACTGGATTTTTAAACAAGAAGTAGGATTTGTCTCAGATGGGACCCAGTCCATCGCTCCCAACAACTGCAGAGAGCTGATTAATCCTTTGGTGGGGGTGACACACAGTCCATCACAAACTCTCTACCTGAGGGCTTAGAAATGCAGGGTGGGGTTTTCAAAAGCCCTCAGTGTCAGCCTTACTCTGCTCCCAGTGAAGCTAATGGGAACTTTACTGTTGACTTCAATGGAAGCAGAGGTAGAGCGATGCTGAACACTTTTGAACCACGCCCCACAAAGGGTTACACAGGAAGCAGCACCAGCTTAAAGATTTGGGGGTGTCTTCAGTTGCAGCCAGCTGTGGAAACCCCCTGCCGCTGTCCCCATGCACATTCTCTCATTCTGCGAATCTACAGGCATCATCATTAAAGAACAGCCTCCAAGGAGCCCGCATCTGTATGGGGTATAGGGTTTACTTCCATGCACATTTCTAAAACAGTGTCCCTGAGATGCAAGCCACAGGTTTGCTGAGAACCAAGGATTTTCCCTCCTTGCACTCTGTTTTTCTATGTATCTGTTAAAACCTCATGAGTCAAAGTCAGGGGACGGTCAGGAGACGGGAGTTTTGGAGGCTGTGGTTTCCCCCAGATGGCTAAAGCCCAACATTAATGAGAAAGTTAAAAACAAAATCATGTCAGCAACACTGTTATGGTTAGAGACCCAAACCCAGTGTGTAACTGCTTTGTATTTCTGAGACAGATGAGCTAAGTTAGCCAGTTGGGGCTGGGACGTCACTGTCTAGAAAGTGGCGATGAAATTGTACCCTGGCCTCAAGTTGCCGTGTCAGGGCGGTTTGCTAAGCAAAGCTGCATGCTGAATGTGGGAGTCTTTCAGTTTGGGCCTCTGCATGGGAAATTTGTAGGAGCTGCTTCAGCATCCAATGAAAAACCAGATGAAATCAATTGAGGGGAGGTCTGAGGGGGTAAACTTTGTGGCAGATGTTTACAAGAAACGGTCTTTGGATTCACGAATGAAAAAAATTAGAACTTGAGAGGGGAGTAGACAGAGCAGTGGAATTCTTCTGCCTGGAAATGAGGGTTAATGGACTCCCCCCCCCCCCCCCCGCCCCAGAGGCCCTGACCGGCTGTTTTGGGTTATAACCAGGCAGAGGTTCTGTTCGGTTCCTCTCAGAGCAGGGGGATTTTTCATGTTTAAAGGGAGATTTTCCCCACTCCCCCGCAGCCGCGTTTGTGAGTTTTGAGAGTGATCAGACCAGCATCCATTCTTTGTGTAGTGAAGAAGCTGAGTGCACAAAGGAAGCACCTCATGCGTGGCTTTTCTAAGGCCCTGTCAGCCTTAGGTAGAGAGTAAGAATGTGAACCACACGCTATTGTTGTGGCTGGATCAGGCACCGGTGGGGAGGTCGGGTGAATATTTTAACCACAGAAAGACAGACAGGGAGGAAAGAGGTAGCAGTCAAACAAACCAGCCTCTGGAATTATTCTGGTTTTTGTGTGTGAGTGAATGCAAGGCTCATACCATGAGGGAATGAGAGCACATCCAAGGACAAAGTATAGAACAGGTAACTGCTGTGCTCGCTCCCATTGTACAGGTCTGCCAATGCACCTCACTTCTGACCTGCAGCACCACCCCATGCCACTGTTTCAGTCCTGAGCCCCTACAGCCTGTCAATACACCTCAGTCCTGGGTCTAGAGCGCTCCCTGATACTCCAGTCCTGAGCCCCTACTGCAGTGCCGATGCACCTCCGTCCTGAACTGCAGCACTTCCTGCTATTCCAGCACAGGGCCAGTCCTAGGATTACCATATTTCAAGTTCCCAAATAGAGGACACTGCCAGGAGAGGAGCTGGAGAGGAGGTACACCTTGGGGAGTGCTGGAGGGGGGTGTGTACTAGCAGGGGGTATTTGGGGGTGCTCCAGGGGTGTGTGTGTACTGGCAGGGGATACATGGGAGTGCTGGAGGGGTGTGTGTGGACTGGGAGGAGCATTCGGGGGGTGCTGAAGGGGCTGTCTGTGACCTCACACTCGAGGTGGGGGGCAAAGTTGTGCTCCCTGTCACGGTGGTAGAGTGGCTGGCGCAGGCCTGGGACACAGCTCCAGCCCATCAGTTAACACCTCCCTGTGGACTTCTCCCCCACCCAGAAATGGCCCGGCCAAGAGGTGCTTGGCGGCTCCACTTACCTGGCAGGCTAGGCCTGGCCAGGGTGGGTGGATCCGGCAGCTGTGGATGCAGGGGAGGGACAACTGGGGCGCAGAGGTGGCTCTTTCTGAGCTGCAACATCTGCTCTGCAAAAATCCTGGACACTTCCTCTTATTTGAAAAATCCACCCAGATGCGGGGGTTGGAGGATCAGAAAAGAGGTCATGTCTGGGGAAAACCAGGACTTGTGGTAACCCTGGCCATTCCCCTCCTGTCTTATAATGCTCCTGATGGTTGCTGCGCTTGTTACAGATTCTTGCGTCTGTCTGATGAAAACCTAAGCAATAAGCCTGGCTGAGAAACAAATACCCAGCATTGGGTCTGCAGTGGCTCACTCACATTTGACTTGTTTTTCCAAGTGAGGTGGAGATATTGCCTCACAGATAAAATCAGCCCTGGTCCCCACCTCCTTTTCCCGTAAAGGGCGAACGCTTTTCTCTGTAAACAGAGGCCTTAAGCAGACCACAGCCTCCACACAACCTCAGGCATGCCCAGTGAAAAGAAGAGGGTCTATGTGTTATTCCCAATGGAATTTCTCTACTTCCTGCTGCTTGGAATTCCTAGCCACTGTAGTCTCTGCTACACAAGTGTGTGTGTTTAGGAGAGAAAAGAATGCCTCTGGTTGAGATGGTGGTTATGAGATGAAAAGAGATTGATCCCCGCAGTGGTTTCCTCTGTTTCTGTGTGCTTGAAGAGCCCCTTTCTC
Organism: Caretta caretta; assembly: GCF_965140235.1. NCBI lineage: Eukaryota > Metazoa > Chordata > Testudines > Cheloniidae > Caretta > Caretta caretta. The sequence goes on along the minus strand of NC_134206.1, from coordinate 256,196,713 downwards.
CTTAAGGCTAGAAAGGGTTAGGATGGAAATAGGATGGAAATTGAAGCCAGTTCCAGTTGAAAATAACTCAGCATATGTCCTCTGTGAATTGTGTTTAACTCACCTGGTAGAACTGCCACCACTTCCAGCCCACAAGGGCAAGCCTGGTTCTCAGGTCAAGGCCAAAGCACACATATAAAACAACCATCTGCTTGAGTCATTGGCAGGATCGTCACCGCTGACAGCCTGAGCCTTTCCCACTTCAGCAGAAGGACAAACTGCTGTCGTAGGCTTGTAGCCTATCACATGAACCAGCCACAAGAGGGCAACAAAGACCCACTCTGTGCTTATGTGGGCTACATATGCACTAGAGCTGGGAGGGAAACAGTTGTCCCATTCCATGAAAGTTTCTCGGTTTAAAAAAAAAAAAAGTTCCCATCCCAAACTCAGATGCAAATTTGAAAACACAAAAATTTACACACACAGATAATCTGAAAAAAAAAACGGATCAGATCAAAACATTTTATTCAATTTTGACCTGTTAAATTTTTAACTATAAATTGACTAAAATTTCAAAATAAAAAGTCATTTCAAACTATCTTTTTTGTCTTGCGAATGTTAAAATGGACACTGACAATTTCAAACAAAGTTTTCAAAACATTTCTGAATCAGGAGATTTGTTGTAACCAGCTCTTCCCCACAAACAGTTCTGGTTTCAATTAATCCATCAAAAAAGCATTTTACAGAAAATTCCTGACCAGCTGTAATATGCACACAGCTAGGCCAGTCCCAAGGAAGAAAGCTGCCATTACATCCCCTAAATTCCACTAACTCAAAGGCAAAATCTAGTCTAGAGAAACCTAGATTTTCTACCCACGGACAAGAGGCATCAGTCTGTGCCACCTAGCAATGGGGAAAAGAGGACAAAGAGCTTAAAATTGGAGCTGGTGGAAAAGCAGGATATATTAGGACACCAGAGGAGAGGTGAGAATGTGATATGAGTCCTGACTTTCTGAGTAAGTGGGTGAGCGTGCGGGTGATGAAAATATACGTGAAAGTTTGTGAACAATGTAGCCAACATGACTTGTGTCATGTTGACACAACGACATATGGCAATGTTAATCCATTGCGTATGTGGTAGCCTGTGAGTGTGTGGACAAAAATCCCATGTGTCAATATGCATAAATGTGAAACTATTGTATGGCATCATATGATATGACCGGAAGACATACACTCACTTCTACCCTTATGAATTACACAGAGACTATCTGCAGTGTGGCAACTTCTGTTTCCCGAATTCTTGTAGTTATACATTCCTCAGAAGCCCTCTGAACACTGAGAAATTAATTATTGTTTTGCTGGTTTTGCTAGTCCTGTGCCTTCAAAAAACTAACAGTCAAACTTTTCAAAAAGTCAAGTGGTGAGTGCCCTGATGTTTTGATGTCTATCTATGCCAGTAATTCCACTGCTCTGAGCACTTTTGGCACAACGGAAGAACACAAAGCAAAAAAAGAAAGGGTGACCCACTGCTGAGCAGCTGCTGGAAACCCAGAGGGTATTTCAAACCTACCAGTGAACTGTGGTATCCTGTACCCTTTACCAGGCAGTGAACCATGAAGATACTGCCTTGTTCCATTGCCCACCTCATCCTGCCAAGCATCTGACAGCTGGCATTTCGGCCAAGGGTGAACTAGAACACTAGCACTATGCCAGTATTTACAACTATCTTGGGATATGTTGGGATGTTACGGATTACTGTTAGTGCCCTACTTTGCTTTGCCTTGCTGTCCTAGAATACAAAAGGCCTGATTCTGATCTCATTGCCTTTAAATGAGTTTCACTGGTGTGAGATCAGAACCAAGCCTGTAGTAGGGTTTGAGTATCCATTGCCCAATGTGTAGCTAGCAGTTCCTGTGTAAAGTTGGCAAGAAGTGGGCATAAACCTTCCTACCAGTGAACTGCACTCACTCTATACTTCTGAGGTGATCCTCGGCTTGTGAAAAGTATGTATAGCTGTAGCTCCATTGGCTGGCTCTATACACTAAAGTGCAAGCACCAGAAGGAGCATGGTTACCAAAAAACTACATTGCAATTTTCACACTGGCTCAAGGAAGTTTGATTTCCATCAAGAGGCCATGCCTTGCACCCATTGACCTTGATGAGCACAGGATCTGGCCCAAAGAGAATGGGAGAAGCACTCAAAGCCTTCTGGGTGCGTTAAGGTCATTGCTGGCAGACAAGGAAAATAAACCGTCTCAGAAGCTCTGGGGCCACAAATAAGAGATCCAGATTCAGAGGGAAATGAGAATGAGGCAGACCCATTGGAAGAAGGATTGGGGGGGTGGGGTTAACTCTTGTGCACTCAGATGTGTTGCAGGAGCAGGGTTCTGGGGTTCCTGGAAGATGGTCCGGGGTGCTATGGTTCATTCAGCCTCATATATAGTTTTCTTCCTTCTGATGTTGCCTTCCTGAATCCCTTCCCACAGCTTTAGAATTTACTTCCCAAATGTTCCAATTCCTAGAGAGTTCCCCTCCTTCCTAGAGAGTAACTTCCTCCCTCCCCGTGTAACATGTTTATTTTGGGAGAGGAGTATGTGATGTTGCATTCCATATGTTTATGGAAATATGCTTATGAGTGTAAATGTAATGTAGCTGGAATATGCTTTATGCAAAATGTCTCTTGTAAGGTATCATTACAAAGCTTATAATCTACTGAGTGTGTTCATATATTTCTATGAATGTATCATTCTTGTATCTGAAGCTAGAAATATGAAGTGTTACTCTGAACTCCTATTGTAACTATGCAAAGTGTGGGCCATTAATGGTGGCTTGGAATCTTGATGGCTCCTGTCAACTAGAACAAATGGTGGTAAATGGCTCTATTTACTTGCAAGCCTCCACCGCATACCTGTGAGCCAGTCCTGGAGGAATGGAGGAGGGCTCACGGGACATGTGACCATGTTACCTGGTATTAGAATCCATCTTTAACCTGGTGCTTTTCCATTTAGAAGGAAGGGTGGGAACCCAGAGAGAGACAAAGGATTCCTGCCTTGTGCCAAAGCTATAAAAGGGGGTGGAACAGAACAAAGGGGGCTGCAGTCATGACAAATCCCCTAGCTACCACCTGAGCTGGAACAAGGACTGTACCGGGGAAAGGATTGGGACCAGATTAGAAAGGAGTCTAGTCTACGAAACATTATTGGAACATCTCTGAGGGTGAGATTTTATCTGTAATCAGTTTCTTAATGTATTAGGCTTAGACTTGCATGTTTTGGTTTATTTTGCTTTGTAACTTACTTTGTTCTGCCTGTTATTACTTGGAACCACTTAAATCCTACTTTTTATACTTAATAAAATCACTTTTGCTTATTAATTGACCTAGAGTAAGCAATTAATACCCCGGGGAGCAAATAGCTGTGCATCTCTCTCTGTCAGTGTTATAGAGGGTGGACAATTTATGAGTTTACCCTGTATAAGCTTTATACAGAGTAAAACGGATTTATTTGGGGTTTGGATCTCATTGGGAGCTGAGTGTATGGGGGTGCTAGAGACAGGAGAACTTGCTAAGCCGTTTTCAGTTAAGTCTGCAGCTTTGGGGTATGTGGTTCAGACCCTGGGTCTGTGCTGGAGCATACTGGTGTGTCTGGCTCGACAAGACGGGTCTGGAGGCCCAAACTGGCAGAGAAAACAGACTCAGAGGTAGTCTCAGCACATCAGGTGACAGTCCCAAGAGGGTCTCTGTGACTGAACCCGTCACACAGTACTCTAATTTGTGAATGAAAATAGGGCAGAAAGAAACCCAAACAATGTCAGAGAGGGGAAAAATCCAGCTTCCCTTTGTCTCACCACTGCACCCAGCAAAAAAAAAAAAAAAATTAAACATGCTCTGGAGGGCTCACCGTCCTCAGAAAGAGGGGAAATACCTGGAGGCTTCCTTAAAGGCAAACACACTTGGAGAACACATGCCCTACCAAGTGAACTCCATACGTAAAGAAATGAAACATTTGTATGCACTCAATGTGCCCTTTAAAAGTCTTTCCCATATTTGGACAGGTGGTGCTAGGGATTTATTGGCCAAAACTATCCGTCGCATATGTATAGCCCCCACTGAATCCATTTCTTTGCTGTGCATCTGCTTGCCTGGATTTGTTTTTACAATTCTCTCACGCTTGAAACCCAAGTGAAATGAAGAGAACTTAAAATGCTTGCATGCCTGTGTTCCCAAATGCTCAGCACACCAGAGTGACCCTGAACGGCATCCTCCTGGAGCACCAAGAAAGGAAATTAAAGTCACATTAAATGTGGGATTAATGACAAAAGTTAGGCAGATCTGAGTTAATACAAAAAACTCTGCTCTCTCCTTAACCCTTTCAACCCACTTGAATGGGACGTTCTAACCACAGCACATGTTACAACCATAGCACATTGGTCTGTGGTTAGTTTGATTCCAGGATGTGGGACTTATTTTATACGGCCATTTGGGGGTTTTTTAAATGTAATGAAGGAATAGAATCTCTTTCCTTAGAAGTTTTTAAGGTCAGGCTTGACAAAGCCCTGGCTGGGATGATTTAGTTGGGGATTGGTCCTGCTTTGAGCAGGGGGTTGGACTAGATGACCTCCTGAGGTCCCTTCCAACCCTGATATTCTATGATTCTATGAGTCTATGAATAACCGATAGCACAGATCAGATTTTTACCTGCCCTGAACTCTGTATTGCCTTAAGCCAGGGGTAGTCAATAGGTGGACCATGGACTAAATCTTGACCACCAGATGCTTTTGAATGGCCCCCAAAACCTTTTTATTTATTTTTTATCTTTATTGGGTTTTTTTTTATTGTTTTCTCTGGTGTCTGGACCTTAACTTGACCAAGAAATCTGGACCTTGACAAAAAATAATTGCCTACTTCTGCCTTAAGCCATCACCTACCTTAATTACCAGTTACCTCTGGCTCGTTACTCCTCTCTTCATCCTATATCTGCATGTGTCTCTCCTACATTTCCTCCTGCATGTCTCAGCTCCAACTCTAAATGAAATGGGAAAAACAGAGCTCCTTATTAAATCCCTGAATCTCACCTTCTCCCTTCCTAGACACTGTTGATACTTCTACTACCCTGACAGTTACCCAGACTTGCAACCATGGTGTCCTCCAATTTCTCTCATGTCTTTTCCCTCTCACATCCTAGCAGTTGCTAACATCTTCCCTGTTCTTCCTTGATAACTCCTCAAAAATGTGTTCCCTCTTCTCCATCTCTTCTGCTAAAACCTCTGGTCTATGTCCCAGTAATCTTTTGCCTCAACTGCTTTAGCTGACTTCTCTGTGGCCTCCTAAATCACACATCACTCCCATGCAGACTATCCAACACCCAGCAGCCTAAGTCACCTTCCTTGCCACTGCTCCAACCACATCACCCCACCTCCTTAACTCATGGAACATCACATTCAAATTCCATGTCTTCACTTTCAGAATTCTGCACAGTTTTGTTCCTGCTTTATCTCCTCATCTCTCATCTTTCCCTACTGCTCCAGCTCACACTTTATGCGCTGTAGTCTTGATCCATCTTTCCTTCTCCCATATGCAATTCAGAACCCTTTCTCATGATGTCTCCTATACCGAGATTATCCTTCCCCATCCGGTGAATCATGCAGACTATCATTCTTCCTTAAGACTTATTTCATTTGGGTTTCCAGACACCAACCCACATTCTACCATGCCTTCTGCCTAATAGACTTGGTTCCATTTTATTAAAAATATAAGAACGGCCATACTGGGTCAGACCAACGGGCCATCTAGCCCAGTATCCTGTCTTCTGACAGTAGCCAGTGCCAGGTGCCCCAGAGGGAATGAACAGAACAGGGCAATGTCAAGTGATCCATCCCCAGTTATCCAGTCCCAGCTTCTGGCAGTTGGAGACTTAGGGACACTCAGAGCATGGGGTTGCATATATTATTATTAGAATATACTAACTCTCTCTCTCTCTCACACACACACACACACACAAACACACATTTTAAAGGAACCCATAACAATATGGGTCTGTCTGTAACAAAGCATATTTTTAGCTGTTGCCACCCTCCTCCTTCCCATATCCTCTCCTTTTTGCTTGTCATCTCTTGCTTTGCTACATCTAGACTGTCAGCTTCAGAGGGGGCAGGGACCTCTCTTTTTATTAATCTGTAAATCACCAGGCACATCTGTGGAGCTATAGAAATAATAAAGAGGAACATGGTATTGTCCACTGAGTCAACAATTCTGCATAGCACTGCTGTCAGCTCATGAGCTAATAAGTTAAAGTAAGGCACACACCCATTCCACATTCCACTGGACAGTCCTGACTTTCACATGTCTAGCCCGCATTTGGCAAAGTCAACTTGCAGGCTGCAGTAAATCCTGAACTTAGTTCAGACAGAAAAAAGATTGCACTGTATATGTCACGGCACTGCATCACAAAATGATTTCTTTCACGTCTGGATTAAATCAGCTTGTTGTATTCTATGGGAAACCCAAAGCTCTTATCTACTCCCTTGCTCCTCCTGTTGGTTCCCCTCTGAATTTGCACAGTAAAAGTGCTGGACACTTCACACTGCTCAAATATCAGGATCTTTTGACTTTTAAGTATATGATTAATATCCGTTATTTTCCCACACGGAGAAGACATCCCCATCACCCAGGCAAAGACAACTAAATAAACAGAGATCTTGTCCTTTGAAATAAAGCATTAGAACTTAATCTTCTTTCAAGGAGTGAACAGAAATTGTACAGCTCCAAGCACAATGGGGCCTCAATCCTGAATGAGGATTTCAGACACAACTGTAATACATGTAATTATAAAATAGCAATGGCAAATAGCAAGAGGACTGGTAATGACACATGGGATGGATTTGAACTGGCATCTTAGAGGTGAGAGGCATGGAAAGTTAATGGAAGATGTGCTCCTAAGTCACTTAGTTGCTTTTGAAAATCCCACCTATGGAGCCTTTAACTTCCAAGTTACCAGTTCAAATCCATCCTCTGGCAGTTAGTTACTGAAATCCACCCCTCACCAATGACTGGTGGCCTATGTAGTCTGAGAAGTGAATGCGTAACACCAGACCAGTTCCTGCTAAGCAGAGGTGCGATTCTGTGCTGCACTTCCAAGAAGCATTTTTGTTTACTCCAAAGAACTATAACATTTCTGTTTACCATCCCTGCTCCCCAGAGCCTTCTTAAAATCATCCGTCATGTTGCTACAAAGTTCTCTGTGCAATATAATAGTGATTGGAATGTAATTGTGTATATTGTGTGGTGGTTTGTAAGCCCTTTGTTTGTTTCCTCCACCTGCTGCCCCTATCCATGGGGTACTCTTCCAACTCCCAGTCTGTCATCCTTTCCTCATTCAAATCCCACCCATGGACTAACTTCTTCCTTGAAGCCCACTGCTAAGTAAAACAAAGCAAATGTTACAGTAAGGGGGAACTCAGGCTTCATCTAAGGGCTTGTTGGCATGGGATGTTACTGCATGGCAAGCCAGGGTGTGACTATACAGTGAACTAGCTTGCTGTGCAGTAATGGCCCATGTGGACACTGCTACATTGCATCAAAATTCCTAGGGGGCGCTTTGACTGATTACACTTTACAAGTAGTAAAGTGCACACCGGGCCCTTTGGTGTGCTGTAGTAGTGTCCACACAGGGTGTTACGGCATGGCAAGCTAGTACACTGTAGATTCACACTCTGACTTGCCACACAGTAACATCCCATGTAGACAAGCCCGAAGATAATTCCTTCCCTTGGCACTCCTGGTTTACAGTGTCTTTCTGTTTTATTCAAGGCAAGGCCTCCAAAGGAAGACTTCTAATAACTGTGTCTGTATCAGGGCTGAGAACACTGTTAGAGTCTAATTAATAATCAATGCTAAGAATATTTCTGTATTTAATGGATACATCCAAAATCTCAGTGGTAGTTAGTGGGTGGGGGGTGGGGAGAGTGTCATAGTTTACAGCCATGTATTTTCAAAGGGGGCTTTATCCAGCCTCTGATTTTGCACACATCGTTTTACATGCACAGTCATTTGCACACAAGTACCACAATATCCGTTATGTCCCAAAATGCAGTTAGTAGATGCAAAGTCCTTGTAACGAAGTAGCTTGCCCAGGGCCAGCCAAGCCTAGTTACTAAGGAGACACACCTGAGCAGGGATCAGCTGATTCCCCTCAAAAGAGCAAAAAGAGGCTGAGAGAGGAATGTTCAGGGCAGGGCCACCCAGATGTGGCAGGGGGAGAGAGGCAGTTTACCCTGGTGCCTCCTTTTGAGACGCTCTCAGGCTCCCAAAAACCTCTGTGTGGCCCTGGCTCAGGGAGACCAGAGTAGAATACAGAGGCTGCTGGTAGCGAGTTGGCCCCAACAGAGGTGCCTGTAACTGGAAAGTGAGACTACAGGCAGGACAGGCCTGGGATTGACCTGATAAGAGGGTAAATGGATGGGTTTGAGAACTTATTTTGAATGCTGTTAATTTAATAAACCAGAACCTGAAAGATTTGTGCATTATTGAAGAAGTCCCTTGAAAGGGGAAACTGAGGCAGGGGCTGCTTGCAGGTCTGCCCTGAGGCCACAAGAGGGCATGCGGGAATCAGTCACCCTATGGCACTGGTGTAGCTGGCAGAATCCAAGACCTTCCTTCCAACAAGGAAGGCATTTTGATGGTCCAAAAGGAGAGAAAGTAGAGGATGTGGTCTGTCTTCTGGCCGAGCAGCAGCAGAGGATTCAAGCATTCCTTCTGCAGCTCCTGCAGAGTCATCAGGCAACCCGGGCGGTGCAGCTCACGGCACAGCAGCAAGAGCAGGGAGATCGCTGTTGTCAGCAAGTGAGGAAGTTCCTGCTGTGTTTGAGATGTGGGAAGCCAGGACACAAAGAGCAGAGTGCCCCAGGTGGCAGTGGGAGCACTCGGAGTGTGCTCAAGGAAGAGACACTCCAAGGGTGGTCTAGAAGTGGAAGGGCCCATCCAAATGTTCCGTGTTGAGAGGTGGGGCGCATCAGGAGGGGCTGCCCCTTTAAGAATTGTAAAATGTAAAAGGAAAAGACGAGGAGCAACAGGCCAAGTTGGGAGCATCCCCCTAAGTGGTACGTCACACATGTCCAACTAGGGCAAGGGTGAAGAAGACACCTCCCCACAAGGTGTTTCAGGTGTGGAGCGGGAGAACATGGGGTAAAAGGGGAAGAGAAAGATGGGGTCTGTGAGACAGGGAAAACCAGGCAGTCCCGGTGAAACAATCTCCAGACCTGTGGATTACCACAGGGAGTACTGTACGGGCTATTAACAGAACCAGATCAGCTCCAGGGGCCCAAACTGGAAAAGGAGGAAAGACGGGCCCTTTCCCAGTGTAGGGAAGGGTCAGAAGGGATGACCAGTAAACTGCAGCGATGGTGAGGGGAACAGAAATACCTTGAGGGCCACATCTGCCCCTACCTCTATCATACAGGACAGTGCAGGAGGTCAGTAAGGGATTTCCCCCACCCACCAATGTATTCTGGAGGGGATTTTTAATCTTCTTCTTCTGAAGCATCAAGGATGGCCATGGCTGGAGATGGGATGTTGAACGGGGCAGGTCAGGACTCTCCTGTGGGACCAAGTGTACTTGTTATACCAATAAAATAAAAACCAGCAGGATCTTATTAAAGGGGAAAAGGCAAAATACCACATTTATTGTGAATACAGACAGAATCATAGTAAGCAATTAGTTATAGCTATAACATTCCATTCAATCTTATATTTATTCACACATTCATTCATACACACACACACACACAGGTTCTATCATAGTTACCAGCCTTAGAGTTGCTCATGCCAAGCCACTGGCCAGGTGGCCTGGACATGAGGAGGGAGCAGGGCCTTGTCAGATGCTCATCTGATGCTCCTGGAAGTTGGTTTGCAGAATCAGACCGCAAAGTTCTCACTTTCTAGAGTCCATTTTTATAGGAATTTCTTCCTATGCCAGTCTATGGGAATTGCTTCATCATGCTGTTGCTGAATCAATCAGCAGATAGCACATTCCTGACAGCTCTGTGCTGCTAGATGTTATCTTGTTCTTTGGTTCTCCCATTCTTGAGGCTGTTGGGTGGATTCCAGTCTGCCCTCCGGGGGTCCTCTGGTTATTTCCACTTGACGCCTTCTTCAGCCGATGGACACTGGATTCTTAGGCTGGCACCTCCCTGATCATTCAGTTATTATCCACACCAAGCATCCATCCACATACATCCTCTATCTCTATTTTAATCACAATTATTAACAAAGCAAGATGAATACAACAAAAGGGCGGGGAGTCTCTGGGTGCTGTTTCTGTTGTTACAGAGTATTGCTTTGAGTCTCTCTCTGTGTGAGTAGTTGTAATTACAAAGAATTGCTTTGAGAACAGACTGTCTTAGAATGTACTAACGCAATTAGCAGCTTGCAGGTTTCACACATAGAGGGAGAGAAGCAGTACCAAAAACCAAGAGACCTCTTAATTAGTAATACTCTGGAATTTAAACTATGGGGAATCAAACTCATTTGTGATTTTAATACAGAACTTCTTTAATATGATCCAACATCCTGTCTCTCAGGTGCGTGACTGACTATTTCTTGCTCATGTGTTTAGAGTCTAAGTGATTGCTCTATGTGCAGTCAGGAAGGAACTTGCCCCCAGGTCAGATTGGCAGTGAGTAACTTTGGGAGGAGGGGTGTTCCCTTCCTCTGCAGTGTGTGGATGAGACCCTAATAGCATTCCAATGCAATAGGGCAAGGGGCTCACTAATATCTGGTAGTGAATTCCAGCTGGCCTGACCAGTTCAGTGTGCCCCAACTCACTAATGTCAGAACCTGTATCTAAAAGGTGTCATGTCAGATATCCATAGAAAGCTAATAGCGTACTGATCATTAATTTTCTTTCTTGGTGTATGTAGGGGGCACAAATTCAAAATTACAAACATACTGGAAATTATGTTATCAAGGTGTGTCTGCTAGGCAGGGCTAAAGTTACTCCACCCTAGACAAAGGAATGTGGTTCTGATACATTGAAGGTATTTCCAAGGTACATTAAGAGACAATGGGAATACAAATTACACAGAAGGTAAACAGGATCATCAAAACAGCAGGGGGAGGAAATTGCAGGAAACAGATCAATTTGCATGATAGCAAACACCCGTGGGGAAAGAAACCAGCACAGAATTTCCTTCACCAGACTCCATGTCAACTTCCACACATCTTGAAAGAACTTTACTATGGCCAGGGGGGTGGCGGGACCTTCAGAACAATCCATTTCAGAGGTTCACTGGACTGTAAAGAAAGGGACAGAGAACTCCAAGTTATCTTTCATCTAAGAAGACAATGGAATTTAGGACTTTGTGCGCGATCCTGACTGGAGGGTGGGCAGCCCATCTTGCTGGAAGGTAGATTGATATGGAAATGACCTTGAACAAAGGCTGTAGCTTGTTTTATTAAGTTTTAGCCTCTAGAGAGAGATATTTGCTTGTAACCATTTCTAACTATCCTTTATGCTGGAACTCACTCAAAATCCTATCTCCTTTGTTAATAAACTTGTCTTACTTTTAATCTAAACCAGCCCCATGCTGTGTTGGATTTAAAGTGAATGTTAACTCCAGTTAATGTGCCAAGCTGTTGGGTATTGTATCTTTAAAGGAATGAACAAACCTTAATATCTCTCTGAATGGTCCAGGAAAGGGCTGAACATTGCAGAGCACATGGCTTGGGGAAAATTTGGGACAGAGATTTTGGGGTCATCTTGCCAGGTGTAACCAGAGTGTGACTGGGATATAACAAGCAGGCCGCTGGAATCAGAATTCCTGAGTCAGAGCTGCGTAACACAGAGACATTCAGTGAAAGCTTGTGCGCTGACTGCAGAGGTGAAAGTAAGCCGGTCCGGTCTGGCGTACCGGCAAGAGCCAGTACGCCGTGCTTGACTGTGGGACCGGCTTCCCCAAGCTGGTGCTTTAAAGGGTCCCAGGCTCCCTGCAGCGGCCAGAGCACCGGGTCCTTTAAAGCACCACCCGAGCCCCGCTGCCAGACCCCTGGGGTAGCGGTGGCAGGGCTCCGGTGATGCTTTAAAGGGCCCGGGGCTCCGGCTGCTGCAGGGAGCTTCCGGCCCTTTAAAGTGCCCCCTGAGCCCCGCTGCTGGAGCCCCTGGGGTAGCGGTGGCGCTTTAAAGGGCCTGGGGCTCTGGCCACTATGGGAAGCCCTGGGCCCTTTAAAGCACCACCCGAGCCGAGCTGATGGAGCCCCAGGGTAGCGGCAGCAGGGCTCTGGCAGCAATTTAAAGGGCCCGGAGCTTTGCTGCGCTAGTGGCAGCCGGAGCCCGGGCCCTTAAAATCGCCCCTGAGCCCCAGGACTCCCAGCTGCCAGCTCTGGGGGTGATTTAAAGGCCTGCTCCCAGCTGCAGCCAGAGCCCTGGGGCCTTTAAATCTTGATTTAAAGGGCCCGGGTATTTAAAGGCCCCGCCTCTTCCGGTCAAGGCCATGCCCCCTGCTCAGGACTCTGGAGTACTGGTAAATCCTTTAAATTATTTTCACCCCTGGCTGCCTGGGAGCATCCTGACAAAGGGTGCTGCAGCAACAGAGCATTTTGAGGAAGTTATGGGTACAGGGCAGGCAGTGACCCAACTCCTCACCTGGATTGCACCCAAGAATGTGAGAGAGGGGTGGGGGCCACTTTCTAGGATTATCTATATCTCATTTAATGAGTTCCCTGCCATTGCAGGGGCCTCGAGCATTGGTGCACCTTGGTCTTGCCTGTGCACAGCTCTGCTGCTGGCACATATTAATCTAGTCTCCTGTGGGCTGTAATACTTCGGTCTCATTTTGGTTGTTGGGTTTCGTGTGCAGCTGCTGGGTGGTGTTGGTGGCCTGTGATGTACAGGGGGGTCAAACTGGGTGATCTGATGGTCCATTCTGGCCTTAAACTATGATTCCATGAAAACAGAGCTGTTGCAGGCTCGGTAAAGGATATTAAGTCAAAGAGAGGATCAGTTCTGGAGATGCATGACCAGGATGTGGAAATGCCTAAGGAGTGGCAAGACAAGGCTGCTGGTGTGAACAGGACATGACTGTGATGCGCTGGGAGAGGCCATTAACAGGTTGCTTTCCTCAAAGGAGAGGTATTAAAAGGTATTGGCAACTTTGGAAGAAGCCAGGCAGCTGGCCTGATAGGAAGGGACAAGCCAGCCACAGATAAGCAGGGCTTGGAGCGACAAATCAAAATGCTCGTGGGCAAAAGAGATGAGCTTCCTCTCCAAATAGCAGAGATGGACACAGTTCAGGAGAGAGAGCTGTTTCTCTCCAAAAGTAGTCAGATGAAAGGAGAGCTGGGTAGAACTTGCCCTGTGGTGTGCAAGGATCTAAGTGGGGTAGGAGGATGTAACAAAGTGACTTGTCCCTTCAGGGCTTGAGACCTGGGGCCAGCCAACTCTAGTTACTAAGGAGGCACACCTGGGCAGGGATCAGCTGATTCTCCTGTAAAGAGCAGCAGGATACTGCAGAGTCCTGAGTGGAGCATAGGGACTGATAGGAGTATATAGGCTCCAGCAGAGAAATCTTGAACTTGGAAGTGAGACTACAGACAAGTGAGACTACAGGAAGGAAAGGACTGGGAGTGGCCTGATAAGAGAGTAAATGGATGGACTCAAGGGAGAACTTGAGAACTTTATTTTGAATTTTAATTTAATAAACCAGAACCCTAGAAGGGGTGTAAATGGGCAAACCGGTTTGTGCATTATTGAGGAGGAGCCCCTTGAACAGGGGAACTGAAGCAGAGGCGGCTTGCAAGGCTACCTTAGGGCACAAGGGGGCATGCTATGACAGTCACCATTCACATGCGAAAAGGATAATACACCCAAAGCAGTACACTCAAAATTAGGGACCATAATTTTGCAAATTTGGCCCATGGTGTCATCAGTGGCCTATATTTTATGCCTACTGCATCGTTGCAACAGAATGTGGCTTTGTTGAGGCCCAGTTCAGCAAGGTACTTAAGCATGTGCCTAACTTTAAACCAGCCTTAACCAGGGGTCTCTAAACTGTGGTGCATGCCCCCTGGGGATGGGGGGGGGGGCAGAGGAAAGTTTGGGGGGTGCACAGCAGGGCCCAAGCCAACCCCCAAGGAAGGGAGTGCCACCAAGCCCCACTCTGGTCTCAAACCAGCTCTGACCCAAGCGGCAGCTCCACTACACCCCCGCTCCGCCCCCAGCCCAGGTCCAGCCCCAGCCACAGCTCTGCCCTCATTCCCTCTCTGCCCCCAGCCCAGCTCCACTTCTAATCCAAGCTCCTCCCCTCGCTCCAGTTCTGCCCCCAGCTCCACCTTCAGCCCAAGCTCTGCTGCTGAACCAATTGTGCCATAATGGAGGGGGACCATGGACAGTTAAGGAGGGGAGGCAACAGGAAAAATGTGGGTACCACTGCTTCAAACCCACAGTAATCTCCTGGAAGTCAGCAGGACCACTCACATGGTTAAAGTTAGGCTTGCCTGCAAACCTTATTCCATCAAAGGCTGAGTGTAAGACAACCCTAGAATATATTTTATAGCATTTTAATGAAAAGCATTGTTATGCAAATGAAGTAACATCAGTTGCAGGATGACTGGCCAAGTTATGTCTGATGTCACAATCCCATCCCGTAACCCACAGACATTCTGTACAGTACAGACTGTACCCCAAGCTTTTCAACAACTGTGCACATTTTAAACACCATCCAAAGTTATTTTCCCTGTTTGTCCACAAAAGAGACTCTTTAAAAATTAAACATGTTGAAGGACATTGGTTTATTTTGTGCATGATTACAATACAGATATGCTTTTGTTGTTAAACTCTTGTGTTGTCATTTGAATGCGTAACATACCACCCAGGACAACAGTGACTAAGGCTGTATAAATATACAGCTCAGGGTTCTAATTATTCCAGTTCTGCTCTTGTGATGTCATCTGACCTTCTTGGGCTCTGTGTGTGTATAGCCTTACAGCTACCAGTTTTATACTTTCTCTACCCATTTAATCAATCTGTCTGTCTATGGTGCCTAGTTTGCTAGCCTTCTATCTAGATAGATATGTAGAGGAGATTTTGGGGTGAGGACCAGATCCCTATCTCATGTAAATTGGCATAACTCCATTGACTTCAGCAGAGCCTGGCCAGTTTACACCACTTGATGCTCTGGCCCATATATACAATACAAAGTGATTACAGGCTCTTGTTGCTTTAACAGGCTTGTTCCTGTGAAGTGCTGAGTGCTTACAACTCCAAGTGACTTCAGCGGTACTCCGTCATCACCAGGAACTCTTAATAAAAATACAGCTTCATAACACCAAAAAAAGTAAAATTGTCTCCCTCTTTCATTGAGCCTTCCTTGACACAGAAACTATCCTCAGCAACTCACCACACAATGTCATAGATGAAGACAACACCCAATTCTATATTTAGGGCATAGCAGCTTCCTGTCCATATAGACAATTGGTAATTAGCACAAGAACAATTCATTTCTCTATTTCCCCACTTAAGCAAATAGGAAAGCCATTTATCTGTTCAACTTCAACTCACTGCCACCACCATATCTGCAGGTTAACTGTTTAATTAATCCAGCTCATGCTTCATGCATTTAAATAAAGACAAAATGCTCTAAATCCCATTAAATTGGGCAAATGTGCAATAAAAATACAGTGGAGTGTATGGCAATGGGGGGGCATTCAGGTGACTTAAATGCACTAGTACATGATAAGGTGCCGGATGATGGTATCACAGAGAGATGCAAAAATGCACCCTATGGTGCGGGGTTTAAGTGTGACGTCCACAAACTTTAGGCAGAGCAACATGAAACAAGGTACGGCATTCTAGTGTCATATATGGTACATATTAGGCTCTTCACAGTCCTGTAAGAAAACAGGCCCAAAAGACTACATGTTTTAAGGCCCCGATCTTGTCAGCTGATCTGTGCAGGTGCACACCTACACCTGCATGGAGCCTTACTGAGGGATGGTTACACCGTGGCGGGAGCCCTGATGAAGTCAGTGTAGCCCCCTAGCGGTGTGCCTGCATAGATCAACTTGCAAGCTCAACACACAGACAAGAGGCAGTGAGACAGAAGGGACACAAACAATGTGAGTTTTTGTATTATATTATTTAATCCCTGCCCTCGCCCATTCTTTTGTTCCCCCTTTCAAGATATTGTGAATTTGGAGGCAAGAGAGTGAGAGAAGACACCATAAGCGGCGTGTAAACTGCCAGCTCGGGAAGGCTAGCCCCCAGCCCTGCCCCTTCTGCCCAAGGCCCCGCCCCTTCCACTCCCTCTGCCCCCTGATGGAGCCAGGAGCCCCCGCACCGCGGCCACTGGCCCCCTGCCCCAGGCTGCCCCAGTTCCCCCAGCGCCGAGCCACGGCATGGGGGAAGACAAGAGCTGCAGAGAGGGAAGCAGGAGGGAATCTGGGAGCAGAGCCTGGACAGGGCCACGCCTGGCTGTTTGGGGAGGGTCAGCCTCTCCCAGCCTATGAAAGACACTGCAAGAGAGTTGTACTAGCGGATTGTCTTTGTGAGTTTGACCCAAGAGTTGGCATCCATTCCCTCCCCTCTTCCCCTCCTACGCACACATCACCACCATGCCTGGGGAAAGGGGAAGCAGGTGGGGAAGGAGAACTGTTGGGAGTTGGGAAGGGGTTTGTGAAAATAACTCAGATTCTCATGTAACCTTTGAAACACTGTGTTCCCCCATTGAAAACAGAAGGTTGAATATATAGGGAGGAAATGTGGGGACAGTGATAGGAAAAGTAAGGAACCAAAATAAAGGAGAGGGAGAGAGACTGAGAAAGGCCCGAACTGGAAGAAGTGCAGGCGGAGTGTTTGAAGCTGCTGCTTTTGAGGGGGGTTGACTCTGAGGAACTCTGCTTAGCCTCCATATCAGAATCATTTGGAGACCTGTGGAAAAAAAAATACTGTCCGCTGTTTTCCCACAGGACCATCCTTCTTTGACCATGAAATGGTGATTCAGCTTCCCAGCAAGAATGTAGCTGGGCGATAAGAACTGCCACAGAGATATTAATAGGGTTCTTCATTCTGTCTTTCAGCTCACAACCCCAAATTTCCCTGTCGTGGTCAAGCTGGGACATGCTCATGCTGGAATGGGGAAGGTAAGGAAAAGCCTGACACAACTCACTTATTTTACATCTCTATATATAGACATGTAAACTTACAGAGATATATTGTGTGCCCTCACTCTGGCAGGGGTATGTACGCTGCAACCAGCTGGGTAGGAAAGGGGTTAAGTTAAATAGCTTCTGCCATAGCTAGTCTGAGCTGCATTAGCTGCCAGTGTGGGAGGAAAGGGCCTTCAGCTGTGGCTCATTAAGAGGCAGGCATATATAGGGTGTGTGCGCAGGTGGTGTTGGGTTGGAGATGGTTATGGGTGGGGTGTATGTGCTGGTTAGAGAGGAGTCAGCCTTAGTTGGCCTGAAGCTATCAGGCTGGTCATTTTTGTGCTGTCTGAAAGGGGAAATATTCTTTATTGAGCACCTGCAAAGTGACCCTAGCCTGGGAGCTCACAATCTCCCATTGTCTCCTTGCAGAAGAGGGAGAAGCAGCACTGATCTTCTTGAGCCTGTTATTATTATCTGACTCTATCAAATGGAAGCCCTTCAGTTATTTTCTCTCCCCACCAGAAGGAACCAGGACAGTTTGGCTGGCCCTTACAAAGGAGGAAGGCAGACTGCCTGGTTGCCTGCCAAGAGAGGAATCCTGAAAAATTCTTCCCTGCCCAAAAGAACCAGTTTGTTTTTCCCAGGTTCCCTGGGATCCTTTAGTGAATTAGCAACCTCTGTTCTTTGGGAGGGGAGGGTGGCAGCAACCCTTTTAGTCAAACATGCTCACAATGCATGTTGTATCTTCCATAGTCACCCCTGTTGCATTTACCATTATATCAAGGCATCCTACTTGTGTCCAGAATATAGTTTGTTCTGATTTGGGGGCGTTACCATCTCTCCTGGTTTTCCTTTGGATCCCAATAAAAACTGAAGAAGAAGAATCACTAGAAATAGCCTAGCTTAAGTTTTTCACTAGAAAAAACAGGCTTCCCCCCCAAAATCACCTTTTTTGCCTAAACAGAAAACTCTGCAAGACCCAGGTTTAGTACAGCTTGTAGGCCTGGACCCTGGAAACAAAATTATTCTCTAGGTTCCTGTCCTTCATATAGAAACTCCTTATCATTTTCTAGTGGCCCGAGTGCTCCATCTGTGGTTGCAAAAGAGGAAGCTGACTACAGTCCCAAGGCAACTGCTAGAGTGGTCTTGGGCATCAAAGAACAAATATTTAAATAAACAGGAAAACTAAATGAAATGAGTTTGTCTGGATTTTAAACGAACACAGCTGTTAGGCTGTACCATACTGTAATGCAATAACCAGCGTAGTACTAGCTGTAGGTAGAACCACTGAATGTGGACTTGTGAGCTATTTGGCCAGGGAAATCCAATCAGAACAAACCAGAAGACAGGTGTACATGCTACTTTTCACCTAAGCAAAGGTTTCCAGCTCCTTTGGGCAGAGTGGGTATCTCGGGTGAACCACACCCTGGGACTTCCCTCATTGCTGTTCTATCACATCTGTAATGTGGGTCATAAATGTGTCGCACTTATACTGAAAGAAACCCAAGCTGGCAGCTGAGATGGTTGAAGAATCATTTAGAAGCTGCCCTGTGAGTTCACGTGGATGGCATGTCTCAAAGGACCACTGTATTCTCTTCAGGAAGTTGAGTGTCTCTCATCTGTATCAGACCTCAGATCTTTGTTTTTCCCCTTATTCTTTACTGAGATTTTTGTGCCATTGCTGGTTAGAAGAGGTTTACCAAATAACATGTCAGAGCAAAAGAATATGCAATAGCACGGGGGGTTACATAAAAATTAGTTACAAATAGAGAGAGTCTCAGTAGAGATGGGGTGATATGAAACATCCCAAAGCTATGGGGCTGTTCAGAGCTCAAGATTTAGATTAGCCCATTGTGAAGTTAGGGCCCACTTTCAACTGATTTTGAATACCACCCAAGTTCTGGGGTATTTGAACCTTGGGATTTGTTTGGGGCCCTTCTCCAGCTAGAAGCAGCCTGAAGGGAAATTCATATTAATTTAATCAGCCTTATTCAAGTCACAGAATTTCCAGAACAAAAAAAAGGAAGAGAGAAGGTGAAGAGAAAATAGAAACCTAGCATGTTTAAATGGCAAAGGCTTTGAGGACCAAAAGGTGTCCTCTAAAATTATGGTAATACAGCCCAGGTGAGGCTGCCAGAAAGGAACTACAGAAATGGATATTAACAGAGCTAAGGAGATAGTTGAAGAACATGTTATAATAATCAAACGTTCTTACAAACAACTCAGAAGCGGGACGCTTGCAGGAGAGTCAGTTAATCATTTTGACTACCACAGTGTAAATTCAAAGAAGCAGTCAGAGAGGATAAGGAGATTACAGGGAGCTAAATTATTCCTGCGCTTTGGTCTTCCCCACAGAAGACAATACAACAAGATAACTGCCCTGAGGATGCTCTTTAGTAGTGAAGTGTAGGCACTGTTGGAGATAGAGCTTTGGTTTTGTTTTGAAAGAGGTTTTTGAACAGCTCAAGAAATTAATGTTCACCTGGTGGCTGGTATTTGTGCAAAAGTGCTGGAGAAACTAAAGGCCAAAGTAATGAAACTACGGGCAAACATACACATTTCCATAGTCCCTAGGAGTCCCATCATGGATAAAACCTTATTGTGCTTGCATCAAAAACACTTACTAAAGTAGAAGGCTTTACCCACATTTTTAACAGGTGCTAACGGTGATCTTTCTCACTAAGAGAAATAGTTGAGAAAATCATTACGTTTGAAGAGCACTAAAATGTCGTCCGTAATGGAAGGCACTGTGATATAAAGAAATGAGTGAAGGGGTTAGTCAGTCCAGGTTATTTGCTTTTGTTGTTTTTTTGTATTGCAGTAGGGAGTAGGAGCCTTAGTTATGCACCAGAGCCCATTGTGCTAGCTGCTGTACAAACACAGAACAAAAAAACAGTCCCTGCCCCAGAGAGCTCAGCCACGGGTTCACAATGTGGCCTTGAGCAAGTCATTTTGCTTCTCTTCTTCAATTTCTCCGTTTAAAAAAAAAAAAAAAGGAATAACAATGCTTACTGGACATTGATATCATAAGGATTAATTGGTTAGTGTTTGTAAATTGCTCTGAACATATAAAGGGCTGTATAAATTCTAAATATTTATTATTTTATTATAAAACACTGGGATGAACATTATATAATAACCAGCCCTTCACGTTCATATGTCCTTCATTTTCATGAGCCCTAAATTCCCACACAACATTTTTAAGCAAAGGGGGAGGGAGCTATCTCCAAAATTTAAATAAAAAATAACTAAACTAGGACTTATGAGGAATGAGCTCTGTTGGCATCTCTGACGCTGAAGGAGCAGCAGTCAGCACTCGTGGTCAAAATGGAAGACTTCATAAGCTCAGTGATAGTGAGGCTCACCAAGAAGTGACAGACTGCGTGTAAGGTCAGAGTGGAGAGGAAGGACTGGAATAAAACATTGTTTGAAATTTCCATTAACAAATCCGAGAAGATACTCCCAAATGACTCAAGCAGAGAAGGGGAGCGTTCTTCACGAAGAGAGATACTGTAGCCCCAATCAAACCCGCCACCTACAATACAGACATGCACATGCACCCATCACCATCATTGCCTCACATGCCTCTTCCAAAAATGAGGCCACCACCCTTACCTCATGAGCAGCTGCCTGCCCCTCGTGCCCAGCTGGCACACTAAGCTTGCACCAAGTGGTTCTCTGTGCTGCTTGTGGAATTGCTCTGTCCAAAGTGTTAATTAGACAACATCTAAGGTTTTCAGTTGAATTATTGTAGAGGAATAATAATTCACCATTTAGGTGACAAGGGATCAGCAATAACAGAGGACTCTACCAACAGCCATGGATGGACTCTCCCTAACAGGAGGTCTCTTCCCAAGAACAGAACCGAGCCAGTGGACACTCAGTTAAAAATGGAGTCGTCTGCCAAATCAGGATATGATGCCGTCTGAGCCAATTTCAGCCCTACCCTGATATGGAGAGGGGGTCACTCTTGAGAAGTGAGGGAAGGTGAGAAGAGGCCTCCCTTCTTTCTTTCTCCAGCTGACTCTGTCCCTGAGCCTTTTGGGAAGGGGAAAGCACTGAGTGTGTGAATATCTCCCAGGTGTGTGGTACCATAACCCTGAAATGCCCCAGGAATAGAGCCCACTACTGCAAATTCACTCAGAAAGCTTCTTCACCTCTCCCTGAGTAGACCATGGGAAGGAGACAAGTGTCAAATCTATCTGTACAGAGGAGAAACAGCACATATTTATGGGACATTCATTCATACATATATATATATATATATATATATATATATAAAAATAAGAGCAACTCTCTATATAGCTACTCTGATTTTATTTTTAGACCTCTCTAATTAGGCCAGTTTAAGAGCCACTTCAGATCCACACCAGCCTGTAATTATGAAAACATCTTCCCAGCTCAGATGAATTTATTGCATCGCAGAAGAAAGACTTGTTGTTCATAATAATGTGGTCAGAGTTATTTTTCTCTCACTGGAATGGAAGGATTTCTTTTTTTGTTCAAATATAGCACAAACTAAACAGAGCTACTATGTAATGTAAAAAAACCAGGGGGCTTTTATCAGGAAGGTTGACTCGTCACCTTGTCTCTCCTGGAACTGGAAATAGAACGTTCTAAAAATGAGAGCTTTGAAAATCCAGTGTATTAAAGAGGAAGCGAAAAGAGCAAAAGTCGCCTTGGTTTGTCAAGGGACAAATATTTTCCTAAATAGGGGACAAATAATGATTTAACATGTAACAGCACAGTCCAGTCATTGCAGTCTCTCTGACTCCTGAGTCAGGAGATACCACCCACCTTGAAAATAGCAGGAGTATCCCAGTTTTTGAACATGGGTCTGGTACCTTTTGCTGGACACGGAGAGCTGTGTCCAATCCAGCACACACAGCCTGCATTTGGGACTGCTAAAACCTGTGGCTAAGGCTGGCCTTTAATTAGAAGTGCTGTGAGGGAAGCTGTGAAGGGAAAATGCAGAGAAAATGTATTAATTATCATCAATTTTTATTTATTTATTATTAGGTGACCCTGGCAATGTGCAAGACAGTTCCAAATTTAATCTGAGGGTTAAATTCACTGGTGTCTGAGGAGGGGAGAGGATTTGTGGAAAGAGAAGGAGTCTGAGCAAATTTTGTGGGAATAGCCATTCTTGTGAGTCAGTTGTCCCAATATGGCACAAGCTGTTTAAGAACAAGTAAACTTATGAGATGTTTGCCATTTGAGATGGAGGAAAGATCACAAACTCTGTTGATGCTGTGTGACTTCCATCATTTGGGGTGGAAATCTCATGAGAACAGCTAATAAGATTTTTATCGTATCTGTCTGTCTGTTTATTACAAACCCATTGCTGCACATTTGAGTGCCATCAAACGCAAATCCTACCCAATTCAAACTTGAACCGATACCTTGTATCTGAACCCTAGTCTTAGCCCAATATGGACACAGATAACTACCTCATCAACCCATCTGTAATAGAAAGTGGGTTTAAAGTGTGGAACAGAGTCAAGTTTGGGTCACATACAGACAGAAAACTAATGCACTCTTCTCTTTATAAAGGACTACTATAATTATGTACCTGGCTGACAGATTCTTTGTTTGTGTGGCCACGTGACAAGTGAAAGTGAAAGAGGAATATGACTGAGTGTCTGCAGTGATCAGATTGGAGATAAGAGGGGATGTGATGACCCTGGGACTCTGGAGTCCGTGAACACTTAGGAAATATAAGCATGGAAATGGGAGTAATGGAACACTACACCTAGAAATCGGAGCTGGGAGGTGGAGAGACCAGAATTTCCTGTCAATGCCCCTCATTGCAAGGACCAGGTGTTCTGACTCTTTGATGCCATAAAGTGGTTGGGTGTCCAAATTGACTGAAATACACAGTGCTAATTTTTTAGGCTCCCAAGATCATTTGAAATTCTGCCTTGCAGGAAGGTTATATTCACATTTCTCTGTTAGTAGAAGGGATGTAGCATCACGGGGTATGTCTACCCTGCCATTAAAAACCCGCAGCTGGCCCATGCCTCCTGACTTGGGCTAAGGGGCTGTTTGATTGTGGTGTAGCCATTTGGGCTCAGGCTGGAGCCCAGGGTTTGGGACCCTGCAAGGATACACTACAGTTCAACAGCTCCTTAGCCCAAGCCCCACAAGCTACAATCAAATGGCCCAGGCCAGTTGTGGGTGTCTAATTGCAGTGTAGATATACTCTTAGCCGAGACGCCTGGGTTCCAGGATGGCACAGGGTCTTTTTCTCCAGTTCACTGTAGAAGTGAATTAACTGAATGAAGGCCACTTTAATTCTGAATGAGAGTATCCACCCAGGGGTTTAATTCAGATTAACTAATCCACTTCAAATGTACTCCTTTAGTAAAATCAGAGTAATTTTACTGAGTGTCCCCATGTAGACAAGCCCTCAGCATCTAGCAGGGAGGGAATACTAGCCTCAGGTCAGGTTGCAGTGGCCAGTAAAGGAGTTTCGTTAATGGCCTATGAAGATGCAATCCCTGACCAAAGGAATTGTGGCTGCTCTGGGTGTATATCCTCAAAGCTCCCTCTGAGCTCCCCAGTTCACTACAGTAATAATAACAGCATCAGTACTGTATACCAGTGTCCGAGAAGGATCTGATTCAGGGAATCTTCAGACTTCAGCAGGGAGCCTTCTCACTCAGAAAAGACATTTGTCAACATCCCTGGCCAGATCTCTTCACAACAGGTCAGCAAAACTCTATAGCAAACAGCAGTGGATGGCTTTAGAATGAATCTATTACTGATCAAACAGCCAGCACAGCTTAGCAAATAGTCTAATATCAGGAGACTGTGTTTGCACTTAGCCCTGGTCTACACTAGGAGTTGAGGTCAAATTTAGCAACCTTAAATCGATTTAACCCTGCACCCGTCCACACGACGAAGCCCTTTTTTTGACTTAAAGGGTTCTTAAAATCAATTTCCTTACTCCACCCCCGACAAGGGGATTAGTGCTGAAATCGGCCTTGCTGGGTTGAATTTGGGGTACTGTGGACGCAATTAGACGGTATTGGCCTCTGTGAGCTATCCCAGAGTGCCCATTGTGACCACTCTGGACAGCACTCTCAACTCAGATGCACTGGCCAGGTAGAAAGGAAAAGGCCCACGAACTTTTGAATTTCAATTTCCTGTTTGGCCAGCGTGGCAAGCTGCAGGTGACCATGCAGAGCTCATCAGCAGAGGTGACCATGATGGAGTCCCAGAATCACAAAAGAGCTCCAGCATGGACCGAACGAGAGGTACGGGATCTGATCGCTGTATGGGGAGAGGAATCCGTGCTATCAGAACTACGTTCCAGTTTTCGAAATGCCAAAACATTTGTCAAAATCTCCCAGGGCATGAAGGACAGAGGCCATAACAGGGACCCAAAGCAGTGCTGCATGAAACTTAAGGAGCTGAAGCAAGCCTACCGGAAAACCAGAGAGGCGAACGGCTGCTCTGGGTCAGAGCCCAAAACATGCCACTTCTATGATGAGCTGCACGCCATTTTAGGGGGTTCAGCCACCACTAACCCAGCCGTGTTGTTTGACTCCTTCAATGGAGATGGAGGCAACACGGAAGCAGGTTTTGGGGACAAGGAAGATGATGGTGATGAGGTTGTAGATAGCTCACAGCAAGCAAGTGGAGAAACTGGTTTTCCCGACAGCCAGGAACTGTTTCTTACCCTGGACCTGGAGCCAGTACCCCCTGAACCCATCCAAGGCTGCCTCCCGGACCCGCCAGGTGGAGAAGGGACCTCTGGTGAGTGTACCTTTTAAAATACTATACATGGTTTAAAAGCAAGCATGTTTAATGATTAATTTGCCCTGGCATTCGCGGCTCTCCTGGATGTACTCTCAAAGCCTTTGCAAAAGGTTTCTGGGGAGGGCAGTCTTATTCCATCCACCATGGTAGGACACTTTACCACTCCAGGCCAGTAGCACGTACTTGGGAATCATTGTACAACAAAGCATTGCAGTGTATGTTTGCTGGCATTCAAACAACATCCGTTCTTTATCTCTGTGTTATCCTCAGGAGAGTGATATCATTCATGGTCACCTGGTTGAAATAGGGTGCTTTTCTTAAGGGGACATTCAGAGGTGCCCGTTCCTGCTGGGCTGTTTGCCTGTGGCTGAACAGAAATGTTCCCCGCTGTTAGCCACGGGGAGGGTGGAGGGGCTAGCCACGCGCTGGGGGGGAGGCAAAATGCGACCTTGGAATGAAAGCACATGTGCTATGTATGTAATGTTAACAGCAAGGTTTACCGTGAAAGAGTGTACCCATTGTTCTATAAAATGTGTCTTTTTAAATACCATTGTCCCTTTTTTTTTCTCCACCAGCTGCATGTGTTTCAAGGATCACAGGATCTTCTCCTTTCCAGAGGCTAGCGAAGATTAGAAGGCGAAAAAAATGCATTCGTGATTAAATGTTCTCTGAGCTCATGCTGTCCTCCCACACTGACAGAGCACAGATGAATGCGTGGAGGCAGACAATGTCAGAGTGCAGGAAAGCACAAAATGACCGGGAGGAGAGGTGGCGGGCTGAAGCTGAAAGGTGGCAGCAGCGTGATGAGAGGAGGCAGGAATCAATGCTGAGGCTGCTGGAGGATCAAACTAATATGCTCCAGCGTATGGTTGAGCTGCAGAAAAGGCAGCAGGAGCACAGACCGCCACTACAGCCCCTGTGTAACCAACCACCCTCCTCCCCAAGTTCCATAGCCTGCTCACCCAGATGCCCAAGAACGCGGTAGGGGGGCCTCCAGCCACCCAGCCACTCCACCCCAGAGGATTGCCCAAGCAACAGAAGGCTGGCATTCAATAAGTTTTAAAGTTTTAAACTTTTAAAGTGCTGTGTGGCCTTGTCCATCTCTCCTCCACCACCCCTCCTGGTGCTTCTCTCCTCCACCACCCCTCCTGGGCTACCTTGGTAGTTATCCCCTTATTTGTGTGATGAATTAATAAAGAATGCATGAATGTGAAGCAACAATGACTTTATTGCCTCTGTAAGCAGTGATCGAAGGGAGGAGGGGACGGTGGTTAGCTTACAGGGAAGTAGAGTGAACCAAGGGGCAGGGGGTTTCATCAAGGAGAAACAAACAGAACTTTCACACCGTAGCCTGGCCAGTCATGAAACTGGTTTTTAAAGCTTCTCTGATGCGCACTGTGCTCTTCTAACTGCCCTGGTGTCTGTCTGTGCGTAACCAGCAGCCAGGTGATTTGCCTCAACCTCCCACCCCACCATAAACGTCTCCCCCTTACTCTCACAGATATTATGGAGTGCACAGCAAGCAGTAATAACAGTGGGAATATTGGTTTTGCTAATCTAACCGAGTCAGTAAACTGCGCCAGCGCGCTTTTAAACGTCCAAATGCACATTCTACCACCATTCTGCACTTGCTCAGCTTGTAGTTGAACAGCTCCTGACTACTGTCCAGGCTGCCTGTGTACGGCTTCATGAGCCATGGCATTAAGGGATAGGCTGGGTCCCCAAGGATAACTATAGGCATTTCAACATCCCCAGCGGTTATTTTCTGGTCTGAGAATAAAGTCCCTTCCTGCAGCTTTTGAAACAGACCAGAGTTCCTGAAGATGCAAGCGTCATGTACCTTTCCCAGCCATCCCACATTGATGTTGGTGAAACGTCCCTTGTGATCCACCAGTGCTTGCAGCACTATTGAAAAGTATCCCTTGCGGTTTATGTACTTGCCGGCTTGGTGCTCCGGTGCCAAGATAGGGATATGGGTTCCGTCTATGGCCCCACCACAGTTAGGGAATCCCATTGCAGCAAAGCCATCCACTATGACCTGCACATTTCCCAGGGTCACAGCCCTTGATATCAGCAGATCTTTGTTTGTGTTGGCTACTTGCATCACAGCAGCCCCCACAGTAGATTTGCCCACTCCAAATTGATTCCCGACTGACCGGTAGCTGTCTGGCGTTGCAAGCTTCCACAGGGCTATTGCCACTCGCTTCTCAACTGTGAGGGCTGCTCTCATCTTGGTATTATTGTGCCTCAGGGCAGGGGAAAGCAAGTCACAAAGTCCATGAAAGTGCCCTTACGCATGCGAAAATTTTGCAGCCACTGGGAATCATCCCAGACCTGCAACACTATGCGGTCCCACCAGTCTGTGCTTGTTTCCCGAGCCCAGAATCGGCGTTCCACTGCATGAACCTGCCCCATTAGCACTATGATGCCCACATTGCCAGGGTCCGTACTTTGAGAGAAGTCTGTGTCCATGTCCTCATCACTCTCGTCACCACACTGACGTTGCCTACTCGCCCGGTTTCGCTTTGCCAGGTTCTGGTGCTGCATATACTGCTGGATAATGCGTGTGGTGTTTAATGTGCTTCTAATTGCCAAAGTGATCTGAGCGGGCTCCATGCTTGCCGTGGTATGGCATCTGTACATAAAAATGGCGCGGAACGATTGTCTGCCGTTGCCCTGACGGAGGGAGGGGTGACTGACGACATGGCTTACAGGGTTGGCTTACAGGGAATTAAAACCAACAAAGGGGGTGGCTTTCCGAGAAACTGAATGGCCCCCTCAAGGATAGAACTCAAAACCTCAAGGATAGAACTCAAAACTGGGTTTAGCAGGCCGTTGATTTCACGGAGGGAGGGAGGAGAAAATGAATACAAACAAATCTGGTCTATTTCTTGTTTTGAGCCACTTCATCTATCTTTATACATCTTGCTGGCAGCAGACTGCAGTACGACCACGAGCCATCGTCATCTCCTGGGTGTTCGGCAGAAGATGGTGCAGTATGACTGCTGGCCATCATCTTCTGCTGGCTGCTGATTAAAAGGCAGTGCACTGCCGGTAGGACTCAATCGCCATGAGACGAAACTTAAAAGGGAAATGACCTGGCTGAGTCACTCCCATGTTTGCCTAGGCGCCCCTGACCTCATCGAGGTCAGTTAAAAGAGCACCCAGGACTACATCGACGACGGCTACCAGTCATACGGCACTGTCTGCTGCCAAAAGGCAATAAATTGCTATGTGTAGCAATGCAGTACCACGTCTGCCAGCACCCAGGAGACATACGGTGATGGTTAGCTGAGCGGGCTCCATGTTTGCCGTGGTATGGCGTCTGCACAGATAACTCAAGAAAAAAGGTGCAAAACGATTGTCTGCCCTTGCTTTCATGGAAGGAGGGAGGGAAGGGGGGCCTGACAATGTGTACCCAGAACCACCCGCCACAATGTTTTAACCCCATCAGGCACTGGGATTTCTACCCAGAATTCAAATGGATGGCGGAGACTGTGGGATAGCTACCCACAGTGCAACGCTCCGGAAGTCAATGGTTGCCTCGGTACTGTGGACACACTCTGACGACTACATGCACGTAGAGCATTTGTGTGGGGGGACACACAATCGACAGTATAAAAATGCTTTCTATAAAACCGACTTCTATAACTTTGACCTAATTTCGTAGTGTAGACATACCGTTAGTGTTTGCACACATTTACACAACTAATGGAACACTGGGTTTATCCATACTAGGATGCAGAAGAGAATAAATGGTTCCTATTAATTTTTTCTAGCTTCCTTTGCCTCTTTTTCACACTTTTTTTATTTTTTGTTCAACTCATAACATTTTAAAAGCTACAATTACCCACTGGCTAAGTGGAATGTGAAATATTCCTCCTGAGTGTGTTTGGCTCATTAGTGACACATGCCTACACCATCATCCCAGTGTCACAATGCATCCAGGCTGGCTGAACTGGGATCCGAACTTTCTTTCTTTAAAACAATGGATATTTGATTGGGATTTAATAGTGACATATAAAAAAAGTTATAAGGGGAGAGAAAACAAATACAAAATATGTAAAAGAAGGAACTTAATAAAGTACAGGATTGACAAGTAAGATAGGAAAATCAATCTAATTAGACTGTAACTATTTATCTGTTTTCAAGGTAATAATTGTACCTGGACTAAACAAACTTTATCCTGACCATGATACCCTATTGAGATGACTGTGGCTGGATCAGACAATTGACAGAATAAGATTTTTCTTTGTTTGGGGATGATTTTGGTTTTGTGCCTGTTGGGAAAGAAGGCACAGAGCCACTTAATAGGGGGAATTCTGGAAGTTCTCTTAGCTATAGAAGCCCTGAGAATTCCACAGGAAGGTTAATTGAATCCGAGGGCTGGCTCAGGAAGGACAGACATCTGGGGAGATGGTTTCCTATAAAGTCTGAAAAGGATCACCATAAGTCATCGTGTGCTGGGAGGATGGCAAACCTGTCCTTGTGTAGCATTGTTAGAGAATTCTTCTTTGGCTTTTGTTGCTTTAGTTCATTAATTTGGGTTCCTGTTAAAAACCCCATTTATTTTTCTGTTTAACTGAGCTGAATGAATATTCTCTGGTCCTCTGGAAAATTGCCTTCTGGAGTCATGTGCTTCTGTCTTCCACAACTGGGAGATATTCCAGACCCTTTCTGCTGATTCCCAGATTTCTGAGCAAGAGTCCAGGTGGTTGGAAGAAGGGAGAGTCACGTGTCCTGAATCTAGCTGTCAAAGGAAGCAGTGCCCTCTTTTTCACCTCTGTGGCAAACATTCGTTGGCTGTAAATGTAGTCATTTCAGCTTGGACACAGAGAGACCCTGTACCACCAAGCGTAGTTTGTGTCAGAGCCCACAAGAGTCCCTGCTCCGAATAGGGCATTATATAATGGCTTTTCTATTGCCTGTTTCCTATTGGTATTTTCCTATTGCCAAAGGGTCCAGGAGAATACTGTATGTTGTAACTTAGTGCATTGTCTGCCCAATGTAGTCGCTCCCAGACACATCTCATCAGAGTGGGACTAACTCATCTCACTCAATTTGTCCAGGCTCTAGTGTTATCTGTGTAAAAATATTGAACACCAACCAACTGGCCTCTAGTTTCCCCGAGGAGCTGTGACCATTTCTCAAAACGGAGTTCTACTGCTCTATAATCAGATCATACACCTCTCTAAGCACCTTCATCACAACCTCACCTGTTTTCCAGAGCTGCCGAGAGCGGCTGAGAAATTTGCTGAGCACAGCTCAAATTTAAAGTTGAACTACAAAGCACAAAGCCAGCCTGTCCCTCCTTTATGATGGATAAAGATGGCCATGTGCATTTTTATTTTTAATTCTGCCTGATTCTTGTGTCCTCCCTTCACTCTCTTTCTCTGGAGGACATAAAAAATGATGTCACAAAATTGCTTTTCTCCTACACCCAGCAGAGCACAAAGAGGATAATCAGCATTCAGCAAGGCAATGGAAGTTAGGAGCTAGCATCCTTGGGACAGTATTTTAAATAATTTATATAGAAACAGTCAAGGGCCAAACCACTTTTGCAATCCACCTTCACCTCAGCTCTTCCGGTACTCAAAAATTCACTAGATCTGTACCTCACCTAGGTAAGAGAGAATTTCTAAGCCAGAATGTGACCACATTTTTGGTTTCTGTTTGGAACTTACAAACTCTAATGTACATGAAAAACACACCCATTGCAGGTTAGTAACACACTGGTCCTTATCCTTTTGCTTACATACTCAGGATGGCTACTGCCATCCCATGATTTTAGGTAGACATTTAGAATAGCTCATTTGTTCTTTACAAAGAGACACCAACCACCAATGCATATGTTTCCTTCAGACTGGTTTACAAAGACCTGTGGCTCTTTCCAGCCCCTTTTCACACATATATGGATATAATTTGTTAGTCTTGAGGGTAGGGACCATCTTTTTGTTCAGTGTTTGTACAGTGCCCCGCAAAATGGGGTCCTGATCCTTGACTGAGGCCTCTGGATGCTGCTGCAATACAAATAATAAATAATAATGCATGATGAAAATCACATATTGCCCCGATCCTATATTATAGACCTGCTTAAATTAACACATCCGTCTCCACACTATCATCTGGAGGCATTGTAGTTGACCGGGCTTCGCTGATGTACCAGAGTAGATTTTTGCCAGTGCAAATTTCTAAAGGCTGTGCTTGGTGACATGAAGATAGTAACATTGTCTGGGGTGTGTTGGTTGGTTTGTTTTTTGCAGTATTGGGAGAGGAGATGTAACAATTTTTTTTCTTTACCCTTTTTAGTAGCTCTTGGCAGAGAACTGATCATCCTCTATACTTAGTGATTCCTTTTTCCAGCATTTCTTTTTTGAAAGTTCCAAGGTATTTCCAGTAAATAAATATAACACTGTGAAAAGCTAGTTTCCCAGGAAATTTGCAGCCCTTCGGGTATAGATCTCAACCCCCTGAGCATCACGCCATCCCGTTCCTTCTACACCTCTAGCCAGCCTCCCCCACACGCACTCCCATGACCTCCAGCTTGCACTGCCTGCAGTACGTGGTCTCCCCTAGGAACATCATCCTCATGAGGCTCGTGTTTTGTACACTTCCATTCTGGAGTCCTGTGCCAGGCCTTTGCGTGAAACTAGATAAGGGCACTGTGAACTGCTAGGGATCTAGAGACCAGGAGTGGCAAAAGAAAAACCCCAACCCCAAAACCCCTCTCGCTTCTTTATTTTCTGGTATAAATGCCTATTTCCTGGTCACTCCTGATTTTCTGTTCTCATCAGATGTTTAGTGGTAAGTAATAGGGTAAGAGTAATTTACATGCTCGGAATTAAGTTATGCTACAAAAATATAACGAATACTTTTCTGGAGCATTTCAGCTATGTAACTCCCATTAAGTCTTATGGGGAAAGCCCCATGGAACTCTTTAATCATAAGTAGATGTTCTTCTTACTGATCCCCCAGGGCTTGTACATCAAGGAGGGAGACATGCCAGTTGGCTAGGTATGTGTAAGGTTTGCCTGGATGAAGCATCCTTCTACCTACTGTCGTCCATGCTTCAACCTTACTCTCTTTATTGTTTAACTGTCATTGTGCTCTACTATTCATCCACTGAGCTGACCCCTCCTCACAGATATTCCTGTTCCTTTTGTGCTCGCCGCTCTTTGGCTGGATTTCGGCAATTGCAGGTAAAAGTTGAGAACCAGTACGACTTCCAGGACATGGCCAGCGTGGTAGCCATGGCAAAAACCTACGCCACCACTGAAGCATTCATCGACTCCAAGTACGACATCCGAATCCAGAAAATCGGCAGCAATTACAAAGCTTACATGTGAGTGTGTGCTCTCATGGTTGGGCTGGGGACGGGGCAGCAGGGGGGGAGGCTGAAATTGGAAAGAGACATTTTTATGAATGTGGTTTAATTGGTGTCTGCTTTGGTCAGGAAGAGGTGGCTGATTTAAGTTCCTTGAAGAATAGCCCTGGTGTGCTTTCACCTCTTCTCCTCTGCCCACAGATAGCTGCTCCATAACTCACCATCAGCGCCTTATTCCCAGGCTGTAAATCTATCTGTACCTGTCTTCGAGCTCAGCCTTGGACAGGTACCAGGAGATAAGCTTTACTCCCCTATCATTGCGGTAACTTGCTTTCTAAAAGGTCCCATCTCTCCTGACCATATAGACAAATCCTCCATCTCTCAGCACCCTCTAGTGGGAACAGTCACCACAATCTTACAGCTTCAAGTGAAATATTAAAAACAAAGAGGTGGCCTATGTTACCACGTTGCATGTCCCACTGTGGCATGAGTCAGAGCCAATCCATGGAGTTTTA
This sequence comes from Caretta caretta, assembly GCF_965140235.1. Taxonomy (NCBI): domain Eukaryota; kingdom Metazoa; phylum Chordata; order Testudines; family Cheloniidae; genus Caretta; species Caretta caretta. The sequence continues at coordinate 256,163,997 of NC_134206.1, read as the reverse complement.
CAGTGCAACTGACCCACCGCTACTATCCTTTAGCCCCCTGACCCAGGAAATTACTCATGCTGCTGCAGTGAGGTAACACCATCACAGTAAGAAACTGCCACTGAAATGGCGTGGTGCTAGATTATTAGTATTTTGTCATTTCTTATTAGTTATGAATATTTCTATTGCGGTAATGCCTAGGAGCCGTAGTCATGGACCAGGACCCTGTTGTACTAGGCACTGTATAAACACAGAACAAAAAGAGAATCTCTGCCCCTGAGAATTTACAATCTAAGTATAAGACAAGAAACAGCAAGTGGGGACAGACAGACTGATGGAGGAGTACACGGACGAAATGAGCAACACTGGTCAGCATGATAGGCAGTGATCTCAGCGCACCAGCTGCCTAGCCAGGGTCAAGTTTTTTGTAGGCATCCTGGCAAAGGAGAGTTTGGAGGAAGGATTTGGAGGTGGATAAGGTATTAGTTTTGCAGGTGTTTACGAGGAGCTCCTCCCATGTGTGTGGGGCAGCATGGGAAAAAGCACAAACGTGCTTGTTTGAACAGTTAGCAAGTGGGCAAAGAAGGCTGGCATCCTGGAGCAATCAGAGGTGGGAGCTGACGTCTCGAGTTACAGGGGTTAATATGGGCATATAGCATAAAGGGTCCGTGAGGACTGCTGGGGCTGCTTAGATCAACACATAGCATTACATGGGAGTATAGTCTCCCCAGCGGCAACTCCAAGTTCCATTCAATTTTTGGCCTCCTTCCCAGCTAAGACCATGTACGTACCTCACAATTGCTAATTTGTTTGTCACAATGACTGTAGGAATAGTGATAAGAGTCAGAAAAGTGGCGACTAGTGAATTCACTATATGCTCCTGGCAAAAATTTAAAAGCACCTATCCCAAGCTCTAGTAGTGTTTGACATCAAGTAAAAATAAAGTCATATAAATAAATAAAACAGTTCATTTCTCCTCACCCCAAACCAACTGAACAAGAAACAGCAAATAATCTAACTAATCCAGAAGTACCTGCCCTTATCAAGCAGCAGAATTCTAGATAAGTAGATGGGTCTGGCAGCATGCGCTTAAGGGCACCAGATAGAATAAACATTGTCATACACTACTTAGCACCAGGATTATTGTTAGTCTAGGATCTGTGTTCCCAAAACCCCAGGCTGGAGCCCTGGTGCTAGCACGGTTACATGAGACAGACAAATGTATGTGCCCACTTACTTTGCAACTAGAACTGCCCAAAATCCCTAACCAGCATCCTAGCACAGAGGCAATTAAGTAAATCAGAGAGATCTGGCCACTCTTTTCATGTCTGGAACTTCATGAGACACCCAATTACTTAGTGGGAAGGCAATGAGAGAAAATTAGCTTTAAATCTGACCCAGTCTATAATATTACAATCACCTAATTTTTCTAGCAGTGATGTCCAGGAAAAGCCTGACTCAAATGACTCAGAAAAGAAGTTTAAATGTCCTTTAAAATTCCCTACCTCACTGACCTACCTTATCTAATCAGAGAGCAAAAACAATACCCTGTGACAAATGTGAACAGTCACACTAATAGCCCATCCCACACAGGAGCAAATTTGCAAGCAATTGTTTGCTAAATAAAATGGTTTCCCATGAAACATTTGTCGAACAGTTACAAATAGGGAAGAAATCATTGAAAATCAAAGCCAGTTCATGAAGAGAGAAAAAGGCCAAATTCATTGAATGAATTGTTTGCTACAAAAGTTCCTTTGTCCTATTCATGGAGCCATTACTGGAAACGAGTTTGGGATATCTGTACAGCCATTCTCTGTTACTGACTGTTTCCTATGAAAGGTATCTGGTAATGGAGTTTATCCCAGTGCCAGACTGAAAATAAACTTTCTATGGGATAAACAAGTCCATTGAATGTCATATGAGAGAGGTGAGGCCATCCAGCCACTGACAAACAGGCCCTTGAAAGTGTTTCAAGTTGAGCACTCAAAAATGAAGGCATCCAAAATTACTGGGCTCTCTGGAACATCTTGGCCTTTAAGACTGAGAATATCAGTGTCTGCTGTAACATCAGTCAGAGAGAGGACTCTCTTGGTCTGAGTGCAATGGAATCAGTCCTCATGTTTTCATAACTGCCTCCCACACATGCAAAAACGCAAAAGCTCACTTCCTCCCGACTAAGGACTGTGTACACAGTTCTCTCTGGAATTTCTCGACTCTGCATCCACGGTCTGACAGAGGGAGGATACTACAGAGTGACTATCTCATCCCTCCCCACCCCAGATACAAGTATACTTTCTTCCAACCCGTGACTGAGAGACTGAGTTCAGATTCCCATTGACTTTGGTGGAGTTACTGCAGATTTACACTGATGGTGAACACCTGCTTAGCCTATAACTAAAGCCACGCTGAAAACAACAAATAAATAGCCATGTGGCACATGCCTATAATTCCACTGAATGGATTTGGGTGACCTCATAATGCTGGTTTCAGAGTAACAGCCGTGTTAGTCTGTATTCGCAAAAAGAAAAGGAGTACTTGTGGCACCTTAGAGACTAACCAATTTATTTGAGCATGAGCTTTCGTGAGCTACAGCTCACTTCATCGGATGCATACCGTGGAAACTGCAGCAAACTTTATATATACACAGAGAATATGAAACAATACCTCCTCCCACCCCACTGTCCTGCTGGTAATAGCTTATCTAAAGTGATCATCAGGTGGGCCATTTCCAGCAAAAATCCAGGTTTTCTCACCCTCCACCCCCCCACACAAATTCACTCTCCTGCTGGTGCTAGCCCATCCAAAGTGACAACTCTTTACATAATCAAGTCGGGCTATTTCCTGCACAAATCCAGGTTTTCTCACATCCCCCCCACCCCCATACACACACAAACTCACTCTCCTGCTGGTAATAGCTCATCTAAACTGACCACTCTCCAAGTTTAAATCCAAGTTAAACCAGAACATCTGGGGGGGGGGGGGTAGGAAAAAACAAGAGGAAACAGGCTACTTTGCATAATGACTTAGCCACTCCCAGTCTCTATTTAAGCCTAAATTAATAGTATCCAATTTGCAAATGAATTCCAATTCAGCAGTTTCTCGCTGGAGTCTGGATTTGAAGTTTTTTTGTTTTAAGATAGCGACCTTCATGTCTGTGAGAACCAGATAAGACTCAAGTAATAATTGTGCATCAGGGAAACCAACTGAAAGAAATGACAAAAATTATATCAGCATCCCAACCAATGAACTGGAATGTTTGCTATGTTTTTTAAGGCTTGCAACCTGAGGGTTGTGTTGGACTGCCAGCTGCTTCTGAGTACCCCAGGTTGGTAGCAACAGTTGCCAGGAATACCCCTTGCCCTCTGCACTTAACAAGAGGGTTGTACCTTTTCTTTTAGACCTCACTCCTGATGTTCGTGCTTTTGTCCCCTTGCAGTTGAATGGATGCAGTGCACTCTGTGTGGGACCACCGCTTGTAATCCTCCAGAAACTGAGCTACAGTAGAATGGAATGGCCCAGTTATGAAGAGGTGGTTCACACAGTGAGCATATTACATCAGTGCTTCATGATTTGCACTGTCTAGTAGTTCATTTGCAGGTGAAATTTAAGGTGTTGGGCTTGACCTATAAAGCCCTACATGGTCTGGGTCCCTTTTATTCAAGAGGCCACCTCTATTTGTTTGACCGCCATGGCAATTAGGGTCATTGGAGGCATTCAAGCTAAGAACTTCTGGTATAAACAGTAGAGGTCTGGTGGCAGGGCCTTCTCGATGAGGAGCCCTTGGCCCTCAAATTCACTTTCCACCTTGGTTTGCCAAAGCCTTAATTTGGTGCCGTGCTGCAAGACTCACCTGCTCTCCCATGCTGGGAAGGGAGTGGATTTCATGAAGGTTGTGATGGAGCTTATGTTAATGGTCAGGACGGCTTTTGAGAAAGTCTCTTTTTAAGATGGTTCGGTTGTATTTTATATTTGACTGAAACTTTTGCTATGTTCTACATGAAGCATCTGGACTAGAACATCAGATTGTTCAAACAAACAAACAAACCAGATAAACCAACCACTGCAGCAAAGCTGCACTCTCTGGAGCTCCCCCACATGGAATTTCCTGGTATTATACCATAGTATAGCTGCTTTTTTGATGGGAAGAAAAGGAGTACTTGTGGCACCTTAGAGACTAACCAATTTATTTGAGCATAAGCTTTCGTGAGCTACAGATTACTTTAGCTCACGAAAGCTTATGCTCAAATAAATTGGTTAGTCTCTAAGGTGCCACAAGTACTCCTTTTCTTTTTGTGAATACAGACTAACACGACTGTTACTCTGAAACCTATTTTTTGATGGGGTATCTGTTTACATATTCCAAATATTTCTTTTCAATGCTGATATTCCATCATGTTACTAATCTGAATCTGGGAGTTCTCATCACTGATGAGATTTTGGATGTCATCAATCACGCAGGGCAATTTTCTGAACCCACATATTACAAATAAAGAGCCGTTCCTACTGGAAAGCTGGGAAACACAATCCCAGAAAGGAGCGTAACTTAGCGAGACAGAAGGAAAGAGAGGCTGAGAGTTGAATACTGTCCTTAGGTAATGGAAAAGGCTCAGAAACCTCAAAGAGGGAGGATTCTGTTCTGTAAAGAAAAGGTCAGGCAGGTGAATGATTTTGATCATAGGACAGGAGAGTTTGTGTGTGTGATAACCAGTAGTACAGCCTGTGATAATATCTTACAACTAATACAGCACTTTCCTCCCCAGATACTAGTCTAAACCATACTCAGGAATCACTTCACCCCCTTCTGAGATGGATCCCAGGAGCCATTTAACAGTTTGCGGCAGCAGTACATATTAGGTTAGAGCAGAAAGTGAAGAAGGAGGCCATGTCTATTTGAAACATTTCTCAGGAAATTTTAGGTGGGAAAAATATAATGACCCAGCTTTGAATTTAGCCAGGACACCAGGTTTAACACCTCTGCTCTTGTGAAAAGTGCCTTGTGATCTTTAATGACCAAAAATGATCAGGACTTTTCTGCATTTCACTGAAAAGATTATGTCAGCAGCAATCAGCATCTCCCAACACCATGCTGCTACACTGGATCAGGACTGGTTCAGAAAAAAGAGTCCCACCCACTGAATCACCATGCATGCTTTCTTCAGCATAGGAGTGTTTCATGGGTGTATCAAACACACTGATGGGATAATATCTTACAACTAATACAGCACTTTCCTCGTAGTCGAAACCATACTCAGGAATCTTGTGAGATCTGGCAGAATTACAACACAAGGTGCTATCATTGCAGGCTGTGTCAAGTCTGCCTTCTTGCTAAGTGCAAAGAAATGAACTAGCCCAGCACTTGACAGACAAATACAGAGCTCAGAATTTGCCAGCAGCAGCATCTTCTGTTGAAATTCACAGCCAGTTACAATGAAGGAGATTTGGAGCATTTTACAACCTAAAAAACCTTTGGGAGAAGTTGGCGGTTGGGTCCCAGAGCAGGCGGGTCATTGAGATTAAGAAAGAGGGCACAAACAGACAGACTTTCCAGGCCACCACTACAATAGAAGCCAACCTCAGAGAGTAGTTCATATCTGACTTTTATGTATCTTTTCAGTCACATCTTTGCCTGGAGAATTACATATGCTTAGATTCTACAATGCCGAGCGTAAGGTTAATGATCTCAGAGGCGTTTTACAGTCATCTCGGCTTTCCAGGATCTGATGTGTAAAAGGAGAAAAGTGTTCACAAGGCCACTACACATCACCCACCCAGCTGCAGAGAAAAGATGCCTCAAGGTTCTTAGTTCCTTGCTCCTAGTTTGAGTCTTTCATTTACTGGATGATCAGAATTTGTTGGGAGCACTGTGGACTGTAGGATTGGAAAGGACACCCAGCTGAATCACCCATATTCTCCACACACACTGAGTCAGGTGTGAAAACTACCTCTTTGGAGGAGTTGGTTTGTCATCCTGTGATTGGTTTGTTTTCCCAGGAGGACATCTATCTCTGGAAACTGGAAGGCAAACACAGGTTCTGCCATGCTGGAGCAGATCGCAATGACAGAGAGGTAAGGAAGAGAAGGGGCTTTCAAAAAAAAAAAAAAAAGAGCAAAGCTGATACTGAAGCTACATCACTACTTAAGCACATGCTTAAAGCTAAGTGTGCTATGCTTTGCTGAATAGGGATGAATGTAAACACATGCCTAAATACTTTGTTGAATAGGGGCAAAAGTGAGGGGTTGAAAGTGCTGGCTAAATCCAGGTATCCTGGTGACAAATCGGCTGCAAATTTAACTCCCCTACAAACACATGCATAAGGATATACACGTCTGCCACTGTGCTTAATTCTAACCTGCAGCACCTCTGCTATTTCTGTCCTGGCTGTTCCGGTGCATCTGGGTGCTCACCAGGAGCAGCCTCTGCTATTCCACCTCTGGGCATCTGAAAATTCTGCCTCACAGGAGAAAGGGTGCTTGATGTGGAAGAATATCCATTAGGAAACCTGGTGAGACTGCCAGCCCCATTTCATTTGTGTCTGAGCTTGGATTTTGAACCCAGACACCCTCAAGCCTCCCTCCAGAATATACATGGCTCCCAAGAAACTGCCCTGTGGTACATGACCAGCATCCAGTCGCAGCTGCACATGAGTGGGCCTTGCAGCGCTTAGTGTATTAGCATGGGCATCCTGCTTAATTCACAGGGTTAATCCTGAGTGTAAACAGTGCATTCTTGCTGCCCTCCTCCTACACACAAACCCAGGGTGGGAAAGGGCCTGCTTACTGGAGTGCATTTATTGTGACTTTACAAGTTTCACAACTTTACAGATGATGAGGGGTGAAATAGCCTCCTATTCCAGAGAAGAGCAACAAAAAATGATTAAAGGTCTAGAAAACTTGACCTAGGAGGGAAGACTGAAAAAATTGGGTTTGTTTACTCTGGAAAAGAGAAGACTGAGGGGGGACATGATAACAATTTTCAAGTACGTAAAAGGTTCTTCTTCTTAACCTCTGAGGATAGGTAAAGAAGCAATGGGCTTAAAATGCAGCAAGGGAGGTTTAGGTTGGACATCAGGAAAAAATTCCTAACTGTCAGGGTGGTTAAGCACTGGAATAAATTGCCTAGGGAGGTTGTGGAATCTCCATCATTGGAGATTTTTAAGAGCAGGTTAGACAAACACCTGTTGTCAGGGATGGTCTAGATCGGGGTGGCCAACCTGAGCCTGAGAAGGAGCCAGAAGGAGCCAATGTACATTGCCAAAGAACCACAGTAATATGTCAGCCTCTCCACACACACACACCCCCGCTCCCAGCACCTCCCGATCAGCTGTTTCGTGGTGTGCAGGAGGCTCTGGGGGGAGTGGGAAGAGTGAGGGCACAGCAGGTTGAGGGGAGGGGTGAGAAGGGGTGGAGTGGAGGCAGGGCCTGTGGCAGAGCCAGGGGTTGAGCAGTGAGCACCCCCCGCAGCACACTGGAAAGTTGGCGTCTGTAGCTCCAGCCCCGGAGTTGGTGCCTATACAAGGAGCCGCATATTAACTTCTGAAGAGCCGCATGTGGCTTCGGAGCCATAGGTTAACCACCCCTGCTCTAGATAATACTTAGTCCTGCCATGAGGGCAGGGGACTGGACTAGATGACCTCTCGAGGTCCCTTCCAGTCCTATGATTCTATGATTACCTCCTCTGAGGGTGTGTGGCTGCACTTGGTCTCCTCATTGAGGCAGGGAGTGACAAGGAAGGATTTATTAGTTGTATACACCATTTTCTTGTCCCATCCATATATGGCCTTGTATTCTTGCAGGTTCATCATTAGATCATGAAGATCAAGCTATAGGTGCTCTGGCTGCCTTCAAGATCATAGGCTCTTTTCTCCTTCTCCATTAGATCTGCATAGGTAGCTTTGAGATCCTCGGTTTTCTCCTGTTTCAATTTCCAGCCAGTGTGAGAGTCCTGCTCGCAGATCTTCTGCTTTGAGATTTTTTTGTATTGAAATGGTCAGGACCACAGCACAGCTGCACAGAAGGAAAACCAGCAAAACTCATTCCCTCTCCCTGTTCCAACGTAGAGACAGCTGAGGGAGCATGGTCGCCATCATAATGCATCTCTTGTCATTCCCTCTCCTCTTCCAGTGCAGAGACAGCTGAGGGGGCACCCCATCGTACATCGCCTCCTGTTTCTGCCAGCTCATGTTCCTGTGGAAGGACAGCTGGAAGCAGGGGCTTCCATTATATAACACTTCCTGCTCTCACTCTGACACAGCAGCATATATTCAACAGGAGGGAAAGCAGTAATATTAAATGGATATACGGGTGATTGGGAACAGCTTGCAGGATGGTGATGTAGAGGAAACAAATGAAAAAGCCTATGCAGTTTGGGGCCGTATATTCAGAGACATCATGTCACAGAACAGAGAGGTAATAGCCACTCACTACAGAGCTCCACTCTGGCTCTCCACACCTAGAACATGCTGGCATCTCAGCGTCAGAAAGTTTTCCACATGGGGGAATTCAGGGAAGAGCAATAAAAATTTCAGGGACTTTCTTCTGAGGAAAGATAAAATGAACTAAACATTTACAGCTTGACTAAGTGACACGTAAGTGGGGAGATTTGAGGTGTGTAAATACCAGTGAGAGATAGAAATGATTTCATGTGGTTCAAGGGGATATACGTAGGAGTAGGGAGTTGATATGCAATGAAAGAAAATGTGGGCGTTCATCATGCAAGATCTCCTATTTCTTCCATCACCTGTAGAATAGAGGGAGGGGATGTCTCATCATGATAACTCTGAGTTGCTGTGAAGAGCATTCTGTGCACTTCCAGAGGCAGAGGGTCATCATCATCATCATCTTCCTATTACGCCTCTGGCGTTTAGGGCAGTGACGAAGCTCCTCCACTCCTGTCTGTTTCTGGTGAGTCTTTCAATGGTTCCCCAGCTGCGCCCCAGGTTTTTCAGCTCGGCTTCCACAGCCCTCATTTTCGCTTGCCTTCAGATGTCCATCTTCTTGCTACTCTGGTGATGGAATCAGTTTCCATCCAAAGCACACGGCCGATCCATCTCCAACACCTCCTGGCAATGATGGTGCTCATATCCTCTTGGCTGCACTGTATCAATAGATCTTGGTTTGAGATTGTTCTGGGCCAAAAGATATGGAGGATTTTTCTGAGGCAGGTTGTATGGAATGAAGACAGTTTGGACATGTCGTACGTTGTCATTCCCCCGCATTCTGCACTATAAAGTAGTGTTGAAAGTACACAGCTCTGATAAATCTTGAGTTTGGTTTTGGTGTGGTATTTTGATGATTTCCAGACTGCATTTAAGCTCCTGAAGATGTTCCTGGCTTTATTGATTTTGTTCCGGATGTCCTGACTTGTTCCCACCGTCCTGGCTGATGGTGCTGCCCAAGTATGTGAATGTTTCTACTTTGGTGAGAACGTGATCCTCCATCCGTACTGGTGATCATGAGGCAATATTAAAGGTTATGATATCTGTCTTATTGCGGTTGAATAAGGCAGAGGGTGGGGTGTCTATATTTGGTGGGAGGCTAAGAAAGTTGGCACCCTACTAGCATTATTTTAATCCTTGAGCAGCCAGATAATTCCCAGCAACATGTCTGTGTGGATTCTGCAGGTACAGACTCTGGGCGGACTCCTGCGCCGAGATGTTTGGAGGCCTCGATATTTGTGCCGTCAAAGCTGTCCACAGCAAAGATGGGAAGGACTATATCATTGAGGTGAGAGCTTGAGTGCCTGGAGGTCACACCTCCTGCATCCGAGTACGTCCACAAACACAAACACATGCCCCACGCGTGCTGACATGCTCAGACAGTCAGACATACTCTAAGTACATGCTCTGCCCCTTGACCCAGTCATTTTCTCCTCACAGGGACCAGCATCATTTCAACTAATGTGCCCAAGCAACGACTCTCTGTGAGTCGCAACCAAATTGCCAGATACCTGTGAATGGGCTCCTGGGTCAACGTTAAGATTAGGAGTCAGGCTCAGGAGTCAGTCACAAGCAGGGTGCATGTCACATAGGAGCCGATGATGAATCGGATGGACCTAGAGCTGTAGGGAAGAGGACTATAAGTAGCGTGAATGAGCCTCATTGTCTTAATCAGACCCTGCATGTGCTCCTTAAAATCGTTTGCCCAGGCCTGCGTTTATTGAGCTAGCAGATAAGCAAGACAAGCCCGCAAGAGAGTTTGTGGGTTCCAGTCACACTGGCTGTGGTTGAGAAGGCAAGCGTTCAAAGTGATACCTCTCATACCAGGGAGTTGAACAGGGGACTGGGACGGGTAACATGATCTGGGTCATTGGAACAGGACGGGTCATGAAAAGCTGGCAGGAAAATCAAATTGGAAACTCAAGAGCCACTCCGGGCGTGACCAAATCTGGCAACTGATCTAGTGTCCTCTGCTCCATATGATGTTATTGGAAGTGAGGCTCAGCATCTGACCTGCTGTGAACTCCACCAACACAGCCCAGGCAGAGGAAGATGAGCAAAGCTGGCCTGCAGTTTCGTTCAAGGGTGCTGACACATTAGAAAGCTATGTGTGGGAGAGCACTCCCACCCACTGAGGCTTAGGAAGCTGATGAGAACCACATGAGCCTTACAGTGACTGCACATTCCAGTCTTGTGCATCTCCTCCTCAGGGACCAGGGACCTGTCAGAGGTCGTGTTATACAAGTGCTCTGCCAGCAATGAAAACATTAGCCTGCTTCTTCCAAATGGCAAGAGGGGTGCTGCTGTCATTCTGACTCCTCTGTGTAAGTTGTCAGGAGCTTTTAGTGGAGCTGCTCCTCTTCGAACCCTACCCCAGAATAGAGTCTTTTAAACTCAACATACTTCAGCCTGTGTGTGTGTGTGTACACGCCTGCCCGTGCCTGGGGGAAGGTAAGAAGGTACACACACCTGCCTCTCTGAATGCATGGGTGCCTGCATGTACACACACATCTTCCTGTGTGGTTTTGTATGTGGGGTGGGGAGTTTGACCCATCTGCCTTTGTGCGGGTATGTGTCTACATGTCTGCCTCAGTGAGTATGTGTGTGGAGGAGGACTGCACACCTGCTTCTGTGTATGACTTTGGGATGGGGGTGGGGTTGCATACCTGCTTCCATGTTTGTGTCACTGAGTCGAGGGCACGCCCATAGACTTACACCCATTACCACATTGCACACACAGACAGAAACGCACACCTGAACACAAATCACCCTGTGATTCTACGCTGAACAAAACACACAGGGTGAGGTCAGCTGATACAAATCAGGGGAGCCACGCTGATTTCAACTGAACTAAGCCAAATTACAGCAGCTGAGAATCTGGCCCAGAGCATCTGCTATACCAGGGGTTCAGCAGGAGTTCAGATACCAGTCTGATGGGCACTGTATGGCAACATGACTGGAATAGAATAGAATAGAATAGAATAAAGCAAAGCCGGCACATTTTCTACTTTATGCCAGTTCTGAGAGAGAAACTGAGAAGTACTGTAATTACTTTCCCCAGTCCAGTTCCTTGAGTGGGCTTCTTTTTTTGGCCAGAAGCTGGTGGATTGGTTGTTTTGTTGCGGGGGGGAGCCAAACAGCTGTGAGAAGGAAAATTTGCTGTGAAATTTTGCAAGAAATGACTCCAAAATTTGCTGAATGAATAAATAAATGGTAAAGTTTGCACAATGGCATGGAACCAAGGAATGAATGTTCACAATGTGAAAACTGTTCCGAGAAACACTCACAAAATTAAAGCCAGCCAGATCTATGTCTTGTGAGATTTATGAGCATTGCTTATGGCAAACAGGGGCTCAGATTAGGAGCGAGGAGGTTGAGCGCAGGAAAGGAGGATTATGCCACCCGCAAATCTGACGTAATTCATATAAATTTATCGTCAACCTGATTTCCATACTTTTACTGTATTATTAGTTGAGCTCTCCATCTTTATTTGCCACATGGCATTGGGGTAGTTTCGCAGTACTTTAAGGGCTACGTTCAGAGGTAGAGTCACTTCCCTTGATTTCAGCGCTCTTCACTCACGTAGAGCAGCGCTGACTTTGATTCAGCATACTGGTATTTCTTTCTCTGCACTAAAGGGCTTTGTCACCCAGTCTGGCATTTTCAGAATGGCTCAGCACCCCCAACTGAGACTAAGTTTTCAGAAGAGTTTCATTCCTCTTTAGGCACACGGATGAGTGGCCACATTTTCAAAGTTGCTCCGTGCACTGGGTGCATGCTGGGGGTCATGCACTTGAAAATCTGGCCCGTTTTTGTGATCTAAAATAAGGCCACAATGATGAGTCATTTTACAGATGGCGAGGGTGAGTAAAATGATCCACAAAACTAAAGACCAATCAAAATTGGATTGACTTCATGTTTTTTATTCTTTTCTCATGGCTCTTGAGGCCAGCCGTGCCACATCTATTGCTATTGTAGAGCTCTGTGGATCTAGCCACATGCACTACGAGGACTCTACTGCTCTGCGTGATGGCCTGTCCAGCCTTTCACCATTGTCGTATCAACCCCTTTGATCTGTCGGATCATCTGTTTCCTTCCTTCCCTCCAATCATCCAACGCCTCGACACTCGCACACGAGAACATGGAATAACAAACCCAGCCTCCAGCTCTTGGCGTCAGATAGAAGGCGGGGAAGGGGTTTTCCTGGATCTCTTCTCTGCCTTGCCGCCTTCCGTTCCCTCTGAGATATCTTATCGAGCAACAGCAGCTGTGTCAAGAGACAGCCAATGACCTTGGGCAACTACAAAGGCAGGGTTTGTGTGTGCTGACATCTTCCCCTCTCCCTCAGCTGTTCTTTGGTCTCATTCTCAGGAAGAGATAAGAGGAATATGTTTGTATTTCATATAGTCCATCTGGGTGGTTTATCTCAGCATTATGGGGCCAGACTCTGATCTTGGCACCTGTATAACTCTGGAGTAGCTGCACTGACACAAATGAGAGCATCATTTGGCCCAGAAAACCTGTGTCCTTTCTTACCAGCTTCGTTTTCTCCATGCCTTAGTCAGTGATAGCCCCGGGTTTGGGCTCCTTCAACCAATACCACAGAAGTGAGCTGGGTCAGAAACCACAAAATAAGACACAGAGACAACCTAATGCCTGATGTTGCTCATTGACTTTGATGGGCCTGAAACAGGATTAATTTAGCCCTAGATGTCTCCGTTTCTAAATTGTACCCTGTCCTTTCGCTTCAGCCAGCATATCACATGCTGCTGCAGTAATGACGGGAAATAATTTCCAAGCTGAAGAGATAAGAGGTTTTTTTTAATACAGACCTATCACTACACAGTTATTTACACCAAGAGTTAGTGAGTGAGCAGATTACTTCACTGGATAATGGCTTGTTAAAGGGAACAATGGCACCATCTAGTGGTCAAAAACCATCCCTTTCACAGTAAATTAACAAGGTCAATGAAGTTGACATGGCTTTTCTACGTACGAGCTGGTGTCAGAATTGCCAGATGAAATGGGGGATGCCTCGCGGAGCTACGTGCTAGCGAGACCCCCTAATAGAAGTCCGGTTAGATTTCAAGTCCAATGGTTTATAGTTCTCCCAGCCACACCTTTGTGGCAGCCAAACCTAGCTATCTCTGGACCCCAAGAAGCCTGTTCTACAAAGAAGCAGAGGAGATGACAGCAGAGTTGAACACCATTTAATGTATTTATCTGACCCCCTTCCATTTAACCTGCTCCGTGCATACCCTAGACTGGAACGGGCAAACTTTTTGGCCTGAGGGCCACATCGGGTTTCAGAAATTGTATGGAGGGCCGGTTAGGGGAGGCTGTGCTTCCCCAAATAGCCAGGCGTGGCCCAGCCCACCCCTCATCTGACCCCCCCCCCCGCTTCTAGCCCCCTGACTGCCCCCCGGGACTCCTGCCCCCATTCAACCCTCCTGTTCCCCTCCCTCTGACCGCCCCAACCCCTATCCACACCCCCGCCCCCTGACCACTCCCCCCAACTCCCCTGCCCTCTATCCAACACCCCGGCCCCCTTACCGCATTGCCTGGAGCACCGGTGGCTGGTGGTGCTACAGCCACCCCGCCCAGAGCACCAGGACAGGCAGCCGCACCGCCTAGCTGGAGCCCGCCACGCCACCGCGCAGCACAGAGCACCGGGTCAGGGCAGGCTCGGCAGCTGCGCTGCCCCAGGAGCTCGCAGCCCCGCTGCCCAGAGCGTTGTGCCCTGAGGCTGCGGGGGAGGAAGAACAGCAGGAGAGGGGCTGGGGGTGAGCCTCCCGAGCCAGGAGCTCAGGGGCTGGGCAGGAGGGTCCCGCGGGCCGGATATGGCCTGCGGGCCATAGTTTGCCCTAGACCATAAATCAAGAAAGCAATGGATTTTGGTACCAGTCCTCTTCTCATCAGATTTTCAAAATTAAAGCTGTCCACAGGCATAGCTTTGGGATTTTATATAAGTTCATATGTAACGAAACTAAAGTGGAGACCAAATTAAGGAGAGTTGAACAGTTACTCCATTAATAAGTCACCTCTATGTCAGATGGTCAGGTTGGAACTATCTGTTGATGAACTGACGACACAAACAGACTTCCTTAAACCTACCTATAGAAATGTGTGCAGAACATTCTGCTTAATAATAATAATAATATTAATATCTAGGTCTTAGAGTGTTTTTCATCAGTAGATCTCAAAGCATGTTACAAAGGAGGTCAGTGTCATTAGCCCCATTTTACAGCTAGGGAACCTGAGACACAGAGGAGGAAGTGACTTACCCAAGATCACCCAGCCAGCCAGTGGCAGAGCTGAGAAGAGAGTCCCAGTCCAGACTGTATGCTTGGAACTCTAGTGGGGCAGACTTGAGGTTGCAGTTGTTATCTGAGTGTGTCAGTGCCTTATCTAACAAATGCAAACTTTAATGCTGCATTTCCTGGATTTCTAAAGTTTCGTTGTCTTAAAAGGCACTAACATTCTGGTAGGTTAATAAGCACCCCCAACTGAACCTTAGCTTCACCATAATGAGGTGCTTTGTATGGGGCTTGGTTAATGTTTGTAAAGCTGTTGGCATACGACAAACAACTTTGATGATTATGGTGGTGTTTCAGGGATGGCATACAGTGTGGGTCTCGCCCTTTTTAAGACTGTGGACCCCTTCAAACCTTTCCGTCCTCACCTTCCCTGTGGTAATTGTAGTGTGTGTTTACATGGCAAAGTAATGTCAGCACTGCATAAAGGAGACCAGCTGAGAGGAAGTTTACTTTCATGGCATGGGTGCTGCTGTTTCGAGACATCCTGTCTATTTTGTGCCTGTGTTGTTTATTTCCTTATTTCCTGTAGAGCGTTGCATTGATTAATACCAGCTCTTCCCTGGTTGCCTCTAGTCCCCCTTGCACTAATCTGCACGGGTCTCTTTGCGGTTTGTTTCCTTTCTCCTTTATACCTGGAACCCTTCGGAGCATCATCCACAAATATCACCACAGTTGAACTCCAGAGAAATACCCATTAATGAAAGACATTCAATCAGCCTTTTTGGGTGTAGGAAGAAACTAGTTTGATTAAAAAAAAGTCTCTAGATACCCGTATCAAGCCTAGGCCTGGGCTCCAACTGGCAGGAAAAAAACGTTTCTCAAAAACTGAGATATGCACCAGCCATTGTGATAGGCAGCTCCCTCCACTTCAGGATGTGGGCAAATGATGGGAATAGGTGCCTGGGGAGGTAGTAACACAACGGAGCTTGGCATCCAATTGAGTGTCTAGACCTGCCCCTTCACTAGGAAGCCCCCTTAATAGCTGCCCTTTCTCTCTCTGTGCAGGTGATGGATAGCTCGATGCCCCTGATAGGGGAGCACGTAGAGGAGGACACACAGCTCGTAGCTGATCTGGTTGTCTCCAAAATGACTCAGCTTCTTGTGACGGTGGGATCTACCCCCTCACCTCCAAGGTCTTGGGTAAGTGTGGATGGAGCCATTCAGAAAAGCAGGTGCTTTCTCAAACCCCAGTGAGTGTTCAGCCAATCATGTACCTCAGTGGATTGAATGTTCTGGTGCTGTTGGACAGAGATGTCACCCCATACAAAGTATTGGATGATTCTGCTGTTACTGTTGCAGGGGTAGCTCTTCCATAAACCCTTCATGGGTTGTCCCTGAGCAATGTCTCTCTTCATATTACCATGGCATCACATTCTCATTCAGCTTATCCACCACACACATATACCCTGGGCTTTTTTTGGCTGGGTACAGACTGTGACCAAGACTACAAATTTTAAAGAGAAGCATCATCAGAGACAAACACTGTAGAAGTTTGGCGAGAGGTGGACTCACAGAGCGGGCAAGGAATGGCAGCAGAAAGGGCAAGCGTAGGAGCATCTCCTGCTCACAAATGTCCAAGCAGTATGGGGCAGCTGTTGCTATGGCGACTCAGATTGGGTGGCATGATGGCAGGCAATAATATGTTGAGCTAGGCACCCTTGTAGGTGACAGCAGTGAGCTGATGTACTGTGGACTGGGGAAGAGGGGGTTAGAATCAGTTTAAAGACACGGCATCCAATAACTTCAGTAAAGAGCAGTCAGACCAACCTATGCCAGGGAGAGTCTGGAGGGATCATAATTCCCCCTGGGAGGGACAGGGTTAAGTCTGAGAGCTTCTGCAGGGTTTATAAAGAAAACTTATCCCCCATCTCTGCCCACAAAGAACGGGCAGATTCTTAGCTGGACCCCAGCAATACGTGACTCGGTAGCCTATAAAGCCAAACACTGCGGCTTGTTCACTGCCGATGGAGCCCCTGCTACTCTTAGGGTCTCTGCTCCCATGAGTGACTATTAACATGAGTTCTGTGTGCATGTTGAGGAGACTCTAAGAACTCTTCATAGTCTGGCTGCAACTCTCCATCCCCGCTTGACAGGGTAGCAATCCCCCCGATTGAGTTTATTCCAGCCTTTGCTTCTCTGGTGAAATCTGGTGCATCCCAAAGGGAGCCAGTGAGGCTTTCTGCCACTGTTAGGCCCTTCTCTAATGGCATCCCTGCTTCTTCAGAGAGACCCTGTGTCTCAGCCACCAG
This sequence comes from Caretta caretta, assembly GCF_965140235.1. NCBI lineage: Eukaryota > Metazoa > Chordata > Testudines > Cheloniidae > Caretta > Caretta caretta. The sequence continues at coordinate 256,147,017 of NC_134206.1, read as the reverse complement.
TCCCTGAAAAGAAGACCTGGCTGATGTTGCCGTTCATCAGAACCCATCATTTCTGCTTTTAAACTGAGCAGTAGGCCTCACCGCGCACTCACCCCAGGCTGAGTACTGAATCCACCTTATTTTAGAGCAACATTTGCCAATGGCAGTTTTGAATGACTGAACCGCACCATGGCATGACATACCGGGGTTTAAATAAAAACATCTGTGAATATGAGTACTGTTTTTAAGCCTATAGCAGGAACGCCGGGAGGAGGGATTGGAGAAGAGTCAAGGCAGTAAAGTATTAAGTAAGACTTTCGTTTTAATAATATTCCTTCCCCTTTTCCCCTGAAGCTGTCAGTTGGTTCTTTATATAGGGAGGAACCCCTGTTGGATAGTCGTTAGATGGAATTAAAGATGCATTATTAACTGTCTTTTTGGGGAAAGAGAAAAAGTTAGTTAAGATGGTCTGGAGCTGTTCTGCTAAAGTCCAGTCCTTCTTTGTTTAAGACAAAACAAGACAATCACACAACAGAGGAGAGAAAAGAACAGTAAAGATAGAAAATGCAGCTTCTGTGTCTGGTGCTGCCTTTCCCTTGCACCCTTGCTGCTGGGAAAACACAGGCACAGCACATGGTCTGATCAGCCACGCTGAGATCTGGCAAACTATAGCAGTCTTCGGCTCTTTAAAGTATTGCTTGTGGCTGCCTCTCCGGTCCCAGGCTCATAACAGTGTTGCGAACGGAGGACTTGTCTGGGATGGCTAAGCCAGATGCTTATTAGACAGAAAGCAGAGAGAAAGGAAAGAGCAGAAATAAGGTAGGGAAAGAAAATGAAACACAGGGGAGGGGTGACAGCAGGAACCCAAGTCTCATATCCCAGGTGTTGTTCAGGATTTGGCTGAAGCTGGTAGCAATGTCACCTGATTCCCTCTCTTTGGCCCGGTGTAGTCAGGCTGCCTTTCAGGAACAGGACAACAAAGGCCCAACAGTAACGTGGTGGATCCCAGGAGACTTTGGGAGTGGCAGCCACAGTGACAAAGCTCAATCCTTCCAGCCCACGCATCTGGCCCCCGTCCATTTAGTGACTCCAAAATGAACACTGTCCAAGATGGGTTGGCAACCACATCCCAGTAACATTAACTAATTAAAACACACGTCAGTGATTTCAACTATAAACATTTCTTCCCATTTCTAGACTCGTTTAGCTCCTTGTCATGCCAACCCATGACTTTGCCAGGAGCCTTGAAGGCCCCTTAACATAGTTCTTTTAACCTAAACAATCCAGTTTGGACCAGTCTATTTGTCTCCAACTTTGCTGACTTTCATAAACAATTTTATGTAACAGGCTGTGTTAGACTCTTGTTACCTTGGACAGCTTAGAGTACAGGTCTCTGCACAACAGTCCCGTGTTGTTTAAACTGTTTATGAATGATCAGAAAAGGAGAGTGAGCAGAGAGATAGCAAAATTAGAGAGGACTGGGAGGAACTTCAGCAAGACCTAACCAAGCTCGGTGAATAAGAAACACAATGGCAAACGAAATTCGATGTTGATAAATGCAAATTAATGCACATTGGAGGGGAAATTTTAAACTACTTATTTTAAATTAACTGTATCAACTCAACTGGCCTCATGGTAGACAGCTCAGTGAAAACCTCTGCTCAGTGCACAGCTGCAGGCAAAAAAATCAAACAAGTTGTTAGGATTCATAAGGAATGGGATGGTGAACAACATGGAGACTATTCTAATGCCTTTATACAAATCAGTGGTACAGCCTTATCTGGATATTGTTTGCAGTATTAATCACCCCATCTGAAAATGGATAGTGAACAACTAGAGGGGGCTCAGAAAAGAGTGGTGAGAAAGATCCAGGGCCTGGAAACACTCTCCTGGGAAGAGAGACTGAAATGATGAGCTTGTTCTCCTTAGAAAGGAGACAAATAAGAGGTAACATAATAAAAATATATAAAATAATGGTCTAGAGAAGATAGATTTGGAACATCTATTCTCCCTGTCTCTTAGCAGAGAACAAGGGGCATTCAATGAAATTAAAAGGTGGGAAATGAATCAAAGGAAATAACTAGACTGTGGTATTCACTGCCACAGAAAGTCATTGAGACCAAGAACTTGATAAGATTGAAAAACGGATTGGACATTATAGGGATGTCAGGAATTTCCAGAGTTATAATTAATCGACAATCCATGTGGAAGGGATATTAAACATCATGGCTTAAGCCAATTTCTAAGTATTAGAAATCAGGATGAGACCTGATAACTCCACACCTGTTTAGTGCGGGGTTCTTACATACTTCTGCCTTTGAAGCATCTGGTGCTCGCAACTGGGCTAAATGGGCCTCAGGTTTGATCCAGTCTGGTAATTTGTAAACCCACTTTTAAAAAATGTAACTCTGCAGTCATTCTCTTCTAGCTAAGAGTTTCCATGCTTTTTCCTACTCAGTTCTCCATCAAATACCATGGAACCTTACAGGCCTTATGCTGCAGTGGCAGAGTGTGTGTTGAAAACACCACAATATTCAAAATTCTGTCATCCCTAGGCTTCTCCTTTTGAACACGTTCTGACTGTAATGATTTTTTTCCAGCCTCAACAAGTCCAGCCTCAGTCAATGAAATCACAGACGCAGCCTCAGCCTGGACCCCAGCTTGGGCAATCATCCCAACCACGGCCACCTCCTCAAGGTACTGTACTCTAGGACCTCTGGCAAAGGAAACCTAGACAGTTCATTCTGGGATTCGATTCAGACTGTACACAGGAATCTCTTCACCCGTCACTGAAATTGACAGGCAGCCAGCGTGGCAATAAAATACAGCAACTGTTCAACAGTGCACAGTAACATCACACAACAGTTCAGAAAAGGCAGTCAAGAAGAATAGCATCTCCAGTGGAAAATGCAGGTAGAATTGAGCTCAGCAGAATGTAATTGCCCAAGCTGGAATTTGGTCAAGACATTGGGGTAACACTTTTACTCATGTACAAGAGTACATGAGATCTTTAAAGACTATTAGCTTTACTCTCTGAAACAGTGTATGTCTATTTTCACTTGCTAGGAGCATCGTTTTATGTGACTTTAGGATGGCAGAAAAGTCAGGCTTTGGTCATCTAAAAATGCTGAAGCATCCACCCACTGATCATGTTATAATACAGAAGCATGGATGGTGATGTGGCATACGAGCCCCTCATAGTAACTATCCAGGGAAGGTGCTGTTGACCCAAACTTCCATTTTCTGTGGGGAGAGCTAGTTCGCCCATTGATTCCAACCTTCCACCCCAACAATTCAGGCTCCCACACAAGACTCAAAGACAAGAAATGGTGACAATCACATGGAGAACTAAGGCACGCTGAGACAGCTTTACCTGGGAGAAGGATGGCAGGGTTCCCTTGGTGTTAAGAAGGCAAAGAACTGTACAGCAGCAACTCTGTAGATATGGGCATGTTGCCACAGACCAACAGGTTAATGGCATCCAGTGTCCATAACGAGTCTGAAATGTTTCTCCTTTCACTACAACCCGTTCCCCCATGCAGCTGCTCCTTGTTTAATGTGTCTTGTGCACCTTTGTGTCCATGTTCCCTGCAGGGGGTCCACGCCAGCCTCAGGGATCTCAGCCTCCGCGGACTGGAGCACCTCCACAACAACGGCTCTCTCCTCAGGGCCAGCAGCCCCAGAGTCCCCAGTCTAGCTCACCTCAGCAGCAGAGGTCGCCTGGATCCCCACAGTTAACACGATCTTCCACTGGAACCTCCCCAGTCCAGGCCTCCAGGCCAGGCATCTTTCCACCACAGCAGCCTAGACCCCCTGCCCAAGGACGGGCTCCTGCTCAACAAGGCCTTGGTGAAACAGCCAAGCAGCAGGCCTCCCCACATCCACACCTGAAGTAGGTGCCCTTTAAGCTAACAGATTTGTAGATCTGAAAAAGATGTCTTTAAAAGCGTCCTGGCTTAGTACATAGGCCAGGGCCTCGCTGATCCCTTGTTGCCAGGCAACAGCATTCTTCAAGACTCAGGGCTGGGCAACAGTGACTTAATTGGTACAAGTGCCCCTGTGCTGATGCTCTCCATGGAATTGGCCTTGGCAGATCCTTGGGCCACATGAGTGTTTTTTCAGGGAAAGCGAGAGATCCTTTGCATCTCTGAGATTTCACATTTTTTCTCTCTCACACACACACACACACACACACATTCTTTCTCCTTGTCCCCTCCTGCAAGGCACAGCTGCCATCCTCCCAGTCAAGGAAACACCATGACGGTCCTGTCATTGACCAGAGGGCTTGATGTGAATCACACCTTCACTCTCCCCTGGGGTTAGGCTCTGCATAAACCTTTGTTGCCCCAAATTTCCAAGCATTTGTAGTGAGGCTGGGAGCACTGCTATAAAGAGAGATCCAGATGGCCACAGCTTTGCTAAGCACCATGTCAGAGCAAAGCATGTGGTGCTCAAAACCCAGATGGCCACTAGTGCTCCCTGTGTTGGGACCACTAGTGGAGCTGACCTGGCACTGGCAGTGGTGGGGGACTCTCTAGTGTAGACAAGGCCTGAAGGGCTGGGTGAACTGCTAATTCTGCCACCTGCAGATCGAAAGACATGCTTGGGTTTCCTGCATAATGAACCATTGGACCATTAGTCTGGCCTCAACAGCACTCATAGCCTCTGGCAGTGGAAAACTAAGACCTTGGAAATTAAGAAGGGTCTCTGCTATAGCTGTGTGGAGCACTAGGCTGGCATCCATAATCATCTCTTTTCCTGCCAAGGGTGCAGCTGGGACCTTTGCTTTTCTTCACATACTGGATTTGCATGTTTCTTGAGGTTTGTAAACAACAGACGTTCCTTTGCTTGGGCCTTAGCTCTAATGTGTGTATTAAGTACCTCTGGTGAGGAAGTCACAGAACACACAGGCAAGGACCCTAGCTGGGAAGTGTATGGTATCATAGACATTACTGGAGATGACCTGGTGCTCAGTCCAGCTCCCGTTGTATTCAATGGAAGACTTTCCATTCACTTTAATGAGAGTTGGATTTGGCCTCTAGTCCATTGTGATAGCAGATAGCCACATGGAGATTTGTAAAAATGCTAGTATTGAAAACCTTGCCTCAATCTCCGCACACCCCAAACACAGCCTGAACTGTGAATATCAGAGCCATCAGCCTCCAAACAGGGCTCAGGTGCCTTCTCAACCTATGGAGACACCCCGTATCTGCCCTTGAACTGGTCTGCTGCATTTGCAGCATAGCATCAATGACGAGCTTTGAATTGCCAACTTCCCCTCCCCAAATGAATCCAACATCAGTCTTTCTCTGCATGAATGTCCCTTTCTGTTTCAGCAAATCCCAGTCCCTGACGAATACCTTCAGCATATCTGAATCATCACAACGGGGAAATGCCAACGAAGATGAGGCAAAAGCTGAAACCATCCGCAACCTGAGGAAGTCTTTTGCTAGCTTGTTTTCTGATTAACATCCCTGGAGTCAGATCAGTGCTTTTATTAGTCCACTCTTCATATCAACCTACCCAATGTTATTGTGGAATTTACTCATTGGTACCTAATGGTTCATGCAAAATCTGGGAACATAATCCTTCAGGCTATCTTTTCTAAATGGGTTTTGCCAGAAATTAGTTAGCCCTAGATGTTTTAATTTTAAGGGTTAGTCCAACATGGGCCAAAAAAGTGACTATGTAAAAATGGCACTTTCTCACTTGGTAGATCTGCTTTGTGTGCATAGTTAGTAAGATCTGCTTACTTGAGTGACCTGAAATAATTTCAAAGTACTTTTTACTGCTATCACCCCTTCCCAAGCCAACAAAGCTATTGGAGAGCAAATTAGATTCCATTTTGGCTTGCACATTATTAATAGAATGAATAACTAGGTTCCCATTAAAGACTCTTTATTCTCATTGAGGCTGACCCAAAAGGAACAGAGTTTGATTTCTGATGCAAATGTGCAGAGACAGAAGTTAAAATAAACATCTATTTACTTGAGTGAGCATGTTTGATCTGGAAATCATGAAGACATAATGAATTTGGAACCTCATAATGCTAGTTTTACAGAGTCACTTTTCTGAGCAGAACTGTATTTCAAGTAAAACTCGGTATCAGCTGTCAGTGAGTCCCAGAGATCATTTAAGCATTACGTTGAAGTATTATGTTGGATTTCTGCTCTGCTCAGGGCCATCTTACCAGTAGCAATTTAAATGTGTCTATTTCATGCTTTGAGGCTATGTTTCCTATATGTGTTTCTTGATTTCTGGGAGAAAGGTATCATGTTCTAACCCTACAGCCATAGCTCAAAAATAAACCAGAAAATAGGACTGCCACACATCTTGAAAAAATAGATAATTTATGTTCAAATATAGTTCACACAAACTCCAGATAAAATCCATCCAAGCTGCTAAATCTGTATAATCTGACTTGGTTGCATCTGGCTAAGTGATCCCCATGGGGCAAGATTAATTAGTAGCAGAGTTTGAGGTGTTCGTACCATTATGAGTCTTCCATGCTACAGAATGGAGAGAGCCATGGGGTAAACTCCCGGCCGCACTTAAGTCAAAGGGAGTTTTTCATGGATGTAAGTGGGGCCAGGACTTCACCCATGGAGTCAGTGCAAGGTGAGAGACCTGTGACTGGATGGCTTCCCCCTGGAAAACTATCACTTGGGAGAGAGAACAACCAGTAGAGCCTGGTGACCCCGCCCCCCCCCCCCAAAGTGGGAGGACAATGTGTGAAGAACTAGTTTACAGCTGGAGCCATGATGTGTCTGATTACCTACTCTTTTTATTAACTACCCCAAGGAATCTGCCCTGGGGCAGGTTATCAGTATTACGGGTACCCCAAAGAATGATTTTTCTGGAGAACTCGTAAAGGTGGCAGAAGGACCAATAATTGAACCATTGCCTGCTGTGCTTTCCCTCGTGGCATGTGACAATCTAAATCAGGAGTGCGTGCAACTAGCTTGGGACTGAGCCATGACAAAAATGAGAGTGACAGAAGCTATATAAATAGCTGGACATTAATGACTGCTGCTAGGAAAATTTACCCCAGCTGAGGCTCTGCTCCTTGGAACAGGAGCAGTTCAGTTTACAATACACCTGATGCGAGTGTGGTATTTCCATCCCACCAATCTTATGCACAGGAAGGGAGACCCAGTGAACCCCAGTGAGGAGGCAGATGACACAGAAGACATTTCTGCTAAACTTTCCTTCTGGCTCTATCTAGTAGTGTTGTACCAATCCTCACATGTAACTTTAGGGCTGGACCCTTGAGCCCATGTCCCCTTTGCAGCACACCAGGAAGTTCCTGTTTGGGGCTGGGAGAGGACATTTTATGGATATCAAACACATTTCAGTGTGCAACTCTGCCTGTGGTTTAGTGCTTTGCTGTAAGCTGAAATGGGAACAGAACCCCAAAGTAGCAAGAAAAACAGCAGGCTGGACATCTTGGATTTTACACCAACATGGGAATAAAGCCAGACAATTCCTGCACACCACCAGTAATAACTGTCACTACAGCACAGCCACAGGGCCCCAAGACAATCAGCTCCCAGGGACTATCCTGACTGGGTCTTTGTAGATGAAATGTCTTTGGCGAGCTGAGTGCTTTCCAGCATGCCACTTTTTCTGGGTGGGGAGGTTTTTTGGACCAGTGAATTATGTCTGTAGGTTAATATTGAAGGAAAAAACCTCCTGATTTATCGTTTTCCTTCTGTGCTTCTAGATCTTCCTTCCGGCTTTGCTAAGTGGTGAAACACATAGCACTATAACTACAAGTTACTGCTCCTGTGCAGGAGCGAGAAAGTGGCACGTGCTGCTTTGCAGTCTCCAGGCGCAATAAAGGGTGACAAATGGCCTTGAATTGCCATGAGCACACACTGTACCAGTGGCAAAAGCCACAGGTGATTTAACAGGCTCCATTTTGTGGAGAGGAGGTAGTGCAACTCTGGTGTGGGGGGAAGGTATGTGTTCCTTCTTTACACACACACACACACACACACACACACCCCAATTCTTAGGCTCTTTCCTTTCTATCTAGGCTTTTCTAGAGAGTAAATGTTTCCAGGGTACATCAAAGAAAAGGGCTCACTGCCAGAAAGCTCAGCTATTCCACCCCCACTTATAAACCAAATAACTTGTTTTGCTTCCTCTTTCCAGCACTGTCTATGCAAAACTGAAATAACTAGGAGACTAGTCTGGCATTGCACTTCAAATCAACCCAAAGCGGTCACTGTACCACCAATTGGAGCACTTGCTAATGCTGCTGCTCAGAGCAGCAGCGTTTACTTTCCACTGTTTACTACTACAAGCTAACAGCATTGACTTTATGCCAAAGCGACTCATCTAAGGGAATACAAATTTAAGGTAATATTTAGTGCTACTCAGCTGCCTCAGGCCCAATAACCTGAATCCTCCCCCGCCCACTCATTTCTTTTCAAGACCTCTGTGCAGCTATGAGTACATGCAGCCTCTGGAAGCAAAATCTACATCTCAGCCATAGGAGGCAATTGGAAGGCCCAGAAGTGCTCCCAGCAGTGCATATTTGGTAACAGTGAGCTTTGGGTTTGAGGATAGTAGGACGTTCCCCCCCCCCCCCCCCCCATTTTTAGCCTCCAGACCATTTTAGAGTGCAGGTTTATTAAATTAACAAAGTGATGCTTTGTCCTAAATGAAAGGGCAGTGAGAAATTCATTGATCTTTAAGGCTAGAAGGAAGGGACCATTGTGATCATCTAGTCTGACCTCCTATTTAACCCAGGCCAGAGACCCTCCCCCAGTAATTCCTGCATCAAGCTCCCAACTTGTGGTTTGAACTACAACATTGCACTTGGAAAGACATGTAATTTTGATATAATGACTTCAAGTGATGGAGAATCCACCACATCCCTTGGTAAACTGTTCCAGTAGTTAACTACCATCACTTAAAAAAAAACAAAAAAAACCCCAAAGCCTGTACTTTATACAAGCTGTTTGTTGCTATAGTGTAGTCCTCTCAAGCAACCTGCATATCCCCAGCTGGCATAGCTAGCAAGGCCAGCATAATTCTGAGAGATACATAGGCTAGGTGAAGTCACAGAGGGTCACAGCCCCCTATTATATTTTACATACCTTGGTATGTGCCACTCAGGCAGTCTCTATTCATACTACTATGGCATTATCTGACTGCAGGAGACCAAAAGAACTACAATAGTTGACTTAATTAAAGCAAGAGAGATCGGGGGCGGGATGTACATCAACAGTTCAGACAGCAACTCAGTATCTTATTTCAAAGAAATCTCCAGTTTAAAGGAACACAGTGAAAACTAAGTCTCAGGCCTGCGCTACGCTGACGTTTTGCCAGCATAGTTATGGGTATATGGAAAAAGTCACCTCACTGTATCCCTACTGTGGATGCAGTTATGCGAGCAAAAGTCCTTTTGCTGTTACAGCTTATTTCATTTAGCGAACCAGAATAAGCTATACCAGGACAAACACTCTTGCCAGCGTAAACCGCCTCTCCCCGGACAGGTTTCGCAAGATAGCTAGCTCTACTGGCAAACCCTTTCTAGGGTAGACAAGGCCTAAGAGTTGCTCTCTGCTGAAATGTTTCATACTGTAGGACTGAGCTTCAGCTGTCCATGTCTTTTCTTGAAAATCAGTCTCTTTAGCAAAACAGTATGTTTAAACCCTACTTAACGTATGTTTCTAACAGCACATGCAGCGGTTCTGACCAGAGCAGGCGTGAGGAAGGGTAGTTACAGCAAGACAGTAACGACCTTATGGCACTACGAGAAGATGGTTGTTTTGATTTTAAACAATCCAAGTTAAAAATTTACATCTTTGTCTGAACTGCTCAGCTGGTGCTGCTGTAATAGCAAAGGTGTCAGGGTTACTGGCACACAGTTTATGAGAATAGAATAGAACTGGATTATAGGAATTGTTATGCTTGCAGAATTGCCATGTACAATGTGAAGTAACAAATCCATTGACAGTATAAGAGACAGACCTGCTCATTGAGGCATTTAGCTTTGTGCTCCCAAATGTCACCTTACAAGCTGCAAGCAAACAAACTGGAACGCCTAACTACCCCCCTCACAAAAAACAAGGGCTGCAGTGTGTCTCAACAGCCACAATCAATTTTACTTGGTAATTCATGTTCAGTCAGTGCTCTAGCTCCCGAACAACATTTCAATTTCATGCCACACAAGAGGTCTGACAAGTCAGAAGTGCTGTCAGTTGCAGGCAGCCAAGTTTACAGGTTAGAGGTAAGAGGGTTATGTTCTAAGTTTATTATTAATATTCCAGTTGCACCTAGGAGCCCCAACCCACCGTCAGGGCTACCCTTGTGCTTGGGGAGATTTGCAAAAGCACCTATTGCTTTTAAAACCGCAAATTCCATTGAAGTCAATGCCACTTTTGCTCCTAAATCTGAGGCGCTACTGAAAGTCTCCAATCAATAGCAAGAGACAGTCCTCATCACAAAGAGTTGACAGTCTAAATAGACAAGAGAGTGAGATGGTGGGAAAGGGGGAGTATTATCCCCATTTTACAGATAGGAAACTGAGGCACGGAGAAATTAAATAACTTGTTCAAAGTCACACAAGAGTGGGGTTTAGTGGGTGTAATTTATATGCCAAGGGGCTGAAAGAGAAGAGTGTAGCAGAAAAAGCAACTAATAGGAAGTAAATTGAAATAGGATGCGGATGTACCTTATCTTATACATTTTTAGGCCTTTGGCTTGGTCAACCAACATAGTCTCCTTAACTAGTTTGCTGCTCATTCTTCAACTAGAGTCAATAATGCTGTATGCAGCACAAGAATTAGGTACTGTGGAAGTAACAGCATCAGACAGGATATCAGGGAAAACAATATACTGTCCCTGGGGTAGCGTTTGCTAGTAGATTCTGTTACGATAAACAGCAGAGAGGAAGGCAGGTGGCTCACTCCAGAATCTGAAGATGAGTGACATATGTGGAAGCTTCTGGGAAAAGAGGGACTTGCAGAGCTTATAAGAACAGGAACTGATGAATTACAAACACACAGCAATTCTGTTTTCATGCACCTTGCCTACAGATTAAAAAAAAGTGAATATATTCTTGTGTATGACAACAGCAGAAATGTTTGTAAATAGACAGTTTCTCAGCCTAACCAGTGCACCTGGACCTGAAAGATAATTAATATGGTTTACATTCCAATGCAATTAAAATTCCTGTGTAATGCCAGGGATTAGAGAACCGTAAGCATGCCCTGGGAACCATTGCTCTCCTTTCTTCCATTTATCCACCATAGATAGTGCCTCGGTGCTGCTGCCTACTGTATCCTGCTCACTCCATTTGGATATTGTCAGGCTTTGCATTCCGGTCAGCTTAAATGTGAAAAAAGAAAGAAAACCCATTATGCTAGGGGTTCTCAAACTGGGGGTTATTACATAGGGGGCATGAGCTGCCAGCCTCCACCCCAAGCCCCGCTTTGCCTCCAGCATTTATAATGGTGTTAAATATATAAACAAGTGTTTTTAATTTATAAGGGGCGGGGAGGTTTGCACTCAAAGGCTTGCTATGTGAAAGGGGTCACCAGTACAATAGTTTGAGGACCACTGCATTATGCCATCTCATTCCTGAGTGTCCATTAGCAGCAGCTCTAGAGGTATTGCAAATAGGGGATTGCTGTGAGTAAAAGATATGGGGCTCCAGATCTTTGATTTCCTTTGGTTTCACTTTTGGAGAATTGCATGAAGAGTGGCGACCCGATTGCCCTCTTTTAGAACTGGAAGACTGACATGATAAGTGGGCATCCCAAAGCCAATGTTCAGCTGTTCCTCTCCCCTGTATCTAATTACATATGCATTTGTCCATGGCAAGTTTGCATTCTTATTATACATTCATGTTCGGTTATAAAAACATAAAAAACAATTCTCTGGAATTGGAAGGCTCAGGAAAAAAAGTTAGATTCTTGTGCTCTAGGTCACACGGTTTTAAATCCAGCACGAGAGAGCCATGAGCGATGGTAATGACTAGCTTCATTTTATAAACAGGTCATTTCAATTCCCTTCCTTGTGAACAAGCATACATATCACAACCACCACAATTGGCACCTTTGGTGGCAGTATGCCAAACAGAAACAACAGATACAGATTGGATATGGACAGATACCCTCTCTGCCCTAGAGGTAGTCATTCCAGAGTAGGATTGGGACACACTGGCAGATGGAGGCAACATGGAGAAGCCTGTAGAAAAAATACACTTCAGGCTCCAACACTGTAAGCCAGGAACTGTCCCCCCTAAATTAACTTATCAGTGTAACACATACACAAATCTCTTTTCCGGATATCTGCTTTTTAAGAGCTAGTTAGTGAACGGGTCAAGGTAAGAAAATAAATAATTTTAAAACAAACAATGCATTAAACTCACATGTGGTTGCTTGCAATATTATGGGTACATTTCTAAAGTGCTCATCATGGCACAATACCTACAGAGCCTGAATTCCCTTTTTTCTGTTATAACCTATGGAATGTCAATCATCATTTGTTAGCTATGAGGCCTAAACATACACCTATTTCTGCTTAGAGGAAAACTAAAATGGAATGAGGTATTCTAGCCACTACAAGTAAACAAAGATTAAGGGCAGCCTCGCTTTCTAAAGGGAAAATTGTGTCCTTACATTCTGCTACTACATCCCTAGTCAGGTGTTCAGCTATCCAAATGCAGATTTGCACTAGCAATTAACTGCAGGAGCACAAAGAATGCAGGGGCCATTTGTGCCATTTAATCCAGCAAAATGGATTAAATCCTGGCTCATTAAAATAAATGGCAAATCTCCCATTGTCTTCAGTAGTGTCAGGATTTCAAACCAGATGGGCAGATGTGCCACTGAAAATCTGACCTTAAATCACACAGGTAATAACAATTAACAGGAAGCTGCTGCTTTGATAGTGAAAGACAGGAAAAGCCAGACTTAATTTCCTTTGTCTCAACTATAACCTGGAACAGGGAAATATCAGTAAAATAGCAGCTGTGATGGAGTTATCAGCACTATTCAGACTTGCAGAGATACTGAAAACTATTCTCAAAAAAGTTTGGAAAATTTATTAAACAAACATATTCTTTAGTAAAGATCCCCTTTATAATTACTGCCATCTTCTTTTAACTAGGCCAGAGGTAGTCCCAGGCTCAATAACGGTGTACATTCATGGAATGATCTATCTGTTAGGATGCTTTGGCTATGGTCCCATTAGCTGCTTTAATTAAAATGGGAATGTATTAATGGCGCTGAAAACACATGCTGAGATGTGTTACTCACCTGAAAGATATATCATTTGATACTGCAGTAATGGGATCACATACCAGTCTATGTGGGAAGTCACTCAGGGTTTCCTGCTGCAATCTTGTCTTCACTGCAGCTAGGAAGGTCACCCTATTTTACTGTACTAGGTAGGTTAGCCAGCTGGGAAAGGTTTATTTTTGCTCCATTTTTAAACCCACAAAAATGCCTTTACTCACTATATGCAAAACCAAACAGTCTAAAGAAGGAGGGAGACAGATGCACTTTAAGTTTTGCTGCAGGTCATTGCATTTTGCTTGTGCTTTTGTTCAGACTTTTGGATTGAACTGTAGCATGTTTTTATTCAGCTGTTTGTAAGATGAACTGTTCTGTGATATTATTTCTGCAGTAAAGAAACCTAGTCCTGTATTCTTTGTGCATTGAGTCCTACACCAAAACTGCTTTTTAAGTAGTAAAATAAAATTAAAAAAAAACAGTGAAGAGAAAGGTTTCAGAGTAGCAGCCGTGTTAGTTAGTAGCCGTCACAAAAAGAAAAGGAATACTTGTGAAATTTGTTAGTATCTAAGGTGCCACAAGTACTCCTTTTCTTTTAGTGAAGAGAAAGTAATTGATCAACTTTAGGAACACTTCAGACACTCAAATGTGTGCTGTAAACACCAGTTCTAGCACCTTATATAGTGTGGAAAAAGAAGGGTTCCCTTACTGAGAAAGGCTTTTAGCCAGGTGGATTATAAAAGCCATCATATATCCCGAACACTTAATTCAATCACTCAGATAACAAGAAGTCAGACCAGCATAGTATTTGTGCTTAAAGTGCTCTTTATCTGATGCAGCAAATATCAGGCCAACAACCTTCTGCTCTCTAAGTAGCACTTCACAGATGATTAGAGAGGGGAAAACACAGTAGCACAAACTTTCAAGGCAGAGCTCCTTTGGAAATAGCACTGAATTCTAGGTGGTGCAGCATTATCACTTCCACAGAGACTAAGTGAACCCATACCTTGTGGGCAAGATATCTTTGTGCCCATGAATTCCCACCATAATCGGAAAGGAAGGTTGATGTTAGTGCCCTGATGTAATCTCCTGCAGTTAGAAAGCAAGCTCAGGAACTAAAATTTAGAAACTCATTAAAGGAAGAGGTGGCAGTCAGATGAATGAACGGCGGATGTCAATTGTGCGGCCTCGGCTGGGTCTGGCAGGAAATCTGTCATTGGGACCAGCTCGCCCTGGCAGTGTTAGATTTGGCCCTGGCAGAGAGCCAATTGGATCAAAATGTGGTTTGAATGGAGGAAACCGGCCTGGTGCCTCCCCTGGGCCAGGAATGAGTGAGTTAATTGGGTCTCCAACATAAGGAAGAGTTGGTCTCTCATCATATTCTCCACCAATGATCATTGGGGGGTAGATGGAGTTAGGAGAGAATGGGTTGGGAGGGAAGGGGTTTGGATAGAATGGGCTGGGATGAAATGGAATGGGATGAGGAGGTGGGGGCAGGAACATCATGTGCCTCCATCTCAGGTTTTCCTTCTTCTGCTTTAGTTTCTTCTTGTACAGCTACAGAAAAGAAAAAATGGAGATTAAATTTTGAGTGGAGCTCATTGTTCTAGCTTCACCCACACTGGATTTCCTTCACACACTTGTTACAGGCGTAGAAGGCAAGGGAGAGCTCCCTCCATGTTCTATCAGTTATTTACAATATGCACACTAATGATCCAGCTGCCCGTATTCAAATCACGGCAGGACTGTCCTGATTCAGCAGACTCAGACCATCCTTCTGAGCATCAGACTTTTCTGTGGAAAGGGCTCTGACTTGGTCGGTCTCTCTCTTTTTGGATTCCCATCGAATTAGAACCCCAAAAATACTGACTACTTGGATTTACTTTAAACCTCTATGACCAAATTTATCCCTGGTTTAATTCCACTGAAATTGTCAAGATTACACCAAGTACAAATTTGGCACTTAATTTTGTGTGGTTTATGGCTGCTTTGGGATCTAAATATTTGCCTAAAATCATCAAAAAGCCACCTTAGAAATGAAATATAATAGAGACAGGGCTAATTTTCCTTATCCCCACAAAGCGTTACTTACAATTACATGAATCATATTTTAAGATCCTTGGCTGAAAAGTAAAGTTTGTGCCATTATACACATTTTAGACAGGAAAACTGAGATAGTGAGCAGTTAAGTTACTTGTCCAATGTGTCATAAAAAGTCAGTGACTCCTAGTCTCTTGCTCTAATCACTAGAGGTTAGTGCTTCTCTAGCTGAAGAGGTCATTTCAGAATTGATAGTAATGTTTACAAACAGGCCCTGGTATCTGAGACTCAGTTACACTGTTCTGCAGCACTGCTGAGATTCTCTCTTGCCAGTCTCAATGTCTAAAACAGCAACCCTCCTTCCTGCCAAGGACTGCATACAGCTAGCTCCCTGCAGAGGATCCTCAAATTTATTCCAGGATTTGGCCAAGGAGGGTACTAGGAGTGATGCAATGCATTTTCTCCTGTGTGGGCTGAACATGATGTGCATATGAAGATCTCAGCTCCAGGCATTTTAGAACCTAATCTCTGCTCCCACTTAATCTCCAAGCCTTACGCTCATTCTTAAACAAGCCATGGAGATTTATCCCAAAGAGAACATATATAATACCCACATACCTCTTTCCAGTCTGTGTCGCGAGGCCTAGCAGTTTGATCTGTGAAGGGGCAAAATTTAATAAGCATTTTAAAAAAAAACAAAAAACAACACATTCATACTGAGGTGCATAAGTAGATAGTTTTTGCGGGGGTTTACAAATAAGGTAGGTGATCAGACCCTAAGCACCTTTGTATATAAAGAGTCAGTATCCTTAAACATTAGGACTCCTAGAAGATGTACTGCCAGGAGCCATTCAATCTATTCATTCTCCCTGCTTCACACCAAATTTCAAGCTCCTGTATCTATTAATCAACTACAGAAACCCTAGAAATACTGTCAGTGTCTGCCAGTGTCTGTGTGACAGCACTTTGCCTCTCAACCCATAACTGCTTAGTTTCCTAAAGAACTTCTTTTGAGAGACACTGGCAAAGGTTTCTTCCTCTCCCCATCTTTGCAATAAAGAGCCTGAGTCTTTATAGAAACAGCTGAAAAGTAGGAGACTCAGCACCAGGTGACGGGCCAGCTCTCTGTGGACCACCAGCAAATGTTTGGCAGATTATCAGTTGCCCATAATCTAAGAATCACCGAAGGAAGCATCTGCCAGTATTATGCTTTCAACTAGCCAACACAATTAGTCAATATAATGATTAATTAATAAATTTACTCTCCATTTTTAGGAAACAGATGTAGCTGAGGAAGCCCCTCTTAAAATGAATTTGACAAGAGACCTTAGGTGGCAGCCCAATTAGGGAGAAAGGGTGCATGTGGAAATCACCTCGGAAGTCCCGCAGGTATATAAATCTCCATAAAAGCTGGTCATTGGAAGCTGTGTAGAGGTCTCGGCAGACAGCAGACAGAGAGAGGAGTGAACGGATGTCCAGAAGTCGGAAAATCCGTAGCTTCAGTTCTAGAGGAAGGACTACCAAGCCAAACACATCTGGCAGGTTCAGAGCTAGAACGGGAGGTGAAGAGAAAGCAGCATTATTTGCAATAATTGAGTGTCATTCCCATCATCAAGGGGTCCTTTCCTGGTTTGGAAACATTTTCCCTTAAGTCATTTCCCATGGAGCTTTCAGTTGCATTACTTAACTCTGAAAGTGCTATGATGAGACTTACTATGACAGATTGGAGAGAGACACTTTCCGCACATATGTGAAATGGACAAAATAGGAATATAGCACTGGCTATGCTCCACACTATTGTCCCTCAAACTTAAGATGCCCTAAGGAACTAATCATGCTTCACAGACTACAAAACTGAGCAAGAGGTTGGAAAGGTAAAGGCAATATTTGTCTAATTCCAGTAATCCACATAAACCACTTTCAACAAAGAACCTCTAATCCCATGAAAACACAACAAAATCCAAAAAATACTCCAATAGAAAGAATTTATCATTGAGTTTGTCTTTGGATTGTGAGGCTGAGATTTAGTCTGGCAATTCCTGTAAAAACAAACTATGCTTTACTATTGCCACACAAATCACCAAGCTCGGTTGCTTCACACCATTCCTTCCAACATCATCTCAGTAACCAACCATTAAACATGTCATCCCACAAAAGATGTAATACTGCACAGCTTTCCCCCAGCCTAACAAAAGGAACAAATACACAGCACAGAACTTCAGCCAAGGAATTCAGCACTTTAAGCCTGGTTGCTACTTTGTCATCATCACCATTGGAAATAGTCTTTCCAGCTGTCTCAGCAGTGGCATAAATCTTGAGCCCATTAAGTGAAACCCAAATGCTCTA
Organism: Caretta caretta; assembly: GCF_965140235.1. Taxonomy (NCBI): domain Eukaryota; kingdom Metazoa; phylum Chordata; order Testudines; family Cheloniidae; genus Caretta; species Caretta caretta. The sequence continues at coordinate 256,129,399 of NC_134206.1, read as the reverse complement.
TTTAATTTGAACTACACAAGCAATTTCAGATTTTTAACAGTTTTACTAACATTTCTAAAATTAGATGACTACTAATTTAATATCTTTAGAACTAGGAATATTTATTCTTACTCCCTATGTAGCCAGCACTTAGGTTATTCATGACTCTTTCTATGTAGGGCTTTGGATAGTTCCCAACTGATAACATACCAGTTGCTTTTATTGATGTTACCTTGTCGGGCAGCAGCCAGAAGAGGGTACACCAGCTGGTCTTTAAAGAGGCGGGATAGTTTCTGAAGATCTTTGTATACCCCTCCAACATTTTCTTCTATTGAAATAAGAAGACAGAGTTTAACTTCAACAAGTTGTTATACAACATACAAGGCAGAGAGGTTTATGGGTTACATTTTGTGCACAAACAGAACTCTATAGTTCATGGAAGTTTTCATTTTATTATGAAGGAAACAACAAAGTAAAATATTTTATTTGGGGTGGATCAGAATAAGAGGACAGGCACTGGAACCTGGCCAAATCTATAGTGGGGCAAAAGAAATAAAGCTTAGAATGCTGGTGGATATATTACTGTTTCCATTATAGTACTGAGATGGAACCTCAATCAAGGATCAGATACCCTCTGCGTTAGGTATGTTACAAAGCCCTCTTTGTCCTCCTGCTGTGACTACAAAGGGCAGCAAATATGACATTAAGAGACCTGTGATAAGCCAGTAGAATAGTTTGAGAAAAGGATGGAGTTTCAGCCTTCAGCTGGGAGTTCCTTGTATTTCTGAGATTGGATACAGACTCCTTTGTAACTACGTATTTTTCTCCTTTAAATCATCTCCAACGATCCAAAAGTCAGACATTTAAATATTTGATCAGTTTTAAAAACAAAAAGAACCACTCCGCAGTCCTATCAAGACTTAGAAGTTTCTTAGAAGATCACAATCCGGTCGACCAGGTCAGTAATTAAGAAGTGTTGCCACCACAGTAATGTAATGGACCAAGTCCGTAGCATATATTCACAAGTAGCCAAGTGTTATCCTTTTGCGTTTACAGACACCAAGAGCTTTTCAAATACAATTTGTTTACAGACTCAACACTTTTGCCAGATTTTAGCCACAGAGCAGGCACATATGCTTGAATTGTTAACCTGACTGATGAGGGGCTGACAGGAATGGTTGCCCATTCTCTCACTGCAGCAACAAAAGCAAAATGGTGCTGCTATGATCTTGGCTACACTTCACTGTTTAGCTATCCTTCTGTAGCCTTTTCAATAAAGTCTTGTTATATAAGGATCTGGGGCTACCCAGGATACAGTGCAATAAAATGCAGCTACTGGCAACAAAGCAGTCATGCGTACTTTAGAGTACAAAACAGAGTGAGACCTGTGCTAATGTAAAATCCAGATCTTTTGCATTAGATGTTTCCCTAATTTTGGCATCCTGGACTCATCTAAGTGGTCAGCACACGCTTTCTAACAAGAACAACATTTACAATAATTACAATGCCACAAAGACAGAGCTGACATTAGTCACATTGAACCCCCAATTCCCACAAAAAGAGAAAACAAAAACGAGTCCTAAATGGTTCACCATTGCTACCTTAGAAACACCTATATACATCCATATATTTAGTTAGAAGCCCCATGAAAAAGGGATATAATGCAGAAGAGGCCCGATGGCCTCTCAAGGTTCTTCACTTACATAGCTAATCTAGGAAATTCAAGTAATCTTAACAGCAAAATTCTACTTAGTGGCCACACTTCTGTATTCCTTTTTCCTCATGGCTAGCTGCTTCATGAACTGGTGGTCACCCACCACCCACCTTCTTTTATCACCACCTTTGGCATCTTGGGCCTCTCTGTCAAACGTTTGCTGTCTATGTTAGTGCTCCCTCACTTTTCAGGCTGGCTGTTTTCTAAAGAGCCGCATTCTAAATACCTGATTCCTGAAAGCAAATGAAGGATGTTGGCAACAGCTGCAGTCTCTTCACACTTTTAATCTCGTTGTTGATTTTTAATGTTGCTGCAAAAGCGAAAGAAAGAAAGAAATGAACATGGTGAGAGACTACAAAGACCATCTCATTACCTTATCCTTGGAAATAGTTTAGTTTTCCTTCCCCCAGTCTCCTTACTGAGGAGAGGAACTGAAAACATACAATTTTGACAAGCAGATATCTAAACCCATTTTACCTCCCCAAAAATGAATACATGCAAAGTAGCATAGAAGAGAGAAAGATCAGTTACCTACAGCAGTTTTTCAGTTGAAATAGTCATAACAAAGGTAAGAGATGGCAGTGATATACCATGATCCATTATTTCTAAGAAGGTCATTGAAGAAATCAAACTGTAGCAAGGAGTCATTGGTCCTGTTCACTAGATGAACGCTCTTGTACACGAAGTAGTCAGTGCACTGCCCCTCTCCATCATAAATTCAAGTAAGCAATTCTCCTGACTTGGCCAAAGGATTAGATTTAAATCCTGGACAGTGAGACATGCTTCGTCACATATCCTGAGAGAGCCTAAGTGCTTATGCATGCGGTCATGGATTTTTTTTTTAATGTATATGTACTTTCCACTGAAGTGCACATTTCTGTATCTGAGGTTAGAATCAAGCCCAGAAGTAACACTGCCCCTGCAAACTGTGGAAGTGTCCAAAATGATGAGTAAATTAGGACAAAAAATACTCCAAATAACCTGGAAATCATTTTAAGAGAAAGTAATGGCACTCATTTTCTGGAATGAATAGTTCTGATGAACTGAAAATGTGGAAAGAAGCTTAGGGATGTTGCTAAAGTGACTGCTTGCTGAATCATCAAAATAAATAAGTCTGGAACTTGTCTGTGACCTTTACAAATAGCATGTAATACAAAAACATAAATACTGCTAAACCCATTAGGTCTATTTTAACACCTTGTATTGTACTTCACAAGTTCCCATGAGTCGAAAGAAGGAACAGACAAGTTTGCCAACATGCTAATTAAAAGTGAACACTTGAGCTGGCTCAGTAGCCATTGGGTTTTGCTCTGTATTGATAGGTGGGAGACCTGGGATCGCCACCCAGGCAAGAAGGAGTCAAGCACATTCAGAACCAGGAGGGAGCACCTTTTCTTGCTCAACTGATTAAGAAGCTAAAGATTCAAAGGAAATCTAGTCCCATCTTCCCTTGCTGGAAGAATGGTAGCTGTGATGTAGCACCACAAAGAGAAAGGGGGAAGGAAGGGAGAGAGAGAGAGAGATTCCAGAGGGGAAAAGGATGAAGTAGCATCATATGACAATATATAGAGTATAAGGGGTAAAAAAAGTCAGATCCCAGAGACATTTCTAATGCCTGGCACAGTTACCATTAATGACAATAAGATCTCCCAAAGGCACACAGGTCAGAGCAGCAGAGCCATCTTCACAGAGGGGATGAGTGTACTGCAGTTTATAAACACCTCCACTTCTCCATTTCTCAGGCATAGATACTGCCTTTGCTTCAGTTCCCTGACAGTAAATGAAAAGAAACAACACTGCATTCCTGAGCAATCCGACCAAGGCTGAGAAGAACTAAATTAAAATATTAACAGCTACTCAAATCCCAACAGATGTGTGTGTGACAGAATAATTAATATGTCTGCTCTACAGAGACACACTACTTAGTGGTGTAATGTGGCATAAAGGTTTTATCAGCATAAACTTGGGATGGCCACATTAACATACCTCTAGCTTCACCGCTTATGAATACACAAGTCATCTTAAACTCATATCAATAAAACCTTTACACCACAATTCACTATATATGCAGTACATGCCACAGGCTGCAGAAAATTAATATTAAGAATGTTTTAAGAAAGGCTGTTGGGACAATTTTCACCTCTCTCCCAATGAAGCCGGGTGCCTTTGTCTTCATGAATCCATGTTTATTATATATATTACTGGTTTGACTATATATATTTAACACACATACACAAAAACACTGTTAAAAGAACATTAAGGTTACAAAGTCAAGCACCCAAAAGTTAGGGAATGCTAGAATTAAGAGGCCTGTGCAACCTTAACTGGGCCCCCTCGTACATATGCATGATGATACAATCTTTAATTGCATGATCATATACTATATTTTCAACAGGAGCCCTGCCTCATTCACTGCATAGGATGGACAGTATTCAATGAACAAGCAGCTATTCAATATTGTTTTCCCCTCACTGAACAATACATGGCCTCAGGCCTGATTTACTGTACATTATTCAAACCCTGCTCTAAAGACAGAATTATTAATTTCCTCATGGTCTTTTCTATATGGCTCTCATTACTATAGTATCTGTGTGCTTCACTCCATTTGTTTCCTCACAATTTTGTGCTACAGCCTCAGTTACTACTCCCAAGACTTCTGGCTGAGCTGAAGAGACATAGCTCACAGTGGCTGACTAGTACATCCTACAACTAATAGCCAAGGGGTGAGGAAAAATGCTCATCTCGTGCAGATATATGGACTTCTTAGCCACAGTAACTATCATCTGAGGTGAACACCAATGAAACTGTCAAATATGGGGGGCGAGGGGGAGATTGTAACAAAGACATCCATTGTCACAAATCCTGTTCCCATATATATAAAAGGAACTCAATTATTCCAAATTAGAAGGCAGGCAGTCAATACACAATGCTGGTATGAAAGGCATATTTTTCCTTTGTGAATGCCAAGAGAGGCAAGGGTGGAGTACACAAAGTTATTGATAACTGAATACAGAATGATATAAATGCATACATTCTCCACTCTAGGAACTGAATTTAAACATTATCCCTGCATAGCCAAAAATGAGTAGCTAACATCCTCCCACTTAAGCAGGGAGGCCAAGGATTGACTAGATATGTAGACTGGACTACTGTCCCACTCTTAGAGATTGTACCACTCTTTCATCATTAAGGCATGTTGGCAAGATAAACTAGGGAAGCTGGTACTTCAGCTGCCCATGCCACTGAGAGGGATGTAAATCATCAACAGTAGATCTATAAGCACAGACACATGAACAATATTCTAGATATTCCAATTTTTCTCCTACTAAGTGGGAGGCTTCTCTTCCAGTTTTGCATTTACCTGCGGTACATAACCTGTCTCCATCATGAGAAGATGTACCAGAACTATCAAGGCATCGTTGGCACGGGCACATTCAGCAGAATGGTAGAGGGTCTCCAAGGAGTGTGGCACTTCTCCATCCACAGCTTCACTGCACAGCATTGGCTCAGAAGGATAAGAACCTGTACCTTCTTCCAGATCAACGTCATCTGGGACTAGCCCAGAAGCAAACTCTAGGCTGGATCCTGCCTTAAAGGGAAAGTAATAAAAACAAGGTGGCATTCAGAAACTTAATCCTACATGGATTAAACTGATAATCCTGCTAGCCCTTTCAGTCTTCTTTCAACTATATTGTGAAGCTCTGATTTGGGGGTACAGACTGGTCAGTCACTCAGAATTGCCATGCGGAGCTTAGAAGGATACTACTTTTGAATGACAACTTTTCTCAAATGTAAGAGGGGCTTTCTTGCACTACAACACAAAGCAACCTCCAAGAGATAGAATGTCTTGGGGTTAGGGCACTGGAGTTGATTCAATTCTTGGCTCTCCCATAGACTTTCTGTGTGATCTTCACCAAATCACTTAATCTCTGTGCCTATGTAAAATGGGAATACTACTACTACTTTTGTCTGTTTTGTCTATTTGTAATACAGACTCTTCAGATCAGAGTCTATTATGTGTGATAGATGTTGTACATACAATGGGCTTATACGCACTACTGTACTACAAATAATGTATTAAAGCACCATGAAGATTCTTAGAGCAGGCTACAGGGGCACAACTCTACACAGTATGGCATCACCATTTGTCAAAATTCAAGGCAGCTGACCAAAAATGACAAGACTAAGACTGGTCCAGAATGCCCAAGTTTCTTTGTAAATGAAATTATTCCCAGCCCCTTAGATCTAATTCTCAAAAGAGCATCCCCCTCAAAAACCATAAAGGTCTTCTCCACACTTTCCCTTCTACTAAGATACCCTTAAAGTCAGACATTCAGATTTTATAACATATAGTATGATTAAATGCCCCCTCAAAACTGCCTGAGATAAAATTCAAAAGAAGCAATTTAAACTGTTTTTCAAATTTTTACACTTCTTTAGTTTTGTGGCATATAAAGGAGTACATGAAAAGTTGCTCTCCACCTTTTCCTAAATTTTGGGAGGAAAGCCTACTGGAAGGGAGGGAAGAAATTTTATCTTAGACACATGAAATAAGTACAACTAAATGATTACTATGTCCAAACTTTTCTGAAATGAGGAGCTTGTCTTTTAAGAGTAAAGTGTAGGGGCAGTGCTTCCCACAAAGGTGGAACAGTATTTTCTCCCACATTTTACTTTTTCTAGAATTTCCTCCCTCACCCCTTAATTTATATTACGATTTATTTTTCAAGTTTTCACATTGGTGGGCACAAAGACTGTAACAAGATGCTCTACACTTCTGTGTTTTAGGATTGTGTGTGTTTAAAAAATATAGTTTCATGTGTTGGAACCAACCCTAAAGTGACACATTTCTTAAAAGGGAACTGTTCCTGCAGAATATTCTTACTTCATGACAAACTCTTTAAACCATGGACATTATTTCAACTGATTACAAAACTGCTCTCTCCTCCAGTGGACATTATTTCACACTGGCTCGGTTGAGGGCTTAGGAGAGGAGGAGGGGGAACAAACACATACTCTTGTGGCAAGTATCAGAAGTGGCTTTTTAAAGGGAGGCTGTGGAGGTGGGAGAAGAACTCACTCCTAGCTCCCTTGAAAAGGGTGTGTGTTTCTGCAGAAATCTGATTAGCAAAAATCTAGAGATATGTAAAGGACTCAAATGGAGTTTGAAACACCTTAACATCTCTGGCATGGATAAGGCTTAATAGCTTATAAATAGAGACAGTACTAGACAGATAAGTGATTGACCAAACACCAAGTAAGCACTTAGAACCATAATACTTCAAGGACGCTCCCTATTATACAGTCTAGCAACCAGCATCAGTGTGCTGCCTCCTCTTATTTCCTGATCCGTGTACCTCAGTCCTTAAGTACTTACCATATTATCGCTCTTCTGAGCATCAGTCTGAGCTTTAAGGTCTTCACATGGCCCATTCTGCCTTTCTGTTTCTGAACTGCTGGCCTGACTGTGGCTGGTGGTCAAGGTGAACAGTTTGTGATTATTCTGCAGTGAGGGAGGAGGTGAAGATAAGGATGGGGGTAATATGGGTGCTTCATTGGTCTCGTCCAGTAACAAACATATCATATCTCCAGAAACTATCCCATATGAAGCCAAGGTCTCATGGTCTCCAGTGAGGGCATCTTTGTTGTTCAATGTTATTGCAAACTGGGTATGAGAACTGCAAAGAAAGAGAAAAAACTCCAAGGCCATGTCTGGTGGGATCAGTTTAAGTCATACATTCAGATTACACAAATGTATGGTATGATTATTAAATGGTTTTGTTAAACCTAAGTACCGGTCTTATTAGTCACATGCCCAAAGAAGCACTGGGAAAATAAATGATGGACACAGTATAAAACCAAGATACAGGTTAAAGTGATTTTTTTCTACCTTTCTCTCTTTGTGTTATGTTTGTTTTAACTAACTAAATCACAGAACCTAGAAATCCTGGATAGGTTTAAGCCTCCATCTCTGAAAAACAGGTAACTGCCTCTGTCTACAATGTACCTTATAAATACATTCTGGGAAGCAGCCAATTGCCCTCAAAACTAACACCAGCTTCAGCAGCTGTAGGGCAAAGATTTTAAATGAATTACTGGGGCAGAGTATAGTTAAAATAGTTAATTCTTGAAAATATTTCTATGCAAATATCCTTTAGCTTGCTCAATGTGAGGGTCTTTGGGCAAGTCCTTGAAAAATAAGGTCTTCCCAGAGACAGCAAAGATTCCATGACATTTTAATAAGATTAATGGTTTGTCCGGATGTCTTAGGACAAGTTCCCCCTCCCCATGCTGTTATGCAGCATGCTGCTAGCATACATATATACTGCTTGTGAAGCGCTCTGGGATCCTTCAGAATGAATATAAAATACACACACACACAAAAACATTAATGCAAATATTTTATTGCCCTTAGCCTGCTGAAGCAGCTCATTTTTTATTTTAAAAAATCACTTAATAGCATTTATTCTCCTTTAAAAAAACTCACAAGCCTTTCGCACACAAATCTTTTTGTGATTGCTGAAACACAGAGCCCCCTCTAGAAGAAGGCTATACAGCCATACTCAAAAGACAAATTCTAGTTTGTGTCACACAGAAGAAAGGTTCAATTTTGGTCCATAAATGTTGTACCATCAGACCTGAGTTGAGCGTTTCAGTGGGGTGTTGGAGAATAACTTTCACTTTTCTATTTATATAATCATGACTCCGGAAGCAAAATTCTCCAACATCATTTTGTGTAGCAAACTCCCTACAGCCTCTTTCATTTTATTTCCATTTTTGTGGTGAGGGATAAATAAAACCGAAAGCGATGAGTCCGCCGAATAAACACCGGGCGTTTTATCCTCTTTTACTTCTGCCACCTGATTTTTTTTTTTTTTTTTTTGGTGAACGGTTCGGAAGTGACAGCTCTGGATCACGTACCAGTCCTAGTGCCCGCAGCTCGGGCGCAGCAGCGGGGCAATCTCCCGGCCCGTGCCTCAGCCGAGGGACGGCGGGACCCCAGCTAGGGTAGCTGCGGCCCGAGGCCTGGCCACAGCCAGGGCCCCCAGAACCATGCGCGTGCCTGAGCCGTTCGGGGGGGGGGCCGGCCGCTGCGCGGGCTCGTGCCCTTGGCACGCGCTGCGCCTCTTGCCGGGCTTTTCTCCGCGGCCAGGCGGGCTAGAAGCGCGATTGTGCCGCCAGCAGCGGCCCAGCGCCCCCGCGGGCTCTACGGGAGCCAAGAGCTACCGGGAGACTCGGGGTAAAAACCCGAGGCCTGGAAACGCTGCAGCCGGGCCGGGCGCCCGCGGCCTCAACGGTCACCCTCGCCGTCGGGACGCTGCCCGGGGTGTGGGGGGGGGGGGGGAGCGCGGTGTCCAGCAGCACCGGGCACCTGTGGGGAAGCCCCGCCCGCCCCCCAGCACTGCCCGCCCCCGGGGGCAGCAAGTTCCCCGCAGCCCGGGGCAAGATGGCTGGGTCAGGGGCACGGCCCCTCCCCCCTGCGCTGCGCGGTCGTAGCCGGGTGTTACCCGCCGGCCTAGGAGTGACCGCGCCCCCGGCGTTACCTGTAGCCCCAAGTGGGCAGCAGGGCCTGGCACAGCTGCGCGCGCAGCTCCCCCAGCGTTGGCTCCGCCCCCTGCATCTCGAGCGGGGCCGTCCGCTTATGCAGCCGGACCCGGAGCTTCATAGCGGCGACGGCTCCGCGCTCCCCCCTCGGGCTCCGCTCTGCCCCCTCGGTGTTGGCGGCGGCGCGGGGGCTGCTGGGGATTGTTGTTGTTTTGGTTGGTGAAGCACCACCTCGCTCCCTGAGAGCCCGGCCCCCTTCCCGCCCCAGCCCGGCCCGGCCCCGCCCCTAGGTGTTCATGGGAGCGGGCCCCGCCCAGCTCTCCGCACCAACGGTAACGTTGAGGGGCGATGATTCGGCGCTCGCCGCAGGAGCTGCGCACTTCCGAGCGTGCACGCTGAAGGAAAGGCTCGAGTCCGCCCAGCTGGATCGACGATTCGGTGCTCGCCCTGGTTCCGCGCACGCGTTCTGGATGCAAGCCTTAGGCTAGAGCACAAGGCTTCTGCCTATGACGGTGGGAATCCACGGGAAATCACGTGGACAGCCTTTGCTGCTGCGTAGGGGGCGATGGCCTGTGGCTGCTTTGGGGCGTCAGCTCCTCGCCCAGTGCTGGCCGCTCATCGCTCTCTGACGCTGTGGGGATGCTGAGTGGGAGAGGAGGGCCCGGCATCCATGACCTCACACTGGGCCCTGCTAGATCTAGGGCATCCCAGGCTCCATCCGTCTCTGCAGCGTTACCACCAGTATTGCTAAACCTGAGCATTAACATCCCTGTGTCTGCCCCCACCTGCCAGCCCTGCGTCCACCCCCCGCAAAAAAAAAAAAAAAAAAAAAAAAAGAATTGGCAGGAAGGCACTTGGCAACTTCTGTCCAGGCCAGGTACAATCCAGTAGTTACAATCCAGCCATAAGCAGAATGAGCTGATAAAGAACAGCAAAATTGACTAGTTTTTAAAAAATCTAATTATAAAATTAGTGGCTAGAACATGTCTTGACTCATCTTCAGCAATGCATCTGATAGCGTCTCATGAAATCTTCCTCCAGAACGTCAGGGCTTGCCACAGCAAAACACTTGTTGACTTCTTTGGGGAAAAGACTGGACTGAATAGTAGCAGTGTCAGATCAATTGTAAACTCCAAAGTACCATCAAATGGACAACATTCTCAGCTTGGACAGTGGCTAAAGGGGTTGCTCCAGAATTCTTGCCTATTCCCGTTGATTTTTATTATTATATTGCAAAGAAGCTGGCCTGTCCATAGCATCCCTGAAAATTCATCTGTCTGCATTTTCTGCATATTTTTACCTGTCTGCTGTTTTTTCCCCGCTCTACAGTTTCATACAGCTTTAAAGATTTTACCCATGCTTTTCCCCTTATAAGCCTACTCCTGCTTGGGACTTGAATTTGCTGCTAACAAAGTTTATGGAGCCATCCTTTGAGCTTCCTGTGGATTGCTCTTTGGATTACCTGTCTCACACAACTTTCCTTATAGTTATCATTGCTGCCAGGAGCATCAGTGAGTTGCAAGCTCTGATGGTGGTGTTACCCTAAGAGCCAAGTGTTCTTACATGCTGTCATAAACATAAAGGGAAGGGTAAACACCTTTAAATCCCTCCTGGCCAGAGGAAAAACCCTTGCACCTGTAAAGGGTTAAGAAACTAGGATAATCTCGCTGGCACCTGACCAAAATGACCAATGTGGAGACAAGATACTTTCAAAGCTGGAGCGGGGGAGAAACAAAGGCTCTCTCGGTCTGTGTGTTGCTTTTCCCAGAGCAGGAATGCAGGTCAGAACTCCTGTAAAGGGTTAATAAGCAATGTACTTAGATATGCGTTAGATTCTGTTTTGTTTAAATGGTTGATAAAATAAGTTGTGCTGAATGGAATGTATATTCCGTTTTTTGTGTCTTTTTGTAACTTAAGGTTTTGCCTAGAGGGATTCTCTATGTTTTGAATCTGATTACCCTGTAAGGTATTTACCATCCTGATTTTACAGAGGTGATTCTTTTACGTTTTCTTCAATTAAAATTCTTCTTTTAAGAACCTAATTGCTTTTTCCTTGTTCTTAAGATCCAAAGGTTTCAGTCTGTGTTCACCTATGCAAATTGGTGAGGATTTTTATCAAGCCTTCCCCAGGAAAGGGGGTGTAGGGTTTGGGAGGATTTTGGGGGGAAAGACGTTTCCGAGCGGGCTCTTTCCCTGTTATATATTTGTTAGACGCTTGGTGGTGGCAGCAATAAAGTCCAGGGACAAAAGGTAAAATAGTTTGTACCTTGGGGAAGTTTTAACCTAAGCTGGTAAAAATAAGCTTAGGGGGGTTTTCATGCAGGTCCCCACATCTGTACCCTAGAGTTCAGAGTGAGGAAGGAACCTTGACACATGCCAACCCAAAATGTATTCCTAAAGTGTGATGGACTTTCATATTAATCAGTCTATCTCCCTCCTGGTCTTCTTCCCAACCTTGCACTCACACCTCGAGGAGACCTGTCTCCGCATCTTAGATGTGAAGAATGTATTTGTTTTTATCTAAAGAGATATAAGCCCTCCCAAAAGTCCAGTAGGTTGTTTGTGGTGTATGGGGAGAAATGTAAAATGCAGAGATCTCCACTCACAGATTAGCCAAATAGATTATTTTGCGCATTTGGTTGTGCTATTCTGTATCTAGGATCCCTTACCAACAAGAATTGAGGCTTACACGACTAGAGCTATGGACACTTCTGTGGCCTGTCTTTAGGCCCATTGGTGAGACTTGCAGAGCAGAGACTTGAAGTTTAATTCCCACCTTCATTAAGCACTACCCCTTAGACTTAACCTCCGGTTCAAATGCTGAGGTTTTGGAATTCAATGCTTCAGCCTCTGTTCATCTCACAACTCCTCAGCCCAACTTCCATCTTGGATGGAACTGCTTGTTAGATACCCACTAATAGTGATTCTGTGAGCTTATCGCCGGGGTACCAATCCCTTAAATATGAATGCACAGAATAACTCTTAAACAACAGTTACCAGTAAGTAACCTTCCTCTCTTTTTCTCCAAAAAAATTCACTTGCAGGAAGTTATCTACAACCTGGGACTGTTGACAGCAGGAGCAGCATGTTTTCCCTAGGAGACTGGCCAGGCTGACTTTCTGTTTATAAAGAGACACAGCTTTTATTGGTCTTGCAGCAAGCAAAAGAGACAGGGGTGAGGCAAAGCAAGCTTGGGATAATTTACAAAGGTATAAAAAGTACAGGAATGGTGGGTAAACCTCAGAAAATTTAGCTTGTATATCCACCTCAAAGTACAGCGTATTCAAACGTTACATCTCTTTGGTCTGCAAAGCTCATGAGAACAGGCTTATCTTTGCTGTTTCAGCACTTCTGGTTCTCTCAGATAGCTGTAAACAGGGAGTGCAGAGGGGTGAAAAAAATGATAAAACATCTGTAACTAACATTTTTGAAATATCAAAATGGTCAGTTTGAAGTTTGGATGAAAATTTGGATTAGTTTTTGTCTTTTCTGTACCAGTTCATCCACCCCAGATAAAAGTCTGGCTGCTATATTTTACTTTATTGCTGAGTGCCATATTGAATGTGCCTAAAACTGAGGTAGGTAGGTACCTACCTTTTTTGAAGGTAAACCAAAATGAGCCACTCTTAAACCTAAATAAGAAGGTCCACGCAGGTTGCACCAGTTTAACTAAATCTGTTTGAAAAGCAATTGAAGTTAAATAGGTGCAATTTTCTCGTGTAGATAAAGCCTTCATTTTAGACTATGCTCCCTCATGAATCTTAAAATGATGATGGGATTTCACAACCATCAGCACCTCCCTTGGTACCTTTTAGATAAAGGATAAACTATCAAACAGGAAAGGAGTCATAAGTATACTACTTCCTCTTTCCCTTCCACATTTTTGTAAAGAGGCTGGCATTTGACTACCAGTGATCACTTTTTTTAAAGCACACATCAGTAAGCATTAGACCCTCCTGAGAAAATATAAAGTTTACTCAGGGAGGAAAGGCCAAACCAAGCCAAACCAAGAATTAACCAGTTTGAAACCTTCAAAACTTCCACTCTCCCCAGCCAAAAGAAATGGATGTAAATGGGATTTCGAGCTCTTTAACATGATGCTAAGTCCCAGTGACACAAGGGGTTATTCTCTGAGATGGGTTCATGTCTAGGGAACCTCTGTCGTGAGCAGGACTGAAATGACAAAAGGAGGTGTTCCTTGATTGGGAGTCACTAAATCACCATGGCTCATAAACTCATTGTTCTAATTACTACTTTTCTGAACAGAGTTAAAGTTTGAAGCTTGCTATGGACATCCTTGTGGAGGGTGTGGTCTCTTAAATTTGTGGTCACTAACGGAGAATTTTTAAAATAAAAGGTTATAAGCAACTGAAATGTCATTTCTGGGCAGGCTCAGTGGGCATCTCATAAGATTTTCGTACAAAACAAGGAACAGTTGAAAATTGTGGACATGCATAAAATCAGTAATTCTCAAATTAGGCTCGATTTTGCAATATTCTGAAACTGAGTTTTAATTTAAAATAAAAATCTAAATTTCTTGTTTCTGTTTCTGTTAAGAATATATAGCCATCTGTATTAGGTTCCTCCTGAGCCTGATGATGTGCAGTCATGGACTCCACTCCTGGAGATGGACAAGAGTTGGGCAAATGCCTATGGGGGGCATTCCTCTTCAGGAGTCACCCAAGCTACAGTCCTCCATCGGGGGTCCACTGCAGACACTCCAAGGCCATGATTCAGCCCCTAGCTCTCTTACTCTTAGAGTCTTCCCTCATAAGCCTGACCTGCAAATCCTTGCTTTTCTGTGTGTTTCTTCTTTCTGCTGCTCAGAATTGAGTTCACAGTAATACTCTAAAAGTGGTTTCATTAGAGACATTTAAAAAGGGATTTTTACCTTCCTGTTTTGGGACTTGATGCCTTTGTGTAAGCAGCCCAAAATATATTGGCCCAGATAGTCACAGGCTGATCCCTAGATACAGAGAGATTTCCACATGAAGATCTTCCCTAACATGCAGAGAACAATCTCCTCTGTAAAACAATCCCTAGGAACCTATGCAGATCTTTGCATATGGTGAGGAGCTACACAGGGAAAAGGTTGGAGACTATGCAGAACAGATAACATTTATTATAACTGTTTATTATTTGTATTGCAGTGATGCCCAGAGGCCTCAGTGAGAGTCAGGACCTGACTGTGCTAGAGGCACAACACACTGCTACTCTGAAACCTTTACAGAATGTTGGAACTGTGGTCATTTTAAGATCTGATTTGGCTTTATGTGACTATCATATCAGTGCACAACTTTGCTGTATCAGAAGCTGTTTTGGAACCTTTGGTCTGTCTTTGTTAGCACACAGATTGGTTTAAGTGGTAACCTTTACTGAAAGTTATCTACATTTTTAGGGATACCATTCACAAAGAAGCCATAAAACGTCAAACAGGAGAGCCCAGACTGTTTTATCTGCACACTGGTAAATACAGTAACACATTACAATGAGACTTATAAATGTACATAGATAGCAACAAAGGAGTTTTTCTTTTTCTTCTTACACTTAAGACAAAAAGAGAAAAAAATTAAATGTTTCATTTAAATGACGTAGTTGTTTTAGTCCTACTCAGTTACTGGAGACAAATATCAGAGCAATTTTGTGTGTCACTTTCTGAGGTCAACATTTAGCTTGCATATTATATGATTAGGTTAAAATATTTAATACCAAGCTCTATAACTCTCTTTCATCGGTCCCAGCTGATGCAATTAACCCAGTTCCTGACAGAGACTGGGGCTTTGAGAGCTCAGCCCTGACAAGACTAAGTAAAGTTTGTTGGTGGGGGAAAGCAACTGGAAGAAATGGTGGAGATTACATCAGCCCCTGGACTGAGGGAGTGCAACCACTGCTTGTTATTAAGGGCACGTCTTCACTGGCAATGTTAAAGTGCTGCCCCGGGAGCGCTTTAACATGGCTTGTGTAGTCACAGCATAGCGCTCTAAAAAATCCACGTCCACAAGGGGCTTAGCTACCAGCGCTGGGAGGGCAGGTCCCAGTGCTGGGGCACTGTCTACACTGGCACGTTACGGTATTGAAACTTTCAGCACTCGGGGGAGGGTTACACCCCCGAGCAAGAAAGTTGCAGCGCTGTAAAGTGCCAGTGTAGACGAGCCCATAGGTTCACAATTTGGGGTTCATGTTCAATCCTAAGGAATATTTGGATGTGCAGACAGTATCAGTGACTAATACTGCTGGTTTCGATCCCCTTGTATCAACAAGGATGCGATCTTTTCTTTCAGATACAGATCTTGTTGGAGTTATGTAGGCCTTTGCCATTGTGAGATAAGACTAATGAAATGTGTGCTACATCTTAAAATCACTTGGAAATGTAAATTAATGCAGAATGTGACTTCAGGCTAAGTGGTGCTTCAAGTGGACAGCACTTTACACATACTATATCCTATTCTGTTTTGGTTCCTGTACTGTGCCCATCACTATGCTGTTCACCTGCACTCATAGTCTCTGCTGCCTTCTGATTAGTTTCAAAGTGGAGTTTAAGGTGTCAGCTTTGACAATAAAGTCCTGAATGGTTTGGGACTTGCTCATGGGAGAGATCAATATCTACTTGTGATACCACAGCAACTGCAATCAGCGGAGGTCCTCGTGTGTTATTCGTCCGGCCCGCCTCACCCTCTTCTTCCCCCCACCCCACCCCCCGGGGCTTTCAAAGACAAGATAATGCCGGCAGAGAATTCTTGTGTGGGTTCCTCAACTGTGGAATTCACTACTCCATTTGGCCTGCCATATTCTGAATTTGCTGATTTCTAGGGCATGCTGGAAGGCTGGTCTGTTTGGTTTTTGGGGAAGGGCTAAATTGAGGAATGTTTTGGCTCGGTATGGGTTTTGATTTGTAATTTGTAGAATGATTCTGTGGGGAGAGCTTGATTCGGCGAAAATGTCCTTTTGTTTGGGATATTCATCCCTGGGTTGGTGTATTTAAAATGATTATAAAAGCATCTTAAGCTTTATGAATCAGTGCTTTTTAAAATAGAAAGAAAGAATGCTGTTTTTTCCCCTTCTATAGTTAAGGACCTTTTGGGGCCAGATTTTCAAAGGCTTTTAGGCACCTAAAGATGTAGATAAATGTCTACTGGGATTTTCAAAAGTGCCTAAACAGAATAATTCCCTAGCTCCCATTGAAATCAGGCACCTAACCTGCTCAAGCGCTTTTGAAAATTCAGCAAGGTGTCTAACTATATCTTTAGGTGCCTAAACATCTTTGAAAATCTGGCCCTTTGTCGTTACATGGAATAATATTCTTTTCAATTCACCCATGCTAATTAAACTAAAGACAGTGGTACAGTAGAACCTGAGAGTTATGAACACCTTGGGAATGGAGGTTGTTTGTAACTCTGAAATGTTCATAATTCTAAACAAAATGTTATGGTTGTTTTTTCAACAATTTACAACTGAACATTGACTTAATACAGCTTTGAAACTTTACTATGCAGAAGAAAAAAGCTGCTTTTAGCCATCTTAATTTAAATGAAACAAGCACAGAAACAGTTTCCTTACCTTGTCAAATCTTTTTTTTTTTAACTTTCCCTTTATTTTTTAGTAGTTTACATTTAACACAGTACTGCCCAGTATTTGTCTTTTTAGTTTGTTTGTTTTTTTTGTCTCTGCTGGCTGATTGTATACTTCCGGTTCCAAATGGGTGTGTGGTTGATCAGTCAGTTCTTAACACTGGTGTTCGTAACTCTGAGGTTCTACTGTAAGTGCTTTACAAAAAGGGCCAATGTATTATTTGGAGTAGATTGAAGATTCCTCACTTTAAGCAGTCTATTCTGCACAATTTCAAATTGTATCACCTAATAACTTTATATTTTGGACTGCTTAAAATTTGTCAGTGGAAGGATTCCAGAAATCCAGAGGATCATAAATATTAGAGATGAAAAGAGCTATTATTTCAGGGATTCTGAAACACTTTCATAATGTGGATCATATTTTAACATAAAGTATTTGTTGCGTTGACCACTTCCTCTCCTGTTCACAACTGTGCAATACCACTGTGACAGCTACAGTCACTGCTTACATAAGAACATGGAAAAGTAATGTTAGGAAAGTATTTAATATATATCTTTAGCTGTCTTATAATGCAGCATAGCAGCTGGAAACAGTTGCCATCATTTGACCAATCAGCTGTTCATGGACCACCAGTGGTCCACAGACCATAGTTTGAAAACTTTGGATTAGCTCATCCAATCCTTACCTTATAAGGTTGTTCCCAATTGCAAACTTTCTAGTGTTTTGTCCAGTAAAATTTTAAAAGTCCCCAGAGATGTGGAAGGCTACTGCACACCTATTGGATCTCACTTTCAGCAAGATTTTCCTGACATTAGCCTAAATCAGTGGTTCTTAATATATTTACCATTGTGAGCCGCATATACAGCTCTCTGTGTGTTGTGTAGATGCGACCCACATCATGTG
Source organism: Caretta caretta (assembly GCF_965140235.1). NCBI lineage: Eukaryota > Metazoa > Chordata > Testudines > Cheloniidae > Caretta > Caretta caretta. The sequence continues at coordinate 256,111,689 of NC_134206.1, read as the reverse complement.
CACTATCTATACTTAATACTGACCCCCACAAACTCTGTTTATTGCCTCTTGATGAGAGACACATTGAATGGTGTTGCATCTGTCGCACCTTCTAAAAGTGTACACAGATTTCTGGAAAGCTGTGCCTCAAGCAACACCTCATGGAACAGGCCATAAGGCCTGCCTCAGCACCAGGACCAACGCCTGATCATCCTATTTATTGAACCACTAACCCTAGGGAAGCTTCGGACAGGCCTTTGGACTCTGACTCCTTTCCAAGGAGAAGGAGAGTTCAATCTTCTTGCTCTGGAGTTCCACGCAAAAGGACCCATAAAACTGACTGAAGCCATTTGGGCTAGGTGAGGTTTATCCTCCTTCTCAAAGAGAGGCTCTGAACAGCATGGTGGCTCACCAGGTGTCCAGGCTAGAACTGGGTTGTCATCTCAGGTCTCCCTTGTAATGGGGCAGGAGGATCCTAGTGTCATATCATTGACTCCAAAAGCATCCATGCAACAGCCATAAAGTCCGGCACCGATGGACATCAAGCCACCATCTATCTTGGTACCTATCACACCGCAGGTATATCAGTCGGTGAAAGAACTGCTTTGCTGTCTTCCCCCAATTCACCATTCATGCAAGACCCTACTAGATGGCTGCTGCCCTTGGCCTCTTTACTTCGGCACCAGGGCAAAGATTGCCATTAGTTTATACTAATGATGGTCCCAAGACAAACCAAGGACTCTACCTTGGCACTGTCTGCTATAGAGTCACACTCCACATTAGTACTGAGACACCATTCGAATCTGGAATCTGTTGCTCCCTCAACTTCAGCACCTATGGCTCCGATACTAGGACCACTGTCGTAGAGGGGCCTGACTTCAGTTTATTCCTCTGTTCCATCTGTGTTACCAGACATAGATGTGAGACCATCTGTGTGCCAAGAAACCTTTGCAGTACTGATCACCATAATGTTGTCAGCACCAACATTGCTTTCTTCACACTGGGCTTCAGACAAATTTCAGCGTCTAGTAGCCCCATCAGGTTGAGCACCTCCTTTGACTACTGACTATTCCGAAGGCCTTTCAGGTCTGGATGGGAATCCTCCAGCAGAGACGGATTGTCATTGCCCGATGCTTACAGGCCACCTATGCGCTGTACTCTCCCTTATAGGCCCCTGTGGAATACCTGGGAGGTGCCCAGAATCTCCCCATCACATTTTGCTCCTCACTTGAGGAGAAGGTCTCCAGATCCTGCTTTGAGACAGCCTCCAGATCCTCATACGTTAGAGGTGCAAGCATAAGTTATCCCTCCTGACCAACATCTCCCATAGGATTATCTTTTATTGGAAGAACCAGTGTTGCCCCAGGAGGCTACTTTGTCTCCCATTAATTTGTTCTCGTGTATATGCAGGTGTTCCGTTCTCCTGTCCTCTCCCAAATAAGCCAGTTGTAGCTGATGCCTCTTCCATTGGGTGGGATGCCAGTCTAGAGGGCTCGTGAACCCAAGCATTATGGACAGAGCAGGAAGCTAATCTTCATATCAATGTCCTCAGGCTCCAGGCAATTCACAAAGCATGTGGTGCTTTTCTTCCTCTCATCAGGGGCTTATCAGTCCAGATCCTGACCAGCAGTACAACTGCCATGTTCTATCTGAACAGACTAGGGAGGAGCTTGGTCCACACGGCTCTGCAAGGAGGTGGTGAGCCTCTGGGACTTCTGCATGAAGGTAAACATCACTCCAGTAGCTGCTAACTTACCTGGTTCCCAGAACTACTTGGCTACTTTTGTCAGCAGGAAATTCTCTCGTGATCACGAGTTGTCCCTCAGAAACAGTGTACTGAGGACTTACTTTTGAACCTGGGGTGCTCCATCAGTCAAGTGCCACCACTTTTGCTCTCAAGTGGGTCACAGTCCTGGTTCACTAAGTGATGCCTTTCTGTTGACTCAGTGATTATGTAACAGGATGGCTCACCTCTTAAGGTCTGGAGGGCTGGGGTTAGTCCATTCTGATTGCAGAATGAGCTACACCTTGGAGAGATCAGGGTGACTGCCCTATAAAGAGCAGGAGGAGACTGAAACGAAGTGGGGGAAGCTCATGAAATGGTAGAGAGACTGCAGAGGGTGTTAAAGGCTCCTGCAGGGGAGACCCTGAGACCAAGGGAGCTGTGATAGAGAGGACCTGCAGTGAGCAGGAGGCTCCTGCTTGAGAGACCCTGACTGAGCAAAGGGTTTAGGCCTGGAAGCCAGAACCAGAAGACTAAGCTTCAGCCAGATAATGTCTGGAAGTTCTGGGCCCAGCTCCTGCTAGAGAACCTGACTGGGAGAAGGGCTGGGGGCCCTGGAAACCTGATGGCTGAGCTCCAGCCAGACAAAGCCTGAGACACTTTAAAGTGGAACCTAGCTGTGGAAAAAGGGCTGTGGGCTCCCTACCTAAAGGGAGAGGGTGAATGAATTGGTGGTGGGGCCTAGAGGGCAGCATGTAAGGACTCAAATGGAACCACAGGAGGAAATGTTTTAATTACCTATGGACTATGAGTTATTAAAGGGCCCTGAAGAGGGGAGAAATTGGTAGCAGGGCACTGCAGAGTCACCTCTGGCCATAAGGGTGCACTCAGGAGTTTGGCTGACCCCATTACAATATGCATTCCCCAACCTCTCTGATCCTGCAGGTCATTCACAAACTGAAATTGGATCGCACCACGGTAGTTCTTATTACCCCAGCTTGGTTAAGACTATGCTGGTTTTCCACTTTCTGCAGCCTCCCAGTACAACCTGTACAGCTTCTGCCTCCTCTTCTAGATCTGCTTTTTCAACAACACTGAGTGTTATACCCAGACCTGAACAGCCAGCATGGCTTCTGGATGGTTAAATTGTGAAGAGAGGGCCGTTCTGTAGCAGTTAAAGTGGTATTGCTTAACAGCAGGAAGCAATTCATTAGGTTGACTTGACTAAGTGGAAACATTTTTTGGTTTGGGCTAGTCAGTGGATTCAGTCTGCAGTGGCAAGCCTTCAGGAGTATTTGCCTCTAAACTCTTCAGGGCTTTCCCTGAGCGTTCACCAACAGCAATTTGAGCCATTTGCCCTCCTATTCAGGTTCAGTTAGTTGTTCTCCAGCCCTATGGTGGCAAGGAGTCTCAAAGGGATTACCCCACTTTTTCCACCTGTTAAAGCATTGGTACCACTTGGGGACCTCAGTACCATGTTAACGGCTCTTGTGGACCCCCTGTCTGAGTCTTTGGCGATTTGTTCCTAGTCTTACTTGTCTCAAAAGACAGCCTTCCTTATCGCCATCACGTCAGCTAGGAGGGTGGGCAAGCTGCAAGCATTGATGCTGGTCTAACGATTTATCAAGGATAAGGTGACTTTGAGACAGCAACCTACATTTTTAACTGAAGTAGTTTTGGCTTTTCATCACAATTAAACTAGGTATTTTTCTTCCCAAAACTACATTCTGTTGGGGAAGAGGAGCACCTGCATGCCTTGGATGTCAAGAGAGCACTGTCCTTCTGTATGGACGGAACCAAGCAATTCAAACAATCTCCTCAACTTGTTGTTTCCTCTACGGGTAGGATGAAGGGCCAAGTGGTGTCAGCAAAGACAACCTCCAGATGGACTACTTCCTGTACTACCAGCTATGCGGTGAAAAACACCCCTCCTCCACAGAGACTCTTTGCCCATTCAACGAGAGCTCAAGCTACATCGGTAGCGTTCCTGAGTGATGCTCCAATTCTGGACACTAGTAAGGTTGCCACTTGGTCCTCAGTACATATATTTACTTCTCATTACACCATCACAACTACATCAGAGTTGGCTGGGAACTTTGGGAAGGTGACACTCTCTGCAGCCTGACCTCCCTCACAACTGCCAACTTTGCATCTTACCTTTCTTATTTCTTCCTCTGTCCACCATTTCACCCTCCAGCTCTCTTTGGGCCTTTCCCTCCACCTTCCTCTCACACTTTCCATGTCCGGTGCCCATTCCAGCTCCTTTTCTACCACAACCACCACATCTCCCTTCTCTCCCTCCTCACTGTGTACTCCCCTCAAAAAACTGATTTTCATCAATTATTCTAACTATTAACACAAAAACAACAAGCTTGTATGTGTGATTATACCTCTTTAACCTTCTTACCTTATGTTTGTTTCCCTTGTTCTCACTACCCCATTCCTGGCTGCTCTCACTATCTTTTCTAAGCTTTAGATCATGTCACTGGGCCAGAGGAGGAATTATTATGTGTCTGGGCAGCACCTAGCACAATTTTGGGTGCTTAGTGAATTAATGATGATGATTTTATTATTAATACGGCATGAATTCAGCAAGGGCTGGATCAAAGTAAGGATTCATTCTTGGTAATGTTCTGCACAGGGCCAGCTCCAGGCACCCGCGTTCCAAGCGGGTGCTTGGGTCAGCAGTTAGAAAGGGGCGGCAGTGTTTCCGCGGCGGTGGCAATTCGGCGGCAGCTCCTCTGTTCCGGCAGCAAATCAGCAGCAGCTTCTCCCTTTTGCTATCTGCGGTGGCAGTTTTTTTCACTGCTTGGGGCAGCAAAAGCTGTAGAGCCAGCCCTGGTTCTGAAGGCCATGACAGGTAAACAATGGAGACCGGAGAGGAAAAGTAAAAATTTGGGATTTATTACTCTAACATGCGACTGTAACTGTGAACTGTGAACTTCACTTTGCTAAAAGTGAGGGCCAGGTCCACTCATTTCTCACACCTATCTCAGAGTGAAGCTGGATTGCATGCTAACCTTCCGCAACCATCTGACAAGACGAAGACAAGGTCAACCTGGTCCAGAAACTGGCACTCACAAGCTGGAGAGCATCAACATCAGTGTTACAGACATCAGTGATGGCCCTTATGTACTCTGTAACTGAATACTATGCACTGGCGTGGACCAGAAGTAGCCACACTTACTCGTTGATGTCCAACTGAACACTGCAGTGTGGTGCATCACCAGAACCCTCAAGTCAACCCCAACACCTTGGCTGCCAGTGCTGCCACACATTGCTCCCCATCCATTTACCATGATGCCGCAACCCATCGGGAATCATGGAAAATGAACATTTTACCATCCACTACGATCTTAGCAACCTCTCTCACCACCGCTTGAACTCCACGTAAGCCCTTTTGGGCCCATGCATTTAACCTTCAACGATGCAACTTCAACCCTGTTGAAGCTTGGCAAGCTTACTGGACTCAGGGCTGTCCCTTGGGGGGTGCAGGACTCGGGCCGAAGTGTCGGCTTCGTCTCTTCCGGGACCAACCATGCTGGCCAATCGCCCCGGCCTCTGGGGCCCCCCAAAGCACAGGGCCTGGAGCGATCGCCCTGATTCACCCTACCCAAGGGATGGCTCTGACTGGAGTTCACAAGAAGTCACAAATAAAAACCAACACAGAAGATCCCTGGCTTCAATCTCACACGAAGTTCATGGGTAGGGCCCTACCAAATTCACGGTCAATTTTGGTCAATTTCATGGTCATAGGATTTTTTCAATTGTAAATGTAATGATTTCAGATATTTAAATCTGAAATTTCACAGTGTTGTTGTTGTAGGGGTCCTGACCCAACTCTGAAGGCAGCAGCGCAAAAGTTGGCACAGTATGGTATTGCCACCCTTACTTCTCTGCTGCTGATGGTGCTGCCTTCTGCGCTGCCTTCAGAGCTGGGCGCCCGGCCAGCAGCCACTGCTCTCCAGCCACCCAGCTCTGAAGGCAGCACAGAAATAAGGGTGACAATACTGCGACCCCCCCATATAATAACCTTGCAACCCACCCACCCCCGCAACCCACCCACCCCCACAACCCTCTTTTGGGTCGAGACTCCCAGTTTGAGAAATGTTGGTCTACCCCATGAAATCTGTATAGTATAGGGTAAAAGTACACAAAAGACCAGATTTCACGGTCCATGAAGCATTTTTCACGGCCACGAATTTGGTAGGGCCTTACTCCTGGGCAACCCTAAACCGTATCTAAACAAAACATGGCTGATGCGGATACTTGTTGCACAAATGGAGAATTAAAGACTCTCCAGTGTGTGATTGTGGTCACCCAGAACAGACCATGGAACATATAACAACTCAATGCCCGATTAACACATACAAAGGAGGCATCACAGCAATACGCTCTGCTCCAGACACAATTATCTGGCTTAACCATCTAAATGTAAAATTGTAGTTGTTCTACATTTACATTAGCCATACAAAGAAGATGATGATCTAGGCACATGGGAATCTTTAATAATAAATTGGTGTCAAAAAGAGTCTGATAGATACAGCCCTGATCCTGCAAACAGTAAAGCATATGAATTACTTCACACGTAAGTAGTTCCACTAAATTCATTGTGACTGCTTACATGTGTAATGTTACTTATGTGCATAAGGGTTTTCAGGATCAGAGACTGACATTATATAAAGCAATGGAGATTCTTCAGTTATTATAGAGCAGTGGTAGCTGCAGCATGAGGTTGCCCTCAGACTTTCGTTTTAATAAGAGTTCTGTCTCTCAAAACGTTAAGTGACCTAAGCAATGTGAAAAGCAGAATAATTTTCCAAATGAATGGGGCTATGTGATAATCAGACCTGCTGATCCATTGGTACAAAAGATTGTGAGGTAGGCCATCATCGAGGTTTTGAGTGGTTGAGTTAGTCGGGTGAAGTTGGAATGCTTATTGCATTTCAGTATTGCTGGAGATGGAAGTGAATGCTGTATGGAGTGTGTTAATGACAACAAGGTGATCTGAAGGTGGCTAGGAATGCTGCAGACTTTTCCCTTAATTTGTTGTTTCTATGCTTTCAAGGTTTGTGTGGGTGGGATGGGTCCGAATGTAACCTTAATAAGCACTAAGCATAGTTTTTGTTTATGTTAATGTTAGTGACAATTGAGTTTTTTTCACAAGATGCCATGAAGACTTGCTGAGGATTTAAGGAATGGCTGTGAGCACAGTTTTACAAATGGAGAAGTATTGCTTTAAAACTTAGAAGTCCAGAAAGCTGGTTATTTAACTTTATAATTTGGTGCTATACTTTGGAAATTGAAAATCCCCTAAACCTGATTTACATAGTACAAACTTTCCAGCCATATCAAAAGAATTGGAAGTGGTGTCTGTTCTCTTGTAATAAAGGAGGTTGGGATGGAGAGCCTGAAGCAAGGAATAAAAAAATAAATCTTCCCAAACGGGAGTGACCCTGAGAAAGTCAGATTTGGTAACCTCGTCTACACTGTTTCAGGGTGAGTAAACTATGGAAGTGAGTTTCGAAACAATAAAATAAACTAGCTTACAGTGTTGTAGTGATGAGGGTGGGTGTCTCAGCCCAGTGGGTTAAGATGGCTTATAAAGCCCTTTTGTTTACTGTTACGGTATTAAGTGCAGGACTTTGAAAAGTGCTCTGCTCCCTTTGCCCAGCCATTTTCAAGGATTTTGTAAGTATCCTGCTAGAGGTGAGTTTTAAGGCAAGATCTGAAGGATGACTATGTAGTGTCTTTGCAGACTTTTACAGGGAGTTCCTCCAATGCATAAGGGGCAGCAGGGGAATAAGCACAGATGTGTTTGAGGGTAACATGGAAATGATAGCCTGTAAAGGCTGTCATCTGTAATAACTTAATACCATGAAGGGCCTAAATAGCAGAGATAAGAAGATTGTGTTGGATAAGAAAAAGTGGGGCAAGTGGTTGGATGAAAAAGGTGACAAGGGGTGACATGATTGGAGTGATCAAGACAGGAAGATGACTTTGGCAATTGCTTTTTGAATGGGCTTAAGGAGGACAAGATGCCATTCTGATTTGGTGGTGCTATACACACACTTTGTGTAGGTGTAAATGACTGCATGAGAGTCAAGGCTGCGGAGAATCAGGCCTGTTGTCTGTTGGAGTTCCTACTTTTCCCCAAAATGAAGCAAGCTGCTAGAACAGCACAGTTTTAATGGAGTCCCTTCTCTTCAGTTGAAAGCTTTTCTATTAGGATGTAATTAAACACCAAAACAGAAACTTGCATACCCTGTGAGTAATAAGCCAGTAAGTTAAAATCCCAGCCCAACCGCACAAGATTGCTTCCTTACTCACAATAGTCCCTGATTTCCCTTCCCTTCTAAATTCTCCAGAGCAGTGGGCAGGTCCCTTCCCTAGTGGGCAGGGCCTAGCCTCACCAGCAGACTGAACTCCAGTGCTCAGTCTCTGCTTTTTGTGAACAAGTACCAGGGGATTCCCCTATCCTTGCACTATGTGGGATTTACCTGTAATAATGGACATCCTCTTTCTATGAACAGAGACCTAGTGGAGGGATGAGGGATGTCATCACAAACACCACCCAAGGAGCATGGTGATTCCCTTGGTGTCTGTCTAAAAAAGGTATGGCCTCCCCATCCCTCCTTGTAGCTTTAAAGAATGGCTTGCTAGAGCTCTCTTACTACGGTCCTGAGGATGTGTTCACAATGAGTGGAAGGGATAGATGGAGTGGAGTGGAGGTGGGTGTGGAATGAGCAGGTGCAAATTGCATGAGTACTGGATTGTATGAAATGAATGTGTGAAGTGAGGTGTAGGTCAGTGTAAACACATGCAAATTTATGCAGATTCATACAAATTAAAATGTATTTTTAATTTTCGAACATTGGTAGGTATGTACATACATTACTTGACACTGGGCCCTGTCATATTTTGGGGCAGCCCTGGCCCTGTGAGTATAGCCCTGTGTGGATACAAAATTTGTATCTGCATCTGATCCGCAATCTGCAAAAATGACCTGTGGATGCAGATACCCGCGGATATAAAGCGGGTATCCGCAGATTTGCAAGGCTCTATCTGTGAGGTCTCCCATACCTATCGGCAGAATCACCCCAGTATTGCCAACCCCAAGCATTAAATCATGAATCAGCCCCTCTCACTCTGCCAAAGATTGGTTCAAGGGCTGGAAGGACGGTTCCTTGCAAGTCCTTTCCCCTTAAGCATCAGTGCAAGGCCAGGCAGAAATTAGTCATAGAAAACAAATTTTAAATTCATATTTGCAAGGATTCACACCAGAAATCTCAATCATATGTTTATCCAGTCAGGGAATAGAAATATGCCATGCTATATACATGCTGTCAAAACAATTAATGTTTTCAATTGTGACTATTAAATGCTTGAAACAATACTTGCAGCAAGCAGTTTGCAGACAATCCATGGACTGAAATATGTCCATATCAAATATTAAATAATTTCAAACAATGTACTGAAATCACCATCTCTTTGAATGTACTTCAGAAATAGGAAAAGGGGGCTAAATTTCTTCAAGAAATTGTACTGCCATCAGCATATCTTCTACACCCACTTTCCTCTGTGTCTCCCTCCTGTTCTCCGTAATCTCCTCCTTGCCCCATCAGTCCCTTTTCACTCCCACTCTTCAGCCCAGTTTCCTAACCACATATCATATGGGTGGCCATCTTCCTTGAGACAACCTGACTTTAATACCGCTGGACAGCACAAAGTGTGGCATTCATCTTTATTAGGGGCAGCTTCACTGCCACCTGAATGCTGTAGGAAAGGTGTAGCCATCTTGACCCAGGGTAGCTTGTGGTTTCAGTCCCATTGAAAGTAATGGGAAATGGCAGCCATGTAGAATAAGGGCAAAAGTTTCTGCCAGAAATCAGGAGATAATGAGTAACTATAAGAAACCCAACAAATAACACAAGATTCATGGTAACACTTTGAGAGTTTAGCTGAATTCCACACATGCTTGCAAGAAGGCAAATCCCTTGAATTCACTGAGCATTTATTTTGGCAGGGAAGACTTCAATTAAGATTCTCTGTAATGTTCATAGCATGCATCCGATGAAGTGAGCTAACGAAAGCTTATGCTCTAATAAATTTGTTAGTCTCTAGGGTGCCACAAGTACTCCTTTTCTTTTTATAACCTCATAAGAATCCTTTATTGAAGCAGGGGAGGGGGAGATGAGATGACCTGCAATGCTCACCCTTCAGCCAATACTGCCACTCAGACATGCTGAATTTAGACCTATGTGTGACATTCAGTTTCAGCAAAGAGAGGGTTCTATTCCCCCTTCCTCTGCCCCCAAGTTTCAGTTTTATAGTGGGTCACTTTTTCCAAAGGGGGTGATCAGCTTCAAGCAGTTTTTTTCCCCTGAGGGATAGGGCTCTGCCACAGCTCTGGTACCCCTTTTCTCAGGGGTTGGTTCAGCCTAATGTTGCAGAGGTGTCCCTTCTTCATGGGTAGGGTTCAACCTTGCATCTGACAATTTCTTTTTGCGTAAGAGCATAGCTCAGCTTTGAGTCAAGAGGACCCATTCCCTCAGGGGAAGTGAACTGTAGCTCACGAAAGCTTATGCTCAGATAAATTTGTTAGTCTCTAAGGTGCCACAAGTACTCCTTTTCTTTTTGCATATATCCTCATGTGAGGGTTCCTTTCCCTCAGATGTTTGGATAGTTCTACCACAGAATGTTACACCAAGTGTTTTAAATCATAACTCATGGCTTTTTTTACTTTAATAGGATTCAGAAAGATTCAGTTTGGAATGCAAATTAATATCTCTATTTCTGTTTTCACACACTCAGAATTAACACCATTGAGTTCCCAGGTACTTCTGTATCCTTCGTACCTGGGACTGGGATTAAACTATCAGTTGGACATGCTTCACAGAGCATCAGTGCAAACCAGTGAATAGAAACCTGGCTATTGTAAGTATAGTACTGTGTACCCCAGAAACAGTCTTTTGGAAAGAGAATTAAAATGGAAAATATACAGTGTAGTTACTACTTGAACTCTTTTGATGCATAAGGAGGTCATATGTTTTTTATCAGTTTACACCAAGTTGAGACAGTCCCTTCCTGTGCAACCTTAATTCGACCCTGTTGTGCATATGCTTATACTGTCTTTAATTACATGATAATAATATGATAAAAATAATATTCAGATTATTTTTTCCGTATTATTTTTGCATCTGTGTTTTAATATAGATTTGTTGTAATTTTCTAACTTTAAAATAAAATGGAATTTCTATTGTTTTTGTTTATCCTATGGAACCATATTGACCCCAGCTTAGGTCATCAGCAGTGTCTGGACCTTTAGATCCACAGCACAGATGTCTAACTAACTGGTGCAGTAGTAGGCTATTATCCTTGCTATCCACCAGGCACTAAACGTGGATGAGACCCACACTTTGCCAGTGAGTTCCACAGCTATTTCCTGACAGCAGAAGAAAACAGGGACTCATTCCTCCTCGGTTCATTTCAAGATTCTGAAGGGGAATGTACTCCAGTGGTTATAGAGCCCTATGCCCCATTCCCCCAGACTTTCTCCGTCCCTCTTCTCCTATCTGCCCCTTGGCTATAAAGAAGAATTTACTGAATTCAGTAGGATAGATAATTATCTTCTCTCAAGTACTTAAAATGTTTCCTTCAATTGCAGCCCTACAGCTCTTGTGGCAGTATTATCACAGATCTGAGAGTTGTGAAAGGCTTGTAATTGGAATTAACTAGAAAATGGATCAGAAAGTCATTGTGAAATTGTGGCATTTAGTAACCTTGCTAAATCCCAGCATAATTCTAAAACTCATGCCCAGGCAACAAGTGTGTGAAATCAGCTTCTTTACAGAAGCCACCACTATAATCTACTTTAATCATTACATAATGGGGGGGAGAGGGAGTTTTCTTCATCTTGATGAAAGAATCAGAGTCTCTTTGAACTTGGCAAATCAGTAGTTTCTTGGGTGTTCTCTAAAAGTAGATCTTTCAACTGACTTTGTTATTATCTGTGCAGCACAGACTTTGGAGGAGCTACAGTGTCCATTTCAGAAATGTTTATCACAGTAATCTTCAGAATCTCACGGGATAACACAAGCTGCCTGTCAATGTTGCTTCACAGCTGCCAGATAAGCATTAGTGGTATTAAACTCAACTTGAATGGAGGAACTAAGTATGTGCAAGAGATTTTCTACAGTCACTCATTCTAGTGAAAAGTTAGCAGAGTCAATGGTGCAAGGCCCTCTTGTCAAAATTAGGCACCCAAATGCTTGTTTTAGGAGTCCAAATGCAGGACATAAGTTCTTAACCTAGGCAGCAGAGTTTGGAATTAGATTTTTCAGAGAAATGTTTGAAAACACAATCTTCTTTTCAGGGTATGCAACATGTGTGGTTTGTTCCTACTATCGTTTGTAAACTCTATCTTTTGTGTACATATGCACAAACCCTGAATTAGGCAAACAAACTATATGAATATGGGTTTTGTGAATGTAACTCCTATGATTTTGTGTGTGTTAGTGTGCAAATGATTTGTTCATGCAAAGTTGCATGCACACAGTTGGAGTCCAAGTTGAGGCTCCTTTGAAAATATAACCCACAACATCTGACAAGATCAATCAGCTTATTTTTTCATGGAACAAACAATGTTTGAATGAAGTTCACACCTAGGAATTTAAAAATTGATAAGTCCAAAGCAAACAGAAATTAGTGGTCACAGTTTCAATGGTTTGGTATATGTTGGAGCTTTTTTTTTTTAGACAGTGAGAGAGAGAATGTCAATGAGTGAGCAATCCCTACAGCTATTTCAACATCAGGATTCCTTACTTTCCAAATAGACTACTAATTCTCACCCTTAGGTAAGACTAGTCCTGTAATATGTCTGAGATTCATGAGCAGAAATAATCAACTGCCCAGTCATCTTACTCCATGATAGTGTTTTTCACTTCTGCATCGTTTTAGCCTATACAGCATTGAAATTATCTTCATTCAAAAGGTGGCCTTGCAGTTTTCAGATTTCATGCAAGTCCATTATACACTGGGATACTATCCTACTACAGGTTATTAGGGTAGCCTCAAGCCTAGATATTAGATTTCATGTAGCTCTAATTTAGCCATGAATATATTGAAATAAATATATAATTAATATATAATATATAAATAATATATAACCATTAATAATTGTTCTAATAACTGAAACAATGGTAAAGTCCTTTCTGTTCTTTTCCTATTTCTCAAGCTGGTTGTATAATCTCTTTACTGCTTACCTGGAGAAGCCCATCAGTACCATCTTAGAAAGAAATGTAAGTCTTTAAAGATCGTTTCAGAGGAGGGGTGTAAAGAATACCTGAAATTGCATTACCCCCGAGGCCACAGCCTTGAACTTGGTTGAGGAGTAACCTGACAAAATATAACTTTAGTCTGATTAACCCTGTGTCACTTTTATTGCCTGGCACTAGCTCCCATGGCTCTTCTTTGACATGATGTAAAAGTTCAGTACCCGTGACAGTTGTAATGACACTTACCAATATGGTTTGTATGTCATGCTCAGTTATTTTTTGAACAAATGGCATTGTCACAAATCTGTGACCATCTATTATTTATATTATCGTAGCACCTACGAGACCTAGTCACAGATCAGGACCCCTTTGTGCTGTGTGCTGTACAAACAAAGAACAAAAAGACGGTCCCTGCCCAAAAGAGCTTACAATCTAAGTACCTAGAGACTTCACAGTTGACTCCTAAACTGCATACATGGAGCCTGAAGGAAAGAACATAGACTCAGACATTCCAGAAAGAAAGTTCTCTACAACTAGTAGTACAGGAAAAGTACTCTGTGATTTTTCGGCAGTATTGAACTTTACAATATGCTGTTTGGGAGCCTGACATTAGGGAGAGAATCACAACTGCTGGAGCCGGCATGACTCAGAAAGAGAGGGAAGGGTTCAGATACACACTAGCCAGTATGTTAGTGTCCTCTGCATGTTCTCATACAGCTGTGCCTGAACATCAAACATAAAATCCAGACGATGGATGCAGAGCTTAGAACCCTTAAGGGTGAGTCTCCAACACTTCTTTTCTTTCCATTTCTATTTTTGTGCTATTCAGTTTGTAGCCTTTTCATCAGATGCTGCCCGCGATGCTGTTTAATTGAATGTGTTCAAAAATTACCCCAACACAGACAAATGTCAGTTGTGGGAGTGTGAGCGGTGAAAAAATATCTGAGTGATTCAAGGACTAAGCCATTTCCCCCACAACCTCCGAATTAGAATGTTCATATTTCATCTGAGAAGCCAGAAGGATTCTTCTGGCACATCTGCATCTTTCCCACAAAGGCACATGTATACGTAGCCAGACCAACAGCCACGTGGACTGGCTCAGCCATCAGTAACTGATATTGGAGAAAGGAAGCTTAACTTATTAATTTATAATCAAATGTGAGTGTAGTGGTTCCACAAGTGGACCAGTCTGCAGCCTGGTCCAAGAGAAAGCTAACAAAATTATGTTTGCAACATTGGCACTTGCAGCCTGGAAAGTGGACGTCCTGTCCTGCAAATCCTTGTTCAGCATGAAGCAGGGACCACAAGATTATTGCGCTCCATCGCAGTTATGAATGAAGAGTACATATGGGCACAAGTTAGGTTAAGCATGAGTCATAGTCCTCCATGCAGAGAGGTGGTAGATCTCAAGCCCCTCATTGGCCTGCTTTCTTACTTACAAGAAAGCAGGGTAAAAGAAGCAATGTTTGGATAGAAAGTAGGCATATCTAAGCAAACACAGGCTAAGTACAATTCTTAGCACGCAGACAAGGCATTTAGCTATATGCTCCCTTCTTTGGCTATGCTGTGTGTACTAGGCAAGAATAACTTGGTGGTCACACAGCAGTGGTCTCATTACTGCAGGATCGGGTTCTCCCACACTCCCCATTCTGCTCATCGCTCTTTAGCTTGTGCTTGTATGACCCACACCACACACTTGCAGTGAGCAGGATCCATCCCTTTATCTTAGCCCTTCTGAAAATATGTCCCTCACTCATCTACTTACTGGAACTGCAAAATGCAAAACTGAAATGCTCACTGAAAACCAACCCAATAGAGTAACTTCTTCATCTATAAAGGCCTGAATTGGCAAGGTGCTGAGCACTCACAACTATCATTAAGGTCTCTGGGAGTCAAAGACCGTATCTTTTGGGATGTGCCCAGCATCTTGAAGGATTAATCCGTAAAATGCACCCCCAGGTGTAGTCACCACATATCGGAATCTATGCTCTGTCTATGAACACACAATGTCCATGGGAATTGTGGCAGACATGGAAGAGAACAGATCCTGAGGCCAGTAGTTAACTATCTAATATACTGAAGATAGATCTAAACCACTTTTCATAATTTAGGGGGAAAATATCCCCAAACTCACATTGTCTGATAATATGCTATCTGCAATTGTGAACAACATCCCCATGTCTTCAGCACTGATTGACAGCTTCATAAATGCTAATGTTGTCTTTTTAAAATATGAAGTAGCAGCATTGGTAATATTGAAGGAGCATTTAGAGTCCTCAAGCATGGATTAGAGCCCCATTGTGCTAGGTGCTGTACCAACCCACATGCCAGAGACAGTCCCTATCCTTAGTTCTGATGTTTTGAAACAGTAATTTTCTTTATTTTAGATCAAATTTTAGTGTCCCATAATAACAGGATTGTGGAGAAAGTGGTCAACTAAGGGCTGGTAGGACAAGTGGAGCGTTAGGTCTGAATCAGTATTGAATAATGGAGTTTGCAAAAGAAGCATCTTGGGTTCTTAACTACAAACTTCTGTTCTGATTTTTTTCTCCCTACTTGCTTTGAACATCTTTGAATTTTTTTTCTCTGAGAACTATCCTTTGCTTTTAATTAAACATAACTGGCAGTGTTACACTTTTTTGATAATGGATGTTTTATTTTGTCCACCACCCTTACAGTTCTAATCCAGATTGATGCCTTTGCCCAAATGGACTACTCCCTAGTTAACTCTCCAGCATTCTTCAGATCATACGTTGATTTGGACTTAAAGGTAATTAATTGCCTTTAATGCTAGTTGTCTGGAATCATGCTTTTTAATTGGCATTGTTGCTTTTGTTTTGCCTTTAGCCAGGTAAGCCATTTCAAAGCAATGTTTCATTTAGGTATTTTGGTCACCAATTCAATTTCAGAAACCAGATGTGATCATTCAGTAAACTGACTGTTGGTCAATTATCCATAACAAGAGAAAACAGTAAAAGAGGCTGAAGAAGTTAGAGGCAAAGAAAGAGAAAATAAAAGGTTAAAATCAGAAAGTAGCTGACCAACCCTGGCAAAAGAGGGAGGTAGCCTTCTGGGGCCCAGTCATTGTTTCAGTTGGGCACATCAAACTCCTTGATGGAAATACCAGGTTCCCGGAATGAAACGAGAGGGAGGGGCCCTTGAAAGAGAGAAAGCCAAGTCAAAAGTGCACTAGTAAGACTTATCACCATGTGACATCCCTTCAGCTAAGGGAAATGTGATGGGAAATGCATCCAACTACCGAAGCTGTGATAAATAGTAAGATTTTGTTTTCATGCTTCATAAAGTATAATATAATATAATATAAATATAGTTTGGGAAAACATGGTTTGTTTGTTTTAATATGCTAAATAATGTTTCATGATCATTTTATTTATTTTTAAACTCTTTTTGAAAATACCTAATTAGTATATTATTGTAGATTACTTCAGAGTCTAGACCCTTCAGAGTTTCTTTATATTTAGTGCTATAGTTAATCCTGAGATATCAGGCTTTTTCTGTATTACTGTTTCTTTGTACATCATCAGTGCTGCATAGTCAGCATTGGCTACCATTGTTCTATGGGTGCAATTCAAGCTGTTGACTTTGAGCTATAAAACGCCATATGGTTCAGGTCCTGGCTACCAATGGATCACACCAAGGAAGGATTCTCCCTATGTAGGGGTCCCTCGATAATATAGGGCCTCTGTAGCAGCTACTCCATTGCTGCTCCTTCAACTCCTTTGGTAAAGAGGATGGGGCTAGGGCTTTCTGGCAAATCCCAACTGCCAGAACAGTTCCTGAGGGCTGTTGGCAGCCAACATAGTTTAGAGCATCCTGAGATTGCTGTATTCTATGCCAGGCAAGCACAGAACTGGGACCAACATCCGAGGGTACATGGGGCTCCTTGGTGGCCCCCCTCCTAAATTGTGCCCAGTTCTCATGGGTTACAACTGAAAATCTGGCCCCCCTCTCCTTGTGCATCTGGCAGTTGATTCACCCACGTAGTCTTTGCAGTGACTGTGGACCTTCAGTCCAAGGGATAGAAATGAAACACTAGTAACAGTTCCCAGGTTTGAACTCTAGGAGGATGGAAGCAGAGTGTTCTCTATGAAGGGTCTTCTGCTCTGGAAGAACTTGACTTTGGTGACTTTCAAGGTATGCTGTCAGCCTATTTGCTTGCTCAGGTTTTTCCTTAGTAGCTTGAGTTTCTCTCTTGGTTTGGGGAAGAGGAGGAAGATATTTTATTGGCAACCATAGTTAACATGTCCAGAGGTTCTGACAGGCACTGATTTTATAAATCAAAATAAATCCCAATAGTGTTTTACATGGCACAATCTATCCTGTTGGAAATCATATTGACCCCCACTTTGTGCCAGCCCCATTCACTCTTCCAAACAAAAGTAACAGCATGCTCTACCTTGGAGTCTCTGAGTATTTCTTCAAGTCTGCCTTATTCACTTGCTACACAGCAGGGGCTGTCAACATCACCATCTCAAAAGAGGAGAGTAGAACTTACTGGTGATATAATTACAAATGTTTCAGGTGTGTAGGTGGTCAGAGAAGGAGTTTTTACAGAGTAATTTTCAAATTCAGAGATATCCAAAACACTTTTCTACCTGTTGTAAATGTGATCCATGGCATGACATTAACTCTGTTTCCCCATTTTACAGAATCTGAATTTCTTAGGCCAGTTTAGGTACTGTGGAAGGTACAAAGGGATAGACGTCACAGATCTGATCCACGTGCTCCTTCACCTGAGTGTGTGGGGGGGGTGGGGCAGAAAGAGCCATGGAAAGCTATCTCTGCATGCGCTCTATTGCTCTGACCAAATAGTGGAGAAAGGGCATGAGTCAAGAAAAAAAAAGTGTGTGTTTAACCTACTGCTGCATTCTGGCATGCTAAGCAGCAGTAGATCATGTTCTGCCTTCAGATACATCCACACTACTTCCACTGAATTTAGGGATTGAACATGCATATCTGTGGCAGAATTTGCAGGGTATTAGGAGTTTACTGTTAAATCCTGGGGTGGTTTTTGTTTGTTTTTTTGTTTTTGCAAGGGAATGAGCTCTTCAAGAGGATGAAATCAAAATATATTACCACCTCATTTATCTGATGCTCAATTTTCCTAACATGCTGGTTATAAAATAGTGGGTTGTGCCCCCAGACATCTCTCCATTACATTGAAAATGGCCTTGATTTCTAGTGACCTCAATGACCCAAGCTTTTAAAGTGTCACCCATAATATTCCGATAATGAAGACGTGGTTGTATATTATTTTACACAAACCCCAGATGAAGCAGAAAGCAGCCAGCTCACCAAATGGCTTCAGTACGTGCCTAATAAAAAAGTCCAGTGCTTGCATTTCAGATCATAAAAAGAAGTTGTATAAGTGCTCATGTCTAACACAGGATCCCATTCTGTGTATATGGTAACAAAAGACTTTTCTCCCCTGCAGATAGTGAATACCAGTGTCATTCTGACATATTTGAACAGAAGCTGATTAGCTCATTACATCTGAAGAGGTAACACAGAACAGCTTGATATGAGACCATAAAAGAAGGCTCAGGAAGCAACATCAATGATCCCAGCAGTCAAACATAGCAGGACTTTATTGCGTCCGCCTAGCTGTGCAGTTAGTCCAGCCTATTGGACTTCTTGCTAAGATGTTAGGATCCTGGGCTCTGTAGTGATAACTGGGGTCTGGTCGGCCTTCTCCTGTTGTGAGCCTAACACTGGGAAAGTGGGTAAACGTTTATAAAGTGTCACAATAACTTATGACAAAGAATGTTGATGGGGAAAAGGCACAAAGGGGAGACAGACAGGTCTTTTTGTTTACACTATTGATATGATTCAAGGACTGTTAAGATCATGCCTGTTAAACAAGAGAGGTTTGGGACTGGAAGTCAATGGACCAAAATGGGTGTGTCAGAAATTAGATCTAACTTGTGAATGTAATAATGGGATGGGCTATTCCACCCATCTCTTCCTTTTGAGGTCCTTAAAAAGAGTCACTTTGGGGAAGAAAACTTGCTACCATGACAATGGCTAACTGAAAGACAAGAGAACAGAAAGGAGAGAGCTTCACCATCATGGCTACCACTGTCTTCTGGGACCCAGGGGTACACCGTAACACCGTTGGACCTTCTTCACCCTAATCCTAATAGATGTCTTGACCAGAGTGGGCTAGAGAGAGGGAACCAGATGACATCACCACCTCTACCAGTTGTACTTAAGTTCTGAACACCATCTAGGATATGAGACTGTCCTCCTCACCCCTATGTTTTTCCTTCCCCACCTCATTTCTTCTCTTTCCTGTCTCTCTCCTTCTGCCTTTGGTTTAGTAAGAGTCTGGGTTAGTGAGCCAAGATTGTATATTTTGCAACACTGCTGTAAGCCTGTGGCTAAAGAGGCAATTAAAACCAATGCCCTAAACAGCCTGACACTGGTACGAGTCTGCCAGGTCTCAGAGTAGCTGATGAAACCATGTGCTGTGTCTGTTTTTTTTTTTTTTCCAGCAGTGAGGTTGCAAGTGAGAGTCAACATCAGACATAAGCATAGGTGCCAACTTCCTCTCTACCCCAGGGGGTGCTCGACCCCCACATTCCAGGCCCGCCCCTACTCTGCCCCTTCCTCCTAGCCCCCACCCCACCTCTTCCCAGCCTCACCCCCACTCCACCCCTTCTCCCAAGCCCCCACCCCTGCCCCACCTCTTCCTGCTCCACCCCCGCCCTACCTCTGCCTGCCCCCTCCCCCAAACATGCCCCATCCCCACTCCTCCCCCTCTCTCCCAGTGCCTCCTGCATGCTGTGGAACAGCAGACTGCAGCAGTTGGAAGGCACTGGGAGGGAGGGGGAGGAGCTGATCAGTGGGGCCACTGGTAGGCGGGAGGCACTGGGGGAAGGGGGAAGCTTGGTTGCTCCTGGGTGCTAAGCACCCACTAATTTTTTTCAGTGGGAGCATTCACAGAGTCAGCGCCTATGGACATAAGCTGCATTTTATTTATCTTTTCTGTTCTTTTCTCTCCCTTTTTTCTGTTTCTCTTTTAGGAAATGGGATCAGACTTTAACAGCAATAACAGCTTCAGCTCTTCTCAACTAACTTCTTCTCTTTCCTTCAGTAAAAGACTCAGATTGGTGGAGTTTCCTTGTAAAAGCTTTCTGCAGGTAGAGGGAAAAGGAGCAAGGGATGTTGTTAAAATGAAAGCCTTCCTGAATAATTTGCATTTCAAATGCTTTAACCATTTTTCCCGAAGCAGGTTGAGGTCTTTATATACCAAACCCTGAACCTTGTTTAAAACTGTTTGATGTTGAACAGTTAGTCATGTTAATACCTTTTGGCCCATTTGTTCCATCTTAATTATTACAACAGATCACAAGAGGACTGTCCAGTATTATTGTTACAGGAAGGGAGAGTTAGATGTCCACAGCCACTCCAGGTATGTCTACCTGCAGCGTGAAGTCTCCAGAGGCCAAGTCAACTGACTTTGGATTCAGAGTAGCAGCCGTGTTAGTCTGTATCCACAAAAAGAAAAAGAGGACTTGTGGCACCTTAGAGACTAACAAATTTATTTGAGCATAAGCTTTCGTGAGCTACAGCTCACTTCATTGGATGCATACAGTGGAAAATACAGTGGGGAGATTTTATATACACAGAGAACGTGAAACAATGGTTGTTACCATACAGGCTGTAACAAGAGTGATCAGGAAAGGTGAGCTATTACCAGCAGGAGAGTGGGGTGGGAGGGGTAGGGGTAAGGACCTTTTGTAGTGATAATCAAGGTGGGCCATTTCCAGTCGTTGACAAGAACATGTGAGGAACAGTAGGGGGGGGAAATAAACAAGGGAAAATAGTTTTACTTTGTGTAATGACACATCCACTACCAGTCTTTATTCAAGCCTAAGTTAATTGTACCGAGTTTGCAAATTAATTCCAGTTCAGCAGTCTCTCTTTGGAGTCTGTTTTTGAAGCTTTTTTGTTGAAGAATTGCCACTTTTAGGTCTGTAATCGAGTGACCAAAGAGATTGAAGTGTTCTCTGACTGGTTTTTGAACGTTATAATTCTTGACGTCTGATTTGTGTCCATTTATTCTTTTATGTAGAGACTGTCAAGTCCCGTCCCGCCCCGCCTCCTGCTGGTAATAGCTCACCTTTCCTGATCACTCTTGTTACAGCCTGTATGGTAACACTCATTGTTTCATGTTCTCTATGTATATACAAAAAGAAAAGGAGTACTTGTGGCACCTTAGAGACTAACCAATTTATTTGCGCATAAGCTTTCGTGAGCTACAGCTCACTTCATCGGATGTAGTGAGCTGTAGCTCACAAAAGCTCATGCTCAAATAAATTGGTTAGTCTCTAAGGTGCCACAAGGACTCCTTTTCTTTTTGCGAATACAGACTAACATGGCTGTTACTCTGAAATCTGTGTATATAAAATCTCCCCACTGTATTTTCCACTGTATGCATCCAATGAAGTGAGCTGTAGCTCATGACAGCTTATGCTCAAATAAATTTGTTAGTCTCTAAGGTGCCACAAGTACTCCTTTTCTTTTTGACTTGGGATTGTGGAGCTCGGGCTGCGGAGCTAATAACCTGGTGAGGGGGAAGGGTCTCAAAGCCCGGGCTCCAGCCCGAGTGGGAACGTCTTCACTGCTCAGTTTAGCGCCGCGGCCTGAGCCCTGCAATCCCAAGTCAATTGCCTGGGCTCTGAGACTCGCTGCCATGGATGTCTTTGCAGTGTAGACATTCACGAGGAAGAAGCTCATAAATAGAGTTGTGGGGCACTAAGGGTATGTCCACACTGCAATTAGACACCCTTGACTGGCCCGTGCCAACTGGCTCAGGCTCCGAGGCTGTTTAATTGCAGTGTAGACTTGCAGACTCTGTGAGGTGGGAGGTACCTAGAACCCAGGCTTTAGCTTGAACCCAGAAGTCTACGTTGTAATTCAACAGCCCCACATTCCAAGCCCAAGTCAGCTGGCATGGACCAGCCGTGGGTATCTAATTGCAGTGTAGACATACCCTAAGTCTTACAGTGAGAGTGTCCTGGGCAGCTGTGAGCACTTCAGCACGTTTTTATCCGGCACTGAGGGTACCATGCCCTGAGAACCTATTGGCTATACTGGGAAGTAAAATGTTTGGGTTCGATTGGGAGCTTATCCAAATTGAATTGAACCCTGAAGAATTTGCGGATCAGCCATCACGAGCAACAGTAATACGAGAATGGAATTTTTCTTCACAGCTCTTGTAGGCATTAAAATACTCGATATAAAACAAATATATTTGAGTAAGATCTCAAGGATTCTAGAATTGGCTTTCTCCTGTATGAATCTGGATACAGAGCTGTTGAGAGTCAAGGGTTCTTTAATGAAGCGTATGAATCAGAGAGACTTACACAATGAAATTTAGAGGAAAAAGTGCACTCGCATTCTTGGATGAACTTCTCTTGAGCCCATAGCCGCAACCCCCCCACTCTGCTCCGGGTCCTGCCCCCGCCTTGCCCCAGGCCCTGTCCCCACCCCTTTTCCCAAGTCCCCACCCCCGCCCTGCCTCTTCCCACCCAGGTCCATCCCCTCCCTCGAGCGTACCCTGTCCCCGCTCATCCCCCTCTCTCCCAGCGCCTCCTGCACACTGCGAAACAGCTGATTGTGGGGGGCAGGAGCGCTGGGAGGGAGGGGGAGGAGTTGATCAGCGGGGCCACTGGTGGGAGGGGGAGCTTGCTGCCAGCGGGTGCTAAGCACCTGTTAATTTTTTTCCATGGGTGCTCCAGCCCTGGAGCACCCATGAAGTTGGCACCTATACCTGAGCCACTCTTTTGGGCAACGCCCTAAGAAAACCACTCCTGTGCATGTATGACATAGGACACGTTGCCATAAAAATTTGTCTTTGTGGGCATATTGTGTGGCCTGAAGTACCGAAAGGATGACTGCACATTGTTTTAGTAATGTGCCTCCATCCTTTATAATGAGTCCTCTGCTCTCACTTCTTTCCCTTCAGATTCCACTTCTCCCTGGCCCCCTCCAACTTTGGCTTTTTTGAGGTAAGTTGATGGTTTCAATGTCCAGGAAACAAGAACCAAGAATCTCAGGGACAGGATCAATCCAGAATACAGGAAGCTGAAATTCCCCACATTAGTTTTTAGCTCATTAGACTTTACCCCTGGCTGGCTCTTTTCTCTCTTTCTCTCCTTTTGGGGACTCTCTCTGCCAATATCTTTTCTGCTTTAAAACTGTGTATTCTTTACTGTTCCTCTTCTTTTCAGTAACCACTCCAAGAAAAAAAGATGTTTTCCAGTCTAATCTTTCCTCACAGATCACAAAATGTTATAAAATCGTTACTATGTAACATAATGCTAGCATTCGAAACCCAGAGGAGAAAAAGAAGCACCAATTGCAGGTTAGAATATTAACTGCAGGATAAGAGACAGGTGGTGCTGGGATTGGCACAGATGGCTAATCATTAAGCTAGGGGGAAGGAGTAAAGGATGCTACTCACAAAAGCCTTGAAACGGCGATGCAGTAGCATACCATGGAGAAGGCCTGCCACCTTTAAATGACAATTGATTGGTTCTGGGTAGCGGAATAGAGGGTAATTAAAATCTCTCCAGCCCTACAGTGAAGTAACAGGCAAAATATTCCAAGTAAATAATTTTGCATTTACACTATTGTAACTGTGTGAAAACAGATCGTTATCCTAGAGCTTTGTGTCTTGCCTCAAAATCTTCACTTGCCGTTTTCTCTGCCCACATATGGTCTGATCAGCTGAACAAGACTCCTAGCCTAAAAACTCCATCCCAGGCCTAGCATGGAGGAGTTTCATGGATATCAGGAAGCGGTCACTACATTCATTTTCTCCCCCATGGCAGGTCTCACTTCTGGAGAATTTCCTGTCTCATGTTTTACAGAATGAAGCAATCCCAGCAGCCAATGGTAAGGGTAATGGCCAGTTCCTATAATGGCCTTTATCTCTAACTAAATGCCCCAGGGATTGCATGGCTCCAGGGATTGGTAATGTGATATGGGGCTTTATGTTGCTAGATCACCATTTCACATCAGCTCTCTTCTGTGCTCTCACTGCTCCCACTGCTGACATCTGGACAGTCTGGAGCAGGAGGAGGAGGAACATCCTGAAGTGAATGCAGAAGTGTGGGGGCATGACTACGGGAAAAGGGAATGCAGGAGCTAGGGGTTGGGGTTGAAAAGGGAGGGGAAGGAGGCCTGACTAATGGGATCGAAGGGGTGGATAGGAACAGAGATGGCAGATAAGATCAGAGACAGAAGGGTGTAGGAGCCAGGATTGGGTGGGTGGGTGGATGAGGGGAAGATAGGAAGGGAGGAGGGGGGACATGGATAGATGAGAGGGAGAGTAGGGTGGGAGCAAGAAGGTGCAAGGGCCGGAGAGGAGCAGAGTGGGTCTGGGACAGGAGCTGGGGTAGGGCAGCCAGGAGCAGTGGGGGGAGAGAGAGAGCTTTGACGGGTGGACAGAGCAGAAGGGTCAACCACTAGATTCACTTCCCTTCAGCACCTGGAATTCTACCCAGAAGTCCTGATCTCCAGCTTTCCTCCATTGTCAGCAGATAACTGTGCAACCGCTGGCAAATTGTAGCTCATCCCTCTCTAGTGCCTGGTCCTGAGAGGATAACAGTCTAAATCCTTCCATTTACTCTAAATAGCTCAAGTGGTAGAGGTCTGTGCTATGGACCTAAAGGTCTGAACCCTGCCGATGACCCATGTTGGAACCTACTGTGGTTCCACATGATAGAATTTCTCTTTTCAAATTGTTTTTTTTTAAATAATTAGATAATTACATCCAGAATGATTGCTTTAAAAGAACATTAAGGTTTCAAAGTCAAGCACTCAAAAGTTAGGAAATGCTAGAATGAAAGTGCCTGTGCAACCTTCATTCAGCCCCCTCCTGCATACGCACTGTGACACAGTCTTTAATTACGTGATTATATACTGTTTTTTCCCCGGGCTTTTTCCTGCCTTCCAGTTGTGGTGATTGAATGAGTAATGCTTGTACAGCATCTTGAGTTCCTCAGATAAAAGATGCAATACAAGTATTTATTATTATGTACATATGTATTTAAATTTGCCCCCTTTTTTTTTTAAGCTAAACTGAAGAGGGGATTCCCTCTACCTAACCTGACCCATATTACCCTCCCTAGACCTGTTCTTAAAGTTAACCAGATGAGAATCTGTCTCTCTTATTAAACAGCTAGTCCTCTTTCAAGACTGGATAATTGGTTTCTGTTGGAAAATTTGTTGGCAGGATGCTGGAGCTTTAATTTATTCAACAGTAAAGAGTGCTTGTGTATAAGATGAGAAATTTCATACCAACAAAACTTCCCTTTAGGAACAAACTTATTTTTCTTTGAGGAAAAGAAATACAACTGAGCAAATTTGCTGCCATCAAGTGGCTAAATGTATTTAGTGGACCAAATCCAAATCCGGGGGGGGACCGGGGACGTGAGTGCAATCCCATGGAAGTCAATGGAAAAACACACTCGTACACCAGATATTAATTTGACCCATCAAGTTAAATTCTAGGCTTGTTAAACTCATGCAAAACCAGGAAGCTAGTGCAGTTGCATCATGTATATAACTCAGAGCAGCATTTGGCCTTCTTCTGAATATAAATAACTGGGCCTTCTTCTGAATATAAATAACTGGCCCATGAATAACCAGTGACCTGAGCTGTGTTCTGGTAGAATAACTTTCTAAATGCGTAGGTGTGCTGATTTGCTGATATAAAAACGTTATGAGGTCACTCTTAAGGTTTTGTGTTAGAGTGCAAGTTTGAAGTTGGGGTACATATCACTTGTTGGTATCTGTTGATGGAAATAAGTTCAATAATAAATAATTTATTCTAAATAATAATAATTTCTATTTATAATTTATTCTAAATAATAAATAGAAAGTTCAAAGGCAAGGGGGGGGGATTGTTTCTTTTAGTTGAATGTCCTTCTCTGGCTAATAGCCCTGATGCTTATTTCAGTCAAGTTTGTGCTTTGCTTTGCAGTATCATGACATCGTGGGCAGTGTTTTTGAGCAGCCCAGGTAGTGGCGATAAGGAATATAGCGCTGATTCTGCAATATTGGAAGAGTGCTTGGTCAAACTACAGCCAAACAGAGTGAAAGTTGTGCAGCCGTGTATATTACCAAAAGCCAGGGGAGGGGATCAGCACAATACAAGGTGCAAGCATAAACACCACCCAACATTAGGTATCATTTAACAGGTAAACCTCCAAACAAAGAAACAAGTTAATCCATGATGGAAAAGTTAAATTGCTTTGTGCAGCTCCAAAGCTTTGTCCACACTAAAATGACTCAGAGCCATCAATCCCTCAGGCACACCTTTCCCTGCCAACCTCCGCTCCTGACCTCTGAGAGAGGGAACAGAATTGTCTGTATAGGGCTTTATAGACCTCCCCCTGAGCCTCTGTAAACAGGAGCAAACTTTAATCTCAGGCAATCCTCCCTCATAAATATGATTCCACTACCATCATTACACTTGCATCAAAACCCGCACTCTCCCCAGGCAGAAGAAATGGATGTAAATAGAGGATTTCAAGTCCTTTAACATGGTGCTGAACCCAAATGTCACAAGAGGTCATCCATTGAAACTGGTTCATCAGTAGGGAATAATTACTGTCTGGTGTAATTGGCAAATCCTGTCTATTAGCCTCTCTCCTGAGCAGGTTTGAAGTGACAAAAGAAGGTGTTGGTAGTTCAGATGGTCACAAAAGACAACATGACTCATTGACTCTCATTTCTTCTATTGTAAAAATAAAATTCTAATCATCCCTCTTTTGACCAGGGTTAATGCAAAAGTGCAGTAGTGAAATCCCGCCCCCATAGAAGTTAATGGCAAACTCAGTTGATTTCAGTGAGGTCAGGATTTCACTCAGGAAGTTGGAAACTTGGCATGGATATAGTTGTCCTTGCAGAGTTTGTGCTCCTTTAAGTTTGGCGTGGCAAGGGGGGAGCTTTACAAATAACCAATTTATAAGCAACTGAAATGTCATTTCTGGGCATGGGCATGTTCTTCTTCGAGTGCTTGCTCATGTCCATTCCATATTAGGTGTGTGTGCTCGCCACATGCAACGGTGCTGGAAGTTTTTCCCTCATCAGTATCCGTAGGGGACTGGCTCTGGCGCCCTCTGGAGTAGCACCCGCATGGCACAGTATAAGGGGCGCTGCCAGCTTCCCCACCCTCAGTTCCTTCTTGCCACCAGTGATAGTGCTGAAATATCTGCTGCTTCGGCTAGCATTGTTTTGGTCTCCTTGGCCTCTATCATCCCCTCCCTGGATCCGGGAAATTGGTATGCTGCCCTTGACCTAAAGGACGCATACTTCCACATAGCGATCTTCCAAGGACACAGACGTTTTCTCCAATTCGTGGTTGGACCCAGCCACTACCAATTTACGTTTGGCCTGGCGACGGCACCGAGGGTGTTTACCAAGTGCATGTTGATGGTGGTGGTGGCTTACCTTAGGCGCCGGGGTATCCAGCTCTATCCATACCTCAATGACTGGCTGGTCAAAGGCAGCTCCAGGTCTCAGGTCCAAAAGGACGTCACGGTGCTATGAGCCACGTGCCGCTCCCTGGGCCTACTGGTGAATGACAAAAAGTCCACGTTAGTTCCAGTGCAAAGGGTAGAATTCATGCGGGTGGTGCTTGACTCGACCTGCACAAGAGCATTCATGCCACTAGAAAGGTTTCGGGCACTGACAGACCTTACCGCAGAGGTGTTCATGTTCCCCAATTACAGCCAGGGTCTGCCTGCATCTGCTGAGCCTCATGGCAACTTGTACATACGTTGTCCACCATGCCAGGCTCCGGATGTGGCCCCTGCAGCAATGGCTGACGGCGGCCTATTCCCAGTCCAGGGATCACCTGGAAAAGATCGTTACTATCCCCCCAATGATACTTACCTCACTGCAATGGTGGACCGATCGCAAGAAGGTCCTAGAGGGAGTTCTGTTCAACAACCCCCCTCACTCCATTGAGTTGGTTCGGACGCTTCAGACGTCGTCTGGGGTGCGCACCTCGGAGATATCCAGACCCAGGGTATGTGGTCCCCACAGGAGAAGACGCTCTACATAAAGGTCAAAGAACTCAGGGCGGTCCACTTGGCATGCGCGGTCTTGCTACCCCACCTGTCGGGCAAGGTGGTGACAGTCCCAACGGACAACACAGCTTCTATGTTCTACATCAACAGGCAAGGGGGAGCGCACTCGTTGGCTCTGTGCCAACAGGTATTCTGTCTCTGGAACTTCTGCACCAACCACAAGATCCACCTGGAGGCTTGTCACCACGCTGGTGTCAAGAACACACTCGCAGATCACCTCAGTAGGGCCTTCTCTTATCACGAGGTAAGTGGTCACTCCATCTGGAGGTAGCCTACATGAACTTCCAGAGGTGGGGATCTCCCCTTGTGGACCTGTTCACCAGAAGGCAAAACAGGAAATGTCATTGGTTTTGTTCTCGGCAAGGTCTGGGCAAGGGCTCCCTCTCCGATGCCTTCCTCCTGTCATGGTCGGGGAGCCTGATGTATGCGTTCCCTCCAATTCCACTCATCAGCAAGGTCCTGACAAAGATCAAGAGAGACAGGGCACAAGTTATCATGATCACCCCAGCGTGGCCTTGCTAGCATGGTTCAGCACACTCATGAACCTGTCAGTGGCCCCACCCTGGCCCCTGCCCAACTGACCAGACCTGCTGTCACAGGACCACGGTCAGCTCTTACTCCTCAACCTCTCGTCCCTCCACCTCTCAGTGTGGATGCTGCGTGGCTGAACCCGGAGGAACGGACCTGTTCGGAGGAGGTCCAACAGGTCCTCCTGGGAAGTAGGAAGCCCTCAACCAGACTGACTTACCTGGCCAAGTGGACAAGGTTTTCCCTCTGGGTGTCTGAGTGGGGCATCTCTCCCTCCGTTCTTCCATACAGTCTGTCTTAGACTGCCTGCTGCATTTGAGAAACCAGGGCCTGGTACATTCTTCCATTAGAGTGCATCTCACGACCATCTCCACTTTTCACCTGCCGATCCAAGGACAGACAGTGTTTTTGCATGACATGATGGTCAGATTCTTGAGAGGTCTCGAGAGACTCTTCCCGCAGATACGGACCCCTGTACTGCAGTGGGATCTTAACTTGGTCCTCTCTAGGCTCACGTGCTTTGAGCCTCTGGGCTTCTGGTTCTTTTCCCACCTGTCATGGAAGGTCATTTTCTTGGTGGCAGTGACATTGGCGAGACGAGTCTCTGAGATTAAGGCCTTGACATCAGAACCGCCGTACTAGGTCTTCTGCAAAGACAAGGTTCAGCTGCGGCTCCACCCAGCCTTCCTGCCAAAGGTGGTGTCTACCTTCCATATGAACCAGGATATCTTCCTGCTGGTGTTCTGTCCCAAACCTCAGAAGACCAGCAAAGAGAGGCGTCTTCATGCGCTGGATGTCCGAAGGGCCTTGGGTTTTAACCTAGAACATACCAAGCCTTTCCGTAAATCAACTCAGCTCTTCATTGCTACAGCAAATAGGATGAAGGGTAACCCGGTGTCCTCGCAGAGGATTTCCAATTGGATCACCTCTTGCCAGGGCCGTCCCTAGCTATTCTGGGGCCCTACGCAGTCCCTCCCCCCCCCACGGGGTGTGTGTGGGGGGCCCCAGGTCTCCGTGGGGGGCTGGCTCCAGGCCTCCGCAGGGGGGTGGGGCTGGCTTGGGAGGCCCTGAAGAAGAGGCGGAGCAGGGGTTGGAGCAGCATGCAGCTGCGCAGGGCACCACATTCTCTGGTGTCCTATGCAGCTGCGTACTTTGCGTATGGGTAAGAACGGCCCTGCCTCTTGTATAAGGACCTGTTACGACCTGGCGGGGGTCCCACCACTGCCGATTGTCAGAGCCCACTCGACTAGAGCTCAGGCATCCTCGGCGGCCTTCCTGGCACACATCTCTATCCAGGACATCTGTAGATCCGCAACATAGTCTTCTGTTCACATATTTACCGCTCATTATGCCATCACTCAGCAGGCCAGGGACGACACTGGGTTCGGCAGAACTGTGTTGCAATCTACACCTCCGTGAATTCCTACCCACCTCCATGGGTACTGCTTGGGAGTCACCTAATATGGAATGGAATATGGAGTCATGGAATGGACATGAGCAACACATCTCGAAGAATACCAGTTATGGAAAAGGTAACTGCCTTTTCTTCTTCGAGTGCTTACTCATGTCCATCCATATTAGGTGACTCCCAAGCAGTACCCATGGAGGTGGGTAGGAGTTCATGGGCACCTGCTAAGATTTTAGAACACATTGGCACCCTGTTTCTTTTGGAACATCACAGCGTGCATTCTCTGTGTCCAGCCTGACAGGCCCAGGGGCTACTGCTGGGACAATTTGCATAAGTGTGATTGTAAAGGTCTCATTAAAACACACAGATGTGCACACACAGCGCAATCCCCCCCATATAACTGCTTCCACACTGGGAACAGCAGCAAATCATAGGGCTGAAAAGAAACATTATTGCTCAGGATTTTAGTAAGGATCCACCATTTGGGCTGCATTTTGCCATCATCTGAAATTCTGCACTTTAATTAAAACAATCCCTGAGTTTGTATCTTTTTCCATTGTGAATATTGAGTCATAACACTGTAAATGGATGTGTAAACACTAGAATGATAGTAACCTCCACAGAGCTGCCTCTGGTGGAGAGAGAGGGCTGGGTCCCAAAAGTGGGGCACCTTTCAGTGAGGGGTGTGTTAGGAATGCAGTCTGGGAGATGTATTCTCCCACCCTGGACCCGTGTTGACCTGGGTGGGGGCAATGGCCTGACTCCTCTGTCAGAATGCAGCTCCACATCAGAGTAGTCAGCCAGGACTCCACACTTCAGGCGTACAGATACTTTAAGTTATAGGGTATGTCTACACTACGGAATAAGGTCGAATTTATAGAAGTCGTTTTTTTAGAAATTGGTTTTATATATTCGAGTGTGTGTGTCCCCACAGAAAATGCTCTAAGTGCATTAAGTGCATTAACTCGGCGGAGTGCTTCCACAGTACCGAGACTAGAGTCGACTTCCGGAGCGTTGCACTGTGGATAGCTATCCCACAGTTCCCGCAGTCTCCGCTGCCCATTGGAATTCTGGGTTGAGATCCCAATGCCTGATGGGGCTAAAACATTGTTGCGGGTGGTTCTGGGTACATATCGTCAGGCCCCCGTTCCCTCCCTCCCTCCCTCCGTGAAAGCAAGGGCAGACAATCGTTTCGCGCCTTTTTTCCTGAGTTACCTGTGCAGATGCCATACCACGGCAAGCATGGAGCCCGCTCAGGTAACCGTCACCCTATGTCTCCTGGGTGCTGGCAGACACGGTACGGCTTTGCTACACAGTAGCAGCAACCCCTTGCCTTGTGGCAGCAGACGGTACAATAGGACTGGTAGCCGTCATCGTCATGTCCGAGGTGCTCCTGGCCACGTCGGCTGGGAGCGCCTGGACAGACATGGGCGCAGGGACTTAATTTTGAGTGACTTGACCAGGTCATTCTCTTTAGTCCTGCAGTCAGTCCTATTGAATCGTCTTATGGTGAGCAAGCAGGCGATACGGATTGCTAGCAGTCTACTGTACCATCTTCTGCCAGGCAGGCAAGAGATGAGGATTGCTAGCAGTCGTATTGTACCATCTTCTGCCAGGCAGGCAAGAGATGAGGATGGCTAGCAGTCATACTGTACCATCTTCTGCCAAGCAGCCATGAGATGTGGATGGCATGCAGTCCTTCTGCACCGTCTGCTGCCAGCCAAAGATGTAAAAGATAGATGGAGTGGATCAAAACAAGAAATAGACCAGATTTGTTTTGTACTCATTTGCTTCCCCCCCTCCCCTGTCTAGGGGACTCATTCCTCTAGGTCACACTGCAGTCACTCATAGGGAAGGTGCAGCGAGGTAAATCTAGCCATGTATCAATCAGAGGCCAGGCTAACCTTGTTGCAATAAGAACAATAACTTAGGTGCACCATTTCTTATTGGAACCCTCTGTGAAGTCCTGTCTGAAATACTCCTTGATGTAAAGACACCCCCTTTGTTGATTTTAGCTCCCTGAAGCCAACCCTGTAAGCCATGTCCTCAGTCGCCCCTCCCTCCGTCAGAGCAACGGCAGACAATCGTTCCGCACCTTTTTTCTGTGCGGACGCCATACCAAGGCAAGCATGGAGGCTGCTCAGCTCACTTTGGCAATTAGGAGCACATTAAACACCACACGCGTTATCCAGCAGTATATGCAGCACCGGAACCTGGCAAAGCGATACTGGGCGAGGAGGTGACGTCAGCGCGGTCACGTGAGTGATCAGGACATGGACACAGATTTCTCTGAAAGCATGGGTCCTGCCAATGCATGCATCATGGTGCTAATGGGGCAGGTTCATGCTGTGGAACGCCGATTCTGGGCTCAGGAAACAAGGACAGACTGGTGGGACCGCACAGTGTTGCAGGTCTGGGACAATTCCCAGTGGCTGCGAAACTTTCGCATGCGTAAGGGCACTTTCATGGAACTTTGTGACTTGCTTTCCCCTGCCCTGAGGCGCATGAATACCAAGATGAGAGCAGCCCTCACAGTTGAGAAGCAAGTGACGATAGCCCTGTGGAAGCTTGCAACGCCAGACAGCTACCAGTCAGTTGGGAATCAATTTGGAGTGGGCAAATCTACTGTGGGGGCTGCTGTGATGCAAGTAGCCCACGCAATCAAAGATCTGCCGATATCAAGGGTAGTGACCCTGGGAAATGTGCAGGTCATAGTGGATGGCTTTGCTGCAATGGGATTCCCTTACTGGTGGGGCCATAGACGGAACCCATATCCCTATCTTGGCACTGGAGCACCAAGCCGCCGAGTACATAAACCGCAAAGGGTACTTTTCGATAGTGCTGCAAGTTCTGGTGGATCACAAGGGACGTTTCACCAACATCAACGTGGGATGGCCGGGAAAGGTGCATGACGCTCGCATCTTCAGGAACTCTGGTCTGTTTCAAAAGCTGCAGGAAGGGACTTTATTCCCAGACCAGAAAATAACTGTTGGGGATGTTGAAATGCCTATATGTATCCTTGGGGACCCAGCCTACCCCTTAATGCCATGGCTGATGAAGCCGTACACAGGCAGCCTGGACAGTAGTCAGGAGCTGTTCAACTACAGGCTGAGCAAGTGCAGAATGGTGGTAGAATGTGCATTTGGACGTTTAAAGGCACGCTGGCGCAGTTTACTGACTCGCTTAGACCTCAGCGAAACCAATATTCCCACTGTTATTACTGCTTGCTGTGTGCTCCACAATATCTGTGAGAGTAAGGGGGAGACGTTTATGGCGGGGTGGGAGGTTGAGGCAAATCGCCTGGCTACTGGTTACGCGCAGCCAAACACCAGGGCGGTTAGAAGAGCACAGGACAGCACGGTACGCATCAGAGAAGCTTTGAAAACCAGTTTCATGACTTGCCAGGCTACGGTGTGAAAGTTCTGTTTGTTTCTCCTTGATGAAACCCCCCGCCCCTTGCTTCACTCTACTTCCCTGTAAGCTAACCACCCGCTCCTCCTCCCTTCAATCACCGCTTGCAGAGGCAATAAAGTCATTGTTGCTTCACATTCATGCATTCTTTATTCATTCATCACACAAATAGGGGGATGACTACCAAGGTAGCCCAGGAGGGGTGGTGGAGGAGGGAAGGAAAATGCCACACAGCACTTTAAGGACAGCACTTTAAAAGTTTACAACTTTAAAATTTATTGAATGACAGCCTTCTTTTTTTGGGGCAATCCTCTGTGGTGGAGTGGCTGGTTGGCCGGAGGCCCCCCCCCCGCCGCGTTCTTGGGCATCTGGGTGTGGAGGCTATGGAACTTGGGGAGGAGGGCGGTTGGTTACAGAGGGGCTGCAGTGGCAGTCTGTGCTCCAGCTGCCTTTGCTGCAGCTCAACCATACACTGGAGCATACTGGTTTGGTCCTCCAGCAGCCTCAGCATTGAATCCTGCCTCCTCTCATCACGCTGCCGCCATATTTGAGCTTCAGCCATCTCTTCAGCCCGCCACTTACTCTCTTCAGCCCACCACGTCTCCTCCCGGTCATTTTGTGCTTTCCTGCACTCTGACATTATTTGCCTCCACGCATTCGTCTGTGCTCTGTCAGTGTGGGAGGACAGCATGAGCTCGGAGAACATTTCATCGCGAGTGCGTTTTTTTTTCTTTCTAAGCTTCACTAGCCTCTGGGAAGGAGAAGATCCTGTGATCATTGAAACACATGCAGCTGGTGGAGAAAAAAAAAGGGACAGCGGTATTTAAAAAGACACATTTTATAAAACAGTGGCTACACTCTTTCAGGGTAATCCTTGCTGTTAACATTACATACATAGCACATGTGCTTTCGTTACAAGGTCGCATTTTGCCTCCCCCCACCGCGTGGCTACCCCCTCAACCTTTCCCCCTCCCTGTGGCTAACAGCGGGGAACATTTCTGTTTAGCCACAGGCAAACAGCCCAGCAGGAATGGGCTCCTCTGAGTGTCCCCTGAAGAAAAGCACTCTATTTCAACCAGGTGACCATGAATTATATCTCACTCTCCTGAGGATAACACAGAGAGATAAAGAACGGATGTTGTTTGAATGCCAGCAAACATACACTGCAATGCTTTGTTCTACAATGATTCCCGAGTACGTGTTACTGGCCTGGAGTGGTAAAGTGTCCTACCATGAAGGACACAATAAGGCTGCCCTCCCCAGAAACCTTTTGCAAAGGCTTTAGGAGTACATCTAGGAGAACCGCGAATGCCAGGGCAAAGTAATCCTTTCACATGCTTGCTTTTAAACCATGTATAGTATTTTAAAAGGTACACTCACAGGAGGTCCCTTCTCCGCCTGCTGGGTCCAGGAGGCAGCCTTGGGTGGGTTCGGGGGGTACTGGCTTCAGGTCCAGGGTGAGAAACAGTTCCTGGCTGTCGGGAAAACCGGTTTCTCCGCTTGCTTGCTGTGAGCTATCTACAACCTCATCATCATCATCATCTTCTTCGTCCCCAAAACCTGCTTCCGTATTGCCTCCATCTCCATTGAAGAAGTCAAACAACACGGCTGGGGTAGTGGTGGCTGAACCCCCTAAAATGGCATGCAGCTCATCATAGAAGCGGCATGTTTGGGGCTCTGACCCGGAGCAGCCGTTCGCCTCTCTGGTTTTCTGGTAGGCTTGCCTCAGCTCCTTCAGTTTCATGCAGCACTGCTTTGGGTCCCTGTTATGGCCTCTGTCCTTCATGCCCTGGGAGATTTTGACAAATGTTTTGGCATTTCGAAAACTGGAACGGAGTTCTGATAGCACGGATTCCTCTCCCCAAACAGCGATCAGATCCCGTACCTCCCGTTCAGTCCATGCTGGAGCTCTTTTGCGATTCTGGGACTCCATCATGGTCACCTGTGCTGATGAGCTCTGCATGGTCACCTGCAGCTTGCCACGCTGGCCAAACAGGAAATGAGATTCAAAAGTTCACGGTTCTTTTCCTGTCTACCTGGCCAGTGCATCTGAGTTGAGAGTGCTGTCCAGAGCGGTCACAATGGAGCACTCTGGGATAGCTCCCGGAGGCCAATACCATCGAATTGTGTCCACAGTACCCCAAATTCGAGCCGGCAAGGTCGATTTAAGCGCTAATCCACTTGTCAGGGGTGGAGTAAGGAAATCGATTTTAAGAGCCCTTTAAGTCGAAATAAAGGGCTTCATTGTGTGGATGGGTGCAGGTTTACATCGATTTAACGCTGCTAAATTCGACCTAAAGTCCTAATGTAGACCAGGGCTTAGTCCCCTGACTATAACCCAGAATGGGAAGAGACTGCTTCACTTTTCCCAGCACTCAAGGGGATGCTGTATATACACACTTCTTCCTCATTATCATCCTCCAGTGCTCATGTAAACATACTGGCTTCAAGGAAAAGCATCATATAGCGTGAGAGTTAGCAATATTGATTACTGGAAGGATGCCCCAGGGCAGCTGCCGTCCACTGGGGAGTCCTGCCAGCATGTGGAGGGCAGTGTGTGTAAACATGGGCACAGGAGGATGATATTGAGGAAGATGACCCTTGCCTTTAATGGATCCATTGGAATTTTGAGACTCCACATGTTTCCTTGGGCAGAACTGCTGCTCATAAAATGGTGTGATCAAACACAGGCCCCCACATGGAATGATTTTGGGGGACCTTGACAGAAGCTCATCTCCTCATGGAGTTTTTCTCCCCTCAGGCCCTCTCTGTGGGTATTGCTACTAGAGCTGGGGGTAGGAATAATGACACCGACCTTTTTTTATGTCTTATCGTATTGCAAACTCATATCTATTCTGCAGTTGACTAACATCCATAGATCTCTTGGACTACTCCTGCTAGTGTCTCTCTCATGTTGTAAATATAGGTTTGGAGTTATTTTTCCCTAGAGGTATTAATGGGCATTTCTTCAGGTTGAATTTCAGTGTACATGAAGGGTTAATTCTTCTAGCTGTTGCATCTATATTAATCTAACATTGTCATTTTCCTGTTGACTGAGCAGCAAAGAACATACACACTGACACTCCCCAGTAAAGACCAACTGGAGAAAGAGCAGAACTAGAAAAAACATAGCCAGGCTGTGTACTACAGGCAGACATTGTAGTGGTGTAAAGCTTCGGTGCTGTGCTGGGGTACAGGCCAGGTAAATGTTTTGTGTCTTGTTTTTATGCACAGTGATTCCTTGTCTGAATGTGGGGTACATGCAGGAGAGCTCTCTTTGGTGGTTCATAACAGAAGAAAGTTTTTCAGTCTAGAAGTCTTCTGATCACAGCATGGGCTGAAAATGAAGAGTTTGGCTGATAGACTACAAGGAGTTTTCTGTAGAGGCAGCTTTAAAGGCTGTTAGTATTGTAATATATTAACAAATATTTGGCTATTTGTGAGTCTGTGTTTTACTGTAATACTTGTAGAAGACAATGGTAAAGCTGCGTTGGAGGTTCAGTCTGCCTTTGTTTGTGCACAAGCTTGTTTAAATGGAGCTTATGCTCAAATAAATTGGTTAGTCTCTAAGGTGCCACAAGTACTCCTTTTCTTTTTGCGAATACAGACTAACACGGCTGTTACTCTGAAACCTTTACTGGAAGGTTTATCTAAACTTTTTAGGGAATTAGTCCACAAAGGAGCCATAAAACATCAAACAGGAGTGCCTAGGCTGAGATATCTGCAGGCTGGTCAATACAGTGACTTGTAAAACTTGGAAATCTACATAGATGGAAACAAAGAAGCTTTTTCTCTTCCTTTTAAGGAACTGAAGGTGTTTGAAAACTGTACCTCAGAGAAAGAAAAAGAATTACAGGTGTGGTTTATGTAAATGAGGGAGCTGTTTTGTTCATCATACTCAGTTACTGGAGATACAAGTATCAGAGTAATTATGTGTGAGACGCACTGGAGTCAACATGTAACTTGCATATTATATAGCTACTCTAAGTTAAAGTATATGTTAGTCAGGAAAAAAACACCCAGATCTTATAATTCTCTTTTTTTAATCTGCTAACCCATCTGGTGTATTGAAGCAATTTGCCCCATATCCCATAGAGATTGGGGGGTTAGGAGAGCACTATCTGGCTGAGTTTCAGTGCTGATAGGACAGGTAATGTTGGTTAGTTGGGGGAAGCAACTAGAAGCAATTATCCAAGCCCCCGTGATAACGAGAGAAAGACTATATAGCCTGGAGGTCAAAGCACTCCCCTAGGATAAGAAAGACCCAGCTTCAGATCCCTGCCAATTGACATTTATACAAAGTGGAACAGCCCCAAGAGGAGGGATTGAGAGAGCTCCCACTTTGGCAGCATATGAACCCAGGTCTCCTACATCCCACGTGAGTACCCAAATCACCAAGCTCTTGGCTATTTTGGGATGGGTTGCTTTCAGTATCTTTTTTTTTTAATGTAAAAGGTTGAAAGGTCTTGGGTTTTTCCCCCCAATGTGGAAAAGAATTTTTTTTTTGAAATCTTGGGATTTTTACCCAGCTCTATTTCGGAGTGGAGTTTAAGGTGTTAGTTTTGACCTATAAACTCCTAAATGGTTTGGGAACTGGTTACATGAGAGACCATCACAGCTGCTGCGATCAGTAAAGGTCTTTGAACTAAGCACCAAACTCCCTGCTCTAAAAGAGATGGGCCTGGCTGCAGGGGATTTTCTTTATAGAGTCCTCAACTCTGGAATTCAGTACCCCATTTGCTCTGTCACATCCTGATCTTGCTGATCTCCAGATCACACTGCAGGGCTCCTCTCTTTGGCTTCTGAGGAAGAGGTGAGCAGAGGCATGGTTTGTTGAGTTGAGTGTGATGGGTCTTATTCTGCAGCGTTATTTTGTTGGCAGAGTTGAGCTATGGTAAGGCATGTCTTTAAGTTTTTGATTTTAAACTACTATAAAAGTCCCTAGGGCTATGGGGATAGGTACATTTTAAAATGGAAAGAAATGACAAGTGTCTTCTTCTCTATATTCTTAAGAATCTTGGGGCAGGGAGAGGTTGTTTTTTTGTTCCTTTACATGGAATGATACTTTGTTTTACTCACCCGTGTTTGTTCAGCTAAAGAAAATGTGACAAATTTTCCTAAAAGTACAAAATTGTTCTGTGGAGCAGATTAAAGTCTGAACACTCCCTTTTCCACACAATTTAGACTAATTCTACGTAGTAATTTTACGTTTTGGACTTTTTAAACCCTGATTATGAGTGAAATGAGTCCAGGAATCAAAGGATCCATAGGAGTTAGCAGGGGTTCTCAAACAGGGGGGCACGAGGTTATTATGTGGGGGTCACGAGTACATGCCTCCCAGCTAGCTAGTAAGTCTTCTGTGAAAAGTGATATTAATAAAATACAAATATCACTTTAAAATTGTGTTAAATATAAAAAAATATGTTTTCAATTTATAAGGGGGTTCACACTCCAAGGCTTGCTGTGTGAAAGGGGTTGCCAGCACAAAAAGTTTGAGAACCATTGAGTTAGTAATAGGAAAGACACATTATATCAGGGATTCACAAACACTTTTTTTCCGGTGTGGACTGCCATCATCACACAAAGATCATCATGCAGCCTGCCTCCCCTCCCATTCACAACTGCCTCTGCATACCATCCCCTGTGGTCACTACAGGAATTGCTTACATGGCAAAGTAAAACTAGGCAAGTGTTTAATGTATATGGTTAGCTGCTAGTAATGCAATATAGCCACTGGGAGAAAGGAGAACCAGCATGATGTGACCAGCCAGCCCTGCATGCAGTGGACCACAGACCACAGTTAGAAAACCGCTGTATTAGCTCATTCGGTCCAATTCCTTGTGGGATTGTTCCCTTCTTCCATACACTTTCTAGTGCTTTGTCCAATCTAATTTTAAAAGCCCACAGTGACCAGGCTTCCACCACTCCACTCCACAGTTTACTAGATCTTGCTCTCTAAGCTTTCCTGCCATTCAGCCTTGCCATAAATGTATTCCACTTCCAATATTCTAGTCACAGAAGCCCAAAGAACATGGTTGGCTGCACTCATTCACCACAACAGTGGTGAGCTGTGCAGAGCTGCAACAGACTTCTATGCCATGATACGGGGGTGCCGAGTCACCCTGCACAGACTCTTCATTGCCTAGACCACCCCATGCACTGGAAACAGACCTGATGGCACTTTCTTTAAGAAGAAGAGTTTGCCCAGGTTTGCTCATCCAAAATGTCTTCTCCACTCTATAGTTCAGTGAGCTGTGTGCTGCTGCCACCCGCCACTGCATTTCAGTGATGATCTATGTACAGGCTGTGGCTCCACATCCTCCACTGTTGATGTTACAAGGTGCCCAAGGGGAGGACAGATCTGCATCTCTTGGTAGTTGCTGCTCTGCCACATCATCGCTCCTTAGGGTGGGGCTGGTGGCAGAATAGACCAGATGGGGGAAAACGTAGCAGAGCCACCATGTCTCACAGAAGGTTAATATCTGCAGGAATACAGAGCCCATGGATCCTGGCCTGTTTACGCGCCTTTGTAGGCTCAGCAGAACAGCGTCAGCAAAGTTCTTCTACATGCTGAAAAGTCACTGGCTGAGTCCCCAGATCCTCACTGCCCACTCATATCCAATTCACAGTGGGGGAGCAGTTGTTCCTCAGGCCATTAGTAAGGCATGAGGCTTTTTTGCATGAATCTGCATTGTTTAATTATAAATATTGTCAACAGGTCTCTGTGGAAACAGGAAAAGATGCTGAAATTTTGGTATTTTTTCCTCGTGTTATGTTTGCTCATCCAGCAGCTTGATGCTAACTCTGGGATCAAAGTCAGGATCACACAGAAAGGGCTGGACTATGGTAAGTCTGATACTTCCAATAGTTACCTTATTATATTGAGCCCTTAGTGCAAAGTATAAGAACACCCTGAGAATGAGTTGCTCACCGCTATAGAGAAAAGGAAGGTTTAAAGATTAAATGTAAGGAGGGAATGGCATGGTGGGAGGGAGAAGAAGAGTCCATAGATATGGCAGGGCAAGTGAAAGAGCAACTCCCAGATATGGAGGGAAGGGGGCAGCAGTAGAAATTCCCTAAACTTGAACTACATTGTGTAAACTTTCCAGTTATATTAGGGAACTGAAGAGGTCTCTGTACCCTTGCAGGCAAGAAGATCGGGCTGGAGATCCTGAAGCAAAGAATGAAAGAAGAAAGCTTCCCAGATTGGAGTGGCCGGGAGAAATCTGGAGTTGGTGATGTGGACTACACAATTTCAGGGTAAGCAAACTAGGAAAGGGTATTTTAAAACAATAGCATGAAATAGCTCTTTGCAATGTAGTGTCAGCACACTGCATTCTATCTAGGGTACTGTGCTTATGTGTTGTCATGGAGATAACACCATGTCATACACTGATTATAATTTAACGGGCAATGCACACATTTATGATTTGAGGCTGGAGGCAAATCCTTCAAGACTACCAGTGTCCATAACGCACTTTGGATTACTCTGGGGTACTTGCTACTGATTCAGAATATAGCTGTGAGTAAATTATCGTGCTACCAGCATGACTTGGGTAAGGGTCCTGATAGCCGATTGACACCTAAGATATAGGTACTGCAAACCAGTTTGACAGTTATAGGAAAGAAAGAAAAAGGTAAACATTATATTCTACTTATTGGTAGGAATCCTTGCAGGAAATGTCCATATTTTCAGATGAATAGGTTACGCTGTACCTGAAGTATGAGTCTAAGAGCCAGCAGGTATGTCACTGACCAGGTTCAAAGATCTCAAATGCAGAAGGCAAACTGAGTCTCAAACACTGAACACAAGTGATACAGAAATTATAGATTTGGAGTAATGAAAAGCACAAAATTAAAAATGTACAGGATCAAACTTTCAAAGGGGAGGGCAGAAGGTCTCAAGCAAATCTATGTATGTAACTGTTAGTCTGCCTTTGATTGCTCAGTTTACCTTAAATGCATGCATAAATCACAGACATGGATGCACAAAGGTTAGACAGACATCCAGCTGGTTGCTCACACAAACATTTACCTAATTTGCATGCACACTTGAGCTAACTGTATGTGAAAACACACTGGCAAATGCAAATGGGACATCACCCTTTGAAAATTTGGCCCATACAATCTCCAGAAAAACTACAAGATATCGCTAGAGATTAGTAATAGATGGAGCTGGGTGAATATTGCAAATGTTATCAGTGAACATTAATTCAAACGTTTTAAATGAATACACTTCAACGATGATCTTTGTGTTTGCTTCCCAGGACTAGTCAAGTGAATAAGCTGACTGGCAGGGATGTTCTCCCAACACAGCAATTTGTGAATAGATGTTGCAAGAATCGTCACATAAAGTGAATTTGATATTAATAATTTCAAATATTTACACCAGAATCTTGATTCTGAGAGATGAGACACATTCATAAAATCATAGAAATGTAGGGCTGGAAGGAACCTCAAGTGGTCACCCAGTCCAGCCCTCCGTAGCGAGGCAGGGCCAAGTAAACCTAGACCATCCCGGACATGTTTGTTTGACCTGTTATTAAAAACCTCCAGTGACTGGGACATTCATGGCATTCATCTTATTTGGAATAGAAAGAGGGGTAGAGTTCACTCCAGTGCTGGAGTGGGACATTTCTGCCATGGGGTGAGGCTTGGTCTTGCTTCTGAGAATTTCTCTCTCTCAGAAGCAGAGTTTGGCCCTGAATCAAGTTTAAACTTTGATTCAGATTCTTGTTTGCTTTTGAAATGCAAACTAATATCCTTATTTCTGATTTTATAGGGTAAGAATTAACACCATTGAATTCCCAGATGCTTCCGTATCCCTCATACCTGGGATTGGGATTAAACTATCAACTCAACATGCTTACGCAACCGTCAGCATGAACTGGAGAATCAGGACCTGGTTGTTGTAAGTATAGAACTGTGCATCCCAAGTATTTTCTAGTGGAAGAAAAATTTAAATGGAAAATACAAATTTTAGTTATCTAAGTCCAGGTACTTTTTATCAGTTAACATCATCAATTCGTTAGCATACACCATTCAGTCTAACAGAGCTCTCCATTGTAAGTCATTCCTTTCCAAGTAACACTGTGATGTTAATAGAGATCCCACCGCTAATGATGCGTCAGTGGCAAGTAAAAGATCAAAGATCTATTAGTGTGCTGGCATTGTCCAGCCTGCTAGCTAACTCAGTGTTTAGGAAGTTTATTGTACAGTGTGTCACACTCTATAATAATCAGGGCACTGTAATTAAAGTGCAGTTACAGTAAGTGAGCGTCTATGCTACACCTCCAAGGGTACAGCTACGCTGGAGCTGGAGGTGTAATTTCCAGTTTGAGTAGACATACCCGCACTAACCCTGATCAAACCAGTGTGCTAAAAATAGGTGTGTAGCGGCAGCTGCTCAGAAGGTGGGATGGGATAGCAGCCCCGAGTACAATTCCATCTCAGACCCTAGGTATGTACTGAGGACGGCTAGCGTGTCCTGCCGCACAAGCAGCTGCGACTACATGGCTATTTTAGCGTACGTCTACCCAAATTACACCTCCAGCTCCAGTGTAGACATGCCCCGAGAGGCACAGCATGGAATTCACAGCCTAGGGGAAGTGCAGACTATGGTGGCTTTAAGCTATCTTTACACCCTCCCACTCCTGGGCTTCTCTGGAGAGTCCCCCAGGACTGTCTACGTTATTGTTGACTAAGTAACACAGTGGGCGAACACTTTTTACAGAGCAATCACTCTATAGCTTACCTATCAGTCCATGTCCTCAAAGGAAACCTGCACAACACTTTCAAAAGATAAGCCTGGGAGCTTAAATTGATAACTTTGCTAGACACTGAAAATCATGGTCTGAACAGAGACACTGGATTTATGGCTTATTACGAACTGTAACCCACTGATCAACCTCCCTTCCCCCCAGCTTCGTTTCCTCCCTGTAACTGGAGGGGTGTTAACGGGCCACTTCCCCTTGAATAAAGAAAAGGAGTACTTGTGGCACCTTAGAGACTAACAAATTTATTTGAGCATAAGCTTTCGTGAGCTATAGCTCACTTCATCAGATGCATTCAGTAGAAAATACAGTGGGGAGATTTATATACACAGAGAATATGAAACAATGGGTGTTACCATACACACTGTAACGAGAGTGATCACTTAAGGTGAGCTTTGAAATGTGTTATGTACTTATGCTAAATAATCTGTTCCATGTTGTATTTAGCTGTGACATGATGAGTAAGTTCTCCCGCCATGCTATTTACATTCTTGAAATATTTAGATTGTAAGGGCAAGGATTGTCATTTCATTTTTACTTGTCTATAAAGTGCC
Source organism: Caretta caretta (assembly GCF_965140235.1). NCBI lineage: Eukaryota > Metazoa > Chordata > Testudines > Cheloniidae > Caretta > Caretta caretta. The sequence goes on along the minus strand of NC_134206.1, from coordinate 256,067,906 downwards.
ATGCATACATATTGCATTGTATAAATAATATATAAATGTATAAATAATAACAAATACTTAATATAGACATTTAGTATGGTCATCATTTTTCTGATCTATATATTTTCAGATCCTGTACTCGTTCCTCCGAGGCCAGTCCTTCCAGTCCATTTTTGTTGCTCAACTTTCAATTCCCTAGTGTGTAGGATGACACCCCTTTGGACCCCAGACTAAGGGAAATTTACTGCATTCTATGAGAAAGTCATAATCACATTCACTCTCGAACCTAAGTAGCTCTTTCTATTGCAGTTCCATGGCTCTTTTGTGACAGTATTACAGCTTACAAAGATCATGGGAGAGTCACCATTTGGCATGGATCAGATGGACAGTCTCTGTGAAATTATGACATTAGGCAACCTTGACAAATCCAACATCATTCCAACATTCACACTTTCGAGATTAGTGTGTGGAACCTGATTCTTTACAGGAACTACTTCTACAATCTACTTTAATCAATAGAGATGGGCAAAACAATGGCATTTCCTCCTCAGTGAAAGAAACAGAGTCACTTTGTTCCATTAGATTCTTGGATGTTCCCCGTAAGTAGATTTTTCAACTGAGTTTGTTTTTGTCTGTGCAGCAAAGACAGTGGAAGAGCTACAGTGGCCATTTCAGGAGTATTTATTACAGCAGTCTTTACCATGTCACAAGATAGCACAGGTCACCCATCAATGTCACTGGATAGCTGCCAGATGAGTATTAGGGGTGTGGAAATCAAGCTGAATGGAACAATCAGGTATGTGCAAGAGATTTTATACACTCTAGTGGAAAGTAACAAAGTCAGTGGTGCAAGACCCACTTGTCAAAATTAGTAACCCAGATACATTTTTAGGAGTCTATCTGATAGTGTGGACACCAAAATTCAGAATGCAGGCCCTAATCCAGGTCCCCAAGTTTGAAAATTAATCTTCTCAGGCCAGATTTTCAGAACATGATCTCATTTTGCAAGTACACAACATGTGCCATTTGTGTACACAAAAAAAGATAGAATTTAAATACACAAACTGTAATTTCCACAAACAAATTGAGTGTAAATGAATTTAGTGCCTGTGAAGTTTATCACTAGTGTCTGTTGGTGATAACACAGCAAAAATTGTATTCATAGGTTTCTTGTACATGCAGAATTGCCCATGTACAATTGGAGGCCAACTTGAAAATGTAGCCCAGAATTTGAATGAAGTTCACCCCAAGAATTAAACTAAATGTGTCATTGAGAAGGGAACGTACATTGGTGGTACAGCTTCAGCCATTTGGTTTGTGCTGGAGCCCTTTTTAGATAGTGAGAGAGAAAGCATGGATGAGTGGGCTGTTCCACATGCTATTTCAACACTAACATTCATTGTTTTCTAGATAATATTCTAATCCTCAACCTCTCTAGGTGAGAATGAGAAGGCGTGTCCTATATCTGAGGCCAGCGGTGTTACTGGGGGCAGGGGGATTGTAGGGGCTATAGCGACCCCAAAATTTGCCTTAGCCTCCCCCGCCATACCCACCTCTCCCAGTACAAAGGTCAAACATTACCCAGATACTTCTCCACTGCTGCTGATGGTCCCACTGCCTTCAGAGCTGGGCTGTTGGCCAGCAGCCACCACTCTCCGGCTACCCAGCTCTGAAGGCAGCACCTGCTGCCAGCAGCAGTGCAGAAGGAAGTCCAGGTTGGAGACCAAGGTGCCCGAGAGCAGCGCCAATCCATGTCCCTTCCCACCAGGGCGTGCCACCCTGGGCAGGTGGGGGGTCCGGGGCTCCCTGCAGTCGTCCAGATTGACCAGCTCCAGCCCAGGCTCCTGGGCTGTGCCCCATACGGTCGCTACTCCCTGATGGCTCTATCAGCCCAGAGCAGGTCCCCCTGCCCAGGCAGCTCTTACCAGCTGTGAGCAGTCAAAGCGCAGTGGGGAGCTGAGGAACAGCCCGGGCTCCAAGGAGCAGCAGCAGGAAGAGGAGAGAGGCGTGCCACAGCTGCACACACTATAGCCCCAGCCAGAGCAGTATCTACCCCACACAGCCAAGCTTCAGCTTCCGGCCTTTGACCTGGCAAGAGGGCATGGCTTAGGGAAGGAGGCAGGGCCGGCACTTAACTGAAGAGCAGGGACAGGGCTGGTGCCGCCCCTGTCTGAGGCTGATGAGCAGGCCTTCATGCAGCTGCCCAGTCTAATTACTCCTAATCTTGATGGTGCTTTTCATTTCCATAGATCTTAGTGTGCCTAGCACTGAAATGATCTCCATTCAAAAGGTGGCCTTCTGGCAGTTTTCAGATTAGACAGGTCCAATATACACTGGGCTTTTATCCTCATACAGGTTATGTTGTGATACTGGGGCCTACAAATAAATTAATACAACACTTATGAGATTAGTTGTCTGCTAGGATATTAGATTTCACACAGGTCCAGTTTACACATGTAAGTATATTAGGATGTATGACACACAGAAACTATAGTGTTCAACTAACTGAAGCAATGGCTTTTCTCTTCTTTTTCTTTTCTCCAGCTGGCTCTATAAATTCTTTACTAAATACTTGGAGAAGCCCATTCACAGCAGCTTGGATATACATGTAAGTCTTTATAAATTGTTTAAAGGGAGAAACTTAAGGAATACATGAAACTGCATCATCTCAGAGGCAACATTCTTGAACTTGATTAAGGAATAATCTGATAACTAGAAAAAATACAACCTGATTCTGCACTGACCAGCAGGTTCAGTTTGCAGGCACCAACTTCCAAATAAACTCTTCAATTCCTGGCCATGGCAATAATCATAAACACCATAGGGTCAGATTCTCCCTCTGGCTGACTTGCACAAAGGGGCTGTAGCAGGGCCAGCAACTTAGTTCATGGAGCTATGATGATCAGTTATTTTTTACACTTATGCTCCTCATACTAAACACATCTGTGGCTATGTACATCGTGGTTGTCAGCTAAACTGCATGCATACATCATAAGGGATAAAACAGGAATTTGTGGACCTGCCACTAGAGAGTGAGATAATCACAGTTACTTGAGCAGATCTGACTTTCATCCACTAGAGAGGAAAGGATACAATATATACTAGCCAGTACGTAATCTCTCTGTATTTTTATACAGTCATGTCCAAACATCAGACAAGGGATCCAGCAGATTGATGCACAGCTCAGAACACTTCAGGGTGAGTCTCTGACGTTGCCTTTTCTTTACAATTCTCATCTTATGCTGTTCAGATTTTGTTGTTTTCTTGTCAGCTACTGTCACAGATCTCGGTTGAGCTCCCATTGCTGGGTACCCATCAGACAGCTGTGATGGGTCACTGGTTGGTTTAAACTTCCTTGGGTCTCAGCAATCTGTAGCACTGTTTTCTCCCTGGGCTTCTCTGGCACCTTTCTTGGGCACTGACTCTCAGCCTGCTACTGGCAATGGAGCCTCTTAGATACCCAGAACCAGCACTGATGCTCCAAGATACCTCAATAGTTTAAACACACCCTCTCCCAGAACTCCATCAAAAGGTGTGAGCCTGCTGGGTTATAGTTTATCCTTTCAGGAGGCAGATGGCAGTTGTGAAGCATAGAACACACAGAGAGACACCCTGCACATTGCTCTTTTATGTAACAGATAAAGCCCAAGAGAGTACAGATCATTTATAAAACAACAAACATCCTAAATGCTTTCCACTCGCTAGCTCTCCCTTCCCGCTCTCCCTTCCCTTGGGAATCCTTGGAGGCCCATCTGTGTTCAGGAAGGCAGGTTTCCACTTTTCTCATCAGCCTGCTACATGCAGCTCCTCCTCTCAGCTTGAGCTCATGAAAAATGGTCAGGGAGGACTCTGAATAGATTAGCTACTATATTTTATAACCTTCCAGTCCCTTTGTTAGGGGTCTCCTGGATCAGCCTCCCCAGCCAATCAGAGACCCCTGGCAGGTGACTGCATTGCCAAGTGACTTCTCTCCCGATAAACCAGTTCTCCTGTTTGGGCGTCAGTCTATTGTTTAAAGCTATTCCATTTCAATGAGCGTACTCCAGATGTAATGATCTTCTATCAGCCTTGTACCACTATGATGGAATTTCAATCCAATATGGAGCTAAACACACCATAGAGAAGGTCAAAGGGGCTGTACACTGAAATCAATGGGAGTTAAGCACCTGACCTGTTGCTTAGGTGCCTTAGGGTATGTCTACAGTACAAAATTATTTCGAAATTATTCTATTCAAATTTTCAGAAGCTATTGTATACATTCTGTCTTCTGTGTCCCCACTAAAGCGTGTGAATTCAGCAGATTGCGTCCACAGTTCCAAGGCTAGCATCGAATGTCGGAGCTGTGCACTGTGGGTAGCGTTCCCACAGTCCCCACCGCCCATTGGGATTCTGGGTTAAGCTCCCAGTGCATGATGGGACAAAAACATTCTCGCGGGTGTTTCTGGGTGTGTGTCGTCAGAAAGCTATGGCAGACAATCATTTTGCGCCTTTTTGGTGTGCAGACGCCATACTGCTTTCAGCAGATGGTGCACCGCTGCTCTCCTGCTACTATGAATCCACCTCTCCAACTCAACTGTGCTCGGCCATCGTGAACCGAGCAGCACAGCTTCCGCCGCCAACTCTGCTCTCCCGCTATTGCCACGCTTCCGAGCTTCTCCATGTTGTCTGTCCTGGGCTTCCACCTCCGTGAAAGAAGACAACAATTTTCAGCCGTTGTTCGGCTACGGTGAACCCAAAAGCACAGCTTCCGCTGCCACTCTGCTCTCCTACATTTTGCGCCCTTTTTCCAGGATTACCCATACAGGCACCATAGTCATGGAGCCCGATCAGATCTCTGCTGCAGTTTTGACCATAGTAAATACCTTGCGCATTATCCAGCAGTATGTGCAGTACCTGCAAAACCAGCCGAGGAAGCGACGACAGCACGATTACTATACTGATGAGAACATGGACATAGACGCTCCTAGAAGCACGGCATGTGGCGATTGGGAGATCATGGTGCTGTTGGGCCAGGTTCATGCTGTGGAACACCGATTCTGGGCCCAGGAAACAAGCACAGACTGGTGGGATTGCATAGTGTTGCAGGTATGGGATGATTCCCAGTGGCTGAGAAACCTCCATATGCGTATGGCCACTTTCATGGAACTTTGTGACTTGCTGTCCCCTGCCCTGAAGTTCAAAGACACCAAAATGAGAGCAGCCCTCAGAGTTGAGAAGCGAGTGACCATAGCCCTGTGGAAGCTTGCAATGCCCGACAGCTACCAGTCAGTCAGGAATCAGTTTGGAGTGGGGAAATCTACTGTGGGGGCTGCTGTGCTGCAAGTAGCCAACACAATCATTGACCAGCTGCTATCAAGGGTAGTGACTTTGGGAAATGTGCAGACCATTATGGATGGCTTTACTGCGCTGGGGTTCCCTAACTGCGGCGGGGCGATAGACAGAACGCATATCCCTATCTTGGCCCCGGAACACCAGGGTGGCCAATACATAAACCGCAAGGGGTACTTTTCCGTGGTGCTGCAAGCACTGGTGGATCACAAGGGACATTTCACCGACATCAACGTGGGATGGCCGGGAAAGGTGCATGACGCTCGCATCTTCAGGAACTCTGGTCTGTTTGAACAGCTGCAGGAAGGGACTTACTTCCCAAACCAGAAAATTACTGATGGGGATGTTGAAATGCCTATAGTTATCCTCGGGGACCCAGCCTACCACTTAATGCCATGGCTCATGAAGCCGTACACAGGCACCCTGGACAGTAGTAAGGACCAGTTCAACTATAGGCTGAGCAAGTGCAGAATGGTGGTAGAATGTGCCTTTGGATGTTTGAAAGCGCGCAGTTTACTGACTCGGTTAGATCTCAGCACAACCAATATTCCAATTGTAATTGCTGCTTGTTGTGTGCTCCACAATATCTGTGAGAGTAAGGGGGAGATGTTTATGGCGGGGTGGGAAGTTGAGGCAACTCACCTGGCAGCCAGTTTCGCACAGCCGGACAACAGGGCGATTAGAAGAACGCAGCAGGGTGTGCTGCACATCAGAGAAGCTTTGAAAGCCAATTTCATGACTGGCCAGGGTACGGTGTGGGAGCTGTGTTTGTTTCTCTTAAAGTTACCTGCCCCCTACATATATATATTAAAGGAAATAAAGTCACAATTGTTTAAAAACCGTTCTTTATTATTTATTATTTGTTGCACAAAACATTGAGAGAAATCAGAAGCTAGACTGGGGGGGGAGGGTTGGGTTAGGGGGGTGGAGGAGGAGGGAAGGACAAGTCCAGAAACCAAATCAAAATTTAGGATATGCCAGCTTTCTGCTGCTTGTGCAATCCTCTGGGGTTGACTGTGTGGGTCCCCGTAGCCTCCCCCGCCCCCATGTCCTTGAGCGTCTGGGTGAGGAGGCTATGGAACTTGGGGAGGAGGGAGAGCGGTTATTCAGGGGCTGCAGCGGCAGTCTGTGGTCTTGCTGCCTTTCCCACATTAGATCCACCATACAGCGAAGCATGTCAGTTTGCTCCCCCATGAGCTTGACCATAGCATCCTGCCTGCTCCCATCACATGCGTCCCTCCTCTCTTCGTGTTCATGTAACGCTTTACACGACTCTGCAATTGTTCAACTGGGCCCTATCAGTGCGGGAGAACTGCATGAGCTCGGCAAACGTGTCGTCCCGAGTTCATTTTTTCCGCCTTCTAAACTGGACCAGCCTCTGGGACGGAGTAGATAGGGGCCGCATTGAAACATTTGCACCTGCTGCACGAGGAGAAAAAGGGAGGGTAGTATTTTAAAAGATACATTTTAGAGAACAAAGGGGACACTGTTTCTCAGTGAAACAGGAAATTCATAGTACACAGCACATGTTCTTTCTGTACAAGGTCACATTTTGCCTTCTATACTGAAGTATCTGCCACTTTGGTGTGAGTAAGCCATCACTTGCGGCCAGGCAACAGACTTCAGCTTGCAGGCAGCCTGCGGGCTCTCTGGGATGATCGCTTCACTCAACACCCTTGCTCCCCCCCGCCCACACACACACACCGCGGGACTCCGATGAGGCTCTGAGCAGGGATGAGCCCTTTAAACTAAACGCGAACAGCCCAGCACAGCTGGGTTTCCCCCCACCCCTCACCGCGTGGCTCTGATCAAGCTCTCACTCACCAGAAGTGCCTTCTTCAGGGTCATGGTCCAGGAGCATGCTTTGGGAGTAGGGGGATGCTATTGGCTCCAGCGTTAAGAATAGTTCCTGGCTAGGGGGGAAAACAGATTCCCCACTTGCCGCCTGTGCACTGTCCTCCACCTCCTCCTCCTCCTCCTCCTCTTCGTCCTCCAAAAACTCATCCTCCTCGCTCCGTGCTACTCCCCCCTTGCAAGTGTCCATGGACAGTGGTGGGGTAGTAGTGTCATCACCCCACATAATTGCATGCAGCTCATGGTAGAAGCGGCATGTATGGGGCTGTGACCCAGAGCACCCGTTCACCTTCCTGATTTTTTGGTACACTTGCCTGAGCTCCTTGATTTTTGTACGACACTGCTCCGTGTCCCTGGAGTAGCCTCTTTCCGTCATGGTCCTGGAGACTTTAGCATATGTATTTGCGTTCCTTTTTTTGGAACGTAGTTCTGCCATAACAGATTCGTCTCCCCAACATGCAGTGAGATCCAGTACCTCCCATTCGGACCATGCTGAAGCTCATCTGCGAATCCGGGACTGCGTGGTCTCTTGAGATGGTGGACTCTGCATGGTCGCCTGTGATGGTTTACTGTGCTGATGGTCACCTGTGCTGATGGTGACCAAACAGGAAATTCAAAAGTTCCCGGGGCTTTTACTGCCTACCTGGCTAGTGTATTGGAGTTCAGAGTGTTGTCCAGAGCGGTCACAGGGAGCATTCTGGGATAGCTCCCGGAGGCCAATATCATCGAACTGCGTCCACAGTACCTGTAACCTGGAACTGCGATCTCGATTTTAGCACTACTCCACTTGCCGAGGTGGAGTACAGAAATTGGAGTAAAGAGTCCTTTAAATGGAAAAAACTGGTTTGGTCGTGTGGACGAAGCCAGTTTTATTTCAAGGAAACTCGGCTAATTCCAAAATAATCGCGTACTGTAGACCAGGCCTTAGAAAATCCCATTAGCCCCTATCTGCTTCTTTAGATGCCTACGTACCTTTGAAAATCTGGCCTTCATCTATAATGGCCTAAACCTGCAAGGTGCTGATTGCTTCCTGGGAGATGCTGTACGTCATCAATTATCCCTGAAGACTGGGAGAGTTGAGGGCACTCTGTATCTTGAAGGAGGTACCCAGCACTTCGCAGCGTTGAGCCCAAAAGGCGTAGTACTTACCTGTTCCTTGCCACAGTATTTTAAGGGTCCATTCTTCCCTCTCTGTAAGCACAGAACTTCAACTGAAATCAATTGCAAGTTACAGACCCATAGGATGCACTCAGAAGTGGTCAACAATGTCAAGAAATCATAGAATACCAGGGTTGGAAGGGACCTCAGGAGGTCATCTAGTCATTGTTGGTCAGTGGGGTTTCCAAAGAGAACACCTTGAGTTCTTAACCACAAACATTTGTTTTGATTTTTTCCTCCCTTCTTGTTTTGAGCATTTTCTCATCCAAGAACTGCATTCACTCTTAATTAAACATTACTGGCTGTGTTATACTTAATAGCTGTTTTGTTTTGTCTACCACCTTTACAGTCCCAACCCAGATCGATGCCTTTGCCCAAATAGACTACTCCCTAGTTCACTCTCCAGGAGTCTTCCAATCATACATTGATCTGGACTTAAAGGTAATTGACTTTAATGCTAGCTGTCTACAACTGTGCTCTTTTGATAGACTTCTTATCCTTTGTTAGATTGGCATGGTTATTACATTATTATTATTGTTTATATGTATTACCTTAGCACCTAGGAGCCCCAGTCATGGCCCAATACCCCGTTGCGCCAGGCACTGTACAAACACAGAACAAAAAGACAGTTCCTGCCCCAAAGAGATTACAATCCAAGACAAGAGACAACAGATGTTTGGTTTTGCTTCAACATTATGAGCTGAATCTGATGAGAGACTCCAAAGCAATGTCTCATTTGGTTTGTTTTTTCCAACAATTCTGTTGTAGAAACATGACATGGTTGTTAAATAAATTAACAGAACAGGTCATTTTGATTCTGTTGGTCAATTTCCCATAGCAAGTAGAGAGCAGTAAAAGAAGATTGAGCAGGTTAAAAGGAAAAAGAGAGAAAGGAAAAGAGGGAAAACACAGTGTGTAACCAACCCTAGGAGAAGAGAGGGAAGTAGATTTCTGGGGCCTGATTATCCTGCCCATTGATTTCAATGGGCGTTGTATGAATTAGAAGATCAGGACCCTGGAACGAGAGAGGGGGAGAGAGTGTCCATTTTAGGAGCCAAGATTAAACAACAAATCCAGGGAGTAGACAGAGAGAGAGAGCAAGCCAAGTCTGAAGAGCGCTGCTGAGGCTATGGCAACTCTACGAGGCTTTTAGTGACATGGCTGTGCCGCTACAGCCGTGCCGCTAAAAGGCACACAGTGGAGCTGCTTTCAGAGGAGCAGCCGTGTTAGTCTGTATTCGCAAAAAGAAAAGGAGTACTTGTGGCACCTTAGAGACTAACCAATTGATTTGAGCATGAGCTTTCGTGAGCTACAGCTCTCTTCATCGGATGCATCCTGTTTATCAGCAAGAGAGAGCTCTTCTGCTGACAAAAAACTTCCACCCCCCCATGAGCGGCAGCAGCTTTGTTGGCAGGAGAGCACTCCTGCTGGCAAAGCGCTGGTCACACCGGCGCTTTTCGTCAGTAAAACTTTTTGTCATTCGGTGGGTGTTTTATTTAACACCCCTGAACGACAAAGTTTTGCTGACAAAGTGCCAGTGTAGACAAAGCATAAGACTCAAGACCCTGGGAGATTCCTTCAACTAAGGGAAACATGAGGGAAACATGATGCATCCTGCTTAGGTGTGATTCTGAGTAGTAAGATTTTCTTGTCATGCTACGTGACATGTAAAAACAATTTAGTTTTACTACGTGGATACATAGTTTGGATTTTTGACATCCTGAGTATTTTCACTATTTAAAAAATCATTTTAAATTTTGTTTTGTTTTGTTTTGTAAAAAGATACAGAGGTTTTTCTTTTCTTTAAAGTATTCTAGTTTCAGAATATTCGGCACTTCAGAGCTTAAAACCTTTACTGTTTCTCCCCTGCTTAATGTTATAGTTAGTGCAATAGTTACTCCAAGTATATTTGGCTTTTCCTATATTACTTGTTCTTTCTACATCACCTGTGCTCCTTGGCCTGCACTGGCTACCAATTTGTTTCTGGGTGCATTTCAGGGTGTTGATTTTGACCTGTAAAACCCTGTATGGTTCAGGCTGTAGCAGCTTTGACCTAGTAGGTCAATGAGCACTAGAGAACTTTTAGTGCATGATAATAGGGTCCACACAGTCAATTAGTGTATGATAGGCTAGCATGCTTATAGATCTAGACCCCAGCTTGCCACTCACTAAGGGTATGTCTACACTACGAAATTAGATTGATTTTATAGAAGTCGATTTTTAGAAACCAATTTTATACAGTCGATTGCATATGTCCACACTAAGCGCATTAAGTCGGCGGAGTGCATCCTCACTACCGTGGCTAGCATCGACTTACAGAGCGGTGCACTGTGGGTAGCTATCCCACAGCTCCCGCAGTCTCCGCTACCTATTGGAATTCTGGGTTAAGCTCCCAATGCCTGTTGGGGCAAAAACATTGTCATGGGTAGTTCTGGGTACATGTCATCAGGCCCCCATCCCTCCCTCCCTCCATGAAAGCAACGGCAGACAATCTTTTCGAGCCTTTTTTCCTGGGTTACCCGTGCAGACGCCATACCATGGCAAGCATGGAGCCCGCTCAGCTCATCGTCACCATATGTCTCCTGGGTGCTGTTGGCAGACACGGTACTGCATTGCTACACAGCAGCAGCTCCTTGCTTCGCGGCAGACGGTGCAGTAGGACTGATAGCTGTAGTACATCTCCTGAGTGCTCCTGGCAGACCTCGGTGAGGTTGATTGGGGCGCCTGGACAGACATGGCTATTCTCCTCTTAGAGCACCAAATGGGAGCCAGAGACTCCAGGTCATTCTCTTCTTTAAGTTTCATCTCATGGAGATTCAGTCCTGCCTGGAATATCATGTGAGCTGGAGGCTTCTGCCTCAGGCTGCTCTCCCAGCTGGCAGCACCGCACAGTCGCACCTACCCCAGCCTACCTCTTGCTCCCATGGCTCATGAAGCCTGGACAGTAGTAAGGAGCAGTTCAACTATAGGCTGAGCAAGTGCAGAATGGTGGTAGAATGTGCCTTTGGATGTTTCAAAGCTCGCTGGTGCTGTTTGCTGACTAGGTCAGACCTGAGTGCAACCAACATTCCCATTGTTATTGCTGCTTGCTGTGTGCTCCATAATATCTGTGAGCGTAAGGGGGAGACATTTATGGCGGGATGGGAGGTTGAGGCAAATCGCATGGTGTCCGATTTTGAGCAGCCAGACACCAGGGCGATTAGAAGAGCACAGCAAGGCACACTGCGCATCAAAAAGGCTTTGAAAACCAGTTTCATGACTGGCCAGGTTTTGGTGTGACAGTTGTGTGTGTTTCTCCTTGATGCAAACCCACCCACTTTGTTGATTTTAATTCCCTGTAAGCCAACCACCCTCCCCCCTTCAAAATAAGTAGCTATTGTTTTGAAACCATGCATTCTTTCTTTATTCATTAAAAAAAAATTGAGATAACAGACAAGGTAGCCCGGGTGAGGTGGGGGAGGAGGGAAGGACAAGGCCACATTGCTTATTGTAGCCACACTAAAAATCAAACTGTTTGAATGATAACCTTCTGTTGCTTGGGCCATCCTCTGGAGTGAAGTGGCTGGGTGCCTGGAGCCTCCCTCTCCCTCTCCCCCGCGTTCTTGGGCATCTGGGTGAGGAGGCTACGGAACATGGGGACGTATAATCTAGACGGTTATACAGTGGATACAGCAGGGGTCTGTGCTCTTGTTGGCTTTCCTGCAGCTCCAACAGACACTTCATCATGTCTGTTTGCTCCCCCAACAGACGTTTCATCATTTCCATTTGCTCCCCCATTAGCCTCAGCATCGCGTCCTGCCTCCGCTCTTTGCGCTCACTTAATTCTTTCCTGGCCTCTGCCACTGAATGCCTCCATGCATTAAGCTGTGCCCTATCAGTGCGGGAGGACTGCATGAGCTCGGAAAATATGTCATCGCGAGTGCATTTTTTTCGCCTTCTAATCTGCGATAACCTCAGGGACAGAGATGATAGGGGGAGCGTAGAAACATTTTATGTTCTACGATTCTGGGGGGACTGCATGGTCACCTGTGCTGCTGAGTGCTGCTGAGTTCGCCACGCTGACCAAACAGGAAATGAAATTCAAAAGTTCCCAGGGCTTTTCCTGTGTACTTGGCTAGTGCATCGGAGTTCAAAGTGCTGTCCAGAGTGGTCACAATGGAGCACTCTGGGATAGCTCCTGGAGGCCAATACTATTGATTTGCGTCCGCACTACCCCAAATTCGACCCAGCAAGGTCGATTTTAGCGCTACTCCCCTCGTCGGGGAGGAGTACAGAAGTCAATTTTAAGAGCCCTTTAGGTCAACGGAACGGGATTGGTCGTGTGGACACAGTCATTTTTAAATCGACCTAACGTGGCTAAATTCGACCCAACCCCGTAGTGTAGACCAGGCCTTTAGTCCCCTTCTGGACAAGCCCTTAGAGCAGGACTGGGGAACCTACGGGCTGGATCCAGCCCGCTGCTTCATTTCATCCAACCTGCGGCAAGTCTACGTGCCGCGGGCCGGAAGCCCCGAGCCTCAGCACCCCCATGCAGGGCTGGAGCCACGAGCGCTGGCTTGCCCCGCTACAGGGAGAAGCTAGGGTCGGCTCTAGCTCCCAGAAGAGCCTGGCATGTCCCTAAGGCCTCTAGGAGCAGGGGTGATCAGGGAAGCTCTGCGCACTGCCCCCAGCGCCAGCTCCGCACTCCCATTGGCTGGGAACCGCCGCAGATGGGAGCTGCGGGTGCGGGCAGTGCACATCATGCAGAGCCCCCTGGCCCCTCCACCTAGGAGCTGGATATGGTGGCCACTTCCAAGAGCAGCATGGAGCCAGGGCAGGCAGGGAGCTTGCCTTAGGCCCGTTGCACTGCTGACCAGGAGCCGGCTGCCTGAGGTAAGCACCGCCCAGCCGGAGCCCACACCCTGAACCCTCACCCAAGGTTGGAACCTCCTCCCACACCCTAACTCCCTCCCAGACCCAGACCCCCACCTGCATCCCAACCCCCTGCCCCAGCCCTGAGCCCTCTCCCACACCCCAGCTTCCCCCGGATCCTGCACCTTGAACCTCTTTCCCCACCCCAACCTTCGCCCCAGCCTTGAGCCTGCTCCCGCACTCGAAACCGCTTGGCCCCAGCCCGGAGCCCTCTCCTGAATCCCAAACCCCTTATCCCCAACCCCACCCCAGAGTCTGCACCACCAGCTGGAGCCTTCACCCCCTCCCGCACCCCAACCCCCTGCCCCAGCCTGGAGCCCCCTCTCATACCCACAACCCCTCATTTCTGGCCCCACCCCAGAGCCTGGGGGAAGCCCCGAGCCTCTGCCGCTCCTCCACCCCCCCCCATTGCAGGACTGTGTGCTGCCCACCATTGATTCTTTCTGTGGGTCAATGGCCCCTGATAGAAAAAAGGTTCGCCACCCCGCCTTAGAGATCACCTCTCTCCTTACACACCATCCTAGAATATGACATCACTGGATAGCTCTTGATGAGAGTTCTCAGATTTGAATTCCTGGGGATGGAGGCAAGGGTCAAGATTTTTAAAAAAAAATTTTAAAAAAATCAATATTTAGGCACAGAATAAGTTGCCTCATTTTCTAGAGTGCTGATCCCTGAGTAGCCTCTGGCGTCTTAAGTGGATGCTTGGCATCTTTGAAAATCAGGCCAAGAGCATTCTCCGTGGAGGGCCCTGTAAGATCCACCATTGTAAATGCATTCAGAGTTTTTGACAGGCCCTGATTTTATAAATGACAATAATATTTTGCAGGGCACAATCTATCCAGTTGGAAATTGGACTGACCTTGCCTTTGTACAAGCTCCCTTCATTCTCCCAGACAAGAGTGATTCCATGCTTTACTTCGGCATCTCTGAGTATTTCTTCAAGTCTGCCTCACTGGCTTATTACACAGCAGGGGCCTTCAACATCACCATCATAGAAGAGGTGAGAGGCACTTGCAGATGAAGGGATTAAAAGTGTTCCAGGTATGGTCCTTCAGAGAAGGGGATTTTATATAAACTCATTTGCAGTGCAGTTACAGGCTCAGTGTTAACCAAGCCATGCAGTTATCAGAGTGTGATCATGATCTCTAATACTAATTCTTTATTTTGCCATTATGTAGTATCTAGATTTCTGAGGCCAAATTCAGAGGTGCCACTGAACAAGGTACAAAATAGGCACAATTCACCTTCAAAATGATAGGTCACAGATCTGAACCATGTGCTCCTCTGAAAAGGACAAGGAAATTCATGCTGGGGACTCTGCTGCCTTACTGGCAGCTTTCTGAGGGGCCTTTGCTGACTCACTACTAGGAGGGATCCCTGGAACTGAACTGGCTCTACCTGTGGGCTGAGCAGATGTCACAAAGCATAGTAGTTTTGCCTGTAGCTGGGAGGCCAAGCAGAGCTTTGAGACCTGTCTCCAGTGGATTCATATATCCCAGCAAACAGGTGGCTACGGGCCCAAATGTGAGCAGAATATTGCACCTGTATTTCTGCAGAAGGTTTTAATCTTTGTTTCTCCAATATGTGGGGGGGCTTCTTTTGGGCACGTTAGTGAGAATTTGACTCAGTGCTCTAGGACTCCCCCTAGGAATTTTCCCAAGGTTCAAAGGCACTAGGTCATTAAAATGACAATAAATGGCAGATTTAAAGAAAACCTAGACATGAAGCTCACACAGGATGGAATAATTTCTTTCATTTCTTTTGCAGCTTTCCAGTTATTTTAATGTAACAACAGAGACATTTGGCAGCATTGTTCCTGAGGTGGGTATCTTTAGTTCTGTGAACCCTTCAGAAACCACCCTAGCTAGTCCCAGTGTGGGTGTCATCTGAGTACTGGTTAACCTCCAATGGTTTGGTGGAGCCACTGTGTGTCACTGTGTTGGAGAAGGGGAAGACGCACAGTGGCAGGGAGGCAGGTCCAGGTCACGACTCTTGCCTCAAGTGAGTCCTAACTGGCCCCACAACATCTCTGCTAAGAACCCCTTTCTCCTGCCCAAATTTGCATGACTTGGGTCACCTGGCTGCTGACAGGTGAGAGATAGCGTGCATCAGCAGCTGAGGATGATGATAGCGGTGAAGAGCAAAGTGGCTGCATGTTGGGAAACAGAGCTGGCAGGTAGGCAGGAAGGAAGCCGGGGCTTTCTGCCTGTGTGAGGAAGGTGCCAACTTCTAACATTTGCATGTGGTCTACGGAAGGACAAGGGAGATGGTGGGGCCTCATTTAGTTTATGTGAGGAAGATGAATAGAGCAGGAGTGGAGAGGGCAGTGAGGATGCAGCTTGGGCTCCTGCTGGGCTGGAGAGACAAACTGAGGAACTGAAAATTAATATAAGAACTAGTGCCAAATGCTGAGCATGAGTCTAAACAATCTCAGCACTCTAGGGGTTAAATGTTCCTGTCTATTTCCAGGATGACAATAGTTTTTTTCCCATCATAAATGCAGTAGCCAAGCTCCTAAGCCAAAGTTACTTATAATCATATTTATCTGCAAAGCACCATGCACTCTACTGGTGATACGCTGGCTCCTCAGCCTCTTTGTTGGCTTGTTTGAGTGCCATGTTCATGTTTCCTTTGTCTCAGACATGTTCACAAACTAGAATTTAATCCTCTGGAAATTGCTCATCTGTTGAAGGGAATGGGTCTTCTGGTAATGGAGGGGACTTTCCTCCACATTCCTGATATGACAAAGATGATCAGGTCATCATCACAGGAGACATTCCTATTCCTGTTGCCGTAAGGACTCTACCATCTTGTTAACACCTTTTTTCTAAAGTTTGATCTTCAGGAACCCTCTCAAAATAACTATTTTAATGAATGATAAGTTTCACTATTCAGATTTGTTCTATATAAAGCTACTTTCAGACTCTCCTTCTTTGCCTTGAAACCCTACAGATTGCCCAGTATTATGTAGAGGCACGCCCCGCAATGTTGAACCTGAGGGCTACTGCTGCACCTGTGATCAGTTTACAGACAGACTCCTTTACTCTAGAGATCTGTGCCTCCATGGAGGTGCTTGCTGTCCTGCCAGACTCAACCACCCAGTCCATGTTTACAGTGAACATAGTAAGTACCATGGACCAGAGGATTACATTTCGTCTATGAGTTAAAATAAGTTTGTTGTTCTGCACTGCCAGAAACCAGGGCATTTGAAGGTCCTAGAGGTCAGTACCTGCAACACATAGGGGAAAATTTTGCCCTTAAATAAGCAAATTCCATTAACTTCAGCCAGGTGTTGAACATGAAAGTTTGGGGGCACAATCTGGCCTGTAGGGTATTGCTATTGGGAGGTGAGTTTTCTTAAAGAGGAATAAAAACCCAGATATATTACTACTTCAGTTATCTTAAGCTTAGTTCTCTAGAATTCCCTATTATATAGCAATGGGTCATGTCCCCTGACATCTATTCATTACATTGAAAATGTCCATGATTAATGAAAATCTCAGTTGTCCATACTTTTAATATTGCCAGTAACATTGAGATAATCAAGGCTGAACTGTACACAAACCCCAAATTCGGCAGAAAGTAGCACTGTATGAGACAGCTTCAGTATTTATCAAAGAAGGTGGAACTGTTGCATTTTAAATGATACACGGAGACTATATTTGTGTTTGAATCTAAGAAAGGACCCCATTCTATATGGATACAGTAACTCAAGACTCTTCTCTCCTGCAGATAGCGAACGCCAGTGCCAGTCTGACTATATTTGAACAGAAGCTGATTGGCTCATTATGTCTGAACAGGTAAACACAGGACAGCTTGACCTGAGGCCATTCAGATGATCCCAGTATTAAAACACAACAGCCTTATTGTGTCAGCCTAGCTGTGGAGTTAGTCCAGCATAAGGAAAAGGCAGCCAATGCAATTTAACTTCTTTCTCACAAGGGTAGGGACCCTGAGATGCTTTTGGCTACACTGCCCAAATCCTGTGGATGAAAGACAACCATATTTTGGGATCATTGAATCTTCTTCTGTTGCTTCATTCTGTACTTTTCTGTTGAGGGCTTAGTAAAGGAAACTGTATTGGATTTATTAGTCTAAAATCTTTGACCGAGATTCTCTCCTATGCTTAGATCAACTCATCATCAGAGAAAGGCAGGGGCCATCAGGGAAGCTAATTATGATTCCCTGATTTGCTTGGTCATTCTGCACCAGTCCCAGCATAGGTTAGACCAGCCATGGGATTGCGCTAACTTATGCTAGCTGTCAACAGCCTCCCAGGGACTGTCTGCCAGCTGGAGCTAGCTGGTGCACATTGTGCCCCAGTCACACATGTTCCCCACTCCTGGCATGCCCCATCTGCCAGGACTGGATAGGAAGGTAGCACAGGAGCCTAGTATGATGATTCTGCATCATTGAGAGCTCCCCCACATGGTGGGGCAGGATCCTCAACTGGCCTGATCCAGCTGCTTTCCAGTCCTTTTGTGCAACCAGAGCAGGGCAAAGGGGCCAGAACACAGGAAAGAATTTGGGCTGGTCTATGTATATGCTACAGTGGTGATTCCAAGTGTTGGCATAATGACTCCCAGCTTGGTCAGAAAGCTGTCATCTGAGGTCATGACATTTCCTATAGAATTTAACTTTTCATTAAAAAAAATAGAATCCAGATTTTCAAATATGTGTATCTAAAAGCATGGGTGATGGTCAGCACCGCCCACTTGACAGGATCAGACTCTGAATGCCAAGCACCCAGTGGATTAGGTGGTAGGGTGATGGGAACCCGAGCTCACAAGAACCATGTCTAGGAAGACCGTAACAGGCAAGAAGAATTAGAGATGTCCAAACTCCAGAGACTCTCAGGAGGGAGTTCCTAAGGAGAGTAGTGGGGTGTCAGGAACCTAATGAGGAGGGTGATTAGGAAGTCCTCAGAATGGTTTACAGGGAGGAAGGTTGCAGTGGGTGAACCTCAGAAATCTTGCAAACTGAACTGAGCTTCTAACGTTTTTCAGCTAAGTCATCACCATCAGTAACATTCTCCAAGTGGAATTTCACCTCCTAGCTCCTGTAGCACATTTCTCTCAGTAGGATCTGAGAGACAGGGGATCTTTGGTGCTTGACCTGGTGCAGTTAAATGTATGAATCAGTGAGACGTACACAACTAAACATAGAGGAAGAAGTGCACTCACAATCCTGGATAAACTTCTCCGAGGCCACCCTTCTGTGTACATTCCAGGCAATGCCTTACAGAAACACTCCTGCTCTTTTCTGTGGAAGGTAGCATGTAGGATGCATTGCCATAAAGAAGTGTCTCGTCATGGGCATATCATAGGACCTGAAGTCACTGAGGGTGACTATACATGACTAAAACAATGTGCCTTCGTCCTTTATAATGACTCCTCTTTTACTACTTTCCTTTCAGATTCCAGCTCTTCCTGGCCGACTCCAGGGCTGGGTTCTTTGAGGTAAGTTGATGGTTTCAGTGTCTAGGAAACAAGAGCCAAGAATCTCAGGGAAAATGTCAGTCTGAAGAGTAAGGAGCAGAATTTCCCTACACATATTTCTATATCATTAGACTTCATCCTTGGGTGGTTCTTTTCTCTCTTTCTGGAACTCTGTCTGTCCTTTCTGCTGTATATATATTTATTGCAGTACTTCTTCTCAGCAACTCTTCAGTGCTCCTAAAAATGAGATGTTTTCCAATCTCTCTTCTTTGTGTATCATGTTTCATCAGAGAGGCACTAAAATCATGACCGCGAAGCGTACAACAGTAATCTGCAATGCAGCAGTAGAAGGAACAGCATGTTGTAGGTTAGAACATGCACCCTAGAATGGCAGCGAGGCAGTGGTGGTGTGCAGGGACAAAGCACAGATTCTCATAATTAAGGTAGGGAGTGGGAGCCAATACTAGACACAAATGCCTGAAACACATAATAGGGGAAAACCCTGCCTCCCAGAGAGAGCAGTTTCATCCTGAGGATAAGTGATCAGCTCGAGGAAGCTGAGCAGAGGAGAATTAAAATCTCCTAGATACTGCTGTACGGTTAAAGATAAATTATCTCGCAAGTAAATGAAACTGATTATTTTAAATGAAAATATTGCAAGCATGGTAACAAGATCCAGATCCTCGTGTTCTGTATCTTTTACATCATCCCCAAGCCTCAAGAACCAAAGGTCGTTGTCACTTGTGGTTTTGTCTACCCAAGTGAGGTCTGGTCATGTGAGCAGGACTTTTCTTCTTAAAACTCCATCCAGGATTTAGTATGGAGCAGCTTCATAGATATCAGGAAGTGGGCCCTAAATCCATTTTCTCCCCCATGGCAGGTCTCACTTCTGGAGAATTTCCTGTCTTACGTTTTACGGAATGGAGTAATCCCAGCAGCCAATGGTAAGGATAGTGGCTAGTTCCTTTAATGGCCCTGATCTCTGTTAACAAAATAACAGTTATATGGCTCCAGAAATTGGTAATGTGATATGGGGCTTTTCCCCATTAGGGACCATTTCACATCAACTCAGATGAGAAATGACAAGATGTCATTACAATCAGCTGGTAGCCTATGTGAAATGAGTTGGGGGTATTAGCCAATTTCTAGGAGACAAGTAAACACATTCTCAGACTATCACTACAACTGGCACTAACTTGAAGTTTCATCAGAGAAACCAAGGACTGACTGGGCATAGAAATTATATAGGGCACTGGACTGGCACTCAGGAGACCTGGATTCTATTCTTAGCTCTGCCACTGCCCTGCTGGGTGACCTTGGTTAAATCACTCCCCTCTCTTTGCCTCAGTTTCCCCATTTGTAAAATGAGGGTAGTGATATTGACTTCATTAGTAAAGTGCTTTGAGTGCTATGGATGAAAAATGCTATACAAGAGTGTTGTTATTGTTATGCTGAGAGATACAGGTGACTGCTTGGATCACAACCTCTTTTAGACTGGGTGTGAACGCACCCTTCAATTAATGTAACTCTCAGGATGAGTTAATCACAAACTCCTCACCTAAGACAAAAGAGGGTGGTGAACCTGGCCAGGAGTTTTCGAGTGGGTGAACGAGTTCTGCCCTCCCTCATATACACAAAATACTCTGCAAAACACAGAGGACAGACAGACAGAAGGAGCAGATGAAAACACAGTGCTTGACCCTAGAAGAAAGTTGGGAGGTGTTATGATCCTGTCTACAGTTTAGTATCCATTACAAGAGTTTTTTGGGTCAAAGGTGCAGGATTAAAAGAATGCTCTTGGTGCTGTGAGACAAAGAAGGTGGTTCCTGCTATTTCCTTCTGCATTCAGAGACACAGCACTTTGTACAGTCTTTGTAAATGAACAAAGAATACCTACCATGAATTTCTGCTCTCTACTGGAACATCCCCAGAATCCCAAACTTTGACTAGCTGCTTGGATTGAAAAGGAGCAATATTATTATTATCTCTAGAGGTGGTCTCTACAAGTAACAGATGAGGCACACTGGTGGAGCTCTATGGGAAAATTCATGTCACTGCCCTGTGTGCTAACATAGCCAGTCATTCTGAGTGAAAATAACCCCTATCCAGAGGACCAGCCCAAAGTCTATGCATCACTTTAGTCCCATTTAAGCCCGCAAAATAGGGGTGCATGGACCTCTTCACTAGGATGTATTTCACCCTTCTTGGACAGTGTAGACAAAGGAGAGGGGGTGTTGCTAGTGGTTGGAGCACAGGACTGTGTTCACAGTTCCTCTGCTAACTCTAGGTGACTTAGGATAGGACACTTAGGAGAGCTAATGTGCTGAGCACTTCCTGCAAAGTGCTGAGGCAATGGGAGCGCATTCAAAAAAGAACTAGATAAGTTCATGGAGGATAGGTCTATCAATAGCTATTAGCCAAGATGGGCAGGGATGGTGTCCCTAGCCTGTTTGCCAGAAGCTGGGAATGGGCGACGGGGCATGGATCACGTGATGATTACCTGTTCTGTTCATTCCCTCTGAAGCACCTGGCATTGGCCACTGTCGGAAGACAGGATACTCGGCTAGATGGACCTTTGGTCTGACCCAGTATGGCCATTCTTCTGTTCTTGACCTCTCTTTGCCCCTTTGTAAATGGGGATCATACCTACCACCCAGGGGTGTTGTGAGGATTAATTCATTCATGTTTGTAAACACCTTGAGATCCTTGGAAAGGTGCTATAGAAGTGTAAGTTATAATTTTTAAGTATTATATATATTTTGTTTGTCTTTTTTTAAGTTAAACTGAAGAAGGGATTCCCTCTTCCTAACCTGGACCAAATTACCCTCCTCAGACCTGTTGTTAAAGTTAATAAGGTGAGAAACTGGCTTTCGTCTTAAAAAGAGTTACTCCTCTTTTGCTAGATTGTCAGCATATTAAACAATAAAAATCCTTGGTATAAGATGAGAAATTTCATACCACAAAAGTTTCAAATTTTTCTTTCTTTGAGGGAAAAAATAAAACTGAGCCAAATGTGCGGATATTCAGTGGCCAGATGCACTCAGTGGGTCAAATTCAAATGTGCTGAAAGTAAGAACAACCCCTTGCAAGTCAAAGGAGTTACACACCTTTTTACACCTTGTCTAAATTTGCCCCACCAAGTTAAATTCAAGTTTCCATCTTCTTAGTGCAACCCCATTGAGTTCAATAGGGTTGCTCAAACATAAATGAAACAGAATTTGGCCTTCCTCGTGTAGTGTGAATAACTGGAGCTTTACATATATAATAATAGTAATAATGATAAAGATGCAGGGCATTTCCCGAGGATTAATGAGCTCCGATGGGTATGTGTCCCAGCTGGTCATAAATCTCTCAAATATACCCTGTGCCTCAATGGTTCTTTCTGATATAATAATCAAATGGAAAAACAGAGGGCTATATTCTACTACCATCGCTTGCTGCAGCCATATGTTGATGCAGCACGGGAACTTAGCCCTTAATTTGGATGCACAGGGCATTGCTAGAAACAGGAATCAATAATAAATTAATTGGTAGAAAATTAATGAGCCAATCAGATTGCTCCAATCATCTTCCAACTTTGCAGTCATTTTATAATCCAAACACTGTGCCCAGTTCTTTGGTTGGGGCTGAAGCACAACTCTAGAGAGGGAGTGCAAAGATAGTTTTAAGCCACTGTTGTGTTCCGTAGACCTGGGACAGCTTTGTGGCAGGCCAGTCCCCTGACAGAAGTTGCAACTACCTGAAGGCTGCTCTAACTTGCACCAGCTGCCAACAGCCCCAAGAGTGCCAATGCAGCAGCTAATGATAAGGTGTATGGAAGCCTCATTCACACCCTTTCCTCTCTAGTCACACTACACTAGTACCAAGAGTGGGGAGGTGGCACTGAAGCATCACTACACCATGTGTGTGTCAATGGAGGTTCCCTGTTAGCTGGAGTGATACTGTCATGGCTGGCTACATGAGCTTTAGGTGCAGCATCTGCTGGCCGTGCGGTGCAAAGCAGCAGACCCCTGAGGAGTTTATGGGTCTGTGTGTAGAAGTCTCTGTCCCTTTGTGAAGTTCTTGAGGTTGCTACTAGTAAGTCTCAGTTCTCTTCAGTAAAGATTCTCACCCTTAATCCCCAGGACAGAATTAAAACAGAAAATTCAGATGCTTAACTATCAATAATTTCAGGCACTTTTGTGAATGTTCTTCTCTCCTCAGGGTTATCTGCTGATTTCCACTGACATTGACTACAAACTCTAAGGAAGGAGAGCACATTTGGATGATCACGAAGTTCCCAACCAACAACATGACCCTGAAGGCTGAATACTGTCCCTTTGTTTTTAAACTTAAAAATTCTGCAAATGAGCAAAGTCTTCACTTCTGCTCTGATTTGGGCAAAAAGCCAAAAAGAAAGAGGGAATTGACCGCTGGAATATTTATAGCATGTATCCAGCAGAAAACCATGTAAAAACATATCACAGTGTGTGGTTTTGTGGTTAGGTAGGGGAAGCATTTGTTATTCAGGAGTTTGTAGGTGCTGCAAAAGTTACTGTTTTTAAAGGTTAAAGTCTCTCTGTTTAAGTAAAGCCTTTTCTATATACGGGAAGCTCAATATTCTTTAGGAAAAAGGATGTATGCCACCAAACTGCAAACACAGCTATCATCAGCAGCTGCTCTATTAATGGTCTTTGTTGTAGCATAAACGTCTTATTCTGCTTCCAATGGAATGCATCTGTTGTGTTTAATATGAAGTGGGAGCTATCAAAAAGTGCTTCAAGCTGAAAACTCTCTTGGTGCCTATGAGGACTTAAATCTTCTGAGTTCTTTGTGAAAGGATTTCCTCAGAGTTTGATCAGGGGGATGAACAAAGTGCCAGGGCTCTTCTTAGTGGTATTTCAGGACAGGGAGTACCCTGATGTCTTTCTAGTTATAGTAAGTGGGTACCCAAGAAGCTCCAGAACTAAGAGCTGAAAAAGACCCACGAGTCTAGTTCACGCCCCGACAGTACAGAATTATTCTTTACACTTTCATTAGTACTGTATCCCTAAGTTTTAGATGTGCTAAGAAATGCAGCTACAACCACTTTTCTTGAAAAGAAAAGGAGTACTTGTGGCACCTTAGAGACTAACCAATTTATTTGAGCATAAGCTTTCGTGAGCTACAGCTCACTTCATCGGATGCATCCGATGAAGTGAGCTGTAGCTCACGAAAACTTATGCTCAAATAAATTGGTTAGTCTCTAAGGTGCCACAAGTACTCCTTTTCTTTTTGCGAATACAGGCTGCCACGGCTGTTACTCTGAAACCTGACACTTTTCTTGAGAAACTATTCCACAATCTCACTTTCCAGAAACCTTCAGGCAGAATTTTTTAATGATTCATTCAATTACTCCTAGTGATATCTACCTCCTCGTTCCACCTGGAAGAGTTCCTAGCTCCCCTTGGCAGTTTCACTCTTCAGCTTGCAGTGACAAAAAGGGGCTGTTGAAAGGGAAGGGGGAATAAAAACTTAAAATTAAAAAAAAAAGATTTTGAAAAATGAAACAAATGTTTTCATTTGATTTTGACCAATTTCCAAAAAAATCAGACTTGCCCTGCACACCCTATTTTCTAGCAGAGAAAAACAACAGCCACCGCCCTGTGTTTGACAAACCCCCATTTCTCAGCAGGAAATGTTTTGGGGGTGAAAACTTTCCTCCAGCTGTGATTCATTGGGGCGCCCTAGCCAGCAGCTGATGTATTGGTTGCATTATCAGTGTCTGCTGGGTAGCAAGGCAGACTGCAGGGTGCTGAGGGGAGAAGCGTGGCCCAGGGAGAGCGGTAGTCTCGGGGGCTCTCGCTTTTGATCGCGCTGCAGAGCTCGTGTGAGGGGCTGGGCAAGCTCTAGGGGACAGTAGGAGCTCGGTCCCTACCGACCAGCAAGGGGTGGCCCACACAAGCGAACTGCCCCTCTCTGGGGCTGAATCCCGGGAGATCCCACCCCAGTGCCCCCGGCCCCCACCTTCCCTGCAGGGACCCGGCGGCTGCGGAACCCCCTGCCACTGCGCTCTGCACGAGCTCTGTGAGGGGGCCGGGGGCGCGCGCGCGCCGGCTCCTCGCGCTGGGGTTGTGCCAGAACGCTCTCCTACCACGCGCCGCCCGTACACCACACCGCAGGGGGCGGGGCGACCCTCCTGACGGCTCAGCGCCCTGCTCGGCAGCTAGGGGGCGCCGCAGAGCACCGCAGGGCTGGCGTAATGTAACGCTCCAGACTGAACGGATGAAATCTGAGCCTCGGCAGGTCCCGTCCAACCTCCTCAGCTACTGCCCTCCCATTCGCTGGATTTTCGCCTTCTGAGAGAGCCTGGGCCTCAGCGGCCTCCGTTGCATCCTGGCCGGTGGCGCCGTGTGGGAGTGGGAGCCGCTGGGTGCGTGTGTGACACGGAGTCTACAGGGCCGCCGCCATGAGCCGCAGCTACAATGATGAGCTGCAGTATCTGGACAAGCTCGACAAGAACAGCTGGAGGATCAAGAAGGGCTTCGTGCCCAACATGAATGTGAGCTCGGGGCGGGGTGTCCTGGGCTCGCGCTCGGCAGTGGCCGACCGTTCAGCGCGCGCTCCCGCACGCGGAGCCCGAGGTGGGGGTTGGGCTGCCCCGAGACTCCCTCCCCGCCCTTCGCCCTGGGGCTGCTGGCGCCCCCGCGCCGGGAGGAGGAGCCCGCGGCGGTGCGTGGCCTGTTGCTGTCCGCGAGACCTTCGCGCGCCAGGCTCCTGCCCGGGGAGCTGCGGCCTGAGCCTGGGACCAGACCCAGGGGCAGGACCGGGCGGGGCCCAAGGAGAGAAGCGGATCAGCGCCCCCGGGCAGGTGCTTTTGCGTCGGCTCAGGTCAAAGCGGGATCCGGGCGATGCCTTTGCCCAGCGGCTCTCGGGGAGGCTCCTTTGAAAATGTAACAAGTGGCTGGCGGTGGGGGTCTCTTGGAGGCAGGCACCACTCTTCCCCCGACCCCAGAGAGCTCTGGTGCAGCTGGGATTTATTTATTTATTTACTTTTTTTATTTTTTTATTTTTGCATCCTAACGATTTCCTTAGAGCATGAATCTGGCAATGTTCAAATAAACTTCAGAGAAAACATCCTGGCGTGCAGGGCATAATGCTCCAAGGTATAATTGTGTCTAATTCCAGAAGTACAAGTTAGGAGCCTAAGGTACACCCAGGCACCACCTGGGCCACATATACACCACCTCTGTTCTCCCTAACATCTGTCTGATTTTAGGCCTTAATACTACAGGTGCTAATGCATGTCAGTAGTTTTGTGCCTAAGGCTATGTCTATACTACAGTCTATGGTTGCATAGGAGGACTTGTGGCACCTTAGAGACTAACCAATTTATTTGAGCATGAGCTTTCGTGAGCTACAGCTCACTTCATCGGATGCATACCGTGGAAACTGCAGCAGACATTATATACGCACAGAGATCATGAAACAATACCTCCTCCCACCCCACTGTCCTGCTGGTAATAGCTTATCTAAAGTGATCATCAAGTTGGGCCATTTCCAGCACAAATCCAGGTTTTCTCACCCTCCACGCCCCCCACACAAACTCACTCTCCTGCTGGTAATAGCTCATCCAAAGTGACCACTCTCCCTACAATGTGCATGGTAATTAAGGTGGGCCATGTCCAGCACAAATCCAGGCTCTCTCACCCCCCCCCCCTTTTTTTTCCCAGGGACACACACAAACTCACTATTGCCAGCAGGAGAGTGAATTTGTGTGTGTGTGTGTGTCCCCAGGGGAAAAGGGGGGGGGTGAGAGAGCCTGGATTTGTGCTGGACATGGCCCACCTTGATTACCATGCACATTGTAGGGAGAGTGGTCACTTTGGATGAGCTATTACCAGCAGGAGAGTGAGTTTGTGTGTGTATGGGGGTGAGGGGGTGAGAGAACCTGGAGTTGTGCAGGAAATGGCCCACCTTGATTATCATGCACATTGTGAAGAGAGTTGTCACTTTGGATGGGCTATTACCAGCAGGAGAGTGAGTTTGTGTGTGTGGGGGGGGGGGGGGGGTGGAGGGTGAGAAAACCTGGATTTGTGCTGGAAATGGCCCAACTTGATGATCACTTTAGATAAGCTATTACCAGCAGGACAGTGGGGTGGGAGGAGGTATTGTTTCATGATCTCTGTGCGTATATAATGTCTGCTGCAGTTTCCACGGTATGCATCCGATGAAGTGAGCTGCAGCTCACGAAAGCTCATGCTCAAATAAATTGGTTAGTCTCTAAGGTGCCACAAGTACTCCTTTTCTTTTTGCGAATACAGACTAACACAGCTGCTACTCTGAAACCTATGGTTGCATAATTTATGTTGCTCAGGGTTGTGAAAAAAACACCCCCCGAACAACATAAGTTACACCAAGTTATACTCGTGTTATACTCGTGTGCACAGTGCTATGTCAACAGGAGAGTTTCTCCTGCTGACGTAGCTTCTGCCACTTATGCAGGTGGTTTTATTATAGGCATAGAGCATCTTCATGAGACATGCTGCAGTGGCACAGTTGTATTGGTACAGCTGCGCTGCTGCAGCACTGTACGTATAGACGTGGCCTAAGTGTTTGCAGGATTGAGCGTTTGGATTGTAAACTTCTTGGCTCAAGGCTTGTCTTTTGGAATATCTTAGCATGTCTTAAGCACTACCAGAAACCTAATCAAATAATATACTTCTAAATAAACAGTGGCAAGAAAATGACCAAAAAAAATACACTTTGTAACCTATTATATACCATTAATCTTGGCAATTCTTGTTCTATAGTGTAGTTCTTCTTGTGGAAGTGAGTTTTTGTGAGACCAGTAATGATGCATTATTTTGTCTCTTCTCCTTCTTGTGTTTGCCTCTAGGTGGAAGGAGTGTTTTATGTAAATGAGCCGCTAGAGAAATTAATGTTTGAGGAGTTACGAAATGCCTGCAGAGGTGGCGGTAAGTACAGGAAGATCCCATTCTCATTTGTTTTCATTAAATTTCAAACACTTGCTTCCCTTATTTCACTTTCACCCTTACCTCCTAAAAAAGCCTCCTACCCTGAATTAATGTGGCTTGCATACATCAAAGAAAACAATGAAAATGTGTAGTGAAGGCTACTCATATGTCCAGCCATGACATTATGCACTACCTGTGTGCTTAACAACACCGCTATCCTGAAAATAGCGCTGCTGAAATATGTTGGCTTGCCAGTCCTGGTGACTTAAGGGACTTAAGCAAGTTTAAAAAATAATTAATAAATTCCTGTGTTGATAAGAACTTTAAATAATTGAAAATTAAAAGGATTTTAAAATATACTGCACTTTTCATAATTACATCCTTTTAGTTATTTTCTGCATTTCACTCAGATTGGGCTATGAAAATAGACTTGTCAGTTAATTTCTAGTTCTCATGTGACAGCACAATGCAGGAAGGAAATCTTAAATACATAATACAGAGGAAGCTAAAACAACAAACATGGGGATATTTCTGTTTGATCTTAGGTTTTGTAACATCTTTATATATAAATACAAACTAAATTGACTTGGCACTGTCCTCTGAAGGCTTCTACCTTCGTGATATTGGTACAGCATGGACATCAAGAGTGCAAGCTTCCTGACAGTGCCTCAGCCTTGACCTGGAAGACGGCAGGGACCACAAAGTGGGAAGAAAAGGGAGTTCATTCTCCATACCCCAGTCAGTCCTTGGTTTATCTTTTGATATTTACCAACAAGAGTGCCAGCTGTAGAGGTGGTTTGTGTTATGTCAACACCTCTGTGCTCTGCACTGATGCCACAAGATTAATTTCACTGTAGCATGATCTATTGAAGGTTTTCAGAAATTAGCCCACCTTTTTTAATCTAGTATTTGTGGGAGCTCTGTTGTAGACCAAGAGCCAGCATTTTGACCTTCTTATACAGGTCTAGATTATATGGCGGTAAAAATGTAGACAGGTGGCCTATACCAGCACTTCGATGCTAGCAACAGTCGGAGCTGCACTAATACTGGAGCCACAGTGGGAGAATTTCAGAAACTCTTCAGTATAATGGGGCTATAGCTCCCCAAAGTGCCAGGTATTTTCCACCAGATTGAAATGACTTTTGGTCACTACTGATCTGCTTGGATTTTGAGTAGCAACTTGAAAGGTGCTACCATATCAGTCATGATCAACGCTGTTCATTGGCAAGTCCCTTGGATAAACTTTCAGTTGTCTTCTTTCAGGTGCTGGTGGATTCTTGCCTGCCATGAAACAGATTGGGAATGTGGCTGCACTACCTGGTATTATTCATGTGAGTGACTGCTCTGAAGAATTGTTCTTTTTCTTCCCCTAGGACCTCACCAATCATCCATGAGTTCTTGAAAATCACAAATAGTTCTGAGATTGCTTCTGCTAGTTCCTTTAGTACGCTAGGGTGAATTTTGTCAGGCCCAACCAACTTGAATACATCTAAATTATCTAAATATCCTTTGACGTGTTCTTTCCTTGTTCTGGCTTGTGTCCCCCTCCCCCTTGTTGATATTGTGTTACGCATCTGGTCACAATTTTTTTTTTTGGTAAAGACAGAAGCATTAAAATGCCTCCGCCTTCTTGGTGTCATCCGTTATTAGTTCTTCCTTCCCACTAAATAGCGGACCTACACTTTTCTTTGTCTTTATTTTGCTTCTAATACATTTAAGAAACTTCTATACGTGATAGGGTGTGTCACTTTTCAGGAAGCTGAGAGTAAAGTGTTTTTGTAGGGGGCGAGTTACTTCTCATTTTTCTTAACTGTCAATAAGCAACATGGTGGTTTCATTTTCAGTTGTTTTACATGGTGACTAAGCAAAAGCTCTAATTCATTTTTTTCAATAAAGTGCTGCCCTTGGGGCTATAAAAGGTCTAAAAGGTGATCTGTAAAGGAGAAGAATCGGGGATGTGGGTTGTTTTGTTTTTGTCTGTTTTGCAAACTGTTCTTTAAAATTGCTTTTCAGCTTGTCTTACCACAGAAATGTCACAAATATCTATTCTAGTCTTCTGTCTATGTTAGAGGGCTTCCTGGTTGCAAATCGAGCTTTCTTAGGACGGGAAAAGGTTGAATTCTTAATAAACGGCTTTTCTTCCCAATGTTTGTGTTTTAAATAAGTGTTCAAAACAGTTTTAAACAGTCTGATTAAAAATCACAACCCTTATCAATTAATCAGGGTTCATTTTCTTGAAAGCTGTGAAGTCATTACTAATTCTGCATAAAGTCTTCTGGGACAGACAAGATCTGAATTTCTAGTGTTGTTGGGGAGGAGAAAGGGCAGGCCTCTTCTAGCCATCGTAAAATAAAGTATCTGCAAAAGGGCCTCTTTGTGTTGCAGGTCATACTAACAAAAACTAGCTTAAACATCTACCTCTTGGGTCATTTTTGTTTGTTTCATCCGTTGGGATGAAGCACTTACTTTGTGTGCAGTTATATAATTCAATATTGGAAAATGCTGTCTGTTTTCTGCTTGCCTCTTACTTAATGGTTTTTTTTTTTTCTTTCCTTTGTTTTGCAATCTGCTGGCATTTTGGGTGACTTTCTGCATGCTTGAACTTCCTTGCCTTTTATTGTGGGCTTGTCATTATTAAATCCAGTTTAATTGAATGAGGCAGATGTGCTATATCTGAGGCAGATGAGTCCTAATGATAAACTGCTTATCAGTTTAGATACCACAATTCAATTCAAAAGTTGTTTCCTGTGTCAGTGTGGAATGTGGGAACTCTGAATCCAGGTAGCTGACTGGTGTGTTGATCTGTAAACTGCCCCAGATACTGTTACTGGTTACTAGTCTTGACGTAAGGTTTACATTGTGCCTGTCTATACGTGGAACAGGGTTGTATATAATTTAAAAGAAGTCTTTCCACTGCCCATTTGAAATCTGATGAACTTTCTTGCAGAGATCTATTGGGCTTCCTGATGTACATTCTGGCTATGGGTTTGCCATTGGTAACATGGCAGCATTTGACATGAGTGACCCAGAGGCAGTGGTGTCACCAGGTAAGAGTAACTTGAGTCTGATGTAATATACTTTGAGAAATATCTTTGGTGATTGGAAATTCTTTCTTGAAATAGCTGTTTGAGATCCCCACTCTTTTACAGTACAGAAGTAAAGTGAAATGTTTTTTATAGTGACCTGAAAAGTTTTTCTCTGTTGAGGTACCAGTTCATCCATCCTGAGTTCTGTTTTTTCTGCAGGAGTTGATTACAACCTAAACAGTGCAGGGAGCCTTGCTCTCTTCACGCTGTTTTGGGTGTCTGTTCCCAACTTCTGAAGAGAGAGCCCAGAACCCCTGAACTTGGTTTTGGGCAGGTAAAAGAGAAACTAATTTTTAACTTTAGTTTTAAAATGTTTGTCCATTTATGTTAAGGATTTATGATCTAAATAGTTTTGCCTCATTTTTTAAGAACTTTTGAGTTCACTTTTATTAACCATTTGGAAATGCCTCTGTGCTGGCATCTAACAGCTATTATTCTAAACTGCGTGTATGGGACACAGGAATTGCCATAATGGACCAGGTCCCCAGGTCCATCTAGTTCAGTATCTTGCTCTGGCACGGGTCAGCACCAGATGTTTCAGAGGAAGGCTTAAGAACATGGTAGTAGACAGATTTAGGATAATCTGCCCTCCAATTAGGTCTCATCCTGGTCTCTAATAGTTAGATACCTGCTCTAAAACAAGGTTAGTATGCTTTCCAAAAAAATTATCATAAATTATATCTCTCTGGATATTCTTGACATCTATATAAACAACCAATCCATTTCTGAATCTTAAATTCTTGGCCTCAACTGCTCTTGTGGGTAGCAAGTTCCAAAGTTGTTTTCTCACCCAATGTGTGAATTTCCTTTTATCAGTTTTGGATTCCCCAACTTTTAATTCCATTGAGTGTCCACTTTCTCTTCCGCTATGAGACCAGGAGAAGAGAAGTTCCCAATCTACCTTTTTTAGGCCAGTCATTATTTCTCCTTATTTATCTCCTTTCTAGGTAAATAATCCCATCACTCTTGTGAGTTTCTCCACGTCATTGATAATTCTCATCACTCTTCTCTAATCGCCCTTTAATACTGAAATAAAGTATCACTTAACATAAACAATCTTGGGTCACAGTTTACTGCCAAATGTGACAGCAGGGAGAGCTTGCTGTTTGCCTTCCAGAGGAGAACACTTTTTGCACTAATTTAAAAGCCAGCTACCTTAAATACAAAGATTTTGTTTTCAAATAACTTAAATTAGAAATGGAAAAGGCTGTGTTTGGGAGGGTAGAAAATCAGTGTATTTTAATTGTAATGTGTATGTTGGGTAGTTTGGATAGGTATTTCTATATTAATCACAGGAGCAATCTTGCAGGTTAAGGACTTTGTGGGAGACTGTGCTTTTCTATCCATGATCTAGTACAGTGTCCAGAGCAGGGGAATAGCCCTGTAGCACTGAGTGAAGGTGTTGTGAATATGGAATACTTTTCATTACAGTGGTGCCAAATTTTACCCTATTTGGGGGGTTGCATTGTCAGCTTGCCAGGGGCCTAGAGACTGCATGGAAATTCACTAAAATGGAGCAGATTGCAGCTGTCTTCTCATTTAATATGGTAGTAGGACTGATGAAGACTGCAGGCCCTAGTATACAAAACTTTCTCTGTCAGGAAGCACTTCAGCATTAAAGATAAACGTGCCCAAATGCTACAGCATAGCATTCTGTGGCCCACAACTGAGCAGCCCCATCTATTAACTTTGTGTGTGTTTTTGTTTTTTATACCTTCAGGTGGTGTCGGGTTTGACATCAACTGTGGTGTCCGATTGCTGCGTACGAACCTGGATGAAAGTGACGTCCAGCCCGTGAAGGAACAGCTCGCCCAGGCCATGTTTGACCATATTCCAGTTGGGGTGGGCTCCAAGGGTGTCATCCCCATGAATGCCAAGTAAGTAAATGACTGTGTGTGCACTTTTGGGGCATGGGCAGTGTCTGGCCTTTGTTTTGAGAAGGGATTTGCAGGTGGAAGGCTGGAAGGAGGTGGAAAGAAACTTCCTGGCCCATTCCTTGCCCCTACACATACAGCTAGAAATAATAGTACAAAGCCATCTAGGAGTCAGAGGATTAATTAAGTGTGCTTTAAGGGTTATCAGCTCTCATAATGGAGGGTTTCTTTAATTGTATAGATAGTGATGCTAAAATGTCAGCCCTTACCCTGATAGGGGGGAGGAGAAGCAATGAAGTTGCAAGTGGCTTTATTCACAAACTTTATCTTTGTGGAACAGGCTTTTTGGTTGGCAGCAAAGGGTTGAGTTGAACTCATGGGCTTTTCACCACTTCAGACATGGGTGTGAACCCTTGGGACACATGTGAGGTTAACTTTGTGCTAGTACTTATTTAAGAGTTCGAGGAAAGTGTCTTGATGTTGCAGGGACTTGGAGGAGGCCCTGGAGATGGGTGTGGACTGGTCTCTCCGGGAAGGCTATGCCTGGGCGGAGGACAAGGAGCACTGTGAGGAGTATGGAAGGATGCTGCAGGCTGATCCCAATAAGGTCTCCTCAAGAGCTAAGAAAAGAGGTTTGCCTCAGGTAAATGTTACCTGTAAGGTGGTTGTAAACACTTTGAGGTTTAAAACAACAACAAGAAAAAATTAGCTTCATTTCTATAACTCATGCCCTGTGTTCATATAGGTTTTGACTTGTCATGATTTGGGAGGGGTTATGATTTTGAATCCATTTTCTGACAGAGCTAGAATAGGGGAAAACAAATAACAGTTAGAACTGTGATTTAATTCTTACGTAGGTATAAAATTGGCTATAGAAAAAAATCCCAGTGAGTTGCCCTCCCATCTGTTGCTAAACAGCTGGCCCTAACTGTTTGAATTCGTCACTACTAGCACTTGTCAACCATTTAGGAATGGTAACTTCTCTAGATTTTTTTTTTGTTCTGGTTACATTGACTTAAATTGTCTGAGCCAACAATGTATTTATTAAAAAAACCTTTGAAGAACATGTCCTGTGACTTAATTGTAAAATTCTGGCCTGCCATGCAAGAGAACTGGATTTAACTTCCGCTGCTGATAGCTCATTGCCTGGGTTGGTGTGCTGGCTAGAGCAGAGATCATACCATTACTATAATTTAAAGGCTTCTTCCTCCAGCTCTCGTGGGTATTATTAATGAGAATATATTGCAATTCCATAGCATTTTAACCTTTAAAGAATTTTGAAAACATTAACCTTCATATCTCTCCTGTGGAGCAGGTAATTATCTGTTTCTCACAGTTAAGTGAATTTCCCAAATGTACAGAGTTGGTGTCAAAACCATAATTAGAAGCTGGGCGATTCTGGCTCCTAGTCCTATGCTCAGACCACATCTCCATCATCGATGGCCGACTTCTTCAGGAATGAGGCTTTAAAAAAACCCACCTGTTTGTTTTTACAAACTTTTTTGGTCATATCTACTACCACTTATGTCAGCAAAATGTATGTTGCTCAGGGGTATGAAAAAAACAGCCCATACCGGCATAAGTGGTAGTGTGTACAGCACTATGTTGGTGTTAAAGGTTTTGCTGCCGACATAGCTACCGCCACTTGTTGGGGGTGGTTTAATTACGTTGATGGGAGAGCTCTCTCCCGTTGGCATAGCGCAGTTACATGAGAGATCTTACAGCGGCACAGCTGCATTGGTACAGCTGTGCCGCTGTAAACTCTCTAGTGTAGACATTGCCTCAGCCCTATTACTAAGCCCATGTAAAGGCTACTTCTCTTTACTATCTGTGTTTTAGAATCTATTCCTTCCTTTTAAGTATGCCTCTGTGTGTTTGCTGAAAGTGGCTGCACTACTGGCAGGTCCTGGTCCTTCTATTGAATCATATTCTCCTGCTACAACTATTTATTTTTGGACCATTTTTTTAAAAAAATATGTATTTTGATCTTACAAGTTTCAAGGGAGACAAACAAGATTATATCTGCACAGTCCTTTTGATAGCCGGGATTCAGGAATAGACTTCCACGTTCTAACCAATTCATACCTTCTAACCACATTCTATTACAATTCACCATATTGCACATAAACTCTTCATTCATAATACCTCCAAAGGAAAAAGCCTTTCCTCTTTTTGACTGGTGTCTAATCACTAGATGGCTAAGATATCTTGTTGTAATTGGCAGCTGGGGACCCTGGGAGCAGGAAACCATTATGCTGAGATCCAGGTGGTGGATGACATTTATAATGAGTATGCTGCCAGGAAGATGGGCATTGATCACAAGGGACAGGTGTGTGTAATGATCCACAGCGGCAGCAGAGGCCTGGGCCATCAAGTAGCTACAGGTATATTTTGTGATAAGACTACTTTTTCAAGAGCTGAAGTAAGATAAAAATCTCTTTGGAATAGTCTGCTGCTCACAATAAACCCTATTAACCAGTCAAGTTTATTAGCATATATTCAGTACTTATATTGTGCTTTAAAAACAATGAGTTAATCCTTAAACAGCCCTTATGAGATAGGTAATTCTCTACATTTGAGATTGTGGGGGAATGGGACAGATATCTAGATTGTGAGCCCTCTAGGGCAGAAGCTGTCTGTATTTGCTTAGTATGAGACTCTAATCCTTGGTTGGGATCCATAGGCACTATTGCAATAGAAATAAGAGGAAAAGGAGAGAGGTGGTAACTTTCCAAAGGTCACAGAAAAAGTCAGTGTTAGAGCTGTGGTTAGAACATCAGAGTTCCTGCACTGAGTGCTGTGCTCAGACCTCTAAACCATACTCCTAGGACTTTAACTGTACCTATTGGGTAGTTAAAACTTAAAACACATGCTCTAAGGAGCATGTCTTTTCTCCAGGCACCTAGTTCCATCACTTTCACTCTGAAGGTGGTACTGGGGGACCCTGTGTAGCAACAACTGAAGTAGTCATTCCACACGTTCACTTCTAATTTTAAGAGGAAGTTGAAGGTTCAACCACCTTCTGGTACCTTTGTGAGGGGAGCTGGGTTTTCTGCCTGTGAATCCAGATCTGAAGCCTTTCAAGGTAGAGGTGACAGGCTGGTTGTATTTGTTTTTCCCCAGATGCTTTAGTGGCTATGGAGAAAGCCATGAAACGGGACAAGATCATAGTTAATGATCGCCAGTTGGCATGCGCCAGAATTGCCTCCCCAGAGGGACAGGACTACCTAAAGGGAATGGCAGCGGCTGGGAACTATGCATGGGTCAACCGCTCTTCCATGACTTTCCTAACCAGACAGGTAGGAGCAGAACTGCTGTTCTGCTACAAGTATTCTGGTGCTTTTAAAGGTCTCTGGAACAAGATAAAACATGTTGAGCCATGATGGTGAGCAGCTCCATGAAGCTTGTACTTTTCTGCTGCCTGTCCTATATCGACTTGTTGGTTTAAGAGAAGACTTCAGTCTCCAGGGCAATCAGTCCAATACCTTTTAGCAGCAGAAAAGTCTCACTGGGTTACATCTGGGCTACATCTAAAAGATGTAGAATAACATGTCTTAACATTTCTTCTTCTGCTAGGTTGAGAGGGTAAAATTTTCAGGAGTGCCAGTGCTCCATTTTCAAAAGCTAAATGCTGAGGTATCTTTTGTTACCCTCAAACTGGCAGAAGAGGAAATACTAAGGCATGTTTCACAGTTTTTTGACTGATTTCTGGTGTTCTAAGTCTTCCTGATTGATTTCTAATACATTCAGAAGGATCCAAGCTGCCAGCGAACAGATAATCGGTCCAATTTGGTTGTAGAGTAAATTTTTTGCACAACTCGATTGACTTCAATGAAGTTGCATTCACTTATGTCAGGGCTACATTTGGCTCAGTGTTTTGAGAACCAGGGAGGCTGAACTGAAAGTTTTGCCTTACCTGTCACTTCATTTAGTTGCAGTGTTTTGTTTTCTGATACAGTTTCCCACAACAGGCCATTTTTCAAATGAGTCTGCTGCTTTTTAACCCCTAAAAATCAGAGAAAGCTTTAAGGTTTCTATAGCTGTGTGGAATTGCCCCTGTGTTTACATCCAAACTTTCTCCCTTAGGCCTTTGCTAAAGTCTTCAACACAACCCCTGATGACCTAGATCTTCATGTGATCTATGATGTGTCTCATAATATCGCCAAAGTGGAGCAGCATGTGGTGGATGGAAAAGAGCGGACCCTGCTGGTGCACAGAAAGGGATCGACCAGGGCTTTCCCTCCTCATCATCCTCTCATTGCTGTCGATTACCAAGTACGGATAACTTCAGGGGGAAGTGGAGGCAGGGGAGGGGATTTCAGATGAATAGGAAGGGTTTCTGTGTTACTAACAGAGGAAGACTTTAAATGTTGTTTCAGTTCACACAGGGTAGCAAATTAATTATATTGGAACATTTACCAGTGTCCGTCATTATCCTCAGGCTTGTATTGAAACTTTTGGACACTTCCGGATTCACCTTTCTTCCCCAGCCTACAATTGCCTGCGTGATCTTCTAGCTATCTGCCCTCTGTCCACTCCTTGGGTTGGGCAGACTATGGCTTGGGGGCCGCATCCAGCCCTTCAGATGTTTTAATCCAGTCCTTGAGCTGCCACTCCAGCCAGGGAGCGGGGTCAGGGGTTTGCCCTGCTCTGCACATGCCGTGGTCCCCACAGCTCCCGGAAGCAGCGGCATATGCCCCCTCTGGCTACCACGCATAGAGGGCAGTTAGGGGGCTCCACATGCTGCTTCTGTACCAAGTGCAGCCCCCACAGCTCCCATTGGGTGGTAACCGCGGCCAATGGGAGCTGCAGGGGCTGCGCCTGCAGATGGGGCAGCACACAGAGTCGCCTGGCTGGGCCTCCGTGTAG
Source organism: Caretta caretta (assembly GCF_965140235.1). Lineage (NCBI taxonomy): Eukaryota > Metazoa > Chordata > Testudines > Cheloniidae > Caretta > Caretta caretta. Next base: position 256,030,470 of record NC_134206.1, on the reverse strand, counting down.
GATTTGGAGGGGGGAGCTGCTGCTGCTTCCAGGAGCTGCTTAAGGTAAGTGCTGCCTGGAGCCTGCACCCTGACACCTTCCCGCCCTGATCCGCGTTCCGCCCTCCAAATACCTCAGTCCCAGCCTGGAACACCCTTCTGTACCCTCACCTCCCCCCCCCACACCCCAACCTCCCGTCCCAGCTCTGAGCCCCCTCCTACACCCTGATCTCCTCCATTCTGGCCCCACCCAAGAGCCTGCTCTCCAAGCCAGAGCCCTCACTCCCTCCCACACCCTAACCCCCAATTTCATGGCCCGCCATAAAATTTCCATACCCAGATGTGGCCCTCAGTCCAAAAAGTTTTCCCACCCATGCCTTAGGACAAACTGTGTCTATTTGCCTGGCCTCTTCATGATGAACATCTTTATACACTGCCTGCATTTTCCTGTCATCTAGTGACTCAGAACTCCTGGGTACACAGCCAGAGGCTTGCCAGAACTCCTTTATGGATATGTGATGGTGCCCTGGTCCCCCTTATTATTTATTGATCAAAACTATTTTAAATCTTGAGTGAATTTGATCTTAAATTGGGATTATTTTTGTTTGCACCCCTAGCTGACTGGACAGCCAGTACTGATTGGCGGAACAATGGGAACCTGCAGCTATGTTCTTACTGGTACCGAACAAGGCATGACCGAGACCTTTGGAACCACGTGCCATGGAGCTGTAAGTACAAAACACCATTAAAGAACGGGTTGTGATGGGATATCCAAGAAACAGCTGCTCAAGGGGCAGCCAGTGTGCTGTTACACTTGTGAGTAGGGGAGATAAGATTCCCAGATCTCCAGCCTAGGGAGTGCTGCGGACGGTATGCCTCGTGCACTCTTGATGCCTCTTTCTCTGGCTAACACTAAACTTTGGCTCTGGAGGGAGCTGTGCATGGCCTTCCTTGCTTACAGGAAGGATTGGTGTGGTGGACAGAGCTCCCCCCCACCAAACACTAACTGCCCGAACTACGAACGGGAATGAAAGTCTTGAGGATGCCCATGCAAAGCACTTCCCTTGGTAGAAGGAGGTGGTGCTTGGGCTTCTTTACCAGTGGAAATAAATAGTTGCAGCTTCCTTGCCCAGTTAAAGCCCAGATTGGGAATACTGACTACCTAGCAGTTTGGGTGAAAAGAGAAACCTACAGGGATCCTAGATACCTTCATGCTGTGGATTGTTGTACATGTAGTGATCCCTAACATTAGTGCTCTAGGATGTGCTATTGATTATGCAGGAACCCCAGCACACCAATGCATTTTAGTTCTGCCTCCTGTTTCTCAGCTCACCTGAGGCACGTGATCTGTGCATCAAACTGCACGTTTTGCTACTTGGAATTTGTGTACAACACACACCACCTACTAAATATTAATGTATGCTGACTTGTTAAAAGTCGCTTGCTCTGTAAAGCACCAGAGATACCCAGAAAGTCTTCCTTTTGGGTATTCTGTCCCATCAAGTCTCTGGTTAGTTTAAATGTAGAATATGTGCATGATCACTTCTGCAAATGCTGTCTTGCCTGGAATGAAACACCTAGATGTGTGATTTTATTTATTTATTTATTTATTTATTTATTTCCCCCCACTGTCTGTCGGTCTTAGTAATGCAACTCTTACTCCTCTTGGTGATTACAAAACAAAGTGAAATAATCTAAATCTATTGCTTAGGGTCGTGCATTGTCCCGAGCCAAATCTCGACGAAATTTGGACTTCCAGGATGTGTTGGACAAGCTGGCTGACATGGGGATCGCCATCCGTGTTGCTTCCCCCAAGCTAGTCATGGAAGAAGTAAGTTTTAAATTTGTGACTGGGCGTGTACTCTGATAGATTTGTCCACTGGGGCATTAGAGGAGCAGCTCATGCATTCCTGATGGAAGCTGTCAAATTCTCCAAGTGTCACACTGAATATTTCCCCATGCTGTAGGAAGGGAATCTCCTCCTGGAAGTCTGGTTTTCTGGGGATAGGAATAATTTCTTTCCATTGTGCAAAGAGACTTGATATTGGTGCCATATAAGCCTTTTGGCCATATTCCTCGGGTTTCCACCCTTCTGTGATGTGCTTGCCAATTCTAACTACATCTTGCACTTCAGCTTCTAGAATTGGCAATATGCAGATATTGTTTTGCTTTTAGGATACCTAGAACTCTTGTATTTGCTTAGGCCAGGAGGAAGGACGTTCTTCGTGGTTTTTTGTCCATGAACAATCTGCTTCTCAAAAATGGTTCACAGCTGTTGGTGTTTTTTGGTACCTCAAAGTTTTATTAAGGAAGGAGCATTTAATGTGTGTTGTTTTTAATGGGCTAGGTGCTGTAACAACACATTCTCTGACATGAAGAGCCTGCATTCAAAACCAGCCCAATCTAGTCCTTTGCCCAAATGATGGCATCAGAGAAAACTCCATGGAGGTTTACTCTGATGATTCCAGGCACTAATAGGGCTGTGAAAGTTAACCTTTATAGGCTGCCTCTTTCTGGGAGGAAGTTGGAGTGGCTTGTTCCATGGTGCAGGCACCCGGTGTTCTCTCTCCTGGTGCTGAGTCCCGTGTAGTGGCAAGTTCAGTTCCTGAATATCTTCAAAATAGCTTGATTTCCCCATCCCACACCGAATAAGACAGAAACTTGCTATGTCCTTCAAGTGGTTCACTAATCTTTTAGCTGTGTAAAAATAACTAGTTCCTCCAATGAGTAAGTTCCCCTATTTTAACAGAATTGAAGGGTAAAGCAAGAGGCATGTGTCTAATTTTGTGTCTCATTTTTTTCAGGCACCAGAATCCTATAAGAATGTGACAGATGTGGTTAACACCTGCCATGCTGCTGGCATCAGCAAGAAAGCTATTAAATTGAGACCTATCGCTGTTATTAAAGGCTAGGATGTAACTGAGACCATCCGAAACCACTGGCAAAGCAATGCCTTCCAAAGAACTGACTAAAATCGTCATTGTCATCTTTCACACCTCTTGACTGCAGAGTGCTCAGAAAGTACACTCCCTATTTTGGAAATATGACTGGTCGAGGATGCTCTTGTTATTACCCAGAGTCTCAAAAGTAACATTTTTGTGGTACGGTGCCCTTTAGCATGCAGAAGGGGTAAACAAACCGATGCTGTTGCCTTTATGTATAATGATCCCACAAAAATGCATGAAATTCCATTAGCAGAACTGCAGACCTGGCTCAACCAGACTGTCGCTAATAAGCCTGCAGATTGCAGTACGCCCTTCATCAGCCAGTTTAATATATAACTCTTGCCTAACTCAGTGTGCACCCAAGTGACTGGAGCCCCTGATGCCAGCTGAAGTCCTCTGGCAGGTCACATACAGAACTCCTGGCAGTGGGAAGATGCTCTGTTTGCATACACTAGTCTATATTGTGTAGACATATGGTAGTGGTAGTTATGTAAAAAATGATGAGTAGGGAGTGGTCTTAACCCTAACAAAAAGCATGAAAGAGACTAGCCAGGGTTCAGACACAGCCCACATAATCAAAACATGGTCCTGGGGTGTACTGACTCCTTTGATATTGACAGTTGTTCCACAAGGGCTGATGGGAATTCTAGTGCCATTGGGTATGTTGTTCGAAAGGTCAAATGTTACCTTGCACATCGTATGACTTAACAACTGATAGATGTGCTTAGCATAAAACTTGAAAGGTCTGCAACTGTAATTGGATCTGCTGGTGCAGCTCTCTCCAATGGGTTTCTGTGTGGATGACTTAGTGGTTTGAGATGCAGGATCATGACTGAAGATAAGTATGATTTGAGACTGACAGATTAGCCCTTTATTTTTGTTTTACATTTAGTAGTTGGGAGGCAAATCACCAAAGTTGGTGAATTTCTGGGAACTTGGAACTTCTAAATAAAAACAGGAAAACACAAAATCACTGCAGTGTGTGTTGTGTCCTCATTGTGTTGCTGAAACAGCTGATTATTAAAAAGAAAAAAGTGCTTATACTGTGGTCTAGAAGTTACCAAGGTTTCAGATTATAGCCAAGATGGTGTGTCTGCATTTGGTCTATGAATTGTACAAATGTTTGCATTTAATAGTGCTGTTTGTTCCAAGAAATGCTAATATAGCAAATAAGTGCTTAACTTTAATGGAATTGTTGAACATTACACTTTTCTCAGAACCAGCTCTCCCTCCCCCCTTGTCCCCCCTCCCGCTTTTTTCCTGGGTGAAACTTGCTTGTAAATGTAAATGCAGACACTAGATGGCACTTGCATTAAAATAAAACCCTGAAGTTAGTGCATAAGTGCACAAATGCCTATAATAGGGGTTCAGAAACTAACTATCAGTAGAGGCTCCAACTTGGGCTTGTCTGATTATGTACTCATGAAAATGTTAATTCAAAGCAAGTGCCTCGCATGAAGCCTGTTGATGTCGGAATATGGAATGTGATTCAAATTAATAACCTAACATTAAGTTTTATTAGAATTTTAAGAGTTAGAACTTTATTTTTACAGGTAAAGAATCAGTCTGTGCTAGGAGACACTGGTATTACCACTTGTCACGCCTTATTTTGATGTCACTTCCTCCATTGTCTCCAGTGGAATCACTCCCCAGTTCTCACCTACATAAGATCAAAATCAAGCTCACTGAATTTCAATGCATGTTTTGCAGGCAGAATTAGACCCAAAGAGTCAGGAGCCACAACTTAAGTTGTGCTGCTCCCCATCCCCTGCTGTGGTGTGAGCTCCATGCAGCATACTTTGCACATGGCTGACGTAAATGTAATTTTTTTTCATTGCCATATTTCAAGGGACCTCTTAAAATATTTGTGCATGTTTCATTATTTGTGAAACCATCATGGTTTGAATATACATTTTTTTTCCTAACTTCCATTTTCCTGTGTTGCAAATTAAATTGAAATTAATGGTAGCTTTTGTTTAACCATCACCGTACATTCAAACAGGCAGAACTTTTATATACAAAAGATACATTCTGTTTTTATGAGATTCTACTTGACCTTTTCCTTACAGTTAATTTTTGTGCATGAGGATTAATGGAACCTAGATCTGACGATTTTGTTAGCAGGTGCTGCCGTACCAGTACCAATGTGTTGGGAATTTTTGGTAAACTGTACAGAACTGTCTTTGTTAGTTTCTTGGCCAGGGAGGAGTAGAGTGTAAAAGAACTCGGATTTCTCCAGATACTACTATTGGCCAAAACAGTTTTAAAATAGGACAAATTTAGAGTTTAAAACTTTTGACTCTGCCCTGAACTACATTATGAACTAATATGATATAATTACATCCCTTGGGGTGTGGAAAATCCATACCCCTGAGTGATGCATTTATGTCAGCCAAACTCCCAGTGTAGACAGCACTATGTTGACAGGAGGGATTCTCCCACTGACATAACTACCACCTCTTAGGGAAGTGGAGTACCTATGCTGATGGGAGAAGCTCTTCCATCAGTGTAGGTAGTGTCTTCACTTAAAGCATAACAGCTTCTGCAGGATTATAGGTGTATAGAAGCTCTGTTGTCTTCAACTCTGGATGTAAACATGTATTTATTAAATGTGGTAAAAGTCCTCACCCCAAGGAGCAGAACATACATTAGAAAACAAGTTAGTTGGGCTAAATCAAATGAAGAGAGTAGGTGACGAAGGCAGGTAGCACACACATTGTGTCCCTGTAGGGGCTGCTGGAATACAGGAGAGTTAGAGAGCTCTGTGATGAGCATGAAAGATGTTTCCCACACCTCACCCAGAAAAGATGGACAGAGCCTTAGTACATTTACAGTCAAAAAGTGAATAGCTGACAGTATTTTCTTTAGGCTTTATTTATTTATTTATTTATTTTTTTGCAGAAACCACTGGTGGGCGGGGGATTACACCCCATAAGTGGAGCTATTGGACTCTCAATCTGTCCAGTGGCAGGCACAATTACTTTCCCTGCCCAACTGTATTCACTTTATCTTCTAATGATGTCTTGTGAAGTCCCCTGGCAGAGCTGGCCAATGGAGAACTTATATAGTATGTGTCTGCATTATGTCTAGTTGGAGCCAGTGCACGAAAACTGGTGCTTAGATACAAAGACTTCCACCTTCAGTGAGAGTGAAACCCCCAGGAGTGAAGCTATACAAGAATGATTTAAGGTATGAATATTTAAATTCTCTAAGAGGTAGAATGGAGGGATACTTCTGGTTTTAGTGGTATGTGAAGGATCATCTCTGTTAGTAATTTCTCATAATATAAAACTCCACCACCACTAACGGGTATTGCTGTAGCACCCTGTGCTACTAAGCCTACAGAAGGAATGAAATAACACTTCCTGGCAAGAACAGCCGTATCTGATCATAGTGCACTCAATAGGCAGGTGCTGTTTCTAACAAAATTAACCACTGTAGAATTAAATCACTTAAAGAAAAAGCCCAGTGCAGTTTGTTACTCCCTTAGCTGACTCCTGCAAAATAATCACCTTCTAAGAGTAGGCACAATAAACACACGGGATGCAGAGATCATAGCAATGCAGGGCTAAAGGGACCTGAAGAGATCAACTAGTGCAACCCCCCATGCTGAGACAAGACCAAGTAAACCTAGACCATCCCTGACAGGTGTTTGTCCAATTTGCTCTTAAAAACCTTGAAGGATGGGGATTCCACAACCTCCCTTGGAAACCTATTCCACTACTTAATTATCCTTATTGTTAGAAAGCTTTTCCTAATATCTAACCTAAACCTCCTTTGCTGCATATTAAGCATATAGTTCCTGTCCGACTGTCAATGGACATGGAGAACAATTAATCCCCAGGCTCTTTATAATAACCTGAAACACATTTGAAGACAGTTAATCAGGTTCCTCCCTCTGTTGTTGTTTCTCAAGACTAAACATGCACAGTTTTCCTCAAAGGTCAGGTTTTCTAAACCTTTTATTTGTGTTGCTGCCTCTGTTCAGCTGAGGTCTTACCAGTGCCAACTAGAGCAAGACAATTATCTCCCAAATCTTACATGTAACATTCCTGTTACACCCTTGAATATTAGCCTTGTTTGCAATTGCAATTTGATTTTTTTTCCTTCCTAAGTGTAGTACTTTGCACTTGTCTTTAATTTCATCTGGCTGATTTCAAATCAGTTATCCAATTTGTGCAGGTTGTTTTGAACATTCATTCTGTCCTCCAAAATGTTTACAACTACTCCCGGCTTGGTGTCCTCTGTAAATTGTATAAGCATACTCCGTTCCATTAATAAAAAATATTGAACAGTACTGGAGCCAGGCCAGACCCCTGTGGCACCCCATTATATGAGTCCTTCCTGTTTGATAGTGTCCCATTGATCACTACTCTTTTTGAATATGGTTTTTCAAGTAGTTGTGCACCCCCTTTATAATTTAATTTAGACCACATTTCCCTACTTTGCTAGGGAATGTAATTTGCCTCCAAATGTTATTAAATATGATGGCCACCTGAACATTTAGATTTCAAGGCATGGGGATCTGGGAGGGAGGGTGTTTGGATTTTGAGGACAAAGGAGAAAGGTTATCCGCTTTTATAGTGCCAAAAAAAAAAAAGTGTGCTATGGATCTGCCATAAATTGCTGATCATTAACACTGCTGCAGTACGCCAATAGGTGCACTATTCCTTAGCCCTGGTCAACACTACACATTTATGTCGGTATAACTGTCGCTAATCCACACCCCTGAGCGATGCAGTTATAGCAACCAGTTCTCAGACAGCACTCATGTTGATGGGAGGGCTTCTCCCCTCAACATAGTACGGCCTCTCGGGGAGGTGGATTACCTATGCTGCTGGGAGAAGCTATCCCACTGGCGTAGGTGGTGTCTTCCCTAAGTACTACAGTGGCACAGCTGCACTGCTCGAACGCTGTAAGTGTAGACAAGTCATTGGTCTCCTCTTCCTTTTTCCCCTTGAGTTTATTTAAGCTGTGTGTTTATACTATGCTTATCAGCTGACTGAAGCACGCTTTTGTTCTCTTATATCCCCTCTCTCTCTGTTTTCAGGGTGCTCCTATCCTAGCATGCGCTGCTGCCTCCTCCGCTGGTGGTCCCACGGCTGTATCTCTGGCCCAGGAGGAATGTGTGATCTCTGACACATCTCTGGCACAGGCAGCCAGGCCTCTCCTCCGCACTCCTTTGTTCCTCTCAAACATAAACACACTTAACCAGCCTCTCCCCTCACCCCAATCTTCAAAGCAATCCGACAAAGCAATATCCCTCCTGGAGCATGTGCCAACACGCGCTCTTGCTTTCAGAAGGAAGAGTTCAATTACTCAGAGGGCCCTGCCTGCAATTGGCATTTGCTTTTGCCTCTCCAGCCATGTCTCAGCTTGCTCTTTTCTCGCCACTGCTCCCATGCAGCTCTGCCAGGACAGACAACAGTGGGAGTTCTAAGGTAGGTAAGGCACAGGTGCCTCACCCCGAAGCAGACTGCAGTGATGCTGCTAAAAATGCCTGCATTAGGTATAACATTAGCGTTTCCATCACCCTGACTGCAGCAGTAGTGGGAACAACAGTACTGCTAACCCCATGCATTCGAAAATCATGAATCGGGCTCCAAAAAATCATGAGACTTGTTTTAAATGGTAAGTTTTGAGTGTTTTTTTTATTTTTGTTTAGGATGCTCTTTGATCGCATTTTCCCAACTTTTCTCCACAGAAACATCTTTTTTTTTAAAAAAAAGGGGAAAGCTGAACTTGTCTCCTGATCACATGCCTCCTGGTGCTGGGCCTTTCAGAAAACCACCACACGTTGCAAGACTTGTAATAAAAGCATGAGAGTTAGCAATCCTGGAAAAGTGCTGAGAATTCCCAGTATGGATACACCTCTGTTTTCCTGCTATATTGTCAAAATAATCTCCGGTCCTCCTTTCTCAGTGCTGTCATTAGTAACCTGGAAAGTATCTGGGAACTAGCACCTGCCCCTTTCCAAAGAATAGAGGCATCGTTTCAGTTCATATCAAATATAAAACTTGAACAGATTGGTTGGGCTCATTTTCACTTAGTATTTGATAAGCTTTAACTATTTCGTCCTCATGACATGCAGGAGAGAGGGGCAAGTATCACTGCCATTTTATAGATGGGGAAACTGAGGCAGGAAGAAGTTATGATATGTGGAGGGGCCACCCTTTGTCATTAACAGAGTGAAGCATAGAGCTCGGGAGTTCTGGTTCCTGGTCCTCTTCCTCAGTCCACAGAGCAGTAGCAGGACTTCTACCTATTCTCCTTTGAAGTGAGCACTGGGAGAACCTGTTCTCTTGTGCTGTATGTCTGGGCTCAGTCTGAAGGAGGAATGAATGGGAGGACGTGGTCCAGCTCATGCTGGTAAAGATGCTCGTCTGACTAAAAAAGAAATGGCCAAGTATTAAATAACAACATGAGATTTTGTACAATAATGGGCTGTCCCCCAAAATGTATTAAATTGGAAGCATACTATCCAAAACAATTGGTGGGAAACTTCTCGGTCCCTGATACCTTTCCAGCAAATACTGTACTAGGAGACCTGGACAGTTTACCAGGAGCCTATACTTGGATCCTCCCTATGCCAGTGCTACCACCAGACTACAGAGCTGGCCCAGAGTTATTCTGTTTCTATTATAGAGGCCAGGTGGGTGAGGTAATATCTTTTTCACCATCAGAAGTTGGTCCAACAAAAGACAAGCTTTAGAGCTTACACAGAACTGCTCTTCAGATCTTGGGATCAATACAGCTACAGCCCTGCAAACAACAATGGAAGATATCTATTTCTATTCTTATTTTAATGTGATCTTTTACTGAATTTAGAAGTAGTGAAAGCTGCCAGGTTGGTGGCCCTATGAGCCAAAGTCCTCTCTTTAGCTGCAGGAAAGGCAGAAGCAGTGCAGATGTCCTCCTAGACTCACTAACCAACACCAGCCAGTGTACCTCAACTCTGCCCTAGAGAGACAGCCTCAAGAACAAAGAGAGTAGGTTTTCTCCAGGCCCCGTCAATCCTTGGCCTCTTTCCTGAGGCTGCTAACAAAGTTCCAGTTAGTGCCACTTCTGATGCTGAAAATCTATGCACATCTGGATCCAATGAAGAACTGGACTGAGACCACCAAATTCATTTCACACAGGAATCTGGACCTGGATTTGGATTTCAATCCTAAGGTAAAAGGCTTCATATCACATTGCTAGTTACCAATACTTTTCATAACTCATTACATTTAAAAAATACAGTTAAGTACCAATTAGAATGAAAGGATTTGTTGCTAGGTAGTTAGGACTTGGCTTTTAAATAATTTTAACCTGTTTTCCTTAGGAAATTTTATTTTATTTTTTTTTATAAAAAAAAGTTTTGTTTCCTTCTTGCAAGGGCTTGGATTATTTCAACTAATTGTCATTTTTCCTTGTAAAGCAGGTCATGGTATAATTTTGTGGCATTACAGACAACTTTGCTCTTACAATTTTAAAATCTGATACAGAACAGTTTTACTAACTGTTCAACAATGTTTGGCTCAACTAGACCTAGCCACTTTCTGAATGGGAAGAAAAAATAATTAAATGTTTGCTAGAAGGCAAGTATGTTATTTCTATTATGGGTTTTCTCGATTCATTTATTGTAAAGGGGGTATTACAAGCAATCTACAAAAAAAAAGTGATGTTACAAGCATTATCTTGTCGCTTTTGGCTGTACAGCTGGGTTTAGTACAGAAAGTTTTTATGTGTATGTTTCCCTCTGGCTACATCCCCCTAGATATATATATATATATATATATATCACACACACACAACTTTACTTTACTTTACTTATTTACGCCCTTTACTGGAATGGGGAGAAAAGCATCCTTTGAATATTAGCTTTCTAGCAAATATTTAAATATTAATATTTTTATTACACACCTCAGATTATTACAAGGGAATATTATTCAATAACTTTTGTATGCTTTTACAATTTATTCTCCACTTATCCATCCAGGAAAATATTTTGTGGTGTTAGTTAAAACTTGGATTCCAATAGACACAGTCCATCTTTCTGAAATAGGAGTCTTTGTAATTTGTAAATATTTTAAACACTTTGTCTCTCTTCTCCCCTCTCCCCCCCAGGGCTGACCCTAGGGAAAATGGCACCCTGAGTGAACTTTTATTTTGGTGCCCTTTCCTTGAGTTTGAGAACAGCAGTGTGAGGCACAGGGTGCAAGGACCAGCTCCTGGCCCCAGAGCCTGGCCGGGCTGCACAGGAAGGAGTTTCTGAGCCCAGGGGCTCACCCAGCTATATGTCCCCTGACCACAGAGCAGGAGGAGACGGGGTGTGCAGGGGGACCCAGGGGCTGGCCCGCTGGCTCCACAGTGGCGAGCCATGCTGCGTGCACCTCCCTGCCAGGCTGGCAGCTCCAGGCAGCATCACCCGCTCCCCTGCCCAGCTGGCCAGGAGCTCCAGCCCCAGGCTCATGCACACTTACCTATGCTTTGGCATCTCAGGCCCACCCGCTTGCGGCACTTGAATGGCACCCTCCCCCGACAGCAGAACTAAAATAAAGGGCTAATTTGAGTTTGAGTAGAGCCAGGTCAGCAAAAGTTGGGCTACCAAAAAGCGACTGCCTGCAGAACCTTTGACAGGCTTATCAGGGATAATGACATCACTGTAAGGGGTGGGATTTTCCATCTTCTCCATTTATAAATTCCTTCTCTGTCCCCCATTGGTGAGTGGTTATTTACCAAGGCCACATGTAGCTGTCTGGCTCATTCTGCCATCTGGCCCAGTCAGCTATAGTGGCAGAGCCTTTGATGGAGTTCATTTGACTTGACTTTCAAATTGGCTCGCTCTTCCGAGGAGGGATTTGGAGATGTGAGAGAGACTGGGGTTTGTTACCAATGTGGGAGTGACAGACTGAAGGTCATTTTTCATGCGGTGTAGATAAGTGAACACTCATTCCAGGGCCTAGGGGAATGAAACAGGAGGAGGGGAGAACGCTTGATCCTAGTGTACCTTTCCTCTCTCACAAGCAGACCTTTGATCCCATTACAACGTGATCATCGTGCTGGTCTAGAATGATTGTCCCTTTGTTTTGTTTCCTAAACTTCAAACAAACTGAGCCAGACCCCAAAGCATTTTTGTTTTGAAAACGTATTCGCTTCTGTGGACTTTGCATGCCAGATCCCATAGCTTTTCCATTAATGGTCACCAGACAAGAAAAAAGATAAGATCTTGATCAAGAAACATGCAGCCTTGTTTGTTCAGCAAAACATGTGCCTCATTGTTTTCCCAGCAGGAATTCAAACTATCCCGTGGCTATCGAGAGCAGCCAAGAACACCATCAGCATCTCTTTCCCCCCAAGTTGTTTCTGGCAGGACTGGTGTCCTCTGTCAAAGGAAGATTCCTTGAGAGGAAAGATGGTCTTGAGGCTAAGGCATTGAACTACAACTCAAAAGACCTGGCTTCTGCTCTAGGCTCTGCCCTAGACTTCTTGTCTGACCAACAGCAGGTCACTTAATCTCTCTGGGTAAGTCTACACAGCAAAGAAAACCCTGTGGCTGACCCGTGCCAGCTGACTCGGGCTGGTGGGCTGCAGGGCTGTTGCATTGCTGTGTAGACCTTTGGGCTCGAGCCTGAGCTCTGGGAACCTCCTGCCCCACAGGGTCCTAGGTCTGTGGCCCAAGCCCCAAGTCTACACAGCAATGAAACAGCCCCACAGCCCGAGTTGGCTGGCACGGGTCAGATGCAGGTTTTTCTTTGCTGTGTAGACATACCCTCTGTGCCTCGGTACCCCAGCTGTGAAATGGAGATAATACTTCCTTTCTCCCCTCCTTTTGTGTCTATCCTTTCTATATCTGGTTCAGGGGCTGACTCTTAGGATATGTCTACACTACAAAATTAGATCGAATTTATAGAAGTCGATTTTTTTATAAAGCGATTTTATACAGTCGATTGTGTGTCCCCCCACACTAATGCACTAAGCGCATTAAGTCAGCGGAGCGCGTCCACAGTACGGAGACTAGTGTCAACTTTCGGAGCATTGTACTGTGGGCAGCTATCCCACAGTTCCCGCAGTCTCCGTCACCCATTGGAATTCTGGGTTAAGCTCCCAATGCTTGATGGGGCAAAAAAATTGTCGCAGGTGGTTTTGGGTACATGTCGTCAGTCGCCCCTCCCTCTGTGAAAGCAATGTCAGACAATCGTTTAGCGCCTTTTTTTCTATGCAGGCGCCATACTGCTTTCAGCAGACTGTGCAGTAAGACTGCTAACCGTCGTCGTCATCCACCGCTTCCGCTGCAACTCTGCTCTCCTGCTTTCCTGGTGGTCTCGCAGGGTCACTTCCACTGCAGCTCTGCTTGGCTGCTCTTGTCTTGCCATACCATGGCAAGTGTGCTGCCCGCTCAGCTGTTGTGTCCTGGCAGCAGACGGTGCAGTAAGTCTGCAAAACTGGTCATCCAACCACCACTTCCTCTGCAACCCTGCTCTCCTGCAGATGCCATACCATGGCAAGCATGGAGCCCGCTCAGATCACCGCGACAGTTATGAGCACTGTAAACACCTCACGCATTATCATGCAGTATAAGCAGAACTAGAACCTGCAAAAGCAGGCGAGGAGGCAATGGCAGCGCGGTGACGAGAGTGATGAGGATATGGACACAGACTTCTCTCAAAGCACGAGCCCCGGCAATTTAGCCATCCTGGTGGCAATGGAGCAGGCTCATGCCATGGAACGCCGATTCTGGGCCCCGGGAAACAAGCACAAACTGGTGGGACTGCATAGTGTTGCAGGTCTGGGATGATTCCCAGTGGCTGCAAAACTTTCACATGCATAAGGGCACTTTCATGGAACTTTGTGACTTGCTTTCCCCTGCCCTGAAGTGCAAGAATACCAAGATGAGAGCAGCCCTCACAGTTCACAAGTGAGTGGCAATAGCCCTTCGGAAGCTTGCAACGCCAGACAGCTACCGGTCAGTTGGGAATCAATTTGGAGTGGGCAAATCTTCTGTGGGGGCTGCTGTGATCCAAGTAGCCAATGCAATCACTGAGCTGCTGCTATCAAGGGTAGTGACTCTGGGAAATGTGCAGGTCATAGTGGATGGCTTTGCTGCAATGGGATTCCCTAACTGTGGTGGGGCCATAGATGGAACCCATATCCCTATCTTGGCACCGGAGCACCAAGCCAGCGAGTAATAAACCACAAGGGGTACTTTTCAATAGTGCTGCAAGCACTGGTGGATCACAAGGGACGTTTCACCAACATCAACGTGGGATGGCCGGGAAAGGTAGATGACGCTCGCATCTTCAGGGACTCTGGTCTGTTTCAAAAGCTGCAGGAAGGGACTTTATTCCCAGACCAGAAATTAACCATTGGGGATGTTGAAATGCCTATAGTTATCCTTGGCGACCCAGTCTACCCCTTAATGCCATGGCTCATGAAGCCATACACAGGCAGCCTGGACAGTAGTCAGGAGCTGTCCAACTACAGGCTGAGCAAGTGCAGAATGGTGGTAGAATATGCATTTGGACATTTAAAAGCACGCTGGTGCAGTTTACTGACTTGCTTAGACCTCAGCGAAACCAATATTCCCACTGTTATTATTGCTTGCTGTGTGCTCCACAATATCTGTGAGAGTAAGGGAGAGACATTTGTGGCAGGGTGGGAAGTTAAGGCAAATCGCCTGGCCGCTGATTACGCACAGTCAGACACCAGGGCGGTTAGAGGAGCACAGCAGGGTGCGCTGCGCATCAGAGAAGCTTTGAAAACCAGTGTCATGACTGGCCAAGCTATGGTGTGACAGTTCTGTTTGTTTCTCCTTGATGAAAACCCCCGCCCCTTGGTTCACTCTACTTCCCTGTAAGCCAGCTGCCCTCCCCTCCCCCCTTCAATCACTGCTTGCAGAGGCAATAAAGTCGTTGTTTCAAATTCATGCATTCTTTATTATTTCGTCACACAATAGGGGGATAACTGCTAAGGGAGCCCGGGAGGGGTGGGGGAGGAGGGAAGCCCTGGGTGGGGTGGTGGATGAGGGGAGGAGGGAAGTACAAGGCTACACTGCACTTCAAAACTTATTGAATGCCAGCCTTCTGTTGCTTGGTCAGTCCTCTGGGGTGGAGTGGTTGGTTGCCCGAAGCACTCTCCCCCCGCGTTCTTGGGCATCTGGGTGAGGAGGCTATGGAACTTGGGGAGGAGGGCGGTTGGTTACACAGGGGCTGCAGTGGTGCTCTGTGCCTTTCCTGCACCTCAACCGCCGGAGCATACCAGTTTGATCCTCCAGTAGCCTCAGCATTGCATCCGGTCTCCTTTCATCATGCTGCTGCCACTTCTCCTCTTGATCCCGCCACCTCTCCTGTTGCTCCAGCCATCTATTCTCTCGTGCGTCCATCCTATCCTCGTGTTCATTTTTGCTTTCCTGGACTCTGCTGTGGTCTGCCTTCACACGTTCTGTTGGGCTCTTTCAGTGCAGGAGGACTGCATGAACTCAGAGAACATTTCATCGCAAGTGCATTTTTTTCAGCTGCTTATCTGCGCTAGCCTCTGGGACAGAGATGTTAGTTGTAGCGTTGAAACATTTGCAGCTGCAGGAGGAAAAAAAGCGAGATTAAAACTGAAAAAGACACATTGGCCATTTAAAAGGAGGGGCTGATGTTTTCGGGTTAACGTGCAGCACAGACCCAACTAACCCCCTCCCCACCCAATTCTCTGGGATGATCACTTCACTCCTCCCCCCACCGTGTGGCTAACAACGGGGATGATTTCTTTTCAGCCACAGGCAAACAGCCCAGCAGGAACGGCCACCTCTGATGTCCCCTTAATAAAATTCCCCTATTTCAACCAGGTGACCATGAATGATATCACTCTCCTGAGGATAACACAGAGAGATAAAGAACGGATGTTGCTTGAATGCCAGCAAACACCGGGACCACACGCTGCCATGCTTTCTTATGCAATGATTCCAGACGACGTGCTACTGGCTTGCCGTGGTAAAGTGTCCTGCCATGGAGGACGCAATAAGGCTGTCCTCCCTAGAGACCTTTTGCAAAGGTTTTGGGAGTACCTCCAGGACAGCTTCATTGAGATGTCCCTGGAGGATTTCCGCCCCATCCCCAGACATGTTAACAGACTTTTCCAGTAGCTGTACTGGCCGTGAATGCATCCCAAGTCTTCAGGGAAAATTAATCATTAAACACGCTTGCTTTTAAACCGTGTATTATATTTACAAAGGTACACTAACCAGAGCTGCCTTCTCCGCCTTCAAGGTCCAGGAGCCCGGGTTGGGAGGGTATTGGCTCCAGGGTGTTAAACAGTTCCTGGCTGTTGGGGAGAATGGTTTCTCCACTTGCTTGGTGTGCGCTATCTTCAACCGCCCCCTCCTTATCATCTTCCTCATCCCCAAAATCCTCATCCCTGGTGTTGGTTTCAGAGTAACAGCCGTGTTAGTCTGTATTCGCAAAAAGAAAAGGAGTACTTGTGGCACCTTAGAGATTAACCAATTTATTTGAGCATAAGCTTTCGTGAGCTAGAGCTCACTTCATCAGATGCATACTGTGGAAAGTGTAGAAGATCTTTTATACACACAAAGCATGAAAAAATACCTCCCCCCACCCCACTCTCCTGCTGGCAATAGCTTATCTAAAGTGATCACTCTCCTTACAATGTGTATAATAATCAAGTTGGGCCATTTCCAGCACCAATCCAGGTTTTCTTACCCCCCCCCCCCACACACACACACACAAACCCACTCTCCTGTTGGTAATAGCTTATCTAAAGTGACCACTCTCCTTACAATGTGTGTGATAATCAAGGTGGGCCATTTCCAGCACAAATCCAGGGTTTAACAAGAACATCTGGGGGGGAGGGTTAGGAAAAAACAAGGTGAGACTCCCCCCTTGCAGGAGTCCATGTACAGAGGTGGGGCAGTGGTAGGGGCACCCCCTAGAATTGCATGTAGCTCATCATGGAAGCGTCATGCCTGGGGCTCTGACCTCAAGCGGGTGTTCGCCTCTTGGGTTTTTTGGTAGGCTTGCCTGGGCTCCTTAAGTTTCACGCGGCACTGCTGCGGTCCCTGTGATAGCCTCTGTCCTTCATGCCCTTGGAGATTTTTTCAAATATTTTGGCATTTTGTCTTTTGGAACGGAGTTCTGATAGCACGGATTCGTCTCCCCATACAGCGATCAGATCCAGTACCTCCCGTTTGGTTCATACTGGAGCTCTTTTACGATTCTGGGACTCCATGGTCACCTCTGCTGATGAGCTCGCCACACTGGCCAAACAGGAAATGAAATTCAAACATTCAAGGGCCTTTTCCTGTCTACCTGGCGAGTGCATCCAAGTTCAGAGTGCTGTCCAGAGCAGTCACAATGGAGCACTGTGGGATAGCTCCCTGAGGCCCATACCATCGAATTGCATCCACACTAACCCAAATTCAACCCGGCAATGTTGATTTCAGCCTAATGCCCTCATCAGGGAGGAGTACAGAAATCAATTTTAAGAGCCCATTAAGTCGACAAAAATGGCTTTGTTGTGTGGACGGGTGCAGGATTAAATCGATCTAACGCTGCTAAATTTGACCTAAACTCATAGTGTAGACCAGGGCTTTGTGTGTGTGTGTGTGTGTACAGAATCTAGCACAATAGGGACTCCATCTTAGTGGGGGCCTCTAGAGGCTACGTAATACAAATAATAATAATTGTACCATCAAAAGCACCACAGTTGAGTACAAGGCAGTACTGTCTCTAATTTGGACCAGATTGGTTCTTCTCTCCACACCATCTTTCCAGGAGCGTAAAATTCCAATGGGACCTGGCTTTCATAAGAATTCTAAAACTGATGCAGGGTATTTTATTCATATGTGTAACCCGGTTTAGATTAAGAGCAGAACAGATGATTAGCTAGCCTGGATTCCTAGCTCTGTACTCTCCACCCACATTAGAGCTCACTGTAGCCAAAGGATTACAAAGCAGATCCCTAGTCTAGTGTGAACTGGTCACCAGGCCAGCAAAGGCAATCCCCCATGTGATTTTAAGCATAGGCTAAGTACGAGGCTGCCTAGTGCAATGTACATCTAATAGGATGTCACAATAGTGAAGGATCCCTGGTGGCTGCTCAGCTGGTGCCATTTTCTTTTTCCATCATCACACAGCAGCCTGGGGTGGTGTTAAACATTACAATGATAACATGGTCAAATACATCCACAAATATTATCTAGTAAAACATTCATCTAGAGGTGGACCCCTCACCTCTTCCAACTCCCCTTTGTCCTGCTCCAGCAGCACAAAAGGAATTTATAGCTGCCGTAAAGCAGTGCTTGAGGTTTACCTCAGTATACAGAATTCCTCATCTGGCATACCATTGGCATAACGAGCCCTGAAACAGGTGCTCCTGGCTCTGCTCCCAGCACAGGCAATGTTCTAGGACAGGTTGGGAGCACCGTTGGGTGGGAGGAGGCAGGGCTCCTGCAAAACAACTCCTTGGGAGTTCTCCATCAGCACAAGTGAGAGCAGCCCTGACACTTCTCTAACTTGCGCCAGGGACTGGCTCAGTCCCCAGGAGCCTCCTGGATTAATGTGAGAAAGCCATCAATGTCCTCTTCCCTCCCCATGTGTGCTGAGTGTTCCACGAGCACATCTGGGGACTACTACTGGGCCCCTTGAGTACGTGTCTCCTTTCCGCTGGACCCTTCCCCCTCAGGCTATGCACTTACTCTTCTCCTATCAGTAGGGAAATTCCAGGCTCTAGGGAGTTCTGGATGAAAGGCTAAATTCTGTTTGTTTTGTGTTCGGTCCTTGTTTCACATCACTCTCTTTTCAACACCCACCTCTCTTCTTTGGTGACTCATTCAAAGTAGTTTAATCTCCTCGCTCTGTCTGTGGCTGTAAAATATAATACCAATGAAGTGGGGTTTATTTATCCTGCAGCCATGAAAATGCTGTCAGAAGAAACTGATACACTCTCCTGAGGAGGCGAATGCTGCTCTGGGGAGAATTTTTCTTGAACTTGGCTTTGAATTCTCTTCAAATGGAAATTTCCCTTTTTGAAGTGCGTCCATTTTCATCTTTGTTTCTTTTTGCTGTTTAAATAAATATCTACAATTTTGGGTTTTCATTGGAGAGTGAATTATCTCCTGCTGTTCATGTCTGTGTGAGGCTGATAGACCTGGCTAGAAACAGAGATGAGTGTGACGGTCCCTCAGGTTCCCCCCCCACACGTGCCAGTGCTCCTCTGCTACTCCAATCCTGGAATCCCTGCACTGCTCTGCCAGTGCGCTTCAAACCTGATGTCCACCCCTCTGCGTTTGCCGCTCTGGGCCTCACACACAGCTCTGCCAATGCACCATATTCCATTGGCACCCCGCTGCTGCTCCAGGCCTGATACCACCACACAGTTAGGCAAAATAGGAAATGATTGCCTAGGAAGGAGTGCTGCAGAAAAGGATCTGGGGGCTGTAGTGGATCACAAGTTAAATATGAGCCAGCAATGGAATACTTTATTGCAAAAAAAGTGAACATCATTCTGGGAGGTATTAGCAGGAGTGCTGTAAGCAAGACACAAAAAGTCATTCTTCCACTCTACTCAGCTCTGATTAGGCCTCAACTGAAGTATTGTGTCCAGTTCTGGGCACCACGCTCTGGAAAAGATGTGGACAAATTGGAGAAAATCCAGAGGAGAGCCACAAAATGATTAAATGTCTAGAAAACATGACCTATGAGGAAAGATTGACAAAATTGTATTTGTTTAGTCTGGAGAAGAGAAGATTAAGGGCATGGCTACACTTGCAGATGTAGAGCGCTTTGAGTTAAACCAGCCTTCGGTGAGCGCAGTCAGGAAAGCGCTGCAGTCTGTCCACACTGACAGCTACAAGCGCACGGGTGTGGCCACATTTGCGGCACTTGCAGCAGCATTGGGAGCGGTACATTATGGGCAGCTATCCCAGCATGCAAGTCACTGCAACGTGCTTTTCAAATGGGGAGGGTGTATGTGAGGGGAGAGGGAGTGGGTTTTGGGGGGGCTGAGAGCGTGTCATCATGCTGTCTTGTAAATTGAAACAGCAGCAGACCCCTCCCTCACACACAGCATTCAACACTAATGGTTGCTTTGTCTCGGAGCAGATAAGCAGCCGGCTGTCAGAAACGGAGCTTTCAAATGGCATATCCACATTCCTGCAGCGATTCAAAAACAATGAGAAGAGTGGCCACTTGATTTAAGGGGATTATGGGATGTTTCTGGAGGCTGATCAGAGCGCAGTAGTGCAAAACCTCGTTCACACTGACACCCGAGCGTTTCAGCCAAGACGCAGCAAGCGTTAATCTTCTCTCCGAGATGGAGTAACAGGAGTGCTCTAGCCGTGGAGTCAGAGCGCTCTACGTGCCTTGCCAGTGTGGACGGGTAGTGAGGTATGGCGCCCGGGACTTCTTTAATGCGCTCTAACTTGCAAGTGTAGCTAAGCCCTGAGGCAGAACATGGTAACAGTCTTCAAGTAAGTAAAAGGTTGTTATAAAGAAGAGGGTGATAAATTGTTCTTTTAACCACTGAGGACAGGACAAGAAGTAATGGCCTTAAATTGAAACATGGGAGATTCAGGTTAAAGACATTAGCAAAACTTCCTGACTGTGGGCTTGGCTATACTTGCGAGTGAGAGCACGTTAAAGCAGCCCCAGGCACCCCAGCTCACTACCCATTCACACTGGCAAGGCACGTAGAGTGCTCTGACTCCACGGCTAGAGTGCTCCTGGTACTCCACCTTGGTGAGAAGATTAATGCTTGCTGTGCCTTGGCTGAAATGCCTGGGCATCAGTGTGAACAAGCTGTTGCATTCCTGCGCTCTGATCAGCCTCAAGAAATGTCCTATAATCCCCTTAAGTCAAGTGGCCACTCTTCTCATTGTTTTGAACTCACTGTAGGAATGTGGATATGCCCTTTGAAAGCTCCATTTCTGACAGCCGGCTGCTTATCTGCTCCGAGACAAAGCAACCATTACTGTGGAATGCTGTGTGTGAGGGGAGGGGGGGGGGTCTGCTGCTGTCTCAGTTTACAAGACAGCATGCTGACATGCTCTCAGCCCCCCAAAACCCACTCTCTCTCCCCTCACATACACACAACACACTCCCTGTCACACACACACACACACACACACACACACACACACACATTTGAAAAGCACGTTGCAGTCACTTGCATGCTGGGATAGCTACCACAATGCAGTGCTCTCTGTGGCCACACCAGTGTGCTTGTAGCTGTCAGTGTGGACAGACTGCAGCACTTTCCCTACTGCGCTCTACGAAGGCTGGTTTAACTCAAAACGCTCTACATCTGCAAGTGTAGCCATGCCCTGTAAAAGTAGTTAAGCACTGGAACAAATTGCCTACGGAAGTTGTGGAATCTCTGTCATTGTAGGTTTTAAAGAACAGGTTAGACCAGGGGTGAGCAAACTTTTTGGCCCGAGGGCCACATTGGGGTTGTAAAACTGTATGGAGGGCTGGGTAGGGAAGGCTGTGCCTCCCTGAACAGACTGGCCCCCACCTCTGCCCTGCCCCCTCCCCCTCAGAACTCCCGACCCATCCAACCCCCCCCCCCCACTCCTTGTCCCCTAACCGCCCCCTCCCAGGACCCCCCTCCCTTAATCACCTCCTGGGACCCCACCCCCTATCCAACCCCCCCCTGCTCCCAGTCCCCAGACCCCTATCCACACCCCCACCCCCTGACAGGCCCCCCGGGATCCCAAGCCTATCCAACGCTCCCTCTTCCCCATCCCCTGACTGCCCCCCCACACAGAACCTCCTCCCCATCCAATCCCCCCGTCCTCCCTGACTGCCCCCAGAACCCCCAGCCCCTTATCCAACCCTCCGGACCCAGCCCCCTTACCATGCCACTCAGAGCAGCATGTCAGGAAGCCGTGCCGCCCAGCCGGAGCTAGACATGCTGCCGCTCTGCTTGGCAGGAGCAGCGGGCCAGAGTACTGCCCGTGTGGCAGCGTGGCTGTGGGGGAGGGGGGACAGCGGGGGAGGGGCAAGGGGCTAGCCTCCCTGGCCGGGAGCTCAAGGGCTGGCCAGGACAGTCCCGGGGGCCAGATGTGGCCTGCAGGCCGTAGTTTGCCCACCTCTGGATTAGACAAACACCTGTCAGGGAAAGTCTAAATAATACTTAGTCCTGCCTCGGTGCAGGGGACTGGACTAGATGACCTATTGAGATCCCTTCCAGTCCTACATTTCTACAATTCTGTGGTTGGCAGGCCAAGGCCAGGGTTGAACTAGCACCTAGATGAAGGTGCACCTGTAGAAGAGTGTGGGAGCCTGAGACTGGAACAACATGGAATAATGCAGGGCAGGTCTGAGTTTCACTGGCAGAGCGGTGGTGGGGAGAAGGGAGGCAGGAATGGAATAGAACCAGGTCCAGATTGAAGTGCACTTAAAGAGGCAGTTGGCCTGTCGCATTGTGAGAAGCAGCAATGGAAAATGGTCCACAGGCAGTGACAGAACGGAGACTGAAGGAAGGCAGAAATAGCAAGTTCTTCACAAGCTTTAGGATGCCCTTCCCTGTGAGTAAACTGTCTGTTCTGCTGCCTCTTCCTGGGGCCCTGTCGTCTTCGCCCATTATGTGCTAACGCTGTTCCACCTTGTGATAAGCACAGTTTGGAGGCTCATAAACTCCCCAACCGACTACCACTCCCACTTCATATTCCCTGCTGGATGAGTCCCCATTTCACCACACAGTGACCAGGCACGGCTAGGGAGATCTCTGGGGGAAGCCAGGAGAAGGAGAGAAGGAGGAGCTGGGGGGGGGGGGAGGGAGCTGCATTCCCTTGCCTTTCCCCTCACTTTAGTCCTTGAGACAGAGATGAACAACTTCAGCCACTTAATACGTCAGGAACAGATTTGCCACGTTTGAAGGCACCTTGCTGACGGCATTGCTGAAAGATGGTACAGAGGAAATGTTTTGAGGAGGGATTTTCCATGGTGTCGAATGACAGAGATTGTGCGCTATTTTGCAGGGGAGCAAGAGAGGCTAAACTACCGGCATGGCCCCTGCCCAGTTCATGAAGCCTCCTCCAACTCTGATTAAAGCCAATGTAAAGACCCCACCCCACCCCATTGACCTAAGTGGGAGTTGGATTAATCTCTACCCAGCACTCAGTCTCCATATTGTGGCAGCTCTAAAAAGGTTTTCCTGACTGGCCTAGTAGTGCAGCAGCAGGGGGGTGAGCTAGCACCACCCAGGCCATGTCACCTGTTGAACTAAGGAAGCTTGGATGAGTTGCTCTCTGGAGAATGCCCCCCACCACCATCCCCTGCACTCCTCCAGCACCCTGCCCAACTTAGGCTGTCTGCTGAGAGGAGGATTTGCCTGTAAAAGAACTAGGCATGTCCCACATTCTCTAGATCAAATCACAGGCTAGATCTTTTCCTTCAAAAACATCTAAAGCCTAATAGAGACAGATCAAATGTGTAAATCTGAGCAAGATTAATTATACATTTGCAACTGTGCAGAAGGAAGGATATTAAGGTTCAACTGCACTCACTTTGCCTGTGGGGTGTTCCTTTGTGTTTGGGGGGATGGCACTCAAGATGATACTAGGTCTTCAGGAAACCCTGAGAATCATAGAATATCAGGGTTGGAAGGGACCTCAGTCCAACCCCCTGCTCAAAGCAGGACCAATACCCAATTTTTGCCCCAGATCCCTAAATGACCCCCTCAAGGACTGAACTCACAACCCTGGGTTTAGCAAGCCAATGCTCAAACCACTGAGCTATCCCTCCCCCCAAAAATGAAAATGCACTTCAGCAGGAGGCAGACAGAAAGAAGGAAAGTGCTGGTAAAGTCTCCACAGAGTACGGAGAAGCCTTTGTTGAATTGCTGGAGGCTAGTTCTTCAGCTTGTGGAATTTCAAATGGATATAATTATCATTTGGATAAGGTTCAGGACTTGGAGGGAACTGCCAAGTCTTTCATGAGTGAATGAATCTCTCCCACTGGGTCTGAGATTTTTTTTTTCCCAAAAAAGAAGGGTTTGATTTAACCACGAAGGTGTTGCCTCACATATATAGTGTGCCAGGCAAAATGCACCACCAGTGTTGTCCTACAATGTTTTTTCCCTTTTGAAGTGCCTGTTGGTGCTAATTCTGTTGGTATTTATGACCTGGCTAAAACAAGGTAGCCTGGAAATTTCTCCAGAAAGCCCATTCTCCAAGGATTTCCAGCCCAAGGAGGTTCCTAAAAGGACCTGTGCTTTGGGGGATGTCTCAGAATTTCCAAAGCTTTGAAGGTTCACTTATCCCTAGTGACAGGTTTCAGAGGAACAGCCGTGTTAGTCTGTATTCGCAAAAAGAAAAGGAGTACTTGTGGCACCTTAGAGACTAACCCATTTATTTGAGCATGAGCTTTCGTGAGCTACATCTCACTTCATCGGATGCATACCGTGGAAACTGCAGCAGACTTTATATACACACAGAGAATATGAAACAATACCTCCTCCCACCCCACTGTCCTGCTGGTAATAGCTTATCTAAAGTGATCAACAGGTGGGCCATTTCCAGCACAAATCCAGGTTTTCTCACCCTCCGCCCCCCCACACAAAATGGTCCCGAGTGACCATTTCTCTTTAAACCCGCCCCATTGATTTGCAGGCCAACAATTTTTTTATTCGCCTCTGTTTCAGGCCTTATCTGTGCTGAATTTTCAGACCACGGTGAGCTGTAAGTCACTTTTTACACCGGGGCAGCACATCTACGCTAGGGTTTTGAGCTAGTTCAATCACATTGGTCTATCTACCCCAATGCAAAAATTCCCCACTGTAGACAAAGCTCGGCAAGGAGACCTTTCATCAGTTTTACCATGGACTGAAAAGCCGTGTTTGTGAAGAAGGCCAACATCGTATCTTTTTTTCATTTCCCTTATATTTATGAGGAAGGATAAATGTTTCATATCCCTAGAACTCCGTGTAAATTTCACTCACCTCACATCCTTCCCCGGTAGGCAAACCCCGGTCCCCAACCCCTTTCAAAGAGTTCCTCCTGCAGTGTTTAGCCCCTTATTCACCAAACACTTATCGTAATATCAGGTCTGCTGTTTCCAAGGGCCAGTGTATACATCAGCTTATTTGGTTCAACTCAGGATTATCACTTATTATGACAGCACTGCGATATATTTATAATGAAAACAATCATACAGTTATCAAAGATTAAGAGCTAAGCGATCATGAGTAAGGATAATGGAGACAGAAAGGTTACATAAAACCATAACATGTTTTCTAGAGTAACCTTAACTTAGCAGGCTAACTGTCTGCCTAGGGAAGTTTCTCTCACCCCAAATGTCTTTTGCTGTGTTTCAGTTCAGCCTGGTTGAGATCCCATTTTCATGAATATAAACATTCTGTTCATTTACTTCCTAGTGCAGGATAAAGGGGTGTCATTTTGCTTTCTCCTTATATTCCCCAAGGTTATGTCTGCCCCCAAAGATAGGGCAACCCACCGTGGTTCAGTCTCCAGTGTCTTGTCTCCCTGCTGACTTCCCTCCCTCTGATGACTTTGCATGTAAATGAAGCTGCTATTGTGTTGGCTTATAATGCTTAATTTACATGTGACCCCCAGATAGATAGGCGAATATGCATCCATTCTTCGGCAGAAACCCTGCCTTAATACAGACTGTATGAACAAATTTGCACTGTATATGTAGGGTTCCTTACACAGTAGGTAGCAGTACACATGACATCATTTATGGATAAATACTATGAAAGCAGTGTGCTAGGGGTAATGAGTTTTTCAGACCTGTTAGGGGTTGCTGTTACACAATAGTGACCCCTTTGCCAGTTGGCACTGGGGGGTTCTTAGGGCCACAGACAGCACATATGGATCAGAACTTCCTCTTCAGTAGAGAGAGAGAGGTGGCTTTTCTGATACTGTAAAATGTAAATCCCATGTTGGGGGATAAATCAAAGGCTATTGAGGTAAATGGGAGTGTGTCAGTTCAGGGCAACTATGCCTGTATTTTCCCTCAGTGGTCCAGTTGTGGATCACAGCTCCCCTGGCCATCACCTCTCCTGGGTGGAGACCACCTGCATCGCCCTCCCTTCTGACCAGGGTATTTCCAGGCTGCACAAGCTCCTGGCCTTCACTGTGTTATTCCTAGCACAGAGAAGCTGCTGAAACAGGCCTGCTTGCTTTCTCTCCTCAGAAACGGATAGCAGTGTGACTGCGCACAGTGATAGATACCACACAGTTCTTTCTAAGCAAGCTTACTAATAAGCTAACCAGAGACCCACCCCAGTCCTAACATGGGCTCTAGCAGGAGCAGGCCTTCAACACCCCAACCCCAGGGAATTCCTTGTGGTTACAAATTCATCACAGCTTCAGCTCTGAACACGCCCTCAGTCTTATGGAGTCTCAGTAGGCCCAGTCCTTCCAACACTTCCCCAAGGACTTGGGCCCTCCATGGACCAGGGGTCCTGTCTGTTTGCTGGATCAGGACGAAGGTCCTGAGCCAGTTTGAAAATAGGCTATTTATCCAAAACCTCTTTCTGTGTCTGTTGATCCCTGGAGAATCCAGTATGGACTAGTCCATGCATCTCTTTCCAGGGGAAGGAGTTTGGGGGTGCGGGTGGCTTCAAAGGGTTGAAAACAGAGGAAGTACATTAGCAGCCCCCTCCCTACTAGAGAAGGTACATACAATGCCACAATAACATACACCATTGAATTTTGAATAAAATGTACCCCAAAGGTGCTAAACCTAATTCAGCACAATTTAACTTAATTCAATAAAGTTCATTCAGGATGTTGCCAGTCTGTCACATGAAGTTTTCCCACTGGCTTGGAATCAGGGTCCTGGATTTTGGGACCTAATGGCTCAGAAACTGAAATATGGACAGTGAGGCCTGTCGAATCAGAGTTCCAGGGAGAGGCAGCATAACTCAGCTCAAGGGGACCACATCCTAATGGTGTGTAGAACTTAAAGTGGCAGTCGGCCAGTCATGTTGCGTGATGGAAAATGAACCGTAGCCAATGACAGAATGGAGACCTAAGGCAGGCAGGAACAGCAAGGATGAAATAAAACATGAGTTGGTAACTTTCTTCTGGCCAGTCTGCACTCCATATTTTTCCATGTTGGGGGCAGGTGTTTTTACTTTTGGCAGATGGATAATAATGAGCACGAAAATGGGCATAGAACAAAGGCCAAGATTTTCAAAAGTGATTAATTATTTTGGGTGCCTCCAAATTTGAGACACCTTAAAAAGACCCGAATGTCAGAAAGCAGGTGCTCAGCACTTTCTGAAAATCAGGCCCTTTTAAAGGTGTCTAAAGCTGGGTATTCAAAACCACTTGTCACTTGTTTGAAAATCCTGTGCCAAAGGCTTCAAATGTGATTCCAAAAACATAAAATCAAAATGTATAAAACGCTTTCTGTGCCAGTGCAAAAAGCTAGGAATTTAGAGGCATCCTCTACTGCAGAAGCAAAGCTAGAAATTTAGAGGTATCCTCTACTGTTGCTTTAAAAAAAAAAAAACGAGGAGTCCTTGTGGCACCTTAGAGACTAACAAATTTATTTGGGCATAAGCTTTCATGCGCTAAAACCCACTTCATCAGATGCACCCATGGGAAAAAAAAAGGTGGGTGCTCAGCATTCACCAGCTGCTCCCCCAATCAGCTCCTCCCCTCCCCCCAGTGCCTCCTGCCCACCGGCAGCCCTGCTGATCAGCACCTCCCCATCTCCACCAGTGTTTCCTGCACACCAGTGATTAGCTGTTCAGTGGCATGCAAGAGGCGCTAGGGGAGTGGAGGGAGGCATGGGGAGTGCACTCAGTGGAGGGGAGGGGAAGAGGCAGGGCAGAGTGGGGGTGGGGCCGTGGGGGCAGGGCCTGTGACGGAGTGGGAGTTGAGCACTCCCTGGCACATTAGAAAATCGGTGCCTCTGCATACATAAGTGAGTTACTGTCTCAGGTTCCAAAAAGTAATAGGAGTTGCTGTAATGTACAAGCTCTATGCGTCCTTTAGGGCTAACTCAAGCTAAACCGCTTGGGGATCCCTTGCTTATTATTATAAATACTGCCCTCTCCAAATTCCATGTAGCATAGTGATGACAATTTCTTCTTGACAGGGATTTTTATTCCCTTCACCTACAGTTCAAGCTGTGATGGGACAAGCATTTGTGCACATCCCCTCTTCATGGGTATGGGGAAAACAATCAACAAAGTCTTTTGTCCACTGATCATACAATATCAGGGTTGGAAGGGACCTCAGGAGGTCATCTAGTCCAACCCCCTGCTAAAAGCAGGCCCAGTCCCCAATTTTTGCACCAGATCCCTAAATGGCCTCCTCAAGGATTGAACTCACACCCCTGGGTTTAGCAGGCTAATGCTCAAACCACTGAGCTGTCCCTCCCCACAAGAGAAAGACCTCCCCTGAACAGAGACTTGGGTTTCCCCCATCCCAGGTGTATACCCTAACCACTGGGCTACTCTGGGGTGGGATGTTCCACAATAGTTTATCTGGTATCTATAGGCCTTCTTTTGTCAGGCAGGAAATGACACCTCTTGGATAAACTAGTATTTCACGCTTGGTAATACTTCTCTCCGGACTGTGCAGGTTTCCAGTTTCATAGCAAATACTTTTATAGTTACGGAGCAAACACTTAAATATTACCTTATTGAGACAGGTTCCCCAGGGTGCAACCTGAAACTGGGGTACTGCTGAGCCCTCTGGCTTACCAACCTGGGCTCCTTCCTCACACTGTGATGCTCTGACAAGCTACAAACCTTTGGCAGGTACTGCACTTACACAGAAATCCACAGGCAGGGAAACACACCCAACTGAGTTACATGAATGCTTTTCAGAGGAACAGCCGTGTTAGTCTGTATTCGCAAAAAGAGAAGGAGTACTTGTGGCACCTTAGAGACTAACCAATTTATTTGAGCATGAGCTTTCGTGAGCTACAGCTCACTTCATGCTTTTGCCAACCACTCATGAATCAACAATAGAGGGGCTTCAGCAGTTCCCCAGCCTTGCACCCCAGAGCTGTACCATCTTGCCCTGGTCAAAAGCCTGATCAGTGTAAGTTTATTACCAAGTCTGCCACTTCTACAAAGGAAAGTGGACGTGCACCAGCCCTTGAAACCTGAGATCTTCCAAGCACGTCAGTCAAAATGCACTGTTTTAGGTAAAATATAGAACAGATTTATTAACTACAGGAAGATAGTTTTTAAGTGATTATAAGTAGTAAACATACAGATCAAAGTTGATTACCTAAGAAATAAAAGTAAAATAACAATCTGAGTTCTAGAAACTAGATAGGATTTGAATCAAGCAGTGTCTCACCCTGATAGATAATACTAGCAGGTTACAGATCTTCCATACCCAGGCTGGAACTTTCTTTCAGCCTGGGGCCACTTCATCCATTCAGTCTTTGTCCTCCAGATGTGTTTCCAGGTGTTGAGTTGTGGGGGGAGAGAAGTCAAGTGATGATGTCACTTCCCCTCTTTTATAGTTTCTTCCAGCTTGCTGGAAAGACCCTTTGCTATGACATGAGTCAAGCAGACTCCATTATCTAAATGATATCTCTGCCAAGTCTCCCTTGTATACGGTTCCTGGGATAGTCCTTGGGAGTGTGGATTTCTTTAATGGGCCATCAGCGCATCTGGCTCCTCTGTTGTTACACCTGAAAGGGTGGTTGAGGGTGTTCTCAACCTTACAACATATTTCAGTAACACACACATAATGAAACTTCATAACTTCCCATGCAATGATAGCAAATACAATCCAACAGGATATTAATGTTCAGCAGATCAAGACTTTTAAAATGATACCTCACAAGGCATACTTTGTACAAAACATATCATAATTATATGACAGTGGTGAATACAGGGGTTCCAGGGAGCTGCTTTGAAGCGCAGCATGCCACACTTATAACATGGGATACAGATGTTATAAGTGAGATTAATGCATGCAGCAATTCACAAGCATTTCATAAAGTCCAAGCATTAAACACATTGTTATAAATCTAATATCTATTTTAATAATATTAACACCCAGATAAGCCAGACTGGTATCCAGGTATGCATTTGTCAGTGTTCAGGGAGGCCTAGGGACCTTCACATGAGCTGACACCTGGTCTGCCAGCATCACACCCTACAAATAGTACACCACTGAGAGCATCTCTGTAATAGCAAGCAATGACATTACCCATCAGTTTGGGACACAAAGTGACGGGGAAAAATCCTGTTCAACTCATACCACCAGTGGGGACTGCAGGTAGGCACAATATATTAAGGCAACATGCAACTTGGCCAGCACATCAGGCAACCCAAATTCACGTGACTAAAGGTTATGGGAACTTTAATGGCCACAACCGATTTACTTCTCAGTTGGGAGATTATTATATTTATTAATAATAATGTATTTATTTGGGCCTCGCTGCGTTAGTGAAAGACAGCCCATCCCCCTAAGAGCTTATCAACTAAATAGACAAGACTAACAAAAGGTGAGAGGGGAAACAGAGGCACAGAGCGGGGCAGTGACCGGCCCAAGGTCACACAGCAAGTCAGCGGCAGAACTGGGAATAAAATGCAGGTCTCTTGATTCTCAGTCCAGGTTCCTAGCCACTATAGCACGCTGCCTCCCCTAAAGCTGGTACTTATAGCAGCACAGTGCTGCTTAACACACTGTGGGTCATTGATTTGCAACTGACACAGGGCAAAATTCAGCCCCCTGCAGAGTGACAGCACAGGCTCCCCAAGGGTTTAAGTAAGACTTATGTGGTGCATAGGTCTTGTGCTGGCCGCCTGCACAGGGCTTTCATCCTCAGAGGGTGCGGTCATTCGTATTCATGCTGTTGCTGCCCTGAGCTTCCGTGGGAGCAAAGCCAACTCATGGCAGCTGTCTTCAGCAGTTACTGAGCATGCTCAGTCTGTGTGAGCACGCTCAGTACAAGCCAAGGAGCAAACCGGGAGGAGGCACTTGACTCCACAGGCCTACCCCCCCGCCCCCCCCCCCCGTCACCTCTGCCTGGGAGGTCTGCCGTCCAAGCACTGACCCTCCTTAGGTGGTGAAACTTGACACGGTCACAGCCTAAGACAGCACCTGCATCAAAGTCCCTCAGCAAGAGTGAGAGAATGCGCTTGTCATCTCCACAGCCAGCTACTGGAGAAAAGGCAGAGCTGTCTTTCAGCACTTCTTTTAGAAAAGAAGTACGCAAGAGCTCTGCCTACCCCCAAAATGATCGTGTTAAAGGCAGCGTCCTGTTCAGATGGAGCAGTTAGACATTTGGACATGACACTCAGGGAAGGGAAGGTGTCCTGCCCAAGGATGATTGATTTTATCCATCAGAGAAGGCCAATAATTGCCTGGAAAAGCACAGCCTGGGGTGTCTGAGTGCTATTAGGAAAAGGCATGTATGTAAAACGTAATGGTAAAGCTCACACCTGTGCCTGGACTGGGCAATTTTAGGGCATTGCTCATGGCAGGGGTGTGTCGCTCAGAGAGCTTAATTTGAGTACAGCATTTTCAAGGCACTTTGTGAGATCCTGGAAGGCTCTGAGGGACAGGACTCAATCCTACATACCCTTGGGGTCTAGTCCCTTTGAAATCACTGGATCTGTTACACTGGAGTCAATCTGGGGCAAGTCAGTCTTCACAGAGCACAGCTGTGGCTTTGCCACAAGCCCCGCTGAAGAGACAGCAGATAGTTGCACGGCCCCAGGACTCAGGCTGCTTCTGAGTGCCGGTCTGGGCCCTCGTTCCCCTCCTGCTACGGTGGGGGATGTAATTGCTCTATCCCTATCCCTGGGGAAGATGACTTACCCTTCCACATGGTCTCAGGCAAGGCTCTGCCCCCTACTTGCATAGGAGAGGGCATAGCAGCCTCCTGACAGCGGCTCTCTCCCCCAGCTCTACTATGAGTGATGTGAGTAACCCACACAGGAGGAACAGGGCACTTTCTACCCTCTGACTCACTTGGATGGGCATGTAGTCAGGGTCACAACTGTGCCCTTACTTTGTAAAGCCACGGGCTTTACAAAAGCAGTGGAGGTGTTGATGGGACAATAGATAACTGCTGTGAAGTGCTTTTGTGGGGGTGGGCTTGTGGTGTTGATGGTGGATTCATTTTTCTCCTGGTTTTAGGCGTGGTTTGTATTAGTAGGGAAGGGTGGCCTGTAGTGTTGTGAATTTTAAAGAACAGTCTGACTGATGTGTTAATTACACAGAGACTTCCCTCTACCCCAGAAGATACTTTATTACACATGTAAATATCACACAGGCCAGGTCCAATATCAAATCTGGGTATCACATATACCAAAATAAGGCAATGGGGCTAGTACTTTACATTTGAACATAAGAATGGCCATACTGGGTCAGACCAATGGCCTATCTAGGCCAGTGCCAGATGCTTCAGAGGGAATGAACAGGATAGGTCAATTTATCAAGTGATCCATCCCCTGTCATCCAGTCTCAGCTTCGGGCAGTCAGACGTTTGACATGAGGCCAGCACCAGACTCAAGATTAGTGTGGTGTAATGAAAACTCCATTAAAATTGTAGGCTGTCACTTTAAATTTCAGGGGGTTTTCTGGTTCTGCTTGCAGGCTAACAGGGCTCAGTAGGGAAGTGTGCTATCTGGGCTAGCAGCAGTCATCCGCAGTCAAGGACAGCCTATGGTAAGGTGGGGTGAGTTGTGCCTCTCTGTTTTACAGGGAGAGCAGCCTGCTTTGTGTCTCTGTTTGGGGATCCTTGTGTGTTCTGAATTCTAAGAAGTAAAGTGTTACATTGTAACCATCCAGCAAAAGTATTCATGTTTTATCTAATATTTCTCTGTGTGTGTGCATAACCGGAAAGTCGACGTAACAGCTGAGGCCTGGGGGCAAATAAGGGCTAAGATTAAGAGGAATCTCCACTTGGCCTTCAAGAGTGTATTTGGTGTATTACAGCGGGTGGGATAAGCTCTGTAGTTAACCCCTCCCGTACCCCCAACTTTCCTGGCCTGTGTTAATTGTACATCACTTTGCTAACAAATATGCCTACAGTAGTTTTGCATGAATTAAACAGAAAGGCTGCCTTAGATATGATTGCAGGGAGATGAGAGCAGCATGTGAATTCGGAGCCATGGGCTGACACATGGGCAGATGGATACACTGCCATGTAAATGCTTGGGTCACAGCGCCCTATACACAGTTGCTGGCAGTGAGAGTCTCTTCTTTTTAGGCTTTTTAAATTGTGTTTTCTGTGAAAAAATCCAACCTCGGGCTGTCAGTTTGAGCCCATACCACGTGGTCTGGCACTACTGGCTGCTGTGCACATGAAGTAGGGCACTTCCTCCCTAACCAGG
Source organism: Caretta caretta (assembly GCF_965140235.1). Taxonomy (NCBI): domain Eukaryota; kingdom Metazoa; phylum Chordata; order Testudines; family Cheloniidae; genus Caretta; species Caretta caretta. Next base: position 255,997,268 of record NC_134206.1, on the reverse strand, counting down.
AGCAGCAGCTGATGCAGTCCACAGCAGAGAGGGGCTGATCAGGAGGGAGGCCAAAATCGGGGAATTATTTCAGAACCTCACAAGGGGTGTGTGGAGGGGCTTGGGAGCTCTTATTGTGGGAGTAGCTGGGGGGAGTGGCAGAGGTGGGTGGGGACTGGTAGGGCATGGGGGAAAGTAGAGGTTTCTACCCTATATCCGCCCTTTTAGCAGCAAAAATCTCTTCCTCTGCCCTGAGCCTGCAGAATCACCCCTGCCATACATACTGCAACAAAAAACTGCATGCTTAGTGTAGAAGGCTACTTGTTCTCTGATTCCTCCTCCTGCTGAACTAGTGTGGCTGTCAGCTCCACTGCCCTGTCTGGATCCTGTGCCTTCCAAAACATGCCCTGAGATTCTGGCAATGGCTCAGGCACCCAGTGCAGTTCCTCATCCATCTGGCTTTCTCAGTGCACAGAGCCAGTGTTTTCCCCACCACCGCATTGTACGCAGTCCCCAAGCTTTCCAGTAGCACACTGGTCTACAGAGAAGGGTGGGGATCAAGGATTCAGTCCAGTTCATCAAATAATAGACATGATGTTTGCCCTGCACTTGACCTTCTATTATTGTCCCAGGCTTTGTTGTAATGAACTGAAGTCCCTTGGTCTTTTCTCTCCCTGTGATACTCACTGCTCCCAGTGATGCCCATTTCTGCTAGACCCCCTCACAAACCATCTCAGAGACCATAGTTCCCCTTATGACCGAGTTCAATTGACCCCCTATCTGCTCCTCTCCCCAGAATGCTGCCAATACCCCACACATTGGCCTCAGGCCATCTGGCAGCACACTCATAGGAAGGACTATTTGGAGCCACACAAGCAATCGAAGCAGAATGGAGCTGATCTCTGATGGAGAAGCTGACTCCTAGGAAAATAACCCATGGTGGGTGCTGCCGTGCTATTTGTACAGGTAAGTTATTTGGGGCAAACTTGCTCCCTATGCAGTGAAGTGCAGAAAGTGGACCAGAAAGGGTTCCTAAGCAGTGACTGGTGCATTGTGGGATGGTAGTGGGAGAACTGTTATGGGGCTATTGTTGCATCAGCAAGGCCCATCTACACTGGCACTGTATTAATGGAGATTGGCAGGTGGGGGACCTCATGGTGGTCAACCTTGCTCGAAGCAAGAGTAACACAAATGATGGTGTGATTGCCTCTGCACTGTTGGCATTTTCTTTGTGTGGGCCTGGGGTGTGGCAGAGGTGTTGCTGGAAAAGTGATTAGCACTCCTAGTGCCTTAGATACATCTCCAGTGGCTCTGTTATTCCACCCTTCTAAACCATTCTACTTCTCCTCCACCCTGACCTTGTAGCACTCTTTGATATTTCTTTTCTGGAGTCCATGCACAATTCCAAATGTGAGTCAATCGTCACCCACACCACCTTTTATATCAGCCTGGGGTTTCTCCTAGGCAGAGATTACCTATTACCGTATTATGACAAACTTTGCCAAGACCCTGTGAAGTGATCAAGGCCTACTAGGGGACTAGGTTTAGCCCCACAAACTCATTTCACCCATGACCAAAGATTTGAACCCAGTGTGGCAGATATGGCAATTTCCTGAGGTATCCTTGAAAAACCCATGTTTAAGTAGCTTTAAAGTCCATTCTTTTAAAAATGCAAAGTTTATGTATTATTGTAGAACTCCATGTAATGTCTCTGGGGGGGAAAGATAACCAATGAAAACCCTGGGAAGTGTTATGCACTTCAAAGGACTATTTCAAACAATATGCCAGACAAGAATGAACTTTTGGAACAAAGTGGGTTTCCCAGGAAATCTCTAGGGGGAGGTGTGTGCAAATGTAACCCCTCCGGTTATGCAAGAACTTAGCCTTTTGAAACTTTGCCCTAAGGAGGGGACCTTTGTTTACTGATTACCTGTTACCTGAGGAGCTAACAGTCTTTGTGAACTTGTAACAACAGAAATACCCCATGGGGGGTGTTGAAGGACTGCCTCCTACCAGAGCCCTTGTTGGAGTTGGGGATGATCTTTGGTAAGCAGGGCTCTTTAATGTTTTTTAATTGTTTATATATTCTTGTATTGTTTTATTATGTTTTCTCTATAATGCTTTCACCTTAAGAATGAATGTGCTTTCTTAGAAAGGGCTGTGTGATAACTTGTAACTTCTGACAGTTATGTTGGTTATAGCGTTTGGAGGGAAGGCAAAGCGCAGATACTGGCTGTTTAAGCGGTCTGGCTTGCAGGGGAACTCACAGTGTAAGCAGGGACCTGGGCAGCATGGAAGTACCCAGGTCAGGAGGGAGAGAGAGATGGGTCTCTACCCAAGAGAGGGGACAGCTGAGGAGCCGGGAGCCTTGAGTGGGTGCCAAACTGTGACACCCTGGCCTCCAGAGGTGGAATACTGCATCAGCTCACTATCCCACCTGGCAGAAGTGGCATTGATTTTCCCCTCTCAGCAGAATTTCCTTCCATAAATCTCACTGCCTGCTTATAACTTCACACCTGTCAGCATGTCATCTTAAGCCCTTGTTTTCAGAAATTAATCCTCTCCCAAAGGTTTTATTTTTTAATTTGTTTCTTGTTTCTCTGAGTTTGACCATATGACAAGTGACTGGTGTGATATTGCACAGTGTGCTACACCTTGAAAACATGGTTCTCCCACCACCCCCCTCATTTATTTCATTTGTTCATTACACTGTTCATTATCAGCTTTAAGAAAAGGAGGACTTGTGGCACCTTAGAGACTAACCAATTTATTTGAGCATGAGCTTTCGTGAGCCCCACTCTCCTGTTGGTAATAGCTCACCTTACCTGATCACTCTCTTTACAGTGTGTATGGTAACACCCATTGTTTCATGTTCTCTGTGTATATAAATCTCCCCACTGTATTTTCCACTGAATGCATCCGATGAAGTGAGCTGTAGCTTATGAAAGCTTATGCTCAAATAAATTTGTTCTTTTTGCGGATTCAGACTAACAGGGCTGCTGCTCTGAAACCTGTCCTTATCAGCTTTGTTTCTCTAAGGGAACAGAGAGCTTTAGTGTCATCAAGTTTGGTGCTGAGCAGATCACCTCAGGCAACTGAGTATTCCCATAGGAGGAATCCCTTGCTGGAGAGTCTGTGAGGTCTCCAGTGTTTCTTGAGTGGAAAGAGTTGCCAGGCATCTGGTTTTTGACTGGACTGCCAGGTCAAAAAAGGACTCTGGCAGCTCCGGTCAGCACTGAAGGCCGGGCTGCTAAAAGTCCAGTCAGCAGTGCAGTGGGGCTAAGGGAGGCTCTCTGCCTGCTCTGGCTCTGTGCAGCTCCCAGAAACAGCCGTCATGTCCCGATCCTAGGCGTAGGGGCAGCCAGGGGGCTCGGCATGCTGCCCCCGCCCCGAGCGCTGTCTCCACAGCTCCCACTGGCCAGGAACTACGGCCAGTGGAAGCTGTGGGGGGCAATGCCTGCAGGCGGGGGGAGCACGCAGAGCCCCCTGGCCGCCTCTGCACCTAGGAGCTGGACATGCCAGCTGCTTCCAGGAGCCGCCTGAGGTAAACACCACTCAAACCTGTGCCCCAAACTCCCTTCTGCACCCCAATCCCCTGCCCCAGCCCTGAGCCCCCTCCCACACCCAAACTTCCTCCCAGAGCCCACACCCTGTCCTGTACTCCAAACTTTGCGGCCTCAGCCCAGAGCCCCCTCTTGCACCCCAACCCCCTCATCCCCAACTCCACACCAGAGCCTGACCCCCAGCCAGAGCCCTCACCCCCCTGCACCCCAAATCCCTGCCCCAGCCCAGAGCCCCCTCCCACACTCCAAACCCCTCATTTTTGGCCCCACCCTGGAGCCCACACCCCCAACCAGAGCCCCAGCCTGGTGAAAATGAGTGAGTGAGCGAGGGTGGGGGAGAGCGAGTGACCAAGGGAGAGGGAATGGAGTGGAAAGGGGGCGGGGCCTCAGAGATGGTGCAGGGAAGGAGCAGGGTCTTGGGGAAGGGGCAAAGCAGGGGCGGGGCAAGGATGTTTGGTTTTCTGCAATCAGAAAGTTGGCAACCTTAAGAAAGAGGCACATCTAGACAACCATCTATGTAACTAAGGAAATAAGGTCAGTTACATAAGATCTGAAAATGTTACTTATTTTATAACCAGTAGTTCTAGTGAAATCAGTGCAAATGGAAGATGTTGGTTGGTGCTCAGCGCTGATGATTGACAGCCTTGGGGAGGAAAGTCTTTTATTTATCTCCAGAACCAGGACAGTATGGCTGTAAAAACACCCTGTAAGAAATGAGAACTCTATCAGTGTGATTTTTACTCTCTGCGCCTCTCAAAATACAGGGATAAGAACGGCCATACTGGGTCAGAACCAAAGGTCTATCTAGCCCACTATCCTGTCTTCCAGCAGTGGCCAATGCCAGGTACTTCAGAGGGAATGAACAGAACAGGTAATCATCAAGGGATCCATCTCCTGTTGCCCATTCCCAGCTTCTGGCAAATTTTGTTATTCCCAGCCCCCAGGTTGCAGGGCCGGCTCTAGGCACCAGCAAAGCAAGCAGGTGCTTGGGGTGGCACATTGGCAGGGGTGGCATTCGGGCCATCCTTTTCTTTCTTTTTTTTTTTTTTTTGGCTTGGGGGCCGGCTCTGTGTGCGCTCACCCAGGTAGATGCTGTCCCGGCCCCCAAGCTGATGCCAAAGTCCAGGTGGAAGAGCTGCAGTGGGTGGCCAAAGCTGACCCCAGGACTGGGGTCCAGCAGCAGCAGTGCGTTCTGCGCGGGGGGCACCCTGGGGCTGCTGTGGTTCATGCTGCCGGCCACGGATGAGCCATTCAACAGGCTCCGACACGTGAAGAGCGGAACACTCGGGCTGGCAGCTGCCCCGTGGGGCGCACGAAGCCACCTGCAAGTGCCGCAGGGCGGCTGCCCCCCAGCGCTTCAGCCGGGGCAAGGCGAAGCAGCCCGAGCCGCTCAGGGGCTGTGGCAGGGCGGCCAGGAGCAGCAGCAGCAGCGAGGCCATAGAGGGGACCGGTGCTTGGGGCACTGCCATGCGGGGCCCGCATCCCGCTCTCTGGAGCTCCACTCCCCGCCGGCCACTCCCTCTGGGGCTGCCCTGCCCCGGCTCCTCAGCCCCCTGCCGGGGCAGTTTCCCCGGCTCTGCCCTCCCGATTCCCAGCCAGTCCTGGAGGCGGGAACCCTGGCTGGAGGGACCCTGGGCTGAGGTGCGGCCCTGGAGCCCCGCTGCTTACCCCTACCCTACCAGAGCCAGACCGGCTGGAGGGGGGGGGGCAGGCGGAGTCAGGGTCCCCCTGGGCACCAGGAAGAAGTTGGGTGGATGCAGCCTTCACCCCTGCTAGTGTCATGAGCAGGATGCTGATGACTCTCCCTGGGAGCGAGTTACCAGTGACCCAGGGCTGGGGCTGCAGGCGGTACTGGTGGGGGGTGGGGTGAGAACCCAGGGCTGGGGCAGCAGAGTGGTGAGGGGGGGAGCCTAGGGCTGGGGTCGGGGGCAGCCAACATTTTTTTTGCTTGAGGCGGCAAAAAACCTAGAGCCGGCCCTGCCAGGTTGAATCTCAGTGGAATCAAAATCCCAGATCCAGATGCTCCCAAAATGTAAAGGAGCTCAAAGCCCAATGTAATCCAGACTTCATGGCTCTATCTCTGTAACAAGCTGAACGAAACCTGGATGCAAACACCTTTTGAATTTTTTGGAAGCTTGGATCCAGAACCGACTCTGCCCATATCCATTATTTCATGCAGCTGCTGTGATGCGCTGCTGACATTTTAACAAGGGGCTAGCTCAGAAATGTAACATTTCATTTGATGAGATGGATGACATTCCTTGGGTAAAATTCTCTCTCCACGCCTCAGAAAAATCCATCGGTTTCATATTCCGCCTCCTAAAAAAAAATTCCATCAATTCCATACCCTTCTGCATATTTGTGAGAGGCAGCTCTGCCTGTAGAGATTCCCTCCACGTATGGATCTGGGAGGGACAATCACGTGGTATGAGAGAGAAGGGATCTTTAAGTCCCTACAGCTTCCTGCTGCGGAAATTGTAGCTCCGCTGCATTCTTTTTTTTCTATTTTAGGACTTGACCAGACGAGAGGATTTTCCACTGGTGTGACTTCATTGGTGCAGCTACATCAATGCGCCCCTTCCCCAGCGTAAACACGCTGCACCGGTGTAAAACCCATTTTACACTGATGCAGTACATCTAAACTGGTACACTGAGGCAGCTACATCAGTGTCGCTACACCATTGCAACAAACCCCAACACAGGCAGGGATCTAGCAATTGGCTTGCATTAGATTACGTGGGCTTATGTTGTCCAGACTGTCTTCGCAAGGAAAAGGCCGAGAAACATGTTTTTTAAAAATGAAACCCTTTCCAGGGCCCAAAGACTGGCTTTTTTAACATGGGGCTTGCAAGGGCCCATCCACCTCAGGGAATATGGCTAGCATTTCTGGCAATGAAATCTGTATCTGTCATAAGCAGCAACAAATAAGGAGAAGCCAAACAAGCTGATCATTCTAGTTTTAAAAGAAACAGCTCGTGTGCTGAATTGGTCTCTGCTTTTCTTTTGGAGTCAATCTAGTAAACCCTACCCGTGCATGTACTCCCAGAGCATGTGAGATTTGCTTTCCCTTTTAAGCCCCCCCGCCCTCGTAAAGTTTTGGGTGGAGATTTCTATTCCGACGATTTACCTCACTGACAAAATAGAATCCAAAACCTTCAGCCCAACCCTCAGGCCAGGCTTTGGTGCAAGCAACTGCCCTTATAGCACATGTGTTTTGCGGAACAGTTTGACTTTCCAGTTCTCAGTGGTGTGTGAGAGTGTGTTGCCTAGTCAGGGCAGGGCAGGGCAGGACAAGTCCTGGTGATGAAGAGTAAGGCAACCAAGCATCATTATTCTTAGTCACATTAAAAGTGAGACAGGATGGCTTTGGACTAGGGTCCTGTCCTGCAGTCCTCATACCTGCAAAACTCAGTTGATTTCAGTAGAAGGTTTGCTTGCATCAGGACTGCAGAATTAAGCCCATAAGCCTGTGGAACTGAATCCTACACAGTGATGAGCATCTCATAATTCCTTTCCCCTGTCCCAGCTCTTGACTTGGCTCTTTAAAAGAAAATTTTCAGGTGCTGTAACTGGGGAAGGCCAGTGAACTATCGATGATAAAACCATGCAGCCAAAGGGATAGCCTGCCTTAATAGTGTTTTATCTTTAAAAAGTTCAAACACCCCTGGCTTGAATCATAGGAGTATGAGCATGGGTGAGGAGGGACAGTTCTCTCTGGTTCTAAAAACTGTGATCCTATCATTCCTTAAAAGAGCGAAGAGCCTGAACCAAAGCCCACTAAGTCAATGGAAAGACTCCCATTGACTTTACTGAGCTTTGGATCATAGGTCATCAGTATCTGGAAGGAGCATGTTTTCTGCTGCATGAAGTGCATTTCTGTTTTCCTGCTTGCACCTAGCTTGGAGCCTCTTTGTAGCAGTGCCATCATCCTCAAATTGCTGCAAATTACAAGAATTGTTGACAAACTGGACTGATTTTACAAGAGCCATGGGCCCAGTCCTGTGACATCTCCATGCTTGACATCCCATGGACTTCAACGGGAGCCTGGCACATGGAGGAGATTCCAGGTGTGGCGTCAGTTTAATATCATAGATTCCCCTAGTCTGTCCTTCCAGGGGGTGGGCTTGCTGATCTCACAGCTTTTTTCCATCTCTAATTGATCCAAAGGGCCATCACTGGACACATTTGCTGTGGTCCAAGAGAATGAATGAAATGTATGAGAAATAGATGGCTGATATCTTTATAATATAATATATTTTCTCCTGTTGGCAAGGCTTCAGTTAGGTACAGAATATTACTTACCTTGCTTTGTAAAGCGCTTTGAGATGTATGGATGTCCCGCACTATATAATTACTGGGCATTCTAAGAGTCTAACAATGGTTGTGTAGCTTTACATTTTTCTGCAATGTGTTCATGCCTCATTCTCTTGCTTGTCAGTTGCAGATAGGCTGGGGGTTATATTGGGGACCTGTAGAAAGTAAATGTGCTTACTTTATATTTTTTAGGAACTTCAGAACTTACTGGGCCAGATCCTTAGCAAGTATAAATTGGCATCATTCTGTTGACTTCAACTCCAGCTGTGGATCTTCCCCCTTATAATGTTTCAGGTTGTCTTCTTCTTCTTCTTCCTTTATTTCTCAGTGACAGAGGGAAAGAGGAGTTATTTTTTAAGCATATGCTTCCTGTTCACTTATTCCAATGAGATAACTGGCTTTGATTGCTTTACTGTCTGAAGTATACTTTCCTGTAGTGCCTTGTGATTTTCTTTGGACATTTATTGACACTGAGTAATATAACATGAAAGCAGTATGGATGGGCTTTGATTGAGGAAATCAGCTAGATAGCTATTAGGGGATTAAAAGCAATTCCATGGCCAGGATTATACATCTTTAAAATTGTGATAATATCAAGGAGCAAATGGATTTATAATTTAATGGGAGGAGGAGGGGGTAGGGGGGCTTCAGACATTCTTTTCCCATGTGTGATAGAAAGATTACAGAGGATGAATTTGGTGTGCAAAAGTTTGATAAAATTGTTGAGCATTTTCCTAAGGATAGCAGCACTTGTCTTTCTTGCAAACTGTAATTGTGCCAAATGAAGCAAATTCTTCTGTTCAACATTTTTATGAAAACATTAGTTTCCAGGGTGACAAGTTGGATCATCCTCTGTTTTCAGAGTCTGATAATGATACATTTTAGAAGCTTTGAAGAAAACCTTTGTCTAGACAGATACAGTTTAGGAAAGCTTTTGAACTTCAGTATTCACTAGAAAATTTTGTTGACATTTTTACATATAGGATTTTTGTATTTTGTGTTTGGGAATTCTTCAGCAATTTTGTACTTCCTTGTGCTAAAACAAAGCACAATACTTGTATGAGAACAGGGATTGTGAGAAAACAAAATATAGAGCTTTCTCTCCCAGAAGGATCTTTTTTTCCCAGTACAGTGTTCCATGGAAGGAGTTTCATTCCCAGCTAACAGTTCATTTCCAGCCTTCATAAATAATAATCACCTACTGGTGGCTATTACATTTTAACTCTTTAATCTTTAGTGTCTGGTTGGCATTATTAGAAGCCTTCACAATTGTTAAAAGGAGTAAAATATCCAACTTGAAAACAAGAATAAGAACTACGACCACAAACTTATTGAAATGTTTCTCTGCAACAAGTTCACTTGATTTGACCCCAGCGGTCTTTTTTCTCAGTATTATTTCACCTATCCAGGGTTTGTTTCTGAGGGCAGAACATCAAAGATTTACAAGTAACAAAATGGAGCCACATAACAATACGAAAGACCGGTCAGTGTCTAGCTCATTGGGGGGGAGGGGGGAGAGCGTATGAGGAGATGATGATTCCAGGAGCTCTCCATGCTCACATGCAATCCCTGTCCTCTCCTGAGTGTAACTGCTGCTCTCTGTTAGCATGTCCTGGGTCACTAGCCGCTTGAAAGGAAGCTGGGAGGGGGAAGAGCCACGGCATCATCCCCCTCTCTGCCCAGCAGAGCTAGCTTGCCGCAGAGGGGAAGGCATGCATCACTCTCTTTATATGCCAGGTAAAACCAGGAAGGGGCGGGGGGCTTGGGACTGGCTCTGCAATGTCCCCAATACAGGCCTTTGAGGTACAATGTGATTTGAAAAACTCTTTAGAATTCTATCCAATACTCAGGAGGTAACATGGTCATTATGTCCATATTGAATTTATTGGTTTGGATTGATTTCACTATTAATGACACTTATACATATATACAATGCTTTTCATCTTCAAAGCACTTTACAACAATTAAGATTCATTCACAGCCTTCACATGAGGTACTTAGGTGAATAGGCATTATTCTTAGATAACAAAGGTTTGTGAGAAAAACACAACTGTCTTAACTATAGAGTCACAACCAGCACCTCTATAATCACAAACCCCATTGTACGGATCGGGAAACTGAGGACAGAGGATTAAAGTCTCTTGTCTGAGGCCACAAAGGGAGTCAGGACTGGTCTACACGTAAAAATTGGATCAATCTAGTTACATCACTCAGGGATGTGAGAAAGATTTTGCACCCTGTGCAACATAGTTAGATAGACCTAATCCCCCCATAGATGCAGGTAGATTGATGGAAGAATTCTTCTGCCGACCTAACTACTGCCGCTTGGGTATGTGGATTACCTGCATCAATGGAAAAACCCCACAATTCAAGAGGAATGTTGAAAAATTGAGGAGGGTTCAGAGAAGATCCACAAGAATGATTAAAAGGTTAGAAAATATACCTTATAGTGATTGACTCAAGGAGCTCAATCTTTTTATCTTAACAAAGGGAAAGTTAAGGGGTGACTTGACCACAGTCTATAAGTACTTACATGGGAAACAAATATTTAACAATGGGCTCTTCAGTGTAGCAGAGAAAGGTATAATATGATCCAATGGCTGGAAGTTGAAGCTAGACAAATTCTGACTGGAAATAAGGCATAAATTTTTAATGGTGAGAGTAATTAACCATGTGTCATGGTAGATTATCCGTCACTGACCATTTTAAAATCCAGATTGGATGTTTTTCTAAAAGATCTGCTCTAGGAATTATTTCGGGGAGATTCTATACCCTGTGTTATAGAGGTCAGACTAGAAGATCGTAATTGTTCCTTCTGGCCTTAGAATCTGCATCTGTTGTGTGGGACGGATCTAGACTACGATACTACAGCAGTACAGCCGTAGCTGTGCTGTTGTAGTACGGACGTGGCCTTAGTATCTGGAGCCAAGAGTAGAAGCCAGGAAAGTCTGGAATCCTAGTCCTGTTCTCAGACTGCTACCTTACCCTCCCCTCCCACCTCAAGGATAAATGTGAAAACATATGCACCTGAAAAGATGTATTCCAACTCTGGAAACATCATCCATACCCCCACAGACAACTGCCCACGCAGCAGGAGGTGCACTGTCTGGAAACTGGAAGCAGCCCTGCTTCAAAAAGGGAACATAGCTAGTATATAAAGAGCAGGTGACTAAGCCTCTGTTCTTCACTCTCATTTTTAACAGTGCTTTTTAGTACTATTAGAGCTGAATGAATAATTCATAGCAAATAACTCAGAAACCAAATTTAGCTCCTTATTGTTTGTGACTTGTTCATGGGCAGATGATTATTTCTCCAAATGTTTTTCTTCTTTAAAATTATTTGCTGAATAATTTTGATCTTTAAATTGCTAGTGAGCCACTCATTACTAGAAATCAATATGGAATATACAAAATTTGAAATGAGAGCTGTGCTGGTTAGTTCTGATTGGACACGTATGTCACATAATTGTTTTTTCATTCCCTAATTGGATGAAGAGGACACTTAACAGGTTTACATTTCTATTCACATTTCTGAGTTTAATGTTTGCTTTCTCTCAATTTGTCATAGAGTTATAGGTTTAAGGCCAGAAGGACCATTGTGATCATCTAATCTGACTTCCTGTATAACACAGGAATTAATTCGGGGAAATCCTATGGCCTGTTTTAACTAGTGCATGTTTTTTAGAAAAACTTGCAATCTTGATTTAAAATTTTCCAGTGATGGAGAATCTACCACAACCCTTGGTAAGTTGTTCCAATGGTTAATTACCTCCACCATTAAAAATGTGCCCCTTATTTCTTGTCTCAGTTTGTCTAGTTTCAACTTCCAGCCATTGGATCTTGTTATACCTTTGAGCCCTCTATTATCACGTTTCTGTCTCCCTTGTAGGTACTTACAGACTATGATCAGGTCACCTCTTAACTTTCTTTTTGTTAGGCTAAACAAATTGAGCTCCTTGAGTCTAGTTTCCCCTGTTCCCTGAAAATTCAGTTTCTGGGAACATTTCTCATTCACTAATCTCCATGAAAAGTGAAAATAAAACCAGTCAGAGTCAATTCAATTTTTTATTTAAGCAAATATTCATGGACATGTTTTGAGGTGTCTGACCAGCACTAATGTTCATTCATATTTGTACATGAATATTTTCAGGATTTCAGCCAAAGTATCTGGAAAGGAAGGTAAGAAGAGAAAAACATCAAATCAAAGTGAGGCCCATAAGTAGAAGTTTGGAAATGTTGTGGGGGAGGGGAGTTTAAATGTTTATTTTGGTATTATTTTAAGTTATGGGGGTAGATCATTTGAAGGGGGAAGAGAGAATACAACATTCTGGGCCCTGGTTCAACACAGCACTTAAGCACATGCGTAACTTTAAGCACATACTTAAGTGCTTTGCTGAATCAGGGCCTTGGAAAGTAGAAAATGAAGAAAAAAGAACTGTGAGAGATTTGGAGAAAAAAATTGATTGCCTTTTGAGTGACAATGGTTCAAATTAAATATATATTGGAGAGCTTGAGGTATGGATTTTAGAAAAGTCTGTTTTAAAATGTAATACAATACTTTTAATTTAAGGAAAAATGCCCACATTTTCATATGAATGTAGCTTGATATATTTCAGCCTTTCTGAAGACACTAGTACATGACCACTACAGGAGTATGTTTCCATTCATATTACCTCCGACCATCAAATAGATGCCATAATCAATAGCATTTTTTCTGCAAATACAATTTATATAAATGAAGATGCACAGGGAAAAGGTGGATGTCTTCACCACAATTTCATCACTATGACTTTGTCTGACTGGGGTTTTCCAGAACTATATTAACACATTAATTTAGTATTGGTTAGGATGGAAATTTCAGTCTGCCATTTGCTGAGAGTAATTCTTTAAAATAAGTCCCAAGTTTTCTTCACATACTCACACCTCCAAAGCATCCTAATTATGGACCATCTGCTTGCGTTAAAAAGGACATTGCCAAATAGATTCAACCCCAAATGTAGATTTCATTTTTTTAAAATTGTTTTTCAAAACCTAATATTAATAGAAATATTTGCATGAGTTTTAAAAATGTTGGTGGAACATATGTTATCTAATTTTTACATCCTCTCTCCCTCCCAGCCCGCATTCACAATATTTGCAAACCAAACATTGCATCATTGTATCAATGCATGGAAACTAGAAAATAAACCTGACTAGGAAAAAACTCCAAACCTGGTTAATCTATTTTCATTTTCCCACTGAGTGAAATGCAAAAAGTAACCCAACAGCATAAAAGGTGAAGAGTAATTTAGATTTTAAAAACTGTTTCAAGTTTAATAATCTAAACCACAATTAGTACATACGGCTGAGGAAACTTGAGAGGAATTTGTGTATCCTTACGAACCACCTTTAGGCTACGTGCATGCAACAACAGTGAAAAGGTCCTCTCAGAGACTGACGATACCTTTATTTTCCCTGGCTCTTTTCTCTTTCCTAGGATACATTTTGACCTGTAGAACGATTGTGTGGATTTAGATACAATAATAGAGTTTTTGATTGGTCTTGAAGGCATCTGTTTCTGAAAATGATGTTTCCTAGATGCAAGTCTCCTCAAACTCACTGTATGGAGATGAAGATAAAGAGGTTTTAGACTCTCCATCACTGTTGCATTCCCTTCTTAGATCAGGACTGGAAGCATCTGTAGCTTCCTTAGCAGGTATTGTTTCCTTAGTGGTAGGTCCTAATGGCTGACAGTCCAGCAAACTCTGAAGGTGTTTAATGTAATTTATTGCAGCTCTTAGGGTCTCCACTTTGCTGAGGCGTTTGTCAGCAAGCTCCTTGGGAAGATGTTCTCGGAGGCGTGTGTACCCCTCATTCACACAACGCACTCTTTGCCTCTCTCTCTCATTTCTCTTTCGAATGAAGGCAGGCTCAAAAGAATAGTCATAGACTCCTACATATCCAGAGAAAGGGATGCAGGAAAATCTACCTGAATAACCACGGTAGGCTTGGTCCCAGTAAGTTGGATCAAAATGGAAGGGAACACCAAAGGGCTCTCTGAGTGGTAACCCATGAGGATTCACATGGTTATTACCCATGGACATAGTGCCAGAGAATAACATCCCATTCAATAGTCCATCATCTTTATTGCTGTCCATTGTTTCAAATTTGGCTTCCAAATCTTGCATTAATCCATGCATGGAGGAAACATTTGTACTGGGTCCTTTGCCCCACAGTCTGTTCCTTTCTTGACCAGATTTAAAGGCAAAACTAACAATCCACTATATGACTGAAAATCAGCTCTACTCCTCAATCTTTTTTAGAGACAGGATGCCATCTAATTTATAGACTGGCTTTTAGGACCATCACTCCACACTTTAAACCTAGCATTTCCTCTGATCTTCATCTTTCAAAAGATAATAAGAGGGTTCCTGTATTCCTTTTCTTCTAGCTTGAAAGTGTGTCCATAGAGTTAACACCAAACATAAACAAGCTTCCAGGCTCTAAACACTTCTCTTGTATTGTAACTCACGATGTCTTTTGATAAAGTTGTCTCCAAAAGATGGGTAATTTCCAAAGTTTATAGGACTCTTCAAAGTTTTGGCAGAACTCCTCCCACTCAGGAACCAAGATCTCCTGTCAGCTGAAAAACTAGCCACAGGCTTTTCACACTGTAATCCAAAATGCATCTGCAGCCTTTGTTGTTTCTGCTGTTCCAATCTAACTGAAGCGGGTTCTCCAGCGGTATGCAAAACTTATATGGTATCTCTCTACCTTTCTAGGAAGGCTGAGAGATCATCAAAGGAAAGAGTGCTCTCTTGTGGTTGCAAGTCATCTCACATGAAGATTACATGCATGTCTCCAAGAAAGGAAATACGTGTTTTCTTGGTGTTTTCTTCAGCTGAAAAGAAAGCTTTTCCAGCAAGTTCTGAGGAGAGCTGGGTTCAAAAATTCAAAATATATTTTTTGAGAAAATGTTCATGATTATTTTGTTTGTTTTTCATTGAAATTCTGGTCTGATGGAAAATGGTCTGATCATCTCTGGTGAGGACCAGCTGCCTTAACAAAAAAAAACAAAACCCTTAAATTGCCCCTGAAATGGCAGTGCTGCTGTTGCAACATGTTTGGCTAAATTCTGACCCATGAAATCAGTGAGAGTTAGGTTTCTAAGCACCTTTGAGGATCTGGGCTTAAATAAGTGAACAAAATTCCCCACTCCAAGAAATATGCATGTGCAGAGTCAGCAGCTGGCAGTAGTGACATCAGTATGCACTTTTTAAAAAGTATGCTTGGCTTTTTGTATGAGGTTATTTTGCAATCCTAAAAAACATTGCCACAGAAGTGGCATGTTTTTTAATTTTCAAAGTATGCTCAGCTTACCTGGGGACCATTGCAAACAGTCCTGAGACTGCCCTGACTTATGCTAGGGGCAGAATCAGCCACAAGAAGCCTCAGAAATTGGGGAAGCACAAAGGTGGCATATAGCCACTCCTCCACCTCTGGGTCCTACACTGAGCACAGCTCAACCAGCCCAGAGGACTGGGGCCATGGTGTTTTGTACCATTTATGTAGAACAGAAGAATGGCCATACTGTGTCAGACCAATGGTCCCGATCTAGCTCAGTATCCTGACAGTGGCCAGTGACAGATACTTCAGAGGGAATGAACAGAACAGGTGCTCATCCAGAGATCCTTTAGAATTAGAATGATACTTTTCATCAGGGGTGAAAACATTTTATATCAAGACTGGCTGTCTTTCTAAAAGATAAGCTAAAGCTCAAACAAAAGTTATGGGCTTGCTGCATGAATTAACTGAGGGAGGTTCTATTGTTGTTGTTCATGCAGGAGGTCAGACTAGATGTTCATAATGGTCCGTTCTGGCCTTAAAATCTGTGAAAACACTGGGTCATAATAGAACTCTCACCATAACTTTAAGGACAGCTTTTGGTCTCAGCAAACACTAGCGTAGCCATGACTTCATGATTTGTTTTTAATTTAACAAATGAAAATAGTCGGGGTTTTGTTTGTTTTTTATTTAAACCTCATCCTGCAGCTTTTGTGACTCAAACGCTACAGCAGGGATTGGCAACTTTTGGCATGCGGCCCGTCTGCGAAAGCCGCTGGCGGGCTGGTTTGTTTACCTGCAGTGTCCGCAGATTCGGCTGGTCGCAGCTCCCACTGGCCGCGGTTTGCCGTTTCAGGCCAATGGGAGCTGCAGGAAGCGGCATGGGCCGAGGGATATGCTGGCCGCCGCTTCCCGCAGCCCCCCATTCGTCTGGAGTGGCGAACCACGGCCAGTGGGAGCTGCGGTGGCTGAATCTATGGACGCTGCAGATAAACAAACCAGCCTGGCCCACCAGGGGCTTTCCCTGACGGGCCGCATGCCAGAGGTTGCCGATCCCTGCACTACAGCACTGTGCTAGATAAGGGACTAAGATTCTCTAGAAACAAATGGGATGCTGACTGGTCTGTTGTCATTGTCCAACTCAAAAAGCAAACAAACAGCTTAAATGGAAATAAATTAGATTTGTATAATGCTTCCATTTAAAATAGTCTAATGTGTCATGAGCAACACGGGACTGGCACTTATTTTTTAAGCTGTGTGATTTTTAAACAGACAGTGTACCTTTAAAAGCCCTGAAGAATTCTCTGCTGCTCTTTAAAATCCTGGATGGCTTTGGAGTCTCTAAAACCATTCCTAGTGTCTACCCATGTTCAAAAGGCAGAATTATATTTCAGTTCAGTAACACAAACATTGTTCATTGCCATCAGACTTTTATTTCAATATTTACTGTAAACACTGCTCGCCTGCAGTTCCCAGAGTTCTGAAAACCCCCCTGTGTTAAAGGGATACACGATTTTCCTAAAGTAAATCCATTGTCTTAATTATTTTAAAATGTAAAATGATCTTAGAAGAAATATTGATTTGAATGGTCAGAAAAGCCAGGTGCATATCAGAGTCCACACTGGCATGGAATGATTTGCTTCAGCAACACAAGAAAAGTGAAAATATGCTGCTAATTTTTGTTGCTTAGATGATCATATTGACAAGATAATGGGGTTCTCCCAGGCTGAAGTTTGTCCCTTGCAGAGAACCAGAATGAGGCCTATGCACCGATTAAGTCCCACTCCTCTCTGGTGAGGGCTTAAGTAGGACTAAAGTGATGCATATTTTGTGGACTGGCCTTCTGTACAGGCCAGATCCTGCTCACTTTACCTACACAAACAGCCCCTCACACTGTAAAATTGAAATTCATAAGCATTTTCATCTTAAATCCAGGGATAGATTAAGACAATGTAGGGGTTAGCTCCAAAAACAGTACTCTTTCTAGAAATATATAGGTCCTTGTATACCTTGATCTCCCTTCTCAGGTTCCTGCAAACAATCTACTCTCCTTGATGCCTTGCCACCTATAGACTCTTTGATCTCCTCACACAATCCCCTCCCAACCCAGACAGAATTTTAGGATCTAATTCTGTTCATGTTGTTATAAATTGGGAATAGCTCCATTGTAGTCAATAGAGTTACACCTGTGCAAAAATTGCTATGAAAGGAGAATCAGGCTCTTAGTTTCTCAGTGATTCACTGCTGAGTCAAGGCCCCTCAGACCTCTGGAGCAAGAGCTCAAGGATTTATGGATTCCTTCTTAATCTGCCTCTGCTTAAATCCCATCTTTTTTTTTAATATACAAGTTTACACTGGGCCAGTCCATAAATTCTCCATTTCCTATGACGTTATAACCTGTTTTCTTCATTCATGTCTTGTACTTTAATGTTCATTCTTACTTATCTATGTGAAACTACCAGAAAATATTTTCATTTATGTGGGAAATAAAATTTAAATAATTATTCCCTCCAGATACAGTTTAGTTATAGTTTTGATTGCATATCTCACAATATGATTTGTACAGCCAAAACAATGTAATATTGACTGTGTAATAGTGACAAAAAATCCCAATAGCAAATATTATTACTCAGCTTTCCATCTTGCTGTTGGTGCCACTCACACAAACTGGAATCATGTACATCTCTTGTGTGAAGCCTTGAAGCCAGTGGCATATTTTCAGCAACAGCTTCCCAGTGGCAAGTATTCCCTGTGGCTCTTATCTGAAATTAAGCTCAGACTGATTAAAATGCGCTGGTAGAAGCACAAGAACTAGCTGTCAAGTATCAGAGGGGTAGCCGTGTTAGTCTGGATCTGTAAAAGAACTAGCTGGATGCATGCAAGTACACCTGTTTCCCAACAGGTAATGTTAAAATGATTTTATCTATAAAACTAACACCCAGGAAGTAGAAAAATGTGCTGAAGGAAGACTGTCTGCTTTATGCTTGTATGCCTTTGTTATGCTTTTTAGTTTGTCTTCTTCACTGCAACTTACTTGATACAAAACAAAGTTTATACATTGCCAATTTCTTGTGTTAACTGTATACTGCAATAGAATAATAATAATATAAAAATATCTTGCATTTATAGAGCAACTAAGGAATCCAAAATATGCTACAGCTCAGAACATCTTATGATTTTTTATGGTTATAAGGTTGTTGTCTGCCCTTCAGAATGTGGCATCTGTCCCAGTATGACAGCCAAAAATAAGAGCTGGATTTAATCTAAATTCTTATACCATATCCATCACCATGGTATCTGTGTGCTGACTAATGAGTGATACACCAAATCGGGGGGAAAATCCATTGTTTGGTGTTAGAAAACTAGACTCAAATATCTGGAATGAGTTCAGGCTTCCAGTGGATACAGGACAGTTGCCTTAGTAGTATACTGACAGATAATAAATACTCAGCATAGAAATAATGTCTTGCCTTTTGGAAGAAATGTTTTTTAAAAGCTGTATCCATTGTTCATGGGTTTTTAGAACATTTTTCTTCCTAATATTTATTACAGCACATCAGACATTCAGCACACATCTCTCTGCAGACACAGGTGAATTTCTCAGGCAATTGCACTTAATATTATCACTGACCTACCTAGACATTACTATATGGTTTAAACTGGTCTTTAAATATCAGTTTTCTAAAGGGGTAAAGTTATGTGACTGCAATACAGGGTGGAGGATTGGATGGTTCAAGGGCTAGGTTGTGATATAAAGATCTGCTCATTTCTGTTACTGGTTCCAATACAGCTCAGGCTGATAGTGACCATAACTTGATATCATTTGATTGCTGTTTGATGGCCTGTGTGAAACAAGGTGATGGTTTTAATGACTATGCCCTGGTCTACACTAGGACTTTAGGTCGAATTTAGCAGCGTTAAATCGATTTAAACCTGCACCCGTCCACACAATGAAGCCCTTTATTTCGACTTAAAGGGCTCTTAAAATCGATTTCCTTACTCCACCCCTGATAAGTGGATTAGCGCTTAAATCGACGTTGCCGGCTCGAATTTGGGGTACTGTGGACACAATTCGATGGTATTGGCCTCCGGGAGCTATCCCAGAGTGCTCCATTCTGACCGCTCTGGACAGCGCTCTCAACTCAGATGCACTGGCCAGGTAGACAGGAAAAGAACCGCGAACTTTTGAATCTCATTTCCTGTTTGGCCAGCGTGGCAAGCTGCAGGTGACCATGCAGAGCTCATCAGCACAGGTGACCATGATGGAGTCCCAGAATCGCAAAAGAGCTCCAGCATGGACCGAACGAGAGGTACGGGATCTGATCGCTGTATGGGGAGAGGAATCCGTGCTATCAGAACTCCGTTCCAGTTTTCGAAATGCCAAAACATTTGTCAAAATCTCCCAGGGCATGAAGGACAGAGGCCATAACAGGGACCCGAAGCAGTGCCGCGTGAAACTGAAGGAGCTGAGGCAAGCCTACCAGAAAACCAGAGAGGCGAACAGCCGCTCTGGGTCAGAGCCCCAAACATGCCGCTTCTATGATGAGCTGCATGCCATTTTAGGGGGTTCAGCCACCACTACCCCAGCCGTGTTGTTTGACTCCTTCAATGGAGATGGAGGCAATACGGAAGTAGGTTTTGGGGACGAAGAAGATGATGAGGAGGAGGTTGTAGATAGCTCACAGCAAGCAAGCGGAGAAACCGGTTTTCCCGACAGCCAGGAACTGTTTCTCACCCTAGACCTGGAGCCAGTACCCCCCGAACCCACCCAAGGCTGCCTCCTGGACTCAGCAGGCGGAGAAGGGACCTCTGGTGAGTGTACCTTTTAAAATACTATACATGGTTTAAAAGCAAGCATGTGAAAGGATTACTTTGCCCTGGCATTTGCTGTTCTGCCTTTGCAAAAGGTTTCTGGGGAGGGCAGCCTTATTTCGTCCTTCATGGTAGGACACTTTACCACTCCAGGCCAGTAACACGTACTCGGGAATCACTGTAGAACAAAGCATTGCAGTGTATGTTTGCTGGCATTCAACCAAAATCCGTTCACGCGGTGGGAGGAGGCAAAATGCGACCTTGTAAAGAAAGCACATGTGCTATGTATGTAATGTTAACAGCAAGGTTTACCCTGAAAGAGTGTAGCGACTGTTTTATAAAATGTGTCTTTTTAAATACCGCTGTCCCTTTTTTTTTCTCCACCAGCTGCATGTGTTTCAATGATCACAGGATCTTCTCCTTCCCAGAGGCTAGTGAAGCTTAGAAAGAAAAAAAAACGCACTCGCGATGAAATGTTCTCCGAGCTCATGCTGTCCTCCCACACTGACAGAGCACAGACGAATGCGTGGAGGCAAATAATGTCAGAGTGCAGGAAAGCACAAAATGACCGGGAGGAGAGGTGGAGGGCTGAAGAGAGTAAGTGGTGGGCTGAAGACAGGGCTGAAGCTCAAATGTGGCGGCAGCGTGATGAGAGGAGGCAGGATTCAATGCTGAGGCTGCTGCAGGACCAAACCAGTATGCTCCAGTGTATGGTTGAGCTGCAGCAAAGGCAGCTGGAGCACAGACTGCCACTGCAGCCCCTCTGTAACCAACCGCCCTCCTCCCCAAGTTCCATAGCCTCCACACCCAGATGCCCAAGAACGCGGCGGGGGGGGGGCCTCCGGCCAACCAGCCTCTCCACCACAGAGGATTGCCCCAAAAAAAGAAGGCTGTCATTCAATAAATTTTAAAGTTGTAAACTTTTAAAGTGCTGTGCTTAAAGTGCTGTGTGGCATTTTCCTTCCCTCCTCCACCACCCCTCCTGGGATACCTTGGTAGTCATCCCCCTATTTGTGTGATGAATGAATAACGAATGCATGAATGTGAAGCAACAATGACTTTATTGGCTCTGCAAGCGGTGATCGAAGGGAGGAGGGGAGGGTGGTTAGCTTACAGGGAAGTAGAGTGAACCAAGGGGCGGGGGGGTTCATCAAGGAGAAACAAACAGAACTTTCACACCGTAGCCTGGCCAGTCATGAAACTGTTTTTCAAAGCTTCTCTGATGCGTACCGCGCCCTCCTGTGCTCTTCTAACCGCCCTGGTGTCTGGCTGCGCGTAACCAGCAGCCAGGCGATTTGCCTCAACCTCCCACCCCGCCATAAACGTCTCCCCCTTACTCTCACAGATATTGTGGAGCACACAGCAAGCAGTAATAACAGTGGGAATATTGGTTTCGCTGAGGTCTAAGCGAGTAAGTAAACTGCGCCAGCGCGCCTTTAAACGTCCAAATGCACATTCTACCACCATTCTGCACTTGCTCAGCCTGTAGTTGAACAGCTCCTGACCACTGTCCAGGCTGCCTGTGTATGGCTTCATAAGCCATGGCATTAAGGGGTAGGCTGGGTCCCCAAGGATACATATAGGCATTTCAACATCCCCAACAGTTATTTTCTGGTCTGGGAATAAAGTCCCTTCCTGCAGCTTTTGAAACAGACCAGAGTTCCTGAAGATGCGAGCATCATGCACCTTTCCCGGCCATCCCACGTTGATGTTGGTGAAACATCCCTTGTGATCCACCAGAGCTTGCAGCACTATCGAAAAGTACCCCTTGCGGTTTATGTACTCGGCGGCTTGGTGCTCCGGTGCCAAGATAGGGATATGGGTTCCGTCTATAGCCCCACCACAGTTAGGGAATCCCATTGCAGCAAACCCATCCACTATGACCTGCACATTTCCCAGGGTCACTACCCTTGATATCAGCAGATCTTTGATTGCGTGGGCTACTTGCATCACAACAGCCCCCACAGTAGATTTGCCCACTCCAAATTGATTCCCAACTGACCGGTAGCTGTCTGGCGTTGCAAGCTTCCACAGGGCTATCGCCACTCGCTTCTCAACTGTGAGGGCTGCTCTCATCTTGGTATTCATGCGCTTCAGGGCAGGGGAAAGCAAGTCACAAAGTTCCATGAAAGTGCCCTTACGCATGCGAAAGTTTCGTAGCCACTGGGAATCGTCCCAGACCTGCAACACTATGCGGTCCCACCAGTCTGTGCTTGTTTCCCGAGCCCAGAATCGGCGTTCCACAGCATGAACCTGCCCCATTAGCACCATGATGCATGCATTGTCAGGGCCCATGCTTTCAGAGAAATCTGTGTCCATGTCCTGATCACTCACGTGACCGCGCTGACGTCGCCTCCTCGCCCAGTATCGCGTTGCCATGTTCTGGTGCTGCATATACTGCTGAATAATGCATGTGGTGGTTAATGTGCTCCTAATTGCCAAAGTGAGCTGAGCGGGCTCCATGCTTGCCGTGGTATGGCGTCCGCACAGAAAAAAGGCGCGGAACGATTGTCTGCCGTTGCTCTGACGGAGGGAGGGGCGACTGACGACACGGCTTACAGGGTTGGCTTCAGGGAGCTAAAATCAACAAAGGGGGTGCCTGTACATCAAGGAGTATTTCAGGCAGGACTGCACGGAGGGTTCCAATAAGAAATGGTGCACCTAAGTTATCGTTGTTATTGGAACAAGGAGGTTAGCCTGGCCTCTGATTGATACATGGCTAGATTTACCTCGCTGCACCTTCTCTGTGAGTGACTGCAGTGTGACCTAGAGGAATGAGTCCCCTAGACAGGGGAGGAGGCAAATGAGTACAAAACAAATCTGGTCTATTTCTTGTTTTGACCCACTCCATCTATCTTTTACATCTTTGGCTGGCAGCAGACGGTGCAGAAGGACTGCATGCCATCCACATCTCATGGCTGCTCGGCAGAAGATGGTACAGTACGACTGCTAGCCATCCCCATCTCTTGCCTGCCTGGCAGAAGATGGTGCAATACGACTGCTAGCAATCCTCATCTCTTGCCTGCCTGGCAGAAGATGGTACAGTACGACTGCTAGCAGTCCATATCGCCTGCCCGCTCACCATAAGACGGTTCAATAGGACTGACTGCAGGACTAAAGAGAATGACCTGGTCAAGTCACTCCAAATTTAGTCCCTGCGCCCATGTCTGCCCAGGCGCTCCCAGCCGACGCGGCCAGGAGCACCTCGGACACGATGAGGACGATTACCAATCGTATTGCACCGTCTGCTGCCAGAAGGCAATGGGTTGCTGCTACTGTGCAGCAAAGCCGTACCGCGTCTGCCAGCACCCAGGAGACATAGGGTGACAGTTACCTGAGCGGGCTCCATGCTTGCTGTGGTATGGCGTCTGCACAGGTAACTCAGGAAAAAAGGCGCGAAATGATTGTCTGCCCTTGCTTTCACGGAGGGAGGGAGGGAACGGGGGCCTGACGACACGTACCCAGAACCACCCGCGACAATGTTTTAGCCCCATCAGAGTGCTCCATTGTGACTGCTCTGGACAGCACTCTCAGATGCCCGATTGTTTGCCATTGCTCTGACGCTGGGAGGGGCGCTTACAGGGTTGGCTTCAGGGAGCTAAAATCAACAAAGGGGGTGGCTTTACATCAAGGAGTATTTCAGGCAGGACTTCACGGAGGGTTCCAATAAGAAATGGTGCACCTAAGTTATTGTCCTTATTGGAGCAAGAAGGTTAGCCTGGCCTCTGATTGATACATGGCTAGACTTACCTCACTGCACCTTCTCTGTAAGTGACTGCAGTGTGATCTAGAAGAATGAGTCCCCTAGACAGGGGAGGGGGGGAAGCAAATGAGTACAAAACAAATCTGGTCTATTTCTTGTTTTGATCCACTCCATCTATCTTTTACATCTTTGGCTGGCAGCAGACGGTGCAGAAGGACTGCATGCCATCCACATCTCATGGCTGCTCGGCAGAAGATGGTACAGTACGACTGCTAGCAGTCCGTATCGCCTGCCTGCTCACCATAAGACGGTTCAATAGGACTGACTGCAGGACTAAAGAGAATGACCTGGTCAAGTCACTCCAAATTTAGTCCCTGTGCCCATGTCTGCCCAGGCGCTCCTGATCGACCTCACAGAGGCGACCAGGAGCACCTCAGACATGACGATGACGGCTACCAGTCGTACTGTACCGTCTGCTGCCACAAGGCAAGGGGTTGCTGCTACTGTGTAGCAATGCCGTACCGCGTCTGCCAGCACCCAGGAGACATAGGGTGACGGTTACCTGAGCGGGCTCCATGCTTGCCATGGTATGGCGTCTGCACAGGTAACTCAGGAAAAAAGGCGCGAAATGATTGTCTGCCCTTGCTTTCACGGGGGGAGGGAGGGAACGGGGGGCTGACGATATGTACCCAGAACCACCCGCGACAATGTTTTAGCCCCATCAGGCATTGGGATCTCAACCCAGAATTCCAATGGGCAGCGGAGACTGCGGGAACTGTGGGATAGCTACCCACAGTGCAACGCTCCGGAAGTCGACGCTTGCCTCGGTACTGTGGAAGCGCTCCGCCGAGTTAATGCACTTAATGCACTTAGAGCATTTTCTGTGGGGACACACACACTCGAATTTATAAAACCGATTTCTAAAAAACCGACTTCTATAAATTCGACCTTATTCCGTAGTGTAGACATACCCATAGACACCTCTCCAGTAGTAACTGGCCTTATGTCACTACCAGAACTGACATTAATTCAGCAAAACTATCAGTCTGTCCATATGACAGGGTCCAGGACTAATATAACAGATGGTGCTGCAGAGTGCAATTGAGACTGTGACACTCTATACCTCGGGGGAGTGCCTTGTAACCCCCATATTCATCATTTGTATATGATGGTGATATTTCATATAAAGCATGCCAGGTAAGGTATCATCGGAAAGGTTATGATGTGTTGAAATCCACTGTTCTAAATATGTATATCATTAGTGCATATGAAGTTATGAGGTTGTGTTGTATGGGTGTCACTAAAATATGCTATGAGTTGGGGAATTGCCCAGATATTAGCTCCCCAAAGACAACAAGTGAGGTAAGCAATGCCCAGGGGGATATGGGACAACCATCAACAGCCATTGTCCAGCACAGGAGTTACAATTCAATGACTCCCTTGTACTTCACAAGTCCACAACAGGGGAACTGCTCAACTTTGCCTCAGCAATGCCCACCAGACAAGCCTAGACTTGTGTTATCCAAGCACATGGACTGAGGATTTAAAATGGGGGACAGAGGCCACATGGTTTGTCCTGTCTCTTTCCCCACCTACGCCAAAGGCAATGAGAATGCTGGAGCTGAGGAGACTGGTCCCCAGGCTAACAGGGAGAGAGCCTGCAAATGAAAGACTGTACCCAACCTGCAGTATCCAGTGGGGTGAGAAAAACTGCTTAGTCCAGATATTACTTAGTCTAATAAGGTTGAGAATTTAGACTGTGTGATCTTTTATTTTCCTTTGGTAACTATTCTTTTTGCCACTTACAGTAATTTAAAACCTAGCTTTTGTAATCAATAAACTTATTCAAATGTTTATCCTTAGCAGTGAGTTTGACTGAAGTGCTTCGTAAATCCGCTTAGGTTACAAAGGCTGGTGTATTGATGAAGTGGCAAACCAATTAATAAACTTGCTTTACTCAAGAAAGGGTCTTGAGCAGTGTGGTCTTGAGCATGGTGTATTCCTGAGGTACAAGGCTGGGTGCTGGAGAGATTTGGCTGGTGCCTTTCTCTGTGTGATTCATGAGTGGCTCTGGGAGCATTCATGCAATCTAGCTGGGTGTGGGGGTTGTACTGAGTGCTAACAGCACCTGGAGGGGTTTGCTGCTTGTCACCAGTAAGGCATTGTGGGAGACAACCCCAGATCAGTGAGTTAAGGGGGCACAGTGGTCTCACAGTCCCAGGTTGTACCCCGGGGATCCCATCACAGAGACATATTCCAAAGTTGCAGGGAGGACAAAGAGGACAGAAATCTGGGAAGTCGCCTGCCATTTTCCATGTATTGGAAGGAGTAATGTAGAAAAAGGTTCTTGGGGCTCTATTTAAAACTGGCATTACCTGCTTTACCAGAACACTTGCATGCTTGTAATTGTGCAGCTGAGTTTCTGCTGAGAAAGGTAAAAAGTAGTAGAGACGACCAGATGAACCATTACACAGTAAAAAAATGAGATCAAATAATCGAGCACAGAATCCTAAATCGCTTGCTACCAGGTTTTTCTGTCCCTGCAAGGTTCTTACACTGGCCTGCTAGTCTAAGTCTGTTTAGCACTATAGATATACCCAGCTATAAAGAGAGTTAGTTGTTCAATAAAGAACATGACAATCCCTGGAAAATGTAGAAGAGCTGGATGATGTCATTGTCTCAGCCATGAATGATGCTGAGAGATTATATCCTCCATTAAAAAGAATTGATGGGTTTGCAGTGAATGACTCTTCCAAATCATGAGGGTATTTTAGATTCACCGAAGTACTGATTTTTTAAGATCAAAAGGTGGGAGTGCAGACAGCAAGACACCATCAAGCCTCTTCCTGCACAGACATCCAAACATTTCTTTTGAACATTTAATGATGCCTCATTTAAGAGTCAGGCATGATCAGATTACAGATACATATAACCATGTTTCAGAGAACTGCTAACAGTTAACCATAGTACAAGGGAAGCTTGTGGATTGGTTTGAGCAGCATGTGTGATTTATATACATGAGTCCTAAGTGATTATGAGCTACAAGGCTATTCATATACATTAAGAGATTCTAATGCATGTGTAGCCTTAATCAGTGTTTCCCTGTGTGGTGTTTCATATGTTAGAAGAATACCATGTCTCAAGAGTATAACTAGAAAACCATGGACCTGTGATAAAAGCGCTGTGAAATATAACCCCCTGGTGACTATAGTCAAATTACAGGAGGTTATTTTGCCAGTTGGCTGTTGTATTTTTGCTATATTTTTTAATTATATAGGGAACAAATGATAGGCAACTGTGAGTGACAGAGCTAACATTTTAAGAAAGAGTTATTACTATTGTACAGTGCACAAAAGTGTGCAAAGTACCTTACAGTACCGATAAAGACATGGGCCCTTCCCTGAAGAGCCTGTAATCAGATGACAGAGCCAAATTTTTATATTCCAGACCCCAACATGAAAGTATTGCTTTGCACCTTGAAATCCCACCCTGCCCTTTTTAAAAAAAAATAAAAGTACTGTAGGGAATAACCATGCTCAGCCAAGGGACTAGAGAACTAATACCTTCTTTCCCATCTCTAATTTCTGTGACGGTATCACAATGTTACTTCACAAGCGTGATTTCATATTTTTGTATCTCACGTTCCACCAAAGAGATGACACCAGTTTTGCCAACTCCTGCAATTTTATCGGCAGGAAGGTCAGGGCGCAGAAGGGAGGTTGGGTGGCATGGGGCACAAGGCGTCACGGGGGAGGTCAGGTGGTGTGGGACTTGGTGGAGTGGTTGCATGGCACAGGGTGCAGGAGGGAGGTCAGGTTATGTGTAGTGCAGAGAGGAGGTTGGACAGCACAGGGCTTGGCAGGGAGATCAGGTTTTGTGGGGTGCAACAAAGAGGTCAAGGGGTGCAGCCAAGTAAGGTTTTGCAGAGTGCGGCGGAGAGGTCAGGCAGCACAGGACGTGGCAAGGAGGTTGGACAGGAAAGTTGCGGGGGAGGGAGAGTGGGATGTGGCGGGGAGGTTGGGTAGCATGGGGCCCAGGGTGTGGTGGGGAAGACAGGTTGTACAAAGTACAGCAGGGAGGTCAGGTGGCATGGTCACAGCTGGGAGGTCATGCGGGGCATGGTGGAGTGGAGCAGGCTGCAGGTGGGCAGTTGGTCAGGTGGTACAGGGTGCATCTGGGTGGGGCGCAGTGGGGAGGATGTGCAGGGCACGATGCGGCTCTGAGGTCAATGGGTTGCAGGATGTGGCAGGGAGGTGATGCAGGATGTGATGGTCAGGACGCAGTGGAATAGTCGCTGATGCAAAGCGCAGTGGGGAGGTTGGGAGGGGCAGAGAGGTTGGCTTGTGTGTGGTGGGGCAGTCAATGGCACAGGGCATGACAGGGATTTCAGGATGCAGCAAGGATGTCGGGTTGTGTGGGGTGTGGTGGGTCGGTTGGGTGCAGCAAGGTGGTTGGGTTGCATAGGGAGGGGAGGCTGGGTGGGGCAGGATGGGATATAAGGGGGAGGCTGGGTTATGTGGGATGTGGAGGGGAGGTTGGTGACACAACAGGCTGGTCATACAGGATGTGGTGAATTATTGGTAGCGCAGGACATGGCAGGGAGGTCATGTGGGGTGTGACAGGGCAGTCAGTGGCAGTCAGTCAGGGGTGCAGTGGGAAGGTTGGTAGCGTGGGGCGGTGGGTGGTGCAGGGCGCGGCAGGGAGGTCGGTCGTGTGGGGCAGTGGGTGGTGCGGGGCACGGCGGGGAGGTTTGTGGCGTGGGGTGGTGGGTGGCGCAGAGGGGAGTTTGGTAGTGCAGGGCGGTGGCTGGTGCGGGGTGCGGTGAGGAGGTCGGTAGTGCGGGCCAGTGGGTGGCACGGTGCGTGGTGGGGAGGTTGAGAGTGTGGGTTGGTGGGTGGTGCAGGGTGGTGGGGAGGTTGGTAGCGCAGGTGGTGGGTGGGATGGGGCGTAGCAGGGAGGTCGGCATCACGGGGCGGTTGGTGGTGTGAGGCGCGGCGGGGAGGTCAGTAGTGTGGGGCGGTAGGTGGCACAGGGTGGTGGGGAGGTTCGTAGCGCAGGGTGGTTGGAGGTGCGGAGGGGAGGTCGGTAGTACAGGGTGGCGGGTGGTGCAGGGTGCGGTGAGGAGGTCGGTAGTGCGGGATGGTGGGTGGCACAGTGGGGAGGTTGGTAGCGAGGGGCAGTGGGTGGAGCGGGACGGTGGGTGGTGCAGGGCACTACCCACCTCCCCGCCGCGCCCCGCGCCACCCACCACCCCGTGCTACCGACCTCTCTCCTGTTTAGAGATAGAATAAAAAGCCATTACATTTATGGCTTTTTAACGTCTTTTGAAGATTCTGCAGTTTGTACTAGCGCTTTAGTTGGAGTAGATGGCCTCTGCAGTGTGTATAGGAGAGATTAGGGTTACACTTTTCTCTGAGCAAAGCTTGTGCTCCACTATGTCTTCCAGAGAAGTTTGTAGCTCCATCAAATGCACAAGCAGTCATCTGTTTATGGTTCAGTTTACAAGCATTTAACTCTTCTAAGATGTCACAGGTGCAGCTGATGTGTCTTCTATAACCCGAACATCTAGAATGCATCTACTGGCCTACTACGGACATCAAGATAACATATGCAATGACTTAATACTTGATGCTTATTTGCATTGGTGCATTCATCAGCCATGTATGCATATATTTTGAATATGGTGAGAGAATTCTTCACTTTTTCAACTGCTGAGTCTTTCACTATTGCACTGCATGCTTCTGGAGAGTCAGCTGAGTTTTTTCAGAAAGATAGTGAGCATTTGCCAGTCTTGTTCGAAACCAGTGTCCAATTTCAGGATCAGTGACAATGCACTTAACATTGGCCTCCAGTTTGTAGTATGTGGTATCTCTTGCTTAAATAGAAAGTATGATGCAACCGCCATGTTGGTTACATAAACTGAGTTGTGTCTCCAGCGTTCTTAACAGCCTCATTAAGTTCTTCTAAAATTGGCTTTGACAGTGACTGGCTTATAAGGCTTTCTGCATGTTGATGCAGTCCAGAGGCATGGTGTTTTTCAGCCTTTTCATATAAGTTGTCAGTATTGGTTTATCCGATCTGTCTGGCAAACCAAGCTCCTCCACTTTTACTATATAAATTCATGATGCGCCCACATCTTGAATACTGCGCGCAATTTTGGTCACCCCATCTCAAAAAAGATATATTGGAATTGGACAAGGGACAGAGAAGGGCAACAAAAATGATTAGGGGTATGGAACAGATTCCATATGAGGAGAGATTAAAAAGACTGGAACTTTTCACCTTGGAAAAGAGACTACTAAGAGGGGATATGATAGAGGCTTATAAAATCTTGACTGGTGTGGAGAAAATGAATAAGGAAATGTTATTTACCCCTTCACTTAACACAAGAACCAGGGGTCACCCACTGAAATTAATAGGCAGCAAGTTTAAAACAAACAAAAGGAAGTATTTCTTCACACAATGTACAGTCACCCGTGGAACTTTTTGCCAGGGATGTTGTGAAGGCCAAAATTATAACAGAGTTCAAAAAATAACTAGATAAATTCATGGAGGTTAGGTCCATCAATGGCTATTAGCCAGGTTGGGCAGGGATGCAACACCATGCTGTGAGTGTCCCTAGCCTCTGTTCATCAGAAGTTGGGAGTGGATGACGGGATGGATCACTCGATGATTCCCTGTTCTGTTGATTCCCTCTGAAGAACCTGTAATAGTCACTGTTGGAAGACAGGATACTGGGATAGGTGGACCATTGGTCTGACCCAATATGGCCATTCTTACATAAAAAATAATTATAATAAAAACCTTTAGTACAGAAACTCCCCAAGATAATGACCTCTTGAGATAGTGATGATGTGAGATAATGACCTTGGTAAATAATACATTTTAAAAATCTTGGCCTACTAGGAAATGTATATTTATATAAGTTTCCCAGTCACAAATCTAGCATTCTGGAGCGAAGTCACTAAAACATAGTCCAATGCTCTGGCCGCTGTTGTTTGTCGTGCCTCCGTTTATTCTACCGCTCCATTCCCAATGGCTCTGTACTGTCACCTTCTGCTGCCATCTGCCACTGTGACCTCTGCAAGTCGGTCTCTTGAGGTTCCACCCAGCTCTCGGTGATTTCAGCTCACAGTGGGGGAACCTCGCTGCTAGGGCAGGCTGAGCTGTCTGTTCCACAGAAACACTGTCCCACAGCAGGTCTAAGCACTTAGACCTGGTTATCACTGATTTCAGCTCTAGTGGTCACTTAACAAACCAAAAGACTCTCTATGAAGCCTAATCAGCTCTCTCTCTAAACAGGAGAGAGAGGCAGGTCAAATAGTGCCTGTGACTCTTAGGCAGAGCCACCACCAAACAAAACACCTGTACCCCACCCTCTCTCTCTCTGCACTAGGATCTGGCATCCAAACCTCCTGGGTAGGGAGTGCCGTTCAGTTGAGGGTGATCAGGGCTTAATTTGTAATGAAAGAGGTGCCGGGCCTCAAGCAAGTTTGTTACTTTCATAACTGATGTGACAAGCCCAGAGGTCCCAGGGCTATGAACTGCCATGCCTACAGGTGCCAGGGCTCAGCCCTGGCAAGCCCTAGCACAAATTAAGCACTGAGGGAGACCCCCTCATGCAGGCAGGCTAAGCACAGTTCTGCTGCCCTGTACTCATACAATAAGGATAACAACATTTCATGACCCCCACATTTAATACTTAAGCAATTTGTAACCAACACCAGCCAAAATTGATCACTTGGGCAGCACGACGCCGTCCGCTGGATACCTAGGCAGAGTAGGTGTGTGCCTGTAAATACAGCCTGGTCCTGAAGCCTTTCCCCCCACCCCTGGCTCATCACTAGCTGTCCAGGGAGAGCTCCTTCAGACCTTGCTTATAAATAATAATTTGAAATTAGTGGGTAGGCCAATATAGCGGAAACACATGTGCTGACACTGCCATAACTAAGGGCTGTGTGAGGAAGCTAGTCTTTGTTCAGACTTTTCAAACCCATTGTGCGTTCTCAGGTACAAGTATTGTCTCATATACTGGGTATGCTTTTAAAGTGTGGATTTTAGTTTCCATTTCAATTCAAATTTCCAACCCACAACTAAATGGGCAGCATTGCATGTAACTGGGGGGGGGTTGGGGCAATCCCCGGACTGGAGACTCACTGGGGCGGAGACAGCGGCGGGAGGCGAGCTCAGGGCAGCGTTGGAAGGGGGACAGCGGTGGGCTGCGGGAAGCGCGGCGGTCGGCGCGCGGCCCCGGCGTGGGGAGGTGGCGATGCGACGGGAAGAGCAGCGGTGGGGACGCCGGGGGGAGGTGGCGGCGCTGTGCGACGCGCGGCGGTGCCGACGCGGCGGGAGGTGGGTGCCCGGCGGGAAGAGCCCCGCGCGGCAGCGCTTCCTGGATGCCGCGGCCGGACAAAGCTGAAGCGGCGCCGCGGGCCGAGGCCGGCGGGTTCTCGGCCTGTGCCGGCGTCAGGCCCCCTCCCTGCGGCGGGGCTCGCGCCGCTCGGCCGCCCGCTGTCTCCCCGCCCGGCCCATGAGGCCGCTGGGGCTCTGGCCGGGGCTGGGCGGCCGCTCGCTGCCGGGGGCGGCGGCTCCCCGAGAGCGCGGCCCGGGAGCCCGGCGGATGCCCGAGCGGGGAGCGGCTCCCGGCGGGAGGGCGGGGGCTGAGGGGCCCGATGCTGCGGCTGCCTGCGGGAGACGCCCGGCCCGAGGCCCGAGCACCCCAGGTGAGCGGCGGTGGCGGGGCCCCGGGGAGTGTGACGGGGCCCGGGCCCGCTGTGCCGGGAGCGCGGAGGGGAGCCGCCGAGCCTCGCCCCCTTCCTCGCCGGCCGTGCGGCCCCCATCCCGGCCCGGCTCTCCGGGCGGCCCCTGGTCCTGCGGGATCCGAGCCGGCCGCCGCCGCCGCCTCCCTGTTGGCGGCCCGGCCGCCTGCAGGTGTCCGTTTCCTGGGCCGCGCCGCGGGGCGAAAGCCCTGGCCGATCGGGCGCGGAAGTCCCAGACCGCGGCGGAGAGACTCGCGGCGTTGAAAGTCCCCCGTAAAACTCGCTGTTTAGCCGTGCCCTGGTTTATAGCTTCGGAGCTAGACCTCAGCCCTGCCCTGGTGTCCTGCACCTGGTGGTGCCGGCTGCTGGGCGAGCCTCCCCTTCGGGGGCTTTCCGCAGCCACTTGAGCTGCGGGGAGGGGGATGGAGGAGCAGGAGCTCCTGGGATGGGAGCATCCCTGGGCAGACTTCCTCAGCAGCATCAAAGCAAGAAAAGAGCCCTGGTCCATGGAAAGTCAGTGTGGGAAGTGCAAGCACGTGCATATGTTTGGTCAGGATCAGCACTTGAATCCCCAAACTGAAAACTTGGTCATGGGCGTGTGTGTGGATTTGAACTTTAAATGACAAGGAAAATGTGCGTTAACTTACCTGGATTTGAAATTTTGTTGGCTACTTCTGCAAAATATTTTTCCTTCCAATTGTCTAAGCGAATTAAATGCTGGTGATCTGCGCTGGATTGAAAGTCTTGGGCTTGGTTTGTCAACATAAGTAGGTAAAATAGGCAGTGACAATCCAAATTGCTGCCCTCAATCCTGCCAAGTATGTGTCTATTCTGTTTTGGAAGGGACCCCTAAATGGGGTGAGAGAGAGTTTAGTTTTAGTATCCATGTTTGAACTAGTCCTTGACTTCTGCTGAGACTGTCAGCTAGTGTGTAGTGTGATGTGTACACATGTCCATTAAGTGTACTGGCTTGAATACCAATTAATTACTCGCAGAACAGCCCTCCTGTGGAAGTGACTTTGTCGCTACTTTCCAGGGTCATAGTGGACCCAGGGCTTGTCTACACTAGCACTTTACAGTGCTGCAACTTTCTCGCTCAGGGGTGTGAAAAAACACCTCCCTGAATGCAGCAAGTTTCAGCGCTGTAAAGCGCCAGTGTAGATAATGCTACAGTGCTAGGTGCCGCGCCCCTCGTGGAGGTGGTTTTTTTGCGGTTTTTTAACATGGCTTATGTAGTCGCAGCATAGCGACTACACAAGCCATGTTAAAGCGCTGCCACTGTAGACTAGCCCTTAGTGAGTTGAAGGTTCTGTACCTAGTTGAGAGACAAGGTGGGTGAAGTAATATCATTTATTGGACCAGCTTCTGTTGGTGAAAGAGCCAAGCTTTCAGACTACACAGAGCTCTTCTTTAGGACCTGAGGAAGACCTCTATATCTCCAAAGCTTGTCACTTACACCAACGGTCCAATAAAAGATATTACCTCACCCAGCTTGTCTCTTGAATATCCTGGGACCAACGCAGTTATAACAACAGTGCAAACAACTATTACCGGTTGAGTCATCTGTTCCACCCAAGAAAGATTTAGTTTGATTCTGCCTTTAAAAAATGAGTTTAAATCCATAAACCATAAAAATCAAAATGCCTGTGTGCTGTTGTTCAACTTCTAATATAAACAATCCAGCTACTGACAGTATAGAAGGAATTAATACAGCTATTTGTAATTATGGTGACAGTCTTGTAAAGATATATTTACAGAATCTAGATCACAGTAAAGTGTTTTGAGTCTTGAGAGGTCTTTTCTAGCTTGTGGTTTATTTAAAAAATGAAATCAAATAGCTCCCCTCAAAAGGCAAATCTGACAAATCCTAAAAATGGAGACATAAAGCAGATCTCCTTTCTTTTGTACTATAGGGACTGGATATTTCAGCATAAGAGTATGTACAATTACTTTTCATTCAGCAATATTGTTCAATACTTGGGCAGCAGGGAATGAGCTGAGATCTCATTTTTGTCTGTTAGTGTTGATTTTTGTTTCATTTTATCTAATTTGATCAACATTAGATATATGTTATCTACAAAAATTATGTGTGCCATTTGATAATGGGGGAAAACTATATTGTCTGCTTAGATTAGTGAGGTGGACATTTTGATTAGTGGACATACGTTGTATACAAATCTTATTTTTCTAGGACTGAACAAACTTAAGAATGATATTCTTTTTGTTTATTTGTTTGTTTTTGTAGGATGAATGAAATGAACCTGAGTTCGGTAGGGATGGACCAGCTGACCTCATCCTCTGTGAGCAATGCCCTGTCTGTCTCAGGAAGTCACTTGGGACTGACTGCATCACCCACTCATAATGCCATACCGGCACCAGGTAACTTGGAGAGTTGCAAGAAGGGCTGATGATACTTGTCACTTGCTATGGATTTGCATTTTGCATAACAGTTGAAAACCAAAGTAGCATAAGTGTGAAGTGCTCATAGCTGGATAGTGGCATCTGGGTTTGTCCTCTGAAGGCTGGAGTCCTCAGGGGGGTGAAATGAGCAGATTTGACATTTGATCTCGTGGTTGTAAACCACACTGTGGGATGAAGAGACACCTGAAAGTTGTTGCTTGTGTAGACAAGGCAAAAGCAGTGCTTTCTGTGGCAAGAATGGATGTGTCCCACACAGTTCCTGCCAAAGTTCCTTTTTCTTTTAATAGGGTATTAATGAGCTACCTGTCTCTCTCTCTCTCTCTCTCTCCTTTTGTGCTGCATTCATCATTGTGGTGTTTGAGTCCCTCGAAATAAGAGCTGCTGCTGAGAAATCTGCCCCAGACTATGTAAAAGCCACACTCAGATTATATTAAATGATAAAACACACCTCTTTTCCTGACAAAGTTTTCAGGAAGTTGCACAGAAGTGTCCATTACAAGTGAAAACATAAAACAGAGAATGAGACAGTATATAAAAATGCAGCCATAGGGCAGGAGGCCCAGCTAGACCTTAGCAGAACCCCAGATTCTAGAAGAAATTATATGTCTTCTGGGGATACTCCACCTGCCTCAGCCACTTGGGAAATGGAGCATGACTTCCCAAGGTAGAACCAGCCCCTGGGAGCAGCAGCAAGGCAAGGTGGGCCCAGCTAGGACTCCATGCCCTCAGTGCCTGCACAGTCCCTTGACCCCAGCAGTGTCAGTGGACTGCTTTTTACAACTTGAACCCTGGACAGTTTCTGTCTTCTGATCAGTTGTTTGCCCCAGCATTCTCACAGTCCTTCCAGTGTCAGTCTTATCTCCCATGCCCTCCATAGTCCTGTACATCCTTCTTTCTCTCTTCTCCCCTTCCGTCTTTTTTTACCTTCTCCTTTTGCTGTTTATTCCATTCATTCTCCCCCTTTGCCCCATCCCAGCCCCATAATAAAATTAATAAACAAAGTTCTGTACTAAAGAAAATGATACACAATTTAAAGAAACTTGAAATGACATTTTCTTAATTAACCAAAAACTTTCAAATATGTTAAACAAAAAAGCTCTAACTGCTAACCATAAATACAGCCATAATACTTGCACGTACTTGTATCTTAATAAATCAGTAAAAATTATATGCTGGGAGTTCACCTGGAATAAAAATCTGCAGTTACAGGGAAAAGGCAGATGTAGAACATGCTTTAGGAAACACTGGGTTCTGTTTATCCCTCAGATTGCTCCTGGCAACATTCTAAATATGCACATGAAAGCTGAGACGTTTCATTGTACTAACTAGGGGAAACCCCTATAGTAGAGAACATGTAAATTCACATAGCTCAGTGCAGTGTGTGTGGTTTTGGCTGCATAACTCACAGATTCCAAGGACAGAAGGGACCATTGTGATGATCTAGTTTGGCCTAACTCAGGTGATAGAACTTCCCCAAAATAAGTCCTAAAGCATATTTTTTAGCAAAACATCCAATCTTGATTTTAAAATTGGCAGTAATGTCACCATTATCCTTGGAAAATTGGTCCAATGGTTAAGTACCCTCACTGTTAAAAATGTATGACTTATTTCCACTCTGAATGTGTCTTGCTTCAGCTTCCAGCCATTGGATCGGGTTATACCTTTGTCAGCTAGATTGAAGAGCCCATTATGAAATATTTGTTCCCCAGTTAACGGTAATGGGAATTTTGACTATATTCCTACACTGCACTAAACCCGTAAGACTTTAGTAAACGTTTGTCTTGGTTACATGTTCATTAAACTTACATAGTTCCACTGAATTTTAATGGGCATTTTCTTCTTGCAGGCTTGCCAGTTGCGATTCCAAACTTGGGCCCCTCCTTGAGTTCCTTGCCCTCTGCCCTATCTCTGATGCTCCCAATGGGTATTGGGGATCGAGGAGTGATGTGTGGTATACCAGAGAGAAACTACACCCTACCTCCACCACCTTATCCTCACCTGGAGAGCAGCTACTTCAGACACATTCTACCTGGTAAGTAGTATAGCTCTGAAGATTGAAGTTGAGATAGGTGCTGTTACAGAACACCTGAAGAGCTACATAGCTTTTTTTCCCCTTCTGTGCATACTTAAAGACTGTGAAAGAATACTCTGCATGGCATTCCTTATGACAAATTCCCTGGATTCTTCCTCAAGTCTAATATATCTATTCTACATCAATATAAAGTGCAGAAAATTACCATGTTATTTAATGCAATGCCCTTCCATTGGAGAGGTGGTGGGGTTCTGGAGGTTGCCTGGGCCGTTTTCTCCCCTATTTTCTGCACGGGCTGTGGGGAGGGCATGGGGCAAAGGGCCGCTGCCCCTTTCCCGAAAGCTGTGCCCCACCTCCTTCCCCTTAACAGAGTGCTGAAGGACTGTGCTCCCTCTGTTTTGCTGAGGCTTCCCAGCTTTTCACAGGCCTCAGCATGGTGACCATATACAGAATGGTGACCCTAAACAGCCAGCACAGGTGCTGGCCTCCTGTCCCTACTGTGCACCATTGGCCTCTCTCCTGAGACTATGTGCGAGGGTGCTGGGTGGCTGGTGCTGATGGGCAGGTGCACTAGGATTCAGGTCCTTATATCGGGCTGTCAGTCCCTAGCGCAAAAAGGTTTAGGGTTGCTGAAGAAGTGGTGACTTAGCCCTTAGGGAAAAGAGCAAATACCTTCATGTTACTCTTGAATGATGCTCTCCCAGCTGATCCAGGAGTTGAATAGATGGGTTCTGGAGGAAGAACTGTAGCCAGACATATTGGCTGATACAAATGATTGAAACAAGTGTATAAAATATATATTTTAAAATAAATGGGTAAATCCTGAAGGAGTTCCTCCAGTTTCTTTAATCCTAACAGAAGTATATTGGCATCATCACATAATATGAAATGTGCAGTTCCACTAGCAATCTTTTGAAGACTTCATTGAGATGTTCTTTTGTATAAGAAAGCAAAGCATACTTATACCCAAATTGCCATGTAAACTCTTTCTGACTCCTTGTACTATGAAGTCTGGGTCAGATGTTGCCAGAGTCTCAGCAATCCTGAGTTTATCAGATTAATAGAGCATTTGCTTTGGTGGGTGGAAACGAGCAAAGGTGATTCATCATAATTTTACAAATTTAAACTGCACCTATATTGCCACTGGGAAAGGTTTATGGTGGTCGCATATTTCTTTGTGATTGGGATGTTTCAGAATTGCCAAGAGTTTGTATTTGTAAGACTTACCTGAGTCTTGTCTTAACTTAATTGAAAATAAATGGGAATGTTTAAAGGAAACTGCAGATAGACTCATAAAGAGATCTTAATAAAGTGTGATTAAATGGATTGCAGTTGTGGATTGTTTTACTGTTTGAAAATTGATATTGTAAACTCACCTTCTCTTCTTTTTTTCCTTTTCTCCACCTCTTCCGTTTCATCAGGTATTTTATCTTATTTAGCTGACAGACCTCCACCTCAGTACATCCACCCCAACACTATAAATGTCGATAGCAATCCAGCTTTATCTGTCTCCAATAATCCTTCAGCCCTAGATCCCTTCCAACCCAGTGGAACTGTGGGCCTGGAACCAGGGATTGTCTCCATGGACTCTCGTGCAGTGAACACACATGGTGCTCAAAGCCTACATCCTAGTGACAGCCATGAGGTAGCACTGGATACCACAATCGCTATGGAGAGTGTTTCGAGGGTAACCAGTCCAATATCTACTGATGGGATGACTGAGGAGCTTACGATGGATGATGTAGCTGGGGATCATTCACAAATCCCAAATGGCTCCCGGAATCATGCACCATTAGCTGTAGACACGGTAGGCAGTAACTTGGCTTCAGATGCAGTGGGTCATAGTGGTGTCATACCCATTCATGGTAACACTTTGGAGATTCCTGTTGTCATGGAGCCTGACCACATTGCAGGCCGGGTAAGCGGTATATCGGACAGCACACTAAATGACTCCATACATACCGTGGCCATGAGCACCAACTCTGTGAGCGTGGCGCTCTC
Source organism: Caretta caretta (assembly GCF_965140235.1). Classification (NCBI taxonomy): domain Eukaryota; kingdom Metazoa; phylum Chordata; order Testudines; family Cheloniidae; genus Caretta; species Caretta caretta. The sequence goes on along the minus strand of NC_134206.1, from coordinate 255,958,362 downwards.
TACCTCACACAACCTAACTTCCCTGGAATCTGTCTCCTTGCATGAAGTGGGCCTCAGTCTCGAGCCTGTGGCTGTGTCTTCCATAAACCAGGAAGTAGCCATGGGGCCAGGCCATGTGGATGTGTCTTCAGACAGTCTTGCCTTTGTACCATCATCTCTGCAAATGGAAGACTCCAATTCAAACAAGGAGAATATGGCTACCTTGTTTACCATATGTGAGTGTGCCAGTGTGCTTGCTTCTACCTCTGGGTAGCATTTATCATGTAACTGTTATAAGGGATGCGAATATCAAGACTATTGCAGCGAGCCTTATAGACGTCTTTTAGTGGGGGTGGGGAATCCGTTAAGGCCATTAAACAAACCCAAAAAAGCAGAAAAATTTGCAGTTGAGGATGATTAAACCTCCAACAACTAGGTATAATGGGTCACCGTTTTAACATCATTCTGTTGTATCTGTCTTCTCACTTTGCCTGGAGGTTGGAATCTTAATCATTACCCTGTGACCTTTTTGGCTTTTGTGGATTTCTTGACCTTTAATGTCCTTTAAGAAAGAAATTTATTGCATGAATTTTTTAATTTGACAAGTTTTAATTACATCACATGTATATATCCGTGATTATAACATAGAATGACTTGTAAAGAGCCATGAGAAATGAGGCACTCAACAGAAAATCCAGAAAGGAGGGGAAGGGATGTTCTTCTAACTTTTCCAATGACTCCTATAAAAAGGTTTTTGTGTTTTGAGGCTAACTGATCTTTCAAGAGGAGGAGTTCGGGACTTGCTCTAGAGCCTGTCATCCCTCCTGGACTGCCTGAAGGGTAGTGCTTGAGATTATCACAAAGTTCATTTCCTGTGGCAGAGATCTGTGTCTGTCTAGTACTTCCACCACCTGTCTGTCTGGCTTGCTGCCACTTAACTGTGAGGCTGGATTTTAATATGAAGGCCTTTAAATTTCAGCATCATGGTCATTATCTGGTTTTCATCTTTCTCTGTCCTACTACACCCCATCAGAATCCCCCATCGACTAGTCAAGCATTTGAAGAAGAAATACATTTAGTTTAAAAATCTCCACATTTTGCATGATTTTATGTGCATGTAGAGATTTTTTTAATCTGATCTCTCTGATATCAAATGACTGTAAGGACTTGACAAAGCATAAATTGATGGCATTGCAGAATGCTACTCTTGTGTGTCTACACTACTCAAAAAAAGTATGCTCTTATTTCAGGTTAGCTAACCTGGGATTGAAACAGTGGTGTAGACACAGCAACTGTTTTTAACGGGGGTTAGCAGCTTGTTATGGGCTTTAAGTTGAGCTGCTAACCTCAATTAAAAGCAGAGTTGCTGTGTCTAAACTGCTGTTTCAACCCCAATTAGGTAATGCAGGTTAGCTAATCCAGATTAAGAGCACACCTTTTTTTGGCAGTGTAGACATATGTTTTATTGTAAAGAATAACTTTTCAGCTGAAAGCTTTCATTTTGGCTTTTCATTTTACTTCTTAATAAAATGAGTTTGTGGCCAGATACATGAAAGTAAGGAGGGAAGAGATTTTTTTTCCAGTTACTTCAAGTGTGATTTCTTTTCCGTGGTTACTGTGGGAGATTGGTGCCTCTTTTCAGTGCCTCCATTTACAAATAGGGAAAATAGAAAGCACACACCAAGGCTAATAACTACTCACATATCTTGAGGCTAAAATTATTATTTGTAAAATACTTTGAGATTCTCTAGATAGGAGTACTAATGTTCAGATAAAGTATGGGCAATGAATTTTCTCATCCATTCCACTACAAGATGTAGATGTCCAGTTTTTTTTTTTTTTTTAAGTTAATGATGCCATTCTAAGTGTTGTATTTTCATTCATTTCCACACTATCTTTCAGTTGTTGAACTAGGGGCTATTTCACGTTATCGACCTGTTACTGCAATTGCTCTAAACATGAGAATCATCCTTATGCATTAATCCATTCTAATGTCAGCCCTACACACTCATCCATCCAGCAATGGATGTGGATATGATCATATAGTCATTCAATATGTATTTCATAAAGGGTCACGTTATGACACCATTATTCATTTTGGGGGCAGACCATCAGCTGGTATAAATTGTCATAGCTCTGTTGACTTTATGAGAGCTGTGACAGGTTATACCAGCTGATCACCTGCCACACTGAATATACCTAATACCACCATTAGTCCTCCTGGAGTTGGTGAGACCACTTGGGGAGGTACTACTTGCTCTGAGTAAGGGTATTGCAATTTGACCCATAACACATTAATTCCAGGATGCACACACAAATCTGCCATTGTTTAATTTTTATATAGCATCTTTCCAGGTGAAGAGATGAGGTATTATGGAGGGGTGAGGATTGTCAGCTCTGTTCATAATGAAGTAGAGCAGCAAACTCTTTATGTGACAGTCAGTCATAGTGTAAAATACTTCTCCCGATTGTATTTAAAGTGGATGGAAATAATTTTCAGTAGTGTTCTATAGAGATTTATGTTTAGTGACAGCTATTGGAAATTACTCCACTGAGCGCTCTTGGGAACAAATTTCCATTCCTTTCACTTGCATTCCATAAATTCAATTTTAGTGATAGACTTCACACAGTATAAATATATACGAATAAGTTCCTCTACAGGGGTTTCAGTTTCTGCTGGAATGAAGGTGTTCATGTGGCAAGATCATAGACAGGAAGCTTAAAAAAAACCAACCCTTTAAGATGGTGGTAAAATGGAAGAATCCTGAAGTCTTAGCCTCCCTTCACTAAAAAATTCTACACACATGAGCAGTCTGCATGTTACTTGTCTGATGTGCTGAATATGCAAGTCAGAAAGATGGCTAACTGCCAGTATTTTTTAACTGCCAGTAAATCTTACTCCACCTGTGATTTCAAATGAAGCTGTTTTTTCTACCACTTGGATCAGTACCAGTAAAAAGGATGCTGCAATAAGAACTCTGCTCCAGTTTTGTTGCTGATGCAGAAGGAAGAATAGACTTCCTTTTTCATATACTGGATATGCAGGGATAAGGTTAGAAAAACTTGTTAAAGTCAGTAAAGTAGGTAGAGGCATCGCCAAGCAAATCTGTGTGGAGTAAGAAGGGGCCATTTTTATGTATTAGCTCTTCTGACTAAAACAACATATTAATGAGGTTAAAATCCAATGAAGCTGATGAGTTACCAGTCAGAAGAAGCCTGTAGTCTGATTCTGGTAGGATTTCTCCATTCCCAGCTCTGTCATAGATTTCTTATGTGACTTTGGACAAGGCCCTAATTTCTCTTGCTTCCATTCACCACCTATAAAAGGGGTATAATAGTACTTCCTCCCACCCTATGTGTGTCAGTGGGGCCTTGTGTCATTTGGGCCTTCTAGGTGTTACTGTAATACAAATAATAAATAATACCTCACTGAACTGTGTTGTCCTTTTTCTACACCCACAGGGTGCACGCTGTGTGACAAGGCCTACCCATCAGATTGCCCAGATCATGGGCCAGTAACCTTCATTCCTGACACCCCAATAGAGAGCCGAGCCAGACTTTCTCTCCCAAAACAGCTTGTTCTCCGGCAGTCTATCATGGCACCTGAAGTAGGTAAGGAAGATCTATTTATCATATATCTCTACAGAGCAGTAAAACAAACCCCAGTGATATTAATATAGTTATGGAACACAGTTGGAAAGGGTCTGGAAGTCACCACATTAAGAAGGTGACTCCAGAGGTGTTCCCCTCAGACAGTCACCATGATCACTTACAATGCACAAAGTGTTGGTCTGTGGCCATGTTTTTGGGCTTTGCCCAGACTAGGGTTTTAGGGTGGCTTATTAAATGTGTTATCTAACACTGGATAGTGTTGTATAGACAAGGCAATGTGTATTTTATGATGTGCTAGACTGGTCGGATTGAAGGCTGGAGCAAAGCCTAAGCTTCAACTCACCCTGTTTAGCACATGTTAAAGTATATACTGCCTTGTCTGCACTAGACTTTTCGGACGTGTTTGCTAATGTGTTGTAACATACTTTTGATGTCTAGTCTAGCCAAAACATTAGCACAGGAAATTTATTTGTTTCTCTTTAGTAACCATTCAGCAACAAGTAGGTCCTGCAGTATTCCTGTCTAGGCAAAATATATTCTGTTTTCAATGCTGGAAATAGAAAAGGAGTACTTGTGGCACCTTAGAGACGAACCAATTTATTTGAGCATAAGCTTTCATGAGCTACCGATGAAGTGAGCTGTAGCTCACGAAAGCTTATGCTCAAATAAATTGGTTCGTCTCTAAGGTGCCACAAGTACTCCTTTTCTTTTTGCAAATACAGACTAACACGGCTGTTACTCTGAAATGCTGGAAATGTTGCATAGCCACAATAAGTGAAGTATACATGTAAAACATAACTTTAGACTTGCATATTTCATTCAAGGAGTATTTAGTCTCTTTTAGAAGAGATTGTTGATGTGTGGAAGAGTAAGGAGCCAGCATTTCTGAAAGAAGGCTCCATTCAGATCGAACAAGATCCAGGTGGTGTAAATCTCCATAGCTCCACTGAAGTCAAAGAAACTAGACGGACTTAAACCAGTTCAAGAACTGACATGTTCTCTCTTGACATGGTCAGTATTACCAATCCTTCCCTACCTTGAGTCTTCTTTTTTTGAGGAAGATTATCAAAGAGATTGTGATGAGGCAGCTCTAGCAATAATGAGTCCTAACTTTCCTAACACCGGTCAGTTTGGTTTTAGACCTGAATATGGTATAGAGGTTGTACTAATTGTGTTGGAAGATTATCTCCTGGCAATGGATGAAGATCAGGTTTCCAATATGATGCCACGGTGCTAGACCTACTAGCAGCTTTAGTACTGTTGATGTGCCAGCAGACCCTAGCTGGGTTGATTGACTTGCTTTTGAATCTGTGCAATCCATTTTTATTTTTGGGGAAGCCACCTGGAGTGTGGGAGGAGATAGTATTGGATGATTGCTCATCTGCTTTAAAAATTCTCTTTTAATGGATTTTATTAAGTTATCCTTCCTGTTTATTAGATAGTTAAGGGAGTCAGTGAAGCAGACTGGCTCTGTTACCTTCAGTATGTGGATTACACCCAGATTCAGGACTCCATGTCATCAAATCCAGACACTGCAGTTAAGTAACTTTCCCAGTGTCTGGCTGAAATTGGAGCTTGACAAGAGCAAGCTGCTTGAGGCTTAACTTAGATAAGATAGAGATACCAATTGTAGTTTAGGGGAAACAATCAGAAGGAACAGCGGAGTTGATATCTGACCACTGTTCATCAGTTAGGGCTGGTCTACACTGGGAATTTATATCGGCATAGCTATGTCTCAGAGGTGTGAAAAATCCACACTCCTGAGAGACATCGCTATGCCGACCTTCCGATATAGACAGCGCAAGGTCGACATAGCTACCGCCTCTTGGGGAAGTGGATTACCCGTGCTGATGAGAGAACCTCTCCTGTTGGTGTAGGTAGTGTCTACAAACAAGCGCTAGAGGCACAGCTGCAGTGGTTTAGTGTGGACATACCTTCAGGTTTGCAGTCTGGGAGTCTTGCTGAATCCCTAGTTGCTTCTGGATGTTCTGGTAGTAGAATTGCTCAAGTGCCGTCTTTTCCATCTGCACTTGGCAGGTTGGTTGTGACCTTCCCTTTAGATGTGGACCTCGTTATTATAATCCATGTTTTTGTCACTTTAAGATTGGATTATTGCACTGCACTCGTCAAGGGTCTGAAGACTAGTTGGAAACTTCAGCTAGAGAAGCTGGTTTGCTTAGTGATGCTTCTTGTTGGGAACAGATTACCCTTGTGCTCTGTGAGCTTTCCGCTTTGCTCCTGGAAGCTAATGTATTGGTGTGGGGCTATAAATATAAATGTTTAATAATAATAATCTGGATACAGGAATTTCTCTGCTCATCACAGAAATACATTTGCCTCTGATGAGAAATGCAGAATCTACTTAACGGTGCCCAGCAACAGTTCTGGCAATTCATGGGGATTAAGTAGGCTAAATTTATGGGAATTAGGTAGGTACTGAAATGATGATTTTCTGGTTCTGCAGAAAATGCAATAAAATTTTTAATGGGCATAAATGGTCAGGACCTTAGTTTTACAGCTCATCTGAAAGTAAATGACTTGCTTTAGAAGCCAAAAATAAATATTGTAATTAGAACAAAATGGCTCACAGGGGCATTATATGATGGTGGTGGCACTTGTTTCTATAATAATTGTATTCCATTTGTGGAATACAAGGTTTTATGGTCTGATGCCCAGGTATAACCCTCAGAACATTATCTCACAAACATTGCATCTTTTAGTTGTTTGACTTGTTGTTTAAATAATTGATTCTGCAGTCAGTGCCTTTCTGCTGATAGGTGTGTGGACTCGGGAGACCATTCCTGTGAGGACTTGCTTTGGACCTCTGATTGGGCAACAGAGTCACTCTTTGGAAGTAGCAGATTGGACAGACAAGACAACCAATCACATTTGGAAGGTCAGCGTATGTCAAGTCTCCCTAAACCTTATGTCAGTGTCAAAACTGCCAGTTAGTGGTAGTTTTAACTGTGACTTGAATGCTCTCTTCTCTTTAACCCACCCCCAAATCAAGACGGTTTTTGTGGGGGGTATATGTATATCGGGGGTCAGCAACCTATGGCATGTATGCCAAAGGTGGCACACAAGATGATTTTGAGTGGCACTCACACTGCCTGGGTCCCGGCCACCGGTCCCGGGGGCTCTGCTGCCGTCCTGGGGTCCCAGATGCCGGTCCCATCCACTAGCCCCGCTCAGCCCGCTGTGGGTCCCGGCCACCAGTCCCGGGGGCTCTGTTGCCATCCTGGGGTCCCGGCCACTGGCCCGGGGCTCTGTAGCTGCCCCCAGCTGTGGTCCACTGGCCCCAGCCTGGGGCAGTGAGGTGTGCGGATAGGCAAGAGGGGGTGCAGCTGAGCACCCCCACCTTAAAAATTGTTCCAGCACCACTCTACTGGAATATTTTTAAGTCCTGATTTGCTGCTTACATCACTATCATGTCACATGGAACAGCGCATTGCTTTTGACATTGTGTGTGCCATCTGTCGCGATTTTTTTTCCCACTGTTAAGCTGAGGGGTACATGTGACAAAATGTCAGCTCCTAAGAAAGCAAAGTTACATGTCCATTCATTCAGCCTTCTTGGACAGACACATTGGATTTATTCAAAAGAAGGACCATGCTTGTATGTGCTTTGTGTTTGTCGCACATCAAGTGTTCAACATTTTCAAACGAAGCACGAGAGAACCTTTCTTGAAGAAGGAGACAAGACTCAATCGATCAAAAAGGCGGTAGCAGGATATGAAAAGCAAAGCAGTGTTTTTAAAATGCTTAAGTGTAAGTTAAAATCAAGCCACAGGACAAAGTTACAAGATTGCACAGTGCATTGCAAAAAACGGAAAGCCGTTTACAGATGGGAAATACATAAAAGAAGTTTTCCTCTGCAGTTCAGAGGTTTTATTCAATGATTTGCCAAATAAAGATGCGTATCTAGAATAAAAGAACTGCCTGTCTCTGCCACAACAGTTGAGAGATGCGTAAGCGAAATGGCAGAAAACATTAACGAAAAGCAGACAACTGCATTAAAAGACACAGCAGTGTTTAGCGTTGTAGTTGATGAGAGCGTGGATATAAACAGTGTTCCACGTTTGGCAGTTGTTGCAAGATATTGTGCTTCCGGTGAAATCCAAGAGGAACTTTGTTGCCTAAAACCCCTGCATGGCGCAACAAAAGATATAGCAGATATAGCAGAAACTTTTGTAAACCATTTTGAAGAATGAGGAGTTGACATCAGAAAAATATTTTGTGTGACAACAGATGGTGCTCCTTCCATGGTCGGAAAACAGAAGGGATTTGTAAAGTTACTTGAAGATCAAATTGGCCGCCCGACAGTCAAATTTCACTGTATTATCCATCAAGAAATACTGTGTGCTACAATTTCTAATTCAGAGCTTAATAATGTAATGAATACTGTGGTGCAAATTGTGAATGTCGTTGTTACTCGATCTGCTTTGACTCTCAGACAGTTTCAAGAACTGCTAGAAGAGATGGACATTGTTTATAATGACATTCCACTTCACAGCAACATTTGGTGGCTAAGTTGTGGCAAGGTTTTGGTGTGCTTTGTAAACTGTTTTGATGCAATCAAGGCCTTTTTGTCGGAAAAATGACAAAACTACCCTGAACTGGATGATGACAAATGGCTGTGTAAGCTCATGTTTCTAACTGACATCACCTCTCACCTAAACGAACTCAACCTCCATCTCCAGGGTGCAGGGCAAACGATTCTGGATCTTTATGAAACCTGGAAGGCATTTGTTGAATAACTAGCATTTTTTTCTCGGGATATTTGAACTTCGACTTTCCGCTACTTCCAACACATAAAAGAGCTATTGGCACGTTGCACTGTCAGTGTTGATGAGATTGGAATGTACATGCAAGAACTGGAATCATAATTTTCTGACAGATTTCAAGATTTCCAGCGATTTGGCTCAATGCTTTCTTTTCTAATTAAACCTGAAAAGTTCAACGAAAGCGACTTGGATTTGTCTGTATTTCAGTGGATGGGTGTTGAAGATTTCAAAATGCAGCTCATTCAGTTAAAACGCTCAGAATTGTGGGCATCAAAGTTTGGAGATCTGCAAAGTGCACTTAAAGCTACTGAGAGAGATCATGGGGCCTCTATTCTGACCTGCTGGACCTCACTGCCAGTGAAATTTAACTGTTTGAAGAAAATTGCGTTTGCAGTTCTTTCAGCATTTAGATCCACATACCTGTGTGAACAGGTATTTTCACACATGAAATCTGTCCTCTGTCCCTCTCGGAGCCGGTTAACAACTGATCACTCACAAGCCTGTGTGCAGCTTCAAGTATCCAAATACATGCCAGACATTGGAAAACTCAGCAAGGAAAAGATCACACAAAACTGATAAGATCTGCATTTTAATTTAATTTTAAATGAAGCTTCTTAAACATTTTAAAAACCTTATTTACTTTATATACAACAATAGTTTAGTTATATATTATAGAGACACCTTCTAAAAACGTTAAGATGTATTACTGGCATGTGAAACCTTAAATTAGAGTGAATAAATTAGACTTGGCACACCACTTCTGAAAGGTTGCTGACCCCTGATGTATATGATACTAGCTATGCAATATGGCCTTTGCCAGGCCACTAGTGACAGCTGATATAACACAATGCACTGACAGTTAAACTTGTAACATAATGGAACATTCTCTAGTCTAGGGCTAGGTCCTGGAGTGGGCTACTTGTGATGACCAATATTCCATAGTGTTGCACACTGAGTTCTCATTTGTACTTCTGGAATCAGCACTGTTTTATTTGGTTACATTGCAGACTGTGTGGAGTCCCCACCAAAGTGATAGGTCATTTGATGTAGGAAAGCACTTAAAACCTTTAGTTTTCCTTTCCGGGCCATCCATAAGTGTCATCAAGGTTTCCTGATCTCTCAAGGTCAACTGATTCTGACACCCTTGACTTTTTAGCACCAGCTCTGTCACTCTTGACTTTCTAATACCATCAACTCTACATGTGGCAGTGAAGTACTGAGGATCCAGCTGTGCAAGCCCAGGAGAAACACATGCAGTGGGATTCTGTTCCTAGTTTAAATGGCTCAGAGGTCTGCAGATCTATCTAGAATGACCAAGTCTGATGCTGAAATCCTGGCACTACTGACACTGTAATCCCTGATTGTTTGGTGTCTACTGAGTCATCACTCCCAAATCTGGGTCTCTTATCCCAGAAGTGTGTTTTCCTTCCAGTGTCAGATACTTAGTCTTATCTAAATAGTACCCAGAGGTGATGTCTGCTGATGGTTTACTTGAAGGACTTGCAAGATAGTTGAATGAGGATATAGGTATTTCTTTTGTGGGAGTCCCTCTAGACAAAATCAGTAGAACTGTTTCTGAAACCAGGTCAGGGTTCTTCGTAGGAGCTGCCATGAACTTTCTTTGCTCTGAAATCCTAGCTGAGATTTCCTTGTGCCAAGATACCCTCAGCACTGAAACCTTGGAAACCATTCCCAGATTGAGGTGGCTTCAGTACCTACTGAGTCTCATTCAGTGCTGCACCTCTGGGAATGAATACAATTGCTAATCCAGTGCTAATGTCCTGACTTTGAAACCATCCAAGGCCATTGGTACCCAGAGACAGCTAGGTTCCAAACAGCAGTGTCAGTGCTTTGTTCTGAAGACAGGCCACAAAAAGCTTTCCTGGAGTCCACACCCCTGTCATCTTCTGATGCTGGATTACTGGTTCTGCATGCTTCTTCTGTTTATGTTCACTCAACTGCATACTGACAGCTCTGAGCTTCCAAGGAGCAATGCTTTATTATTTAAAGGAAAAAAAAAAAAAAGTGGCAGCCTCTCCAGGACCATGCTGCCTTTGCACCAGAAGTCTCAGTTCTGATTAGATTAAGCCATCTGGTGCCATGTCTTTGGAATCTATTCTACTGCATTGCCAGGAAGACCTTGGATTTTCATCCTCTGTGTGTAGCAGGCAATCTGTGTCAGGTACAGGTCCTGTGAAAGTGTCTTCATATTGTTTTAAACTTCCCTCCAGTCTCAGTGCCCAGTGGGAAAGCACTTAACGTGTAAAATTGGGATTCTCAGCTGACATTAAGAACAATTCCTTGGGATTTTTGATGTTTGCTATTCCTTGACCAGTCAGCACATAGCAATTGCTACCAATAAGGTGACACTGGCATTATATTCTCTCTCCTTGTGGTATAGCCATATTATTCCAGTTCAACTCACCACAAATATCCATGGGATGCTTTCATTTAAGCAGCAAATTAAAAAAAAAAAAAAAAGAGCGAGAGCGGGTGTGTGAACTGTTTCCTGATGTGTCGTGGACATCAGGTCATTGGTGCATTCATGTCTATAGCTAGATTTTGGTACACAGACAGGCTCCTTACCAGTGGTACCTGGTATTACTTTTATCCAGACTTATGTCTATGACCGCCATAAAACTGATCGATTACAAAGGCACCATTCTTTCTTGACAGTACTCTGTCTCAGTTAATCTCTATTTTCATCTTACACTGGCTGCTAACTTGTCTATATTTCCCCAAGTCTCCCTTATGCCCAAGTGAGGACTTGCACATGTTCATTCATCTGGTAACGTCTAACTTAGTCAACTGATCCAAAGGCAGCATCCAGTGCATGTCTTACGGTTTGTTTGTTTGTTTTTTTCATAGAATTTGCAAAGCTCGAAACTGTAGGTGTCTGCAGCAAAAAAATTCTCTCACTGAGGTCTGAGCTGTAAGAGTGACATGTTGTAACTTCTTTTGACACGCCACATAGTTTTATCAATTTTGTATTCCTTGTTCATCTAGAACAACTCAGCCCGCCTTTCTATAGTATTTGTACTGCTTGCTAATCTCCACAAGCAATAGTACGCAGAGGCCACTCGAAGAGAGAGGTTACTTACCAGCAATTGTTCTTCAAAAGTGTCAAATCTGCATATTCACTCTCCATCCCAAATTCTCAGGTCAAGAATTCCAAACTTAGGAAAGCAGCTGAGGGATGGATGGGGCCACTCCCATTTTTATACCCTTGGAACTCTCCATGATGGGGAGGGAGGGTGAATGGCCACAATCAACATTACTGTAAAGATTTCCCACAGCTTGATGCCAGGAGGCACCAGTCCAACAAGGGTGACTATGCAGAGGTAACAATCTTAAAGACTAACAGTTAATTCAGGCCAACGAATCATTTTAACCTTCATTCTGGTGTACATACTTACACCCTCCCTTACCTCCCTGCAATCTTTTTCTCATTTTAATGCTATTAGAGGTGATGAAAAATGAACTGCATTCATTCATTGTCAATCAGATAAACCTTTGTTAACTGCAGTTACTGACTATCATTTAAAAAATATTTAAAAATACAGTGGTTAATATTTGAGCTGTGTGGAGCAAGTAGTTGGAGAGAGCCACAAGATACCACTGTTCCTGAAGCTTGGCCTGTTAGAAAAGCAGATGAAAATATTTGTCAAAAGCCTAAATGGAAGCAGGGAGGAGAAAAATATTCAAATAAATGAGCAGATTTAAGACTAGTGATTGTGGTGTCAGGCATCACCATACGTCAGTCTCTAGCTTGGTCCCCAGGGGTCAGGATGTTTGTGCTAACCTGAGGGTGGGGGGGCGCAGGTGGGGGAGGGATTTGTGATGTGGTGGTGGTGGCGGCGGCTCCCATTAGGAATATGAGGTCCCAATGGTGTATGACTCTTTTCTCTCTACACCAAGGATTTGTGATTGTTGCAAGGCCTGTTCGATGGAGGGATCAGGGAACTTCTGTGCAAGGTACAGCGTTACCCTCTGAGGTTGAAGACAAGCTTGGAGAAGAAATGACGTTAAATCACTTCCTGTAGCTTAGGTGCCCCTATATTGTTATGGCTTGGTTCACCATTGGGGGCAGCACGGGAAAGACACAGTGAAGTCAGATAGCAGTTGTGTGGGAGGAAAGCAATTCCTCCCCTAAAGAAAGGGATGAGCTCTGACCAAAGTCATTGCCACTTATTATCCTGACACTGTTTGTTTTGTCTTTGCTGTCAGATGTACCACAATGGCGTCCTGGAGTTCTACATCATTACAACGGATGAAAACGAGTGTAACTGGATGATGTTTGTACACAGAGCCCGGTGAGAGCTACGTTTACCCAGATTGAGCAGATTTGGACCCTATGGTGTTGTCCTTTATAAAAAAAAAAAAAAAAAAAACTGCATTATTTGTACTACCATAGTGCATAGGAGCTCCATGCACCTGTGGTCCAGCATTCCATTGTGCTAGGCACTGTACAAACACAGAACAAAAAGACAGTCCGTACCATAAAAAGCTTATGATCTATGATAAGGCAAGAGACAACAGATGGATACAGACAGATGTGGGGGTGGGGGAAAGAGGAGGGGTTTGATATGTACAAGGAAACAATGAGACATTGTCTAAATGGACCAGACAGACACAGGGTGGGGGTGGGGGTAGAACACAAGTAGAGTGAAGGTGTTGGTGGCAAATGTCATGTTAGTTCCATTATTTGTTTATTTGGAAGGGGTTATTTACAAGGGGATCAACTAAATGGAAGGAAAAGAGAAAGTGAGGGGTAGGGGTACAGGGAAGGCATGGAGTGAAGCTGGGGTTAAAGGACTGTGAGGGAGGGGGAGGGTTGATGCAAACAGCCAGTCCCCTTGACTCCATGTGACTCTGAAGTCTGCCCATGGCCTAGAGAAATTTTGAAGAGTGAATGTGCAGCCCACTGCAGTGGCTGCCCTATGTGATAATTAAAGAGTGGTGCTGAGTGAGCCTTCCAGGGATTTCTAGGAAGCTGGGATTGTTGCTAGGAGAAAATCAGTAAAGCAGCAAGCAAGAGGCTGGGCAGGGTATTACAGGGGAAACTAATTATATGGTAAAGCATCACTCCAAACCTGTGAATTGAATCTAGTCATTTGTCCTTTTAAGCCTTATGCCAGCTGCTGCTTTTGTGAATATGGTGGTCTATTATTGTCTCTTCCCTTCTTCACACCTTTTAAAATATATCTGTTAAGATGGCATTTGCTTGCATTTTTGCTTTATACCTTTACTGATAAGATGCTCCAGGTACTGCAATGTGGGCCAACACCATCCCTTTGTTCTGGGATTCACTACCTTTCTCCTAATCCCTACTGATAGCTATACCTTTTTCTCTACCTGGGAGCCTGCAAGGAGAGCTGTGCAAACTGATGTGAATATTGCCCCATGAGTGGGTCAGAAGGAAGGATATAATATTTTCCCTATTACTCCATGAGACACAAAGCAGGTCTCCTCTGTAATTCACTTCATCAGGCTAGTGAGCGGGAATCAAGTTGTTCCTGGCTTTGGGTCTTCTAGCAAAGTGGTGCAGTGCTGCTTGCATGTTCTACCTAGTTGATCTGCCAGGCTAGCAAGACACTATTGCCTCCTGGAAAACTTTGCAAGTGCTTTAAATTCAGTTAATTCTGCTTATAAGACTCATTTTGTATTTCTCTTCCCTTGTCTTTTTTATTAGGGGCATTAGCATGAAAAAGGGTCTTAGTTCTCTTAAGAGGTCATCTGCTCGTTTCCTCCAGTTTGCTCTCTCTGATGTCAGTTGTTTTCACAGCAACCAATTATGATGTCACAAATACGCAATGACTTTATAGGGAACTAAGCAATAGGAATAAATGAGTTTCATGTCATCATCCCTAGTAATAAAGAATGAGGGAAGTGGTAGAATTGCAGTTGAGAAGAACTGTTTCTGAAATGAAAATTCTCCACAGGATGCTGAGAGTTCTTTAAGGAGATTCCATTGTCTTTTAGTACTACTGATAGCTTGGGAACAAAAAGCAAAGCTGACAATTTTGAAAGGTGTTTAAAGTCTCCTTTGTTGGTGTAGGAATCGGGAAGAGCAGAATCTGGTAGCTTATCCCCATGATGGAAAAATGTACTTCTGCACCTCACGGGACATCCCTCCTGAACAAGAGCTTCTCTTTTATTACAGTCGGGATTATGCTAGACAGATTGGTAAGAAGACAGGCACATTTATTTGCTTTTACAAAGTCGAACATGAGCTCCCTTTTATATGCTGCCTCTGGTATGTGAGTTGGGATTTCCTTAAGTTTTTTGTTAGCACTTGGTAGTGAGTGGCATTGTATTCCTATAAATTCCAATTCACTACGTGTAAATAACAGGTTCTTCACTATTGCTATCACAGCCCTTTCATTTCTCTCTGCTCAGAATGAAAAGATTTCATATTCCAGTAGGACAGAGAGAGTTGTTTCTCTGTCATCCATAACTTGGGAGAGACAATAATAGGATGTGTAAGATTCTCAAGATTTTGAGTGGTCATAACAGATATTGGTGTAATGCTCTTCATAGTTTAAATTTCCACATAACAAATGATGGTGAACTTAGCGCTTGCAGAAGGATGAGGGCACTGAGCCAAACTATTGTATAGTACCAAATGCAGTGCAAGCTTCCCTTCACCTGCATGGCTTAGTTGAGAACCTGATAGATGCCAGCACTGATTAACAAGGGAACTCTAGGTCCACCTTTAGTTTTCAAGCAGGAGGAACCAAGCACAAAGGAGGAAAGAATTTAAAATGACTGTTGCTCGTTCATTGGACTTCAAGGGTTGGAGGATGCTGCTCCTGCCCATAATTCTGTTAGACTATGATAGACCAAAATCTAAAGTCCTTATCCAGCTGTATTTAATCTTTATTGAGGCAAAACTTCCATTGAAGTTAAGAACTGAATAAGATCTACCAGAATTTGGCTCAGTACTATTACTACGATTAATATATTACACTTATATAATGCCTTTCATCCAAGGATCCCAAACACTTTACAAGTGTGAATATGTATCACTATCACCCTTTTACAGGTGGGGAAATCGAGGCACAGAAACTTGTTCAAGGTAGCACAGCGAGTGACTGAGTCAGTGAAAGAATTCTGATTTCCCAGACCTTTGTCTGTTGAACTTATTACTTCACTTGAAGTACAGTTCATCCATCCTGTAGCTTATGAATAGCTTTAGTTGGTGTTCCCAAGGTTCGTGGGTAGAACAGGTATCATAAGCCACTGTAGTCTGTTGATACCCTTTGAAGCATGCATAAGACTCAATTTAACAAGCTGTAGAAAAACCACAGCACTTGATTATATGTAATATCAGAGAAATTGGGGAAAGTATGCAGCCATGTTATAAAGTGGGTCAGCAATGTTTTGAGTGTGTGAAGGAATGGTGTGTCTAATCAAAAGAAATGCTTTTGGGTTACAGGTGTCCCTGAACACCCAGATGTGCACGTCTGTCACTGTGGAAAGGAATGCACTTCCTATACAGAGTTTAAGGCCCATCTGAGCAGTCACATCCATAACCACCTCCCCAGCCAGGGACACAGCAGCAATCATGGATCAGGCCACAGTAAGGAAAGGAAGTGGAAGTGCTCCATGTGCCCCCAAGCTTTCATTTCTCCTTCCAAACTTCATGTCCATTTCATGGGACACATGGGCATGAAGCCACACAAGTGCGATTTCTGTAGCAAAGCTTTCAGCGATCCCAGCAACCTCCGGACTCACCTCAAGATACACACAGGTAAGGCAGATGGCCTGAGTTGGACTTTAAGATGCCATTTCACAAAGTGTTGTTTGAATTGAAGTAAACTTACTGCTGGCAAAAGGTGCCAGATTATCAGCCCCGGAGACTGAAATCCTTTGTTCATTCACAAAATAAGTTCTATACATACAGCAGCAATGCACTTATCCCAGCTGCTGCCTCTACGTGCTTCAGCCTTGACCTGGAAGCACTGTCTCTGTCTCCAGGTACTGATAACGCCCCCAGCACCTCAGTATCCAGGGCCTGCCTATGGATTGAGAGAGTAACAGTCTCCAGATCCATTCAGTTCTTGACCTTACGTGCTGAGACTGCTAACATAAGTGCCAGTTATGTTGGGGGTTTTGTGATATGGACACCTATCCACTAGGAACTGAACCAAGACCACCATCTCATTTCCATGTCAACTGCTGAACACTTGTCAGGTGGTAACTGCCTTTACTCAGTAATCCATCTGTGCCAGCTTTAACTCCTCAGTCACTGGTTTAATCACATTGAGGTACATAACCAAGCCTTTATCCAGACTCTTCATTCCTCAGAGGCTAAATCTAAATAAGCTGTCAGTCTGTGGATGGCACCAGTTACATATTGCTTGAGGTTTATGGCTTCAGCCCGAAATCCTAGGATAAATTACTTTGCTCTGCACGATAGGACTATAGGAGCCACAAAGTAGGCTTGTTTACGACATGAACTTTTTAAAGGCAGGAAATTGAAAGGTAAATATCTTTGCAGACTGCCTTAGTTAAATGGGTACCTGGTGGTGGTGGTAATTACTAACTCCTATATATAACTTTTCATCAGTATAGCTCAGTTTTTGTTGTAAGCATCATTATCCCCATTTTACAGATGGGAAAACTGGAACAGAGTGGTAAAGGGATGTAAGAACATAAGAATGGCATCCTGTCTCCCGACCATGGCCAATTCCAGATGCTATGAACAGAACAGGGCAATTATCAACTGATCCATCCACTGTTGTCTAGTCCCAACATCTGGCAGTCAGCTATCTTGGCTAAAAGCCATTAGTAGACTTGCCCAAGATTACCCAGAAGGCCAAACCAGCAATAGGACCGAGGCAGTGTTTGAGTGTTCAGTGTCCCAGTTCTTAACCTTGAAATACCAGTCTTCAGGTCAAGTACTGAACACTCAATGACAGCACTCTAACTGTAAGAGTACTTTCCATTCAGATGTACCCCAAAGTGCTTAAAATATTTGATTATACAAACTGTTCATTAGATTTACCTTATCTACGCTGCAATTGCAAAGGCAATTGCACAGCGTCTCTGGGTATCCTGCCTCTTTATAAAGCTCCCAGCTCTGGAGTGATTGAATTGAGCTCAGGTGTCAAATTTTGATTTCTTGCATGGCTAGCCCAGACTGTTGTTTTAATAAGTCATCATGCTGAGTTTGAAACAGAGCTGCAGAAATAGACAGGTGAATTCTTAATGCTTCAGGGAAAGATTTTTCTGAAGTGAATGATGGGTTTTTTTTGCAGACTTCATTGTCACTGTGTGTGTGTGCAATTCTAGGTCAGAAAAATTATCGCTGCGCGCTCTGTGACAAGTCGTTCACCCAAAAGGCTCACCTGGAATCGCACATGGTTATCCACACTGGGGAGAAGAACCTGAAGTGCGATTACTGTGATAAGCTGTTCATGCGGAGGCAGGACCTCAAGCAGCATGTACTCACCCACACACAGTAAGTGACCTTAAGTATGGCAGCTAACCAGCAGGAAGTCTAGAGCCAGGCCTATGGCGTAAACAATACAGAATACTTTGTGGACATGCTCAGAAAATAAATATCACTCTAGGTTATGGGGAAGTGCATCTTGATCAACTCTAGGATGGCTGTGTTATTGGCCATCTGTTGGGGATGGAATATTTTGACAGGAAAGCTACCATTGAACCTTTCAAGGCTTCTGCAAAATTTGCTTTTCTTACTAGAGAGAAAACCCAAATCATCCTGCTTGCATTGTGTAATAGCATTCTCAGCCCTTAGTTTTGGGAAGGAAGGTAATCCACTGATTTTTGTCCCTAATTCTCAGCTGAAAACTCTCCAAGTTCCAGTGTGACCATGCAGAATCAGAAAGCATGCCACAGCCTCTCACTAGCATTCTCACCTATCAACTCCTCATCCCAGTCTTTGTCCACGCATTCCCAGTCTCCACCCTGGGATCTGCAGCCAATCTGTCTTCCCGTGCCCCATGAGCTCCTTGCTGAATCTAATGCCTCCACCCATCCCCCTCCCAGTTCTTGTCCTTTCTGCATTTGTCAGGCCGATTTATTCTCCACAGCGTCTGAGATAGTTAGGGACATTTGACAGCACAGGACAGGGAGTCTCCCTGCTCCCAGTTCTGGTATCACAGCAGCTGGCCCTGAGCACCAATGCTGAGCCCCGGTATGGAGCAGTGCAGACAGAATCTTTAGAGAATTTAGCTGCCAAACTCTTAATATGTGTCTACTGAACAGAGATTTTTCAAAGAAATAATTTTGCCAAATTTGGACAGTTCTTCCTGGGAACAACAGGCAGATCCCTGGTACCAGGGTAACCATCCTTCCAACTTCCTGCGCCAGTATGGAGTTTTGGTTAACCAAACTGTTCTGGTCAATGAATTCTACCCTAGAAGAGCTTTATAACGAGGCTATACAGTTGTTGGCCCTAGTAGATTTATTGCCAGTGTGACAAAGCAACCTACACTGAGGATATGGAGCCTTTGTGTGCACACAGTGGCTTGTAAACCCTGTGCAGATGTCTCACCCCATATGTGAAATCATTTGTAAACTGGTTTCTTTTAATCACTGTTATAATTTAATCACTATTTTAAGCAACCCCCTTTCTCCAAACTCCTCTAATCACTTAAACAAGACTGTTAATGTATAGCTGCTGTGTCTCATGAGGAAAACCGAACTTTTTTTCAATCCCTTGTAGAGAACGGCAGATCAAGTGTCCCAGGTGTGACAAGCTGTTCCTGAGGACAAATCACCTGAAGAAACATCTCAACTCCCATGAAGGAAAGAGGGACTATGTGTGTGAAAAATGCTCCAAGGCTTATCTAACCAAATATCACCTCACTCGCCACCTAAAAATCTGTAAAGGCCCCACATCCAGTCTCTCAGCACAGGAAGAGGAGGATTCGGAGGAGGAAGAATTAATAGAGTCAGTGAGGACTGAAGACTGTAGGATTAACAGTGGAGTGTATTCGACAGATGACTCTCTCTCTGGACATAAGTGATGGAAGAGGGAGGAAAAGTCACTCCCCTTTCCCCAAGCATCATGTTTTTATCAATGAAACATTATATCCCTATTTACTAAGCCCTATGGCTAAAACTCTGAATGAGAATGGATGACACACTTATCAGTTGACAAGGAACAGTTTCTAGTAAGGAGATCATAAAAATACACTGTGCACAGACTGACTCTTGTCTTTCCTATATTTTGCTCAAACACTGACAGGATAAGGGAGTCACCTTGCTCCGTTCTTTGGATGGAAGAATCATGAAACAAAAATGAGATTTGGTTACCATAGGAACCTGTGAGCCAACATCTTGAACTGACAAAGCCATGAAAGTATGTTGGGGATTTAAAAGAAAAAAAAATTGTGTATTTTGACACTTTAATTCAAAGGGGTTTGTGTTCTCTCTCTGAGGCTCAGAGCATAATACAGAGAATTTGAATGCTCAGCTTTCCTTCTAGAAGTACAAATTAAATGCTTTGGTTAAAAAATAGTCTGTGAAATCAGCACTCATGGTGGATAACACAAGTACCTGAGCACAAAATTGTATAGGAGACCAACGTTTGGCTTTCAGATAAGTGTTGCCTCTTAATTTCCAGTTCAATAGGAGATGAGGCATGTAGTGATCCTACTTAATTCCATATGTTCAGTTTTGATGGGTTGACTTGGCTTTCAGAACACCAGAGGCTTGAAATTGTCCAGCTAGTTTATATTACTCATTATTAAGCTGTAAACTGTAGCCATGTGAGGTGCTGGTGATGGTGGGAGGGTTTGCTGCTAATGTATTTATGGAATGAAAATGTATTTCATTCAAACCTGTTTTCCTTTTGGAAAAATTAAAATATGGCTCTTTTCTAAGGTGCTCTCTCATAATTACAAGTCTCCCTTTTGAAAGTTTCTGAATTTATGCTTTTCCAGACCACAATGGAAAAATGCAGATCCTCAATGTGTGTCTCAACATGTGCCACACTCCTAACCCAATTCTGCCTTTGTAGGGCTTGCTAGTACTGTCCCCATGCGGTTAAGCATTATACACAAACGTTATTTTGAAAAACTGTCATTTCAGAGCCAGTTTGATAAAATGGCTGCTGAGAGCCTGTCAACCAGGTTGAATTTAACATCAAGCATGGCAAAAGGAGCGCTCTGGTTATTCTTAACAGTCTCTTACTCAATTACTTGAAAACTGTAGAGCTTCCTCTGGGAAACAACAGTTTGAAGAGAGATACCACAGCTGAGGAAGAGTGACCTGCACTACGAATAGGAACTTTGCTGATATGTCTCCAGCCCG
Organism: Caretta caretta; assembly: GCF_965140235.1. Classification (NCBI taxonomy): domain Eukaryota; kingdom Metazoa; phylum Chordata; order Testudines; family Cheloniidae; genus Caretta; species Caretta caretta. The sequence goes on along the minus strand of NC_134206.1, from coordinate 255,937,700 downwards.
AACTTTGATTTTGTTAAGTCCCAGCCCTTGCCTGTATCCCTTGTAGGCACTTTACATGGTTAAAGATGTACAGATCCTGGTGAAAATGCAATGAGTAGCTGCTGAACTAATCATAGGTGTGGGGGTGGGGTAACAGAATGCCTATATGTATTCAGGCTGTGGGACACAGTGGGGACAAAATACATAAGGAGCATGAGTGGAAAGAGGATGTACTGTGTAAATGAGTATCTACTCGGGTTTTGTTTACAGAAGTTGGCAAGGGGTCAGACCTACAAAGGTAGTTAGATGCATGCAATCCCCCATTCGCCTTCTATCTAAACTTATGTGGCATCTAAAGTTTCCCTAGGTGACCCAAGTTTCTGTCTCTGGGCAAGCAGCTGGATGACTTTTATACCTCAGGCCCAGCACGATTATCAAACCAGGGGAAGTTAGATCTTCCAATCACAGCTGGGTGGGTATGCTCTGGGCAGCCCATGGTGGCAGTAGGGCTCATATGTTTACATGGCAAAAGCACCTGGAAAATAAATTCAAGCTGGAAGTGCAGCACACCCTTAGTTTCTGAAAAGTCCAGGTATTTTTTACAGTAAGCACAACTGCTTTGGAGAAACATAATTTGCATCTCTGCCACTAAAGGAGCATAGGATTAGCAAACACTCCATTATATGAAAGACAGACTATCCATAAGTATAAAGCCTTTGAAAATAGGCACTTAACTACTTCTACACTTCCTACCTTGAAAAGCAGAAAGTAAAGTTCACTTGTACAAAAGGAGATCCCTTGTTAACTGAATCTAGGTGCACAAACAAAAGCAGATTTTACCTACTGATTGATTTTTTTCCCCCTTCCAAAAGTTACAAGACAATTAGCTGAAAACATAATAGTATTAATTGACAATACAGTACTTTCTCAACTCCTGGGGGCTCAAATATACATCATCAATTAAAAAAAGGCACCAGTGACCCAGCCCAAGGAGTATGGAATTTAATAAAAGTTTGCTAGTTTGTTTTTAATCTATACTGATAAAGCTAAAGCAGTACAACTGCCCTATGTACAAAGTTATTCTCGCATGGGAAATAAGCTGCGTGTCACCTTTGTGTAATTACAACCGCACTAGGGTGTATACTGGTATAAGTCAGTATATTGGTAAAAACAAACAAAATACCACACAGCCTATCCTCATTTTAAAAAGAAACCAGAAACTGAATTTCTCACAGATCATCATCCCAGAAGCGGAAACTTTATTGTGAGATATTGGCAACCAAAAACCCCACCATCTAGCCAAACCTAAGTGACAGAAAGATACTTTAATAAGCAGACTGGAGTCAAGACAGAATGAAACAATGTCAGGACTATAGGTTAGGGATGGACTGCTTGGGGGGGGGGGGGGGGGAGAATCTAGTGATCAGTACTCCTCTGGAGTATACAAGAAGAACTAAAGCACACAGGGGGGCAAGCTATGGCAAGAACAGACAAACCTGAGAGTTCCTGCTTTGATCAGCAAGCTAGAGGTTGGGACAGGACAGCAAGTCCGCCACCCCAGGCAGCCAGCCAGCACTGGGATAAGTACAAACCGCCCTTTTTATTTTTATCCTGGCAGGATTTACTTTGGGGTGTCTTTCTTATTTTAAAATGGCACATACTGAAGCAGTGTTGTTTAAAGATTAAGTACACACCACGTAGAGCTTTCCATTATGCACACTTCATATCCATTAGCTACTGCTATCCTAACCCATGCCATAATTAGGCAAACCTAATTAGAGACTGTTTAAAAGCCCTCTCTGTGTTCCCTCCAGTTTAATAAGAATGTGGGATAGTTGCATGTGTTTAGTAGTCTAAGATACTGTATTTAAAGAATACCCATAACTTTGTGTAATGGCCAAAGCCTGTGGCTGGTTATGAGTTTCATATTCTAAGACTATTTCAGGTTGGTGACCTTTTATTCACAGCCAAAGATTTCTACAACCCCCCCTTCCATTTACTTGGGGGAGAGGGCGGGGGGGGATGTATCAATATCACAACAATAAATCTGTGTAATTTGAGAAGTTTACAGAATAATTGACGTTGAAGGGTTAGGGAGTGAGATTTTCTTTATATGGTAGTTTTACAGTGCTTCACTTTTGAGTGCCCTCAATTGCCTTTCACCTTCCTCCCCCTAGCGGTTGCCATCCACCAGTTGAAAAACACTGTTCTAAGAGATTTAAAATAAGATGTTAATCTTTCAAAAGCGATACTGGAAATTTGTTAAACAGTCCATCCTCAGATTACTCTGGGGGAACTTAAGCTTTGTTTGACTACTTACACTAAAAGTGTTTTTGTTCAGCCCTTGACTTAAATACGAGGGCAATTTTCAGTTGAAGTAGTTTTCATTTGTAACTAAAAAGAAATCCATACTTATTACAATCCTTTATATACACTATACAGTAGCACAGTTCTTTCCTGCCAAATTATATAGATCACTTTACAAGTGAAGTTAGCACATCACATGTGTGTTTGTAATCCCCATTTCAGTGCTAGGTAAAGTAAGGTGCCTCTTTTCCAAGTTAGTGAGAGGCAGGGACCCATAACTTCTGACTCCTATCTCTTAACCACAAGACCATGTTTTCCTCCCATAAGATGAAAAAAAGCTGCAGATTGCAGGACACTTGATACACTTCCATAAACACTTTCCAAACCAGTGGGTGGAGAATACATATTAACTGAGGTCCAAAAGTATACTCTGGTTTGATGTTTTGCATTTATATACTATCTGTGTGAGGTTTGATCCGTCATGATTCCATTTCTGCTTCTGGACTTTTGCTGCTACTGCTGGCAAAGGAGCTGCTAGTTGCAGAGTTTGTATTGGCAGCTACCAGCCTCTCTCTGCTTCCAAAAACTTCATTCACTGCAATGCAAGAGATTACATAAATGCCAGTATCCTGGAGAGAAGATCACTACAGCAGCTAGAGCATGGTTTACAGTAATGAAATGGGAACCTTAAACTTAGTCGAACAGAGTCTTGAAAGCTTTTTTTCAACCAAGAGGGTTTAAGTTTTATATTTCAAAGCAAAGAAATTATGCTAACTAAGTACATTAAGAGGAAGGCATGGTTCTTCTCCTGCACAGAGCCGCTGGCTGCTGTTCTGTGGTCATGTTGCAAATGGTCTGTGATTGTTCTATCTGAAGAGAAGTGTGAGAAAGGCAGGTTGTTTCCTATGTACTTAAGTGGTATCTTAAGTGGTACTCACACTTGGAGATAGGCTAAGTTTTGCATAAGGTGTTATGCTTAAAATTTAATTCTGGTTTTAGGGTTTAGATTTTCATTTGATTTTCTGCATGCCTTTTAAAAGGTAGATCCAACTTCACTACCGTTTATAACACGATAAAACAATACAATTGGGCATGCGGACAAAACCAGTCCAACTGTTGCAAACCACAGCCAAAAGTTTTTTTGCATATTAAAAGCCAGTGGTTCTAGAAACGAAATATAAAAAGTAACTGAAGATCTTCAACCTCAGCCATGCAGCCAGCATTTAAAAAAAAACAGTACATTAGACGAATGAAAAGAATAAGCTAAACCAATGTCACCTTTGTATACACCTTGAAAGAAAATACATAATTTTTAACAAACATTGGAGGCTTCACTTCAAATTCTTAACCAAAATGAACTTTTTTTTTTTTTTTTTTTTTTTTTTTTTTTAAAGATTCACACTTTAAAAAAAAGGAAAAGAACAGAAAAAAAAAGCAGGATTCCAACACTTTCATTGTGAGACTGCAATGCCATATTTCAAAGCATGAGATCAAGGCACCTGTTCCACTTAGACTGAAACCTCATCAGGACAGGGACTAATCTACCCAAAGCGCGTGGCATACTGTTAGCAGCAGAACAACGTAACAGGATGCTGGATACACCTCATTACCCACTGGAAGCCTGCAGTTCTCTCAACCACCTTGTTGCTTCGTTTGATGTATTACTGAATATGCAGTATATTAGGGAGAAGAAATGGAACCCTGAAACTCTGATTAATGAGATTATGTTACCTGCAGAAATACTGCTTATATCCCAGACTCGAAGCCCTTCTCTCTCCCCTCCAAAGGCATAGACAAATGGCAAATCAGGGCAACAAGCTGCGCAGAAGAGAACACCCTAGAGGAAAAAATATTGTTTTAATGTCCAAAAAAAGGTCACCTTAACACACCTTGACAGAACAACTTAAACAAATGTAAGGCCCTCCTATGCCTCTTCAAAACTGATTTTGAATGATTTTTAAAAAATAATTGCCTTTTCTGGCCCAGGCTTTAAAGCAGAGGCTGCCAGTCATGTGTTGAATTGTGTGATGTACTAACAGTACCCAGGACAAGATGCCCAATTCATATGAAGTGTTAAGGAGAACAAGACAATGAAGCCTGGTTAAAATCAAAAGTGAGCTTTATTAATCATGGTTTATACTTAAACTTTCTTAGAATGACGTATAAGCTACTTACCATTTTCATATCCCTGGAATGGATCAGACTTGGTTTGTCTCCCAATATATCCCAAATTTTCACATATTTGTCAGCAGATGATGTCACAAGGCACCCTTTGATCTGACTGCTTAATTGGAGTCCTGAAAAGTTAGAACAGATCAGTTTAAAATCACCATTTAATTGTTACATATTTTTCTTCCCTGTGTAACATTTTAAAGGGAAGTCAAAAGAACCTCATATTCTCCATGTGCCTTAAAGGAAGGACTGGGAGACCAATAGAAACATTGTGCGCCCACCACACACACACACTTAGTGGGAGAAGCAGGGATCCTTCTGGGTGTGAAAAACCTTCAGTGCCCCTTTCTCCTCTGGCAGTAACCAGGACCTCTCAGATGGCAATCATTGCTCAATCCTCTCCTTCCAACTGCTAATTCCTTACTTCATGGCTTCTCTGACAACTGTCCAGCCTCATGGCCTCCTCTTTCAACTATCAGAGAGGCACTTCTTTTTGTTATCCCAGACTATGTGCTCATTTTTGAGTCAGTTGCAGAGTGTGTACGTGTTAGTAATAATCATCACTGGCCCAGAGTATGAGAGAGATTATTAATCTAAAAAACTAAAATACAAAAAAGATCAATGGTGTTTCTTTTGTTTTTGCAGAATCCTCTTCATGCAGGAATATTTTTGTGCAAACTACTTCATTCAAGAATGTGACCCAAACCAGTGATATTTGCTTTGACATTTTTATTCATGCAATTCTATGAGAAAAATGCACAATGGTCAAAACATACATCCCTTAAAATACAACTCGACCAAGAGGCCATTTAAATGGCCAGCTACCATGGTTAGTACTTAAGGTTTTTGCTAAACAAAAGACTGCCTCTCTCAAACAAGTTCATATTTACTTAACTATTTAAAAGACTTATTCCAACTACACATTAATGGGCACGTTTTACATATAAAAGGAAGATATAAAATTTACCAGATACTTCCTCATCATGAGCTTTCAGAGTAAAAAGTGGCTTATCGGAACGAGCATCTAGACAGTACACAAAGCCATCTTCTGTGCTAGCCTGGGGAAAACATTACGTTGTCAAAAGAAATTGCCGTATCAATTCACTAGAAACAGCCTAAGAATTAAGCATCCAATCTAAAGTTTGTAAAATCCATCAAAGTCAGACTTTATATTACAGTATCCTGAACAAGATGAGAACACATTTCTTAAACAAGAAACTACGCTTGATTAAGCTTGCACTTAAATAGCTTGCACAGCTGACATGCCGCATGACTCAAACACTAGGTAATGGGATATGTGATGGAAAACACCTGTGTTCACAGCCGCCGCACTATTATAATAATCTTTGTACAAGGTATGCCTTGTGATGTATTTGAAAACTCAACTTGCTGATCAGTAATATCAAGGTAAAGTGCATATAGCAACATTATAGGTAAAGTTATGAACATAAGCTAAAATCATGCCTGAAGTACATTTCCCAGACAAGTCTTTGACAAGGAAGGGAGGCAGGGTCTAAGATCTGCATGTAAACAAAGAAACAGCATGGAGTCTCCTTCTTTCAGCAGACTGCCTGTCTCCCGTTCTCAGCTGGAAATGCTTTTCAAACAGGAACTATAAAAAAGGCGGGGCAAACACACCAAGACGCCACTCTTTTTCCCTGCCCACCTCATTCTCTGCACCTGAGAAGACAAAGGAAACAGCCATGGAACTGTGGGGGAGAGGTTCTGATCTAAAGAGTTTGGTCAGTAAAGCTGCTAGAAGCATGCGGTGAGAAATTTTACTTGAATCTAATATAGTCTGAGAAGTTAGTTACAAGAAAAATAAAACATTTTCTAGTGCCTATTTCTGACGTTTATGCCTCATTACTTGTACTCACTTAAAATCAATTTATTTGTAGTTACTAAATTTGTTTTATTGTTTTATTTAATCCAGTGTGTTTAAGTTGAAGTTCCTGGGTAACTCTTTAAGATAACAGTCTAGTGTATATTATCTGTTAAAGGAATAATGGACTTAACATAATTGGGACTGCCCAGGAGAGGGCTGGGCAGTATAAGACATGCATTTCTGGGGGAAAATCTGGGAGAAGTAGCAGTGTGTTGGGATCACCCTGCAGTATCACCACGGCTGGTGAGAGCCAGAGTATGACTGGCAGGCTGCCGTTACACAAACACATCTGGGAGTGACCTGCATGCTGGAAGGCTGTTTGTGAGCAGTCCAGATTGGACGCTACAGTGACAAGGCATCGCAAGGCACCACAAGTTACAGGACAGGGGGACACAGCCCCTCACTGATCTGGGCTGTTCCCCACTATGTCAGAGGATATGGAGCCTTTCACCTCTTGGCTACCAGTTCAAATCCCCGGTCAATAGTGACTGAAAAGTTATCTGATCTGGTCTATGTAAAATGAGTTGGTGGTCTTAGCAAAAAGGTGATTACTTCACAAATGCAATGAAATGCAAGTCACGTTTGGTGATTGTAAGCAAAGAAGTGAATGGATGTGGAGACTGAATCCCTGTCTAACCCTGTTTTTTCATTAAAATTTCCAATATTTTTTGACCAGCTACACTTGTTAGACAGTGCCTTCTAGTGCTTAAGTAAGGGATTAAATTAAAGTGGTCTCATCTATACTTAAAATGTTTGAAATAAAAATTCTGAGCAAGTAACATCTCAATAGAGGGTATCAGTGAGACAATAGAGCTGCAGCAGAGGAAAATCTACTTCAACCACTAGAAATTAATGAAACATAGCTCAGAAATAAGTCTCCAGGGTGATAAAGAAACAGTACAAATTGGCTGAGTGATGGTGTAACTGCATTCATGAGAAAAAGATACCAAATTCATAAGTAATCAGCATTACTAATTATTGGCGGGTTATCAATCAAGGTCTATACACCTAAGGGGGAAAATGCTGGTAGCTCAACTCAGCCCATGAAATAGCAGTGACAACAACTGAACAGTTGCACCCTTATCTTTGATTAGCAGGTAAAGTGCACCATTGACAGCCATAAGCGTGTGGTTATAGAATATATACTCACGAGGAAGTTACAAGGTGAAAAATGATTCCAAGTCACTCTCTCAACCTGTCCACTAAACCGCCAGATTCGATGATTATCCTGTGGACTTCTGCAGTCATATAGGACAGCAGACCTAGAAGAAATCACATCAGAACATTTCATGAAGTTTGGTTTATCATTATTACCTAGCAATGTTCTCACTAATTTATTCATGAATTTGAATGAAAGCAGCTTCAAAACACAGGAAGCATTTAGGTTTTCAGATTGACTTTTGAAAAGCAAATAAAAGATGATGCTAAAATTGTAGAAAGGATTTATATTACGGACCAAGGTATTTCTCGAGGGTACAAGAGCCATTCTGTTGAGACTAAATGAGGCAGATAAATTCCAATACAATCACTACACAGGAAATACTATCGCATAGGGGCCAGAATTATACACCAGCATATCACTTCAATATGAACATACATAATTTCATTTTACTAGTTTCAAATAACCAGTTAGTTTGGAAATCAATTTATGAAAAATGCATCTTGTGTGTATTTTCAAATACGCTTTAAACAGGACATTAAGCTTTAGAAGTGGCTGGGGACATCCTATATTTAAGATGAGCGAGAGCTGAGATGATGAGAATGAGCGGCTCATGTGGGACTCCGATAATTCTTGACTTGAGCCCAATGGGGCAGAAACTCTTCAAGTGGCAGCAAACATGCTAAAGTTGTTTGATGTTAATGAAAGGAGGCAGGGGTGAAAGTAAAGCCGAAGACTTACCGGTACGGGGGCCGGGGCCTCGGGCGGAAGGGGAGGGGTTGGGGGTTAGCGTCCCCCCAGCCGGCCCTTCCACGCTGCCTGGCCCACGCCGCCCAGGGCTCCAGCAACGATTTAAAAGGCCTGGGGCTTCGGACGCTGTTGCGGTAGCAGCAGCAGCGGCCGGAGGCCCGGGCCCTTTTAAATTGCCAGCCCCAGGGCAGCTGCTCCTTCCCTCCTCCCCCACCAACGGCAGGCAAAAGGGGCAACGACATTAAAGTGCTGTCACAGCAGCACTTTAAACACGGTCCTTTGCCGCAGCGGTGCTTTAAGGGAGCCGGCAGGGCCGCCGCCACCGCCGGGGGAGCAAAAGGGGCAGCGATGTTAAAGTCACAGCAGCACTTTAAAGTCAGCTGGGTACGGGGCAGTACCGGCAGACACTTTTTACCCGTACACCGTACCGGCCCATACCGGCTTACTTTCACCCCTGAAAGGAGGAAAGAGACACCATAGCTTCAGAAACCTCTTCAACTCAGTTAATATCCACAATATAATTTTGTAGTTTAAAAACAAAAACATAAAGCCCAAACACTGATCTGAAAGCCTCATGTCTTCCATCCCGCAGCAGAAAAGCACATTTGTTGCTATAGCATAGCTTTTAATAGATTTCCTTGACTTATGTCATGAAAGCTCATTTCAACAAACATTTTTCTCAGACATCCTTCAGAAGCCTTCAACTACTTCTAGGTCGCAGGATACTTCAAGGAAATCAGTACAATGGTTTACGGGTGCTTATGGCATTGGAGGACTGGCTGCAGACGACTTGGAGAAGTCTACCCTAGCAAAAAAAGGGAAACTGGGCATAGGAGTAGACTCAAAACCATCCCAGAGGCCATCTAAATATTTTAAGAGACTCTACCAGATTTCTAAGATAAGCTAAATGCAGCAAATGAAAAGGTGTGACTGCCTTGGATACATTTTTAAATGTGGCAATGTGAAGGGAAAAACATTAAAACCTAGAACAGAAATTTGACAGGAAAGAGTAGTTATGGAATGAAATAATGGTGGGTACCACTAATCAGATAAAATTACTCCCCTCTCAGACAAATATGAGAACAGGTAGTATATCCTTCTGAAGTAGCCAAATGCAAGCTTTGGAAACAAAGACCTGCTAAGAGAATACTTAAATAAATAAATGAAACAGGATGACTGGTATTTAAGCAGAGAACAACACGCAGGAAGTATAGCTAAGAAACAGCGAAGCGACTATACACCAAAGCTGGAATCTCTGTATTCCCCTATGAACACTTTCTGTCCCTTTATATATTACACACACAACTACATTAAAAGAACATTATTACGGTCACAAAGTCAAGCACTCAAAAGTTAGGAAATGAGGAAAGGGTCGGAAATGGCAGAATGCCTGTGCCACCTTAATTCAGCCCTCTTGTGAGCACATATTAGGATACAGTCTTTAATGACATGATCGCATCCTATTTTTTCCATAGAATCCCTGCGCCTTATGCAGTGCACAACATGGACGAGCAACTACTCAATATTTTGTCTTCTCACTGTGCAGCATGTGGCCCCAGGCCTTATTTACTACACACACTATTCAACCCCTGCTCCAAAGAGAGAATCTCCTCAGTGGCTTTTCTATAGTGCTCATCACTATAGTATTGGAGTGCTTCACAAACATTAATCTAGCTTCACAACACCTCTGTGAAGGGATATTATCCCAGTTTTACAGATGGAGAAGTGAGGAACAGAGAAATTAATATCAAAACCATCTAATTCTGGGTGCTGTATTTGAGACATACAGAACCTGATTTTTCAGAGTAGTTAACATTATATAGCACTTAATAAGTTCAAAGCACAGCTCCGACTGACTATAATTGCAGCTGGGCAAGCTCAGCACTTCTGCAAATCAGACCCTAGGGTCTCTAGTTTGGAATCCAGAAAATGAGGAACATACAGTGAGTGGCAATCTGTGAAAAATCTGGCTTAGGTGACTTGCCCAAGATCACAAGGAACTCACGCAGGGACAGAATCCCATTCCCCAGGGCAGCATTTGACCTGAGACCATCTTTTCTCTTCCTGCAGTTCCCTGCTTCATTTACTACACACCTCTCCACTTCTGCAAGAAATGAAACAGGCATCCTACAGACAAAAGTCTCTTTCACTACAAAACCCCAGTTCATTCCCAGATCAGGTCCATCTCAAGTACTAAGTCAGGCAGGCATCCTGTGGAAAAAATAGCTGTGATCATATAATTGAAGACTGCACCATAATGCAGACACACAGGGGAGCCAAACTTAGGCTGCACAGGCAACCTTCATTCTAGCATTTCTGAACTTTTGAGTGCTTTACTTTTCAACTTTAATAAAGGCCTTTTTATGCAGTTCTGTGTAATTTCCTACGTTTAAAAAAAAAAAAGGGAACTAAAACCACCCAATTTCCATCATGTGGTACTGCACTGACAGACATGGCTCATCGTCAGGGTTGGAACCCTTAGCTCCACTGCAGACACATCTGCCACTTGAGCTAACAGTAACTGCTAATTATAGGTTGCCATCCTCTATGTGGACCACACTAGAGGTGGATGGGACACTTTGCAGCATATCTGCTGACCAACGAGGAATGTTGACACTCAGGAATCTTGGGTTCCATTTCAAGCTCTAGAAAAAAGTCTGCTCTAGGGAGCACAGACTTCTGCTCATTTCCCCCAAACATGACCCCTTTTGCCCCATCCTCTCCAACCTGTCCCTAATTCCAATTCTGTCTCTGTTCCAGTCCCTATCTCCATTCCTCAGGCTTCTCAGCCTAGTCCCAGTCACCTTGCCCAGCAAGCCCTATCCTCACCATTCCACATACACCATCCCAGCCACTGTCCACACCCATTCCCAATTCCACTCCTCCTGGCTCCTTAGCCAATCTGTCACTCTCATGCCTCCTGTCACCTCCCCCAACCCACGTTCCCCTATATCCCTCTCCTGGCTACTTGTTCCAGCCCCTTTGTCCAGCCATTCCCAGTTCTCCCTCTGCACCCCAGCTCCCCATCAGATCCGTTCTCCCCTCACCACATCTCCTTCCCTCCAACCCACTAGCTCCAAGTTTGCTTGCCCTGATAGTCCCCAGACTCAGCCCTCTACCCCCAACCTCCCACAGGTCTCGTTAACCTAATCTACACCTCCCATAGGTCTGGTTTGTGTCCCTTCTTCATTCAAATCAGCCTACTTCCTCATCTGTGCTACCTAGGCCCAGTGGAGAGAGGAACAGTAAGAGCACAGAAGTCTCTACTGAGCCTGGGTGAACTGCAATTTGTCAAAGGCTTCTAAATTGACCAAATTTAGGCTGTTTTTCATGGGAATGAAGAAATACACCGTCCTGAGACAAAGGCCACCACCTTCTGCCAAACTTCAAGTACCTGCTCCAAAGCATGGGATTGCTAGAGCTTTACAAAGAAAATGTAGCCAGGATTTTTATTTATTTATTTATTTAACGGGGGAAAACATTTTCCCCTAACCTCAATTCTGGAAGCAGCCAAAGCATTCTGGCGGAATTAATAAATTAAAAATTATCATGAGGCAGACACCTGGCATGGAAAACTTCATCCCAAACAGTTAAAAATTTGGCAAAAAGTTATAAGCTATTGAAAATTAGGTTTTATAACAGGAAGTATCCAGCAACCTGAATACAAGATGGTGCTACCAGACCCACCTACAATAGTGCAAAAAGCAAATATTTCCCCACTTACTTATCATAAGATCCAGAAACAAGGGTCTGTGTTTCAAATGGATGAAATTGTAGCGTCTGGACCTAATAAGGACATTGAAAATTTTAGAAACACACATTGGGATTTAAAATACATACAGGACACCTGTTTCAGTCAGTGTCATGTAGGATAAGGTACAGCACTATTCCCTATAACTCTGGTATACTTGCTGGTACTCAAGACCTTTTCATAGAGCAGAGTATGCATCTAGCAAGACAGAGGACATTCATTTTAGATTTCCAAGAGGACCTCACCAGAGGTGAAACAAGAGGTGTTCCCTCTTTTGCCAAAAATCTTCAAAAAATAAGCCGGGGTGGGTAAAAAAAATCTGCTTCCAGCTGGACAAAAACAACTGTATAACTATGCATGCAGGAGCAAAGAAAAAAAACAAGTACATGAGAAGTTTGCCAAGAGCAGTGATCTATGTTGACTAGATGATTGAGATTATATTAATAATTTTCACATTTTAATTACAAAGAGCTAAGTATTTCTAAAGCACCTGTCATCATAATATCTAGGTGCCATATATTAAAACTAGGGCCGTCAAGCAATTAACAAGATTAATCGCACTGTTAAACAATAATAGAATACCAAGTATTTTTGGATGCTTTCTACATTTTCAAATATATTGATTTCAATTACAACACAGAATACATAGCATACAGTGCTCACTTTATATTTATTTTTATTACAAATATTTGCACTGTAAAAAACAAAAGAAATTGTATTTTTCAATTCACCTAATACAAACTTTTTTTCTGGCGACCCAGTTGAAGAAAATTATTGATGCCTGTGATGCAACAGAGCTGGGGATGAGGGATTTAGGGTGTGGGAGGGGCTCATGGCTGAGGCAGAGGGTTGGGGTGTGAGGGCTGCGGGGTGGGGCCAGGAATGAGAGGTTCAGGATGTGGGAGGGGGCTCAGGGCTGGGGTGCAGGAGGGGGTCAGGGCTCTGGGCTGGGGGTACAGGCTCTGGGGTGGGGCCGAGGATGAGGGGTTCGGGGTGCAGGAAGGGGCTCTGGGTTTGGGGGGGCTCAGGTCTGGGGCAGGGGATTGGGCCATGGGCTTCCCTCGGGCAGCTCCCGGTCAGCAATGCAGTGGGGGTGCTAAGCCAGGCTTCCTGCCTGTTCTGGCACTGCAGACCACACTGTGCCCCAGAAGCGGCCAGCAGCAGGTCCAGCTCCTAGGTAGGAGGTACGCAAGTGGCTCCGTGCGGCTCTCGCCCGCAGGCACCACCCTCCACCCCCATTGGCCAGGAGCTGGTGCTCAGAGCGGGGGCAGACCTGCTGCTGGCCACTTCCCTACCTGTTCTGACACTACGCTGTGCCCCAGACTAGCTTGTCTTAGATAGGTAGCACTGCCAACGGGACTTTTAACAGCCTGGTCGGCGGTACTGACCAGAATCACCACGACCCAGTGCCTTACATTCCATGACCCAGCACTTGGTTGCGACCTGTAGTTTGAAAATACAAACACAGAAATATTTACAAAAAAACTGCATTCAAAACAATGTAAATCTTTAGAGCCTTCAAGTCCACTCAGTCCTGCTTCAGCCAATCGCTCAGACAAACAAGTTTGGTTACAATTTGCAGGAGATAATGCTGCCCGCTTCTTGTTTACAATGTCACCTGAAAGTGAGAGCAGGCGGCCACATGGCACTGTTGTAGCCAGTATCGCAAGATATTTATGTGCCAGAGGCGCTAAAGATTCGTATGTCCCTTCGTGCTTCAACCACCATTCCAGGGGACAGGTGTCCATGCTGACAACAGGTTCTGCTCGACCAACACATGTTCATTTTCATCATCTGAGTCAGATGCCACAAGCAAAAGGTTGATTTTATTTTTTGGTGGTTTGAGTTCTGTAGTATTTGCATCTGAGTGTTGCTCTTTTAAGACATCTGAAAGCATGCTCGCACCTCATCCCTCTCAGATTTTGGAAGGTACTTCAGATTCTTAAACCTTGGGTAGAGTGCTGTAGCTATCTTTAGAAATCTCACATTGGTACCTTCTTTGCATTTTGTCAAATCTGCTGTGAAAGTGTTCTTAAAATGAATAACATGCTGGGTCATCATCCGAGACTGCTATAATATGAAATATATGGCAGAATGCAGGTAAAATAGAACAGGAGACATACAATTCTCCCCCCAAGGAGTTCAGTCACAAATTTAATTAACGCATTATTTTTTTTAAACAAGCATCATCAGCATGGAAGCATGTCCTCTGGAATGATGGCCGAAGCATGAAGGGGCATATGAATGGTTAGCATATCTGGCATGTAAATACCGGTGACACCGGCTACAATAGTGCCATGCGAATGGCTCTTCTCACTTTCAGATGACGTAAATAAGAAGCAGGCAACAGTATCTCCTGTAAATGTACATAAACTTGTTTGGCTTAGCGATTGGCTGAACAAGAAGTAGAACTGAGTGGACTTGTAAGCGCTAAAGTTTTACATTGTTTTGTTTTTGAGTGCAGTTATCTAACAAAAAAAATCTACATTTATAAATTACACTTTCACGATAAAGAGAAAAGATAAAGAGTACTTGTATGAGGTGAACTGAAAAATACTATTTCTTTCATTTATCATTTTTACAGTGCAAATATTTGTAATAAAAATAATATAAAGTGAGCACTGTATACTTTGTATTCTGTGTTGTAATAGAAATCAAGACATTTTAAAATGCAGAAAAACATGCAAAATATTTAATAAATTTCAATTGGTATTCCATTGTTTAACAGTGCGATTAATCATGATAAATTTTTTTGAGTTAATCGCATGAGTTAATTGCGATTAGTTGACAGCCCTAATTAAAACACACCTGGGCTAGAAACATTGTTACCATTACTCATTGTCCTATAAAGGAACTATTGACAATCTAACCCAGGGGTAGGCAACTTATAGCACACGTGCCAAAGGCGGCATGCAAGCTGATTTTCAGTGGCACTCACACTGTCCGGGTCCTGGCCGCCAGTCCAGGGGGCTCTGCGTTTTAAATTTAATTTTAAATGAAGCTTCTTAAACATTTTAAAAACCGTATTTACTTTACAACAATAGTTTCGTTATATATTATAGACTTATAGAAAAAGACCTTCTAAAAACATTAAAATGTATTACTGGCATGCGAAACCTTAAGTTAGAGTGAATAAATGAGGATTTGGCACACCACTTCTGAAAGGTTGCTGACCCCTGATCTAACCCATTTTTTCAGGTCTATTCTTCTGTCACTTATGACAGCACTTTTAGGCTTCTCCTTGTCTTAAAACAGTCATGGGGTTACATTTTAAGACGCCCTAAAAATCTGAGTTAAATATTCCCTCTAACTTTCCAAAGGATAAAACAAATTAGATTTTGACAGAGCCTAAATAGTGTAATCCACAAAAGTGATTCACTCAGAAAATTATGAACGTTTGACATGGTGGTTATAACCAAAGCAGTTTTGCAACATTAGAGTTTGCCACTAACCTTTCAATGTAATAAGTTGCGGTTTGTTTTCTATATTTTACAACAGAAGAAATATAACAATATCCACATACCTTGTCCATATGTAAAGTAAGGTTTGCTGCCGGTTTACCCATGGACATATCCCACAGAATTACAGTGCTGTCAGCTGAGGCACTTGCTAACACATTTCTAACAACATACAAAAGCAAAAGCTTTAGACATTTACATACATGTGAACAAATAGTGGCCCTAGGTCATAAATACACAGACTGATTCTGATCTCAAGTAAGCCCAGGTCTACAGCCTACAACCTTCAAGCATAAAAGATAATCTGGCAGAAGAACAACACATTCGGTATTTAATGGCAATATGTTACATATTTCTGAACAGAAAATCTAGTATTGTACGGAAGGGCTATACCTTTAGTGTACTGCTCATACAGTTGTGTTTCTCTCCCCCAGCCCCCAACTAAAAATATTCTCCTGTCAATTATATGGTACCAGTGATATGACTAAGAAATCTGAGGACTTATTCCTTTCTGGACATTTTAAGATGGGGTTCTTAAATATGAGCTACATAGTATAGATTTGAATATTGTATCGACATAGCTAAGAGACAAACAAACCCATTTTTGGCAAGTATTTTCCTCTTCAGACTCTCCACTAACTAAATAGTCCGAACCTGCAACTCTCTCCTTACAATGTGTATGATAATCAAGGTGGGCCATTTAGGAGTGATCACTTTAGATAAGCTATTACCAGCAGGAGAGTGGGGTGGGAGGAGAGAAAACCTTTTGTAGTGATAAACACCCATTTTTTCACGGTCTGTGTGTATAAAAACATCTTCTGTATTTTCCACAGTATGCATCCGATGAAGTGAGCTGTAGCTCACGAAAGCTTACGCTCAAATAAATTGGTTAGTCTCTAAGGTGCCACAAGTACGCCTTTTCTTTTTGCGAATACAGACTAACTCAGCTGTTACTCTGAAACCTGTTACTCTGACAAGTCATCCTACTGAAGTCAAAAGAGCTACTTGCATGGTTTTTACATTTGGGCCCTCGTTTCATATTTAAAAATTAATGATGGTAAGGGCTGTAAATACAGAGATAAGAACTTTAATCAGACAAAGCCCAAGCAGCAGTGTCAGAGATTTATTAAATGCACAACAAAAATCACCCTTATTTGTCTAAAGGTGTTAGATTTTATAATTTAGCACACTGTCTGAAACCTTCCCCTGCTTTCCATATTAGAATGAAGGTCTTGACTGAAAGACATCTGACTTTCCTCCAAAACACTGTTCCCCCAAAGCGACGCCACAGAGGGGAAATTTACAAAAGTCACAGTGCAGATTACAAGGACATTTTACAAATAATGCCAGTGAGACCCTTCAGCCAGAAAGCGATTTGTAGGCAGCTGTCATAGCTTGTCTTACTTTTTAAAATGCAATTAAAAATGCTGCACTAAGACTGCTCTTTGAGTTCTTGACTTGCACCCAACCTTTGCATTTTAGGATTAGTTTTTCCTGCAACATCCACTGGTGTCAGCAAGGTTATATTACTCAGTACACTACAGAACCAGGAATGCCAATCACTTATTCAGCTTCGTACAGGGGCTTAATATTATACAGGGTCACACAAATTACTCCTACAAAGACCAGCTGCTTTTAGTCATCATGGCATTGACTTTCTAGTTACACACTGCTGGTGTTAGCCATGATAAAGGCTGAAAGATTGCACACAAACTGTGTACCATTCACTGATCCATCACTAAATCATTTCTTACATTCACATTAGTCATCTGACACATTCTTTTTGCAGTAGACAACATGTGGCCAATTAACATCTAATAATTTCTTGTATGTTCAGTGAATATCTACAGGAGAATTTTTTCATCTGTAATATCCGGATAAAACCAGGAGTTTTCAGAGGAGATTGCTGACAGCTGCTGAAAACGAGGATGCAGAACTGTCAAGTGTATCCTCAGAGAGAGAGTTAACAGCAGTAGGAAAAGATCATACCGTATCTAATGGAAAATCCATTTACAAGACCCTTGCTGAGGATCCTGTACTAATTGTTATTGAAAAAACAACCTAGGTGATAGAAAGAAGGGGTTAATCACCTTGTGCAGCAACTGCGGTTCTTTGAGATGCGGGTGCCTAGGGGTGCTCCACTTCAGGTGCGCATGTGCCTCTTGAGCCCTTGATCAGAGATTTTCAGTTAGTAGTGCCCATCCAACCTGCACATGCCCTATGTCTCCTCGTGCTGGATACCAAGGCTATATAGAGTATGCGGGCAAAGTGCCCTCAGTTCCTTCTCCACCCAAACGCCCCCCTAAGGAACAGTCTGAAGCAGACAGGAAGGAGAGCGGGTAATGGAGCACCCACAGGGATAGGCATCTTGAAGAACTGCTGTTACTGCACAAAGTGAGTAATCTCATCTTCTTCTTCCAGTAGTGTCCTGATGTTTGCTCCACTTCTGGTGGCTTCCAAACAGTTTCCCCTGATGGAGGAGGGAGCTTCAGCATAGAATCCCATGCTGCAAACAGCACTGCAGACCCAAATGCTGCATTGAATCTGACAGCTGGGATCAGAGCGCAACGTTTTGAAAACACTGAAGCCCATGCATTGAAGCCCATGCAGCAGCCCTACATATTTCAGATACTGGTACATTCTTCGGTAATGCCATAGCTATTTATTGCCTGTGATCTGGTTGAACATGCTATCACCCTTGGGGGGGGATGATGATGATGAACGCTTGCAGCATCCTAACAAGTGACAATACATCCAGATAGCCACCTCGACAGTGTCTGAATAGAAATCGAGAACCCTGTGGATCTATTCGTGAAAGAAATGAAGAGCTTAGGTGACTTCCTTTATTACTGGGTTCTATATAAGTAGAAAGCTAATGCCCTTCTAACATACAGGATGTGTAAACAGGATTCCTATGGAGAACCATGTGGCTTCAGCAAAAATACTGGTAGATGAATGGACTGATTAAGGAAGAGCTCCGATAGAATCTTAGGCAAGAATTCAGGGTATGGATGTAAAGAGACCTTGTCCTTAAAGAACACCGTAAGTGGTATGGGTAGGGGGTGATCTGCCATTAGGGCTCCAACATCCACAACGCTACGGGCTGATATGATAGCTACTAAGAAGTTCATCTTTATAGATAAATGCAACAGACAACAGGTTGCCATTGGTTCTAATGGAGGTTCATAAGGTAACTGAGTATCAGGTTGAGGTCCCAGGTTGGGACAGGGTTTCTAATCTGCAGATAGAGAGTCTCCAGACCCTTACTACACCTAGACAATACTAGATGAGCAAATATGGAGCATCCTTCTACTGGAGGATGAAAGGTTGATATTGCAGCCAAATGGAACTTAAACTGAACTAATGGATAATCCCAATTTCTTTATATCCAACATGTAAACCAGGATGACAAAGTGGCACCAAATCAGGCTGGAGGCAGCAATGCCAATAGAAGAATCTCTTCCATTTCTGCAGGTAAGTAATGTGGGTTGATCTCTTTCAGTAAGACCTGCTGTACTTCTGTAGAGCAGGAGGATTCTAACCCCGTAAACCATCCAGGAGCCATGCCATGAGGCAGAGAACCACTAGAGTGGGATGAAGCACACAACTCACATCCTGTGATAGGAAATGAGGAACAGTCAGGAGCTTGAATGATGGTTGGACACAGGTAAGCAGGTAAGGGTACAAAACTTGTGTCAGCCAGGTTGCTACTAGAAGGATAAATCTGGCTCTGTCCTGTCTGATCTTGTTCCTCACTCTTAGTATCAGTAGTGCTGGAGGAAACACAAGGAAGAAGAATGGCATCTCCCAAGGACTGGTAGCCCAAACCCCATCTTGAGCAGAAAAGAGGACACTTCCTGTTCTGGAACTCTAGAAGCCCCCATCTTTGGAATATAATATGGAGAACTTTGGTGTTCAGCAGACACTTCTCACAGGATTATGATGGGAGCTAAAGATATCAGGTGTGGTGTTCTGAATACCTGTGAGGTAGACTGCTGAAATTTGCATCTGATGAGCTATGCACAAATCCCAGTTTCATAGCTTCAGTGCACAGAGAGGAAGATCTCGCTCCTCCCTGCCTGTTAATAAAAAAACATGCAGGATACATTGTCCATCATGACCCTAGACTGATTTGCCCCAATGAGGGGTAAGATATGAAGGCAACTGTTCCTGACAGCCCTGAGCTTTGACATATTGATGTGGAGACTGGTTTCTTGAGTTGTCCATCTGTCCTAAGTTGCAACGGTACTGAGGTGTGCTCCCCCGCAACCATGATGGGGCTGGGCGATAGAAAGGAACACCTGCACAGATGTTGAGTTGATCCTTCCACCAGTGTAAGGAGTTCCTTGCTTATAGCCTGTCTGTCCAAGGCGCGTCTGACTGGAGAACAGGTTGTTCCGAGCCAACCCTGAAAGCAGCAGAAATGTAACCTTTTGTGATCGGTCACGAAGATGCAAACTGCCATGTGTTCCAGGAGCTGAACTCAGTTCCTTATTGTGATTCAAGGGCTCCCCTGAATTGCCCATACCAAATCTGACATGGCTACGAATCCGTCAAAAGGAAGATAGGCTCTGGTTGCCAACAAGTCCAAATATGCCCCTATAAACTGTCTTCTGTACTGGGGCTAATGTGGACGTTTTTACATTCAGCTGCAGACCCAACTCCTGGAACAGGGCAAGGGCTGTCTGGGAGGAAGATAGCAGTGCTTCGTAAGAACGGCCCTTGAGTAGCCAGTCATTAAGGTGCAGGAAGACTAGGATTGCTTCTTGTCGGAGGTAAGCAGCCACCACTGCCAGGACTTTGAAGAACACTCTGGGGGACAAGGAAAGACCAAACTGAAAAACTTGGTATTGGAAATGATCCTGTCCTATAATGATGAAGCACATATATTTCTTGTGTGATAGGTGTATTGCTATGTGGAAATAAGCATCTTGCACGTTGAGGTCCAGAAACCAAACCCCCTTCTCTAATGAAGGGATTACAGCTGCCCAAGCCACCATCCTGAATTTCTGAACTTCTTTAGACGTTTTAGATTTAAGATCGGTCTCCACCCTCCGTTCTCTTTTGGAGAAGAAAATACTTTGAGTAAAATCCCTTGTCTTGTGAGGAGGAGGAACTAGCTCTACTCTGCTATTCAAAGGAGAGAGTTCATTTCTTGTCTAAATAAAAGCTCATGAGAGGGATCCCTGAAGAGGAACAGGGAAGGGGCGTGGAAGGGAGGGAGTGACGTAAAATGGATGGTATAGCCCAATGTTATGACCTCTACAACCCAAATGTCTGTAGTGACCTGCTCCAAGCATGTTGGAAATGGGCAAGGTAGTCTCCAGACAGGGAGGTGGGCTAATGGGCACTGCAGTAAATTTAGTTGGAGGATTTGAACCTTTGACCAACCCAACAAAACTACTGATTCGAAACTGGCTGGGTGGTCAGGGAGAGTGGTTGGGCAGCCCTCTTTCCTCTGAAATCTCTCTCTTTCTGGTGGATCTCTGGAACCTAAAAATCTAAGAATGGATGCAACCTCTATGACCTAGGAAACCTTTTCTTTCTTTCTATATATTTTTTTATATATATGCCAGTGATCATAAAGTAGCCCTAGAGTCCTTCAGAGTGTGCAAAGACTCATCCGTGGTTTCAGAGAACAGTTTACAAGCATCAAAGTGGAAGCCCACCACGGTGTTCTGGAGTCTCTCAGAAACCCCGAGAGATGGGACCATGATGCCCTGTGCATAACCACCACTGTGGAGATGGACCTGGCAGCAGCGTCCATAGCATCAAACGATACTTGAACAGTTCTGTCCACCAATTGGCCCACAGATGATGGACTGAAATTGCTCCCTATGTTCTTGGGGCAGATGTTCAATAAAAGCCATGAATCTGTTATAGTTTGTAAAATTATATTTGGCCATGACAACCTGATAATTTGCAATCCTGAATTGCAGGGTTGCCAATGAATAGGTTTTTCACCCAAAGAGATCCAGTCTTTTTTGGTCCTTGTCATACACGGTAGACTTACATAAGTACCTCTTTTTGGAAACCTTCCCTGAATCCTCCAAAAAGTCCTCCCTTTCTTAGAGAAAGCCCGTGCCAAGGTAGAAGGGGCACTGGATCGGTCCAGAGACCTGACTCAGAAGCTGGCCAAAGGCAGTGTTCCATCATTTAGCAGTTTGAGTTTAATCTGTCTGTTTTCCCTTATCCTGGACTCGAGGGCAAAGCAGACATTGCACTTCTAGGAGATGTGGAACTCTCCCAAGCAATGGATACACATATAGTGGCCGTCGCTCATAGGTATAGCCTCTCAGCATTTGAAACCTAGCAAGCCAAGCATGCCCTGCTAGAGGAGAAAGAAGAGTAAAACAGTCCTCTCACTACTTATCTAAATAACTAAACTATAAAAACTCCCTCAAACACTAGAGAAATAGTGCAAGAGCAGAGGCACGCTCAAGGTGGACATGCTAAGGCTTCCTCTCAGGCCAAGGCAGCTGAGACAGAATGGAGGGTGGTTTAACCATGCACCCTTATATAGCCTCAGTATTGGGCATGAAGAGGCATAGGACACATGCACAGGTCGAATTGACACGGTTAACTGAAAAACTTCAATCAAGGGCTCAAGAGGCGCATGCGCACCTGAAGTGAAGCCCCAAGAGGGACACTACTCAAAGAACTAATAAAGAAGCTGTTGTTCTTAAGCATAAGGGTCTGACTGCTCCCCTTTTGACAGGTTAACTGTGTGTTGTTCTGGCAGTGGGAAGCGAACCCTAAAGCTGGTGTAGCCAAGCAACAGAGGACTCCACCTGCCTAGTGTAAGCCGAGGGAGATGGAGACATAATTCTATATCTGTGCTATAGTAGCTCCTTCATCACCTCTCCCTGCTTTCTGACTTCAGCACCAAGGGGAAGAGCCAGGAAAAAAAAAGAGGGCATGGCCTGGGCTTCCCTGCACATTAGCCACCCGGTCCATTGGAATTTGGCACAAATCAGAGCCACCTTTGGACAATTTTGATTTGTCCCAAGGACCAAATGTCACCAGGCCTGCAGGAGCGCTGAGATGGCTAAAAGCCACCTTTGTTTTAGGTACAAATTTGAAAAATACAAATCACAAAAAACAAACAAACAAAAAACACTTCTTAAAAAAAACTTGGAGATGGTCTCAATTTTCACTTGTGTAGAGTTCAAGTACTTTCCAGCTGGATTAACTTCTGCATTATGTTAAGCTGATCTTTAAGCAATAAAGTTATAGGTATGTGTAAATATTTCATACAAAAAGATGTACACTAATTTAGAGAGTTATCTGTATGTAATCATTCAAGTGTTCTTTTACCTGTTTTGTTTATTCCATGAAAGGTCAAGAACTGCATCAGTATGCCCATCCAGATTCCCTTCTGCAGATGAATTCTGCATACAAATACATTTTAAAGAGGTTTAAAAAAAGTTACAGCTTCCAGGAGAAATCATGTATTTCTTATTCATTAACGTACTGTTATATGCACAGATTAGGAACAGTGAGAGAATTCAACATATTCCCACCTGCTGAAATCCTCTCTGTACAGAGCTGCCTCTGCAACACCTCCTCTCAGCTTGCCTCTTCTCCCCTTTCTTCCCTTATCTGGCCAGCATGCAGCAATAGCTACTCCCTTTCGCCAGCTGGCACAGATTCAAACATTCACCAGTTGGGTCCCCACAGTCTCCCTGCTCATTCCCAGTGTTCTAGTTCCCACTCTGCCCCCTTCTCCTCAATCAACACTGATTCACCACCTCCTAATGCCTACCTTTTTTTTAAGTTAGGAAATGAAAGGGTTAAGCTACAAAGAACATTGTTCTGAGTAAATGGGAGTCCCTCCAGGATCCTTCCTCCTCCTATTTTTCTCTCCCCAACCCAGTAACCATGAGAGAGATCTTCTAGATTTTTAAATTAATGAAATGCTACTGCAAACATTACTCATATGTCCAAACTTTTCAGCAGCAAATTACATAGAATCATTACCCTACTCCACTGGGCTTTTTACTATCTAAAGGTCTGAGGGGGTAAAAAAGTAAATCCTTTTCTCAATTACGCAGAAGAGTGGGCCCACGAGCTGGATGATGTATAGATTAGCAGCTATTTGGACAGAGCCATGTTTATAGTTTCTGTGAACTGCCGAAATAATATCTTTCAGATGCAGTGTCTTTGGCAGAGGTAACTAAACCAGACCTTACACTTTAATTTAAAAAACAAAACAAAACAAAAAAAAACACAGATGCAAGTATCTGTGTGTATTACTGGGCTCATAACCTTACAAACAAAAGGTCCCTGCCTGCAGATTTTACAATCTAAATAGATCAGCAGACACACATTATTTACCTTCTTTCCCTTTTTCTTCTTCTTCTTCTTCTCTTTTTTACTTCCAAGGGAAAAGACTGGCTCTAGAGAATCCACTATATCAAGGTCCCAGACCTCAATAACAGGGGTCATGTTACCCACTGCAACATAATTTCCTGCAGAAAAAAACCCAAATGCCAACTATAGTGTTGATTTAGATTAATATATGCAAAGAGTGTAGGGCAATACAACCAAGCTGTCTATTTCAGTACTTATTTTAAATTAATGCCTATGTGCCCAGATTTCAGAGTAGCAGCCGTGTTAGTCTGTATTCGCAAAAAGAAGAGGAGTACTTGTGGCACCTTAGAGACTAACAAATTTATTTGAGCATAAGCTTTCGTGAGCTACAGCTTATGCTCAAATAAACTGGTTAGTCTCTAAGGTGCCACAAGTACTCCTCTTCTATGTGCCCAGAGTCTTTCAATGGCATATTTTTTACCAGTTGTACATGGTTAGTGTCCATTTAAAGATACATCAGCAGAAACTGCCTGCAAAAAGGCAGAGTTCTAGAGTTTAAGGCCAGAAAGGACCACTAGATCATCTTGTATGACCTCCTGTATAGCACATGCCGCTGCCACCACCACCCAGCACCCACACGCTAAACCCAACATCCGAAACGAGACCAAAGTATTACTGCCCAGAGAGATCAGACTATTA
Organism: Caretta caretta; assembly: GCF_965140235.1. Classification (NCBI taxonomy): domain Eukaryota; kingdom Metazoa; phylum Chordata; order Testudines; family Cheloniidae; genus Caretta; species Caretta caretta. The sequence continues at coordinate 255,913,227 of NC_134206.1, read as the reverse complement.
TGTGCCACAGGCACAGAATAGGAGGGATCAAGGTGCACCAATACGCAATGCCCCTGCAGTGGCAGGGAAACGATTAAGTGAGATAGACCAGATAATCCTTACAAGTGACGTGCACTCAGGCACTGCAAAGGCAGTGAAAATCCCCCAACATCACTACCAATCTGACTTGAGATAAAATTCTCAAGCTAGACTAAATCAGCTAGACCCTGAGTTTGTCAGCAAGAACTAGCCAGCCATCACCTCTGAGAGAGAGAGAGAATGAATGAATGAATGAATGAATGAATGAATGGAGAATGCCACCTCAGAGACCTAGCCCAGACCATGTCAGCCCAGATCATGCCATGGTCATCCCTGAGGCTTCAAAGGAAAAAGATTAAAAAAACCCCAATCTTCCAGAACACACTCGGGGCGAAAAATCCCTTCACAACCCTGCCATGAGCAGTGGCTGGCTGAAACCCTGAAGCATGAGCTTTAGGAACATAGGACATAAACCAGAAGTGAGCCCCAGGGCTGTTGAGCCCTGCCCCCTACCAACACAAGCAATCCTGTCATACAATTGTACTCGGAGCCAACATTTTTATGCATGTACCCTCCCTTTAGTACAATTAATGATAAAAATGCAAAGAAAATTATGTACAGCCCCCCAAATTATAAAATATAATTTTTAGTGTGTTATTTTAAAATAAATTTGGTTGACTCTGTTGGCCATGTCTTCTCTGAACAAAACCAAACACATCTGCAAACAAGAAGTCTAAAGAAAAGTTTTCCTTTAGTCTGCCTAGTAGATTTGGTTTGCCTTTGGTATTAGTATTGGTGTTTTAGTTTAGTCATTTGGTATAATGACATTACTAAAAGAACCCTGCAGATACATACAGCTCTAAAAAAAAATTGTTCACTGTGATGGGCCGGCCCTTTGTGGCCCCCTGCTGGAAGCACTGAGGTCCAACTACACCCGGCTCCAGAAAGGAGCAGTGAAGGTGCGTCCTCCAGGTCTCCCTAGAAAAGCCAGAAGGAAGCAGCCAATCAGAACCCAGCAGGCTCAGATAAAAGGAGATGCAGGACCATAGCAGGTCAGTTCCTGGCTGGGACCAGAAAGATGAGCAAGGGTGCTCCTCTCTGGAGAAAGGAGCTTGATGGGCTGCATTTACTGGACCTGGGAGAGAGACCTTTATACCTGAGAACTTTAACTCTAAGGTAATAGGTGAAAGTAAAGGGACCAGGTAGGAAGAGCCCCAGGGAATGCAGCAGCAACTAAGTGAAGGAAGCAATATGTCACTGTTTATAGGACTCCTTGGCTGGAACCTGGAGTAGTGGGCAGGCCCAGGTTCCCCCACTGGCAAAGGGGCCCTAAGCCCAAAAGGGGGACAAGACTCCTTCAGAAGCCCGAACAGAGGGCCAGATTTAAAGGGCTCAGAAACCGGGCTGAAGACCCTGGTGAGAGGAGACAGTTTGGTGCACTATTTGCTACCCCAGAAGGGGTTCATTTTTCAACTGTGCAACTTGGCTGGAGGGCTGAGCCACTGAAGACTCATCTTGCAAGGTCGGCAACCTACAGGGGGTGCAATGAGCAGAGACAAAGATTGCAGTATCACACCCTGCCCCTAGGAGGTACTCGAGGTGAGCACCCCCTGTTACATTCACCACCATGTTTAATTTTTCCTCCCATGTCTTGGCTTTGCTTCTGTGTTAATATTGCTGCAGGAGATCATTATTCAGTCACAGCATTTTAAGTTAATTATGCAGTTCATATTCAAAAATTGCTATTGTTAGACAGCTATGATCTCTTTTGGCACCCTCAAGACATTTATTACCTGGAGATTCATCCGGATTAGGATCGAAGTTAAGCCACTCCACACTTAGAGGGTATGCAGGTAAGAGAATATCATGGTGTACATAAAATGAGTCCTCTTCATGATTATAAACTGAAATAGAGAATTTGAAAAACACTTATGTCAGTGGAGAGAAAAATAAGCCACTCTACATAGTACATTCCCACAGTCAGATGGAGCAAATATTAATATTCCCAATGTAGAGATAATGTCTGGAAGCTAGATTTGTGATGCTGTCAGTTTCTAACATAGAGCCACAGCCTCTCTATATAACGTTAGGCATCACAGAACATTTACTTTAGGTGACAAATTCAACAGACCGAAGAATGATGTACTTATCTACATCAAGTACACACTGATTCAGTTTATGCCTTGCACACCTACATCATCTTCATTTGTATTCGTGAGACTATTTTAAAACATCTGGTATATAAGAGACACTTGTTGCCTACGTGTATTTATAAAATAAGAATGATAGAGTATTATTGATGGGCTGATGTTTCACTGTACAGGTTCTCAGTATATTTATACAGGTCAGGGTTCATTAGTGTTTGTTAAACAGTTATTTTACAGAGGTAAGAGCACAAGAAATGTAGTTGTGCCAGATGCCACCATCTAGCCAAAAGCCAGGATAAATGAAGAACAACAGAGGGAGCAGTCCTGCAAAGCCATAGGGATCAGACTGGATAAGCAGAGTATTTTCTAGGCCCGCTTTTATGACCAAATATTGTTTACTCACGGTGAACCTCTAGACTGCAGTGGTCCTTATCAACTCTTCCACAAATGATCAGATTGTCACTGGGCTTAATCAAAAAATCTTCCTGTTCATATTGCTCCTAAGGGCCAAGGGAGGGAGAAAACTTAAAGTGTTAAAAAAAAATTAAAATTTTCTGAAGCACAGAATATTAATTCTTACCACTAACTGAAAAAGGTCAGGTAGCCAAGCCCTTGAGGCCATCCTACAAGGTGAAGGGGAGAGGGGAAGTGTCACAGCAGTGAGACTAGACAATCAAATGAGTTGAGGGAACGATTATGTGGGCCTAGATGGATTCAATAGAGTGTGTCAGTATTGAAAATGAAATCACCTCCTGAGAAGTACCCCTAACACAATACAATCTGCTGCCCAAAATCTTTCCAGACCCCCACCCCCCAAAATCACCAGCTCTTCAGTTCCTATTCCCCCACACATCAGTATCATTCCTACCTGGCCTGCACACCCTGAACTTCTATATAGTTTAACAAGCCCTCTTTAAATTATTAGCCTACTCTAACTGTTTTTTCCAAAATTTTGGAAACTACTCTGACTGGATTAAAGTGTACAACTGCTGTTATTTGTAACAATGACGGCTAAGAAATGTTCAGATATGTAATTTCTAAATGGGCATGCCTACACACAATACTCAGAAGAAAGTTAAATTGAATTAACTAAAGGTGTGAAATGAAAGCACATTAGTGAAATCCCTTTGGGATTCAGCTACAGAAAACTATGGCCACTTTACTTCTGAATGAGAGTATCCATACACGGGTTTAATGCCCTGTAATGTGTTTTTACTTCACACCTTTAATTAATTTGACTTAACTTTGAGTGTCCCTGTTTAGAAAAGCCCCAAATCAGCCGTGTTCCTTTCAGTGCTATGTTAAAAAAATAAAGACATGCATATTTTCAAATTGAATGACTTCCCAAAATGTTGCAGTTACAATTATGGAGAAAAATAAATTAACCGGCCAGCAATAAGAGTGATCAAACTGATCAGACACAACAACCTAAGTTCCCTCCGAGTTGCACGGCCACGCAGCTGCCTATTAAGCACCGCGCAGGCGCCCAGGGCTGCGGCGGAAAGAGATGTCCCCTCCCCGAGCCCAGCCCTGCCGCAGCCGGGGGAGGGGAGCCTCTCCCTGCCAGCCCAGGTGCTGCTGCGGGGAAGAGAGAGTTGGGAGGGCTGGGGGGAGGTGGAAGATCCCTCTCTCCCCACCGTAGCCCCGGAGAGTCCCACTGCACCCCAAACCTCTCATCCCCAGCCCCACCCTAGAGCCTGTACCCCCAGCGGAGACCTCACCACCCTGCAACCCAACCCTCTTGGCCCAGCCCTAAACCCCTCATTCCCGACCCAGAGCCCGTACCCCCAGCCGGAACTCTCCCCCCCCAGCCTCAACCCTCTGGTCCAGCCCTGGGCCCCTCATCCCCGGCCCCACTCCAGAGCCCGCACCCGCAACCAGGGCCCTCACCCTCCACACCCCAAACCCCTCATCCCCAGCCCCACCCCAGAGCCCTAACCCCCCCAGCACCCAATCCTTCTGCCCCAGCCCCGAGCCCCCTCCCACGCTCCGAACCCCTCAGCCCCACCCTGCCACATTAATTTTGTTATGTGCACCAATATGGAGGTTATGTCTCACACATCACCTCTATATTGGTGCACATAACAAAAAATTAATTCTGCACATGGGTGGGAAAAATTAGAGGGAACACTGACAACAACTGGTAAAATTTTCAAAAGTGCCTACGTGACCTATTTTCAAATGTGACTAAAGACCTGGTCTACACTAGAAAGTTAGGTCAAAGTAAGTGGCCTTGTGTCAACCTATTTGTGTGTGCGTCTACACCTAAATTAGTCCCCACATGATGTAAGCACCCTGTTAAGGTGATGCAGTAGAACCACTTCTTTGGATGGCGTTGAGCTGCAAAGGTCGACACGGAGCAAGTGCAGATGCTGTGTGACCTGTGACAATCCTAACACATCTCCACCCGCTGTCTCACAATGCCAGACAATGACTGCTCTAGTCACAATTGTTAACTCCACTCTACAGGGGTCACAGAGACCAGAAGCCAACTCCCTCCTTAAAATACTGCACATTTTTTAAATGCCTTTTCCTGATAGCCGAGCTTACCACGAACACTTAGCAGTATCCCCTTGTCTGCAACTGACCAAGCCATCTGCATGCTCTAGACAGACACCTGTCGGAGTAGACAGCAAATATTGGATCTCCTGGGCCTGCGTGAGAAGAGGCTGTGCAAACACAGCTATGGACCAGCACAGAATCATGGACATCCATGAAAAGGTCGCACATGGTTTTAGGTGAAGGGGTATGACAGAGATCAGTGGCAGTGCCTTGTGAAAACGAAGGAACTGCAGCAGACATACCACAAGGAGAGGGAGGCTAACAATCAATATGGTGCTGAGCTACAGACCTGCAGCTTTTACAAGCTGCATGCCATACTTTGTAGAGACCCCACTGGCACCATACAGACCAAGGCAGAGAACCCTGCTGTGAACAGAGAGGAGAAGGACATGGAGGGGCAGGAGGGGAGTCCAGCTGGTCATGCCAACCAAGGATGGATGAGCCCGATGATACCAGTCAGCTCTGTGTTCTTGGGGAACCAGGGCACAGTATCCAGCCTGTTTGACTCTTGAAGGACCCCCCCTACCCCCACCCAAGCCTTTGCTTGAACCAAAACTGAACAGAGAAAAGACTTGCAGAGCACATTAAAAGGCGGCGGGAGACACACCTAGACCCCTCCTGACAAGGGTGATAGGCTTATGGCAACTCCCCTAGCCTCATCTGCATCAAAGATGGTACAGGGAGGCATCTCCATTAGCATACAGAATGGAGAAAGGAGATTCCAAGGCAAGAACTGCACTGAACTCTGCAACCACAGAAGCAGGGAAACACTGCATCCTGGGGGAATCTCAGCTCCAGATGTTAATGAACCTACACCCGCACACACCCAACTCAGCAGTTATCAGACCAATTCTAGTAATAAATCTTTGATCGATATCCAAAATACTGAAGCAGCCTAATTGCATTGTGAGCTCCCTGAAGGAACACCACCCATAGCTAGGAGTGGTCAGCCCTTATTGTCTAGCCTAAAGAAAACCCTTGAGTCATCAGTTTACCCATAAACAAATCTAGTGTTTTCCCTTGAACCATTCTTGTTTCCCTACAAGAAACCCCTACCCACGCTCAAGTATGTTCTGATGCATGGAGCCAAACTCTACATCAGTTCCACTGGAATTATATCTTCTCCTGACTGATCGTGCTGGGGGCTCTGCCTGTCTCCAGCACTCAGGACCCTGAGCTACCACCATCACCTGAGAACCCCGACCAGTTCAAGCTTCATGGATTGGGGAGATCCCTCTCTCTCTGTTTTCTTTTCTACCTCAGGTATAACTTTCTAACCCTGACTTGTTTGATCAGGTGTAATTTTCTATATATGACTTTTATAACCTTTAATAATGTAACTGTTATGTTGGTTTAGGCTCTCCTTGTGTAGTTATCACTATTATTCAATAAATAACGTTTATGGTTAAGCTGGTTGCTTCCCTCTCTCTCTCTGAACTTTACTCTTCTGCTTTTAGCTTCCCCATTTACCCTGCAGCAACGCTTCTCTTACCTAAGGTAAAGATCCCTGTAGCGCCCAAAAATACTGTGGGGTTTGCTCATCAAGTGGGTTACTACCAGTACAATTGTAACGTGAAAGTGGGGATAGGGACGTGCTGAACCTGTGACATATGAGGGTGGCAGCTTGGAAGTGCTGTTTGACCCAGCCTGCTCAGACGTGCTCTGTTAATGTGTGTGTTCATCTGATTCTGGGGCTGGAGGAACCCAGCCCCGGGGAGCCTAAGTCCTGCAAGATAGTTCCATTGGGACGGGACTTGCAGAAGGGAGGAGTAGAGCTTCATATGAAAACACAAGTGACACAAGCGGTACATTAATAGAATTACAGACGCACCCCCACTCCCAGAAGAGTAACCCTAATAAATGAGCATACCCCAAAGTAACGGGCAAAGCTGGTAACACCGATGAAGGGGAAGGAACCTTGCTTAAGTGCGTTCATGCATTTTTTTTTAGTGTTTAAATGTAAACATGACACCCGTCCCATCCCCAAGTTAACAAGAAATAGGTTTAGACTTTTCATTGTTTTACTCATACAAGTATAGGTAGCAGTAAAACAGAGGTAGAGTTGCTATCAGCTTTTCATTCCCTTGAAGGATTTGGTATGGGGAGGGCATGCAGAGCAGGTCCCCTACAGGGATGTCCCTTGTATCCTCCCGAGAAATCTCAATGAAATTTTTATGGAGGTCCTCTGCAATCCACTTCTGAAGGTTTCTAGAGCAGCAGCCTTATTTCTTCCTCTGCAGTCGGACACTTTCCCATGCCATTCTGTGACGAGCTCACCTGGCACCATTGCAGCCAACAAGCTAGTGGCAGGCAGCTTCAGAATGCCAGCAGCAGCTGTATTCTGTGCCTTTGTTACCTTCAGGAGTGAGACATCAGCTAAAATCAACACTGCCTGGAGAAAATAGTACCAATCTTCAGTGCCATTGCCCTATACTCATGGAAATAAGGACCAAAATATTGTTTCATACAACCAAAAAATCCTAATTCCCTTCTGCTTTCCCATCCTCGCTCCTGGCAGGCCATACACACTATGGCTCGGGCTGAAGAGCAGTGCTGTGCAGAGGCACTCCAAAGCTGAAGTGTCAATAAGCATGTCTTATTAAAAAGATTTATGAAAATAAGGGAAGGAAGTTTTGAAACTTATCCGTCACTTTCCACTGTGGCTATAAATCCAATGATACAGCTGTCTGTTTTATTGACAGCTGCTGCTGTTGCAGCCTTGAAGGGTGCCCCCTCTACATCCCTGGAATGCCTGACTCTGAAGAGGAGAAAGAAGAGTACTAGGGAAGATATCTAGTGTACAGCAGGCAGCTATAACCATTGAGATGATTTTCTCACTGAGATCCAGTCTTGTGAGTAAACACTGCCAGCGTCCCTTCAATCTACCGCAAGCACAGTCAATTGTCATTCTGCACCTGCTGAGGTGGTAGTTGAATCTTTCCTCGGTGCTGTGGAGTTAGCCAGTGTATGGCCTCATAAGCCAGAAAGAAAGGGGTAGGCCTGGTCCCTCAGGATCCCTACAGTATTCCAATATCACCAGTGATAATCCACCTGTTGGAAAAGAATATTCCTGCTTGCAGCTTTCTGAACAGTCCTGTGTTCTTAAAGATACGAGCCTCATGCACATTCCCTGACCAGCCCACATTGATACTGATGAAGCATCCTATTGCCCCACTGCAATTAGAGAACTCCATTACTGCAGATCTATCCACAATGTAGTGCACATTGACAAGAATCACAGTCCTGACAATTAATAATCCTACACACTTCATAGAATTATCTTGCATGACAATGGCCCCTACCATGGATTTTCCAATTCCAAAATGATTTCACACTGACTGGTAGCAATCTGGCATTGCAAGCTTCAAGAGTGTGATCACCACTTGCTTCTCAACTATCAGTGCAGCTCTCATTTTGGTGTCCATGTGCTGGAGGGCTGGGCTGAGCACGGGATGCCAATCCAGGAACGCCACCTTTCATATCCAAAATTCAGCAGACACCGCTCGTCATCCCAAACCTGCATTATGATGTCATCCCATCAGTCAGTGCTTGTTTCCCAGGCCCAGAAGTGGGGCTCCGGAGTCTGTAGCTGCTCCGTGAACACCATGAACAACTCTGAGTTGTTTTTTGCTAAGTCCTTAACAATATGTCCTCAAAAGAAAAAGTCACATCCTCCATCACTATGGTTCTTCCTATGGGTCTGCAAATACTGGAGGATCATGCATCCTGTATTTGCAATGTTCATGAGACCAATGCAGAGCTGTGCAGGCTTACTGCTTCTGTCAAGAGACGACAGATAGCAAAAAGTGCTATGCAGGTTTGTGGTATTTTTAAAAAGGTGCAAAAATTATGACATATGGATGAGGGAAGCTGCATATTGGCATAAAGCCATTCAAGTTATTATATTGCTCGTATGCATGACCCCTAGTTCCCAAAGACCCCTGGGCAAGTCATTTTATCTCACTACATACTGCAAAAACTTCCCAGAAGGCACTGTGTCAGACAGCAGCACATTAGGATTGCAAAGCATGGTGCACCACGCTTTACATCAACACAAGCACTCCTGTTGAGTATGCTCTGAGCTGATGCAAGCAGCCAAGTATACACGCACACAAGCAATATAACTTGGGGGGCTTCATGACAATTTAATTTGTGTCAACCAAAGTCTGTAATGTAGGCAAGGCCTTAGGCATCTAGAAGCCTAAGTCCCGTATCCACTTTTGAAAATTGTATGTAATATTTAGTTTATGCTATTTAAGATGCCTAAACCTTGAAAGACCGCAAAAGATTTAAAAAAAACTTACAGTATCTTTAATAGTGACGTAAGGATCACGTTCGTTACTCCCATATACCGTAAGACTGGCTAAGGTGTCTCCAAGGCTCACAGCATCTATAATGAAAATTTCAGTATATCACAATTAACAACAATTATGGATGTGACGTTATTGACGTAATCTGGGACCGTATAGATCATTGTGCAACCAAGGTCCAGTAGGGGCACCAAATCTTGTATAAAGGGAGTCAAGTAAGGTGTCTAAGACAAGATTATGGTTTGCTGGTTATGATTATGATGTCTATATGTGTGTATCATTTTTGTAGTTAAAGTTATGAATCTGGCTCCATACTGTCTGTATTTCAAACTTATGCTATGCTTCTGGGTGACACCCCAGAGAAGTTGGTGTCAGCTCTGCCTAGCCCGCTTGATGGCTCGTGTAGCTGATGGTCCTTAATAACTGACCCATTGAGAGAAGGCAGATATGCCTTGTGACTCAGCAAAGTATGCAGGGACTTGCCCATGTGACTCCAAACTCCATTTTGCTGTAATTTTCCACAGTAAGAACAAAGAGGTGTTCTTACACCTGGAAAAGAGTATAAAAGGCTGATGCCTCATCTCCATCTGGTCTTCAATCCTGCTTCTTACCTCTGGAGGAACTTTGCTACACTGAAGCTTTGAACAAAGGACTGATGACCCATCCCAGCTGTGGATGTACTCCAGAGGCTTGATTTGAACCCGTAGTTTATTCCATCACTGCTACAAGCCTGAACTAGTAACTTTGCCATGACTGTGTGTAATAGATTCCATTTAACCAATTCTAGCTCTCATTTATCTTTTTCCTTTTATGAATGAACCTTTAGATTTTAGATTCTAAAGGATTGGCAACAGCGTGATTTGAGGGTAAGATCTGATTTGTATATTGACCTGCGTCTGGGGCTTGGTCCTTTGGGATCGAGAGAGCCTTTTTTCTTTTACTGGGGTATTGGTTTTCATAAGCATTTGTCCCCATAATGAGTGGCACTGGTGGTGATACTGGAAAACTTGTGTAACTTGTGGTTAGCCAATGGGCTAAAACCAAAGTCCTCTCTGGCTGGCTGGTTTGGTTTGCCTTAGAGGTGGAAAAACCCCAGCCTTGGGCTGTAACTGCCCTGCTTTAAGCAATTCATCCTGAATTGGCACTCTCAGTTGGGTCCCAGGAGAACTAGCATCGTTACAATGGGGCACTAATTATAAAAAAAAAAATCAAATTAAAAAACTGCACAGTAGTGAACTTTTGGCAAGTGACTATGGAGAGGAGAATTTATATAACACATGCACTTAAATATTTCCTCTTCTGGGTGTATTTTATATATAGACAAATAAAAGGACAGCCCAGTTAGTGGCAGCCACTTTCCTTCTCAAGACAATAAAGCAACAAAAATATTTGGACCAAACATACCATTTATTAGTTAAAGCACAACAGTGGCTTTTTTCAGAGGAAGGGAAGATTTTTTTTTTTAAATGAATAAATCAGGGGTGACCAACCTGTGGCTCCAGAGCCACATGCGGCTCTTCAGAAGTTAATATGCAGCTCCTTGTATAGGCACTGACTCCAGGGCTGGAGCTTCAGGTGCCAACTTTCCAATGTGCCGGGGGGGGGGGGGGGGCGGGGTGCTCACTACTCAGCCCCTGGCTCTGCCACAGGCCCCGCCCCCCAGTCCAGCCCTTCCCGCCCCCTCCCCATAGCCTGCCATGCCCTCGCTCCTCCCCCCCAGAGCCTCCTGCATGCCGTGAAACAGCTGATCGGCAGGCCTGCCAGTGGGTGGGAGGCGCTGGAAGTGGGGGAGGGTGGCGGGGTGTTTGCTTGTGTCTGAGGACATATTACTGTGGCTCTTTAGCAATGTACATTGGTAAATTCTGGCTCCTTCTCAGGCATAGGTTGGCCACCCCTGGAATAAATGGAGTTGTGATCACTGAATATATGAGACAACACAACCCTTTTTTCCATGCTTGTGATAGAGCTATCAGACTAGGAACTCCTGCACTTGTAGCTATAATGAAGCATTGCTTTCAATATAAGAGCAGGACATTGTTTCAAAAACTTAAGAATGAATTGAGAGAGAAGTACAGGTTCCAAACCTAAGCAACAGGAACTCCCTGATAAATCTGTATTGTTGGTAGAAACATGCTCAAAGACGGTGCAGCTGCTCTGCACTGGAACTGCAGTAAGGGGAGCTGCTGTTCCAAATCAGGGTATGTCTACATAGCCTGCAGCAGCCAGCTTCTCAGCCTGGGTCAACAGATTTGGGGCTCACACTAACACTCTAAAAATAAAAGGAGTACTTGTGGCACCTTAGAGACTAACCAATTTATTTGAGCATGAGCTTTCGTGAGCTACAGCTCACTTCATCAGATGTCTGCTGCAGTTTCCACGGTAAACATCTGATGAAGTGAGCTGTAGCTCACGAAAGCTCATGCTCAAATAAATTGGTTAGTCTCTAAGGTGCCACAAGTACTCCTTTTCTTTTTACGAATACAGACTAACACGGCTGTTCCTCTGAACTCTAAAAATAGTTGTATAGAGAGCGCTCTGAAGTTGCGGCTTGGGCTCTGATACCCACCCCGCTCCCTAGGCATCAGAGCCAGAGCCACAATTTCAAAGCACTGTCTACACAGCTATTTTTACAGCAATAGCATGAACCTTGCCAGACTGAGTCTGTTGACCCAGACTGGGAGGCTTGCTGCCATGGGCTGTGTAGATATATCCTAAGAGAGCTACCGCCTTACCAACACAGCTCTCTGCCTTGTTCCCTTCCCGCACGGACAGGGCCAATAGCTCCAGCTACTCCATTCCTTAGCTCCACTCAGCTTTCTCCAAACTTATACTTGAGTCTGGGCAAGTGGGCCTTTCAAACCTTGAATTTCAAGGCACTTGTTGAGGAAACCTGTAAAGCTATATGACAGTTTCACAATAAGTACATTAACCGAACCTAAAAGAGAAACACCTGGTTCTTCATTGACACTGCACTTTTGACAGGAGAAATAGATTGACATTACCTGTATTCTCCTCTTCATCATATTTATCCAAACCATACTCTGCCAGCTCATCATCATTCAGCTTTTCAGTGTCTTCTTCCTGGTCCCCATCTTCTTGAGGAGGCTCAGCTGTCTCACCACTAGCAACGTCCATGCTGTCTTCTGCAGCCTGTCCATGTTCTTCTTCATCACTACCATCTGCTTCTTCTCTGTATAAGGAAAAAATACTCACTGAATTATCAGTGTGAGAGTCGGTTCAGAGTTTGGAACATTTTCACTAAATTGCTCTGGGGACTGGCACTGGAATATTAACTTACCTGCTCACATGAATACAACTATTGTTTCTATACCAATGACTCTCAAATCTATTTTCCCACTCCTTTCCTGTCTCTTCCTAGCTAGACCTGCATTTCAGCCTACCAATGACATTTTCTCTAGTATGTCTTCCTGATAGAATACGACTTAATTTTAAACAGCTAAAACTGAGTGTCCTAACCCCTCTTCATTTACCCTTTCCATTACTGTGACAACACTATCATCCTCCCTCTTACACATAGGTGTGTTTGATCTTTGATTCCTCTTTTTTGTTCTCCACACAACCCCAGCCTATATACAAATCTTGCTCTTTCTTCCACCACATTTGAAGATCTGATCTTCCCTCTATATCCCATAAGCTGAAATTCTCATTTATGCCTTCATTATAGCCTGTTTTCTTTAGAGTAACCTCTGCGGTATCCCCAACAACAAAATCACATCCCCTGATTCATTCACCCAAAATGGAGCTGCTAAAAATGTCTTCCTGCCTGATATGACCAGCCCCACCCACTCTTTGAAAGACTCCAGTGGCTCCAACAATTCTTTTTGCTTCTGTCCAAAAGAAGCATATGCTTCATTAGTTAAGTATCTGTAGCAGACTTACCTGCTTCACACCACATTTGCTACAGGAAAAAAAACCTATCCCAAATACCCTAAACTTTCACAAAGCTTCCTTCCCCAAGGCAATGATTCAGATTCTGCCAACATATACAATGCAGAGGTCTGAACAGGAGCAGGTTGAGCAATGTAACAATTCTTGAATTTTTATTTTTAATACAACACTGTGCAGGAGGACACCCAACTACTAACACTGGACAGAACTCCAAGAGAGACTGCTCCCAAGTGGGCATATTTACTATGCCTGCATTCAAAACTCCCACTGACACCAATGCACAAAGATCAAGGGTGTCTATAATAGAACTCTTTCAGAGTAGCAACTGTGTTAGTCTGTATTCACAAAAAAGAACAGGAGTACTTGTGGCACCTTAGAGACTAACAAATGTATTTGAGCATAAGCCTTCGTGAGCTACAGCTCACTTCATCGGATCTAATATCTAATCTATATCTAATGCAAAGATCTTTCAGTTTTGAAAGAGCTTGCTGAAGAGCTATTTTTGTCACTTGTTTTATAAAACAACACTTGCCCTTCATATGACATTTATCCCATAACAAGAGTAAAAATTGGTAGCAGGATCATTACATATTCTAAATTTAAATCTGACTTGTGATCTTTGTACAGAAATAAAATGACTGGAGTTCTAATGAACTCTACAAAGTACGTTTTTAGTTGTTAGATGTGATTCTCTAAGCTTCCACAATGAATTTTAACAAAATGCATAATTATCAACAAAAGGCTCCTCAAATCTTGCATTGCATACTTTTCAAATGGGGATGGGGGAGAGAATCCATAAGAGAAAGTTGCATGCAGTTTACATTTATATGTGCAAAGCTACTGGTAACAGCAGTAGAATTATAAAGTCAAGGGGGGAGGAAGCAACTCTTAAAGGTTACACTTCTAAAAGACCAGAAATAAAGAAATAACATTTGTGATTTTTAGGGACAGCCATTAGAACTTACAAGTATGGTAATTGCTTAATATTTTGAAAGCTCTCTTTGTAAAGAAAAGGGTAGACTTTTAAAAAATGAAAGCTGAGATCAGGTGGAGGGGAGCTGACAATATTCACCAGAATGCACATGGAATTCATGGTACTCGGGCCCCGCAATCAGATCTGTCCTGGCAGACCACTGCACCAATGCAGAGCCCCAGTGGCATTGGGGACCAGAAGATCATTTCTAACAAATAAACACTGTTACCCTCCACCTAGGTAAAATGAGTGGTGTGCTATTTCTCAGTGAATGTATATAGCAGGGGTGGGCAAACTTTTTGGCCCGAGGCCCACACTGGGGTTGCGAAACGGTATGGAGGGCCGGGTAGGGAAGGCTGTGCCCCCCAAACAGCCTGGCCCCTGCCCTCTATCCACCCCCACCCACTTCCCGCCCCCTGACTGCCCCCCTCAGAACCTTGGATCCATCCAACCCCCGTCCCCCCACTCATTGTCCCCTAACTGCCCCCTCCCGGGACCCCCTGCACCTAACCGTCCCCCCAGCACCCCATCCCCATCCAACCCCCCCCGTTCCCTGACTGCTCCGACCCCTATCCACACCCCCACCCCCTGACAGGCCCCCCAGGACTCCCACCCCCTATCCAACCCCCCCGTTCCCCGCCCCCTGCTCCCTTTCCCCTGACTGCCCCCCAGGATTCCCTACTCAACCCCCACTGCTGCCCCCTTACCATGCCACTCAGAGCGGCAGGAGATTGTAGTCTTGTGCGGTGGCGTAACTGTGGGGGAAGGGGAAACAGTGGGGGAGGGGCCAGGAGTTCAAGGGCTGGGCAGGACAGTCCCACGAGCCAGATGTGGCCTGCAGGCCGTCGTTTGCCCACCTCTGGTATATAGGTATTCTTTATTTAACATCAACTGTTTTTTCAGGTCTGCAGTATTGGCTCTTCCAAACATTCAAAAATCTTGAATCAGACAGCCAAAAATCAAGAGATGGGTTTAAAAATCATGTTATTACAAATAAGTATGAGATTCCTTGTATTTGTCTTCTGTTTTTTGAGTCAGGGGAGAGTGGGAGCGGAGGTCACATTTTCAAGCGTTGCTCCACAATCAGCAGGGCCAGACACTCACTCTTTTTTAACATGAAAGTTGAGACACTTGTGTAATTGCAAGAGCTGACAACACTCCCTATCAATGGGCAAGTACAGATGACTAATCTCCCCATTCCCCAGCCTCAAAACTCACACACAGCTTGCTCAAGGCCATGCGGACACTGCACAGTTAAACTGGGGGACAGACACCCAGATTTCACCCCTGTGTGTCGGGGGGAGGGAGGGGGCACACATCCCGCTGTTGTTGTGCTGAGATGCTCTGGGATTCTTTCCCAATG
This sequence comes from Caretta caretta, assembly GCF_965140235.1. Taxonomy (NCBI): domain Eukaryota; kingdom Metazoa; phylum Chordata; order Testudines; family Cheloniidae; genus Caretta; species Caretta caretta. Next base: position 255,897,945 of record NC_134206.1, on the reverse strand, counting down.
AACTATGGGACAACGTGTCTGTTGCTCAAGGAGACTTACAGGCAAGTGCTAGAAGGGTGGCAGGGCCCAGCCACACGCAGTTAGGGCAGACCCTGGGCTCCAATCCCTCTTCCCCAGCCAGCCCGGGGTTAAAGCACCTCCAGGCCAGGGGGTTTCAGTGGGGACGGCGGCGGGGCTGGGCCCATGCTGCTGTACACCGAGACGTATCCCGGGCGCCCTGATCCGCCCCTGCCTGGTAGGGCAGGCTCTGCCCCGGGGCACACGGAGGGATCCCCCCCGGGAAGGCGGACACTCACCGCAGCGTCTCCGCGGCCTCCCCGACGAGCCGCTTCAGCTCCTCCGCGCTGAGCCGCACCTAGAAGGGGAAAGGCGCTGAGACCGAGCGGCCGGGGAGCGCAGGGCCCCGCTCAGCCCCGGACGGGTCCGCTCAGCCCGGCGCGCCGCGGGGACGGACCGTGGCCCTGCCCCAGGGGCGGCCCGCGGGCAGCTCCGAGGCGGCCGCCGGCCCGCGCGCGGGTGGGGGGGGGGGGTCAGGGAAGAGGCGCGTTCCCCGGCTCGCGGGTTCTCACCTTGTCGGGCGTTTCCCTGGCAACCCCCCTGCGCACCCAGGCGGCGCAAGTCACGGGGCAGCTCATGGCTCCGGCCGCGGCACGTGCGGGCAACTCTCGCACGCGCCGCGCTCCTATTGCCGCCGCCGCCCCAGAAACTGTCGCGTTCCTGATGACGTAACCGCCTACTGACACCTCCTCGGACTCGGCAGGGAGAGTGCGAGAGGTCATCAGCAAGCGCCCGGGGGTGGGGCCTGGAAGCCAGTGACGCGCAGGAGGCAGAGACTCCGCCCCCATCGGAGGGGGAGCGAACTCAGCCGCTGGCACGGAGAGATTGGGGCGGGGCCAGAGGGACGGGAAGGGAAGGGGCCGGGAGTAAGTAGGAGGGGCCAAGGGGTGTGCCGAGGACATGGGGTGGGGGCGGGCTCAGGGGGATGAGAAGTGCCGGGGGGGGCTGGGGCAGGAGCCAGGGGGAAGTGCCAGGGGTGGAGCAGGACTGGGGGAGCAGAGGGGGCTGTATTTGTTCCCTTTACTGCTGGGGTGAGGGTCATGGTGCCACTGGAGAGCACCAGGCTGATATTCAGGGTCATGCCAGGTCGTTCCCTCAGGCCCTACGCTACCGGCACGCCCAGCTATCTTCGAGACACCACCGACTTTCTGAGGAAACTACAATGCATCGGTGATCTTCTTGAAAACACCATCCTGGCCACCATAGATGTAGAAGCTCTTTATATCAATATTCCCCATGAGGATAGACTACAAGCTGTCAAAAACAGTAGCCCTGATGAGGCCACGGCCCACCTAGTGGCTGAGTTTGGTGACTTTGTCCTCACTCACAACCATTTCAGATTCGGGGACAACTTATACCTTCAAGTCAGTGGCAATGCTAAGGCTACCCGCATGGCCCCACAGTATGCCAACATTTTTATGGCTGACTTAGAACAACGCTTCCTCAGCTCTCGTCCCCTAATGCCCCTCCTCTAAGTGCATTACATTGATGACATCTTCATCATATGGACCCCGGGAAGGAGGCCCTTGAAGAATTCCACCTGGATTTCAACAATTTCCACCCCACCATCAACCTCAGCCTGGACCAGTCCACACAAGAGATCCACTTCCTGGACACTACAGTGCAAATAAGTGATGGTCACATAAATACCCTATACCGGAAACCTACTGACCGCTATACTTACCTACATGCCTCCAGCTTCCATCCAGGACACATCACACAATCCATTGTCTATAGCCAAGCCCTAAGATTACAACCAAATTAGCTCCAGTCCCTCAGACAGAGACAAACACCTACAAGATCTTTATCAAGCATTCTTAAAACTACAATACTCACCTGGGGAAGTGAGGAAACAGATTGACAGAGCAAGACGGGTACCCAGAAATCACCTACTTCAGGACAGGCCCAACAAGGAAAATAACAGAACGCCACTGGCCATCACGTACAGCCCCCAGCTAAAACCTCTCCAGCACATTATCAACTATCTACAACCTATCCTGGAAAACAATCCCTTGCTCTCCCAGACCTTGGGAGGAAGGCCAGTCCTCACTTACAGACATACCCCCAGCCTGAAGCAAATACTCACCAGCAAATACACACCACACCACAGAAACACTAACCCAGGAACCAATCCCTGTAGCAAACCTCGTTGCCTACTCTGTCCCCATATCTATTCTAGCGACACCATCAGAGGACCCGACCACATCAGAGGCTCATTCACCTGCACATATACTAATGTTATATACGCCATCATGTGCCAGCAATGCCCCTCTGCCATGTACACTGGCCAAACCGGACAGTCCCTACATAAAAGAATAAATGGACACAAATCGGACATCAGGAATGGTAACAACCAAAAGCCAGTAGGAGAACACTTCAATCTTCCTGGACATTCTGTAGCAGATTTGAAAGTAGCTATACTTGAACAAAAAAACTTCAGAAACAGACTTGAAAGAGAAACAGCACAATTAAAATTCATTTGCAAATTTAACACCATTAATTTGGGCTTGAATAGGGACTGGGAGTGGCTGGCTCGTTACAAAAGCAGTTTTGCCTCTCCTGGAATTGACACCTCCTCATCTATTATTGGGAGTGGACTACATCCACCCTGATCAAATTGGCCCTGTCAGCACTGGTTCTCCACTTGTGAGGTAACTCCCTTCTCTTCATGTGTCAGTATATTTATGTCTGCATCTGTAATTTTCACTCCATGCATCTGAAGAAGTGGGGTTTTTACCCATGAATGCTCAAATAAATCTGTTAGTTTTTAAGGTGCCACCGGCCTCCTTGTTGTTTTTACACACAGCTGTGTTTCTCCCAGTCTGCATCTCATAACAAACACAACTTGTCAAACTACCGCCTAGCTTCAGGGTTTGTGATCAGGGAACCCACACATGGCTTAGCTTCTGATCAGGCTTTGCCATATGGCCCTATTGCTTTTGGTAGTAGCTTCTATCATCTCTGGCTATCTCGCTCGCTTAATTGCGCTTTCCATTTACCCTGTAAGAAGGGTGCTTAAAACACCGTTTAGCTCTAACCAGGTCTGCTATTGTCTAGAGATCAAAACCCCACTTGATGGTATTAGTATCTTCCAACATAACAGACTGCTGCATCCAGCTCCTCCTGGCATCTCAGCTCAGCCGGCTCCAGGCTACTAGCAAAAAGGTGGTTTCTAAAATCATCTCCCTCACTAGTCACTCTGACCAGATCACTCACCTCTTCAAATCCCTTACCTTCTGCACTGAACTACAGCTCCCCATCCATACCCTGCAGGGAAATTCATAACTCTGACCTCCTCATGTCTCTGGACTTCTCACACTTTTGTTCTGGAGCTTTTCAACACCAATCCACCAAAATTGGTGGATAAACAAATAAACATGAAAAACAAAATCAACCACCTAGCACTGCTTCAAAATAAGATCAGCTTATGTATCATTGTATGTGTCTGGACCATACTGCCTGTGTCTGATCTAGGTTATAAACTGCTTGGGAAGGCACCATGTTATTCTCTCTCTTTGAACATCACCGAGTACATTAAACTGTGCTCAGTAAATAATAAAGGTGTCCTCAAGGTATGTCCTCTCTAAAAATCCTTCCACAGGAACAGAAATTAACACACTGGATCTGTCCAATGGCCCGTATCAGATGCTTCAGAGGATGGTGCAGGAAATAAAACGCCATAATTGTATAACTAGCTCATAGGAATTTTTTTTCTTTTCCCCTTCTGAATGCTAGTATCCTACACACTATATCCAACTAAATCGTCATAGGATGGGAAAATGTCTATTGTAACAAGTAGGATTATGGGTTTTTTTTGAACGGGCAGAAATCATTGCTATTTGCATCACTAAACTTTTATTTCAGAGGTTAACTGAGAAATACAAGTATTGGAAAGCATTTAAATGAGGTTAAGGTAAGGAATAGTTCACATTATAAAACACAAGTGTTTGACAGCAAATTTTAAACTTGGCAGACAGGATGACTACAGTACTTTAGCCATATGTCAAGCAGACAGAGCTGTGGGGGCATTTTCCATTTTTGATTGTGAGCCTTCTGTGGTGCTGGAGTGAGAAGGACGTACAGTAATATCTATCAAAATACAGTATTTGTAATGAGCTTCTGTCATCTCTCACACCTTGTTTGCTGCATCCATTTGTTGTGTCTTGTCTTGTATTTGTAAAGTGCTAGCACAATGAGGCCCCAAGCCTAACTGTGGCCTCTGGGGTAATTGCAATGTAAGTAATTTCCACCCTGGTGTTCTGCTGTACTTTATATTACTAGTCACTTTACTGAATCTCCTCCCTCCCTACTGCAACAAGTATTTTCCCCTATACCACTTGGTCACATGATACTCCCCTGCTGGGACACAGGAAAGCTCTATGTAAACACAGAGCCTCCAGGACATCATTTAATCCCCACATGATGTGGAGAGGGTAGTGGGATGTGGGACTGAGTCAGGAAGAAGAATGGTGTTGAGTGGTTGTCTGAGGGCTGCACAACTACCTGAGGGGGTGTCTTCTACTCATCAAAGCAATTGTAGGGCCTCACAACTCTGGCTGCTCTTCACCACGGAAGCTGATAGGGTCAGGTTTTGGCTCAATAGTGGTTATCCCCATCTCTTTTGTGTATTGTTAAATACTAGTTCCTTTAAATGTTCAGCCGTGTTAGTCTGTATTCCACTGAATGCATCTGATGAAGTGAGCTGTAGCTTATGCTCAAATAAATTTGTTAGTCTCTAAGGTGCCACAAGTCCTCCTTTTCTTTTTAAATGTTCAGTATTTCAGGAGTAGACTCCAGCTCTTTGATGCATAGAACATCATCATTTATGCAATACCCCCAGCACTTTACAGTAGGGCTCGGACCCAGCCAATACAGTACATACTCATACACCACACCGGCACTTCTCTGAAGTTACTATCTTGTTCTCCGAGAAATAAAGTAAGCCTTGTCTACATGGGAAAGTTTTACCAGTACTGTAATACCAGTATAATTATACCAGTATAAGTCCCTAAGTGGACGCTATTAGCATGGATGTGCAAAAGCAGTTTAATTACTACAGTGGCTGTAAGTTGATGTAACTTGGGTCGATTTAATTTTGTAGTGTAGACTTGCCCTTATTCTGATATATGGGTGGCTTTTTGCAGCTTAGCCTAAACTCTTTCTCCATAAACTAAACTGAAAAAGGCCACTCATAATGGAATAAAAGTGACTACACTAGGGGCAAGTCTACACTTAAAATGGTGCATTGGTGTGCCACTGTACAGCTTTAATGAAGATGCTCTACGCTGACGGAAGGGTCAAAGAGCTGAACAATTTGATGTCTCACTGTGGCACCAGGAGTGGGTGGGGTGGGGGAGGAAACGTGGTATCTCTCACAGTCACAAAGGATTCAGAGTAACAGCCGTGTTAGTCTGTCTTCGCAAAAAGAAAAGGAGTACTTTCGTGAAAGCTCATGCTCAAATAAATTGGTTAGTCTCTAAGGTGCCACAAGTACTCCTTTTCTAGTCACAAAGGAGCCAATTCCAAGGTGCTTAGCAGAGCCCATAGGCACATTCAAGCACCTCTAAGGGGGAAATCAGCTCAAGGAGCCCCCTGGAGCCTAACAGCACACATGATCATATTTTAAATATCTGTACAATCTACTGTGAGCAGCATCTCATTGGGATGATTCACACATGCAGATCTTATTTTGTGGGCAGAGCTTGAAAAAGTACTACCACTTGGCTTTACAATAAACAAAATGCAGATGAAGGGAACAGTCCTGCCTTCACATATCCATATGGCTTCTGTTGAAATCAAGGGAGTTGTAAGCAAGAATATAAGGGCAGTAATTGCCTCTAAATCTCCCAAATCATACAAGATCTGAAACAGTTAAAGTCAACATGCTGATTCAAAAAACCTGAAATCAAAGGTTTTTAAACACCTGCTTTGAAATCCTTTTTAATATCTCTTCCAAAGCATACTGCTTTTGTGACACCTATTAGTATTTAACTGCCACCTAGTTTATACGCTTGCTGCACCATTATATGATAACTCCAACTTCTGATCACCCAGGTCTTTATGTATCCAAATTCTCTAGTTATGCCCAGATCCTACAAAGACTTATTATGCACATGCTGAGTTTTAAGCACAAGTCGTCTCACTGAAGTCAAATTGAATGTGCAGGATCAGGGCTGTCGACTGAACGCTTCTTGGAGCGGGGACCATGTCTTTTCCATGTTCTGTACAATGACAATCACATTGTAAGTGCTGAACTAAAAACCGTCAGAATTCCCAGCTGTAAAATCCATAAGAGTCCTGGGACCCTGTTACTGGGAGAATCTCAGCATTATTGGTGTTTGAATTATACAGAGAAATATCTGAAGTGGAGAAGGAAAAACAAAAAACACTCACAGCACCATTTCCTAAGCTAGAAAAAGTGAAATCTTTATTGAGCAGGGATATGGCTCATAAACACACTCGAAAGGGCTCCACCTGCTGCTCAGGTGTAGTCAGTGCAATCTGACAAAGCTGTGGAGGGAGCTGTATGAAACGGGATTAGAATATTAATCTGCTATATTTATTCATAACTTTGCCTCTCAAATACAGAACGGTCAGCTGTTATTTAAAGGCTGAAAACAGACTACAATGGTTATAATTTAAATCAAACCTTTGAAGTAACAAATGTACAAAAAAGGCAGTCAATGTATTAACTTTAAACATTTTAAATCAAAATGGAACACATTTCGCAGAAGTAAACCTAGAGCAAATTGCTATTTATGGTGTTTACAAGCCACCTAAAAGCTATAAACGTCAAGTGCCAAATGACTAGATAGTTGCTGTAGCTCTCATAAAGCCGTATTAATATTTCACTTTCCACAGGCCCCGACACTGGAAAATGTGCTGCCCGAAAAGCTAAAAATAAAGCATTGACTATCCAAGGGCAAGAGAAAACTGGATTTTTTTTAGCGCCTGATCCAGCAAAGCATTTAAGCAGATACTTAACTTTAAGCATGCAAGTGGTCTCACTGAGGTTAAGGGGCCTACTCAGGTGCTTAAAATTAAACATATGCTTTTCTGGATTGGGGCTTTAGTTCCATCTTTATGAAAAGGGGCTAACAGCATGATCTTTTCAAAGATGAAGTCAAGCATTGCTATAGCGAGCCTACAAAAGTATAGGCCTATCAATTGGCATGAATAAATAAGCTTGTAACGTGCATTAAAATGAATGTGATTTGCATACCGGCCTGTTTAGTGAAAGTTGGTGATATTTTCACTGCACTGAAAATGGCCCTTTCGGTAGTTGTGCTCACACCTAAATATGGAAGTCCATGTTACATAACACCCAAAAATAATATGACAAATTTACTATCAATGAAAACATATTTTAATGCCAACAACTAATAAAAGTTCATATTCCAATATTGCTCACAACAATAATATACAATTTGCACAAAACATGGCTGTCCAACAAGAATATTTTGCAGGCTATAATATATATATATATTTTTTTCCTTAAAGAATTATATGCCAGAGTTCATGCAAAGAAATTCAAAGCAGTAACACAACATGAGCAATCAGTTGTTTTTTTTTTTTTTTTTTTTTTACAAATTATCAAATCCATTCAATACAGAGACATTAGGAGATAGATAGGTATATACACACTGTTTTGTTGTGGTCCTTTTTGTGTTACATTAAATCATGGGTTCCTTCTTACCACACCAGGTCCCTATTAAAGACTGGTTCAAATAGGATTTTGAGTATACTCCACCCATGTGGACCACCAGAAACTCAATAACTTCCCTTCTACTGTACATGACTATGAAGGAGGGACTTATCCGCTGGCCAGGAGTGTGGGCAAGCAACCTTCTCCAAAGCTAACCTCAGTCCTGATCCATAGTCTTCACCACATTTGTAGTGGGTGGCTATCACTCCATTCCTCCTATTTTTGACTGGCCCCAAGGTCTTGGTCTCCAGCAACCTTTAAAGTTGGAAACCCAAGACTAAAGAACCTGGAGCTCCTAAACAGCAGTGCACAGCACTGCCAGCCAAGTAACCAGATATGTACAGTGAATGGCATGTATTCTCTGGTTTGAAATTTACATACAATATACACAAATAAAGCTATTCTATCAAGGTGCAAGTTTATTATTCTCTGGTGTGTTCCCATGAAGTTTGATTTTGTTTTGTTTCTTTTGGCCTTCGCACAAAGCTACCAACAGCGTTTACACAAGAATGGTCTGTCTGTCTGATAAATATAGTTCATTATGTGGCCCCAATTATGCAGTCCTTACAAAGGAAAACACCTACTGACTTCACTGGGAGTTTTGCCTACATACTGGATGGCATCCAGCGAGCTAAATTCTTCTCTGCTATAACTCCTTTGACTTCAATTCATTTACAACCAGGGTGAATTGGGAGGATGTGTTTTTTTCCAGGAAGTAATCAGTTTTACTGAACTGAATTGGGACTTGTGTTCACACATCAGTAAATTTGTACAGTCCATGGGCCAAATCATGCTCTCCTTAATTTTGATGGGACTACTTCTGTTTGGGCAAGTTAGCAGGGTTTGGCCATATGGGCAAGTATTTAAAGTTCTTTGGCATTATTTCATACTTGCTGGACTCAGGTGCTGCCTCAAAGAGAGGGATTTTTTTAAAAAAAGATGAAATGTAATTATAGTAAATATTACATATTAACCCTACCAGCTAAACGGATGTTAATGGAATGTCAGCTCCTGAAATTAAAATTGCCATTGTTTTCTCAGGCAGGTCCAATTCATAAAAATGCTTCACCCCCACACTTGAGCCTGATTCTGCAGCCTGTAAACGCGTCACGTGATGCTTCCAGCGAAATCACTGGAAGTTTGAATGCCCTGAATCACCAGGGCACTTAAGTACATGAGTAATCCCATCTCTGTTTAGCAAAACTCTTAAGTATGTGCTTCACTTTAATTTTAAACACATGCTTAAGTACCATTGAAACCAACAAATGCTTAAGTATTTTGCTGGGAAGGGATGCTTAAAGTCACACACGTTAAGCACATGCTTAATTAAGTGCCTTTGCTGAATTTGGGACAATATGCACAAGGACAATAGGATTGGGCCTTCAGGGCATATTTTCCCTTCAGTCCTTATGGGAGCCTCTCACTGATACCAACCACAGATCTGAATATGGGGAGAGAGGAGATTATATCCTTTAGCACAGTGTTTCTCAATGACCAGTCCATGGGCTGGCTCCGGTCCCTGAGATCTCCATGACACAGTTTAGGAAGGCAGCAAGCCAGTCCCTGGTATCAAAAAGGCTACGACAAACTGCTTTAGGCCTGATCCAACTCCCACTGAAGTCAATGGAAGGATTCCTATTGCTGTGAGTGGGAGTTAGCTCAGGCCCTAAAATAAGCGTACCTTTTGCACTACTGCAGTTAAATTTCTCTCTAAACCCAGCTTCCCATTTTTTAACTTGGTTATAACAAGTCACGCAGAAGCTTTGCATACATAGTCGCAAACTAAAAGCAAATTATTTTACACTTGAAAAGAAGAGCTGGCTAACCAGATTAAAGAAAAAAAAATCCTTGCTGGTTTCAAATGCTGGTTTGTGTTTGTACAATGTTAACACTGGATTTACAAAATGACATTTGGCAAGACATGAATCCTCATCTCACTGGAGATTTTAAAAGACTTATCATCAGAGATCGGGGGTTAAAATATTCTAAGGTGCACTCAGTGAACATGTTTTCAGAAATTTTCCTAAGACATTTTAGCACTGATAACGTGCTAAGGATCTCATTATATGATTGAGCACATAAAGATCTAGCAGACTGAACACATTATGCTGAAAGACAAACCTTCTTTTTAAACTTTTTTTTAAAAAAGAAAACAAGGAAATTAAATAAAAATATTTTAAAGCAGAATTCAGGTTGTGACACAGTTAGACAAAAGTGGCTACATTTAAAATTAAGGCTGGTATCTCATATTAAATACGGCGTGAGTTAAAAGTAGATTATTCTCCTTAACCTTTAATTTCCTGGGTGTAGACAGCTTGCTTCATAATATTAACATCTGAATAGTTTTGATATTGGGGAAGATTTTTCAAAAGTGCCTAAGTCCCAATGACTTCCAATAAGAGGTAGACTCCTAAGTCTCTTTTGAAAAATGGCCTTCAGCTCCTAAATCACCAGGCCCTTTCAAAAATTTTACCCATTGAGCTAAACTATTGCTTAATCCTTCAAATCATCCACAATTCCCCTATTTTCTGTGCAGTGGCTTTTACTATTGTGCAGTTTGTACAAGCTTAAATGGACAATGAGAAGGGCAAACAAATGTTCCAGCTATATTGTTCATTTTAAAATAACTAGAACACTTATATAAACCCAAAAGCCAGTACTTAAATGATGGTTGCATAAAGTAGGACATCACTTCCTTGTGCTCTGGATAGTATTATCTGGTTGTGTGATTTTTGTTTCCCAATAAAGAAACCTTTTCCATAGAAACCTCATTGAGAGATGGCATATAAGAGCTTCCTGTGCTAGATACAGAAATAATAATACTAATAAAAAAGCTCCAACAAGTAATCAAACCATCATTAGTTTTACAAGATGACAGCGAAAAGCTGTCTTTTTTCAGCAGGAAGGGTTTGCTGCAGATTTTGTAATCTGAAGTCTTCACGCTACAGTTCTGTTTTATTCTTGGTAGCAATTTTTTCCATCATGGCTTTCTCTCTGGTTTTCATTTTTCCCTAATAACTTTATAAATATAACTTTTACTGAAATCTGAAAGAGATAACTGATAGACTTGGACAAGGATGAAGGAAGCTAGCAAGCATGTCTCATGTTTAGTGCTAGCTCTTCTGTGTCACCAAAGCATTGGTGCTGGGATTCTTTCATCTGTTATTTTCTGAGGTAAACAGAAGAACACAATGACAGGTCCTCAGAGATGGAGATGGATGGGGAGGTATCTTTCCCTACTTAAGCACATAGACACTGGTACCCAATTACAAACATGCATTTTGCTTTTCTGCTTAGGTGCAACATGATCTACACTTCAGATTCACATATAGCAGATTCATGGCAAATTGTTTAATGTCTGAATAAGAGCTAAAAAATGGGGCCCAATCTACTGGACTTCAATGGGTGTTGCACCAAGCCTTTTGGTTTGTTTTATGAATGGCCCCACACTATAATTTGAATTGGTATTTTTTTCTAGAATGCCCATATCCCCCTCATCTAAATTACAAATTACTTTCAATGATCTTATATCAAATGTTAAAAATGCTAATCTATGTACAAAGGTAAGCCCTTTTGGGCAAGTGGAGGTTTAGCTATTCAATTCACTAATGCATACTGCCGAACCCTTAGCATCGGGGAAGGCTGACTGACATTAACAAGAGACCTCTTTACAGACATGATTTCACATCTCACAAGATATACAGTAAATTTATATACTGTCCATCTCTCTCTCTCTCTCTCTCACACACACACACAAATAAAAAAACAAAAACATTTCACATGTAAAAAACAGAAGATGCAGAACATGAACTGTTCAGATACAGAATATCTCATTTTATAAAGCATCTTTTGTCCCAGAGGGTCCTAAAATGCTTTACAGAGTCAAGATCTTGCTCTGAGTAGACTCATTCTGTGCAGGTGATATTACAAGGGAAGGCTTGCAGATGAGCTGGACTGAAGGATAGCCAGTCTCATTAGTGCAAAGAGGCTGAAGGAACTCTTTTCAGAACACCATAATGCTGCTCTAAAACTAGCAGGATCCAGACCTCTCTATTGTGTGATGCAGGACACAGTATAGAGGGGAGCATGGGTCCCGACTACATCACCTTGGTCCGTAAAGTACCAGGAGACACATTAGCCAGGCCCTCCACGCAGTGCTGAAAAGAGCACTAGGAGAGTATCGTACTTTGCTGTGTAGTTGCACCCATACAACATAGGGTGGGAGTTTGACTTATTTATGATATGCATAATTCTCTCTCACACACAAATTTCTTCATCTACTACTGACATACAAGCAAATGCTAGGGTGAAAGGCAGGTGCTTACAACAGCACGCTTCAACAGTACACAGAAATTTAGGACAGGAAGTGAATAATATACCTACTTGAAATACACAAGAGGAATTTTGGTAGGCACAATATAATTACTAAATTGGAGTTTGGCCAAGACCCTGAGGTCGACAACTCTAACCTACTCTTGTGTAATGTGCCAGCAGTTCTTTAATGACCACAAGGGGTCAGGACCTCAGCTTTCTGACTCATCTGAAAGATGTCACCACCCAGAGCACAGTGCTCCCAAATACCACGCTAGGGCATTGGTTCAGGGACTCAAGAGGGGAAAAGCCACTTTCTGACACACCAGCACTGCCTTCTGAAGCACATGTTTTACTGGAGGTCTAGCCAGCCTTGACCGTACTTAGCTTGGGCTCTCTGACAGGATGAATTATTTTACTTTTATGTAGCACTGTTCATTCTGAAGACTCTCAAAGCGCTTCATGATTTAGAGCCCTACAGCAACATTGAAACCCAGCCACCACAGGGGCACGGGGCAGCATCCAACTGGCACACAGCTCACTGCACAAGTACAGGGGAAGGGGAACTTTCAATTAAGGATAATGGGGCAAATCCCTCCACTTGAAGTGCTATGTATGTGCTGTTTAAAGGTCATGTAGAGTGGAGAGGACCAGATTTTATAAGGTCTCACCTGAACGATACCGCTTCCCCCCCAAATAGTAAACTAGATGGTACTGAATTTATCCACCATAGGGTGATGAAAGGGTCAGTCAATGCTGCTGGGATTTGATTATGTGGCATGAAGGATTCTAGTTAATTTGAATCTTAGATCACTAAGCCATCCCTGACTGGTGTTATGGCTGTGGCCCACATGATATCTTGTTGAAGTTGACCATTTAAAGAATGCGCTGTTTTCTAATGTGACTGTTTTATAAAGGTCACATCCTTGTATGGCTGAGCGTCCCTGTTTTCTAACTTGCCTTATTTTTAAACATGAATTGTTTCTGCTTTGATATGTCAGGTTGTTTTCTTTGTTTGCTTCAGAAATGTGATAAGAAAAACTCATCTATAACCGCAGTGAGTGGGAAAGGTAATCGAAGTTTTAATGAAAACACAGCAGCAGCAACAATGGGAAGTTGAATGGCCAAGGTCAGCCACCAGCCAAAGGTGTTCAGACAAATTCACTCTCTCAGATGCAATGCAGACATTTATACTGACATAGAAAAGTTAACATTTGCTAGAGCTCAACTATCCAGTCAATGGGAGGAGTGCATGCATATTAGAAATGAGAATACAGCTCCCCACGAATGGTTACAATAGCCGATATCAGCAGGGCAAAACTCTAGATTTCACACTGAGTTGGGCAAATCGCTTAACCTGCTTATGTCTCGAGTTACCAGCATGTTAGATGGATATAATAACTATCTCCCTCACAGAGACATTGTGATGTTTATTAAAGGCTAGATGCAGACACCCTCCCTCTCCTTGCTTAATACCACACTCCATCCTTCGTCCTATTAATGTCAATGGGACTATTTCTGGGATAAGGTATTAAGCAGGAGTAAGAGCAGCAAGATCAGGCCGGTAATGTTTGTAAAGCATTTTGAAATTCTCAGATGAAAGACACCATGGGCCAAATCCCAAAGTTCTTATTCAGTTTTTAATCCACCCTTATTCATGCAGAACACCAACTGATTTCAGTACCAGCTTTGATGCATACAGACTTCAGGATCTGGTCCTATGTAAATATTATTATTAATATAGAGCTAACTCCTGAGGGACTCGGAGTATCTACAACTTGCATTGATTTCAATGGAAGCTGCAGGTACTATGCACACCTCAGCATTTGGCCTGTGGTGAATAATATAGGGAAATGGCTTGAGCCCAACCTTGAATCTCAGTATTGTATATAAATTTAAGTGCGTTCACTTTAATGACAGCTGTACGTATGTCAGTAACACACTGACAAAAAGGTCCCAATTGACTTCCCTTGGTGTTGTGTGCAGGACTGTGGGCCCTTAATTTGATTTTTGTTTTTGAAGAAAAGGCCAGCTCTCTCTCTCTCTCTCTCTCTCACTACTGCACCATTGAAATGTAGCTCATTTCAGTAGGAGCTGAAATCACTGGAAAAAAAAAATCTTCAAACATCAAACCACAGTACATTTTGGCACAGAACTGGAGGTTCCAGAAAAACTCCCTATCACACCACACACTGTAATGCATCCAAAAGGGACTAGTACAATTTTTGGTATGAAGCCAACGGTCAGTGGATCTTCCACATGAACCGTGTCAGTTTACAAAGTGGCAGGTGGAAACTTAGCAGAGCAGCTACTGATAGTGCCGGTGGGAGGTTTTCCACTAATTCCACATGCACCACTTGGAATATATACATTTATATACTTTGCCCAATCAATTCACTTGTGAGCCAAGAACTTGCATGCAAAGTTTTAACCTTGAGAAAGGTTCCCTTAGGAAACTGGCCATTTTCTAGAGTAGAAAACATTTGGAAGCCATCTGTTTCTAAAAGATGGGAGGGGTGAGGAATGGTCTCCAATCTGTGGAACAGGGAGGATTTGAGTAATGGGGAGGTGGTTCTGGAGTTTTCCCTGAAAAAGAGTACTAACCTTGTTCCCTGATGCCCCAAAACTTTCCTATCATATGTTTCCACCAGCCCACCTCCTCTGCCAGTTCTCAAGCTGACTATGGGGCAATGAACCATAGGGGAGAGCTGGGTTAGTTGAGATAATATCTGCCAGGGTCAGGGAGGGAACCAGTCTGGTTCTAGAACAGGGAGAGTGCAGGAGCTGGCAACAGATTAGGCAAGATGGGTGTGTTCTGGGGACTGTGGGGCAATTAAGGGAGCTAAGAGGAGATTGTGTCTCTTCTAGAGAAGGAGAAGGTAGGACTTGCAACAGAGAAAGGTCAAAGTGCCTGTAGATGCCCAGATACCAACAGTGACGGGAGACTTTATAAAAACCTAGATGGGAAAAAAAAAAGCCCTAGATCGTTGTGCAGAGGGAAGGGGGAGTGCGAGTTATGATTGAAAAATGTATATACACTTTTTCTAAGGGTTTTAAAAAGAATTTCCAGTACACCCAACCATCTGAAATTCCTTGGGTTGGGAGGATTGAGGGAATTCTTCCCCCAAAATGGATGAAGTATTGCAATCGGTACAGAGATTACTGAACAGAGGCTTTTGTTTCCTGAAATAACAGCACTTTCTAAAGGATGCTGCTATGTACCACTACAATAACGATTGCTGTATGGATATGCCGTCTTATAGGCCTCATTGCTGCATGGATATGCTGTCTTATAGGCCTCATTGCTGCATGGATATGCTGTCTTATAGGCATCATGGTCACATTCTAAGTATTTTTTGGATGAAATTCATCATAGAGGCTTCTACTGAAATGGAACGATAGCAGTTCTGGTCCGGTTAGGTGCGGCTCAAGCACTTAGAGGGACTCCAGAATCTGTGCATTGTGGAGCTCAATGGGACCCCAGGTCTGTACCCCCTGCTTATTTGAGTCTGGGAACTCTGCCTCCAATTGAAGGACATGGAGGAAACTCCGTGATGGAAACCATGCAGTTTTTGCTGCCCTAATAAGCCCTCCCATGAGCTTTTCCACCAGTGTATGCAAACCATTAATCATCCAATGTACTCTAATGTATCCATTAACAATAGCTTTAATAGCAATAGACACTGCTGCATCAATCAATAGCCAGAATCCTCTTTCAGGAGCATTTTTGATCCCATAGACTTCTATAATCTTGTTCTCCTGCTCATGTTTAGTTGAGACCAGCAAAGCAAATCCCACGGTAGCGTAAATTAAATCTGAAGGCTTATGCACTAGAACACCAAGCATTAGATCGTGCTCAGTGTTCCAGATTAATGAGCCCCTGAAGAAGCAAAGGGAATGCGTTTGTTCAGAGGCAGGTATGCTTTGCTGCAACTAGTTTTGGGTCTAATTTTGCCTTGCATGCTCACACAATTCCCTTTTAGTCTATGGTAAGCCCTGGGTACAGAGTGAAGGGAGAATTTGTCCCTTTGTTCCTAACAGGATACTGCGAGTGAATGTATGCTCATGAAAGATGTACTACAGATCAAGCAAGTGAAGTCCTCTGTTTAGCCGCAGAACAGATACCACAAAGTCGGTGACACTTCAAGCTTACCAACACAGCCCATCCTATGCATCTCAGTCCTAACCTAGAGGAGCCAGTTCTCAGGGTGAGACAGGAGAGAAGTCTCCCTTCCCCATCCAGTCTTTCATTTTTTTTTTGCTGACACTGCCAAAGGAAGTTACATCTATTGTGGTGGATTTCTGTGCTGGTGACATCAGTCAACATCAATATTCCAATGAGTAACCCAGGGGTAGAGGGCTCTATATCCCATTACCAATGCCCTGGACTGCTATTAATGTATGCCCTGAAGTCATTGCTACATAAGCAGTGGTTATCATTCTGTTAGACACCAGATTGCCTCGCTGAATTTATACCTGTGTTTTTATTTCCCACTGAGAAAAATTCTGCTTGTGGATACAAGTCTGCAATGCCTGATGACTTTAGTGGGAGCTCTGTGGGTACCTGAGGGTAAAATTTGGCCTACATGATTACAGGGTGAAAATCTGGAGCATTATAATTTTATATTCAGAGAAGTTAACATTAAGCTGCTGGGTGAGATTTGTTTTTATATGTAGATTGTCACCAATATGGAATAATGGGTTTCAAGGAGTGAGGAAGCACACCAAACTATAATATAAGCACCCCCAAGAGTTGCAATTGCATTTATCAGGTTCTTGCTTCTTTAGCATTGCAACATTCACAGAAAAGTAAGTCGCCAGTAGCTAAATGTTCTAGACAACATCTTATATGGCATACCATATGCAGAAACAAATTGTCTGGTAATTCATTGTTAGGCTGACATGCTGTGTCTCTGAGACATTAATGGTAGTTGAGACAATTTTGTAATTTGTTGCAGATATTGTATAGGCTTTAAAATGATCAAGCATACAGGAGGATTTACAGATCAGAACAATAAAACAGTTTCCTATCATGGTGATAACTAATGCAAAGACTGTGTTTTCTGAGCATTCCAAAAGCTATAAACATGAAATAGCACCGGACATAAATATTCTAACAAAAGACCAAGAAGTTATCATGCACTGTCAAATTAAAGCTTCTAAAAATCTGTGAACCGGGCACAGTTTCAAAAAGCATGCTAGAAAAGAAATACATGTAATTTTGCCACTGAAAAGGTAGCGCCTTTCTCCTACTCTTTACTGAGGTCTTCCCTATGTTTTAAATCAACCGATTCATGAAAGGTATCATCAAATACAAGAGGTCAGGAAAATTGTGCCACTTAACAGATCTCTCTTGCTAACAGTATGCTGCAAAATAAATTGAGCCCTGACATTGCACACCTCCATTGTAGATAACCTATACATTCTGAAGATACAGTAAGAAATTATTCTATAGTACATATTTAATAATAATTTTAAAAAGTCTACCTTAGTCACAATCTCTGGCCAGTAGCGAAATATTGACATGTTACTAGAATAAAGGCTGATATTAACTCTTTCATGTAACAAACAGAAATCAGCATCTTCCAACAAGTTTCTGTGAGAACCATTTGCACCAAGAAAAAAAAGTAAATATGCTAATTTCACAAATGGAGTTTGACAAGCAGTCTTGGCAAAACAAAGCACAAACATAACATTTCACAGGTACAGTTACCATGCAAATGCATGTTGAGTTTGTTATTGTTTTTAACCCCAAATCACAATTAGCATGCAGATTTTTATTCCCCAACTACTGTAATAGATATTGTCTTGGTAATGTACCTCTTTGGTGTAACCATAACCATTTAGGCAAGATTATACCACCTTGGGAAAGAATACAAACAAAACCTGCTCATATGTATACAGTATTTACACAGTGTGCCTTTAAAAAACAAAACGTGTTACATAGATTCGCAAACACAACTCTGTCAAAAATTAATTTTTAAGCTTAAGAAATAGATTTTAAACTACAAGGCCACCCCATTTGTTATGAACAATTTTAAAAAGTTCCCACCCCTAAAAATTTGCCAATATATTTCCTCATTTATAACAGTCTTACCAACTTTCTAACACAGTTGACCCTTATGAAACAGCAACTAACAAATCTTACGTTTCTTAAATGCACAATAGAACGGAATCTGGGATAGGTACAGTACACTTCTTAAATGTATAACTTGGTGGAGCAAAATAACCTTAAATAATCCATTTGTCAGTTTAAGTGGTCCATGGCATCTTTGTTCAGGCAGAGGCTTCTGCTGTTCATTGGTGAGTTCTGGCTTTTGTTGGCACTAGCTCCAAGACCACACACTTTTGTGTTCAGAACTGAACATAACAGTAATTCACAGAATAGTGCTAGATCCTTGTTTCTCAAAAATGGGTAGGAGCCATACGTTCAGTATTCCCTCATCTAAGTGAGGCTGCAGCTTAAAAGCAGCACCTTTGGCCAACAACAACAAAAAATATTCCAATGTGAAGTAGAATTTTGTATGTTAATTTAAGCAACTGCAACAGGAGCCTTAACTCGCAGTGTCTTTTCTGAGCGCGATCTCCTTCCTGAACTTTATACAACGGAGCCCTTTGAAGAAGACAAATGAATTGACTGAATCCTTGTCGCCAACGTCCTCTGTAAGTCTTGTAGTACATTCTGACCAGACGTGTCTCCATTCTTGTCATACAATAGCTGTTTGAAAGCTTCATTTTCAATGAGGACCATCATATTTTTTAGAAAGTAGCCTTCACAATAGGAGGACAGTTCTGTGACTCCGAGAAACTACAAAAAGTGGGGATTAAAGAAAGGTAATCACTCTGATAGGTATGGGTTAATAAATACTGTTCATGAGAAGTAAAGATAACAAACTGCACACAAACTATACTAGCTACGTTTTTCAGACGGGAACATTGACACCCACATATATGTGTGTGTCAAGTGATATTTCACATTGTTTGCTTCAAATGACAAATTCCAGACTTAAGACTACGTCAATAAACTAAGGTCACCTTGGAGGCAAAATTCCAAGGATGAAATTCAGGCCCCATACAAATCAATGGGATTTGTGTCATGCATGTCATTGGGGCCAGGATTTGGCCCCAAAGTTTCCACCACCAAAACCAGTAGATTTGGGGAGATCTACTAGAGGCCAGGTCTAGCAACACTGTCTCCCAGCATTCCTGCCAAGCATGACACACCTGACCGGCACCACCATCAGAAGTAACTGCTTAAAGACATGTACTCTAGGCCTGGGGTGAAATACCTCCAGCTGGAAAATAGCTGCATGTGAAGTATGTTGTTTTTGGGACCACTACATTCCTTTACACTCAGTGTATCCCATCTTGCTTGCGAGTAAGCAAGCACTACGTGATTCACTAGAGCACAGGAAGTAGCAGTTGCCTCATAAGAAGTAGTGAGCAAATGGCCTGATCCTGAGTTTATGCAAGTAGTAGCCCTGAGCATTCCAGTCAAGGACTAGGCCCTGAGCGTGTTCTGCAAAGCACACAGAAAAGTGCTCCATGGATCCACCAGCCTGGGCAAACTCCTGGTGTGTTTGAGCTCTGAGAACAAATGGAAAGCTTTGGACATGCTAGTGGATGGAGCTGCCGGGAGGCCTATGCAACCCAGAACTGTAGATGGCTTTTCCTATCTTCAGCCTTGGGATCTTTACTCTGCAGAGTCTAGAAAGTAGGGTCCATAGTACAGGCCCACCACTAAATTAACATAATCTGTGGATGACACAAATGTTGACTCCAAAATAAGGGACAGTTCAGGGCAAGTTAGGAGCTTTCTAAAGGAGAACATTATTTTGGATCTGGAAGGTCAGATGCTTAGCTGGTGTAAACTGAAGTAGCTTCATTGAAATCAGGGAGTTGTGTTAATTTACACCATCTGAGGATCTGGATCAGAGACTGGATTAATTTTCTTTGGTGGATTTACTGTTCTCTTAAGATTTCACTCCATTCTTCTTTACTCCTCCTTCCGTTATCCTTACTCTATTTCAATGTACAGTACATTGCAGTGAGGAAATAATATATTTCTCTTTTCTTTCTTATTATTAATCTGATTCCCAGCTGGCATGTTGGGGAAGTGCTGAGTATTATTATGTGTACTCTCAAAACTCCTATTGACCTCACTGAAAGTTTGGGGTATGCATGGAAAGCATGACTGGTACCTTGTAGAAACTAATCAACCAGTGTCACCAATGCAATTTGCCAAATCACATGGCTTTTCTCTGGAGAGAGCACACAGTAAAGAGAACCTGGAGTAAAAATGAAAACTTGAAAGCTATGCTAATCAAATGACCATTTCTTCCTAAGGTCCTTTATAATCACAGGAATAGAAAGTCCTCAGCAACCATCTAAATGAACTGAATATTCAGAAAAAGAAAAGGAGTACTTGTGGCACCTTAGAGACTAACCAATTTATTTGAGCATGAGCTTTCGTGAGCTACAGCTCACTTCATCAGATGTTTACCGCAGTTTCCACGGTAAACATCTGATGAAGTGAGCTGTAGCTCACGAAAGCTCATGCTCAAATAAATTGGTTAGTCTCTAAGGTGCCACAAGTACTCCTTTTCTTTTTGCGAATACAGACTAACACGGCTGTTCCTCTGAAACCTGAATATTCAGAATATAACACTATCCCATGCCACAGAGTTAACTAATGCACCTGTGATCTGGGGACACTCTATGCCAGCAGAAGACAAGAAATAGAGGCTGCTTGTAAAACCTGCATTCTGAGCAGGGTGAGAAGAACTGAATATTGAAATGTGAACAATTTAACAATTTACAGACCATCGAGTCTGAAGTGAAGGGTCTTGGTCTCATAAGTCTGCCATATAGACACACCTTCCACTGGCAGAATTCAGTGACAGCTCCATGCATTGAGCACTTGCTGGATCTGGCCCACAGAAGTGAACTAGGGCCCAGATCCAGCATGTGCCCAACCTTGCCTTCAGTGGGGTTACTCACATGCTTAAGTGAACTGCTGAATTGGGGCCTACAGAGATAAAAAATCCAGCGTAGTTTATCTCACTTTTTGAAGAAAAGGCCCAAGAGTTGAAATCCAAATTGAAATGATTCTTTTTAACTAGAATTAAAAACCCCTGCTAAATCCAGAAGTTGTCTCACAAACTGGGAAATAAATCAGGTGCCTTTCAAGGTGGAGGATTATTCTGTTCCTTCATTTGTTTCTATCACAAAAGATAGGCCTTGAGATACACTTCATATATAACTCATTTTCAGGAATGAAATGTTTTCCTATTTCAAAAGTTGATGGCATACCTATGCACATCAAATGCATAGCATTATATATTGGGAATACATGACTGTGAGAAATAAAGATTTGATCAGCAGGAGTTGGGAATGGCCTGTGGATCACCTCAAACGAGTGCTGATCAAATCCCTAGGTCACACCACACCATTAGCTCTTTTGTACATGCCACATGTTACAGAAAAATAATTTTAGGAATGCTTGTAACATATTTTTATTGGGACTTTATTTTGTATCCCTCCACCTGCCAAGCCTTAGTTAATGTGAGTTCCACTATACAATGCTCCAAAGGAGAGGAAAAAATAAAACTAAAAAATGTAAAACACCTAAAGTAGTTTTTCTAAGTCTAAAAACATCATGCTTTAATATCCTATAATTCAGGACCACTGGGAGGATTATGGAATCCTGGATTCAACTGGGAAGCTGGGCATTTTTCCTCTCCAATGGTATAAAAGTCTCATTACTATCCCTGCAGGGTTGTAAGACATTAGACTTTGACAATGTGTCATTTTTAGATACAGAAAAGCTGTCAGCTACTAAGGCCAAGTACTACTCATCATGAACCTCCAGTGAGGGTGATGTTAGTGGGAATATCCCCATTTGCAAGAGGAAGGAAGGCAAGATTACTTTTTTTTAAAGGCAACTGTTTGAAATGGCTTAGGGATGTGGAATGTTACAATAAGTCCCAGAGAGTGGCCTATAGGGACAGATGATGAGGTCATAGATATGTGACAAATTGCACAAGCATGTGATACATTTATCACTGCCTATCACCTGGCGATGAACTTCACACAGTCGGGGTAGACAGACATGCATGCACACACACACGTACAATTGTTTTACCTTGGCATGGTTGTAAATATCCACACAGTTTTCTGTGTTTATACTTTTTGCACAGATGATCTCACAGTGTCGTTGCAAAGCTTCAAGCTGGAAAAATTTAGCAGCAGAGAGAAGCTAAACAGCAGATAAAAAAAGTGTTAGGACCGTATTAAACAGTATCATTTCCTTGCTATTTTATTACATTTATACACAGACTTATAATTAATTACGTTTAATTTAATTTAATTATCAGTCATTTAACTGCCATAATAAGAAGGTTCTTTTGCTGATTTTACCCTTTTTGGTGTTACAAAGGGAAGTAACATAACAGCTTAAACTATGATGAGCGGCTGTTGGTAAGTGATGAGTGGAAAACAGAACATTCAGATCCAGATGCTGCCATTTTGGGGGTGTGGGACAGAAGTGTATAAGTTCCCCTGATCTCTGGGCACTATCGAGGAAGCAGCATAACCATCAGAGCCTACAGCCCTTCCACAAATGTGACTCTGAAGAATCTGCCCAGCTACACGTTAGAAACAAACAGCCAGGGTTCAACCCTGCTTTTTGCATTAGCACAAACAGAAGTTATGGGATTGATGTAGGAATTGGGTGAAAACCTATGGCATGTGTTTTGCAGGTGGTTAGATTAGACAACTGCAATAGTCCCTTCCGGCCTTAAAATCTATGAAACCAGGTGGGTTCAAACCTCTTATCTCAGCTGGTGGAAAAGGGCAGTGCAGGCAGAGCTCCACCCAATTCCTTTTCTGGAAGGTAGGCAGGGGTTCTTCAGCACTACGCAGTTTGCTCTGATCAATACACATATATGAGGTTGAGCTGGGAGCTCTATCTATTTTTAGCCATTTATATAACACTTATCACTGGGAATACCCGACAAAGTGCTGCTCAGTGGAACCCAACAGTGCCCTCACACTGCAGGCCAGGGCTGTTAGGAAAAAACTGTTAGAAAGTTGTTCTGGCCCTGTCCATCCACTCACCTCCAGCTCCCCTAAATAATCCCCTAAATAAATCCAAAATCTGGAAAATCTGCAGTGCTGATGTGACAGCAGCCATATGGCCCCAATTATGAATTGCAGCAAAGATTTCAGTATTTCCTGTGCTTCTTGTTACCACATAATATAATATAATAATAAAGCAAGTTGCTAAATATAACTTTAGAAAACTAGGGCCGTATCCAGGCTCCAGCTGCCACTGTGGCTCAAGGAGTCAGACCTGTGATCCACAAGGGCTCTTAAACCACAGGAAACAAAGGGAATCCTGAGGGATTAGGAGCCTTCTCTTAGGCAGCTGCATAGTCTTTTCAAGGCTGCTCAACCCCCCCGTTTTGTCCAACACAGCTGCCATATTTGACAGTAAAGCCCATGGGAATGCCCTCAGAGGGGGCCATGTGCCGGGCTTGGACACCCATATAAGGCCAAATAGGCCTTTCTCTTTCCCCATCCAGTCAACTGTTGGGGAGGTCTATATTTATATAGTCTCGATTCAGAAAGAGGGAGGGGGTGTTACCTAGCTGATTATGTGTATAGATCTGT
Source organism: Caretta caretta (assembly GCF_965140235.1). Lineage (NCBI taxonomy): Eukaryota > Metazoa > Chordata > Testudines > Cheloniidae > Caretta > Caretta caretta. The sequence goes on along the minus strand of NC_134206.1, from coordinate 255,874,199 downwards.
ATCTGTAAAGCTGTTGTCCTATCTAGTTTGAGAACACTTTTTGTCGGAAGAGTTAGGGTTTATCGGCCTCTTTGCAAAGTTGTGGGAATGAATTTGAAAAATAACAGCTGGTTTTAGTAAGAGAAAGGAAGTTAATTCAACTGAGCTTAGTTAAAACTGTGCCACTGAACTGGAGAGGACTAATTCCAGTTTTGTCTACTTATACAAATACTCCCCCCTCCAAAACTTCCTCAGCAGGATTATTATAAGCATTACGATACCCACCAAAATAGACTCTCATTGGCCAAACATACCCAATTGCTGTCAGTTTCCGGTAGCACTATCTCTGTCAAAACACCTTGCTTGGGTGTCTCACACTGCACAATAATATAGTGGCAGATTCTATATAACCCCTCTACCCCTCTGATACTATATAGTTTGTGCACTATGATTTTTACCAACTGTATAAATATCAGTGATTTTAATATTTAGTGTCCTATATTAGTTTTACCTGATATAACCTGAAAGCTGTGGATATGAAAGCTTCCAGCTCAGATTGGCGAGGAAGTTGCCCAAATATGCCTTAGTTTGTGTTTTATTGGGAGCCACTTGGTTGAACAATGGCTGATAATAACAATGCACAGAATTTTGGAAGGAGATCACTTAAAATCCATACAAGTTATGCACATTTGGCTGGGGAGAGGATGAGTCAGATTCAGTATGTTTTGTGGGGGAGGGCAGGTGGAGGGGGAAGATGAAAAGTGTAACTGGACTCCTTGGACAGGAGGATATGCTTTTGGGATAAAAAAATATTCCCCCTTCCTTCCATCTCAGGAGGCAGTTTAAAGGTCCCAATTCAGCAACACAGTTAAGCATCTGGCTACTTGAAGCTGAACTTTGACTTCAATGGAACTACTCACATGCTTAAAGTTAGGCATATGCTTGCATATCTTCCTGAATGAGGAACTACACATGAGATTATTCTACTTTTCTGGACATTTGACTCCTAGCTAACAACCCCAGAGACACAGCTTGGAAAGGGGAATAGACTGATTTAGCGGCAAGAGACATCCTATTAAGACTAAGAGAATGAGGCTGTTGTACCATGCTGAGGGAAAGATTTCCAAATTTTGTAACACAAGCTTTTTGCTCGACTAGAAGAGCTTTTCAGAGTGTCTGGCCAGACATTTTAGTTCAAATTATCTTTTGCTTTGAGGTTTTTCCTCTCTCTTTTCTGTCCTATGTCTAATAAAACCTACTTTTATTTATGTTAACTGGAATTGGGGGTGGAGGCTGCAAGCTGGGTATTCATAATGGTGGCACCTCAGTGAGGATCAACTCTGAACTCAGGGAAGCAGGAAGAAGTGGTGGAGAGACAGTCTGAGACTGGAGGAAGAAATGAAAGCAGGTTTTGATTCCTTTCCTCAAAAAGTGCAGACAGATGCCACTGTAGCCATGGGGAAAACGAAACAATCTGGTGAAGAGTTATGTGCTGTTTGCCAACGCTTGATGGAGACCATTTCCATGTGCAGCTATGTGAACACTGGAGAGATCACTTATTGTAACTCCCATTGGAATGGAGTAAAATACTTCTTACCTCCATTATTTCATTATTCTTAATCAGGAGTGATTCTGCACCGCCATAGTAAAGATACTGCATAACCAGCTGAAACAAAACAAAGAGACTGTTTGCTTATGAAAAGCAGACAACACATGTTCACTACATAAGTCTTCCTTTCATTGTCCTGCCTCCCTTTGCTTCAGCGGTCACTGTCATTAGTGTAACATGGGGAGGCTCACAGAACCATATCATTCCTGCTTGAGTAAAACACACGCAAGTGAAGAGGTTACTCTGAAAAATAAGCCGCTTTGGAAAAGCCCCTCATGAGCACCATTTTTAACTTTGCATCATGGGAATGGTGTGGTGGGGGAAGGCGTGTGAGGCTACCAAACAATGTGCAGGGCTACGGATTTGTCAGTCAAACTGGTCAAAAACCTGCAGGGGTCAGGCCATACATGGATATCTTCTCTGTCTCTGCACAGTTCTAGGTGTCTCTTCACAGGTAGCAAGGCTTCTCTCCCAATCCCTATTAGCCACACAGTGCTGTGACTCTCCAAAGAGGTTCAGGTAGCTCACAGGGCAAGTTGATCCCGGCTCATTCATTTTCTGATACCGTTTTTACACCACTTATTCAGGAGAACATGCCACATATAGTGGCTGTTCCCTGATTTCTTCCCTTTCTGGGAAACCACACCCCCTCCTTCCCACACTTCTATAGGCAAGCAAGCATGGTTGGTGAGAAGGTTTGTGCTGGGGTTTTGCATTGTAACATGGGCCAAATAATATTTCTCCTCAGGAAACTTAGATTAAGTTTAAATGTTATTGCAGGCAGCTGTAAGTGACACTGAAAAATACCTGCTGCTCTAACAGTCAGTAAATGGAACTGTCATTGCTCTGGTTAAAATAAACTTTTCTTAGGCATGCAAGGTCTTGAATACACTGCATCTAGCCTAATATGTGAGACAGTAAGTTTGGCTCCACATTTTCACAGAAGGAATTACAAAATTTGAGTAAACAAATATTGCTAGGAAAAGAAAGGCCTCTACATCCTCCCAGCTTGTGTGTGCAAATGCAGGAATACCAAACATGAGAAAAAAGAACTCAAAAGTCTATGCAAATGTTCCACTGAAATGCACTGCTCTGTCTTCAAAGACTACAGAAGTGAAATATACACAGTTAAATCTAGTCACTTACATGTTATTTGACTGCAATCAGCATGATAATGCAGGTTACTATATAAAGGGAGTTGAGGCCTTTGCTTATGAAACCACTACTCTAAGGTATGATATGTCTCATTTACTAAATGTAATTTCATTAATTTGTGCAGGGTACATACAATTGTTGATGACACACATTCCATTCGGATGGTATGTGGGCACAGACTTTACCTGAAATATGGGGTACTTCACATAGCTGATCTCAATACAAGTGTTCTCAGCTGAGGGTTTGCTAGATAGCAGTGCTTTAAACCTAAATAAAAATGAGCAAGATTGAAATACCACACTACAATTACCTTTCTGCTGAAATAGAGCAAAGTGGAAGGGAGGCGACCATCAATTACTGTGAAAATAGGACATTAGAACGTGGAGAAGCTTACCGGGATTTATATCCTGAAATATATGATGGTTTATATACTGCAGGGAGTTTGTCTACACCATAATTGGGAGCATGAATGCAGCATGGCATACCCGTGCTAGCTTTAATCTAGTTAGCACAACTCTCAAAATAGCAATGAAGACGTGGCAGCGTGGACCCCTGTGCAGGCTAGCAAAGCGAGTTCATACCAACTTGTGGGCAGGCTTGTACAGCCCATGCTGCTCCACCGTCATTGCTATTTTTAGCCAAGCTAGCTAGATGAAAGCGAGCCCAGGTATGCCTGCTTGAGCTGCAATCACTTCTTTGATTGCAGTGTAGACGCCCCCTTAGAGGCACGTCACTAAATTCAAAGTGAAATTAGGAAACCTCATTGATTAGGACATTTCATTCTGAGTTTCTGGAAAATGTATAAGACAGTTACCTTTTCAGGAACTGGTGTTCTTTGAGATGTGTTGCTTTGTCTATTCCACAATAGGTGTGTGTGCTCGCCACGTGCACTGGTGCCGGAAGTTTTTCCCCTAGCAGTACCCGTAGGGGGGGAGCCCCCCTCCCCCCACAACCCCTGGAGTGGCGCCTGCCTGGCGTGGTATAAGGGGAGCTGTGCGCTCCCCCCCACCCTCAGTTCCTTCTTGCCGCCAGTGAAGGTGCGTCGGAACTGATCTGCTCCAGCTTTGCTGTTGTTCGTCCCCAGAACTGTTCGTTCATTCAGTATTAGTACCTGTAGTTAGTTAGCTGTTTAGTTAGTTTAGTTAGTCAGTGAACCCGGGCCGGGGCATGCCCCGCGCCCCGGAGTTTAAGTTGTGCAGCTCTACAGCTAACTAACTACAGGTACTGACACTGAATGAACGAACAGTTTGGGGGATGAGCTACAGCAAAGCTGGAGCAGAGCAGTTCCGACGCACCTTCACTGGCGGCAAGAAGGAACTGAGGGTGGGGGGAGCGCACAGCTCCCCTTATACTGCGCCAGGCAGGCGCCATTCCAGGAGTCGCAGGGGGTGCTTCCCCCTATGGGTACTGCTAGAGGGAAAAACGTCTGGCACCGGTGCCTGTGGCAAGCACGCACGCCTATTGTGGAATACACATGAGCAATCACTCGAAGAAGAACTAATTTTGTGAAAAAACCTACCTAGGAAATATAAATGCTGTGCCCACTTGGAACTTATTACAGGATCAGGGACTGACTGTTTCTTTGAATGTAGATAGCGCCATTTTTGAGTAAAACCTGCAACTTTTAAAAATTCAGAATTTCTTCTTGGATTGATATCAGCTTGCATTTTAAATATTTGCAGCTTTTTTTCCCTCTCGCATCTCCATTGTCCTGGCTTGCAAGATGGCCAGTACAAAATGTTGAAGATTCTACATAAAGAAGTTTAATACTTTAATGCAGATTTAAAACAATAGTTTGGGGAAGGGGAGAGAAAGAACTGGATGGATCGCTGTTCTCAGAATGTTAAAATTCTCACTTCAACCACAGATTTGGACATAAAAGCAGAGTAGAATTCATTTAAGTTAATTGTAATTGTATGTGATATTTATACAGATATGTAGATATTTACCTATAAATCTAGGATTTTAGCTTTTACAAATGTTTAAATTACTAGACTGTAATTGACAACTTTAGACACTGAAGACCTCTTTTCGGCCCTGATTCGAGAAAACATTTCTACTCAGGACAGCACATAAGCATTGGCCTAGACGGGGGACAGACTTAAGCAAAGGTCTAAATGCTTTCCTGAATCAGGGCTTGAATGCACATCATCGTGCACAGGACAGCTAAGCAAGGACAGCAAATGTACAGTCTTCCAAATGTGTCATACCTTTGTTTTCGAAGGACTGCCTTTTCAACGCACCTCTGCTAAGTCTGGCAGCTTTTGCTGGTGCTTTTTGTTATCAGGGACATATCTCCACTTGAAACTAGTCTGAGACCACCACTCAGTTCACAAGCAGCCAACAGATAGTAAATGCTTTCATTCACAACCAGCACTGGCTGTATTCAAACCAGTACCTCTTGTTTGCTATGTTTTTTGCCTTTGAGGCATCTCACAATATTCAGGCTAACCTTTTAACTCTTGACATTTTATTTCATGACTCAGAGCATTCTCTTATGTGCCTATCTTCCTTCTCAGTGCTAATCCATGGCAGACAATGCAATTTCTTTTTTGATTGCCATATTAGGGCTGGTACAGCTTGTATGTGTGTGTGTAAATGTAGTATTTTAATTAGGCGTTGACAGCCAAATAATTATCTCCTACCACATAAAACAAAAGAAAGCTGAGAATCATGAAACGGCAGTCTACAAAATTTTGTCTGAGAAGGGTGATATACACAGGTACCCTCTCGATATTTTCTTTGTAAATCCAGCTGCAGGTAAGGGTACCATAGAATCATAGAATCATAGAATATAAGGGTTGGAAGGGACCCCAGAAGGTCATCTAGTCCAACCCCCTGCTCGAAGCAGGACCAATTCCCAGTTAAATCATCCCAGCCAGGGCTTTGTCAAGCCTGACCTTAAAAACCTCTAAGGAAGGAGATTCTACCACCTCCCTAGGTAACGCATTCCAGTGTTTCACCACCCTCTTAGTGAAAAAGTTTTTCCTAATATCCAATCTAAACCTCCCCCAGGTTCCTTACACTTGTTTATAGGTATCTACATTTAAAGGTGTGTTTCCTAGATAGCAGGAAATAATTTCCTAGGTTAATAATTCAATATTTTTGGGGGGAGGGGGAAGGGTGAGGAATGCCTTGCCCCAGCTCCTTCCTGCTCTCCAAGGGATACTTGCAAGTTTGGACTTCAAGTGCCACTATTTTTCTCTCAAAAGTAGAAAGTATGATGACAAGAAAGAGATTTTCCCACTCCCTGAAGTTGTAACCCAAACCTTCCACCCAATGCATGGTTAAGACAATGGGCTGGATTCATCATAGATAGTAGCGATGAAATCCTGCCTCACTGAAGCCGATGGGAGTTTTACTATTGTCTTCAACAGGACCAGAATTTCATCCCCAACATTTTCCAAAAGTTGACCTTCTGAATATGTTGCAAGCCCAGCTTATCCGTTAAGACAAATATCTGCTGGAGTGTAGCCTAGTTGCATCAATTTAACTAAAATAGGTTTAAAACCCAGTTTAGTTAAATGGGTGCAAACTGCTGTATGGATACATTTATATCTGTTTAAAACTGGCTATATTGATTAGATTGCACCTGTATATTTACAAACGCCTGTTAAATGGAAATAAGCCATTCAAACCAAAATAAGAGTGCCTACACACAAAATTTGCACTGGGTTAGCTAATATATACCTTTAGTTAAACTGATGCAAGTTTGTGTATAGACTAGGCCTGTGACTCGGAGACGAAGGAAACCCTGCTTGAAGCTGGTTTAGAGCTGTTGTTCCAGGTTCCAGTCTTTGGAGTAGGGGATTGACAATGAATGCTGCCACTGGAAGTTGCCTGGTATGTTTCTGTACATTTAATTCCATTTTAAAAAATGTAAACTCTCCCAATGGGTTGTGTAATGGACACTTCTATAAATAAAATGCATACAGGAAACGTGCAAAGGAGGGTTTGGCCATTCAATGTATATGAAAACGGAGCATAAAAGGAGTGTGAATCTTTCATTACTAGGGCCCTGATCCTGCAACGAGCTTCATGCAAGTGAATTCCTGTGTTCAAAGGGAGCCCCATTGACTTCTGCACAGGTGCAAGGGTTTGCAAGCATGGAGCGCATTAGAAGATTGGGGCCTAGAGCCCGTCATTTGTTAAATGTCCTACAAACCAATCAGAACCATGCTGTCAAGAAAATACTCTCTAAACAAACCCAAAGACTGAAGCCCATTACCTGAATCATTAGTGCCAACAAATCTCAACAGCAGAAAAGATCAAATTATTTGCATTTATTAAAAAAAATACACCTGTACATTTACCTTGGGGATGCAGTAAATAGTAACACTCGATGTGCATAAAATGGTCTTCCTTCCACCAGAAATGTAACATCTGACATCTCTTTATTATTAAGAAAATGGGGATCTGGAATCACAAAAGGAAAAGAAAAACTTTAGTTGGGAACAGGTGAAATGTATAGAAAGCATTTTCCTGTTTTTGTGAGAAAAGGCAATGGCTTAAGGGGACATGTTTTTAAATGAGAAAAGCCTGTGAAGCTGGTTTGAATAGTCCGAGGTGGAAGATATATTGATATTCTAACAGAATCTGTACAAAGTCAATTAAAAAACTCTGAAAGTCATTTTTATCTCATATAAGATAACAGTCATCCATCACATGCAGTTCTTTCTAGACTTTGGCTGAACTTTGAACTGCTCCCTAGTCCTGTTCTCCCTCTGCACCTAGTGACATCTGTACTTAAGCAGACACAAGAGGCCCTGAGTCTCATGTACATTAAGGCCCTTTTACACCACTCTGGTTGTGTGGCCTGAGTGTAAAGGAATCAGACCCAAAAGTAACTTGCAAAACTGCAGGTCCAATCCTGGGCATCCAAAGACACCTATAGATTTCAATGGAAATTTTAGGCGAGTAAGAAATGCAGGATCGGGCCCCAGACCCAGTTTTTCCAATTCTGCGTTTTATAGTTTGGTGTGCTCTGTCTTCTGGCCACGACGACTGCCTAGTATATAGAAGAATGCAGTGGCTCCAGAGCACTCAAACTGAAATCACATTTCTGCTGCCAGAGTTCTTGCAGCAATGCTTAGAAACCCAAAGACTTACTTTATTTCAATCATTTTCATTAGCGTTTACCTCTTTCCTTTCTTTTGATCTCTCCAAATCCTAGGACAGCACTCTGTGAACATTGTGATCTGCACCTCACCTGTGACTTACCTAAACGAGAGGTCTGCTTTCGTTTGATTTCAACAAGCTTTGGAATAGGATAAGGTCCATAGCAATGCGTGAAAATGACAGACAGTTGCTGACTTATCACTTCATTCTATACAAAAGAAATAAATACAAGTATAAGCTTGTGGGTTAACAGGTACAAGCTCAAATCATTCCCGAGAGTTCCCTGAATAGTGCGCAATTCTAAGGTGACCAAATTGTGGTCACCAAAAGCTCTGTCAAAAATTTTGATTTACAATTATCAATTCTTCTTATCCAATCCCCCATCATCCACATTTTTGTTGTTGCTCCCTCCCAATGTGCATCACTTAAATGAAAAACTCCTTTACCAGAAGCCTTTTTTTATCCAGATAAATTCCATATCAACTGCTCCCTTCAGATAAGCAGAGTTCTACAGAAATATGGATTTAATTTCATTATTAAAATTCATTTTTACTGTAAAATGACTAAGCTGGCTTTTTAAAATGGTTTATTTTCTTTTTTAGGAGAACAAATGTTACTAAATAAACATATCTGCAATGTGCGAATGCTCCTGAAAACAGACCCTACTTTGTATGTTGATAGCTGTTTTATATCTTGTAATATAATTTCTTAATTTAATTCTAGTTATGTCTCTGATGTAATTTTGTATCCTTTTCACTGGTATTTACCCTATTGGTGTTATTCTAGCTTCTGTAAACAAGGAAGGATTGTCTAATGATGCAGCCACTAATCTGAGTCTCGCAGCTGGGTTCAGTTCTTGGCTCTGCCACAAGTTTCCTGTGTGATCTTGGGCAAGTAATTTACAGGTAAATTTTCAAAAATGTCTAAGTGCCTTAAGAGTTTAAGTCCCATTTTCAAAGGTTTTTAGGTGCTTAAAGATGCAAATAGGCGCCTAGTGGGATTTTCAAAAGTGCCTAGGTGACTAACACCCACTGCTTTCAATGGGAGTTAAGTGTTTTGGAAAATCTCACTAGGCAACTATAGGCACCTAAATACTTTAAAGATCTGGTCCTTCGGCCTTTAGGAGCCTAAATGTCACAGAAAGTCAATGGGACTTTGGCTCCTAAGTCGCTAAATCAGTTTTGAAAATGGGACTATATGCTTCTGAAAATGTCAGATTTCTGCTGGTGAAAAAGGGACCAGCTTCACTGAAGTTAATGGACTACTATGTCAATTAACATAAGCAGAGACTATGGCCCTTAATCCCTCTGGGCCTCAGTTCCTATCTGTAAAATGGGGATAACTGTACTTCTTTGCTTCACAGGGGTGTTGCAAGAATAAATGTATTAAAGATTGTGAGGAGCTCAGATACTACAGTGATGGAGGCCACAGAAATAGCCAGGTAGATATAAAATACACATAACATTAAAAATGTGAGTTGTTTAAATTCTATATTTAAAATATCTGCACAGCGCATAGAACAGAAAGTGAAGCTTTAATTCCTAAGCAGATTTCACTGAGCTCTGGAAATAGTCACTTATTCCTTAACTTACATAAAATGTTAGGTGAGGTGGCAAAGATATTGGAACAACTGTTCTACAGTATCGATTAGTATAAGAAAAATACAAATTGTGCCCTCAGATGTGCGAATGCACCTCCACATGACTTCGAAGGAAACTGCAAAAGCATCCAAGGACAGACCGTGTCTCCTGTTTCTTCAGACTTAATGCTAAGAGAAACACTCAGAAGTAGATTGCAGTGGTACCAAGCAACTCAGATTGTCAAAAAGGGTGAAATGTGTTTTTCACTGAAAACCTGAGCAGGGAGTCTGGGAATACAGCTCAAGAGACGGGAAAAACACCTGCTGTTTTGCTTAAAGAAATTGGTGACAAGGACGTCATTATACACTAGCAGCATATTTGTATTTAGTATTTTTTATACAGAGCTTAGCAAAGCACTTTACAAAGAGTGTGAATCAGACGCCTAAGAGAAAAGGAAGGTTTAAGACCAGATTTAAAGAGGAAAGCGTCTGGGTGTCCTGCCTATGCTACTGGTACAACCATGATTTTGTAACTGGTTCATGACATGCGTCTGACCCAATTACAACACACAAGGCTGAGCTGCATCCACAGAGCATGTTTTGTTTGTTTGTTTTTTGCAGCACTCCCATGTGTCAACCAAGATTAAGTAGCCACATCTACCTTGCTGTCGAAGGTTGTTTGTATCAGTGCCACATGGGGAAATCTGGGCAGCTATCCCCATGTCCCTCACCAGGGGACAGAGTGTTTGGAGGACATGCAAAGCAGGACACCAGCAGCATGTGGAGCATTGCACTCTGGGAGGTCCTTCCACACAGAGAACTGAAAAGGAGGAGGGCTAGCCAACCTGATTACACAGGCATTTAGGAGGTCCCATTTATACTGCAAAACATGGTGTGATAAATTGGTTACAGGAAGACTGTAACCACCTTAGGACACTGACCTGGGCAAAGCATTGTCAGCTGCCACAAGTTATTAACAGAGTATTAACCATATGGTACTGCAGACACAAACTACATCATGATACTGTTGTGTCTCTGACTACAAACTCGGGTAAAAGCTGTAGTGTAGACAGGGCCTTAGTTACACTACCTGGCTGTGCAATAGATTTACACATTGTATATCAATTAAGAAAAGTGGAGCAGGGCGGGGGATGAAAAGGGATAGGGGACAGAGTTAGGAGCAAAAGAGTGCTGACGTGTGGAGTTGTGTAGGCCAGGCTGGTGTGACTAAGAACAGCTTGTGGGTGATATAGGTCACACAGGTAAGTCACACAGCTCCTCAAATAAGTGACATGGGATGTATATATGAAAACAAATCACACAGGTGCTTATGTGCCTGATTTTGGAGTTTCTGATCTTTCCTGGGAACGCAGATTTATAGGAAAGAGATCTTACAGTTGGAAACTCCATCTCATCCTGGCGGACGAAGACCTGGCCTCAGTTATTCCCGCCTTCGCCACCTCTCGGCTGTACTGCAGCAATGTGATACACCTGGACATGAAGCAGTCAGCACTTAGGAGACTCCAACCAGTTCAGAATGCTGCAGAACGCCTCCTTAGCAACGCAGGCTACCGTGAGTACATCAAACCTGGCTTCTGCTCTCTATAATAGCCTCCCATAGAATACTGAATTAAGTTCAAGGTCTTGGTCCTTAATGTCAAAGCTCTCCATGTCTTCCTGGGCCCAAGGTCTCTAAAAGATTGTCTAAAGCTCTGGGATAAAGACCATGATTGGCAACTTCATTCCTTTGGCACCATGGAGCTTGCAACAATAAGAGTAAAGCTTGTCTGTGCAGGAGACACAGATTTCTCCGGGGGTGTTCTGAGACTGTGGAATGAACTCCCCAGGGAAATAAGGACCTCCGCAAACCTCACCACTTTCTACACCAAGTGCCAGGTGCATTTTTTTGACCTTGCCTTCTCTTACATAAACACAGAGTAACAGGTGTGTATATGTATAAACCCATACACTACCAAAACAAGACACTCCATTGCACCCGTTTCTCCCTCCGGGAGAGGTTGAGAGAACAAACAACACATAACAGATGCATAGTCACATGGCTTAATGCATTGCTGGAAGGCATTCAGATACTACACTGATGAACGCACCATAAAATTCTATATAGAGAGTAGAATATAAGAGAAAGAAAAAAACAAACAAATCATTCTATTTTACACAGTGTGGAACTTTGTATTTGTAGTACTGTCAGTAGTTTTCATTTTGGGGGCAGTCCAGACATATGGTTGGTGTTGACAAAGTCAGTAGTTCACAAAATCAACAGACACAGCTGAAAGGCCAAAAAATTGCTAAGCTGAAAAGACGACAGGAGGGTAACTCACTGCTAGTTCAGATTCATGGTTCCCAAACAATAAGTTTTCACCAAGGACGTGGAGCGGAAAGGAGAAAGTCATTAGAACAGGGTAGCTCAGACTCCCACACACATGCTGGCCTTTGAGGGATGTGGATACTGGATATGATCTCTGAAGCCTGCAGATTTTAACAATAAACCAGGCAGGAAGAAGCAGCAGAGAGGGTAGATAAAAGGGAGCCTTTGTCAGAGATGGAAGTCTATGATCCTGGGCTGCTGAGTAATAAATAGCTTTCACAGAGGAACTTAAGGCCAAATTCTGCTCTTGGATGTGTGCTGGGGGGGCTCCCATTGGGAGCCAAGCACAAGCAATGAAGAATGGAGCTTGGCCCATTAAAATTGCCATACTGGAAGATAGAAACAATCCAGTAAATCCAACATTCCTTCAGACCGTCGCCTTAACTAGATAGTTCAGCATCTGCCACGGTTACTAAGCCCACCCTGTGAAACACCTGCACAGTCTGGGAGGAAATTCTTCTTTACCCCATCGGATCAGCTTATCCCTGTCACCCCACCACTTGATAAGAAAGTAAAGGCTGCAGGAGCTTCTTTTGTCTAGGATGACATTGAAATTGAAGGATCAAACAATTTGTCTTTTTTTCCTGCAGTCTGATGTTGGAAAGATTTTGCTGCCAGCATATGTGATGCTGAGAACTGGACTGAGGCCAACCTCCTTTCATACATGGGTATTCAGTTGCTGGCGAGGAGAGTTGGATGTGTTTCTATATGGTATGAGAGGGAATACAGTTTCACATTGGATATAATGAGGATATTACCCAACCGAGAGGTAATTTACACAAAGGCAAGAGGGAACAACAGCTCAGTCACTTCACGGAGGTGGTATTTCTGATAGGGAGACAGTAAGAAATTTTGCTTTGTTAGGACAGAGGCAGTTGTCTGCCTTAACAGCGTTCTTCAGAAGAGACTGAAAGCAATTTGCAATATTTTGTGAATATATTGCACTGACATTGGTTGGCGGGACGAATGAGTTTCTCTGTCTACGCAAAGCTGAAGCCTTTCAAGCGCCCTGAGCAGAGACCCTTTGCTCACTGTTCTGGAGCAGAAGAGGGAAGATAGAACCAGCCAGTGGGCTGTATGTGTGGATGGTCTTTCAAAACCCCCTTTGCTGAAGGTCTGTGGCAGTGCTCAGCAAAGGCTACTCCAAACTATTTGCTCCTTAGAGTTCCCTGCCTCGACCCATATCATTTTATGGCCCGATCGTGCAAGGTGCTGAACACCCTTGGAGATACTGAACACCCGTCACTCACATTTACTTTTGAGAGCTATTGAGGGCACTCAGCCCTTCTTAGGATCACAAACCCAAGAAAGAATCATAATAGGGGGAAAATTGGTTTATTGTGTCCAGTTAGGTTAAAATTCAGTTCTTCTCTTTCTTTCTGACTTCTAAGATACTTGACCATGCCCTTATCTTCTCCTACAGCTTCTTCCAGTCCCATGTTGCTTTTCTCCAGTCTGTCCAAAACACAGCTGCTAAGATGGTCGATTAGACCATATCACTCCTATAACTCCCTCCACTGGCTTTGTAACAAATTATGCTTCTTGGCCTTTCCTTTGAAGCCCTGCACATCTCTGCCCCAGACTATGTTTTGGATTTGGTTCCTAATCACATCCCCTTCCCTCAAGCCCCATCTATGCCAGCCTCCCTATCACGTTGGTTCCTTCTGCTATTGTTTCCTGCTAGGCCCTCAAATCCCTCCCAAAGACTCACTTTGACACCAGGCCCCCAAACACTAACTTACAGTAGACACATACCTTCTAAACAGAAAAGTAATGTTCTAAGGTAACAATTATTCAAGGTCTCTCAGTCTCTGCCTTTTAGCAGAGCCATGGCACAGCTCAGGGGAATATGGATGTATGCAAAGGTACCTTTAAGCCACTTTTGCTTTCCTGGATCCTAGGGCTGCTGGGAGCCTGGCTACACCTGGCAAAACATACAGCAGCCTGAAGGCTGCTCTACACTATGCTGTTTGCCCATAGCTCCATTGGATAATTGCAGCAGTGGGAGCTCACCAGGGTGAACCAATCTATTGAGAAACCAGTCCATGGCAGGCAGAGGTGCCCCTGAATGATTACTCTACCCAACACCTCTCACCACCATAAAGGGACATATGGAGTTAAGTGGTGCAGAGGCTGTTGTGTGGCCCCCCCATGTCTGAATGACCATCCCCACTTTAGTAAGAGATTTTCCGTGTCATATCTCTCTGAACCTTTTCATTCTTCCTTAGGTATTTCTGGTCAGGTTCTGCAGTAGAATTCACTTTTATTAGCTGCATCAAACCTGGTTAAATGTCACTTCAGAGGGCTGCTCCTAGATGATTAAATAGCATACACATAATTACTATTAGTCAACAACTGTAAGGTAGGGAAGCCGTAGAGATTGGATGTACAGTTAGAGGCAACGAACTGCGTAACAAAATAGGTTTTGTTAGCATCAAATGCAGGCCCTTGCATGGCAAAATGGAATTAATCGCAGGTGATGCTCGGAAAACTGCCAAGATTCTGTTTCAAAAGGTTCTTTATATCACAGCCATGCATTGTGTACAGACACCTCAGCTCCAAGAGCTCAGTCTAATTCCTGGGTGATAAACTAGAAGAGGGCAGACATATCATAGAAACAGTGCATCCAGTTTCTGACAAAACAGGTATCACATACACAGCATTCTTCGTAAAACTGTGAAACTTCTGCTCAAATATCCTTTGGGTGCAGTACAGGTAAGCATGTGAATAGAAGGCAGTAAAATCAAATCCGGGTTAGTATGAATATGAATCTATGCTACAAAAACATGATGACACTGAGTTAATAATCTGTTATTAACATGCCACTCTGTACCTGATGTCCACGTCTCACATGGAGAATGCAAGATGTACATGTGTGGAGGACTTGGGTCCTGGTTATTCTGAACTGTTTAGACACAGAAGTACTGAAAATGATGATAGGCAACACTACAGACAACTGCAAGTACCAGAGTATGGTGAAACCTGTTTTAAGAGACCATCCAATGGCCCAGAAAAAAGATCCATCACCTACTTATCTGAAGTTCAGACAAAACTGCACTAGTCATCTTGAGGATTCTTTAAAATGGTCACTGTTGATGGCCATGGATCACTTAGAGGTGGTCCTTAGAGTAGGTTACACTGTTTTTTTTCTTCTTGCTGAACAATACTTACTTTTACAATATAAAAAATAAAATGAAAATTGTGATCTCCTCCAGTCCCTACCTCCTGCCAGAAAGAGCTTATCATTCTGTATGTGATTGATCCTAGAATACAACAGCATGCATCCGGGCACTGCTAAGAGATGAAGGGCCCTTGAGGGGGTGCACAGGGACACTGGGGATGAAAAGGGTATTCCTTCCCCATGGCATTATTTAGGACCAACCTCAAGCTGGAGTCCTTGCACTATCTCTAGCACAAAGACAGCTTCGGGCTAGTGCCCCCATTGGAGCTAACCTCTACAAAGAAGAGAAAGGAGGGGCAGTGAGAAGATGGGGACCATGGGCTTAGAGCTGGTTAGAAAATGTTGGCTTTTTTTCCCCCTCCCATAGAAAACTTCCATTTTTCAGTGGAAATTTGAAAACCAAAATATTTTGACTTGGAATTCCTGCTGCGGAGCCTCATGTTCCCATTCTCCTCTACAGGGTGGGCTCCCCTGGTTGGACTACAACTCCCATGATGCACCACGATCTCCTCTCTTGGACACGGGAGGTAGTGTATCATGGGAGTCTGTGACCATAAGGAATGTACCTCCAGCTAGGGAGCCCAACCCATAGAGGAGAATGGGCACATGAAGCAATCAAACTACAACTCCTACAAGGCACAGTGGCAGTATTTCCAAATCAAAATATTATGGTTATCATTCAAAATGCATCCATTTTCAAGAGCTTGATTTTTTGATAGAAATTCAAAATATTCTGTGGAAGGCAGAAACTTTTTGTGAAAAACCCAACTTTCCATTGAAAAACTGTTGTCAATGGGAACATTTCAACCAGCCCTAGATGGGCCTTTCCTTCCTTCCTACCCAGCAGAGTACTACAGCCGTCTAAGGCATGGCCCCTAGGAGCTCAGGGAGATACACTGCCTCCTGAATCTTCCCCTATGGCACTGGAGCTAACTCATCTTCACAAGCTGTGTTCTTTGGTTAGTCAATTTCAAACCCTCACACTGCTAGGGAAATTTTCAAAAGGAGACCCACTTGATTATACTCTGTTCAATGCAACATACATCCAGCTTCCTCATTCTCCAACCCAACATCTTGGATTATCCAGGGCCTACCGGGGAACCTGAAGATTTCCAGAAGCTGTGTCTGGCCCTTCACTTTAACTGACATGGGAAGGGGAGAGAGGAGTGGAAGAAAAGAGATCAACAGCACCTGCTGAATGTTGGAATACTCTGAGAGACCTCTCCTAGAAATTTGTTTTAAAATAGATGAAACCTGGCAGCACAGTAATAGGACACACATCTCCTCCTCTTCCTCTTTTTGTTAAGTTTCAATTTATAATTATTCTCCTACTTGATGTCAGATATTTCAGGCCTTTCCTATTGCTCCTGTTGCTTCCAGACGCATGAAAATTGTTTTCACAATAGTTAATGCTTCTTGCCAGAGGCTCATAAGTGCTGTTATTTCTGAAGAGATTATAGAAATTATAGAAATGTAAAGCTGGAAGGGACCTCCAAAATTCAAGTCCAGCTCCTTGTGCTGAGGCAGGACTAACCAAATCTAGAAAATCTTTGGGCAAAAGTTTTAAAAGCACATAAGTGACTAAAGAGCCTAAATCCAATTGACTGTCAATGAGATGTATGCTCCTGAGTCACTACTGAAAATGGGACTTAGGCACCTAAATCACTTAGACATTTTTGAAAATGTTGTCCTTCATCTCCCATTTCTGTTTGTTGCCTGTTTTCTCTTTTCTCCTCCACTCCGTCATCTTTGATCTCAATTTCTATTTTTTTTTCGTTTCCACACCCACACCTCTCTTTGTCAATCTTCTATTTTATTCACTGTCCTTGACATCTCCCTCCTCGCCTTACCTTGTAACTATGATTCTTAGAAATCCATTTATGTGCTTAAAATAAAGCTGATTATTGTTCAAAAATTGATTATTATCTACTGTGTACAGAGAAGAGCTGGTCAAATGTTTTTCAATTTTTCAAAAAAATTCATTGCAAATTTGTACAAACCTTTTTTTTTTTTTGCTGTTTTTTGACCAGTTTAGAAAGTTGTCGACATTTTTTGGAAATCTGAAATTTTGAGGAAACAGTTTTGTAAAACAAATCTGCATTTCTTAGCCAGCTTTACTACAAAGCCTGGTTAATAACCCACTTAATAGACTATGTCCTGGATAGACCTAGAATATCACCAGTAGAAACAACAGGGAAGTTACAGAATGCTACTGGAGGTGAAGGCCCACCCAGAAGGTTTCAAATAGTTTTGTCTGGTCAATGCACCACCAGGAAACTGGACATATGGAGAATTCCTCTAGTGTTGGGCCCTGATTCAGTAAAGCATCTCTATTCATGACAGTTATTAAGCACAGGCAATGAGGTGTAAACATGTGCTAAGGTGCTGTTCTGAATCTGGGCTATAGATAGGATCCAATAGAGTGGCATATACCAGCCCCATGCCCACACTATGGAAGAGGCTCGGTGTAGGGGGCAGTGAGAAGGTTGCAAGGGCCAATATTTGGAATTTTTTAAGTTTCATATCTGAAAACTATCCCAAGACATCTAAAGACAATAGGATATTAACATCCATGGACAAAGTACGCACTAGATGATGTCAGTTCTTTCTTTGGTACTGCTGACAACATCTCTTGCTGTACTGCATGGAACTCTGGTGATTTTAATTTGAATCTTAGTTCAGAGCAAGCAGCATATTTGAGATCTGAGCCCAAACATCCTAAAAAGTTTGGGGATGTTTAGATCTGAGGTTTTAATTCAGGCTCATCTTTAGTTTAGGCTCTAGACTGTAGCTTTCTTCTCCGCTCATTAGCGGTAGCCATATGTGATGGGGCGCCTGCCCCACCCCTATGAGAGATAGGGCTAGAGTAGGCCAGAGTGGCTGTGCAGAAGGCAGCCAATCAGGAAAAGGCCTACTGGGAGTCAATCAGGGTCAGTATTACAGCCAGCCAATCAGGGCTAGGCTAGGCCCTATATAAAGGCTGCCCAGGAAGGGAGCAGGCAGTCTGTTCTAGACCTTCATGGGGGAAGGTCTGTCTCCTGGGCAGGAGACAGGCACCTCGGACAGAGCAGTGCTGGGCAGGCTTGGGGGAGCATAGAAGGGCTCTGGCCCAATACCTGCCAGACTGCAGGCCCTGAGAGAAAGGGCCTAGAGGGTGCGAAGGGCCAGAGGGGAAGTGGCCCAGGGACAGTTAGACAAGGGGAGAGAAGCAGGGCAGGGAGGCTGCCACTAGAGGGTCCCTGGGTCGGGACCCAGAGTAGTGGGTGGGCCTGGGTCCCCCCCTTCTTCCTTGTACAGCACCTGGCCATGGAAGGGTGGCCGTGACAGACTGCAACCGGCCCTTGAACAGAGGGGCTATACTCAAGCGGTTGTGGTTGGCCGCTGCGGCAGGAGTGAACTGGAAAGACGGCTGTTAACCCCCACCCCCTCCCCAGAAGGGGGCGAGTGTGGACTTGGGGGCACTGTTGGAGGGCAGTGTCCTGAAGAGGATGCCGCAAGCTGGGAGCAACGTGGGTTGAGATGCCAATCGAGGGCAAGAGACGGACGGGACACCACCGGCAGAGGGCGCTCCGCATGAACTGAGCTAATTCCCGGACTGAACAGCAGGAGGCGCTGCAGTGGGGAGTCCCAACCCCGTCACACCATATTACAGTCAAACTCTGCTGGAACATCTCAGAGAGTTCTCTTTTGTAAACAAGAAACAAAGAAAAGTCTCTTCATGGAGGCATTTTTAGCACAGACTGGAGGAATGCACATATTCTATAACAGGGCAGAATAATAATCAAAAGCCAGCTTTGTGTTACGTAAACACCAATTTTTATTGGACACTAGAGATTTCAATGAGAAGTTTTGTGAATTTTCTTTGGGTCTTGAACAACACATTACAGATGTTGACATACAGTAATTCAGTGGCATCTCTTTCTCTTTTCTTCTAATTCTGCAATAACAAGATATCCAATATCTTGAGAGGGGTCAAAACTCTGTTTTCTGCTCTATATAGCTTCTAAAGCAGGGATCGACAACCTTTGGCCCGCGGCCTGCTAGGGTAAGCCCCTTGGAGGGCTGGGCCAGTTTGTTTACCTGCTGCGTCCACAGGTTCGGCTGACCGCAGCTCCCACTGGCCACAGTTCGCCGCTCCAGGCCAATGGGGCTGCGGAAAGCAGCGGCCAGCACATCCCTCGGCCCGTGCTGCTTCCCACAGCCCCCATTGGCCTGGAGCGGTGAACCGTGGCCAGTGGGAGCCGCGATCAGCTGAACCTGTGGACACGCAGATAAACAAACCAAACCAACCCAGCCCGCCAGGGGGCTTACCCTGGCAGGCCGTGTGCCAAAGGTTACCGATCCCTGTTCTAAAGCTTATCTCAGGGCTGATAGCTCCTTACTGTCTCCTACTTCTGTCTGTAAACCACTCTTGTGTGCTGGACATGAATTTGCGTGGTTAAGAGCCTCATTTGTCCCAGAAATGGCAATATTTTTCCTCATCCAAAGGACCAAGTCCTCTGGCAGACCACTACTTTACTGATAGGTTTAGTGTCACAAGTTTTGTTATAGTGGCTCTCTATATTGTTATAGTGGCTCTCTAAATTGTCCTTTAAACCAGGGTTGTTCTCTCTGAGTTCTCCTCATCCTTTTTAGTGATACTGCCTTCTCTAGTACATCTTGTTCCTGGCGTGGTGAAGGGTTCATGCTGACTACCAGCATTCCCCCTCAGGGTTGGACACAAATGATCTGTGCATTCTGATATTTCTGTCTCAGAAGCATGGAAATATCACTGGATTATGCATTTGCTAAAAGGGGGAGATATTTAGAACCATAAAGGGAAATTAGGAGATCAACTCCCATTGAAATTCAATGGGAGCTGGGTGCCTAACTTCCATTTGTGCCTTGGAAATCTTCCCCCAATTGTCTCAGTACATTTGCTAAAAATGTACTGACTGTTCTTCCCATGATTTCACTTTCTAAGAGGTAATGTTATCTAGGACTTCAGCTCATCCACACACACCCATCTTGCCTGATTTACTAGATTTTGTTTCCATTCTTTGTTCCAAAGCTGGAGTTTCCAAAAATATGTTTTTCTTTCTGTGTTCAGCAGCAGCATTTCAGCATATAAAGGGGAGCAGAGAATGCCAACTGCAGCCAGCCAGCCAGCAAAACTCTGACAGCAGTTCTGCCTTGCTGCAAACTTCCCACAGGAATGTTTGCATCTGGATCCTAAAATCTAGATACTGCTAGGGAGGTGGGCCAGAGCCCCAGGGGGACGCAGGTCCAAGTTCTGACATTCTGCAGTGTGGATGCAAGTCAAGCCATAGACCCGAATCTGTCAAGTGCAGTATGGATGTGTTAGCACAGCTGTGAGACCCGGGTCCAGCAACTACAAATCCAGATTCACAATACAGTGTGGACACTCAAGCACAGGCTTGGAAACACCCAGTTCACAAGCCTGGTTCCCACCGTCCCAGGTTTAGTGTGCAGTGTAGACAAACTCTAGGTGGCTTGGGAACTTCTAGGAATGTTTCCTCATGTAGCAGCTCAATTTGAGCAAGGGCAAGGAAGGTCTTGTGGCTAAAGTACAAGAATGGGAGTAACCAAACCGGGTTCTATTCATGGATCTGTCCCCATGATTATGGGACAGTCACTTAGACCACATTTTTAATAAGTGGCCACTGATCTTGGGTGCTTCAACTTCTGGGTGCCCAACTTTATACAACCTGGGCCTGACTTTCAGATGTGTAGAGCACCCTGCAGCTCCCATGGTGAAAATGTGGCTGCATGCCTCTCTGTGCCTCAGTTTCTCCATTTGTAAAACCAGGATAAGATTTACCTATCTCACAGGGGGATAATGAGGCGCAATTCATTAATACTGAAGTTACTGGATGAATGGAACTATTTATAGAAGTGCAAAGTGTTGCTATTCTTAAATATAAATTGTCACTCAAGAACAATACACTGAGCATCATGATATGCATCATATGGGACATGCTATTTTTATATTGACCAATAAATTTTTAGTGACTTCTGTCTCTTCTGTAAAAAGTTACTTATTTTACCTTTATTTCCCCCCAACACACTTGTTAAGGAAATGTTTCGGGCCAGCCTGTGGTATTTAACAAAGGAGGCATAATCCCTCCCTGAGCTCCCAGCACACAGGGGAGGGCATGTCCCTTTGGATAAATCATGCTCCCCCTGACTCTACAAATTGTGGGACAGGGTCTGAACCAAAGACCCGCTCCTTTCCCACCCCTCTATGTGTGGATTTCCATTCCTGGGTGTGCATGGAGGGAACAGTCTCTGCCCTGGCCCTT
This sequence comes from Caretta caretta, assembly GCF_965140235.1. Classification (NCBI taxonomy): domain Eukaryota; kingdom Metazoa; phylum Chordata; order Testudines; family Cheloniidae; genus Caretta; species Caretta caretta. The sequence continues at coordinate 255,852,890 of NC_134206.1, read as the reverse complement.
GTATGGAGTATGCAAGTGGAGTGGGAGGCCCCTTGAACCAATACCTTTCCCCACAGCTCTCCCACACCATGACCAGGGACAACTTAAGTCTTTTTGTAGAATCTTTCTCCTGGAAAGCTTCTAAAAGTTCCTTGTTTCCTTCCAATATTCTTAAGTCCCTTTATTTTAGGATTTACCGAAACTTTCCTGGGTTTTACAAAAGCCATTATTCAGTTTTTACTGATTTTTTTTTTCACCCAAATTTTGGAAATGCCAGAACTCTCCAGAACCAGCTCCCTGCTCCAGAAGGCAACCTGGACCGCACATCTCTCCTTCTGGAGCGGGGAGCCAGGGCAGAACTGCTGGAATTAGTTGCTGGTGTACATTCTGTTGTCTGATCCATGCCCACCACGTACACGTTACTAGCTTTACAGACAGCAGAGATAGTTGTCAGCATTCAAAGCAAATAAAAGTTAGAGAACTACTTTTCTTGCTAAAATGGATTGAAAATGAAAAGCTGTATCTGACTACATTTCAGAACAAAAGGGGCTTTCCTAAAAGTTTAAAGACACAAAAACAGAAGAGAGTGACATTTACCCTGATATTTATTCTGGAAAACTCTAAGGATTTTGCTTTTGCACTATGACAGGTTTCAGAGTAACAGCCGTGTTAGTCTGTATTCGCAAAAAGAAAAGGAGTACTTGTGGCACCTTAGAGACTAACCAATTTATTTGAGCATGAGCTTTCGTGAGCTACAGCTCACTTCATCGGATGCATACCGTGGAAACTGCAGCAGACATTATATACGCACAGCGATCATGAAACAATACCTCCTCCCACCCCACTGTGGGGTATTGTTTCATGATCTCTGTGTGTATATAATATCTGCTGCAGTTTCCACGGTATGCATCCGATGAAGTGAGCTGTAGCTCATGAAAGCTCATGCTCAAATAAATTGGTTAGTCTCTAAGGTGCCACAAGTACTCCTTTTGTTTTTGCACTGATTTTCACTGATTTTTTTTAACTTTTGTAATAAACACTAATAAATTCCCAAGAAATTTTAAACAAAACAAACACTGAAAACAAAGGGCCTTAGACACCGTGTATATGTTCTAGCCTTCTTTCTGCAAAGGAGCTGTTCGCAAGAGCCCATTTGGTCAAGGCCATGACAATAATTCTTGCTATTGGCAGACATCTTCTAAGTCTTTATAGTGTCACACAATGATTCACTGTACAGTTAAGCATATGAAATGATGTGTGTGTATATAGTGTGGAGGCAAGTTGGATAGCATGGAATTTCTATCTTACTGGCTTTTTCTGCTATTTCAGTTGTTCCCCCGCTCCTCCAGCAGTTTGGCTTTAAAGTGAACCCAAAGCAGAACAAGCTGGCTCTACTTTACTACAATGCCTCCTACAAGACAGAGACTCCCGAAGACCTATTTTGACATATCAGAGGGGTATAATTCTGTCTAAATAAATTATTTTAAAGCTGACCATGTGAAAACCACTGGCTTTGGCTGTAGTCACCCAAGAAAACAACAATTTATTGTATCCTTTATCCCAGATTAAAGTTCCTAAATAATCCCTGTAAAGGTTTCAGTCCAATTAGTTTTATTTCATCTTTCAAATAGAATAGCAATTTGCTGTCCGGTGTTGGATAAATAGGCATTAGGCCTGTTGAGGGGCCCACACATTCCAGGATTTAGAATAATTTCCTCAAAGCTATCTCTAGAATCCTCCACAGATACCGATCCAGCATCAACTAATTCTGAAGTTGAAATTCATAGGAGCTAGGGGCAGGATGATCTCAATAACAGGCCTTCGCCCCTGGAATCCATTCCTACAGGAATATATATTTGAGCCCGAGCCCTGACCACTTTTGGAGTGGAATGTAAGAAACATCTGTGTCTCGGTCTCCGACTAACTGCTAGTTCCACAATCTTTTCGTATTCAGTGAGTAGGTCAAAACCTCTGCCTTTTAACATTAACTAAATTGCTGCTGCAGATTATATGCTGCCTACATTGGTGTTCAGGAGGTAGGTAGGAAATGTTATTCACTCTCATGCTAAACAAGCAAGGGGGGCCCTTACTAATGTGTATCATAATACATCATTAAAATAATATGCAAATAGTTTTGATATCAGACTCCTGCTGCTTCTCAATTTGGCCACTAAAATACTTGCTTCTTGTCAGTAATAGATTATGCTTGATTGGGGCTTTCTAGGAGAGGACTTGGTTGTGTTTTGAAGTCAATGGGAGCAGCAGGGGAGCTAATTTTGGCTGAATCAAGTTGGAAAAGAAAATATCCAGCCTTCATTGGGGGAAGATATTTCCACTTTCCCTGGACACCTGCCCCAGCTCTATTTTAGCTGCATACTTGTATGTATCTCACTAAAAGCTCAGTTGTCTGGGTCAGAAAAGGTCTGATTGAAGGAATGATATGGGGGTGGGGGAAATGAATGCTGGTTTATGGGAGATTTTTTTTTTTTTAAATTGTTTTTGCCTGGACATTAGGCCACCAAGATAGTGGAAGATTTTTTCCACTGATATTTAAAGGGAAAGAAGTAGATATTCTATGACCTAAATAGGTTGTCGGGTTGTATAAGTCCTCACAAAAGCTTCCACATGGGGGGCAGAAAGGCTTGTGAGAAGATAATATTTGGAACTGAAAACTGGCTCAAGAAATCCAAAGCAAATATGAATATTAGCGTTGCTGTACGGCCCTAGAAAGCAAACTAGAGAGAGAGAGAGACTAACCTTGGTTGACTCAGCTATCAGCATCTCTTGCTGTACTACGCTGATCCTTGTGACTTTAATTTTACCACTCGGCTTTAGCTTCTGTTGTCTCTCCAGCTCACTGTTAGTGTCAGTATTAAGCTGTCCTATCAGTAGATGTATATAGCTGTCGTGGTGTTTTGTTTTGTTTTGTTTTTAAACCCACACATCTGCACTTGCAAATCAGGAAACAAATACAGAAAATCTCACAGAGTGTAATGCGTTTCAGGAGATCTGTGTAATATTGCAGAGATTTTTGGACGGTGTGGAGGTTGTGTTAATTTCTTCAAAATCCACAATTTCTCATACCTTACTTGCTTTCAGTATTTCAAACATCAAAGGCAACCCATGTGTGATGAGCTCCTCAGTGTACTCTTCCTCCTGAATGGATTTAAATTCCTTTAACAAGCATTGGATGAGAGGCCGTCTGTGCTGCTGAAAGGAAGTTCGCAAAGACTCCAACCATGTATGTAGTGTCCATGGAACTCCTGTACAAAAAGATGAATTTTAAAGGTATGTGTATATTCCAGACCATCACAGAATGAGGCATAGCTAATTTGTTTTTTAATTGTATGACTTTAGGGCTTGTGAATGGTGCCAAATTGAAAGCCCTAGAAACTGACCTCCTATTTACCCCACAAGTAATGCCCATCAATATGCCTCAATCCTAATCTGCAGGGACACGCCTCCAAGTATAAGAAGGTAGTCCAGTCCCAGGTTCAATTCCCTGCTCTGCCACAGATTTCCTGTGTGACCTCAGGCAAGTCACTTAGTCTCAGTGTGCCTCAGTTCCTCATCTATAAAATGGGGATAATAGCACTTCCCCATCTCACAGCAGTTGTTGTAGGGATAAATTTATTACAGAGTGTGAAGTACTTTGAGACCTACTAATCACAGGTGCTGACTTGTTTTTGCCAGTGGGTGCTTTGTGCCTTCTTGTTTCACTATGCATCATGTAAGTACTCCTGCCACCGACCGGTAGCTCAAGGGTGCTGAGCACCCCCTATAGTTTTTTTTTTCAGTGGGTGCTTGAACCCCAGAGCACTCACAGAGTTGGCACCTATTCTACTAATGAAAAGTGCTATATAAGAGCTAAGTAATATTATTTAGCCTCTCTGCTGAGCCAATTAGTGTTCACTGCAGTGGTGATTTGTGATGTGGACCTCATCTAGGAACTAGATTTATGCCACCGCACTCATTTGCAGTGGGCTACCAAGGAGACATCAGACAGTAAAAACATCTAGTCACTGCCAACTTTGGCTGGATTTGAACCAGTGACCTGGAGAGGAAAATGTTTATATCTGCCTCATCACTCCTCCAAACCATGCATCCCCATTTATGTTGATACAGCATCAGGTGGGTCAGAAGGTCCCATTTTTACAGTTACTTGTCAGAGCACAACTGCACTTTAAGAATGTAAAAGGAATTGCTATCACACACTAAATAAAAATTGCAGTAGTAGAAGACAGATAAATTAGTCCAAATCATATTCATTAAGGAATGGATTGTAGACCAACCTACATGCCTGTGTGATGGCCATCTTGGCTGACACCAGAGATTAAACTGAGGACCTGCAGAATTAAAAGCATAAACTGCTACAGCTTGAACTAAACAGTCAAGTCTCTTTGACCACGAGTTGTAACAACTCATATCCTCTGGGGATCGGCACAGTGTGGGACCTGTAACACACTCTCACCAATGGGTTACATTTTCAGAAGAGTGCAAGAGGAAATATAACCCTCCTCTCTCCTGTCCACACCCTGGATCTTGGGTCCTTATAGGTGCTGCATGCCCACTTCTCCCCTCCATCCCTACAAGTGGGCAAGATCTCGAGTCCAACCGTCCCCTCTCCCACTGCCATGAGATCCTTTCACATTCACTTAGTAGGAGGTGCTTTGTTAGACCAGTTGCACAACCATTCCATCCCTGTGTGTTTATGCAAACCTGTAAAAGGTTGTAACTCAGAGTAGAAATCATGATCCATGTGACAGGATTCCAAGACTCAAGTGTTCTTGGATATAGTGCTCAGAAGCATGTTTGGCAGAAGAAGTCTTTTGGTCTCTCACTGAGCACTGATTAACACATGTTGTAAAACAGTCAACAATCAGAACAAAACGGTTTCCTTGAGCAGTGACTGACTGGCCCTGGAGAGGGTGTTTGAAAGGGTCGCAGAGCTATGTGATTAGTGCGCTGAGCAAATTCACTGCCTTTCTCCCCCAGGAGGGTTGCAAGCAGCAAAAGGGGGAAGGTTCTGTGACATTTGGGAGGTTGGTGCTGGGAGGAGCGTGGTGTTTGGAAGCAGATGGGTGGTTGTGAGAGCTGGTGCATGAAGAGCTGGCACAGCTGCCCCAGAACTGACGTTTTAGTTGGACACCTAGCTAAGCAGAGGTGAAGAAGCCTGCTGATGGGAGCCAGCCCTAGCAAATCATCCTTTCTTCTGAGCCAGGCATCAGAGTGCTTATTGGGAACCACCACGTGCCAGAGCCTACAAAGCGGAGCAACTGAAGCATTTTTAACGAATGAGTCCTAGGTGTGCCTGGCATTCTACCAAGAACTGAGGCTGAAAAGACCTGGTGTATCCGTTCTCCAGCACCTCCATGTGAGGGGGTGACTACAGCTGTAAGTAGGTCATGCTCTGTGGCTTACACCCAACTGCCTGAAGGGCATCTGAAAAACAATGTTTGAGTTCGCCTAATTGGAGTAGGTGATTCCATTCATGACGCAACATAACAGAAAGAAACCTGTCTAAATGTATATGAGATTTGCCACATTTTGTGATGTGTGGCATACATGATTGTGAAAAGAAAAGCAACTCACATGCCATGCAGAGAAGATTATCTTAGTCAGCCATGGCTCCTTGGCATTAAAACAAAACTGACTCAATGGATCCTCCAAGAGTCACAGCTTTACACCCAGTTTGCACTGACTGACTCTCCTCCGCGGTTCTTCAATCCCACACACGTGAAATTCCCCCAATTATTGCTTTAATAAAAACTCAGGAACATTCAAATGTGGTCAGTGTGAGTGACAGGCATTGCTCCCACCAAAACATACATGACAGTTGTCTCTCATGGGAGGTAAAGTGCAGAGGACATCAAGACTGACCTATGCTCCTTATGTCAATAGTGACATCCACATATCCATGCTCGGCGCTGTGGTACATGGCTTCTTTCAGTGCTTTCAGTTTGGCCTTGCTGTTGCGGCTGGCACACAAAGGAGCTGGTGCAGCATCTGCCAAGTCAGTTCCCTCAGCCAGTATTTCCTCCAGGGACAGAATATCACTCTTCTCTTTCTCTGGCTGAGCAAGCAGCTTACGAAATACATTCCTGTCAGCCACAATGCAAGAGAGAGAAAATCAGAGTTAGCTACTGTGTTTTCCTTCTGCCCGGGATATTGGCTGCAACATGGCAGGCTTGGAAACCTATTCAGAAGGCCAATCAGGAATTATTTTACGAAATGTTAATTCACCTAGTGCTCAGTTCCTGCAGCCCTCATGCAGGCAATACTCCTACCAGTTCAGGAGTTGTGCCCGTATCATAGCTGCAGGACTGGTTCCGTTGCTCTAACGAATGGCAGCCGCACCGTACAAATGTCACGTGTACAGCAGAAACTTAAATCAGAAACTTATGATCGAGCGGTGACTGTTAAATGATTAAAAGCCTGTGTGGAAAACCTTGGCAGAAGCTATCCCACACTACGGGAAAATGGAGTTGTCTTTAGAAACTCGTTAGTGCCTTTCACAAAGGATGCATTTAGTAGCAAATAATTGATAGAGATGAAACTTAAAAAGGGAGCTGTCTAAAACCACTGAAAACACCATCATTCTCAATTAACAGTCAAAGCAGTCTCGGTAAAGCTGGAGCTACAAATCATTCAACTACATCTGGCAGGGCAGGTTCAAGCAAACCTGGGACCCCAGCTGCAAAGCCATTTATTTGGGCACTGAGCTGCAAGGCCCCAAACTCAGCAGTAGGCATGATAGTCCACTCCCACCAGGTTTAGAGCAGTGTAACTCCATTGACTTCAGCGGAGCTACTCCTGGTTTATGGTGTTGTGAGAGGAGAATCAGACCCAGCGTGCAATTTCTCCCCAACCTCCCACCTACCTCATGCACTTATGTTCTGGTAGCAGCACACATTCAGTTCCACGGGTAGGGGCAGTGCTTAATTTGTAATGAAAGAGGTGTCGGGGCTCAAGTCATTTTATTTCTTTCATAACTGATGTGGCAAGTCCAGAGGTGCCAGAGCTGTGAACTGCAAGTCCTGCCACAGATTAAGCATTGAGTAGGGGTAGGGAGCAATGGGTGTGTGTGGGAGAGAATAAGCAGTGTGTCCTGGATAACTGAGGGACGGCTAGCATGGGTGGCGGGTATTGAAGACCAGGGGAGGCTAAGCCTCCCCTAACCCAGGCCATGGCCCCACCCCGATCTGCCTGCGGCCCCGCCCTCACCCCCCTCTCCCCTGAAGCCAGTGGGGACTCCGCTCCAGCTGGTGGCCTGGAGCTTGGGGCTCGGGCCAGCTGGCGGCCTGGGGTGGCTTGGGCCAGCCTGGGGGTCTGGCCAGCTGGTCAAGCTGGGGCAGCTCAGGCTAGCTGGCATGGCTGGGGTGGCTCAGGTCGGCCTGGCTGGGGCAGGCCGGCTGGGGCTCCTCTGGCCATAGGGTGGGTGTGCGCTCGGGGCTCTGTCGGGTAGGGGGGCTAGCCTCTCTGAAGGGGGAGTTCACTTGCCACCCATGATGTCTAGAGGTGTGTATGGGTAGAGGAATAGTGGAGGGAGCTTTCCTGTAAAACTAGTTGGGGGAGTGGGGAGAGTGTGAATCTGTGATGTGCCTCAGCCGGTGCACAATATAGGGGGGGAAAGCCTTGATTTCCACAAGGGACGCTGCTCTGCAGCGCTCTCTGACAGCACGAAGCATCTCCCACTCCACACCATTAGGCACCGCATGGGCATTTTAACAAACTCGTCCCCTCTCACCCCGCCCCTGCAAGAGGCCGCTCTTTGGCTGCAGATGGGCAGCATTGTCTGAACCAGCCCTGACAGCTACATAGCATATCATGAGGCTGTTAGCTCTTTTCTCTAAGCAAACATAATGTAGATACTGTCTCTAACCTGCATCTACGTTCCTCTGGAAGGCTACAAGTAGAAAAGTATGAATGTGAAGGTCCTAATACTAATCCATAATATTGTAATTAGTACCTGGATTTTGCACAAATAACTGTTCATACATATCAGTTGTTCATTTAATTTATTTTTTAATTTATAACATGCTCCCAACACGCTGTCTCTGGACACACACATAATGTTAACACAAACAAAAATATCAGCACTTACAAAAAAACCCCACTTTGTTTAATGACAGTTATGGCTGCTGCAGGAAACTCACACCACATACAAACCCTTTAGAAATATGTAAATACATTCAGGGAAGTCCTCCAGCACTCCCTGGAACTTCAGCATTGACTACAACTTTGTAAACAACAAACTGCAACACTTCAGAAGGCATTCACATCCATTTCCACATATCGAAAAAGCAACGGGCACCTCAAACTGATCAAACTCATACACTAACAGAAATCCCTCAATCCAATCTCAAGTCTCTTATACCAAAAAGGGGCACATCTGACTGTCACACTATCCACACATGTGCAGCAGAATTCTACTTTAACACTGAAGACCATACATCAGTCCCTCCATGTCAGCCTCCCAGGCAAACCATAATCACTTGACCCATGCAACAGAGACCCATTCCCACTCTACCTGTGTCCATGTGCAGCAGCCTGACTGAAAGAGTTCATGTCACCTTGTGGAGTCATGGAAATTCCATTTCTGTACATTGTTCCTATCATGGGGTCAGCGCCTCGCTCCAACAGCAAAGTCACCAGTTCAAAATTTCCTGTACGCCAAGAGAGATTTTAATTTTTTTAAAGTCCAATATTTTTGCAACTAAGTCACATTTCCCAATTGAAGAGTTTATTCCAGCAGAAGGAGAGTCCTTACCAGCAGCTGCTGCCAGTTGCAAGGGAGTTTCCGAGTAATTTTCCTCTCCATGCTCTAAAGAACCTTCTACCTTTGCTCCAGCATCCAGCAACAGCTATAAAGAAAATGCACCATTTAGAGTTGTTGGTGACATCACAAAATTCAGAGTTTATGAATCGTGAGAAATTGAAGTTTAATATTTATCATTATCCACACATCGGATGCAGTGAAGACAAGTGACATGCACATTTTTTTTCTATTATTCAATTAGTTCTTTTTCACTCACGATACACTGTCAGACTCCTAGAGTATTAGTGAATATTCCAAAGCCAAACAAGTACTACCCAACGTTCCTGACCTGGGCAGAAGATCAGTAGTGTGAATGTACTAGATTGAGGCACTCAAACTTGGCCTAACCAACAGCCTCACTGACAGCTTGCCTGGAGCCCCACATACTTTTCATAAAATGGACGAGATTTCAGTTGTCTCCGTCTTTAATAGAGAGATGTTTCCAGAAGAGAAGAGGGTTTCAGGAACAAGTTGTAGCAATGCATGCTGGAACCGGCAGTCTCCTGGGGTACATTTCTATTTCATTATTATTATTAAAGATGAGGCTGGCCATGGACAGCACTACAGAATCGGAGGGGACACATTCAACCTGTCTTTGGCCATCCATACCCTAGATCTCCTTTGTCTAGTGATTCATTAATTGTGCCATGTTGACACAATTACTTTGAAAAACAATCTCTCTCAACTCTTGATATGCCATACCACAAAGCCAACATATTCACGTCTTTTCATGTCTGGATAAAGTGATTGAGCACTCCTCTGACTATGGAACAACTCAGAGGATTTTTTTCTGAAATGTCACATGTATTATAATATTTTAATAAATGCAAATATTGTTAAGAGTGTAATGAATGAATAAACAAACACATACAACGAATGGTCAGAAAGGAGCATGAGGAGTTGACGGACTTTCTTTGATGCAACTGTACTTTAAAATTGTCCTATTTAAACCTCATATTGGTTAAGATTTGGAGGCAGAGATCACCATGTCAGATCAGTAAATGATAGAAGAAGTAACCAATATGAATATGAGAGGGGTACCAGGCTTGAGATGGATGCAGATTACAACCCAACTGGATAAATAAAAAGTGAGATGCAGGTAGGGAAATACAGTAATACCTGAACTACAGGAATATGTCCATGCAACACAGCAAATGTCAGAGCTGTCCAATGGCGGGTCTCGGGGTGGACGGATGGATATTTATGAGCAGTACTGACAACCTATAAACAAATTAAAGTTATTTTCTTTTAAAATGGGCTTCAAAGAGCTTTAAATAATAAAACTCAACCTGCCTGAAAGCTAGGCACATGGGTATAAGTGATAGAAAAAAAACCTCAGAAAATGATTGGTTCTATATATTTTTTCCAGCAGAGTTTTTACTTAGGAAGAATTTTTCATGCTGTTTACTGAGAGATTGATCAAAGCTCATAGCAAATAAAGTCTCTTTTCCAACAGCTGTTGCTCCCTCTAAATCACTGCCTCCCAGCAACTTTTACAGAGTCAAAATTTGCACGAGGGCTTATGCCAACGCTCACTGAGGAGGTGGCTCTGTCTGGATGGTTACATGTAGGGACACTTCCTATTGACTTCAGGGGCTTCATATTATGCCACTCATTCTTCCCTGCTCCTGGGATTGCTTCACAGCATTCTGAGTTTCTCAAAAATCCTGGAGTGAAAACCTGACTCTAGTGAAATCAATGGGAGTTTTGCCACTAACTTCAATGGGACCAGGATTTCACCCCCGGTCTCAAGTTTAAAGACATGTAACCCATGTTGCTGTTCCTTGACTGGAAGCAGAAGACCGTTTAAAATGGATGGAGTCTAGCACCATTTAGAGGATATTTAAAAAAATCTGTTTGCTACTTTCTCCCCTTCTAGTTAAATCTAAAGGTGTGCTGGGCCCAAAATAACTAAAAACTGTTTTCTTTAAACAAAAAACCCTTTCATTTGCACATCAGTCCTTCCTCCCACTAAGCATCAATATTTAAAGCCTCTAATCTTGACCTTGGGCAACTAATGTAATTGCTCTGTGCCTCAGTTTCCCCATCTTTAATATGATGCAACTCACAGGGATAGTAACATTTTATGAAAGGTTATAAAGCACTTTGAGATCCTTGGATGGAGCATGACACTGAAGTGCAAAGTAATGATTGATTAATTAATTATTATTAGTCCATGGTAAGATAGCACCGGTAGAAGAACTGAAGTTGGACTGAACGAAGCATTGGCCAGCCACCCTGCGAAAGGCAGGGAGTTTTACATTCGCCATCTTATGTGCTCGGCGTCAGATGCTTGGCTGCATCAGCAGCCATCATGGCCAAGCTTCTGACATAATGTCCTGCTAGCCATCCCCAGGGCTAACATCAGGGGTGAGGGCAGAGAGGTAGTAGCTGGTGTGGCAGTCGTGGTTTGTCAGCTGAGGAGAGCTGCATGAGACAGTTGGCTGTGTCATCCACCCCAGCCAAAGAGAAACCTTGAGTTCCTGAAATCACTTCGCTCTGCTCTGCACACACAGAGCTCTAACACCAGAAGAAATGTGCTGAAGTCTAAACTTAGGCCTGTGACGTCTCAGAACCTGGGAGCACTGTGTAATGAATGGGGTCAAGCAGCTCCAGCCCAGCAGTAGAGGGAGAAGTAGCCGTAGACAAGGTGAATGAATAGGCTTGGTTCAGGATAAACTAGTCCCTAAATATAACCATGTACCAGCTAATTACATCCCATCTCACGTGGATTGGTATTGGCTCAGGAAAGCTCAGGGAACTCCCTGTGGCGTACACTGAGGAAATGCAAGTATTAACATTTTATTTTATTTCATTTTTTAAATTTTAATTCTTTTTAGTGAATTTAGTGCTTGTGAATAGAGTGGGATTGACAACCCTGGAGACTAAAGTCCTCTAATTTTCTACAAAGCAATTACAGCACAGGCAAGCACCCCTCTAGGGATTAGAGCAGGGGAGTCAAATTCATTCTGTGGACAGAGCCAAATTAAATCTTCAGTTATGATCTGTGAGCCCTGTCTACGAATTTAGACTCAAGTGCTACCCTCAATCCATAGCAGAGTTCTCACTGAAAAATAAGAGTAAAATATGCCCTTATGTAGACACTAAGGCCGAGATTTTCTAGAACAACCTCTACATTTGGGTGCCTTTATTTTTTTTAAGATACCTAGGTTGGGCTTTTCAAAAGCACTTACCATTGGGGTAACTCTGCTCCCACTGAAGTCAATGGGAGTTTTACCACTGACTTTAATGGGAGTAGAGTTAGGTCAACACTGAGTGCCCCTCTAAGGCCTGACATTGACATTTGGTACACACAGCCACGCCTCTCACTGACTTCAATGTGAGTTTTAGGTACTCAGCATATCAGGAATCAGTCCCTGGAGTCTAAACTGGGGGATATTTGAGAGCAGAGACATCCCGAATTAGGGGTCACTTTTGGAAATTTGGACCAAAACTTTTATTTAGCAAAGCAAAGTGGGGAAAAAATATACAGGGCAATTTCAAGAACACTTATTTCACCCTTTGTTTATTTGGCCTATATTCATGTAATCACCCAATTTGCACACATTATTGTGGTAACTGTATATACAAATTAGCTGTATAACTGCACACCTTAATTATTTGAAGATCCTGCTCTTGAAGTGTCATTATTTGATTTTAGTGAGAACTTTCCTTTGAGATCAACCAGGGAGGTTCAAACCCCTCTGAAAGCTATTGGTTCAGGTTGTCTTCAGACTCAGGAACACAATACTGCTTAAATTTATATGTAGTCCAAGTTTAGAAGGTTATTTACACAGCCACAAGGACTGAACTCCCTTTTTATTTGAAATGAAAGCTTGCATTCTGCAGAATCTGAATTTGTTAAGGGGGGGTGGGGGGCAGAAAATAAGAGATGAACTCAGAAGGCCAGGTGTTTGACACCCTGGGTTGCAGGACAGGTCAGTCTCCATGCCTGTCAAATCTCTGGCCTCTTTATTGCGACTGCTATGAAGGGGGATAATTTTTGCCAACTGATGGTTGATTTGGGGGAGGGGGGTTTGTTCCACTAGGAACTGAACTGAGCTGAAATCAACAACTGATTTCACATAAACCACCGAACAGCAATCAGATAGTAATGACTGTCAGTCACTATCGACCGGAGTGGATTCAAAGTGGTGACTTACAGGTGAAAAATTGTGTCCTGCCCCTAATGCCCAAACCATCCATTATCCTTTTTTCAATTAAATTAAAACAAACAAACAGATAAAGTAAAATGTCTCACTGAAAGTAGCAATTACACTTTAATGACAGCTTTCCTAAATCCAAACAGAACGGATGGAACACAGATAAGTGAATCAGACAGTTTAATTTATTCATGACCTCAACAAACTGAAATGATAAGTATTTACAAACATGACAAATAACTCTTCATGTATTTTAAATGGCTCTTTAAAAACTTATGCCACTCCATGCAACACGGGTAGGTAACAATCTGTTTGGTGGACAGACTGTATGTTTGTTACATATATTCACCAAGAGATATTTACATGTTGGAACCCTCCTTCGTCCACCAGCTTTCATCAAAGCCTTTTTATAAAACACAACAATGTACCTTATATTACTTGTGTGCTGTTGGGCGGTAGATGGACAGCTCAATGTATAAAAGTTCTCAAACTTGGGGACGGGGCATTTGAAAAGTGTGCTGCCTTGACCTCTCTATTTTAACTCACCTGCGATTCAGAAAGTCCCATCCTTTGCATTAGAATTATGACTCCTGAATGAGCAGCTTACATTTAAAGTTCCGGGGCTACATTCTATGCTAATTTACACTGTGCAATTCCAGCAAAATCAGTACTATTACATTGGGTGTAAACCACTGACAAACTGACCCTTTAAGCGCAATGGATCCCAATACTGAGGTGCCCCGGTAAATGCTGTGATCATTTCAATATTCATTTCAAATGTTAACGCTTTTGGTAACAGAATTTTATTTTTAAATGCCTTGGGGTTTTCCTCCTCTGCTATAATTTTAATGGGCTGTCTGAGATATAAACAAAGAAAGAAATCAAAGTTGTAATCATAATAAAATGTCCTCACCTCAACATTCAAATCTGCTCCAGCATCTAGTAGCATCTGCACCATAGCCTCATCACCCCTGACACAAGCATACATCAGTGGAGTCATGCCCTATTCATTGGAATTAAAAAACAAACAAAGGAATTGACAAATTTACAATAGAATCTTAAAAAAAAAAAGAGTTAGTGCTTTAAATGTATATTGTCAAGATAAACACTAAATGTTTAACAAAATCTTACCTCTGTTACAAACAACCCTTTAATATTATTAAAAGCTGAACATTTTAAAAATCTAAGTTACTGTTATCATTTATGTTGTTTCCTTTCTGCGTTTTACTCAACACAATGAAATCAGATTTGTCAGTTTCATTTCCTAGTTCTTGTATTCTAAATAAAGAACAATGTTGTCTTTGGGCTCCCAATAGTAGGGGAACGTTTCAATCCAAAGCAATAAGATTTCCAATGCAGTTAAAAAATAACAAATGAAAATACTTCCATTCATATTAAGGTTTTTGTAACTCTTGTTTTATAAAACCTAGAAGTTGAGTCTATACCTCTTGACAGTATCCCTTTAACAACATAATGAACTCCCTTTAGATACGTTAGACTCGAGCGCTGTCTATTCACTGTCAGCATTGTTAGCACTTGGATATCTAGAAGCTTTGTACACAGTCCTAAACAATTACTTAATTTTAAATGAAATGCCAGACAGCATTGTTGGAAGTTGCTAGCTCTAAGGATATGCTGCCCTATGAAAACTAGATTAGCTGACCCTTCACTACAGAAACTCTAATCTGCAATTTGTATTAGTCTGGAATACCCACTGCAGCTGATCAACATTTCCCTTAAGGTTAGTGTTATTTTGGCAATGGAAATAAGTCTAGATGAAATCATGATGGTATAATTAAATCTACCAAAATTACAGTACAAAAAGCTAATTATTAAATAAAAGCGGGGGAGGATCAATCAAGAGTGTGCTTGTTCCATGGCTAAGTTTACCACTGGACCATGGTACCTCTACTACATGTCTATTGTCTGTCTTATGGTCCCATATCAATTTCCTGTCACATGATCACACACTTTCTGCTTAATCTGTCCCTTGCCATAGAGCAAAATTATTTACAGAGACAAATGAGGTACTCAGAATGGGCAGAAGCTGAGCCACTGCACTGTTCTCTCTAGCAAGAACTGAGCTCCAGCATTTTTGCTGAATTAAACGTATTTCACGTTTTCCTTGAGAGGAAAAAGCCTCTTTTTCCAGGCTGAGGTTTGTTGTGTTTTGGGGCAGGTGTCTTTTAGTAAAAATAAAAATAAAATGTTGGGCCCGATGCTGTGAGGTGATGAGCATCTGCAATGACCACTGTAATCAGTGCGCACTTAGCAGGATCAAGTCCTTGATTTGCTGTTGAGAAAGATGTGCTTTTAAATATATATATTATTAATAACTGTAGAAATGGGGGTCATGATCCCATTACTCATGTGAATAATCCTGATTCTGTCTGACAGCTGCACTAAAGTCAACGAGAATACTTGGGTGAGTACAGATCACACTCAAATAGGACTTGATCTTGCTCCTATTGCAGCCAACAGTAAAAGTCCCCTTGGACATCAGGGGCCTATGGTCAGGCCAATAAGAAGCTGCATAGGATCAGTCCCTATGTCTCACAAAAACTGTATGCGAGCGTTGAATTTTGATAACTGGGGATAATTTTTAGAACATAAGTTAAAAAACATAATTTAAAAGAATAAATACTTAACACAAGGAGCAAATCAAATTAAAGTTAAAATTTGACAGAAAAGGATTAACAAAACAAATGTGGACTTGATCCTGCAAGACACAGCACATGTGCAGACTGCTCCACCACACTACTGACTTGAATCGGGCTCTGTCTCAGCACAGCAGTCTGCACACTACAAGTGAAATCTGGACCCATTGAAGCCAACTGGAGTTTTGCCACTGATTAAAATGGGGGCAAGATTTCACCCTACACATTGCAGGATGGGGGCCTAAAAGTTAATTTGAGATTCTGATCAGCCCCGTTCTGCAGTTCTTCTCACTGCTGTTTTTACATATGCCCTTCCTGGAGGTTTGCTCTGTAGCTCAGGCTTGCTCTGTGTCACTGCATGAGACCTCTCACTTCATATGTGGGAGATATATTTTTAATGAGCACATAATTAGTGCTCAACAAATAATAAATAACACATGCAATTGGCACACAGGGAATTTGTCTTTTTTGGCAACATGAAAAAGTTGTTCTTTCAATATTCAAGTCACTGGCGGCTCAGTCCTGCAAGACGCAGACTCACTTGGCTTGGTCTGGCAAAGCACTGACTCACACATTTAAGTCAAATGTCACATAAGCATCACTTTAAAATTAAGCAGATGATCAAGTGCTTTGATGGATCAGGCCATATGGAGCAGCACTTTGCAGGACTGAATCCTTGGAGCACAGCAATTTTTCTATGAAAAGTTTCAAGGTGTAGAATTATTTAAAAGAATAATCATTTAAAAGTACTATAACATATTAACCATGGAATGAACTCCATGCTATAAAAACAACAGTAATAGTTAGTACTTACCGAGTACTTCACACTTACAAAGCACTTTATCAACGTTAACTAATTAATGTTATAGGTCAGTGTTCTATCAAACTAAAGCTATTAGAACCGTCACCCATCCGGGATCTTCTAGCGATACCTAATCCTGACTAAGTGTGGGGTGATGGACTAGATAATCTCTTGAGGTCCCTTCTAGCCTTACAGGTCTTTGATTGTAATATTTTCGTTTCTGTAGAGCCTTTCATCCCAAAGCATTTAACAATCATAGACTTTAAGGTCAGAAGGGGCCATTATGATCGTCTAGTCTGACCTCCTGCACAACGCAGGCCATGGAATCTTACCCACCAACTCCTGTAACAAACCTCTAACTTATGTCTGAGCTACTGAAGTCCTCAAATAGTGGTGTAAAGACTTCAAGATGCAGAGAATCCTCCAGCAAGTGACCCATGCCCCACGCTACAGAGGAAGGCAAAAAAACCGCAGGGCCTCTTCCAATCTGCCCTGGGGGAAAACTCCTGCCCAACCCAAAGTATGGCAATCAGCTAAACCCTGAGCATGTGGGCAAGACTCACCAGCCAGACACCCAGGAAAGAATTCTCTGTAGTAACTCAGATCCCACCCCATCTAACATCCTATCACAGGCCATTGGGCATATCTACTGCTAGCAGTCGAAGATCAATTAATTGCCAAAATTAGGCTATCTCCTCCATAAATTTATCAAGCTTTGTCTTGAAGCCAGATATGTCCTTTGCCCCCACTGCTTCCCTTGGAAGGCTGTTCCAGAACTTCACTCCTCTGATGGTTAGAAACCTTCATCTAATTTAAAGTCTAAACTTCCTGATGGCCAGTTTATATCCATTTGTTCTTGTGTCCACATTGGTACTGAGCTTAAATAATTCTTCTCCATGGTATTTATCCCTCTGATATATTTATAGAGAGCAATCATATCTCCTCTCTGCCTTCTTTTATATTATATACATACAGCACTGGTCAAATGCAACCATCTCTGGGGTGGAAGCTGGCTGCCCCCTGCCAAACAGTGTACTGCATAACTGGAAGCAAAATGGGAACTTTTGGCTAAGGACACCAGGATCTTTAATATTTTTGTAGAGCAGATGGGAACCTCAATTATTAAGGTCTTACAATAAAGATCCATTCACAGTAAACTACATGGAACTCTACTTCAAAAGGATGAAGCACTGTCCATGGCTGCTAAAGTGTCAATATTTCCTGCTTGAGAATTGGGAACAATCTCATGAGCTTCACAGTCCAAAGTTTCCACTGATGGGCAGTCATGGAGGTAAATTTACTTTTGGATAAATCTGTACACTTTACAGAGACTTCCCTTTTGTTGTAGTAATCCTTAGTATTTCCCACGTTATCTGTAAGTCACCACCTAAAAGATAAGATGACTAAACAGTAATGAAATATGGAGATTTCTGTCTCCAGATCACCAGTTCAAATTGGGGCCTATTTCAATATGCAAGTGAACATTATTAACATTCACTTGACGGGGGTTTGGTGGTCTATGTGAAATGCATTGTGAACCTCAGACCAGTTTGTATTGGAAAGATGTCCACATCACAAAAACCAGCATCCTAATTGGCACTATTGTTCACAAGCCAGGGTCAACTATGTATTCAGATCGACTCCAGGCACTCCTATGACCTTTTGATGATTTCTCCTGAATCAATGTAACTTTAAAAGTTTAAGCTAACTCATGTGCTATATCTGCCTCAACACTAAAGAAAAGAATCCATAATTCCTACGGGCCCAAGTTTAGCCTGAATGTACACCTGATGGAGTCTTAGTAACAGTAAGTAACAGAGAAAAAGGATTAAGTTAAGAGCCATCTGTTTATAAAGTTAGAGTGTTGGAAGGTTGTTTTCTTTAATAAATAGTCACAACTCCTGGCTTTTAAAGTTAAATTTTGTACCTGTTCACTCATGCTGTTAATTCCATCTGGCCCCAGCAAAGATATGGCCTGTTTAACTAGATCCGTTCGGCCGCAGTTCAGCATTCGGAATCCCAGATCCTGCTTGAATTTAGCTTCTGTGGCTACTGCATCCAGTTTTCGAGAAGCACAGAAGCAGTCGTCGATTCTGTGAATTGTGAGAAATAGCTACATCAGAGAACAATCAGAGGACAGACACCATCATTTATGGCATCACTGTTTCACTTTACCTTTGAATGACGCAGGTCCCCCGCCCACCACTCTCACACTGTCACCCTCTTTTGCCCTCTTGATATTCCTTTGAACCAGCTGCAGCACTGAAGTGCTGAATGTGAAATGCTAATGCAAGTTAATGGCTTTTATTGTTCATGTTGTTTACTTTAAGTCAGTTGAAAGGTAGCTTTTAGTCCATCTTTTCTATTTTCTCCTACTTACGTGCGTTATGAGAAACCATGTATATTGTTCTAACTGCACATTAGTTCTCCTCACCCGGGGAACAGTCCAAACCTTGTGACCCCTGCAAAATTCCCATCGACTTCAAGGGGCTTTGGGTCTGGCCCTGGGTGGAGATGGACTTTAATCATAGATGCTTAAACAAAAATAATAAAGTATCATTCCAAAGGCTTCACAAATGATATGAATTCAGCTCTGCTAAAAGATAACTCCTTCCGGGGCAGAAGGTGGCAGCTTGAGGACAATCAGTGTTCAGCACACTGCACACCAGAAGAGGACGACAGCAATTTTGGCCAGGCAACCAGGACAAACTTCCCACCCTTACAAGCAGTGCCATGGAATCTTCAGCGTTCACACTGAGTAGTTAAGACATCAGTTTTTATGGTCTTATTCAAAAGATCCTCAAGCAGCAAACTGTGGGGAGCTCAATGTATCTACCTCAGAAGGATGAAGGGCTGGGTGTATCCAGTCAGGATTTGAAGCTGCAAATCCAGAGAAGACAGGCATTTCATATCTGATTCTTACACAACTCAGCCTTATCTTTTTAAGGAAAAGATGTATTTTTCTTTGACGTTGATACATGTTTGGGAAGCGGTGGGGTGTGGAGTCCAATTTCTCAGCACTCTTTGGCCTATACTCTGCTCTATAGTTGTAAGGGACAGCACCACTTGAGTTCTAAAGCCTTCCACTAACAGCAAGTCAGGAAGGAATGGAGTAATTGGGAATGAAGAGTCTAAATAAGGATCAAAAGGGAAAATGCCAAATGTAGATCTAGGAGTATTTTTATTCTAATAAATTACTTAATAAATATCAAAATAAAGTGATAAATCTTTGGTACCTATATAACAATTTTCATTGTACAGAATATAGAATAATAAAATAGAGAATGTATACTTCTACATAATATATGATTAAGGTTTTTGATTTTAGGTTTTAACGGATAAACACCAACACCCAGCCACCTTCCCCCACAAAAAATTAAATCAGTGTTTTTACAAAAAAAAACACCAAAAACAACAGAAATTGTTACTTGTATCTAAGGGCTCATCTACACAGCAGTAATGCAGATTGTGGGGATGTGATTTCTAAAGCACACTCACGGGTTGCTCATTAATTGGTCTGTGTAGACCCTGCTGGGGCACACCAAAGGTTCCCTAATGTATTTTAAAGTAGTGCTGTTTGAAACTGTACAACAGTAAAACACACTAGAGAACATTACAAAGAGATTTACTCATTACAGTATGTACAAAGAGAAAGCCCCATAACCCCCCCGATTTTAGGACATCTACATAGAACTAAAAAATTGATGCAGACACAATAAGCACTCGACAGTTCCATCATTACTCAATGGCACAAGGATGAAACTTTATCACAACAATGAATTTGTAAGATTACTTAAGATTACTGCAGAGCACACAATCACAGAAAATAGCAAGTAATGGCAATAACAGATTCTCCTGGAATAATATGCTTACAACACAGGTTAAAAAGCAAATCCATAATAAAACTGTCTTTGCACAATAGTTTGAGCCAATTTTAAAAAGCACAAACATGCAGGATTCAGGTCAACGACACTGAGATCTCTGGGAGCAATCGCTGCTTTACTAGTTCACACGGTATGCCACATGTTTGGCACAAACTACAGCTGCATTTGTTACTCATAACAAGGGCCCTACCAAATTAACAGTCCAATTTCACGGTCATAGGATTTTAAAAATCGTAAATTTCATGATTTCAGCTATTTAAATCTGAAATTTCACGGTGTTGTAATTGGAGAGGTCCTGACCCAAAAAGGAGTTGTGGGGTGATCACAAGGTCATTGTAGGGGGGGTTGCGGTGCTGCTACTCTTATTTCTGCGCTGCTGCTGGCGGCGGCGCTGCCTTCAGAGCCCGGCAGCTGGAGAGCGGCGGCTGCTGGCCGGGAGCCCAGCTCTGAAGGCAGCGCCGCCGCCAGCAGCAGCGCAGAAGTAAGGATGGCACGGTGTGG
Source organism: Caretta caretta (assembly GCF_965140235.1). Lineage (NCBI taxonomy): Eukaryota > Metazoa > Chordata > Testudines > Cheloniidae > Caretta > Caretta caretta. The sequence continues at coordinate 255,832,086 of NC_134206.1, read as the reverse complement.
TATTGCCGCCCTTACTTCTGTGCTGCTGCCTGCAGAACTGGGCCCTCAATCTGCAGTCACCATCTCGGCCACCCAGCTCTGAAGGCAGCAGCGCAGAAGGAAGGGTGGCATGGTATGGGATTGCCACCCTTAGTTCTGCGCTGCTGGTGGTGGGGTGCTGCCTTCAAAGCTAGACACCTGGCCAACAGCCGCCGCTCTCTGACTGTCCAGCTCTGAAGGCAACGCAAAAGTAGGGATGGCAATACCGCGACCCCCCTAAAATAACCTTGTGACCCCCTTGCAACTCCCTTTTGGGTCAGGACCTCCAATTTGAGAAACGCTGGTCTCCCCCGTGAAATCTGTATCGTATAGGGTAAAAGCACACAGAAGACCAGATTTCATGGGGGGAGACCAGATTTCATGGTCTGTGATGTGTTTTTCCATGGCCGTGAATTTGGTAGGGCCCGACTCATAACATCATAGCATAAAATGCGAGTGATTGCATGTGCAATATAAACATAAACATAATATAATATTTATTATAAAGATACTATGGGAGACTGGGTGTTCAACATATTTGTAGGAGATTGTGAACTTCTAAATTTTAGCTGAACATTTCCAGATTTTTCAGGCCTAACAGAATATGGTCCAAATGGCTGACAAACAGCCACAGAAAGATTTAGAAAATATCTTAAACCTGCAAAAGCATCTGCCACCAGGAATTACTGCTTACATTAAACTATTTCTTCACCATTTACACATATATGCATATAATAGGCAAACTAAATATACAACAGGCTAAATTCAATGCTGGTATACGCAGGCACAGCTCCACTGAAGTCAACTTAGTTTGGTGCATGCAAAGTATTACTAAATGGGCTTCTTCATAAAAGGATTAGGTATGAATTGCACTATACACTCACACAAGGCAATAAGGAGGAGCACAAACTTCTCTTACATCCCTATGTGGGTTACAAGTCCTGGAGTTTGGGGGTGTAGGAGTTAGTTATTCCTCCCCAGAATAGGAGATTGAAACCTGTGGTCCATCTCTCTAACAGCTGGCCAGTGCACCGGACCCAGCACAAGGGTGGAGGTCATAATTTACTCTTGATATAGACGGACCCAGCAGAAGGGTGGAGGTCATAATTTACTCTTGATATAGGCCATTGGCAAATTCTCACTGCTCTATAACAAGGAGGCAGCCAGGAAAGAATGGGGTCTCTGTCCGTGACTAGGGCTCTTTGGTACTACAGTAATATAAATAAAAGAATAGAATAAATAATAAAATAAACAAACAACAACAACAATAGTGACTCTGAGGTGTGTGTCTGAGTCATATTGACTCTGGGGGGGCTACTCCTGGGTGGTGCACATTAAACACCATTCTTTGCTTGGGGCTGTTGCCCAAATCTAAACACTTATTTTTTCCTGAGACATAGTGACAAAATATTCCTGAAGGAAAACTGGAGAAATGGGAACTGGCAGAACTACCATAAGGTGAGCACAAAACTGATTAGAAAAAAACAAGCTCAGTGTGATTATTGATGGTTCAATGCCTTGTGGTATCCTACAGAGGATCCATCACTAGTGCATTGCTGCATCCATGGCTAGTGGGGATTCTGGTTCCAGCTGCTGTAGCAGAGAGAAATATCTGCTAGAATCCCACAGACAGTATTTAATATTTTGACTCATGGCCTGGAGGAAAGAGTAGATAAATGGTCAAATTGGGGAGTGATTTTTTAAAAAGCAGGATGTGGGGAAGGGTAAATGCTTCCGAGGAGAAAATGTAACAAGATCTTGAAAAGTGAGAGTGATGAGTAGGTTGAAAAAAAATGAAATTCAATTATTATAAATACAAAGTAGTCTTAGAGACAGAGCAAAAATCAGGAAACACAAGTACAGAATAGGAGAACATTGGTAATACTGCCAAAAAAAAATGACATATGGATGGTCTAGTAGATGGAAAATGGAAAGGGAAGTGTAATATTTTACCAGAAATCCCCTAAAACACTACACGAACAAAAGCAAACAAAACAAACCCCAAGCAAACACAGTATTGAGCCCAATCTTGCAGTTCTCACTCATACAAGTAGCTGTATAGTCCCATTGAAATCAGTGGGACTATTCATATGAATAAACGCAGCAGGATTGAGGTCAATATTATGTTATATAAACAGAAGTTTAACAGAGAAAGACACTACAGTAATGGACACAGCATAGGAACCAAATAGAAGAGAACGTAAAATTAAGGAGGTAAGTGAGCCTGTACATGGCATACTACACAAGGTTTGCACACTGCTACAGGAAATATAGTGATGATTCGGAGAGGTCAGGAAAGAATGGCTAAAATACTAAAAATCTTGAAAAATACGACTTACAAGGAATGGTTAAGAGAGCTAAACATATAGGGTTATATTTTCAAGAGTGCTTTTAAGGGTAATGACATGTGAAATTGTGTGTTCATAGAAATAGAAGTCTTTCCCTAAGTGTGACTGAAATGCCAATGCAAACAGGACCAAACAGCCCAACTGCATGGTCAATTTATGGCTCTTCCCCCCAGAAGTATTTATAGCCTTGCAAACTGCACAGGACACAGATGTTAGCTGTTTGGCAGGACATCCTACTGTAAGGCAAGGTCAGTCTGTTGCAACGAACCAGCCACCTCCAAACAAATCCACAGCTGCCTTTTGTTCCTGCCCATCTGCTTCTGGGGCTGTCGAGACCATGGGAGCAGGCTCAGGGATGGAGTAACCTCCCTGTGTTGTTCTAGCATGGAGAAGTGACAAGTTCCTATGATTTTTCTTTTAATTAAACGAAAATCCTTTCATTTGTCTGAGGGTTGGTGGATCTCCCATGCCACCACTCATGAATGAAAACGAGGGTGTGGGGGTCTCTTGCCTTAAGTCACCAGCCACGATGTAAAAGCCTGACTGCTGTTTTACAGTGGCACTGTGGATTTGGGAGGAGCTGGGAATCTTTGGCTGACCAGCAGATTACTTCTCGTTTCCCTTGCTGATAGCTCTGTAATGGTTGCAATTCTGCAGCCCACATGACACCTTTAGAATTTCTTCCTTGGCTGGCTGAATACTGGCTAGTCAGGGAAGGACTGGTCACGTGTGTTAGGACATCACTTCTTGTACAACAACTACGTCAGACAAATTCTAAGAGTCTAGTCCTTGGAAGGAAGCAGGCTCAGGAGGCTGCCTAATGACAAAGACTACTCCCTCTGAATAAAATGCCACCTCCATACCTATAGTGTAAGCGGTGGTAATCACCAATTTTCTATGGGTCAGCAGCCTCAAAGGATGTCCAGGCTGCTTGGAGCCCCCAATCTACGTTCACACCTAGCACCAGATTTTCCACAAATTTACACATATTGATCAATGCCCTCTTGCTCAACAGGAATAGCTCAGTGGTTTGAGCATTGGCCTGCTAAACCCAGGGTTCTGAGTTCAATTCTTGAGGGGGCAATTTAGGGATCTGGGGCAAAAATTGGAGATTGGTCCTGCTTTGAGCAGGGGGTTGGACTAGATGACCTCCTGAGGTCCCTTCCAACCCTGATATTCTAGGATATGAACTTCCTCTTATTTGTGCTCTAAATTGCACTGAATCAACATGTTCCAACACTTCCTTTCCCTCTCTTGGGTCAAACAAACAATGGCCACTGTAAAGAAGGAGAAAATTAGGAGCAGGTGAAACCTTGTATTTTAAAAGCTCCAGAGACTATATTATTCAACTTAAATGCACTATGACATATTTCTCTCCAAATCCCTTTTTAATTCTTCACAGATATTTCTTCTACAGTGGTCACCATCAAAATCATTACAATGTTGTCATTCCAAGTAATTAACATTGTTGTGGCTTTGTATTGCAAGTACCATGGTAACATTAATTACTTGCAAGTGGCCACTGCCAAGGGTTTTTTTTTTTTTTGTCATCATGGTAGTTTGTCATCCTCTGGACTATTCAAACTTCTGAAAGGGTTCAAAAGCTAACAGTCTGTCTGTATAATGTGCCCTTATTTGCAGGGTAAATTCTTTCTCTTGTCTGTTTTTTCCAAATTCAGATATAAGCAGGGTCTGAAGAGTTCTCCTCTGACAGCTAGCTGGGAGGGGGCCAAGACTTCAGGAGCAAACTTTATTTATATGAACACACGTACTCTGGGAAGGTATCCAGCAGACAGGAGCTGTGTTGCTCAAAAGTGATCAACTTTGGCTGGTGTTGGGTTACAAAACACTAAAATGAGCTCGAGTGCCGATGAGAAGCGAAATCGGAAAGTAACTGAAATACTTCTCTGATGGTTTATATCTACTAAGGGACAACCTATCCCAAATGCTCACCCATTCCTATATTTACTTTCTACAACCAACTCTCTGTATAACTTTTCATGAGTAATGTACCCGACTAATCTGATTCTAATATCTTAACTGTATCGTTAAATTTATTCACCTAAATGTGAGTTATTGCAGATTATGTACTATATGTACTTTTTGATGTTTAAACCAGATTTTGTACTTTTGCACTAATGTAATCTAAGCACTACACCCAGATGTACAGATACTCTTTCATTAACCTGTGTATTATATAATTTTAACATTAGCTTTAATAAAAATTTTAAATCCGAATGCAGGGGTAGTGAAATGTTGTTATCTTTATTGCATGAGTAAAGGGGAGAAGAACTGTGCTGAGCCTGTCCTGATTAAAGGGTCACGCTCAGTTGAAAGGAACTCGCTAAGGCTGGGGCTCAAATGCCAGACTGCTGTGAAATTAAAAGGGGTGGGGACAGGTGTCCCAGACAGGATGTGTTGATTCTCCCTAATGGTCCCCAGTCTGGTTTAACTTGTTCCTCCCAGCTATTCAAAGGTAGAGCTAAATAGGCTTCATTAGGAGCCTTTTTTTACTTTAAGTACTCAATAAGAGCTGAAATCACTTGTGGTGTGGCACTGTTTCTGCCCTGCCTGCTGAGAGCTAAAAAAATCACCAAGAGACTGACTTACAGAGGTCACAGCAGAGAGACAGGTGGCAGCAGAAGGTGACTGATGGGCAGCCGGTGGGGAATGGCTGGCAAAAGTGGTGAGCAGTCGGCTGGCGGGAGCGGCTGGCGGGGCGGCCAGGCAGCGAGGAACAGCGGCTGGCGGGGCGGTCAGGCCAGAGCAAGTGCTCAGATGATGGAGCAAGCCAGGTGTCTTCTTCCCCGGGTGGGAGGTGAACTCACACAGATGCGCCTCTGAACCCTGGGTCCTCTCTGACCAAGGACAACCACAGCGAGTGGGGTATGGTGAGGGAGCAGAGGGGGGCACTGTAAAGGAACTTTTGGTTGTAGAACTCAAGAACATGAGGTGGAAGGCACTGCCCCACGCACTCTGGGGTGGGTGTCCTGCTCACAGTTTTGTTTATGAATCCTGCTTGTGGCATTTTCCCTAAGTAATGTTGGGTGACTTCTCCCCTTTCATTAAAAGTTCCTTTTCTACACAGACTCTGTGCTTGAGAGTGGGTAAGTATTGCCTCTCAGAAGCGCCCAGGGTGGTGTGTAATTTTCCCAGGTTACTGGGTGGGGGCTTGACTCAGTTCTGTGTTGTATTGTTGAAAAGGAACTCCTAGATATTAAACCCGGCCCTGGTTGCTGCTGGCTCCACCTGGCAGAAAGGTTACACATATTATGAAAGCATAACTGTCAGATTTAATATTGGCAGCTAAGACTCGAAAATTGTTTTCATATTTACTTGGAGTGTGTGATTTAGAGAGAGCTTGGCTGTCTCTCTAAAAATAAGTTATTTGTTGTCTGAATAAGTTTGGGTTAATGGATAACGCATGGGCAAGGTGCTTCTATTTTAACAGTGTTAGGTACAGCTTATGTTACTTTATATTGTAGAGGTTTTTTAATTACTTGGTTTTGGGTTCATCATCACAGTTAGTTGTGGGCTGTTGTGGTCAACTTTTTAAACTTTGTAATGCTTTGGAAATGTAAAAAACCCATTGAAAACGTATTCTAAATATGTTCTCACTTTATATATGTAATTTTTTTTCAAGCAACAACTGATTTGTAAGAAATGGAGAGCAGAACATTATGTTGCTGTCAATTGAAGTCAATAATGTTGCATCGATGTAACTAAGGCCAGAAACTTCTATCTAGGCTTTTTCTCCCCCCCATGATCATCATCATGATATCTGAGCACCTAAAACCTTACTGCCCAAACTGAGACGTAAGCCTCAAACCCTTCTCCATCAATTAAGTTATCTGGGTGTTTTGGCTCTTTGAGACTGCTCACCATGCCCTTTGTCTAAAATGCAAAAAGAAGGTAATGAGTCTGTAGATGTTGTTTGCTTGACTATAACTTAGTAAAGTTGTGGTAGATTCCACAATTATTTGCATCTTAATATTTTAATTCATTATAATGGTTCATTTGGAAAGTTTATCCTCTTTGGGGCAAAAACCATCTTTCTTGTTCTCTGTTTGTACAGCACCTAGCTCACTGGGGGCCCGGTCCATGACTGGGGTTCATAGATGCTATCACAAAAGAAATAATACTAATAATTAACATGATTTAACTTTGTGACCATTCCTTTTCTCAGGTGTTTTCTGAGTGGAAATATTATATTGATAACGGTAAGGAGAGCACAATCTAAATGCTATCCAGAAACTATAGTGTTTTCACTAACAGGAATGGCAAAATTAGTCCAATTACAACCACTTTGTGAAGACTAAGTTTAATTATTGCCAAAGGTGGAGGAGGGGTCTCTTTTTTAAATTTGAAAATAAAAATCTTTTAAATTATTTTAATCAGGATCCATATTAAACAATGAAATAAAAACATTCCGGATATATGTCAATATACATGTCATTCTTGTCAAGGAGACAATGAGGATAAATGGGTTACAGATACTGACAAACCTATTAAAGATGTGCTGAAACTACAAAATTTGGATCCAGATTCAAATGTCAAATTACGGTACTTTTAATATTCTAGCCTCTTTATAAAGGCAGCAGCCATTTGTAAAATTTGGATAAGGCTTCTGATTTTGAATAATCCCCAAGTTTATGGGCAGGAGTTTGTTTCTGGCTCATCTCTAATAAGAATAATTAATTCAAACCCCTCATAACCACTATAATACTGTACAATTTGTTGTCTGTATTGTAACAACTATTTCATTGCAGAACTCAAGTATATGAAATATTACATCAAGTAAAATCAAAGTGTGTTCTGGCCCCACACTGAAAAAGGCCTAGACTTAAATAATTCCTTAGTATTATTGGCCTCAGATATCAAGTAGGCAAAATAGGTTGAGATTCACATCAGGAAACCTGCATGCTGCCTTTTAAGTATTCACATTCCCTTCATCTTCTGGCATAATCTGCACCAAGGGACTGCTGGATTTTGTCACAGAGTTTGTTTGCAGCCACATACTGGGTTGGCATTTTTGTGCCTAATTATTGCAGGAGCCACCGCTGGTGTTAAAGGATTAGTCAAAATTTGTAGGAAGAACAAGGACACTCAAGGAGAGAGACATATAAACAAACTACCCCTATTTAAGGGGAACTGTTCCTAATCAGATAGAAAAATATCTTATTTTGTCCCTCCAAAGAGCTCCCCCTGCCCAATGTATAGTACAACAGTAAAACCAGTGGCAATATTTTTCTCCCCCCCAGTCTCTATTTATTCCAGTCTATTCAGATTCTTATGCTGCACCATCACCATGGGATCTGAGTGGCTTCCAGAATTAGAAAATTAAATAAGGAGACTAATGTCTATCAAATGCAGTTGCTTTTCATTCACCTCCAGGGGGAAATTGTGTGTGTGTGCATGTGTGTATGTGGGGTGTGGAGTAAATGAACATGCTACACTATGTTAGAGAGGCAAGGCAGGGGAGGTAATATCTTTTACCGGATTAACTTCTGTTGGTGAGAGAGCCAAGCTATGCTATATGTTGTTTTTAAGCCAGATCAAAGCAGCACTCCTTGCATTTGGACTGGTATATAGGTTTATGCTGGTGCTTATTTCCCACAAGAGAGAGTTCATAGTGTGGGACTAGCCCCAAAGAAGGCCCTCATGTCTTGTGTCCAGATGAGCTTGAACCCTGAGGTAGACAATCCTATTGTTCCTGAGGAATAGAGCCATCAATGACAGTGACGGTCCCAGAGGGCAAGACAGTCTCTTAGGTATTCTGGGCCTAGGCCACTTTGAAAATAAGGACTGAGATATTTAAACTTAATTCTTTATTATGGGTGGGACAGTGTAGTGAGTCAGCAGAGCACAGAGGTGAGGTGCTCTTGGTAATCTGTGGTGCCGATGAGGTATGTGGTTGCCTTCTGCACCAGTTGCAGTCTTCTCAGGGTTGCCAGATAGGAGGTGATACACCATTTTCATGGTCAGTTCATCACCAGCAAAGTTGGGACCTGATTTCCCAGCTGGTCATAGATTGTAGATGTTTTGTGTGGCTGTTGCTAAAAGCAAGCATAGTGCCAGCAAGAAATCCAGACAAACTCCGAATGACTGACTGTCTCGATTATCTGTGAGTTTGCATCCTCAATTGGCGGAGGCTGTACCATGGTGACCAATTCTCTAAATCATTTCCCTTTGCTCAGAGGTATAATTTCTGTCTTGCTAGGACTCAGCTTTTGCCAACTCTTCCACGTGTGTATGCTGATCTCAGCCCCATGTTGGGATGACTGAATCATCCTGGAGTTATCATCCATGGCTAAAGTAGATTAAAACAGGAGGGAGAACTCTCACCACACCCATCCAGGAAAAGAAGCAGTTATTGGGAAGTACTGCTCCCTCAAGCCAGGGAGAGGAGAGATAGTTGAGCTACTGAGCACTCCCCACTGCTTTTACCCTCAGTTACCACAAACTGCAAACAGCAGAGATGTGTTATCAGTTTATTGTTGACACTTGAGCTCAAGAAGTTTCATCTTTTCTCCCAGTGGCTGCACATAAATATTGAATAGGACCAAGGAGAGACCTGAGCTCTGAGAACTCCACACGTGAGAGGTCTGAAGGCAGAAGTGTCATTTCCCATCACTACACTCAAGAAAAGATTTCAACTACTTCCGAGTATTTCTATTGACCCCTGCCACGTGTCTCAAGTGGAATGGCTCTGGCTGTGTCCTGTGACTGACTATATTGAATGCCAGGATCCAGGAGTATGAGAATAGACCCTGGTCTTTTGGCTAGGGCTAATAAGAGCTCAGCCATCAGCACTATTATCACTGTATCTGTTCCAAATCGCTGGAGCTTTACAGCTTTCAGATGTTAGCAGGTAGGAATGGGGCAAAGGGTACAGACAAGTAAAGAACTTTGGAGCAGCCCCATACATCACTGCAGCCACATATAAATGCTTCGACTTATGGGAACTATTGCTGAAGGATTTAGATACTATGGGGCCACATTTTGCATTAATTTACACACGGCTGATGTGTATGATGCACTGGACATGACACACATTCAGCAGTCCCACAGTGCATTTCCCCTAGCCCTGCCTGGAGGATGTCATACACCCAGCAAAGCCACAATCACAGCAAGCCTGCAGAGGAACAGCAGGGCTCCCCTGAAATTCACCCCCTCCACCACCTGGCACTGCTATGGTGCTGTCACTGAGGGTAGAGAAACTGTTGCTTTACCTCCACACTCAACACCCTGCTGCTGGTTTCAAGACAGCGCTGTGGGCCGCTGGGAGACGAAGGCGCTGATGGCTAGACCAAGTCCTTGCTGCAGGGTGAGGAGAGGAAGAGGCTGGAGGAGCCTGGGGCAGAATAAGGTAGGCTACCCCACATTCCCTCATCCAACCTGCTCTATGTCACCCCGCCCCACAACAACCTCCCTCCTTCAGGCTGCCCCTGACTCCTTCCAACACTCTGGTGTCCACCATCTCCCTGGCTCCCTTTATCCCCTCCCCAGCTACCCTTGGCTCCTCTCCCCCTTCCGCCCCTCTGTAGGATAGGAGAGATTGGATCTACCCCCGCACACAGAACACCTCAACTGCACAGGCAGAGAAATGTCTCACATGGAGCCTCACGACTTGGGCAGCTATGTTCACACCCGTACAGTCCCATGGACTTCAATGGGGTTCCACCAGAGCACTATGGGATAGCTGTCCAGAATGCTGCATGCTTACTCTGCACAAAGTCCCTGATGCGTAGACAGCAGTATTGATCGGTACTGAACCTGAAAACAGCAGGCGGCCTGTATGCAATTACTGCATGCTATTTAATACATCCAAGTGAGTGTGCCAAAAAACTCAGTGCAAATTAACCAACCCCACTCCACCCCACCCTGTGTGTACACAAAGTTGAAGAGTGTAATCTGGTCCCATTTCTGTGTCTGGGCTGTCATTTTAGGAGGTGCATCACTTTAGCCACTGCCATATAAATAAAGATGTGATGTGCTTGCAATGTAAGTGCTATCATATTAATTACCACTAGAGGTCTTCCCCTCACTTAAAACTGGAAATGGCATCATGTGTTATTAAAATAAACCAAACCTCCCAAGGAACGTAAAAGTAAAAAGAAAACAAAATATCCTGAGCTTCGCCTAGCATGACAAAGATGTGCTCTTGAGAGGAAGAGAGCATTCTAGAGTCAGTGTCACCAACCCCAGGCATTCAACAATCATGAGTCAGTGCCCCAAAATCATGAAATTGGCTTGAAAATGATGAGATTTAAAATAAATAAATTGGATTCTTTGTATTTCCTTTCTGTTTTTTGAGCCTTTGGGAGTCACTTTTTCCAGCTTTACTCCACAACCATGATGGTTAGAAACTGAACATTTCTCAAAAATGAAATAATCTCATGACTCCTGGAACTGGGGCTTACAAAAACACACACCAAAGAAGACCCACTAAATATTGCAAGACTTGTGATAAAATCAAAGGAGTTAGCAAGACTGCAGAGCTATGAGCCCTTGAGATGGGGGGCCCCCTCTCTCATCTTCTTGAGATTATACCATGAGACAGCCAGTAATGTCCATGATGGGGCTCATTGGCTCTCATCTCACATGAGGAGCTGCACAATCTTGGCAGCTATGCTTGTTGGATAGGAGGCAGACAGTGAAGGTAGGTTCTCATCTGCCCTTGGGCGCAAAAACAATCACTGAGCAGTTACACAGGAGCAGTCTGCCCTAGTTGCAGTGTGTGACCTGTTTCCAAAGGCAGCTGTAAATAAAGCACATTACAATAATCTTAATTAAGCATCATCCATTAGGCATGGATCACTGTGGCGAGGTCTGCCTCCAGGAGAAAAAGTCACCTATATTGAATATTTCAGAGGTGAGAGAAGCCACTCCTGACCATTGTCAAACCATGTTCAGCTCCTGCTCAGAAATGACTCCTATTTTCAGAACTTTGTTGACCTGGCTGGAGCCTGTCCCACCACTAAACACTACTTAATTCCAAAAAAAGAACAGGAGTACTTGTGGCACCTTAGAGACTAACAAATTTATTAGAGCATAAGCTTTCGTGGGCTACAGCCCACTTCATCGGATGCACAGAATGGATGTATTTAAGGAACCATCTCTTGAGGCAACTGATTTTGCTAATTACTGCCTCCTGTCTAATCTCTCTTTGCTGAGCAAGCTAATAGGGAAGTTCACAAAGATTTGTTTCCAATTCCAACTAGTGTTCTGGAGCCCTCTCAGTCAGGATTCATACCAGGACACGGAACAGAGGGAGCACTGGTGGCACTGATGGACAAGGCCATATATCTGTACTTGTATCATTTGGCCACTGCGCAGCATTTGATGTGGCTGAACACGAATCCTGCATGGGGGCCCCACCTCAGAAACATGGAAGGGACTAGTTCGACTGCACCAAGATAAGGAACAAATGAAGCCAAGATCTCTCTGTGCTGGGTGAGACATTAACCCGCAGAGGAAGGCAAGCAAAGATACCACAGCTCATCTTTCCCTTGTAGGGGGAAGCAGCTTTATTTTATGACTGCAACTCTAGGGCAACCCTGCAAGTAGAGGGTCACCAGACTTCTGAATTAGTGTATCTGCTAGCCCCAAAGAAGATCATAATGTGGGCTAAGGCAGCCCGCTCTGGGATCCCCATTGGAACTGGGTTGCAGAAGGCTTGTGCTACCATGCTCCAGCTCCATGTGAACATATTGCTACCAGGAGCCTGAAACCTGAGATCACAGTGGTTCTCAGCTCCCTGGGGGTATTCAGAGGTCTTCCAGGGGATACATCAACTCATCTAGATATTTGCCAAGTTTTACAACAGGCTACATAAAAAGCACTAGCCAAGTCAGTACAAACTGAAATTTCATCCAGACAATGACTGGTTTATACTGCTCTATATACGATACAGTACACTGAAGTGTAAGTACAATATTTATATTCCCATCGATTTATTTTACAGTTATATGGTAAAAATAAGAAAGTGAGCCATTTTTCAGTAGTAGTGGCTGTGACACATTTGTATTTTTATGTCTGATTTTGTAAGCAAGTAGTTTTTAAGTGAGGTGAAACTTGGGGGTACGCAAGACAAATCAGACTCCTGAAAGGGGTACAGTAGTCTGGAAAGGTTGAGAGCCACTGAGCTAGCAGAACCAAAGGAGTGAATCTGGCCCCAAAATAGGGAGAAAATATCAAGATAGAATTGCCTTAGCAGGAAAAGGTAGGGATATGGATCTTGATATCACCAGAATATTGATTCTTCAGAACATGTTATCATATTAACGCTCTGACTGGCTTCACATACGCGTTGGAAAATGACAAAACTGACCCCTTCAGGTCTCCATATGGGAAGCTGCAGATGATACTTGATGCAGATATGACACTTGCCATCACTGTGTATGAGATAAATAAACCCGTATACCACATTATCCTTTAACTCTCAGCAGAGTAGGTCCTCAGGCTGCTTACCACGCTCTGACTCAGATCATCTGCCCATATCTTTTCCCAGATGGGAGAGTAGGTCAGCAGAATTGCTCTCCTCAATATGTCCTGACTGCTTTTCCATCCACTTTTTTCTACTCCTCTTGTTGGGGCAGGAGAAAAAATGGTTTTGAACCCAGTATTAAAGATTGGGAGTGTGATTTGTTGAGTGGCAACTGGACAGGCCACGAGGTGAGGACGGAAAACAGATTTGCAAGTGGGGACCTCTGAAAATGCTGAAGGAAGGAATCAGATGGTGCTGGAGATACTGGAATTTGGGTTAGTGAAGGAGACCATTACACTGGGGGATGGGATAATATTTACCAGCAATTCTTATTTGCTGAAACAGACCATAACTTTCCCCCTATGTCCCACAGAGCAGAAGGATTTCCCTTGACCATCAAGGTTATAGTTTCAGCTGCAGATGCATCTCCTAGCTACAGGCAGGCAGTCATCTTACTCACTCTTGACAGATTTCATTCCTCCTTTTTGGCTCCCCTGCTCTGTGCAGAAGAGCACAGCAGACAGAGAAGGGGCACTAGAAGGGAGACAGAGGGAGGAGGAAGGAAGGGAAATTTTGGGAGGAAGGAGAGAAAGAAGGCTGAGATGATTTACAAAACCACGTACTAGGTGCCTGACCATAGGTGTGTCTTATTGAGCTGGGAAGTGTCACAAAAATATGGTAGGAGATCTCTTTGCTGGAGGTTCAGATAGGACACTGAACAGTCGATTTTTTATCTGAACAGATCCTAAACTCCAAGTCTTTTGAGATTCTTCCAAACTTCTTTTCTATAATACGTATTGCAGTGTGGAAGCAGATTTTGTCTTACCTTTTTTAACAATAGGCCATGAATCAACATAGAGGAATAATGCAATGTCACAATGGTAGACACAGGACAGAGAATGTAGCATACGGTGTATTATTTAGTTTTGGTTCTTTTTGTTTTATTTGGGGAGGAAGGGGGGTCTTTTTGTTTTTTCCCTTCTAGACCAGTAAGAGAAAAGATCCTTAAGAAAAAACGGATAACATTTTCAGGCTTAAGGCTCCCAGTAGTTAGGCTATTTTTTATACAAAATAATCTAAAATATATCAGACTACATGCAAAATCCTCCAGCTGTCCTCAGTCCCTCAGTTTATTTGAAGAATTGCCCCTTGAAAATATTTCAAAGCCATGGCAACTATAGAATTGATGCTTGATGAGGACTGGGGAGATGCAAAGCTGTTGCTGCTCACTGGGGAGAAATGAGAGGCTGGTACATGGACTGGGTGGAAATGAGGAGTGCTGAGGGCCTGTACTGAGCACAAACAAAACATTACAAGTAGCAAGATTTCAAATTAATGTCATGATGCTTTGCCTGGATATTTTTCCAACAAGCAGCAGCCTTTCCTTTGATCTCAATATTATAGACACACAGTGCCTGATTCTCAGTTACACCAAGCACACTCTACACCAGTGTGGCAGTCTGAAGGGCCTTTAAATGTCACAGTAACACTCACTTGAAGGCCCCCTTACACTGGCAGAACAGTATACAGTGACCTTAGTTTTGGGAAACGGGAATGGAAATCAAGCCCATATAGTCAAGTGAAGTACACAACAGCAAATCCAGGGCAAGTCCCAGCTCTTTTCTCAGAACTAACCTTTCACTTCTACCCTCATTAATTCTTGATCGTACTTTCCATTCTCATTCCAGACTGTAAGACAGCTGAAAAGTGGCTATAGTTTATTTTTCTTTATAAACTGAATTCTGGATGGCTGCTTTAATTGATCACTGATTTCTTCTCAATAATCAGTCGATTATCTGGGACATAACTACAATTCACTCTAACATAACCTGATTTTGAAACTTTAACTTCTGTTAAAATGGCAAAATGGGTAAAAACAGTCAATGTTTTTCTATACACATGCTAACTACAGAAAAACTGTATATTCTTATCATATCAAAACATGATTTTTGTTCTTTCAAGGGGCTAGAATAAATAATATTGATTGACTTTTCTACAATTGTATCAACTAGTTCAATTGGAAAGGTTTTTTTAGTTGTGCCTTTTTAAAATTAAGAGCTTCATGAGTACTGACAGACCTCATAGACTTCAGCTGAAATCGTGAAATACTAAGTCCTACTGACAATCAGGCCCAGGATATTTACCTTCATATGAAACAGTTACAGTCAGTATTTGAAATATGAACCTCAAGATGTAGCTTTTAAATTCAACATATTCATTTAATAAAATATTCAACCAAGAAAGCATTATTCCAGTCTCAAAATAAAATATTATAATATCTAGTGAAAGAGTACTGGAAAACCAGAGTCAACAAAATACATCTGTTGTGATGCACGTTGTCAGACCTAATCACGTATGCAGGTTCCATGCTTCTGTGTGGCAGAAAAGCCCACCTGAATATCACCCGAGTATGAGTGACAGGGCTTCTGGAAAATATGAGCCTAGGTTTGAATTCACCAGACTCTAAGGTAGTGCCTGGCGACCGTGTGCTGCAGCTATAAAGCACCTGAGATGAATAATTCCGCTTGTGACACAGTCATAAGAGCTTTTCATACAGACATCTAAAGCAAAAATAACCCAGAATCAAGTATGCATTACGAAGCTGTTTTTATACATACATATATGAGTAAGAAAAGGCAGCGCATTAAAAACATATACTGAAAACATATACTTTAGGGCCACATTAGAAGGTCACATCTCACATATTTAAAAATAAGCATCCAATTATTCAGACCTGCAACATCTTTGAATTAAATTGATTTCAGGATCAAAAATGTAATTTTATTACAAAAACTGGTTTTATCTGTAAATGTGCTGTATAAACCACTATTGCAGAAAACAATAGAATATATACAATCCTATACGTTACATCTCAGTATTTTGTAACAGGAACACAGTGAAACAGACATAATTGACTGAAGACTTCAGTCTCTTATTATAAAGCAGAATGTAATGGTAAAAGACAAACCAAGATTTTATGAGCAGATTCAGAGCTTGATCCAGTTGTTAGGTATGCAGGCACATTACCACGCAGCCTGTGAAACTGGCTCGTACAGGCATGTGAACAAATACAGTAGCTGATTTTACAAGATACAGTGACGAGAAGGAGAATTCTGCACATCTGAGGACATAACAAAGCCCTTATTCTGCCTGTTAAATCACTGTCACTGTGAAAGAGCTACAGGTTTTTCAAATTATTATTTCTTTGCATGAACTTACTTTAACTGTCGAGGTTCACAGTCAACTCCAGGTAGTAAGAGCCTTGCTGCTTGCCGTACATCATCACTGTCCACAGAGAAACTGCGACGGTGCCCTGCATGAGCCAAAGCAACCCTTATCCATTCCATCAGGGGTGGCAGCACTATGAATGGCCTAGAAAGAGCAAAACAGGACAGCTAGTGCCATTAATCTTTTAACATCAAAATTAGAGAGTGATCAAACTAGCTCAGCAAACTCCAGGCAGGTCTAATCCATGCATCTGACTTGCACCATTTCCAGGAAAGGGTGGGGTGCGTTTTTTGCCCATGAAATGCAAATCACAGCTCATGAACTTCTTATCTTTATGGCCCTGTGTGGACCTCAAAGCAACCACTTACATTTGCCTGGGAATCCACATGCTTCATACTGAGTCTCAGGAAAAGCAAGCAGAACCCCACTCACAGGAACACACATGCGTGTCAGTCAGAGCTTCCTTCCCACCCTGCCACCAGCAGAGGGAGGGAGAGAGAGAACCCTTCCACCCAACCTAGTAGTCAAAGGAAGAGGAGAGAAGGTAGCTGATGTGTGACGAAGTTTCCAAATGCCGCATTATCTCAGATTGATGCAATGTCATAATCTCACCACATTATTATTTTGTGGCTCTCTGCAGCTCAATGATGACATGGCTTGTAAATTGTTGAAGGCTGAGTACCGCTGACCCTACTGTATTTTTGAGGTATCTGAGGGTTGCTTCATAGATCATATTTTTAAAAGTCTACTGCTGTTCAAATTAAAACTATTATAAATACAGGGCATGAAAATTGGGGGAAATTACCTGCTACTGTGTCATGTGTTTTTTAAAAAATCATATGCTCAAAACCCAGTTGCCGTTTGGCCAAAACCCCTTCCGTAACGTGTTGTTTTCATTCAGCTTTTCAATTTCTCATCACCTCTACTAAAGCTGCGTGCACATTACAGTCTAAATTGAGCCTAGCATCAGTGAGGACATGGATTTTCTTTTTACTATTATAAAACTATTATATAACAAGGCTGTGTTGTATGCTAGGAATAATTAACAGCTGGTGTCAAACACAGTAACCCCTCTGGTCCCCCCACCCCAGCCATGTTTGAACATGGTTTGAGCACTAGTGTAGACAGGGACAAAACATGTACAACTCCCGTTTCCAGAAAGTGTATTCAGCCTGCCATTCTACCAGGAGTTGACCGTGCTTTTATACCTAAACCTCTCTGAGGAAGACTCAGGAAGTTTAGTAACAGCAAAGGTCAGGTTTATTCCCCTCAGTCTTTCACAGAGCTGACATTCTTCCATTCCTTCTCCTCCTTTCCTTCTACCTCCCCTGGTGCCTCCTGGGAATTGTAGTTCCTGGACTCAAAGCTACAGAAACTACCTAGCAACAAACTTACAAATTGGGTTAGCTATCTGCACCTAGCTACATACAACACACCCTTCCCCTTTAGAATCACCATTGTAAGACTTTAAACAGTCACTTCCAACTGTTACTTGAGTCTGGTAATAGAGTCTTCCAATCTTTTAAGCAGTCTCCCTTGTCTCACACTTCTCCTAATACCTGGAGAGTCAAGAACGAGATTAGGCGATGGTGGAATTCCTACTGCTATATATTGTCAATCATCACTATCAGAGTCATCACAGCCTCAGAGTGGGCAACAGCCATGACAGAAGACAAGGTACTTCAGGACCTAAAGACTTAACATAGTCAATGGATGGCCCTACAAGACAAAGACACCAGCACACTTGCAACCATATAAATGTACATCATGTGAATTGTCCCTTGTAAAGGAATGGATTTTGAGAACTCACCATCTTGTGCCTACACTTCTGAGAGAACGATTGATTCACCTGGCACATGAAGGACATTTAGGGATGGGTCTAACCAAAACACAACTGTGACAAGACTTCTGGTGGCCAGGGACGGACAAGTAGGTCGAGGAACTAATCAAGAATTGCATGACTTCCTTTCTTCTTTCACTCTCCCCCTTTCATTTGGTGTTCTTTGTCCTTGCATACCCCTCTCCCTGTATTCCCTTTTCACAGCAGGGTTAAAAAAGCCCATTTGACTGAGTTAGGTGCCTACTGGGCAAATACTTTAAATTTTACATACACAACCTTACTCCATACCCACCTTGGGACACCTGATTTAATAGGACATTGAGCCCTTGGAACATTTTTTTCCCATTCACAGCTTTAAGTAGTATTATACCATTTATTCTTCTTCTGAAGACTTTTCTCTGTACGACTGTGACATTAATATTCTTTAAGGGAGAGATTTGCAAAAGTGCCTAATGGATTTAGGAGCCAAAGTGCCAGTAACTTTCAATGGGGCATGATGCTCCCAAATCCTTCAGACCCTTTTGAAAATCTCCTCCTAAATTATTCAGTCATTTGCTGACTTGACATTTTCATTTTTTTTTTTAAATAAATCTCTGTCACCCTCCAGATGAGAGACTATTTGTTTTTGCGGCCTTTGCATCCTTAAGATCTTGCCATTGAATCCTAGAGTAGCTGATGAGAAAAGAATGCATCCTCCCAGGCTTACATGAACCACCTAATTTGTAGTGACAGTAGTGGTGGTGGTCAGAGCTGGGAGAGTGCCTGTGTGACTACAACTGTTTGCTGCTTTAAAGAAAAGCTACTGGGAATATTGTAAAAACATTTGGCTGTATTACAAGTGTGCTGATTAGCATGTGTGCTTGTGGCTGAGCACAGAGAGGGGCTGTGGTTTGGCCTTTAAACCTCCCAGTCCAGGAAGTTAACGAATGATAGATAGCTGAGGGAGCAAGGGGTTGGCCTAGGGGAGCTCAGTGACAGTTCACCTGATGTGCATAAAGTTGAAAAACACCAGAGATCTTGACATTTTGTTTAAATCTAGTCTAAACAGACCAGGTAACAAGGTGGTAGATAAAGTTACCAAACAATGACTTAGGATCAGGGTAGGTGAGTACAGTATGGCCTGTGGAGCCAGCAAGCCTGTAGCAATTTAGTCAGTATAAAGAACTCCCAGTTTATTGCATCATAAATTAGGCACTCTGGGGTTCAAGCATTAGCCCCTCGAGGCTTGGATTGTTGAACAAGATTATCTACATGAGACAAAGATATACCTGGGGCTGAACAGGACATATAAGGCAGGCAGTAAGGCCTCTCATCAGCGGATCTGGATCCCCTATCAGAGTATCTGGCTCCCCTATTTGAATGAGGCAGGCAGTGTATCTTGGCTAAAGGAGGCAAAGGACCCCTCCAGATATGACTCACAGGGGTGTCACTTGGCCCCCTGCACACACACACAGACTTTTCATAGGTCTATGTGCTCCTGTAGTGAGGCTGAGTGGCCTCCCTTGGAACTGGAGCGTGAGGGACCACTATGCTCTCCCGGTGGAGCCAAACACACCCTGCCCCGCCCCCCTCACCAGAATCATAGAATCATAGAATATCAGGGTTGGAAGGGACCTCAGGAGGTCATCTAGTCCAACCCCCTGCTCAAAGCAGGACCAATCCCCAATTAAATCATCCCAGCCAGGGCTTTGTCAAGCCTGACCTTAAAAACTTCTAAGGAAGGAGATTCTACCACCTCCCTAGGTAACCCATTCCAGTGTTTCACCACCCTCCTAGTGAAAAAGTTTTTCCTAATATCCAACCTAAACCTCCCCCACTGCAACTTGAGACCATTACTCCTTGTCCTGTCCTCTTCTACCACTGAGAATAGTCTAGAACCATCCTCTCTGGAACCACCTCTCAGGTAGTTGAAAGCAGCTATCAAATCCCCCCTCTTTCTTCTCTTCTGCAGACTAAACAATCCCAGTTCCCTCAGCCTCTCCTCATAAATCATGTCTTCCAGACCCCTAATCATTTTTGTTGCCCTTCGCTGGACTCTCTCCAATTTATCCACATCCTTCTTGTAGTGTGGGGCCCAAAACTGGACACAGTACTCCAGATGAGGCCTCACCAATGTCGAATAGACGGGAACGATCACGTCCCTCGATCTGCTCGCTAAGCCCCTACTTATACATCCCAAAATGCCATTGGCCTTCTTGGCAACAAGGGCACACTGCTGACTCATATCCAGCTTCTCGTCCACTGTCACCCCTAGGTCCTTTTCCGCAGAACTGCTGCCTAGCCATTCGGTCCCTAGTCTGTAGCTGTGCATTGGGTTCTTCCGTCCTAAGTGCAGGACCCTGCACTTATCCTTATTGAGCCTCATCAGATTTCTTTTGGCCCAATCCTCCAATTTGTCTAGGTCCCTCTGTATCCTATCCCTGCCCTCCAGCGTATTTACCACTCCTCCTAGTTTAGTATCATCCGCAAATTTGCTGAGAGTGCAATTCACACCATCCTCCAGATCATTTATGAAGATATTGAACAAAACCGGCCCCAGGACCGACCCCTGGGCACTCCACTTGACACCGACAGCCCACTAGACATGGAGCCATTGATCACTACCCGTTGAGCCCGACAATCTAGCCAACTTTCTACCCACCTTATAGTGCATTCATCCAGCCCATACTTCTTTAACTTGCTGACAAGAATACTGTGGGAAACCATGTCAAAAGCTTTGCTAAAGTCAAGAAACAATACATCCACTGCTTTCCCTTCATCCACAGAACCAGTAATCTCATCATAGAAGGTGATTAGATTAGTCAGGCATGACCTTCCCTTGGTGAATCCATGCTGACTGTTCCTGATCACTTTCCTCTCATGTAAGTGCTTCAGGATTGATTCTTTGAGGACCTGCTCCATGATTTTTCCAGGGACTGAGGTGAGGCTGACTGGCCTGTAGTTCCCAGGATCCTCCTTCTTCCCTTTTTTAAAGATTGGCACTACATTAGCCTTTTTCCAGTCATCTGGGACTTCCCCCGTTCGCCACGAGTTTTCAAAGATAATGGCCAATGGCTCTGCAATCACAGCCGCCAATTCCTTTAGCACTCTCGGATGCAACTTGTCCGGCCCCATGGACTTGTGCACGTCCAGCTTTTCTAAATAGTCCCTAACCACCTCTTTCTCCACAGAGGGCTGGCCATCTACTCCCCATGCTGTGATGCCCAGCGCAGCAGTCTGGGAGCTGACCTTGTTCGTGAAGACAGAGGCAAAAAAAGCATTGAGTACATTAGCTTTTTCCACATCCTCTGTCACTAGGTTGCCTCCCTCATTCATTAAGGGGCCCAGACTTTCCTTGGCTTTCTTCTTGTTGCCAACATACCTGAAGAAACCCTTCTTGTTACTCTTGACATCTCTTGCTAGCTGCAGCTCCAGGTGCGATTTGGCCCTCCTGATTTCATTCCTACATGCCCGAGCAATATTTTTATACTCTTCCCTGGTCATGTCCAACCTTCCACTTCTTGTAAGCTTCTTTTTTATGTTTAAGATCCGCTAGGATTTCACCGTTAAGCCAAGCTGGTCGCCTGCCATATTTACTATTCTTTCGACTCATCGGGATGGTTTGTCCCTGTAACCTCAACAGGGATTCCTTGAAATACAGCCAGCTCTCCTGGACTCCTTTCCCCTTCATGTTAGTCCCCCAGGGGATCCTACCCATCCGTTCCCTGAGGGAGTCGCAGTCTGCTTTCCTGAAGTCCAGGGTCCGTATCCTGCTGCTTACCTTTCTTCCCTGTGTCAGGATCCTGAACTCAACCAACTCATGGCCACTGCCTCTCAGATTCCCATCCACTTTTGCTTCCCCCACTAATTCTTCCCAGTTTGTGAGCAGCAGGTCAAGAAAAGCTCCCCCCCAGTTGGCTCCTCTAGCACTTGCACCAGGAAATTGTCCCCTACATTATCCAAAAACTTCCTGGATTGTCTATGCACCGCTGTATTGCTCTCCCAGCAGATATCAGGAAAATTAAAGTCACCCATGAGAACCAGGGCGTGCGATCTAGTAGCTTCTGCGAGTTGCCGGAAGAAAGCCTCATCCACCTCATCCCCCTGGTCTGGGGGTCTATAGCAGACTCCCACCACTACATCACTCTTGTTGCTCACACTTCTAAACTTAATCCAGAGACACTCAGGTTTTTCTGCAGTTTCGTACCAGAGCTCTGAGCAGTCATACTGCTCCCTTACATACAGTGCTACTCCCCCACCTTTTCTGCCCTGCCTGTCCTTCCTGAACAGTTTATAACCATCCATGACAGTACTCCAGTCATGTGAGTTATCCCACCAAGTCTCTGTTATTCCAATCACGTCATAATTCCTTGACATCACCAGGACCTCCAGTTCTCCCTGCTTGTTTCCAAGGCTTTGTGCATTCGTATATAAGCACTTGAGATAACCTGCTGATCGCCCCTCATTCTCAGTATGAGGCAACAGCCCTCCCCTCACAGACGTTCTTGCCTGTGCTTCTTCCCGGTATCCCGCTTTCCCACTTACCTCAGGGCTTTGGTCTCCTTCCCCCGGTGAACCTAGTTTAAAGCCCTCCTCACTAGGTTAGCCAGCCTGCTCGCAAAGATGCTCTTCCCTCTCTTCGTAACGTGGAGCCCGTCTCTGCCCAGCACTCCTCCTTCATGGAACACCATCCCATGGTCAAAGAATCCAAAGCCTTCTCTCCGACACCACCTGCATAGCCATTCGTTGACTTCCACGATTCGACGGTCCCTACCCAGGCCTTTTCCTTCCACGGGGAGGATGGACGAGAACACCACTTGTGCCTCAAACTCCTTTATCCTTCTTCCCAGAGCCACGTAGTCCGCAGTGATCCGCTCAAGGTCATTCTTGGCAGTATCATTGGTGCCCACGTGGAGAAGCAGGAAGGGGTAGCGATCCGAGGGCTTGATGAGTCTCGGCAGTCTCTCCGTCACATCGCGAAACTTAGCCCCTGGCAAGCAGCAGACTTCTTGGTTTTCCCGGTCAGGGCGGCAGATAGATGACTCAGTCCCCCGGAGGAGAGAGTCCCCGACCACCACCACCCGCCTCCTTCTCTTGGGAGTGGTGGTCGTGGAACCCGCAATCTCAGGACAGTGCATCTCATGCCTTCCAACCAGCGGAGTCTCCTGCTTTCTCCCCCCAGACATATCATCTGGTCCACTCTCCGCAATGGTACCTGTGGAGAGAACATGAAAGCGGTTAGTTACCTGTGTCTGCATTGCTGGAACCCGGACATTCCCCCTTCTTCTTCTGGAGGTCACATGTTGCCAAGCTTCTTCACTCGCCTCTTGGCTCCGCTGTGCAACCTGCTCTAAATCTTTAGAGCTTTGTGCCTGTAGAAGCATATCCTGACTTTTGTCCAGAAAATCCTCAGATTCTCGTATGCAACGCAGGGTCGTTATCTGTTGCTCCAGACCTTCAATCTTCTCTTCCAATATGGAGACCAGCTTGCACGGAAATACCAGGGCAGGACAGGAAGCAGAAAAGGAGACAGAGCCCTGGAGCTCAGTTGCTACTGAGCCACAGGAGAGACCGGACATCTCTTCTGGGGAGCAGATGCTAGGGTTGTCAACTGTATAATTGCACAAACCCAAAACACCCTTGCCCACCCTGCCCCTTGTCTGAGGCCCCGCCTCCACTCACTCCAGCCCCCATCCCTCCATCGCTCGCTCTCCCCGACCCTCACTCACTTTCACAGGGCTGGGGCAGGGGTGCGGGATGCACGCTCTGGGAAGGAGTTTGGGTGCCGGAGGGGGCTCAGGGCTGAGGCAGGTGGTTAGGGTATGGGAGGGGGTTTGGGGTGCGGGCTCTGGGAGGGAGTTTTGGTGCGGAAGGGGGCTCAGGGCTGAGGCAGGGGGTTGGGGTTCGGAAGGGGATTAGGTGTGCAGGCTCCGGTTGGGCGATGCTTACCTTGGGTGGCTCCCGGAAGCAGTGGCATATCTGCCGGTGGCTCCTAGGCTCAGGGCGGCCAGGTGGCTCTGCGTGCTGCCCCTGCCTACAGGCATTGCCCCTGCAGCTCCCATTGACCGTGGATCCCCGTTCCCAGCCAATGGGACCTACAGAGTTGGCGCTCGAGGCGGGGGCCGCACGCGGAGACCCCTGGCTGTGCCTCCACCTAGGAGCCACTGCTGGAGATGCCGGCCGCTTCTGGGAGCGGCGCGGAGCCAGGGCAGGTAGGGAGCCTACCTTAGACCCACTGCACTGCTGGACTTTTAGTGGCCTAAAATCTCCCTGATTGCTTTCAATAGCCTCTGGGAGATCGAGCCTGATTCCAAGAGACTCCCAGCCAAACTGGGTGGGTTGGCAGCCGAGCAAATGCCTCTGCAAGAGCCCAGCCCAGCCCCAAAGTGGACTGATGCCTTGCTGTCGGGGAGGAAGATGAGGACCCTGAGGAGTTGCTGGAGCTACCCGTGGCCGAGTACCCCTAGGAGACAGGGGATCTTTGGACCACAGGACCCTACACCTAGACTGTGGTAGGAAGTAGCCCTGGGGGACCAGACTCTAGTCCGGTTGTGCTGCTGGAGTGTGAGTCAGCATGTTGCGACTGGAATCCCCACTGACCCAGTGGCAGATCACCCTGCCACTGTTAGGGCCCTGGGCTGGGATGCAGGGAGTTGGGTGGGCCTGCGTCCCCCCTGACACCCCATGCCTGAGATGGCAGCCTCCCCACCATAGGCCAGGAGGTGCTCACCCCAACCCCCTGAATTTTTTCTGAAGTGAAACCCTTGATGACCAACTTTCCAGAATAGGCAGGGAAGTAGGACTACTCCTTGTTCCTTAAACCTTAGGGCCTAAGGAATTATCTTCAGGAGAAGAGGACCTAGTAATGTTAAACAGTTGAGAACAACAGACTGATGGCAGGGGATTCAAGCTGCAGTGGGGGAGGTTTAGATTGGATATTAGGAAAAACTTTTTCACTAAGAGGGTGGTGAAACACTGGAATGCATTACCTAGGGAGGTGGTAGAATCTCCTTCCTTAGAGGTTTTTAAGGTCAGGCTTGACAAAGCCCTGGCTGGGATGATTTAACTGGGAATTGGTCCTGCTTCGAGCAGGGGGTTGGACTAGATGACCTTCTGGGGTCCCTTCCAACCCTTATATTCTATGATTCTATGATTCCATCACTAACCAAACAGACAGCAGAATGTGCAAAGATCAAGAGAATTAAATAGTCTGTGGACTACTACTTATAAGGGACTTTGTCTACCTGCAATGTAAAATCAGCTTATTGGGGAGGAATTTATACTTATGGGGCGTACTGGTATCAATGGCAGAGAACTGTAAGAAAGAAGTCACAGAGGCTACATATCAAAGACTACTTAGAAAACTCATGTCGAGTGCCACAAAAGCTGCCTTTTCTGAAACACTACTAGCCTCTCATGCAATAACAGCAAGGCAAGGGGAGACTGGAACTCTCCATGTGTACTGGAGAAGATGAGACATGAGCAGGACTGAAGCTAATCAAGCACTTGGGAACTACTGAAGGAAACGAGAACCTAGAGTGAAGGGATGGTCATCATCTTCTCAATGGGAACTAGACTGCTGCCTTTGAAAAGGAGTATGCTTGGGGCAGATTGTTTAAACAAAGCTGGAAGTTGCTGAGGTCTTCTCCAATCAGTAGTAACAACCAGGGGAATTTGAACACCCAGCTGAAAGTAGAAAACTCACTGTAAGCTGCTGGCAGTAATCCTGGGGAAAGCAAGCAGGTTCAGCACCGTTATGAACAAAAATATTGTGCCGTCAAAGAAAAGGAATAAAGGAGGTCTACTGTATCAGAAAGCAGAGCTACAGAAGTCGGTGCACAGTATCAGAAGCTTGTAAATTGCAGCAGATGAGTAATAATGCTCAGCATGGGCTGCAGACACCAACAAAATTACATCCAAAAAAACATTCTGCAAAATAAAATAATTAACAGGAACCTGTAAATTTTAGGCGACAAGCCAGATAGGGAAAAGCAGGCTGGGTCGCAGAAATGGGTATTTGCATTTACCTAGCGTTTCAATACAAATCACAAGACACAAAGAGGGCAGGGCAGCACTCTCCAAAATGGATCATAAACTTACTCAAAACCCCAGTCAGGTTGTTCCTGCAATCAGGGAGATGTAACTGGCTTCCTTACTGCCCCACACTGCTGCAACTCAAAACCATGGCAGCCAGCAGAAAACCTAGCCCACTATATTTACAAACAGGCAGCACTGTTTACGGGAGTTTTAACCATAATACTATAATATTTTACATTCTCTTTCTTTCTTTCTTGTACTTACATTTTGCAAATTTTAGGAAAGAAATAAAATTAAAAGGTGCAGTGGCTATTTCATATAGTAAAAGCCTACAGAGGGCAGTATCAGTATTTTATAGAAGTTGGCAGAAGATTTTGTTTAAAGGGCGGTTCCACTGCATACACAGAGGCAAGGAATTTACCCATTATTTTTCATGAAGGGAACACATAACACGGTATCCAGAGTCACTAGGATTTGTGTTTTTGAGGAGAAAATCATATACGGTCCATTGAAATAGGCTAAAAATGCACTACTAGGGTTTATGCAGCACGTGAAGTTTTCTTTCAAAACTGTTCATGTACTGAGGGATAATGAGGAACACAAAGTAGTAGGGAAGCTGTAGTCTACACGATAACATGACAATATTTCCTAATCACATCATGAGAAAGATGCAATACCTGAGCATAATTGTATTATTAAAGTGGACCTAACTGGTTTATCTTCACTATGCAAGGGAAGATTATAACGAAGAGAGTTTGACTGCTGCATTATTTTGCCTTTGTATTCAATAGCCGGCCTGTATCACACTCGTCACCTGGTTATTCTTTTTTAAGTGTATATTTTAATTAAGTTATTATTATAGCAAAAGCATACATATTCTGGGGCCTAAGTGATGAAAAGTAGATTGTGCCTTCAGATCTGCATGTGGAGGAGGCTCTCCTGTGTGCATGTGTTTGTGTGTGGAGGGAGGTGCACAGGAGTTTCTGGTTCACAGCCCCCATCCCTTTACGAGTGTGCAGAGTGCTCAGCCTTGCATTGGGTGAGGGCAGGGCCAATGGGACAGATATCATTCCCCTCTAGTTTAGCTAAGATTGCCTAATACAGCCTGGGCTGTTCTGCAGATGTCTGGCAACTCATCTCCCCAACAGAACAACTGGGGAGAAACTTTGTAAGAGGATCTATCAGTGGATTTCAGTTCGGGAGGTAGTGATCCGCTGCCCTCCCAACACTGATTTACACCCTGTGCTATCCCACTGAAATTAAGTGAGTCGCCCAAGTCAGGTCATACTACAGGACATCATCTTATACGTTCACTAGTGCTCCGCAAACCTTCCAGAGCCAAGATGCATCCTTGAATTGGCGCCAGCATCAGGGCAATCTAGGACGTTCCTTTCCACATATGTAATGCCCCTTGTCCTCCTGAAGAGGCCCGGTGCTAGACCTGGGCAAAAAAAAATGTTCACCAAAATTTTTTTTGCAGATTCAGGTTGACGGAAACATTTAATGAATTCATGTCAAATTCACCATGCTGTTACGGATACAAAAACCCCCAAGACTAAACAAGACATTTTGTTTTGGGTTGAACACAACATTTTGTTTAATCCAAAATGGATGTTGCTTTGTCTGTTCGCAGAAATTTTTTTTGAAAAATTGTTTTGCATTGCCCCAAATTATCTTTTTTATTGCATTTTTTCAGTTGGGCCACCAAACCAAAAAACTGGTTATTTATACAGCTCTATCCAGTGCTCCCCATTTAATATATGTATCCTCTGGGAGAGCTCAGTGACCTGCTAACTCTCTCCTTTCTGGTCACCTGCAGGGACTAGTTAGCTGGCAATTTCCTCCTCTTCATGTGGCAACTGGCTGGCCTGCTCTCCTATGCTGTGTCACACCGCTCCCCAAATCTCCCTGAGATTTAGCTACTCTGCACCATCACCACCCCTGTTTCTCTCCCCTGATACATACTTTCTTCAAAGCAGAGACAGAGCAGGGACACTACTTCTCTGCAGTGCTCCCACATATCAAATCTCTTTCTTATTTCTGGGGTTATTTCTGAGACGTTCCAGAGTGGTAATATAGAATGGATAGAATTGTAAAACAGTAAATCCCTAAGACAAATGTTAAAATGGGCCCTGGATATTACACAGGATCTTTTAATTATTCATAATAATGTTACTTTAGCTATATAAGGTGTTGTAGCAAATCCCTTTTCCTTGCAAAAAGCAATTTGCCTTGAAGATGCTCCTAAATAACTAACAGGCTATCAAGATGCACTGCGTTCTTGCCTCGTTGTTTCCTGACATACTCAGAGATTTAAAACTCCCTTCTTACTTATATGTTGTCTCAGGCTTTCCTCTTTGTTTACTGTTAGCAGTGGCAGTATAAACAACATAAAAACAGGT
The DNA here is from genome assembly GCF_965140235.1 of Caretta caretta. Classification (NCBI taxonomy): domain Eukaryota; kingdom Metazoa; phylum Chordata; order Testudines; family Cheloniidae; genus Caretta; species Caretta caretta. The sequence continues at coordinate 255,803,745 of NC_134206.1, read as the reverse complement.
GAAATGGATAGCTAGAGGAGAATGAAAAATGTGCATTCTAAAGTCTAATATGATACTTCATTTTTTATGTGGGTCAAACTCAGTTTTTAAAGAAAAATTGAAGATACAAGTATCTTTCATTCTTTCTATTTACAGGATTGTACTTAAAAGCTACTGTCCTTCAAACACCCAGCTACGGCATTGCTGCATATATGTACTGATTATTATGAGACAAATTATTAGAGAAAGGGCTGGACTAGAGGTTTGAGTACAAGGCTGGGAATGAGAAATTACAAGTTCTAATCTCAGCTCAGATATGATTCCCATTGTGACCTTGGGCTAATTACATACCTGCCTTAGTTTCACAAGCTGTAAAATGGGGATAGTAATATGTATTTACTTACTTTCCAGGGCTATTGTGAGGTTTAATTAGATGACGGTCTACATTCAGCAGAGATGTGACGGGTTTTTGCAAAGGGGAACACTCGTGGCGTATGCTACTGCTCAATGGGAGTACAGATGGCAGAATCTAAGTACTGTTATTTAGTTAAAAAAACAAATTGATCAAAATAGTTACCAAGAGAATTGAAAAGAGGAAGATCATAATTAAGAAAGAAATTTTCTACCTATGCCATTAAAATAAAAGTTATTTTTGATTACAATCTTGAACCAATAACTCTAAAGTTATGAATGAGAAGCTACTTTCATTTTAAGCCTTGATTCTTAGGGGGATAACGTTTCTTTCTTTCTTTTCAAAAGGTCCTTTTAATTGAAATCTTTCACATTTGTTCTCAACTCAAAAGGTTTGTTTTAATTTAGAAAATTTGATAATATGCTAATGGGCCACTGTTAGAGTTACCAGAGCATGGAAAGATGTTCTTCCAATTATTAATACATTTTCAGATGCCTTTTTGTGCTCAAAATGTTTCATATTTATATCTTCAGTTACAATGGCCCTAGTCTTCAGTGAGCACAGTACTTTTGACATGTGGATCCTGATTCTGGACTGGGATCCAATAGTATGGATCCTTGTACCAATGAGGTTAATGGCACATGGGTCCACACTGGCACATAGGTCCATGCTAGTGGTGGATTCCAGTTATCAGAGCCCTAGTTAAGAATGATCTAAGTTTAAATGTTTGAAAATCGCATGCTGTCTACGCACAACCTGGTATTTTTTATTTAAATTAAAGGATAAATCCTCCTCTCACTTATGCAGGCCAGTATAACTGATTTGACTAAAGTTGGAACTGTCTGAGGGGAGAATTTAGCTTACATTTTTAACATACCAAGATTTCAATGCTCCAGTCTACACAGGTGTATGGGGAAAATGTCAATATTTGAATGTGCAATCCCTCTTTTACTTTCTTGTTTTTAAAACACTGAGAACATTTTAAAAGCCTACATTAATGCAATTAATGATTGATATTTTAAAAGCAGAGCCAGAGTAATGGTTCTTATAGGAATTGTAACTCCAATACATTGCACAGATATTTTGGCATAACAATTAACAATATACAGTGATATAAATACACTGAAAGAAACCAGAGTTACAATTGCTTTGGGGAGTACAACTTTGAATGTTCTGCATTATGTGTTATGTCTGTTAATGTTGCATTAACAGAGTTTTCTGCATTTTAAAAAATAGAGCAATCACAAGGACAGCTTAAGTCTAGCTTGATAAATTAGATTTAGTGTACAGCACAAGCTCAGCCAGGATATACTGTCTGACAGCTGAGCTACAAATACTGCCTAAGATTTTTTCCATAACATGTGCAATCTAGCATACTGCTGGCAGCTGCCAATACCATTATTTTTGAAGAGATTAAAAAAATTGGAAGCTTGGTTTTTAGGATGAAAGGATAAAAAGAGACACAAAAGCTGAACTTAGGACTTTCTTTTTCCAGTCCCTGGGTGAAATCCTAGCCCCACTGAAGTCAACTGGGGTTTTACCACTGACTTCAACAGGGCCAGGATTTCACCATCTGACTTTTTCAGCTAAACGATGAGGAAATTTAGTTGTTATTCATCTACATGGCTGATCATTTGCAATTGCTCAACTGTTCTTGGCCTTTTTTCAGGTTTGGTCTACCAAAAGATTTTGGACTGGTATCACAACTTCAGTAAGGTGCATGACCTTTTTACCAAAATAGTTATATCTGTACAACTCCTACTGTGGATGCAATTATACCAGTATAAAGGTGTCTAATACCTGTTCATTTCATTCCTACTCCACACTAGCCAAGGGGTTGTACTGCTTTAACTATACCAGTATAGCTTAAAGCAATACAACTTTTGTGTGTAGACAAGGCTTGGGATATTATTCAGACTGAGAATGGTTTGGGGAGCATTCACCGAAATTAAAGCACCACAGACTACAATTCCAGCATGCATGGAAGGAAGGTGGAAATGCAATAAACAAAAGTGACCCATGGGGCTTTGTAAGGGATTTCTCAATGTTTAAGGATTTAAAAAAAAAAAAATCTGTACTGAAAAGGGGACAGGAACCAAACAAGGACCTAGCAAGTCAATTAAGGCTTGCAAGGAAAAGACAAAGGCAGCCAAGTAATACAATGAGTAAATGCTTGCCCACGGAAGAAGGAGAGAAGAAATACTAGAGAGGAAGCACTGTAAATTGTTGAATAAAATTAATGAATGGTTCTAAAATGGCTGAGCTTCTGATCTGCTTTTTTCAATGAGTTGTTAATGAGGAAAGAAATTCTATAGAGAGAGTTAGGGAGTAATGAGGACCCTGTCAATACAGCTGCGGATAAAAAGTGGGTAAGGGACTACTTAGGAAAAAGAAACATTGCACAATCTGCAAATAGAGTGTGCCAAACACTGTGCCTCTCAGGTTCTTAAAGCACTACTAGCAATAATTTAGGAAGTGTTAGAGACTTGACTGACCTTCTCCGGGCTCTTACGCAGCACAAAGTGGCTTTAATGGGCCAGAGAATCTGGCCCAAGTCCTTTGCACCACTTAAATCCCACTTTAGATCTGATATAAGGGTTACAGAATCAGAGGTGGAAGGCGCAGAGTCATAGGACTGCCCATCATCTGCCCACTTGCTTGATATGAAACTCCTGCTCTCCCCCACAAGTGCCTGAAGCCATGACTCAGGCAAGTCCACTCCATCCACGTAGAGGGTGCAAAGGGCCTGACTCCCCAGGTGGCCACGTAGGACCAGGCATGATCTACTCCTAAATAAACAAACATGACTAATACATAAAGAGAGGACTAGAATAGCCATCCATTGCTTTTTATTATTATATGCAATGTATCGGGTGATTAATTTAATTATATATATATTAAATACATAGCTTGTTGTCATTTGATGGCCTTGAAAAAGAAACATACTTCTAGGAGGATCTGAATGTAGAGAGAGCAAGTTAACTGGGAGTGAAATTTACCTATGTGCAAAAGGCCAGTACAAGGCCTATGCACTAGTCAAGTCCCACATAAGTCCATACTCAAAATAGAATGTGAGTGGTGTACCGGCTCTGTGGGGGCTCTCTGGACAGGGTTAATTTCATTCCAAATGAAATCGCTCCCTCTGTCTTCAAATTCGCCATCGGTGCATCAGGAGAGGATGGGTGTTCTGTGAAGGGTGCACCATGACAGACATAGGCTTAGCATGAAAGAAGGTGTGAAATTGAGAATGGGAAGACATAAGGAGCACTTAGGAGTATAGGCATCAATAGAGAGAGTAGGATGAAATGAGAGCAGAAGTGGAAGGAGGGAGGGGGAGAATTATGTAGAGTAGAGACTTCCGTGAGATGATGCATGAAGTATTTGAATTGTATTCACACCTTTAACATATAATAAAGACAATTCCAATAAAATATAAAATGTTTCAGCAAAAATTGCATAATTGGGCACATGCACCACTTTTTATAGCTTATTTTATTGCATAGGCCACTCAAGACCAAGATGACAACTCCTGTGGTACTGCCAATCAACCAACTGATTGACTCAGTATTGCCAATTCCTTTCAAACATTCAAAAAAATCATGAGGTTGGCTTATAAATCATAAGATTGAAAAATAACAAACGTAGGGGCCTATTTATTAGTCTTCTAGTTTTTGAGCCCTTAGGATACACTCAGATCACATTTTCCAGCGTTTCTCTTCAAAATGAATGCTGGATACTTGCTTTTTTATTTAAATGCTGAGATTCTCATATAATCCCATGACTCCAAAAGCTGGGACTTTATGAAAAAAACCCACCACATATCAGGAGACTGCTAATAAAATTGTGAGAGTTGGCAACACTCTTCCCCCCTTTAATTGATATATTCTATTAAGTTAAATATACTGCACTCGTCTTCATTTACTTCATTAAAAAACAAAAACCTAGTTGAGTTCAAAGAAATACTATACAAATAGAATGGGCCAGACTTATTCAAAGGTAAAATCTGGTTCTACATATCTAGATTGTAAGCACTTTGGGGTAGGCACCATCTTTTTGGTATGTGTTTGTGAAGCACTTAGCACAATGGTGTCCTAGATGTTACCACAATACAAATAACAATAAAGACTACAACCCAGATTCTCTAGTACGTGCAGCTTCTGCAGCAGAAGAAGCAGGAAGGGGAGCAGAGCTGCAGCTCCCTGAGTTCCTGTATTGTTCAATGGCAATACCTGTGTATTTTAGAGAAGCCTAGGAGCAGCCAGTAACAGCTCCCAAGAGGCCACCCAGAAGAGGTGAATGGCGAGAACACAATGCACTCTGACCACATCTTGTTCCTATTCCTCTCTGCACTGAGGATGACCCTTATGTTGGGATGTTAGAAGAGAGTGGCATTGGCTTCATGACACCTGAGGACTCCACCATGCCAGGTAAATTTTCCTATGTCCAGATCCACTGAGTTTCTGGCTCCTCTGCCCGACCAGAGTGACAACAAAAAGGCCAGAGAAGGGGGTAGAAAATCTAGCCCTAAATTTTCTTCTTTTTGTTGTTTGCCAACATAAAAGCAATTGAACAGCATTAGAAGAAGAGAGAATCTGGAACCTAAATAAATTAAAGCACAAGGATTAGAACTGTTAGATATAAAAATCTCATGTTTTAACAATCCTATTTCCTCAGAAGTCATAAAAACACATAATGAAAACTGAACATGCTAGAGATAAGTAACCAGCCATAAAGAGTGACTGCACAATAAGGAATACCACTGGTATCCTTCAGTGGCAAATTAAAAGGGAAGCTTTTCAAAGCACTAAATAGAATTCAGATTAATCAATCTCTTCTGTGGGGCAACCCAAGATGGTTATATACAGTTGGTATAGTATATTATAGAACATACTTCAGTGCAAAATATTTAGGCATATGTTTTACTCTGTCTCACTTCCACTTGTGTTTCCTGGTACTAACTACTAAAGCATGTTTGATTAGGCAATAGAAGGAATCTCTGCTCTTTCCAAAATTAACCACGAGCTTCTGGCAACAACACAGAGTACTTACTCTGGCTCTAACCACAGTTGCTAAACGGGCCTTGCAAAGAAAGATAGTTTGCCAGAGTATTAAAAAAACAAAATTGCCTTGGGTTTATGTAATATTTACTTGAAGAACTGCTAAAAAATATAATATATATAACAGACCATCTTAGAAAAGGGAAAAAAACCATGAAAACAAATTTTAAAAAGAGAAAATTTTTCAAATGTTCTGTCCTTTTGCATTTAACACTGTGACGTCTTTAGAAATCTTCCAAAACTGGGGCCTGATCCTGCAGTTCTTATTCACATGGCTACTCTCACTGAAATCAATGGTATTACTCATCTCGATAAGGGCTGTAGAATCAGGTCCTTTTTTAGTGGTAGGGAGATTCTTTAACTTTGTTCCCTATAATACCTTCCATGCAGTATTGCTAACCCCAAGCATTCAAAATGCATGTTAGCCCCCACTCCCAACCCCCTGAAAAATCATAAGACTGGCCGAAAAATCCCGAAATTTTAAAAAATAAGTGTGGGGCTCTTTTTATTTCACTTCTGATTTTTGAGCATCTGGGGTCAAGACTTCTAGCTCTTCTCTACAACCATGAGTGTTACAATTTTACTTTTTCTTTATACTGTAAATGAAAGTTGAAATTCTCATGACTTCAGGAGCTGGGGATGTAAGCAAAACACCAAATATTACAGGGCTCGTAATAATAGGTTGAGAGTTGGCAACACTGAAAGTGGTCCCTGTTTAAATTTCTTGCATAGTCAAGAAGAATGACCTAGGATTCCTCACTCCGCCCCACAGTTTAATAAAGGCACTATGGGTGAAATGCTGGTTCCCCTAAAGTCAGTGTCCAAAGTCCCATTGACCTTAGTAGGGCCAGAAATTCCACCTTATGCTGTTTTTTATAAATGGATACAAAATAGTTTCAGTCAGAACAGCATATCACACATCCTTTGCCTTTTTGGGCCACGTTTTCAAATTTGTTCTCCAGTATGCAAACTCCATGTTTTAATGTCCAAATCAAGTAATTAGATGCACAATTGCTCATTTGTGTGTGCAAATGAGAGTTTTCCACATACATACTTTGAAATGCAATTGTGGAGGCCAGCCTGAAACTTTGGCTTAGCTGGCATGGTGACAAGCCCTACAGAAGTTAAGAAAATGTTAATAATTTACAACTTCAGGCACTTTACAAACATTAATTAATCCTCAAGTGACCGTTATGAGGTAGGCATAGATGAGGAAACTAAAACAAGGAAGTTTCATGATTTTCCTAAGGCCACAAAAGGAGTCAGAGCTGGGACTTACAACTCAGAAGTTCCTGGTTCCTCAACAATAGAGAATATTCCTTTCTTAATTGCAAAATTATTTTATTTCAATTTTGCACTGACATGATCTAGAGTTTAGAGCAGTGTTTCCTTCTCCCCATCTTCTTGGGACACTGAGTTGACACCTAGCCTGTCATTCTCTTTCTACCTTTATTTTCCCCAGTTTTCATCAAAAGCTGTATTAAAAGCAATACGGCCAGCATCTCCAGCCTCCCCAAAAACATGTGTCACCTGCCAGCCTGGAGAATGGAAGCCCCAAGGTTACTCCTGAGTGTAAGTATGAGTCATGCCTGTGCAATCAGTATAGCTGTTGCACAGTATGTTTAACAGCCTGTCCTTTATATACAACATTCTATTCATTCTCCACTTCCCAAATTACCGTTGTTGAATCCTATTAATTTGTAGAAAAACACATTTAAACCCAAACCTGTTAGGAACCTCTAATTTTCCTTTCCAAAATGCAGAACAGCCAAGAGACAAAGAATGAAAAAGGAAATCTCTACAAAATACACATCTGGAACCAATCTGCTGGATGTAGCCACTGGGTGTCACTTTTGATATATACTGGGTCAGCAGTGGAGCACTTCATTGCAGGAGAAATTTATTTCAAGGGGATGCTAACCAAAACAGACTGCAGTGAAATATATTTTGCATAGCCTGTAATGATCAATTAGCCAGCGATGCTGACTTTTTAATAAAACATCTTTATACATATATTAAATATTGCAAATAAGATCTTACCTTTCAATCTGCAGTGTGACTTTTGAAGGCTCAACATTAGGGTTTTCCCATTCCATCTGTGGACAATGCATAAAATAACAGAGAGTGTACAAAGCCTCAGGTTCCCAGTATAGTGATCCCTGCTTGTGGTGCATTGGAGTGCCGTTGCCATGTTGCTTTGAGTTGAGTGGCTGGAGGTGATGCATTGCTCGAGATACCAGATCACCTGAGAAGGAAAAATTTGATGACTACTAAAACTGTAATTTTTATTTCTCCTCATCTAACCCATTTTAACTTCTCCCCAGGTAGTTTTCAAACAAAAGGATATGGCAAACTCTTTTTGCTTTCCAGTTAAAATATCATGCATGAACAGAAAGTGACAGAACAGGTTTATGTTCATTATTCATTTTCAACATCAAGTTAGTTTGGCTGTTACAGCAGTTCATCTGCTGTAGAAGTTTATATGCTGTGGTGATGTATATGGGTTGCAGACAACCCCACAAGGGCTTAGTGGAGAATTCTTCTGGGGAAGGCACTTCAGTTACCATAAGCAACCCTATACTGACCCCTTCACAAGTCCTGGTGCAGAGGGCATGGTCATAGCAGTCAAAGGCAGTCCTGAAAACCTGCCATAATCCCAGGGCTGTGTAAATTATGGTGGAGGCTATTTAGGTCCCCAGAGCAGTGCAAAATCCCAACAGCACAAATCTACCTTTGTCCCCTCTCCAAGGGCTGTGCCTTCATGAGCTACACACACACAAAGTAACACTGAAAATCCAGCCATTGCTGAGCATAAGATGGCAACCAAAAGGGACAGAGAACAGCATGAGTGCGTGTTGAGGGAAATTTTGGACACAGACATTGTGGCAAAGCCCTGCTTTTATACAACATGCCATATCATCTTTAAAAGAGGTAAAGGGCTTTACACCACCGCTGGAAAAGCAAACAAAACCAGAAAAACACCCTTCCAGATCTCCCCACAATTCTAGAATCACACATTTTAAAACCGACATTTGGCCATTTCATTCTGTGTAAATAACTCTCCCTGACCATAAGTGTGGACTTCATTGCTGTATGATACGTAGAGCATCAAAAAAGTTTTTAAATATTCACTCTCTTACTGGAAATATGGAACCCCATTCTGTGTATATTAAAAGTTCAGGGACAGGTGTCCCTCATCAATTTGAATGCTGTCATTTCTAGCTTTAAACTGTTACTAAAAATGATCATATTACACACAGAGCTTATGTCACACCCTAATAGGAAAACACAGATTCAGAATCAGATGGCTTAGTTTGGTATTGTGCAAAGGAACCAGATGCATTCCAACGTGTTGCTTTTGGCAAACAATACATTCCAGTGCACAGTATTTGTTTTTCTTTTTACTGAACACATACTGTCAAATTCCACCCTCAGTTCCAGAGGCGTAACTCCCATTAACGTTAGTGGGAATTGTGTCTGTGTAACAGGGCAGAGTAGGGCCCCATGGCTCTGACAGGAAATGGTTAAAATCCTATCAGAAATGTTTAACACAAATATAACATATCCACCTGGACTAGGCCTTAAAAGATTTTAGCAAAAGAGAATACTGTGCTGTAGAATCACTCAAGCAATTTAGGTATCTAGAGAACAGAATATAGCCCATTAGAAGGCTTTCATTGTTTCTCTATGACTGTGTGGGTCTCTATTTTCCATAACTTGTCAGAAGAAACTTTAATTGTGATATGCAGAAAGTGATCTGATTTGCTTGCTTCATTGATAAGCAGACAGACAAGCAGGCTCACAGGCAACCTAGAAATGAAGTATCTCTCCAAACATTGTACGGATATTAATTAAGTCTCACAACTCCTCTATGAGGTAGGTAAATTTTATTGCATTTTTTTGGGTAGTGACCACTGACTTGAAGGCAAAAAACCAACTTTGGCCGTAACTCTGTTTTCACATGCTCAGATCATTCTGGAAAGTCTTCTTTTCGAATGAAATATTTTCAAAATTGGTCTCTGTTCAAAAGGGCTTTTTTTTTTTTTTAAAATAAAAGTCTGAGCAAAATTCCTTCAGTTGTTTTTGAGTTTGACAGCAGAGAGAAAAAAATGGTTTAAAAATTATTGCCACACTTTGTCCCCTATGCAGGGGACTCAAATAACTGCTGAACATTGAAACTTGGAAAGAAATACTCACTGAGGTGTGAGTATATGATCAAGTTTTGGGGGTGGGAAGGTTGGATAAAAAATTTACAAGCAAATTAGAAAGATCCCTTTTGAACATGTTCAGTGGGGATCGATTAAGATTTTTTGCCCACTGAAGTTCCACCCTTTTTATGACATTAGAATGCACCACCTCTGAACAGCCTAGACTGGTACAGAGACTGCTGCTGCGGCTGAGATAATTTGCACAAGCGAGGATATAAATGTTTCACTGAAAAATGCACCGCACAATCCTCCAAAAAACACAGCCTTAAAACAAGGAACAGAAGAAAACTACTGGCACAAAAAAATTGCAGAGTCCATGATTTTAGGGTTTTGACAATTTTTGCTGCACTCTGCAATATTCTTCTGATTAAAGCTTTCATTTAAAAAATAGTTTCTGTCTTTTCCCACTGCTACAACATTGTCATGATAGGGACTAACCTGGAGCTCTTACATGCTCATAATTCCCCTGGAAGTCAGGAGATAGTGTGTGTGCGAAAGGGGTGCAGGATCAGGTCCACAATGGAAAGAGATGTGCTTCTGAATAGATTATCCAGTCTTACATAAAATTTATCTACAAGCAAATAGCAACAGCAGTATATTCTGGAACTCACCCTGCTCTCATCCCCTTCACCTACAGGAGATGTAAGTTTCAAAGTCTGAGGCCAATTTAAATGGCACCAATATTATCAGGCGTCAATTTATTTTTCCTCCTCTTTTAAAAAAAAAAGACATTAAATGCAAAAAAAAAAAAAAAATCCTGTTGAAGGCAATGTTCAGGTTTAAGAATTAAAATCAGAACAAGATCAGAAAAAGAACTGCGCTTAAGCCAAATTCTGTCTTCATTTAGGTCCCAAACCAGCAAATCACTTAAGTATGTGCTTAATTTAAGGACTTGATTAGTCCTGTTAAAGTGGATCAGGGCCTTATATATCATGCAACTCCACTGACTTCAATTGGGTTGAATGATAAATAAAGCAGGACAGAATTTAACAGAAGGTAGCATACAGCAATATTAATTCATCTGTGTTGCACATCCTGCACTTTAAAGGCTATATATTTTATGACATATTCAGCACCAGATACCGAATGAGGAAAAGAACAAATTAGAAGATACAACATTACAACACAGCCAGTTAACGCTGCTGAAGTAACTTTAGGTGAAAACCTGTCTCCATTGAAGTCAATGGCAAAACTCCTACTGATTTCAATAGGGCCAGGATTTCAGCCTTTGGCTTTGGCATTTCCTAACTTCCACTTTATGAAATATATAAAATCACAACCTTAATGCTGAATTAATGTAGTTTGGTGTGTTTCATTATGATTCAGTTATATTATACCAAGTACATATTGGACTAGAATTTGTTCTTCCCTTTCCTACCTGGTAAATATTTGGGCATCTTAATAATAATTAAAATATTGATTCATCTATTGTGAAACTTAATTGATCATTGCTTGTAAAGAACTGAGATCTTCAGGTGGAAGGCAATATGTAAATGCAAAATATTTTAATGAGATGCAGTGTTGCCCAAAGGATAGAGTACTGGCCCAAGAGTCTGGAGCCCTGGGTTCTGTTCCTGGCTCTGCCACTGCCCTGTTGTATGACCTGGGGCAAGTCACTTCACTTCCCTGTGCCCCTGCTTCCCTGCCCAACCATATCTACTTAGGTTGTAAATTCTCCAGGACAGAAACTGTTGCTTACTATGTGTATGTCTAGAGCCCAGAGGCGATGACTTTCTACTTTCTCTGGGGGTGCTTGACCCTGCTCCGCCCTGGGCCCTGCCCCCACCCCACCTCCGCCCTGCCTATTCTCATCCCTTCCCCCGAGCACCCCGCCCTCGCTCTGCTCCCTCCTCCCCAGCACCGCCTGGATGCCGCTGAACAGCTGATCGCAGCAGGCAGGAGGCGCTGGCAGGAAGGGCAGGGTGCAGATTGGTGGGGCCACTGGCGGGTGGGAGGCGCTGAGCATCTATATGCTATCATAATACAAAAAATGAATACTACTACTAATAAATTAATAATGCTTTATTATAAAAGCAATATATCGAAAGTAATAATTTGTCAGAATTGTATATACCCCTTAGAGTACCACTTTGGGTGCTAAGTTTTCTACTTTTATGTTTTCTTCCAGCAATACATAAAAATAGAGTTTAGTGATTTCAGGCCCTGATCCTGGCCACTTGCTCTGCATGAACAGGCCCACTAGCCTTCCCCCGAAGTCCCTGGCAGTCCATGCAGGCACATATGTCTGCCCATACAAAGCCAGTTGCAGGATGGAACCTGTCATCCTGTTCCCAATGGACAAGCTTGCATGTCACTATCACAACAGGCTTACTTGGCCTGAGTCTCAGCAGAGCTGTCCAGGATTCAATGAGCCACAGAGCGAGAAACATTCTCCACACCCCAAAGTGCTCCTTTTAGGGGCTGGTCTACAGTACAAATTGTATTGTGGTTGAACGCGGGTATGCAGAACTGGGTTAACTAACATGATGGCTACCCTGACTTTGCAGTCAGGTGTAGACCAGCATGAATCATATGCACCACTGTGTCAGCGATCTCCCTTCTTCACAACCGCATTCAGCAACGGTAACGATTTGGAATGGAGTGTCGCTCTATCACAATGGCACCAGCTCTTGCAATTTTATCCTTCTCGTGATAACTGGTGTTTCACAGAGAGCTCCAGCTCTTGCAGACAACGATTATGTAAGTATCTCAGATTTCATTTAACAAAAAAGTAAGTTTCCACTCCTCATACTTTCAGAGAAAAGCTGGAAAACGTGACTCAAGTGCTTCCAAGAAATCTCAATTTTTAAGCCAATCTCATGATTTTTGAACTTTTGGCACTGGCAGTGCCAGCTGTGCCAGGGAAAAGTATACTGCAGTGTGATGGAGTCTGTATCAGTGCTCTGCCCTTTCTGGGTACGTCTACCCTGCAGCTGGCAACATGCCTCCCAGCCCGGGTAGATGGATTCATGCTAGATGGCCTTGAGCTAGTGCACTAAAAATAGCAGTGTAGATGTCACGGCTCCAGTGTAGACTCAGGGTAGCCACCTGAGCTCAGACCAGGGGTCGGGAAGGCTTGAACGCCCAAGCTGCCACCCAAGCCACTTTGTTCACACTGCTATTTTTAGTGTGTTAGCTTGAGCCCATCTAGCCCGAGCCCTGGTCTACACTAGGGGGCGGGGAGTCGATGTAAGATACGCAACTTCAGCTACGAGAATAGCGTAGTTGAAGTCGACGTACCTAGATCGACTTACCACGGCGTCTTCACGCCGGTGAGTTGACTGCCGCCGCTCCCCCGTCGATTCCGCTTGCGCCTCTCGCGGCGCCGGAGTTCTGGAGTCGATGGGAGAGCACTCGGGGATTGATTTATCGCATCTAGATTAGACACGATAAATCGACCCCCCAATACATCGATCGCTACATGCCAATCCGGCGGGTAGTGTAGACCTACCCTGAGTCTGTCTACCGGGGCTGGGAGACTCACTCCCAGTTGCAGTGTAGACAAACCCTCTGTGGCTAAACAGAGGGCTTCAGTCTCTGGAGCTGTCCATCTGGCCCCTTTCATGAGCTATAGAGTCAAACACACACAATTTAAAAATTAAAATAGATTATGTAACGTCACAGGATGGGGGACAGTCCTGGTTTAAGGCAATGCTGAATATTTAAGGGACATCATCACTGTCTTTAGTCCAGAGATCTGATGTGACAGTGAAAGTGAAACAGCTCCCATATATATGCTGGTGGTGTTGCAAACTAGTGAACCCAGCTAGAGCATGTGAGCTATCTTTAAAGCATGCTGGTAAAGCATTCCTTTCTTTTTTCCCCCGTTATTGGTTTAGCAAAGGTTATTTTATATCTCAAATAAAAATATTTTAAATCAAACCAAACCAAAAAAATCAAAGAGAGGAAATAAAAGAAGGCACTTGCCTGATCTCCCTAACTCCCACAAGCTCCATGCAGGATTCTATGGTGGTTATGACTAGCCCTGATCCTGAAAAGCATCAGTGGGACCACTTACATGAATGAAGTTGTTCAATTGTGTAAGTGTTTGCATGAACAGGCCCCCCGGTGCATACGATAGGCCTGATCCTGCCAAGACAGAGTGTAGTGCTCTGTGATAGGGGGCTGGGAGGGCCACACGGCCCAGTGGTTAGCACACCCCACTCTCACCCCCTTACCTCTCTGTCAGGGCAGCGGAAGTGCCTGTTCCTGACCTTAAGCCAGGAATCTTCAGCTTTTCACCCACATCTGGGCCTTGGCCCTTAAAGGGGTGTGGTAAAGGGACATGGGCTTCCCTCCCCCCTGAGTCCCAGCCCAGGGCCCTGTGGGAAGCAACACAAGCAGGGTCCTCCCTGTAGGAAGTCCAAGTTTGCTTCCCTGGACTACTTCCTACCAATAGGTCCCTTCAGTTTGGGGTATGGCCTTTATAGTCCAACCAGTCAGTTGCCCAATGGAAAAAAAAAAGTGCAAAGGAGCTGGGCCCTGCAGGTTCTCAAAGGGGTGGTGGTGGTGGTTGGAGAAGGCTCTGCCTGGAGGCCTTATCTGCTCTATGGTCCCCTCTCAGGCTCAACCTTCTGTCTGGCTTCCCAGAGAAGGATTCCTCTGTCCTGTAGCCTGTTACCACCATTTGCCTGGGCTTCTGAGCTCCTTTTAACTCGCTCCTCCAGTCAGAGCATGCTTGGCAGGCCTGGACGGACAGGGCTACTTGGGCCCAGTATTGCCTTTTAACCTCTTTGGGCCCTCTGTGGGGTTTGTATACCCAATCACATGCTCACTACTGTGAACAGTCCTCAATATTGCCAGACCAGGCATTCCAAAATCATGAGCCAGATGCCAAAAATATCATGAGATTGGCTTAAAAACAATAACCTTTTAAACAATTAATTATAAACCACTTTTTTTTTTTTGGTCTGCTGTCTTATTTTCAAGCTTTTGGAAGCCGCCCAGCCTGGACTTGTGTGTGATCATTTCAGGGTCAGAATTTCATCATACGTGTACACACAGAAATTCCAGCCTGCCCCTTAACGCTTGGAGAGCGGACTCCATTTACTCCCTTTCCTAACCCGTGAGGTGTAGGCACTATCCCTCTCCATCCCCCTCCCCTATCATTATCATGCCTCCCTCCCCATTCTTCCAGCCCCTCCTCTCTCCCTCTCCCAACCTCCCCCACCCAGTCTCCTGCCCCACTGCAGCCAGCTTGAATTCAGGTCTACTAGAAGTATTGGGAGAGACTATCCATTTTGAGGAAGAGCAAAACATGGGGATATGGATATGGGTGTCATTTCTCACGCACAAAAAACCCACCAGATTGGTAGGGGGAAACGTTTATACAAAGTGTTTAGCTGATATTTCAAACAAACAATGAAAAGTAAAATTGAATTTAAAACTATACAAATGCTTTAAAATGAAACAACAACAATAATAAACCTATAGCAGGCAGAAACCAGGCAAGTACTTTGGAGGAGGAAGTAGATTCCTGTTTATAACCGAGAATGTTCTTACATGTAAATACCCAAAGACATAACAGAAGCTGTTAGAGAAAGTAGTTAGATTTTGCACATTCTAGTCATATAATAAATTCCACTGCTGCTTTGAGTCCCCAGGTGTATTTGTCTTGCTTAACCTGCCTCTTGGTACCCTCATCCTATCAACACTAAACTCATTACTTTTGTAAGAACCATCAGTTTCTCAGTGGACCCATTCGAACTTCAGCTATTAGCTCCTGCTTCCATCTTGCTCTTTGTATCACTGACATCACCAGCTACTCTTTCCACTAGACCTATCTTCAGAGTAACTAACCATACAAATTATGGGGACCAAAGGCAACATAATCCCTACATTACGAGATAAAAATGTGGATGCAAATCAGGCCATGAGATACCTCTTTCCTCTTCTTGGGTTATTGCTGCCAGGAGGGTGAAGGTATCTCAGTGAGTTATCGCCTGATCCCACTGATAAGGCTGGCCTGGAAACTGCAGAGCTCCCAAAAAAATAAGGCTCCCAAGTTGCTTTGCTTGTGGCTTGCCCTGCAACCCTACAATGCAGTCCAAATCTCAGTCCCGTATCACTCTATACTCTTGAGAGGTAGGGAAGGCAGGAGAGTTCCTTGTGCTGCTCCATCTGTTAGGTACTTTCCCATTCTCAGCACAAGTTAATTCTTTAAATCCTGCTTAAGCCTTTCTTTTTTTAAGTTGATGATGCACACTTTCTGGAAAGCTTTTTCTAATAGTCCACATGGGGGATGAAACATAGAAACACACTGAAATGTATTATATATATTTGCATATAAAATAAACCAAGAGCAAGTATGAATTACAAAGGTACAAATAACCCCAGGGGTCTGGGTGACATCTTAATAAAGCTGTGAAAGAGAAACTCAAGTAGTTTAATTAAACCACCAGAACTCTAGCTAGGGCGTGCTAGCAAGTGCTTCTCTAACTCACTCCCCCACCTGACTATCAGGGATCACTGGCCCTGGGACACACTGGAGACCAGAGCACAAGAACAAATGGGCAGGCTGCAGTCTTACCATGAAGATTTCTAGATCTCATAAGAACATATGAACCAGTGAGTGGCCAGATTCCAGCTCTGTACCTCGTGACCCAATTATTGCAGAACCCGAGTCATCCATTTTCAAGACTGTTTTTGATGAGAGAAGAGACCCAGTTACAAGATGCTTTTCCATTGTTGTGGGTTCAACTACAGCTGCTCAAATAATGGATTTTTTTGGTTGGTGGTCAAAATGAAACCTAAAAAACCCTAACAGTTTTCAAACTGAAAAAGTTAATATTTTTTTGTTTTTTGTTTTCGTTTTTTTTAAAATCCTTTTTTTAAAAAAAAAATTGCAGTCACATTCAAAACAAAGAGGATTTTTAATTGAAAAATTGAAACATTTCATTTAAAAAATGTCAAAATGAAATGCTTTGATCTTTTCTTATTTCTTCAACTGAAACAATTCAGTAAATTCAACCCGAATTCACACAATGTTTCTGTTGCAGTGTGAGATGACCGAAGACCCCAGGCCCTCTGAATCCTCCGGGTGGCCCTGCTCAGAGTCATAGCTAAATACAAGGTGGAACAGATTGTTTAGCATAAGGAGTTAACACATTTTGCAAGGGACCATGAAACAGTTAAGAGTTACTCTTCAGACTCATCCTTGCATGGGGTCACTTTAGGAAGGTCTTCTTCACAACCCATAAAAGGATTAACTAACATTTTTTTAAAAATGAAGTTTAAATTCTGCAAAATCTGATGGGGCCAGTATCAGCTCTGTCTGGACCCTGGTAGCAGAAGACATTTTCCAGGAAGAGCTGAGCCATCTCCCGTGCAGTAGGAACAGTACAGCACAGGGTGAAGTGTGCCATCTTTGTAAGGAGGTCTATGGCAACCAGGATTACTGAGCGTCCCTGAGAGTGTGGCCATTCTACAGTGAAGTTCATTGATAGACCAAGGCTGTGGAGGCATGAGCAGACGCTGGAGGAGACCTAGGGGTTTTGATCATGGGTTTTTGGTACTTGTGCAGAGATTACAAGAAGTTATATAATCCTTGATGTAAGCTCATAGATCTAGCCACCAGAAACATGTCGATACCAGATTCCAGGTCTTGAACTGGCCAAAACAGCCTGCATCAGGCAAATTGTGGCATAGTTTCAATATCGGAAGCCTATATTGTCCCTCTAGAAAATAAATGCAACCCCTGCGATAGAGGAGGCCAATCTGAAATCAGAACATTGAGTTGGGTCACATACCGCAATTGTTCAAGGTCTGGTGATTCGGGTTTTGAACGCATCATCAGGGATCAAGGAGTAGATGGAGGACATCAGACTGTTGTTGATTGTTCTTTTGACAAAGCTGGACACCTTGAGTATGGTAATAAAGAGCTCTTTATCAGGTTTGAGATATTCATCTTTGGGACAGGGCACCCATCTTCCTGTTTCTTGTACCTGGGTGATAGTTCACAAAGTCGAATCAAGCAAAGAACAGGAACCAGTGGATGTGACATTGGTTAAAGTGTCTTGCAGTCCATAGGTACTCTAGATTCTTGTGGTCCATCATCAGGGCTTGGACCAGGAATCTGGCTACTTCTAGGAGATGGTGCTACTCCACAAAATCTGCCTTGATAGATAGTAGCTCCTTGTCCTACATGTAATTTTTTTCCACGGGGGGTAGCCTCCGAGACTGCAAGGCACAGGGGTGGATTTGGTTATGGGGGCCCAGATGTTGAGATAATACTGCACCTATGGCAAAATTTGGTCTCAATCATAAATGGTTTAGTGGGATCTGGGTAAATCATGATGGGTGCTGAGATGAATGCCCTCTTCTGTCACTCAACGGCTGACTAAACCTCCGTGGCCCAGGTGAACTGGGCTCTCTTTTGAAAGAGTGCCATTATGGGTGCAATCAAGCTAAAGAATCCTTTAATAAATCACCTGTAGAAACTGGCAAATCCCAAGAATCCCTGCACCCCATGTATGTCCTTGGGTGCAGCCCAGTTGGATATTGCCGCCACCTTGCATGGCTCCATGGTAAGTCCCTCAGGTGAGATGATATATTCCAAGAATTCCACTGTGTCTTTAATGAAACCTCGAGCTTTGTGAAGAGTTTGTTTTGGTGGAGTCTCTCCAAGGCAATACGCACATAATGATTGTGGAAGGCCTGACTTTCAGAGACTACAAGGATGTTGTCCAGGTAAATTATGACAAATTGGTCCACCATGTTCCTAAAGATGTCATTTATGAAATACTGGAAGGTTGCTGGGGTGTTGCACAACCCAAACAGCATGACCAAGCGGCCATACATGGTCCGGAAGGCAGTCCTTCCTTTTCTCTCCTTCCTGAAACCTCACCAGGTTATAAGCTCCATGGAGGTCCAACTCTGTGAAGACCTTGAGAGAGTGTGGCCTTTCAAACAGCTCATTAATAATTGGTAAAGGATATCAGTTTCAGCTTGTTATCTTGTTCAGGGCTCTCTAATCCAGACATGGCCAGAGGAACCGGTTTTTCTTCGCCACAAAGATGATTGGGGGCCCCACTGAGGACATGGAGGGGCAAATGAAACCCTTCTGCAGGTTTTCCTTGGGATCTCTCCAGAGGGCCTGAAGTTCAAGTACAGAGAAGGAGTAAATGCACCTAAAGGGAACCTCTGTTCCTGACTGGAGGTCGATGGGACAGTCGTAGCTGTGATGGGGCAGTAGGTTGTCAGATTGTTTTTTGTCAAACATGTTGACATAGTGTTGATATTTAACAGGAATCCCTGGAGCTGTTCAGGAGGTCATGGGGGTCGCGGGGTCATCTTTGGATCATCTCTTCACATCTCTGAAGGGTTGCTGGTCTCAGGTCAGCTCTCAGGAAACAGGACTGTTGGCAAAATAGGGAGTCAAAGCATAACATGCCTGACCGCCAGTGGAAGCATGGGACATGGGTGATGAGTCAGGGGATGCCAAAGACAGCTGATGAATGCAGTGCACAAATTAGCCCAAACTGAAGGATTTCTTGGTGCCCTAGAAGGGTATTTACCTCTAAGGGAGCAATCTGGTGGGTGACTGGTCTCAATGAAAGGTGTGACCTGTCTATGGGCTGCATTAATACGGGGGAGTCCTTGCGCCAGGTGGGGATTTTGTTTGCTCAGGCAAACCTCAGATCCATGAAATTTCCTGAGGCACTTGAGTTCATCAGCACCTGTAGGTTTGTGTCGGGGACACTACTGGAGAGGGAGTTGGAGATAAGTTAGACACGGATTGCCCATCACCAAGATATCGACAGATGAACATTGGTCTGGGCTGCTGAAGGACGAGGGGGCTGGCCAACAGGACTGGCTGGAGTCAGGAGGACCATCTTTTTACTTGGCAGCGTTTGATCAAGAAGTCATCAATCTTGATGCATAGGGTCAATGAAAACGCTCAGGCTGGATGGGGATTCCACCTGTGCCAGTTCATCTTTAATATCTTCATTTAGGCCGAGCCAGAAATGATAATGCTGCGCGTCCTCATTCCATTGAGTGTCTACTACCCAACATCTGAACTCCACTGTAGATTTAGCAATGGGCCGGCATCCCTGCTACAACACCTGAAGCGCAGACTTGACTGTACCCTCACAACCTGAGTCATGGAAGATCACTGCCATAGCTTCAACAAAGTCCTCAAATTGTCCCAGAAGTGGGCTTGACATTTTCCAGGAACGGAGACACCTAAGCCAGGGCCTCCCAGGTGAGATGGCTGATAATCAGTCCAACTTGGGCTTGGTCAGTGGGGTATGACAGGTAAGAGCATGAGACCTAACACCTTTCTGGTCTTTGAGTGTCCCCCTCAGGGCACAGCAGTGCATTTACCTCTGTAATCATGGCTCTACTCTTCTTAATTTTTTCCATCAATATCTGGAAAAGAATAGACACCCCATTAATGTAACCAGCTGCTTTGATTTCTTTTTTAAACAGAGAGAATAAAATGTGAACACCATGAAAAGAACCCCACAAACTAAAGGACAGTTCTCCGGGGAAAGGAAATTGGGAAAGAAATGGAAACACGGAAGAAATGCTTTTAAAGTTTGATTAAAATACCTGACAAATGTTGCCTTCATGCTGACACTAAACAACATTTACAACTACTCACTGTCAAGGAGAACACTGTAGAGTCAGTCACCCCAAGGCAAACACCTTTCACCTAGCTTTTGTTTCCATGTTTGGGTTTAACCTCTTGTTTACAGACTTGAGTCAATTTGTTGCACTGCTTCTACACTGCTCACTCCTCTTGGCTGCAAAGGGTTGAGACGAGATTAAAAGGCCTGGGCGAGGATGCTGACTTTCATCATTTGCTTGGCTGTCACCATGAGCAGAAATGAAACAGCACTGGCGTATACAGTAACGTTCTTATTTACACTTGAGTGGTAACCTTTCCTTTCATCCTCAAAAGTGTGGCAGATTCTCCTGGGGATTTGTTATTTCAGAAATATGTAGGTTCAGGATTGAAAAAGTAAAACAAACAAACAAAAGGGGTGGGGTGGGGAATCTTCATAGGATAAAAAGAAAAGCTTTCCTCAAGACTGAAGAGGGCGGGAAATGCTGTCCTGTACATACATATTTAAATATGTCTGACACAGAAAATCAAATATTATTCAAGGATAAAAAAGCTCCATCTTAGCTCTCTTGTGCTCCTATTTATTCCCAGTCATTCAGAATATCCCAGACTGAAATAAAAGTTTCAACTACTTGTGGTTAACACCCTGAATAATAATAATAAAAAACTCCACATACGCAGCTTGATATGCCAAATGGCCCTGCATGGAACAATTTCCCCTCCTAGAAAATGAATGTAAACTGGCTGTCTCTTGACTCAAAATAAGCCAGAAGTAGCTTTCTGCTCTAAATTTGAAGAGATGTAAACATCTAGGGCTAGATCCTGTCCCATACTTAGACTCTTTGTGCTGCTTTGGTATTATCAAAGGGCCAGAAACCTGCCTTAGTATAGCAGTCAAGAATTTCCCCAACATGGGATAGATTTTCCTAGTCTGGCTCTAGCCCACCACTTCCCAAGCCTCCCATCAAGAATTAGGGAACATGAGGGGGGCATCCCATAGTGCAACAAGACATAGCAGGAGCACTCTGTGCTCCAGTAATCCCAGTGGTGTAAGAGCCCCTAAGGGGCAGTTAAAAGCCAGTGTTATTTAGAGCAGCCTTGAGGCTCAGCTGTCCCAGGGATAGGGGGAGCGCAAAGGTAGTGTACACGTTTGCCAGCCCCCTGGGGTTCGGCAGCAAGTGCAGTCTGATGGATCTGAGATCACAGAGCCCCAGTCAGGGACAGACAGATCTTTCCATGTTTTGAGAGAACCCTTGTGGGGCATTTTCTCTGCTTGGTCTAGCAACCAATGGGACCTAGGGTGCAAGTCCCTAGTAAGCTTTTGTACTTCTAGCCATTAAATACCCACCAGAAATTTGGGAGTGGAGTTTTTCAGTTATGTTATTCTATTATGCAGCAAAAATATGTCTGTTCATTTATTGCAATTAAATACATCTATTCCCATCCCTCTGGGACCATATACAAATATTAAAAACACAGCCATCCAGGGACAAATGTCCTAAACAGTAATAAACTCTCCCAAGCCCCAATGTGTCCTTAGAGAAAGCTCATCTTATTGAGCCACCCACCTACTCATTCCTTCCCACCCAAAAATCCTGGGAGAACAAACAGGTTTTACAACAGCACCTGAAGGTCAACAGAGAAATGCTCTGACAATTGAGGGGGAAACAAACTGCACATCTGAAAAACCCCTCAGTGAGAATGCGCTGTCTCCAGCCCCGAATGATTAAACCAGGGGCTGATAGTTCCAGCTCTTCTGTTGATTACTATTGCACAGGAAGTGAGGCAATCTCTGGGTGTATTTTCATTGCAGATTTACCTTGAATGACTGGCACCAGGGAGCACCTAGCCCAGTTAGCCTAGCCCGGGTATGAGCAGTCATAGTGCAAAGCCCTACCTGATCTACTGTGTCCTCACCACTGCACTCCCCCGTGTGTTGCTACCATGGTTGCTGCCCCGAGACTGTGGAGCACATCCTATGGTTTGTGCTGCACTAAGATGAGCCAACTCTTTGATTCTTTCCCAGTGAATTGCAGGATAACTTTTTTGTCCTTCTGAGCACGTGCTGGGAATTATGGGAAGGCACTGAAGGACTAAGGGCACTTGAGTGATTTAGCCTGCACTCTATAAGCATTGCCAAATTTGCTTAAAACAAGTGACTATTTGCTTGTTTTTGGCCAATTGGGCTGGCATTTTTAGGCAGTCACGCCTGCGGGTTTTTCCACTTGTCTTGTGGGACACTTTTTTTTTGAACGATACCCGGCATGTATTTTTTGACGCAAATCCCACCTAGCATCATGGCGTCATGACGCATATCCCCACCCAGCATCATGATCAAATCCACTCCCGGCCTCATTATAAGAAATTAAGATCCTGTCCTCTGCTTACATTTTTCTGTTTTTTGTGGGTTTTTCCTACTATTTAGGCTTTTTTTCCGAGCGGTTTTCTGGCAAGGTACAGCCCAAGGGTACTGGATCATTCCAGCGACCTGAGCTCTAGCCTACACCTCAGCTAGTCCGGATGGAAAGAACCACCACAATCGGGGAAAAGGTTTTTATATGTGGACAGTAGTCAGGTTAGGGACAACACTGAAGTAAAGGTCTGAGTGGACACAGTGTACTTAGATTTCCAGAAAACCTTTGACGAGGTCCCTCACCAAAGGCTCTTATGTAAATTAAGTTGTCATGGGATCAGAGGGGAAGATCCTTTCATGGACTTAGAACTGGTTAAAAGACAGGGAACAAAAGGTAGGAATAAATGATAAATTTTCAGAATGGAGAGGGGTAACTAGTGGTGTTCCCCAAGGGTCAGTTCTAGGACCGATCCTATTCAACTTATTCATAAATGATCTGGAGAAATGGGTAAACAGTGAGGTGGCAAAGTTTGCAGATCCTACTAAACTGCTTAAGATAGTTAAGACCAAAGCAGATTGTGAAGAACTTCAAAAAGATCTCACAAAACTAAGTGATTGGGCAACAAAATGGCAAATGAAATTTAATGTGGATAAATAAAGTAATGCACATTGGAAAAAATAACCACAACTACACATAAAATATGATGGGGGCTAATTTAGCTACAACTAATCAGGAGAAAGATCTTGGAGTCATCGTGGATAGTTCTCTGAAGACATCCACACAGTGTACAGTGGCAGTCCAGAAAGCAAAACGGATGTTAGGAATCATTAAAAAAGGGATAGAGAATAAGAGGGAGAATATCTTATTGCCCTTATATGAATCCATGGTATGCCCACATCTTGAATACTGCGTACAGATGTGGTCCCCTCATCTCAAAAAAGATATACTGACATTAGAAAAGGTTCAGAAAAGGGCAACTAAAATGTTTAGGGGTTTGGAACGGGTCTCATATGAGGAGAGATTAAAGAGGCTAGGACTTTTCAGCTTGGAAAAGAGGAGACTAAGGGGGGATATAATAGAGGTATATAAAACCATGAGTGGTCTGGAGAAAGTGAATAAGGAAAAGTTATTTACTTGTTCCCATAATATAAGAACTAGGGGCCACCAAATGAAATTAATGGGCAGCAGGTTTAAAACAAATAAAAGGAAGTTCTTCTTCACTCAGCGCACAGTCAACCCTGTGGAACTCCTTGCTAGGACTATAATAGGGTTTAAAAGAGAACTGGATAAATTCATGGAGGTTAAGTCCATTAATGGCTATTAGCCAGGATGGGTAAGAAATGCTGTCTCTAGCCTCTGTTTGTCAGAGAGTGGAGATGGATGGCAGGAGACAGATCACTAGATCATTACCTGTTAGGTTCACTCCCTCTGGGGCACCTGGCATTGGCCACTGTCGGTAGACAGGATACTGGGCTGGATGGACCTTTGGTCTGACCCAGTATGGCCATTCTTATGTTCTTAATGAGTTAGCTCTGCTGTGAAGATGTACCCTCTGAGGTAAATATGACCATGAGCTTAATCCATTTATGGTTTAAGACAACACCTTACACTGTTGAATCAGCATCAGCTGAGGAGTGGTTCTGATATCAAGCTCAGGAGCACTTTACACACAGATCCAGCTGCAAAAGAAAACTAAGATCATGTGATCTTCATCAATTCCCCTCTCCAGCCATTTCCACCTCAAAAGCTCTCCTGTTTGATCCAGGTGCTGAATCTGCTTGCAGAAGATACTGAGTGGTAGTCCTTTGTCACAGGAAAACCTGGGCATCATGCAAATTAACAAATAGGAAGCACGGTGGGAACAGATGGTAGGTGGAAAACCATCTATGCATAGGTACTCAGACACTACAGCGATGAGCCCGGTACAAATGTCAAGGTAAAGATAACATTTGGGGAACCAAGTCAATGAACTTAATCTATCCCTGCTGTAACCCATTAAAGTCAAAGAAGTTACATTTGGAATTAAGTTGGCCCATTGTCTCTACCTTCTTAAATATCAGTTTTTTCTCTTCTCTGTCTCTCATGTTCTCCAATCCATTTTCCCCATTCCTTTCTTGCTCCCAGCATCTCTCTCCCCCATCCCTCTTGCTCTCTCCCATCCAGTGTTCGGCTACTCAGTTCATCCCTCCCTCCCCTTGTGCCACCTGGTTCAGTGTCTCCTCCAAGCTCTCTCTCCATCACCACGACTGGTGCTGCGCCACCTCTGCTCAATACTGCTTCTTGCTCTATCCTAAAGCACATGGGCAAGGCGGGGCAATTGGAACGCTGGTCACAGGAGAGCGCCTCATTGACATGAGAGCTCCTTATCGGTTACTCACATATCACACAGAGTAGAGAGTGCGCTTCTGACTCCTGCAACCATCAGAGGAAGAAAAGCAGGAAGGCAAAATGGCAGGCGGACACAGATTACCGAGCAGGAGGGTGGGATTTTCAAAGAAAACTACAGGAGCTAGTTGCCCAACACACACAGAAATGCAATGAGAGCTTATAGGCTCCTTACCAAATCCAAGTCTTGGTGGATTTATGCAGCACAAAGGAATTTATGTGGCAAGTACATGAAAAGGTAAAATATGCTGCCCTCTATGTGGCCTCATAACTATTAAGCATGGCCACCTGTACATGGCCTTTTACCATTGGAACTCCCATCTTTCCCATAGCGCCTTACCTTCCCCACCCCCCACAAATCTTACTCTCTTATCTCTTGTTGTGCTATGGCTACCTTAAATCGAAGACACCATCAGGCAGGGTCTCATCTTTTTAAGTTTGTCTACAGAGCCCTGCACACATATAATGCTAAAAAAATAAACAAACAATAATAATAATTTGGTGTGGGAGCTATAGTTTTTAGACAGATCTAATAAGCATTAGCCAGTGTTTGTTGTTACAGGACTGAGAAGTTAAAGTTTAAGGGCATTACAGGGGGAAACAGTGGTTGAACAATTCCCCTGGCAGTCCCATTCTTTTGATGAACTTGCCTACAGAGGCGAGTGTTCTCCAAGAATGGAGAGCATGTGGATACATTCCTAATCTTTAGGACTGAAAAGCACCACAGTTAACCTGTACTCAAATCAACATTTCTGGAGACAGCGGATCCTGACAGATTACAATGCCTGATTTAGCTATTTCCAGAAATGTGGAGTTGGCATAGAAGTGAACAGGTGTCTCAATCGTGATAAGAAGTCCACAAAAATATTTCATACAAAATTAGAAGGGGTAGTAGAATGAGGAGGTAGCTGGCCAGACACTGTGCTAGAGTCTGATGTATTTCCATTTAGAATGCTGCCGACCAGGCAGTCATCTGCAATTCTGGGCACTTTTAGCATTATTTAAAATAAAAAAACAACCAAACCAAAGCTAGCATCAAGCTGACAGAAAAATGCCAGCAAGCCCTCCCCAGCACAACCCAATAGAGGCAGGGCTTTCCCCACCAAACTGCCCATTCCCCCATAAACAAATCACTCCCATGAGGCCCCACTGTCTTCAGACGCCTGGCTGGGCAAAAGAACAAGCCTTACCGCATACCGTAAATCCCAGACTGCCTCAAACCAAGGGCAGAAGCTTGTTTCACAGCTGAGGTCCCCTGGTGAAAAATGCGCTGCAACCAGCATCCTCTGTTAAATCAAGGGAACCCATCTTGAGCACCTCTGCTGATTATACAATGGGCCGTATGTTATGGGAAGCGGGGTGGTCTTTTCTGTAGTCAGGTCCCAAACCATTGAAGCCTTTACAGGTTAAATGCTCTGGTCTCTTTAAATCACTGGACTGTGGGTGGAGCCCACCAGAAGAACAAATGGCACTGCTCTCTCGGATGAAGGAGAGGCCTCTGGCCTATGTGAATTCCAGGAAGTGGTGGGCTTCAGCCCCTCAGGAACAAAAGGCCTTCCGCCCTCAAATGGGGGGGGGCCTCTGGACTGACAGCACTGGAGACTGAAGTCTTATGTTTATCCACACAATGGATACAGCCTGGGCAATGAGAGAGCAAGCTTCCCCACCAGCCCTTCCACAACCGATGAGAGATCTTGGGAGAGAGACAACCAAACACAAAGGAGCAGTGGGGGACTGATGTTAGGTAGAACAACAATGGCAAGACCAGAACAGCATGAAGGAGGGGGGTGAGGGAGGAGAGGGAGTGGGGGACGGAGAGCAGAGCAGGAGGAAAGTAAAGAGAAAGGACAATCGAACAAGGGAGAGTGGACAAGACACAAAAATGTTTCGTAGTTAAGATATGAAAAGAGGAGGGAATGTTACCTGGTTTGTTAGAAAGAACAGGAGAAACAGGACAAGAAAGAATAAAAAAATAAATAAGAGAGAGATAGCAAACAAAAATAACCAGAAAAGAGAGAGACTATAAAGAGGGAGGTGGAAGAAACAAGAAGAGGGAGTAAAGGAATGGGAAAATGGAAGACTAGACAAGAAAACACACTTGATCCATTTAGGCTAGGAGATATTTTATTCTATGTTTTATTTGGGACAGAGGCAAAGATTAAAAAAATACAAAAGTTAGTGACTTGAAGAGGGAAACAGAAAAAGGGCAGTAATTGGGCTCAGTTTGCCAGCTGTCATCCTGCAGGGAGATAGATAGCTCTTCTTATCCCCAAAGATACTAGCAGCCCAACAGCTGGTCACCCAGCAAGGCAGCCTGATTCCAGACAGAAAAGGTGAAAGCAAAGAGGCATCTTTCCTTGGCATCTGCCTATTTTTGCATGCTAGCTTTTCTGGGTACTTAAATGAATGATTAATGTAAATAAACTCTGGATAATCATGCTCATTCAGAATTTGGTTGCCAGAGACTTGTTTTTAAAAAATTACTTTACTTGCTCTGAAAAACATTGAAGTTGCAGGCTCACTCTTTCCTCTTGTTCGGTGTTTATTTAGGATGTACACAAAATTTAGGGTCTGGCTCCTAGGGTATTGTGACCTGGTGTGGTACTACGTGTGTGTATCTCTCTCTCTCTCTCTCTCTCTCTCTCACACACACACACCCCTCCCTACTACTACTACTACTAACTCTTCTTCTATGGCATGTGTGCACATGGTGGCAGGAGACGTGGCTCCCTGCTTAGAGACTCTCTTTGATTGCTATCAATACGCTTAAGGCACCGAATTCTGTGTTCAGATATCTGCACACAGCTCCCATTGACTTGGGGGGCAGGGTAGACAAAAATCAATGATTTTGGGAAGGGGAGAGGGGGAAGATTTTTTTATTTAAATCTTATTTTCTTGAGTTTGTTATTTAAATAATATATTTTTCTTTTTAAAAATAAACCTGTTTAAAATGAAATCTGAGTTTAATACAAAATATATTGAGGCCTAAATTTATTATAGTCTCTTAAAACATTTAAATAAAACTAAATCCACAAGTCTCTATCAAAAACTTTGAGTTAGAGGCTGCTTTTCAATATAAAGAAAGAATCAGCGGAAAACATCTAACTTTTGAGGTCAAGCTTTATAAATATGGCACAATGGGTCAGCCTAAGTACCTTAGGAGACTGTCTCATTTTCAAGAGATTAGGAAAGTAGGAACTTGAGCTCCAGTCCCTTTTACTTACAAATATCTAAAAATTTTTCCAGGCTGACCTGAAATAATCAGTTTAATTTTCTGACTACAGTTAATCCCTCTGTTTAATAAATCTTTTAGTTGTAAATGTGAGACGTGTTTCGATAAGAGAAGTTTAAATATCCAAAATGTTTAAGATTGTTTTGTTTAATTTTAATTTTAGAAGTTTGATATGCTGTTTTGTGAGTCCAGTACCCACAAAATTAAATTCCAGTTACTATCCTAATATCGCTTGACACAAATCATGAGCAAAAAGTTAATTATCTAGTAAATAACCAGTATATCAGTCACCATTTTCTAACACACTAAAAATGTACAATTAATAAGAATCTGAAAATGTTAATTGCTAAAATAAATGGATACAGTTATAGTGTACTCACCTATATATAAATGTATATAGTTATACTGTATTCTCCTACATAATAAAAAGTATCAAATCTATATAAAAGCTCTACTTAGTTGTAAATCAGCATGTTTAATGGTTATATTAATCAGTGAGAATGCAACCTTTCTTTAGAAAATAACCGGAATACAAAACAGAAAAGTTTGATTAAAATGGATGATTTAAATTGAGGCTTTCCACTTGGTGGTTTAAATAATGATTTAAATCGCTGATTTAAATCTCCTGGATTTAAATCAACCCACCCTGCTTGGGGGTACCTTTTTCCAGCTATATCCCCAAAGAATAATTTGCCTGTGTTCTGGGCCAACAGCTAATAGATCCACCGCACCATCTTGGAATGTGCTGCTACAGCTCCTCATTCCACAGCAGCCCTTAGTACAACTGCACATAGAACCAGGGATTTCCCTACACCCCCTCTATGGGGGTGTTTACCCCCCCGAATTTCCCCAACACCCCTCCCTCCCAAGTTTTGTGAACTAGTTACATGCAGGGTTGCCAATTTAGTGATTGCTTGGAAATTTGAATTGAAATTGAAACATTAATACACACTTTAAAAGCATATACAGTGTATGATAAAATACGTGTATCTGGAAAAGTATAATAGATTTGAAAAGTATGAACATAGACTAGCTTCCTTATACAGCTGTTGTTTTTTATGACCATGTCATTGCATTCATTTCGGTGATGTTGGCCAACCTAATAATTTCGAATTATGATTTGCAAGCAAAGTCTAAATGAGCTCTCCCTGACAGCTAGTGATGAGCTGGGGGGAAAGGCTTCAGGACCAGATTGTATTTACATTCACACCTAATCTACTTAGGTATCCAGCAAACAGAGCTGTGTTGCCCAAGTGATAGATTTTGGCTGGGGTTGGGTTACAAATCACTTGAATGTGGGGGGGGAGGTGTAATGAAATGTTGTTATTCTTATTGTAGGAGTAAAGGGCAGTTAGAACTGTACTTAGCCTGTGCTGATTGAGGGGCATCGAGAGAGACAGCGGGGACAGGTGTTTTGCTTGATGGTCTGCCTGAGTCACAAGTACCTGCCCCTCTCCACTGTTTAAAGACAGAGCTGATTAGGCTCCATAGATAGTCTTTGTTTTGTTAAGTGATCACTACAGCTGAAATCACTTATAATCAGGTCTAAGTGCTTAGACCTGATGTGGGACAGTGTTTCTGTTGAAGAGACGGCCCAATCTGCACTAGCAGTGAGGTTCCCCCACTGAGAGATCAGCTAAAATCACTGAGAGCTGGGTGGAACCTCAAGAGACCAACTCGCAGAGGTCACAGTGGCAGGTGGCAGCAGAAGGTGACAGCGCAGGGCCATTGGCAACAGAGCGATGGCGTGAACGGTGGCACAACCAACAACAGTGGCCAGAGCGAACAGTGAGCAGCTGGAGGAACGAGCAAGGTGCCTTCTTGCCCCCCACCTGGGAGATGAACTCATGGGAAAGCACCTCTGAACTCTGAGTCTCCACTGACCAAGGACAACACCGGTGAGTGTTAATGAGGCTGTTAAGCATGTTGGAGACACAACATAGTTCATGCAAACAAACATGGCTGTGGCATCATACTTTCTATTTAAGCAAGAAATACCACTCACTACAAACTGGAGGCCAACGTTAAGTGAATTGTCACTTGTTCATCCTGAAGTTGAACACCAGTTCCGAACAAGATCAGCAAATGCTCACTATCTGTCTGCAAGAAACTCAGCTGACTGGCTAGATGCATGTGGTGCAACAGTGAAAGACTCTACAGTTGAAAAAGTGAAGAACTCTCTCACCACATTCAAAAAATTTGCGTACACAGCTGATGAATGCACCAATGCAAATGGTCATCAAGTATTAAGTCATTGTGTACATTATCTTGAGGTCAGTGGTAGGCCAGTAGATGCATTTCTAGATGTTCAAGTTATAGAAGACAGATTGGCTGCATCTGTGACAACCCACATCTTAGAAGAGTTAAATGCTTGTCAATGGGACCCCAAACAGATGGCTGTTTGTGCATTTGATGGAGCTGCAAACTTCTCTGAAAGACATGGTGGAGCACAAGCTTTTCTCAGAGAAAAGTGTAACCCTAATCTCTCCTATACACACTGCAGAGGCCATCTACTCCAACTAGCGCTAGTACAAGCTGCAGACTCTTCAAAAGACATTTAAAAAAAGCTATACATTTAATGTCTTCATTATAGTCTTTTTTCAGCAAGAGTCCAAAAAGACTGAATATCTTGGAAAATATAGAAGATACACTGGGACTGAAGTTCAAATTAGTCCAACCTGGGAAAACCCTCTGGCTTTCTCATGAGTGGTCCTTGCCTGTTGTCTTAAAATTACTCCAGCCATTATTACTGGCTTTGGAAAGTGTCTACCAAGAATGGATGGATCTAAGTAGTGAGGCTGGTGGATTACTTTTGCTACTACGTTCAGAGAAGACTATTGCCATTCTCTCTCTTGTAAGTCTACTGTTGAAACCACTTGGGTCATTAAACAATGCCATCCAGGCATCTGCTACAACAGTAGTAGATCTTTGTCCAGCAATAGAAGCTACATTTGTATCAATCAGAGAGCTATCCACTGAAAAAGTACTGGAAGAAGCAAAGACTTCAGTCCAGAAGTTGACTAATGAAGGCATTTATATTGAATCCTTAAGTGAAGAGGACAATAAGTGTTTGTTAAGACAACTGAAAAAGTACACAGACTTGATTCTTAAAAATCTACAACAGCGACTTCTAGATTCTACTCAACCTCTACGTAGCTTTAACAGATCCCTGTCTTATAAAACACCGACAGCTGAATGGAGTGAGGCACAACCAGCAATGGGGCTGCCATGTGATCAGGACAGAATAGGGAATTTGAACCCAGAGTGGAATATCGTATGACGAGTGAATGAAGATTTGACTTCAACTTATTTTTTATCATCTCTAGTGGCTCAGCCCAATCTTTATGCTATGTTTTCTGGGCTGAAAGAAGTAGGAATTCATCTCTTGCTACTTCCACTCACAACAGCTACAGCTGAGCGTTCTTTTTCATCATTGAATAGAATTTTGTGTTTTGAAAGAAGTCGTCTTCTGCCTGATCATGTGAATGAACTAATGAGCATATCAATTGAAGGAATGGAAGTACCGGACACACGAGAAGCCACCAAAGATGAATGCATTGCATTCAAGAAGTTCATTAACAGAGTTGTGCAAAATTATAAGAAGAAACCAAGAAGGATGTAGATGTAGTGCTTCATAGAAGGCTTGAGTAGCCAACTTTAATTTGCGTGATGATTTAAAAATCTAATAAAATGGTCATGAAACATTTTTCAGTTTTTACTATGATGCCATAGAGCCCACCTACACCCTCATGATCTCACTCCTCATCCTGACCCCCCCCCCCCATTTCAATTCCTGGAGAAAACACTGCATAGAACTACGAAATCAGCTAAATATTTGAATTTGAGGACACAGTATAAACGTGATATCAGGTTTCTGCCTTCAGGGAAACCCTAAAAAGAAATGCACCTACAACCCCTGAGTTTTTACATTGCATTTGGATTCACAGAGCATTTGCGTCCTACAAACAAAACATGTCTATGGTGTTCAGAGAACTGTAAATAATTTATTTGTACTGAAATCAAAGCTTTAGAACTGTGACAGGTATAGCAGCTTATCATATTGCCCCAAAAGTGTTTTGATTAATAACAAATAATTTATTTTCCAGGCAGCTAATTTGTGTTCTATAAGTTTTGTTTTTTCTCCCACTGGAAGTGGAGGGAGGGAAAGTGGGGATGAAGGATCTAATTCTAATGGAGTCATTTGTATGTTTGTGAGTATCATCTACACACTCACACTCCTCTCTTCTAAGGCCTTGTTCCACCCTTCAGCTTCCAAACTGACCAGTGGGATCTCTGTGGAGCAAATAAGGCCCTCCTTCTTCCCACTATTAAAGAAGTCTCCCTTGATAGCGCTTCAGCCTGTCTTTTATAGAAACATATAATACATTGGGTTTTTTGTTTTACTTTAAGAGGAAAAAAGAACATAAATGATGTTGCACTTACTGAGTTCGGTAATGCTTCCCACCCGGGTAGCGAGCAAGGATTGCTCTATGGTCCTTAACTCTGATTGGCTAAACATCTGTACTTCGCCTGGCTTATTTGACCTTTGCTGGTCTTTGTGAAGGTTCAGACTGTCTGGCAGGCAGAGAACACCTAGAGTTAATAAAAGAGAGAGAAAAGAAAAGACCATTGTCATTTTAGTCACTATGGACAGTTGCTGTTACAGTCAGACCTTGCTGTATATGTTTCAAGAGGATGTGTTTGGAGTTCAAAATATACCTATGTTTTTTTAATAAAACAAACGCCATATAATATAAACATAACACAATATTGCAGCTGAGTCAGATACTCAAAAATGCCCCTCATTAACTTTTCAGAATACCCTTAAGTCTCTCATGTTGCCATTGTCCATTCTGGGGATAACTTTTAGAGGAAAGTCCTGTAGAATTTTATCGAGATGAAGTCAACAGCATTCCAGAGAAATTAAACAGGGCTCTATGAAAATTACTCTAAAAACAACCAAATTCAATAGAAAATTCTATCTATAGAATTCTGTAGGTTAGTTTCAAAACCTCTATATAGAAAGGTTATTCTCTATAAAATCTTATAGGACCTTTCTATAAGGAAAATTCCATTTCTAACTGTCAAAACAATGGACAGTATCAAGCTGCCTGCAATGACATCTAGAAACTTATTGCTTTTGTTCTGCAAATGTAACTCCTGGCTGTTGAACTGTTTTAAGTTTTGAACCTCTGCCTATAATGCAGAAGAATCACAAGAGTAGTTTAACTGTAATGCACTTTCTCTGGGGTGAATAAAGCCACTGTACTGTCCTACCAAATGGACTAACTCAGATATACATTCATTCAGACACAACAGTAACATTCGGAGAGCATATCTAATCAGTCAAACACATATAAGAAACAAATGTTTATAATTTGAAAATCATTTTCATACTGCAGAACAGAACTTATTAAAAGCCCTAACACCCAAACTCAAACCATAGATATTAGTGACATCAAAGTGTGGTTGAGGCAGAAACAATTCTCCCTTTTTTGAGGTATGTGAACAGTGCACTATGTGCCATGATGTCAACAGTATCACATTCCATGAGGCAAATTCACCCTTGGCATAAGCAGATGCAGGTCCATTGAAGTCACCTCAACTAAAGTCACTGAAGTCAATGGAGTATTGCACTTGCTTATGCCAAGGATAAATGTGGCCCTATATCTGCCTCTGCAATTTGCAAAGCTTTGATGCCTCTGTGGTAAAAAGGTAGATGTTGAAAAATATGGACAAAAAATTATGTGGGATTTTTTTTTTAGTGCTTGTGAAAGGTGATGGACTGACAACCATACAGACCAACCAGACATTACAAAACAAGTACACCAACAGGCACAGCCCCCCACCAGCCCGATAATGTACCCCAATGCTTTTCTTGAGGAAGAGGGAATAATTCAGTTTCCCTGTCCCATTAGATACTTGGCCTCTCTCTGATGTAAATGCTACTAATCTAGCCAATGAACATGAACTGAGGAGCTATTTGTAAAGTGGCTACCTCTGGGCCCTGGTCTACACTAGGACTTTAGGTCGAATTTAGCAGCGTTAAATCAATGTAAACCTGCACCCGTCCACACAATGAAGCCCTTTATTTCGACTTAAAGGGCTCTTAAAATCAATTTCCTTACTCCACCCCTGACAAGTGGATTAGCGCTTAAATCGACCTTGCCGGCTCGAATTTGGGGTACTGTGGACACAATTCGATGGTATTGGCCTCCGGGAGCTATCCCAGAGTGCTCCATTGTGACCGCTCTGGACAGCACTCTCAACTCAGATGCACTGGCCAGGTAGACAGGAAAAGAACCGCGAACTTTTGAATCTCATTTCCTGTTTGGCCAGCGTGGCAAGCTGCAGGTGACCATGCAGAGCTCATCAGCACAGGTGATCATGATGGAGTCCCAGAATCGCAAAAGAGCTCCAGTATGGACTGAACGGGAGGTACGGGATCTGATCGCTGTTTGGGGAGAGGAATCCGTGCTATCAGAACTCCGTTCCAGTTTTCGAAATGCCAAAACCTTTGTCAAAATCTCCCAGGGCATGAAGGACAGAGGCCATAACAGGGACCCGAAGCAGTGCCGCGTGAAACTGAAGGAGCTGAGGCAAGCCTACCAGAAAACTAGAGAGGCGAACGGCCGCTCCGGGTCAGAGCCCCAAACATGCTGCTTCTATGATGAGCTGCATGCCATTTTAGGGGGTTCAGCCACCACTACCCCAGCCGTGTTGTTTGACTCCTTCAATGGAGATGGAGGCAATACGGAAGCAGGTTTTGGGGACGAAGAAGATGATGATGAGGTTGTAGATAGCTCACAGCAAGCAAGCGGAGAAACCGGTTTTCCCGACAGCCAGGAACTGTTTCTCACCCTGGACCTAGAGCCAGTACCCCCCGAACCCACCCAAGGCTGCCTCCTGGACCCAGCAGGTGGAGAAGGAACCTCTGGTGAGTGTACCTTTTAAAATACTATACATGGTTTAAAAGCAAGCATGTGAAAGGATTACTTTGCCCTGGCATTCGCGGTTCTCCTAGATGTACTCCTAAAGCCTTTGCAAAAGATTTCTGGGGAGGGCAGCCTTATTGTGTCCTTCATGGTAGGACACTTTACCACTCCAGGCCAGTAACACGTACTCGGGAATCATTGTAGAACAAAGCATTGCAGTGTATGTTTGCTGGCATTCAAACAACATCCGTTCTTTATCTCTCTGTGTTATCCTCAGGAGAGTGAGATATAATTCATGGTCACCTGGTTGAAATAGAGTGCTTTTCTTCAGGGGACACTCAGAGGAGCCCATTCCTGCTGGGCTGTTTGCCTGTGGCTAAACAGAAATGTTCCCCGCTGTTAGCCACAGGGAGGGGGGAAGGTTGAGGGGGTAGCCACGCGGTGGGGGGAGGCAAAATGCGACCTTGTAACGAAAGCACATGTGCTATGTATGTAATGTTAACAGCAAGGTTTACCCTGAAAGAGTGTAGCCACTGTTTTATAAAATGTGTCTTTTTAAATACCGCTGTCCCTTTTTTTTTCTCCACCAGCTGCATGTGTTTCAATGATCACAGGATCTTCTCCTTCCCAGAGGCTAGTGAAGCTTAGAAAGAAAAAAAAACGCACTCGCGATGACATGTTCTCCGAGCTCACGCTGTCCTCCCACACTGGCAGAGCACAGACGAATGCGTGGAGGCAAATAATGTCAGAGTGCAGGAAAGCACAAAATGACCGGGAGGAGAGGTGGCGGGCTGAAGAGAGTAAGTGGCGGGCTGAAGAGAGGGCTGAAGCTCAAATGTGGCGGCAGCGTGATGAGAGGAGGCAGGATTCAATGCTGAGGCTGCTGGAGGACCAAACCAGTATGCTCCAGTGTATGGTTGAGCTGCAGCAAAGGCAGCTGGAGCACAGACTGCCACTGCAGCCCCTCTGTAACCAACCGCCCTCCTCCCCAAGTTCCATAGCCTCCACACCCAGACGCCCAAGAACGCGGTGGGGGGGGCCTCCGGCCAACCAGTCACTCCACCACAGAGGATTGCCCAAAAAAAAGAAGGCTGGCATTCAATAAATTTTAAAGTTGTAAACTTTTAAAGTGCTGTGCTTAAAGTGCTGTGTGGCATTTTCCTTCCCTCCTCCACCACCCCTCCTGGGCTACCTTGGTAGTCATTCCCCTATTTTGTGATGAATGAATAAAGAATGCATGAATGTGAAGCAACAATGACTTTATTGCCTCTGCAAGCGGTGATTGAAGGGAGGAGGGGCGGGTGGTTAGCTTACAGGGAAGTAGAGTGAACCAAGGGGTGGGGGGTTTCATCAAGGAGAAACAAACAGAACTTTCACACCGTAGCCTGGCCAGTCATGAAACTGGTTTTCAAAGCTTCTCTGATGCGTACCGCGCCCTCCTGTGCTCTTCTAACCGCCCTGGTGTCTGGCTGCGCGTAACC
The DNA here is from genome assembly GCF_965140235.1 of Caretta caretta. Lineage (NCBI taxonomy): Eukaryota > Metazoa > Chordata > Testudines > Cheloniidae > Caretta > Caretta caretta. Next base: position 255,767,132 of record NC_134206.1, on the reverse strand, counting down.
AGCAGCCAGGCGATTTGCTTCAACCTCCCACCCCGCCATAAACGTCTCCCCCTTACTCTCACAGATATTGTGGAGCACACAGCAAGCAGTAATAACAGTGGGAATACTGGTTTTGCTGAGGTCTAAGCGAGTCAGTAAACTGCGCCAGCGCGCCTTTAAACGTCCAAATGCACATTCTACCACCATTCTGCACTTGCTCAGCCTGTAGTTGAACAGCTCCTGACTACTGTCCAGGCTGCCTGTGTATGGCTTCATGAGCCATGGCATTAAGGGGTAGGCTGGGTCTCCAAGGATAACTATAGGCATTTCAACATCCCCAACAGTTATTTTCTGGTCTGGGAATAAAGTCCCTTCCTGCAGCTTTTGAAACAGACCAGAGTTCCTGAAGATGCGAGCGACATGTACCTTTCCCGGCCATTCCACGTTGATGTTGGTGAAACATCCCTTGTGATCCACCAGAGCTTGCAGCACTATCGAAAAGTACCCCTTGCGGTTTATGTACTCGGCGGCTTGGTGCTCCGGTGCCAAGATAGGGATATGGGTTCTGTCTATGGCCCCACCACAGTTAGGGAATCCCATTGCAGCAAAGCCATCCACTATGACCTGCACATTTCCCAGGGTCACAGCCCTTGATATGAGCAGATCTTTGATTGCGTGGGCTACTTGTATCACAGCAGCCCCCACAGTAGATTTGCCCACTCCAAATTGATTCCCAACTGACCGGTAGCTGTCTGGCGTTGCAAGCTTCCACAGGGCTATCGCCACTCGCTTCTCAACTGTGAGGGCTGCTCTCATCTTGGTATTCATGCGCCTCAGGGCAGGGGAAAGCAAGTCACAAAGTTCCATGAAAGTGCCCTTACGCATGCGAAAGTTTCGCAGCCACTGGGAATCGTCCCAGACCTGCAACACTATGCGGTCCCACCAGTCTGTGCTTGTTTCCCGAGCCCAGAATCGGCGTTCCACAGCATGAACCTGCCCCATTAGCACCATGATGCATGCATTGGCAGGGCCCATGCTTTCAGAGAAATCTGTGTCCATGTCCTGATCACTCACGTGACCGCGCTGACGTCGCCTCCTCGCCCGGTATCGCTTTGCCAGGTTCTGGTGCTGCATATACTGCTGGATAATGCGTGTGGTGTTTAATGTGCTCCTAATTGCCAAAGTGAGCTGAGCGGCCTCCATGCTTGCCTTCGTATGGCGTCCGCACAGAAAAAAGGCGCGGAACGATTGTCTGCCGTTGCTCTGACGGAGGGAGGGGCGACTGACGACACGGCTTACAGGGTTAGCTTCAGGGAGCTAAAATCAACAAAGGGGGTGGCTTTACATCAAGGAGTATTTCAGGCAGGACTTCACGGAGGGTTCCAATAAGAAATGGTGCACCTAAGTTATTGTTCTTATTGGAACAAGGAGGTTAGCCTGGCCTCTGATTGATACATGGCTAGATTTACCTCGCTGCACCTTCTCTGTGAGTGACTGCAATGTGACCTAGAGGAATGAGTCCCCTAGACAGGGGAGGGGGGGAAGCAAATGAGTACAAAACAAATCTGGTCTATTTCTTGTTTTGATCCACTCCATCTATCTTTTACATCTTTGGCTGGCAGCAGACGGTGCAGAAGGACTTCATGCCATCCACATCTCATGGCTGCTCGGCAGAAGATGGTACAGTACGACTGCTAGCCATCCTCATCTCTTGCCTGCCCGGCAGAAGATGGTACAGTACGACTGCTAGCAATCCGTATCGCCTGCCTGTTCACCATAAGACAGTTCAATAGGATTGACTGCAGGACTAAAGAGAATGACCTGGTCAAGTCACTCTAAATTAAGTCCCTGCGCCCATGTCTGTCCAGGCGCTCCCAGCCAATGTGGCCAGGAGCACCTCGGACATGACGATGACGGCTACCAGTCGTACTGTACCGTCTGCTGCCACAAGGCAAGGGGTTGCTGCTACTGTGTAGCAAAGCCGTACCGCGTCTGCCAGCACCCAGGAGACATAGGGTGACGGTTACCTGAGCGGGCTCCATGCTTGCCGTGGTATGGCGTCTGCACAGGTAACTCAGGAAAAAAGGCGCGAAACGATTGTCTGCCCTTGCTTTCACGGAGGGAGGGAGGGAACGGGGGCCTGACGATATGTACCCAGAACCACGCGCAACAATGTTTTAGCCCCATCAGGCATTGGGATCTCAACCCAGAATTCCAATGGGCAGCGGAGACTACGGGAACTGTGGGATAGCTATCCACAGTGCAACGCTCCGGAAGTCGACTCTCGCCTCGGTACTGTGGAAGCACTCCGCCGAGTTAATGCACTTAATGCACTTAGAGCATTTTCTGTGGGGACACACACACTCGAATATATAAAACCGATTTCTAAAAAACTGACTTCTATAAATTCGACCTTATTCCATAGTGTAGACATACCCTGGGACTCTTAAACAACAAACCAATTTCACAAAGGCCACCAAACAGCCATCCAAGGGTAATAATTTTTGGCCATTGCTGATCTGAGTGGTAGTCAATCAAGCCAGTGACCTAGAACTGAAAGACTCCATGAAAAATATCCTTAAAACAAACAAATAAAAATAAAACCTTTCTACCGGCTCCAGACTCTCCTTTTTTCCCTGAGCAGAGCTAGGAGGACCTGCTGTGGAGATGTCTAATACGGATCATCATTCTAGCCGCACCTCTGCACAATACTGTGATATTAATAAGCACCTAATTAAGCTCACACGCACAAGATACCCAGGCACTTCAAGCTTAGTAAAAGTTAATTGAAAATGTCACCGCTTCACTTTTTGACAAGTTGGTAATAATAAAAATTTCTAATGTTTAAACAGCACCTTTCCTCCCAAGGGGCCTGAAAGTACTTCAGAAACAATATTTAGCTCCATTGAAATGCAACCACCTGCATGGCGGAGAGTGGCCACAAATCAACACACAGCGTGTTGCTGAGCTGTTTGGAGAGGGGTCATTTCGGAACAAATTCCATACTTTTATGAAAAGTGCCCTGGGTTGTTAATGGCCATGCAGACCAGAACCTCTGTTTTTAAGTCTAGTCTGAAAATAAAATGATGCCACACAATAAAAAAATGAGTAGGGGGGCAGTTTCCGCTAAATTGGCATGCCACAGAATCATGAAATGAAAGGATGAAAAAGATTCTCTGAGTCAAGTGTTCAGACATTACACATCATGCAAAACTTTTCCCTATTTCATTCCCATACGAGTTTTATCTAACCTCTTTTTGAATGCCCGCTCCAGTGATAACCCCTTAGTTCCCTCCATTGGTCTATTGTAGTATTAATTGTTCTACTGGCGACTCCAGAATGGTGCAGTCTCTGCCAAAATGTGATTGCACCAATGCTGCGTATAGCAGTTATTACCTTCCTAGTTTTACATGAGAATCCTCTGTACAAGACATATAGCCAGAGAATGTCACGGGTTATTTTTGCAACAACATTTCATAGTATGCTTAGGACTTATTTAATATTCACTGTACCCTCTGTGTCTTTTCCCCACCTTCCCATTGAGATCTGTATTGTTTATGATAGTGGATTGTGATGATGATGATGATTTAAATAGTGTCAACAGTGCACTAGATGCTTTACAGAGAAAAATGAGGACATGGACGATCCCTGCACCCAGAGCTTACCATCCAAGGAGACCACAAGAAGGGGGATAGGAAGCAAGAAATGCAGTGCAATTGAACAGTGAAGTTTTGCAAGTATCTTGTTAGTTCCAAATTGTCTTGTATTTTTCTCACCCCCTTCAACCCCAGCTTAGAATAGGGGAAGTTGGTTAAAAAAGCCTATCGTAGAGTGGCCCTAAAATCCCAAATCAGGGAGGGGATAGACCTGATTGAAGGGGTTCAGTTTCATATCACATGGGTCTTCTTCTGTGGAAGGAAAGTTGAGAGCATAGAATCTACTTGATCAGCTGGGGAACCAGTGTATTGGATTCTCGGCAAGAGGAACCTATGCAAAAAGGTTTTAAACGAGCCCAGAGTGGAGCAAGGTCACAGTAAGGAGGTAGGATGAAATCCTGGCTCCACTAAAGTCAATGCCAAAACTCCCACTGATTTGAATGAGGGCAGAATTTCACACATAGTGCCCAGAAAGACAAATACAGCATATTATGGAGGGAAAGACACAGGAAAGAGACATGACATAATACCAAATTGGGATCCATGAAGTACAGTCAGAACTGATAGCAAAAGTAAAGCGATTGAATGAGAGAGCAGGAGAAACCAAAAAGGGAAGGCAAAAGATTGGGGATACAATATTGGGATTGAAGGTCCTGTCTACACTGGCTTTAAAACAGAGTTTAGATACATTCAAACTCAGCTCCAAAGAAACCGTGCTCAGACAACATCAACCCACAACTGACACTCAAAGAATATATGCTATGGTAGTCTGTTTAAACATGGTGATAGCAAGTATGGCTCTCATCCGGGTGTTGTACATGCCATAATGAGACTACACTCAGGAGCAGAATGTCACTACAGAAGAGTGTAACTTGTTTGAAGAGCAAAGTGAAAGAGTGAGACATCTGGAGCGATAGTGGGGGAAACAAAGAAAATTAAAGAGAAATAAAGAAACGAGACAAAGAAAAGAAACAACATAAGATAAAATCAGCTTTAAAAATCCTTTTGTGATTGGCTTATTTAAATACCCGATGTACTACTCAATATTTATATTCTGTAGATGCAGAAGGCTTTGAGAAGTACAGCTTTGCTTTATAAAATGCAGAACTGCCTGCACATTTTAATAAGTATTCTCTCTAGTGAATCCTTTCCATTTATTGAAAATATACTCTGCAGTCTTAATGGAGGTGTGTATAATTATAAAACTAATTTTGGAGAAAAACATCCTGCCTAAAAGAGATGTATAATTGATCTGTTATTACAAGATAATATAGTCTATTAGCTTTTGAAAACACTAACTAGAGTGTAAACAATTCTTGTGGCATCTTCAAAAAATCTTGTTACATTATTTAATGCATAACACTGTAGCCCTGCAAACAACCTTAAAGTGAAAATAATGTCATACACTGATTCTTTTTCCTCAGTGAAAAGACACATCAATTAAATTTAGGTGGAGGAAAGAAATGTTGGTTTAAATTAGCTATACAAAGAAGATTGAAATGGTTTTTAAAATTATATTATACATACAAGGGAGCGTTGTTGAGCAATTAAAGGAAAAATCAAGAAACAGGGATTTTATTCTCAACTCCATGGCTGGTTTGCTTTGTGACCTTAGTCAACTCATTTAATCACTCTGCCACAATTTTCTTGTCAAATCCTTATTCATTAATCGGTCTGATTCATTAATGCCTGGAAAACATTTTGAGATGCTTGGATGGAAGGTGCCATAGAAAAGCAAAATGTACCATTGTTGAAAGATTTAGCAAACTGAAAGACATATAGTGCCAGAAGGTTCTACTTTGGTTTGAGATTAGCCAAGATATGCAACAGCCAGATTTACACTGCCAGTTTAGAAACTGAAATTGACCACAGTGGGGAACATATGGAGTGGATGGTAGCTCACTGCACCTGGGGACCCACCAAACAGGCAGTAGAGAGAGCGCAGTACAGGTGGAAAGGAGAAGGGCAACTGCCACACACTGCTGTATGCTCTCCATGGGTCCAAGCAGAAACAGTCCTTCAATGCTGCACCACAAACACCCTTGGGGGAATTTTTATGCAGTCATTGCTGAGAGTGAAAACACTGTATATCTCCTGAGCTGTGAGCTCTTCTTGGAGACTGTTAGTTTTATCATTTAACATAATCCAGTACATATGCACAGAGTTCATTTTGTAAACACGTATAATTTTACATCAAATCTGATTTTCACCAGATAATCGAAAGGCAAATCAATGACCTACACACTATGAATACACCAGCTTTCAAGTTTAAATCATCTTCCCTAGGAGCTGTTTTAAAAAAGTCACAAAAATGTGACATTATTTGTCAGGAGGTATCTGGCGCAGTGAAGCAAAGATTGGTATAATTTTCACTCTCTGTGAAATGGTACTAGACTAGGAAGACTGTGAACAGAAACTGCATGCAGTTCTTGGTATCACAGTACCAGAAAACACTGATGAACTTAAGGGAATTTTGAGAAGGGGAACAAAGTGGTTAATAGGCTATAGGCATTGGCTTATGCAGAAAGATTACAAGAACTAAGGCCTTCCAATATATAGTCTGGCTATGTGATGACTAAAGATATCCTGGTAACGTATCTACAAGTATTGGAAGAGCATAAACACCAAGAAGGAAAGGAATATTTAGAATGGTCCTCATCAAAATAACTATGAATAATAATATGAAACTGCACAAGAACAATTTAAGTTAAACATCAAGAAATATTTCCTAACAATAAGGCCCAAGACACAGTGAGTTAGTGGAATTTCTGTTGCTTGAGTCATTCAAAATTACAAAGAACATGATAATAATTTGTTATTGTACGGAACAGCCCTCTGAGCTCCTGCTAGGAGGACTAGATGATTTAATAGGTTTTTTTAAAATGTGTAATTTCATTCATTCATTCACCATCAATCCCTTAGACTGACCGACCATGACAGATGATTTCCTGTTTAGTGACTGTGATGTATGTGAAGCAGAAAAACAACTATGCTGATAAGGCATATTTCCTAAACAAGTAAATATAAAGTCAAGTATGGTCTGCTGTTTAAGTAGCAACAGACTAAGCATGACTTGGAAGGCACTTGTGAACTACTTAACCTCTGCTGCCAACATTATTTTGGACTTTTTGAAACAACCAGAGACTGAGTATTTTATTTACAAATGTATGACAGTGAAATAAACCCTGTATGTTGCAACGATCCCCCTTCTGCACATGCATACACAAAGCATTTTTATGGGACTTTTAAAATATCTGCCAAGTACCTGGTGTTTGAAATGATCCTTTTAACAAGGTACTGCAAATATATTTTTATATCTGTGAAATGCTCATCATAAGAAGATTATTTTTCCCTTACTTTCTATATGTTCCTTTATTCATCTAGGTGTATTTGGCTTTTTTGGCATAGGCAGTGTTCGTGGGATCACTCGACTCCACATGACCATAGTTTCAGTACTGCTGGGGTCTACTGAGTCTTTTTTTATTCCAAAGTAGCTACAAGGAATACCATGCAATTTGCTGGGTGAAAGCATTTCACCCTTAAAAAAATTAATTTTCTGTCTGCTCTGCATTATCATTAAAGACTCTATGGCACTTTTCACAACAGGAGAAGTGGAGCCTTTGGCCAAATTTTTTCCTTCCCTTTTGGACATCCTCAACTGTTGTATGTCTGTGAGAAATACATAACAGAAGAAATACATGAGGCTCAGTTGAAATGTTGGCCTCTTCCAAACTGCAACCAAATGCAGTCTGTACATTCCAGAGGTGTCCATCATATGAGCAGATGAAATAGGATTGTGAAGAGTGTGATGATAATTCTGTGGTCCACAGAACAGTCATGACAAAATACACCTGAGCATCAGTATATTATATATATACACATACATATATGGACACATCTACAGGTACAAAGACAGGTGTAAATGATAGACTGGGAGGTGACAAGACAGTTGTGGGAAGGTAGATTCTTATTGTAAGATTTATAAAGCACCTTTTACCTACACCAAGGTGCTGTACAAAATACTGTAAGGAACCACACAATGCAACAATACATGTAAAAGAATTAAAAAAACCAAAATGCTTCATTCATACTTTTAAAATATTGAGTCGTTGGTACTGAACTTTTGTGGAAGGGACTTCCACACCAGCTTGAAATCAGATGTGCAAGAGCCTTGTACCTGAACAACGCACAGTGCACTGACAGAAAAGCAATTTATAGATCCCAATGTAGGGAAACACAGGGATTCAGGGAGGGCCCTTAAGCACGTGCTTAGCTTTAAGCATTGAAATCAATGGGAATTAAATACATGCTTACTGTAAAGCATGTGATTTTGTGCTTTCCTGAATTGGGCAATAAATAGCATCCAGGACCTAAAAGACATGGAGACGTAGATATGAACAAAAAATGGTACAGCTGTTAAATAACATAATGCTTCAGAGGTGAAATGTTAGCCCTGCTGAAGTCAATGACAAAAATCTCCTTGACTTCAATAGGGCCAGAATTTTACCCCCCAGTGCCAAGAATTCCAGGTGATTCTGAGTGTGCTGAGACCCCTGGATAAAGAGTAGGGTATTAACCAACAAAACGAACCAGAAGTTTCACCCAACTGTCTGAAAAGGTGAATATCAGCTGTTGCTTTGGTTTACAACTCCACCCTTTCCAAATGAGTCTGTAAAATTACCAAGGCCTGATGTTAAGGCCCAGACCTTAGTGAAATTAAAGAAATATAACATTTGTAGAAACATACAGGGATATTTATTTGCCTTAGAGTGGTATTCCATCACCTCAGTTGTCTAGTATGCGTTTACTTACCATCATGATGAGATCACTATAAATACCTAGATAGGACAGATCTGATTGATTCAGATCTGGTTGATTCAACTGTTATTATCTATCTGTGGAAGGATTTCTGAAAAATTCTGGAATTCTCAAATCCCAGATCAACCCATTAGCAGTATGTCTACCAATAACTGCTGGTAGGTTGTGCATTCCAAGACCCTGCTTCAAGTTCAGTGAAGTTTCTCATTTGAAGAGGAGTGTGCTTAAATCCAATGTTTTCACTTGCAAATGATTTAGCTCAGATCAGGATGGTTGCACTGACTACCAATATGCTGTCCTTGGGCCCCAATTCAGCCAACTACTTAAGTATATACTCATCTTTAAGTATGTGTTTAAGTAGGCTAGGATCTTTACTAAGGGTACATCCACACTAGCCGTCGGATCGGCAGGTAGTGATGGATCGATTTATCGCGTCTAGTGTAGACGTGATAAATCGATCCCTGATCGCTCTGCCGTAGACTCCTGTACTCAACCGCAGCAAAAGGCAGAAGCAGAGTCATCAGGGGAACGGCAGCAGTCGACCCCGAGCCGTGAGGACACGAGGTAAGTCGACCTAAGATACATCGACTTCAGCTGCGCTATTCTCGTAGCTGAAGTTTTGTATCTTAGGTCGATCCCCCCATCCACCTCCCAGTGTGGACCAGGCCTAAGAAGAAGCTAAATACTGTTAAAAAATTCTGATTGGTTTGAGCAGAAATCACTTGTTAATATCACGGATTTGTTGGTCCAGGCCTCTGATAGGGTTAGCTAAAAATTAATCAGTTCTGTCCCTACCAGTAAGTGTCAGCACATATCTGGTAGAATTCTTAGAGTCATAGAGTTTAAGGCCAGAAGGGACCATCAGATCACCTAATCTGACTTCTTGTATATCATAGGCCACCAACACCATCCAGCACCCATACACTAAAGCCAGCAACCAAAATTAGAACAAAGTACTATAGTCCACAGGAGACTAAACTATTGTGCCACAGGTAGAGAATAGCAGGAACCAAAGCACATCAATGCCCGAGGTCTCTGCAATGGCAGTGAATTGATTAAATAAGAAATATCCATATTCTCCTGGCGAATGGCCCTCCCCCCACATCTGACCTGGGGGAAAATTCCTTCCCAGGCCCAGTTCCACATAAAGTGATCAGTTACACACCCTCAGCATGTGAGCAAGAACCAGACAGCCAAGCACCTTATGTAACCACTGAATAAAAATATAAAAAGAAATTTCATATCTCTAGGAGTATTTCAGACTTGGTGGTCAAAAAATGGTTAACTAAAACCTCATTTTTACAAAATAGTTTAAATGCAACGGAGCTGATTAAAAAATCCCAAGTACATATAACAGTACAACAAAATGTTACTGTACAATATATTTGCTAACTTAATGGCTACCAATGTAATTGATCAAAGATTTTTTTTTTAAAGAAGACATTTAACTTGTTCTCTTTGATCCTTTCAGGGTTTCTTTGCAAAGTTCTCATTTCCAAGCTCAGGATTTTCCAACATACAGAGATGCAATTTTAGTCTTCAAATAAGCCAATTTATTTTCTGAAAATTATACCAGCAATTTTTTCCAGCCAGTAAAAGTTGTACTTACTTGCAAAGGTAAAAGGTTAAATCTGGTTATATACAAAGTCAAATATATAACCAGATTTGACCTTCTACCTATATCGATAAAGCTAGATTGACCTTTTTACATTCATCTCTTTCTATATATATTACACTCAAAAAAATAGGTCCAAAGTACATTAAGGTTGCAAAGTCAAATATTTCAAAAGTTAGGAAATGCCAGAATTAAGGCTGCCTGTGCACCATTATTTCAACCCCCTTCTACATATGTATCATGATACAGTCTTTAATTACATGATAACATACTATTTTTTACATAGGACCCCTGTCTCATTCAGCGCACAGATGGTGCTCAAATAATGAACAGCTATTCAATATTATGTTTTCTCCTCACTCTTCAACGTGTGGCCCTGGGCCTTATTTACGGTACACTGTTCAAACCTTGCTCTGAAGTCAGAATTAATAATTTCCTCATGGGTTTTTCTATGGCACTCAACACTACAGTATCTGAGTGCTTCATAAACATTAGTTAATTTTTTTCACATCATCTCTGTGAGATGAGGGGTGGTATTATCCCCATTTTACAGAGGGGAACGGAGACACAAAAAAATTAAGGTAAAAAATTTCCACTAATTTTGAGTGCACAATTTCAGACCTCTAAGACTGATTTGTAAGAGTACTAAGCACTGCATAGCTGTGTGTGTTCATAGTACAGCCCCCACTATCTTCAGCTACATTTGCAAGTGCTCAGCACCTCTGCACATCAGACCTCAGGGTCTCACGTTGGATACCCAGGAAATGAGAACACACACAATTTGTGATCACCCGTGAAAAGTCTGGTTTAAGTGACTTGACTAGCATCACATAGGAGCTCTGTGGCAGACGCAGTGATAGAATCCAATTCCCAGAGCACCATTCAACTACCTTATTGAATCACCTGCCTCATTTACAACTAGGCAGGTCTTTTGTCCGGTTTTAAGACAGACAGTCCTTGTTTTGTTTGGTTTGACCCCTGTCCGGTACTGATATAAAATCAGACATAGTTTTGTCCAGTATCACAGGCATGCTGCTTTGCCCCCACTAGCATGAACTCACACACAGTGTGTGCACAAGATCACGCTGGCAAGGGCAGGATGGCACGCTCTACAAAATGGCACATGGTAAACTGACAGGGGCAGGGTCATATGGGCAGGGACAGGGACAACCAATTGGATGTGTCCTGCATTCTGGGGATGTGTCAGTGGCCACCCTGTTCACTATACACCTTCTAACTTCTGCAGTAAATGAAGCAGGAGTCCCACAGATAACAGTCTCCTTCACTACGCAACCACGATTCACCCCCAGAGTAGGTCCATCCTGTGCACTGAATGAGGTAAGGGTCCTGTGGGGGAAAATTAGTACGTGATCATGCTGTTAAGGACTGTATCATAATGCACACTCACAAAGGGGCCAAATTAAGATTGCACAGACACCTTAATTCTGGCATTTCCTAACTTTTCACTACTCTACATTAAAAGAACATTAAGTGTGCAAAGTCAGGGGTTTTGTGTTTATGTAATTCCCTAGGTTTTTAAAAAGGCAAACTGAAAAAACAGAAATTCTATCATATAGCATCACACTGACACCCACATGGTTCATCAGCAGGGTTGGAACCTTTAAACCCACTGCACAGACCTCTGCCACTTGAGCTAACAGAGTAACTGATAGCCCTCGGAGGTTGTTGTCCTCCATGTGAACCAGCAATAACGGGGGTTGAGAGACACACTTTGTTAGAGGGTTTCACAAATATTTGCTGACGGAAGTGGAATGATGAAGATTCAAGGAATCTTGGGTTCCGTTTCAGGCTCTGGGGAGGAATGTGCTTTAGGTCAGTGCTTCTCAAGCTATTTGATGTTGGGGGACTGGCAATTTTTTTCCCAATGTGGGCGCAGACTGGCAGCCGATGGCTCCTGGTCCGCGGACCACTACTTTGAGTAGCACTGCTCTAGGGGACACAGATCCTTCTGCTCCCTCCCTGCCAACCTCTCTTCCCCAGGTCCTCATCCCAGTCCAATTCTCCTCACCTATCTGTCCCAGTTTCCACTCCTAAGGCTTCTCTTCCCAGTCTCCTTGCCCAGTCAGTCCTACTCTCCCCATCTGGGCTCTTAATCTGACCTGTCTCTTCCCTTCCTCCCAGCATCCAGTCATCCCCACTGCCTGTTTCCCTCCCACACGGGCTCCCAGTCCCAGTCTCCCTCACTAGGATCCTTATCCAGCCTCAGTCTCCACTGTCTCCCACACCTCCCTGGCTCCTTGTCCTACTCTCTCTTTGTTGAGCCAATCCTAGATCCTCCCCCATATCCTAGCTCCTCATCAGCTCTATCTTCCCTTCCTCACAGCTTTTGTTCCCCTCCACTTGTTCCGGTTTCTCCTGTCTCAAATCTCAGTCACGGTCTCTCATTGTCCTATTTCAGTCCCAGTTTACTCTTTTTTCTCCCTCTGTCTGGCTCTTGTCTCCTCTGCATTCAAATTAGATGGCTTCCTCCTCTAGGCTGACTGGATCCAGGAAGGAGGATCAGTGAAAGCACAGGAGAGACAAGCTCCCTGTTCTCAGCTCCAGGGCCTGACCCACAGCAGGGCCTAGAGCAGCCATTGCAGGGAAAGTCCAGCTTTGTTTAAATAGCCCTGGGCTGGAACATGCTCAGTTGCTCTTTAGGGATCCCTATGCACATTCAAATCACATGCAGGAGTTGTGAGGGGATGGCGCATGTTCAGTATGCACAAAACCTTCAGGTATTTTAGTTACTAAGCTCTAAGAAGTCTCTACCGAGTATGTGCAAACTGAGATTCGTCGAAGACTTATATTGAGGACAAACTTGGGGAGATTTTCACAGGAACAGCAAAAGGCACATCCGTGACACAAAGGCCACCCCCCTGTCCAACCTCCAAAGCATAGGGGGAGGGAAATGTGCTAGGATCTCTCAAAGAAAAGGGTGCCAGAATTTTTTAAATATTGCAAAACAACATTTATTCCCTAGCCTTGCTCTTGGAAATGGCTGAATCATTGAGGCAGACACCCAGGGTGGAAAACATCAGCCAAACTTTAACCATTTGGGACAAGTTATAAAAACTGCAAACAGGGTTTTATAATGGGAAGTATCAGGCAACCTGACTATTAGGCAGTGCTATCAGCTCTGCCTGTAATACATATAGAAAAGGTCCCATTGGATTTCACATTGTTTTGTTAAGAATGGGAAAGGGCTGGTGAACTGCACTCTCTGAATCCAATTCAACTGTAAGTTTATACTGTAATTCTAAAAAGCTACTTCTATAAGTAATAAGACATGGGTAAGTTAATTATTGAAATGAATATAGATTGATAAAGATTAGTTATGTCATATTGAATAGAGATATTGAATAGAGACGGACTGAAATCAAAACCCCAGATACAAAGATCTCTTAATTTTGGAAAGGTTTAAACAATATGGGTCATTCCACAAGGTAAATTCACAGGAGATACATATCTGCTTCCTCCTTCCTGAGGGTCGGAATAGATCTTCAGGTTACGGTCATCAGGCTCTTAGAGCCTTGTCAATGGTGGTATTCAATCTGCGATTCCTTTGCTGATTTCACCAAGAAAAGGGACATTGCATTATCACTTTGTTCTCTGTCTCATTCATAAGGGGTACTTGGTCTCAGGAACTTGAGACGCTCTAACTCATGGTTCAATGGCACTTCTTCTATTGCCATGATGGATATACGTCCAGACTTTTGGATCTAAACAAAATCTTATGCCTGGAGCCAACCAAGCCTAAGACTTGGCCTGGAACTCTCTCCCTGATGTAGGCTATTAAAGTGGTTTCTATAATTAATTAAAGTTGTACTTATTCCAATTATATGCTCTGCGATGGGCATAAGAAATTGGTATCTATCCTACACTTCTTAGTGGCAATAACTCTAAAGTATAGGGAACTATAAAGACTATGAGAATATGAAGGTTAGACTATTTGAAGAGGACAAGGGTTCAAAAAGGATTAATTTTCTGTCAGTGTAAAAACATACAGTTGAAACCCTGCAGAAATCTTAATTGCAATGCATAACACTACAGGAGTGACTGGAATTCTGAGCAAGTTTTAATTGTGTCAGCCGAATGTCATGGGGAAAATGAATCAATTATGGGGTTCATTTTGACTTCTAAAATAAAACTAAGTCCTAAGTAATTATTATGAATTTCTTTCAACGAAAATCCAGAGTTCCCGAATCTAAATCAAATTCACAAATTCATGGGCTCCAGTCCTGCTAGTACGCTTCTTTTGACCTTGGAAAAAAGCAGGCTAACAACTATCTTTGAGCTTAATTAAGAAATTAACCCATTAAAATTGTTCCAACAATACACTTTCTTTTATTTAGAATTTAGTTTGAAAACAAACTAGTTTTTCTTCTGTTCAGCATTCCCCAGAGTGTGCCTATGTTGGGGAGCTGTAACTTTCCTTTAATTTTTAAAATTTGCCCAGAAATACTGAATCTGGATTGTGTTACGTAACCTGCAATCCTATTGGGTTCACAAGATTTGGGGCTGATGGCGTCACTGACTGATGGCTGCAGCATCACAGTGCACATAACATAGCATCCTGCAGAATGCTATGGTATGATGGTGACACACAGTACACAAATAATAAAACATAATGGTGGCTGTCCCTCAGAATCACCAAAAGAACAGACTGCGCCTGTATTATGATGTGAACCCCCTCCCCCACCCTTTCTATTTATTTATTTATTTTTCACCTCAAGACTCCCCCCGTAGCAGACGTAAATCCATCTCTTACTAACAGAGATCTGTTTATGTGCCTTTCATTCAGCCATTCATTTACAGTGAACTAAACTGTGCCACAGTGCTCCGGCAACATCCTTGATTGACATCCTCGATAGACAGGCCTCTGAAAGCTCCACCATGGACCAGTTGTACAGTACCAGATACACTGGTGATTAACAGACTATCAAGTACATCAATACAATCCCTTTGGTTTTGTTCTTTTTAAGACTTCGTTTTATCATATTCAGGGACAGAAATATACTGTAACTCTGACTGAGGTATTATTAGTGAGAAGAGATAAACTGTTCATTAGGACAAGAACTGATATGATCTTCTCCTATATCATTATCAAAGTAATATAGAGATAATAAAATTCCACTTTGTATCTGGACCAGCCTCTGTGCCATAAGGTTTGCATAAGGTAGCAAAATATGTTTCTTCTGAGCCAAATTCATAAAGTTAACTATGTACTTAGCTGAATAGGGTATAGATTTAAACATGTGCTTAAATTATTTGCTTAAATGGTGCCTTGGAAAGGTGCTCCTAACTTTTAAAGCACTAGAAATACTTTCCCCTACTTCCCACAGTTCTGTAATGGCATTACATCACACTACGATGGACACTATAATCCAGAAAGACATGCACCTCTCCCACGCCCAATGTGACAGCTAGGAGTCTGTGCTTAAGGGAGTGAACTAATCTTAGGCTGTCTTCACTAGCAATGTGAAAGCGCTCTCCCAGCGCTGTAAAAAAACCACCCCCATGAGGGGAGTAGCTCCCAGCGCTGGTGCACTATCTACACTGCCATGTTACAGCACTGAAACTTGCAGCACTCAGTGGGGTGTTTTTTCACACCCCTGAGCGAGAAAGTTGCAGCGCTGTAAAGTGGCAGCATAGACAAGGCCTTAGCTTGGACCTGGGAATTGATATTTCGGGTATCACTGAAACATAGTTAAGGGCTGAATCTCTCAAATGTCTTACTGTACCTGGCTAGTAGCTTCACCAGGTTATTTTCATCCTTGTCCAAAAATTACTGGCAAAGATGGTGCTATTCATTGTTATTTTTAGATGCACCCTGAGCACATCTGGGGACTGACATATTTCAGGCTATTTTTACTTACTTGCTTTGTATTTTCTTCACCTACTGTAGCATTTCAGAGAAAGCTAATGTAGGTCCTGGATTTAAGCCTCCTTCTTAATAATCTATATTTAGTTTACGGAGACTGTCTCCTACAATTACTGCCCTAGGGCTTCAGTACTGACATAAAAATGTGACCCTCGAACTGAGACTGAGGTTAGCATCAGCTGATGGAGCGATCAAGTAATGTATATCACTTTCATCTCAAATAATTTAAAGGGTTATTGTATAAAATCCTGTGGTCTAGGGGGACTCTTTAATCTGGAGTTAGACTTACTTCTGCCAAAAACAAAAAACAAACAAAAAAAACACAACCCCTTGAGAACATTGTAGTTTTCTCACAAACACAAAAATGGAAATTAAGGTTTTAACTTTATTTATAACCCCCAAAGAAGATTAATAGTTATACAAATCTACATTTAAGGCCCTCACAGATCAACTAAACTCTGCTCCCATGGTGCTATCGTAAGGACAACTAGAAAATATGAAAGAACCTTGTCTTATCCTTCAATTTGAGGCTAAGGAGGTGAGTTGAATACTGAGCTTTTCTGCTTTGCCTACGGCAGGATAATACTGCATCTCACAGAGTTTAAGGGGTAGGGAGAATGGAGTAAAAAAATGTGTTGTGGGATGATCTGTTTTATGCTTTATATGAGAGATGGCAGCTCAAGCAGCACAGTGAGGGATTTAGTCCGCACTGACTCAGAAAAGAGGGCGCTACCTACCGAACCTGCAAAGCCACCTTCCTGCAGCACCTTGGAGAAAGAACTCATTGTTCAAGGTCCACAGCAGTTGTAACATAAGCATGTACTTCACATACATTAAAATATTTGATCTTCCAAGTCAGTTGCAGAGGAACAAAATTCTGGACTGTGTAAATCATGGGCAAAAGTAAAGGGAAAATATGAATAATAGAGGTAATGCTTGAAGAACAAAGGAGAAATGTGGATAAAACATTTTGGATGTTTTTAGAACACGGTAAATATACAGTATGAACTAGAGGTTTTCATGCATGAGTGCAATTATGACTGAAATGGTATTATAGAGGCACATAACTGAAGTGCTAACAGAGCAATATGATTTAGAAAGGAAAGATAAGGAGATGGTGTACTGCTTTCTATCAAAAGAATGTACACAATTAGTATAAGCAGATGTGGACAGTGGAAATAGTGAAAACATATGGGGTAAGATGAAGGAGAAGAAATATTCCTCTGACACACCCATCCTCTGCACATTTAGGGAAGAAATGGGATGGTGGGTGAGGATGTAATGGAGCTAATGTGGTCTTCTTGTCATCATTAATGTTTGGTGGGTTTGTGTAGCAGTGTTGCATATGTGCACTTCTGTAAGATGAATGTTACAGTTTGATATGGAAATAATTCTGGTTTTAATTATGTACAGAGCCTTGAATTAAGCTAGGCACTACTAAAGATAAACAAATAAATATGGAACCCGAGAGGGTGGGGGAGTTTTAGAGCACCCAATGCTGGAGCGGTGAAAGATGAGGTACTTATGGGACAGCTATTAAGAATGTCACAATATAAATAATTTATAAAGAGGGAACTTTCTAATTATGAAAATATTGTACAAAAATCCATAAAACAAGAAACATATTGTCAGAGAAACGTTTAGACTAAGTGGAGTTATGGACACTTTTGTCACCCCTCAGTGGGGCTACAACATTGCAATATACCTGGGGCATGAAGCCTTCAGCCCCTAGGAAATTCCAGATGGTACAGAACACTCAGCAACAGAGGCTACAATAAACTCAATACATCTGTCCTCCACTCTCCACACTGATTTCCCATAGAATATCAAATCAAGTCCAAATTCTCTGCCTTTATATTTAAAGCACTCCATGGACTGGGCCCAGGAGATCTAAAAGATTGCCTATCATTTTGGGCAGGGCAAGCTCCAGGCACCAGCTTTCTGAGCAGGTGCTTGGGACGGCATTCAAAATGGGACAGCAGTCAGTGTCCCGTGGTGGCAATTCGGCCGCAGCCCCGCTGCTCTTCCCACCACAGCAGCAGCTTTTGGGCGGCAGCTCTGCCGGTCTTGCGGCGGCGGCAATTCGGCAGCGACTGCTTGGGGCGGCAAAATTGGTAGAGCCATCCCTCGTTTTGGGATGAAGAGTGTGGTTGATAACTACCCTCCTTTGGCCCAATGGAACTGTCTACAATAATGGCAAAGCTTGTCTGTGTGAGAGACGAAACTTTCTCAGGGGCCAGTCTGAGACTGTGGAATGAATTGCCCCCGAAACTATGGACCACCACAACCGTCACCACTTTCCACTCCATGTGCAAGGCACATTTCTTTGACCTTTCCTTCTCTAACATAAATATATGGCAACAGGTTTATATATATCTTTTTTTTTTTTAAAAAAAAAAGCCTCCCAAAACAAGACACTCCCCTGCACACTTTTCTCTCATTGGAAAGGATGAGAGCAGAAACACATGACAAATGTTAGTCATGTTGCTTAATGCGCTGCCGGAAGGTGCCCAGGTACCATGGTGATGACAGCAGTATAAGAACCTATAGAGGATAATTCCTTTTTTTCTATAGGATGGAAGAATTGACAAGAGGTTCTGCAAATGCAGATCAGAACACTAGGTGGAAATAAAGGTTACAGAGATACGTAGCCACACCTGAGTCAGATCTTCAGATCTGGGGAACGTGTGCGGTTCTTTGGCAGTGTTATGTGCTGGGGTTTGTAGTTTGTGGTAGCCAAGGTCCGTTGTAACAACTGAGTCTGTTCACTTAGGTTCGTTTGTACGTTGTGCTGGTGAGAGCAGCTGTATATTTTGGTGATAGTACTTTGGTTTTGTTAGCCTGTTAATTTAAACGGGTGCATTATTTGTGGTGGTTCTGTTTTATTGCAAAGGGACTAAAATGTTACTGCAGATAACTGCCATATAATGAGATGTATTATTATAATAAAGGAAACAACATTACAACAATACTTAGCACTTACATAGCACTATACATTTTCAAAGCAATTAACAAATATTAAGTAATTAATCTCCACAATACCCGTGTGATGTAGGTAAGTAGTATGAGCCACACATTAGGATCCTGGAGATCTAAAACAGAGAGCTAAGCACCTGTGGCTTTGAACAAGAGAGGGAATCACTGTCACCACTGGGATCAGAACTCAGGATTTCCTTATTCCTAGTCCTGGCTGTTAACCACTCGACCCAACCTCCTCCTCTATAATGTGAGGAAAATAGTTGGCAACACAAACTGGGATCCTGCACTCCTTGGAAAATAAACAGAGAGGCACCAGAGGAAATTAAAAAACACAAAATGTTGAAAGCCCAAACGTTAATGGCAAAAAGATGCAGCCAATACACATTTTAAAACATAGATTAAGTGAGGACTAGTGAAAAAGTTGAGGCTTGATTCTGATCCCACATATAGTGGTTTTACAACAGTGTAACTGAATTGACATCCGTGGAGTTACTCATGATTTTCACTGCGTGAAATTAGAATCAGGCCCCCCACAACAACAGGGAATTGAGTGGAATAAGGAGTGTAGCAATAACTGATTTTTTTTCGTATCCATTTTAGAAATATGCTCCTTGTCCAGGTGTGGGCATTTTCTTTTATACAGTAATTATAAAAGAACAGGAGTACTCGTGGCACCTCAGAGACTAATTTATTTGAGCATAAGCTTTCGTGTGCCACAAGTCCTCCTTTTCTTTTTGCGGACACAGACTAACACGGCTGCTACTCTGAAACAGTAACTATAGTCTTTCTTTTTCTAAAGCAGGAGGAAATGCATCCTAGTAGTTAGAGCAGGGGACTGGAGACAGGACTGCCAACTTCTGTTCCCAGTTCTGTCAATAAATTCCTCAAGCAAGTCATTTGACCTCTGAGTACCTCAGTTTATTCATATGTAAGACAGGGATGTCATGTGGCTTACTTCATTAACATATGGAAAATACCTTGAGAACCTCTGATGAAAAGTGCTATACAGTATGAACAGCACCCAAAGTAGTAGTAGTAATAAACTAACTCTCAGAAGAACTATTGAAGGTGAAATATTTGTTTTATTTTATGTTATTTTTATGTTTTTTTATTTTATACCAATTACAATACCAGCTACTAATTACACTACTTACCAATTAGAATACCAGTTACAAGTGACTAGTTAGAATTTCAATTACCAATGAGCAAATCAAGCACCAATTATCAAACCAATTAGAATACCATTTACCAATTAGTTAGAATATAAATACAAATGACCAAATAGAATACCAGTTACCAATGACCAGTTAGAACAAGTTCAATTACCACGTAGAATACCAAGTACCAATTACAATAACTATTACAGTATCAATTACCAAATTACCAATTACAATACAATTTGCCAGTACTCATAACCAATTATTTTATATTGTTATAAATTTAGAATGTTAAATTACTGTTTAATATTTATTTTAAAAATAAAATTAAACCCAATATTAAAAAAGTCAAAATCAAAACAAAACATTTTGATTCACTAAAAAGAACCATTTTTGGAAATTTCATTTTGCAGGAAATGTCAACATTTCAATTTTTTGTTCTTTTTGGGAATTTTTTTTTCAAAATGATTGAATTTCCCTTTGATGAGAAACTCCAAGCTTGACCAGCTCTTAACTTGACAGCTTTTGACAGTAAAAAATACAACTCATTAGTATTTCCATTAAACTTCCTCTTCACAATAAAGTATAATACCGAATGATTTTAAATCAGCAATTAGTTTAATAGAATGCTCTTAACAGACCTAGAGAGACAAAGTGGGAGAGGTAGTATCTTTTACTGGATCATCTTCTGTTGGTGAAAGAGAGAAACTTTCAAGCTACTCAGAGCTCTTCTTCAGATCTGCGCAGATCAAAAGCTTGTCTTTTTTGCCAGCAGAGGCTCGTTCAATAAAAGATATTACTTCATCCACCTGAACAGACCTAGGCAGCAAGAGTGCGTCTACATTGTAAAAAAAAATCTGTGACAATGAATCTCAGACCCTGAGTCTACAGACTTGGCCTCATGGTATGGCAAGGAAAAACAGTGAGGTAGATGTTTCCGCTCAGGTTGAAGTTAGGGTTGCCAACCCTCCCGGTTTTACCGGGAGTCTCCCAGAATTGGGCTCTATCTCCTGGAGGCTGCTGCAGCCAAACCAGGAGATTTTAGGCTGCTAAAAGTCAGGCGGTGCAGCAGGGCTAAGGCAGGCTCCTTGCCTGCCCTGGCCCCGCGCCGCTTCTGGAAGCAGCCGGCACGTCTCTATGGCCCCGGGGGGCAGGAGTTCTCCGTGCGCTGCCCCCGCCATGAGCACCAAGTCTGCAGCTCCCATTGGAGGGGGTGGCATCTGCGGGCAGGGCAGAGCGTGGACACCCCCTGCCCCCCTCCCCCCTAGGAGCTGCTGCCAGAGGGATGTGCCGATCGCTTTTGAGAACCGCCTGAGGAAAGCGCTGCCCCCCCCTTACCGCCTCCCACACCCCAATCTCCTACCCCAGCCCAGAGCCCGCACCCAAACTCCCTCCCAGAGCCCAACCCCACACCCCTGCCCCCACCCAAACTCCCTCCCAGAGACCGCACCCCCTCCTGCACCCCAACCCCTGCCCCATGCTCAGCCAGGAGCCCCCTCCCACACCCAAACTCCCTCCCAGAGCCTGAGCCCCCTCCTCCACCCCAATACCCTACATCAGGCTCAGCCTGGAGCCATATCTTACACTCTGAACCCCTCGACCTCACCCCCAGCCCAGAGCTCGCACCTCCTCCCACACCTGAACCTCCCTTCCAGCCTGGTGAAAGAGAGTGAGGATGGGGGACAGTAAGCAATGGAGAGAGGGGGGCTGGAGTGAGCAGGGGCGGGGCCACAGGGAAGGGGTGGGGCAGGGGCAAAGCCTTGGGGAAGGGGCGGGCAAGAGGATGGGGCAAGGATGTTTGGGTTTGTGCGTTTAGACAAAAAGAAAAGGAGTACTTGTGGCACCTTAGAGACTAACCAATTTATTTGAGCATGAGCTTTCGTGAGCTACAGCTCACTTCATCGGGTTAGTCTCTAAGGTGCCACAAGTACTCCTTTTCTTTTTGCGAATACAGACTAACACGGCTGTTACTCTGAAACCTGTGTTTAGACAGTTGGCAACCCTAGCTGAAGCCCAAGGGTGGGGATGAGTTCAGAGACATAAAGGCATAAAACTCACATTGACTTCACTGTGAGGAGAGTTAGACCAAAGCTGATTTTTTAATACCACCCTAGAGATATAGGGCCCAGACTCATCTATCAGTCACACTGGTGTAAATCCAGAATCATTCACAGAGACTAGAGTCATGTAAAACTAGTGAGAAAGGAGAATGAGGCCCACAGAATCTTTTTTTGGCATATTTACAGTAAAACACAGCTGTTTATTAAAAGATTACCTCGCAAACCAAAGGGAGAGAGTCCAAGACCCAGATTCAGTTGAAAGGCATAAAACTCAAAGAAAATATAATCTCTTGTTCTCCAAAAAGAACATGCTTATCTCTGCAACACTTTTCTCTAACCATCCCAGCTGAAAACACAGGTGCATGACAAACATTTAGCAATAATTAACCCCTGGCTAGCCCAAGGTTTTATAGGTCCTTGTATGAAGCAATATTTGGAATCCCATCTGGTTTTCTCCCAGCTTCACATACCAGAATGCATAAGAATTCAAAATGGGTATTGACAATATTTTTCATGACAAATTTCATGCATTTTTAAATATTTTTATGGGCATTTTTAAAATCAAAAACATCATTGAAATTTTTCATTTACCAAAATCCCAGTTTAATAATTTCAATTAGGGCTTTCAAGTGATTAAAAAAAGTAATCACAATTAAAAAAATTAATCATGATTATTCATACTGTTAAACAATAATAGAATATTTAAATATTTTGGGGTGTTTTCTACATTTTCAAATATATTGATTTCAATTACAACACAGAATACAAAGTGTACAGTGTTCACTTTATTTTTGATTACAAATATTTGCACTGTAAAAACAAAATAAATAGTATTTTTCAATTCACCTAATACAAGTATTCTAGTGCACAGTCTTTATCATAAAAGTTGAACTTATTAAAATAGATTTATGTACAAAAAAACCTGCATTCAAAAATAAAACAATGTAAAACTTTAGAGCCTACAAGTCCAATCAGTCTTACTTCTTGTTCAGCCAATCGCTCAGACACACAAGTTTGTTTTCATTTGTGGAAGATAATGCTGCCTGCTTCTTGTTTACAATGTCACCTGAAAGTGAGAACAGGCATTCACGTGGCACTATTGTAGCTGGGGTTGCAAGATATTTACATGCCATATGTGCTAACAATTCATATGTCTCTTGATGTTTCAACCACTATTCCAGAGGACATGCGTCCATGCTGATGATAGATTCTGCTCGATAACTATCCAAAGCAGTGCGGACCAACATATGTTCATTTTCATCAGCTGAGTCAGATGCCACCAGCAGAAGGTTGGTTTTCTTTTTTGGTGGTTCAGGTTCTGTGGTTTCCGCATCAGAGTGTTGCTCTTTTAAGACTTCTGAAAGCATGCTCGCACCTCATCCCTGTCAGATTTTGGAAGGCACTTCAGATATTTAAAAAGTGGGTCAAATGCTGTAGCTATCTTTAGAAATCTCACATTGGTGCCTTCTTCGCATTTTGTCAAATTTGCAGCGAAAGTGTCCTTAAAACGAACAACATGTGCTGGGTCATCATCCAAGACTGCGATAACATGAAATATATGGCAGAATGTGGGTAAATCAGAGCAGGGGGACAGACAATTCTCCCCCAAGGAGTTCAGTCACAAATTTAATTAACACATTTTTTTAACGAGTGTCATCAGCATGGAAGCATATCCTCTGGAACGATAACCGAAGCATGAAGAGGCATATGAGTCTTTAGTGCATCTGGCACATAAATATCTTGTGATGCCAACTATAAAAGTGCCATGTGAATGCCTGTTCTCACTTTCAGGTGACACTGTAATTAAGAAGTGGGCAGCATTATCTTCCGTAAATGTAAACAAACTTGTTTGTCTTAGCGATTGGCTGAACAAGAAGTAGGACTGAGTGGACTTGTAGGCTCTAAAGTTTTACATTGTTTTATTGTCGAGTGCAGTTGTGCAACAGAAAAAATACATTTGTAAATTGCACTTTCATGATAAAGAGATTGCACTACAGGACTTGTATTAGGTGAACTGAAAAATACTATTTCTTTTGTTTATCATTTTTACAGTGCAAATATTTGTAATAAAAATAATATAAAGTGAGCACTGTACACTTTGTATTCTGTGTAATTGAAATAAATATATTTGAAAATGTAGAAAAACATCCAAAAATATTGAATAAATTTCTATTGGTATTTTATTGTTTAACAGTGCAATTAATCGCAATTAATTTTTTTGAATTAAATCACATGAGTTAACTGTGATTAACTGACAGCCCTAATTTCAATAATATTTTCATTACTGCTTTTTGGGATTAAAACCCTCCGTGAAATATTTTAAATGGGTAGCTAATTTGAATACATCAGAACTCAAATAACTTCAATATTTCTATTTTTTTGTTTGTTTGCAAAAGTAGGTTTGGGTTGTTGTTTTTTTTTAAACCAGTTCTGCTTCCTGTTGTGCCATACACAGACACAGTCTAATAGCACACATTTACTCTTTTAACAGGTGGTGATTAAGATTATAAAAGTAATGAATGTCTAAATACGATCACAGAAATAAGTGGGAGGTCCTGTAAGCAGGACCATCTATTTAAACTGACACATATATTCAATTTAATTAGACATTTCATATCTTAGATAATATGGACTCAGTCCGCACCCCCTGAATTTGATGAGAGTGTTGCTATTGACTTCCACAGACACAAGTCTAGGCTATGTTTTTGCACACGTAAGTAATTACGATTTACAGTGAAACCTGTCTTAGGTGAGCACGCAAGGGAGCGGCAAAAATCAGTTGCCTTGTACAGTCTGATCTTCACTGAGCCAAATGTATAAAACTGTACTGGAAACCTTGGGGATATTTTAAGGTAACTGCCTAAGAAAAGAGTTGCCCATTGGAAGTGTCACTTAATAAGGGTTTCATTTATTTAAAACATTCTTTGCTTTGTTCTCTAATTCAAATAATACAAATTATTAATACAAATGTTAATACAAATAAAAACTTCAGAGAACTTGAAAGAGATTTTGAAAGCATGGAGTGGGGGGGGGGGGAGTATTTTATCTTCCTTTGTAAAAAGCTTGTATGAAGTTTAAAAAAAAATAAAATCCTACCACAAAAAAGTAAAAGCCAACTACAAAATAAGAAAAGTAAAAAGGAACAAATTAAATATGAAAATTACAAAACAATAACCAGCATCACCATAATGTAAATCCTATCTAATCTGATAATATACCTTATTCTAAGCCTTATCCATGACTGATCCACTAACATTTTAATTCCTGGTGAGAGTGCGCCCTGGATTAAAATTAAACAGCACAATCCAATATTAAATGGCTGCCAAATTTGCCTATCATATATTTTCATCACATGTACTGAAGGAAAAAACACATACAAACACAAGAAGGTGATTTTACCCATCTATAAGAGGAGATACAGATACATGGCTAGTTTGGATAACTTGGGTGTAACAATTCTCTTGAGCTACAACATATTCACACATGATGCAAATAAGACAAGATGCCAGAATTTCTCTTTAACACCTTACAACGCTTCCTCAGCTCTCGTCCCCTAACGCCCCTACTCTACTTGCGCTACACTGATGACATCTTCATCATCTGGACCCATGGAAAAGAAGACCTTGAGGAATTCCACCATGATTTCAACAATTTCCATCCCACCATCAACCTCAGCCTGGACCAGTCCACACAAGAGATCCACTTCCTGGACATTACAGTGCTAATAAGTGATGGTCACATCACCACCACCCTATTCCGGAAACCTACTGACCGCTATACTTACCTACATGCCTCCAGCTTTCTGCCTCTACAATACAACCGCATTTGCTCCAACCCCTCATACAGAGACAAACACCTACAAGATCTCTATCAAGCGTTCTTACAACTACAATACCCACCTGCTGAAGTGAAGAAACAGATTGACAGAGCCAGAAGAGTACCCAGAAGTTACCTACTACAGGACAAGCCCAATAAAGAAAGTAACAGTACGCCACTAGCAGTCACCTTCAGCCCCCAACTAAAAGCTCTCCAGCGCATCATCAAGGATCTACAACCTATCCTGAAGGACCTATCACTCTCACAGATCTTGGGAGACAGGCCAGTTCTTGCTTACAGACAGCCCCCAACCTGAAGCAAACAAACACTCACCAGCAACCACACACCACACAACAAAAACACTAACCCAGGAACCTATCCTTGCAACAAAGCCCGTTGCCAACTCTGTCCAAATATCTATTTAGGGGACACCATCACAGGACCTACTCACATCAGCCACACTATCAGAGGCTCGTTCACCTGCACATCTACCAATGTGAGGTATGCCATCATGTGCCAGCAATGCCCCTCTGCCATGTAACTTGGCCAAACTGGACAGTCTCTACGTGAAAGAATAGATGGACACAAATCAGACGTCAAGAATTGTAACATTCAAAAACCAGTTGGAGAACACTTCAATCTCTTTGGTCACTCGATTACAGACCTAAAAGTCACAATATTACAACAAAAAAACTTCAAAAACAGACTCCAACGAGAGACTGCTGAATTGGAATTAATTTGCATACTGGACACCATTAAATTAGGCTTGAATAAAGACTGGAGTGGATGGGTTATTACACAAAGTAAAACTATTTCCCCATGCTTATTTCCCCCCCTACTGTTACTCTCACCTTCTTGTCAACTGTTGGAAATGGGCCATCCTGATTATCACTATAAAAGATTTTTTTCTCCTGCTGATAATAGCTCACCTTAATTGATCACTCTCATTATAGTGCCTATGGCAACACCCATTTTTTCATGTTCTCTGTGTGTATATATATCTTCCTACTGTATTTTCCACTGCAGGCATCCGATGAAGTGGGTTTTAGCCCACAAAAGCTTATGCTCAAATAAATTTGTTAGTCTCTAAGGTGCCACAAGTACTCCTCATTCTTTTTACATATTAATGACATCCACAAAGCTACATTAAAAGAACATTACGGTTGCAAAGACAAGTAATCAATTTAGGAAATACCAGATTAAGTTTACCAGTGTAACCTCAATTTTGCACTCCTGGATAGATGCATTATGATAATCTTTAATTACATGATTACCTACTATTTTCCATAGGATCCCTGCTTCATTCTAAATAGACAAGTTAGATGAAAGGTGGGAGGGGAAACGGAAACACAGATCCCAAGTAGATGCATCTCAAGTTACACCTTCGGTTTTTATTTTGTGGCTAACCATCTCTTTATCAGATTTATCTGTCTGGACCTCTAGGAAGCAGTGAACTTCCTTTGACAAATATATTCCTCGAGGAGTAGCATTGCAGGAGATATGAAATCAGAACACAAACCTGCTTTTTTGTGAAATGCTGTTTCTCATAGGCAAAAAAGTTTTCCTTCCCTTAAGTAGGGCAGCTGAATAATCTAGTAAAAACGAAACAGGAATATTCTGAAACTGGATTTCACCCTTCACTCTCCTGGCTTTTAAAATTATATTCCTCTAATGAAAGATTATTTCATTAAGTAACACAGTTCTGGGTCAATTTAGAGGTTCCCTGCTTTAACAGGCAGCACAAAATCTCAGAGAACTCAGGGAATGTTGATGTCCAAAAGGTTTTTTGTGGCATTGAGCAGAGATTTGCTTAAGGACCCTGGCAGTTTGAAGGTTATAAGCCTTCAGTTTGTTCTCCATATCATTAATACTCAAATGGGATGACCTAGTCTTTGATTATCACAATCATTAATGCTTCCTGGCGACAAGAATTTCTTGTCTCCAGATCAATTCCCCAACTCTACGGCTGAAAGTCTCCAGGACATTATTTCAATCTCCTTTCAAGTCAGGTAAAATTTCTTCTATTAGGTCCACTTATCTATCAGAGGTTTCGTATGTCACACAGAGCATATGTTTCAGGGACTAGATTCTCTGCCGATGTAAACTGGTGGCGCTCCATTGACTTTAATGGAGCTACACTGAGTTACACCAGCTGAGAATCTGGCCCCTATTCTCTACATCCTCAGAACTCCTGCCACACTAGAAAGGCAGAAATAGGTAAGCCACCACAGAACCTAATCCTGCATTTGACTGGCAAATAGTAAATAGCAGCTCTTTGGTACTGTCTTTATTCCCCTCTAGGCCTTTTAATGGAATCAGTATAACAAGCTTCATCTCAAGGGATTAACAAACCAACGAAGTTGAAGTATATGCAAAATGAGAAACAAAAACCACCCAATCACGTCTGCTCTTGAATGTCATGCACATGAGCCTCCAGTTAGTGTAGATAACATCTGAGCACCCAAGCTCCAACAGACTCTAACATTGCATTTATGAAAATCTGTTTCTTTGTACATGTAATTACAAGCTTAACTACAAACGTTATTGAATGCTTAAGATACATTGGTTGAAAATTTAGACAAATAATTTGAGTAATGTTAAGACTACAAGCTCTTTATGACAGGTACCATATATGTTTGCATTACTTTTAGCACAACGGACCCACTCTGGGTCCTACTGTAGCACATGGAAAGTGTCAGAAATACTGTTAATTTAAGGCATTGGATGCAAAAAGTGCACACCGTTTTCCAGACTTGATGCCCTTCATTCCTTTTCACGGACTGTATTATTAGACTTCAAGCTTTTATATAATAAATCATCATGTAAATAATCCCAGTGTCCTGGACAACATGTCTTACCTCAGTCAAACAGGTTCAGATGTCCAAGGCTTTGTGTTAATTTTTGCGGAGAGCATAGCAGCTATCATATCTGCCTATGTACTCAATGTGCTAAGATCATCTAATGCATTTTATACTGTATAGCACTTTGGAATAATTAAAATATCTGTTAGATCTCTATTCTACCACATGTAAAACCAAATCCTAATCGGTTTGGATAAGCAGGCATCACAGGTCAAATTTCACCCTCATTACACCAATCTTAGCTAGGGCTGTCAAGCAATTAAAAAAATTAATTGTGATTAATTGTGCTGTTAAACAATAATAGAATACCATTTATTTAAATATTTTTGGATGTTTTCTACATTTTCAAATATATTGATTTCAATTACAACACAGAATACAAAGTGTACAGTGCTCACTTTATATTTATTTTTGATTACAAATATTTGCACTGTAAAAACAAAATAAATAGTATTTTCAATTCACCTAATAAAGAGATTTCTCTACGGTACTTGTATCATGAAAGTTGAACTTACTAACATAGATTTATGTGCAAAAAAACCTGCATTCAAAAATAAAACAATGTAAAACTTTAGAGCCTACAAGTCCAATCAGTCTTACTTCTTGTTCAGCCAATCACTCAGACACACAAGTTTGTTTTCATTTGCGGAAGATAATGCTGCCAGTGCGGACCATCACATGTTCATTTTCATCATCTACTGAGTCAGATACCACCAGCAGAAGGTTGATTTTCTTTTTTGGTGGTTCGGGTTCTGTAGTTTCCCCATCAGAATGTTGCTCTTTTAAAACTTCTGAAACCATACTGCTCACCTCATCCCTCTCAGATTTTGGAAAGCACTTCAGATTCTTAAATTGTGAGTCGAGTGCTGTAGCTATCTTTAGAAATCTCTCATTGGTACCTTCTTTGCATTTTGTCAAATTTGCAGTGAAAGTGTTCTTAAAACGAACATATGCTGGGTCATCATCCAAGACTGCGATAACATGAAATATATGGCAGGATGTGGGTAAAACAGAAGGAGACATAGAATTCTCCCCCAAGGAGTTCAATCACAAATTTAACTAACGCATTATTTTTTTTAACAAGCATCATCAGCATGGAAGCATGTCCTCTGGAATGATGGCCGAAGCGTGAAGAAGCATATGAGTCTTTTGCGCATCTGGCACGTAAATATCTTGCAACACCAGCTATACAGTGCCATACAAATGCCTGTTCTCACTTTCAGGTGACATTGTAATTAAGAGGTGGGCAGCATTATCTTCCATAAACAACCTTGTTTCTCCTAGTGATTGGCTGAACAAGCAGTAGGACTGAGTGGACTTGTAGGCTCTAAAGTTTTACATTGTTTTATTGTTGAGTGCAGTTGTGTAACAGAAAAAATACATTTGTAAATTGCACTTTCATGATGAAAAGATTGCACTACAGTACTTGTATGAGGTGAACTGAAAAATACTATTTCTTTTATCTTTTTACAGTGCAAATATTTGTAATAAAAATAATATAAAGTAAGCACTGTACACTTTGTAGTCTGTGTAATTGAAATAGATATATTTGAAAATGTAGAAAAACATCCAAAATATTTAATAAATTTCAATTGGTAGTCTATTGTTTAACAGTGTGATTAATCACGATTAATTTTTTTGAGTTAATCGTGTGAGTTAACTGCAATTAATCGACAGCCCTAATCCTAGCTCTTTCCCTCCACTAGGACTGGGCAGGAGGTGACTGGAGAAATAATCTGACCTAATGAGCACAGGCGCCGACTCTGTGGGCGTTCCGGGGCTGGAGCACCCATGGGGAAAAATTAGTGGGTGCTCTCTGCACCCACTGGCAGCCAAGCTCACCTTCCCCCCCCACCCCACCTCCTCCTCCACCCCCTTTCCCCCCCGAGGGTGCCGCAACCTCGCTCCTCCAAATACTTCCCAGGGCTTCCAGCCCGGCCAATGCCACTCTGGGAGGGAGGGGGACGAGTGGGAACATGGCGCGCTCAGGGGAGGAGGTGGGGCCGGGGAGGGGATTTGGGGAAGGAGTATGAATAGGGGCAGGGAGGGGGCAGAGTTGGGGTGGGGACTTTGTGGAAGGGGTTGGAATGGGGGAGGGACAGGGGCAGGCCTCATGGAAGGGGTGGAGTCGGGGCGAGGCCAGGGGCAGAGGGGGGTTGAGCACCCGCCGGCAGGAGCGGAAGTCGGCGCCTATGCTAACAAGTCCAGCAGAAACCTCACTGCCACCCAGGTAGGATGCTGATGTTGTTTACTTTTTAAATTTCAAAAATACCACATAAAGTTTAGCTGCCTAGGAAACGCTCATTATCTTCAATGAACAAGCGATCTGATCTGCAATACTGAGGTAAAACAGCATTCTGGTCACAGGCCAAGTAAATAGAAACTAGTTTAAATCTTCACTATCCCCCAACCCCAACCTTTCTGAGGTTCACATCCAGTTCAGAGTTCTTCCATTTTTAATTCCATCTTTCCTTGAGGCTGGGTGCCCTGCTGTTGCTGCTAGCAATGGCACTCTCTCCCACTCCCCCCCGAGGTGTCCCCATGAACAAACCTTTCCTTGAAAGCTCTGCATTTTGCTTTTCAAGGTATGCTATAGTCTCTGCAAGGTCACTAACCTGGAAGCCCCAGTGCAGGAATACACTTAATCAATAGTGGACTGTCAGAGAAGAGATCCACTAGCGGATCAGCTGCATCCTCCCAAACCCAGGCAAAAACCTAATGGAAGAGGGAGGAGGCTAGCAAGCGATGAGCAGAGGGAGAGAAGGGAGACGCACAGGGAAACAACAACCAGGAGCCAGTCCATGAAGGTCTTTGAAAACAAGGAAGTGCACCTCCTTAATACTTACTCCTGTCAAAGACATTCACAGATGGGAACCAGAATCTGTGGCCTATAATTTAAGAGTATATGCTTTTCCCATGTGTCATTCCTGCACACTACCAATCAGTTAGCTATAGCCTTAAAACCTGGCCCTTTACACTGTGCCACCACATCAACACCCCCATGCCCTTCCTCTAAAAGAAAGAGTCTAGGGAGAGATTTTCAAAGGCATAAATGGCCATGAAGCACCCAACTTACACTGATTTTCAAAGGGAGTTAGGCACCTAAGTGCCAGCACTTTGACAATCTTTCCCTAGTGCCTGGGCGAGGGCATAAAGTATTCTAGCAAGGAAAATATCACCACTAAAAGAAGCAGTGTGATTCATTTGCCCACAAGAAAATGGAAATAAAAGCCTCCCAAATTCATTCCTGGTGTATACCTGTATTAGCTTCAGTGGCATTACACCAGGGACCAATTTGGCCTCCTGAGTGTATGCATCATTAACATCCACAACAAGAACTATCCAAAAGCATGGAATGTTGCTTGTAGAGCCCAAGTCATTAGAATAGTTAAGTGATGTTTTTCTCCATTAGCAGAAGATTAAGGATACGTTCATTAGTTCTACTCTTTACTCATTAGCCTTCTAATCTCCAAAGAGACAAAAATACATCTTAATACTTTCATTAGCAGTTTGTCTTAATGAGGGCAAATGTAGAGAGTCTGTACCAGTGAAACCAATTTCCTCACTTAATTTGAGCAAGGTGATCCCCACAACATTGGATGCATTGAAGAGATACTTACTTTCTTGTCCAAATTTGGGGGCAGATTAAGGCTGGATCCTCTGGAATTTGAATCTGGCTTTCTTAAAGAGGCCCAATACAGCAGTGAGTAACCAAAGGTCCGATCCTGGAATCTTTAACTAAGGAATAAGGGCTTCAGGACTGGGCCCTAAAAGTCTATCAAGGAGCTCACAGAAAGGGAAGGAAGGAGTATGAAGAGCATGCTAAACTGGGATAATACTTACCTTTGTGAAATGCTTTGAAAATTGCAGTAAGAACCAAGTATTCCCATTATTATTCTATCCAGGGAAAGAGATGGAGAGGAAAGAAGTGCTATAGACAGATGTATTTCCTTATGAAATTAACTCTTAGAGGCACAGCATTTGATTGTCAGTTCACCCAATAGGTGCTAGGACCCCTATTGGAGGTGATGCAATAGAACTGTCCCAACACCATTGTCTTCCCGACAAGCTGGTAAAGCTTATATGGCTGTTTAAACTCCCTAACAATTTTTATTCCATCTGAAATCTCCTCAAAGCTATCCACAATGGATTTTTTCAAAGCAAATTCAGCGGATTCATTTTCATATGAAAGATTTTGGTCACTAGGCACCAACACACTTTCCCCAGAAGAAAGACTGTTTGTATGGCAACTTCCAACTTATCTGTATGTATATATTTATATCTTCTTACTATATGTTCCATTCTATGCATCCGATGAAGTGGGCTGTAGCCCACGAAAGCTTATGCTCTAATAAATTTGATAAATCTTCAAACATCACAGGCTGACAGGCTTCTTCTGTTTTACAGACAGAAAAAAGAGCTGGAGAAACATTCCCCTTTAACAGACAAACAGCTTGGGATAGCCTTTCCTTTGTCCCAGCACACATGACTGTTCATGGACAATTGCTTGGAGATTGGGGTAGCTCCCTTCATAGGCAAGTCATTACCCCTAACAGACACAGGAACATTTCCTTCACTGTCACAATTCTCCACACTGGTAACAGGTAAGGTATAGGCATACTTATGTTCCACTAACCGTGCCTTCCCAAACTGCTGATCAGATAAAGCCATCAACTCAGAAGGCTGCCTATGCTCATCTAAACTTTCTTTGCCTTTCCCTCCCTTAGCAGATCATAGAATCATAGAAGATCAGGGTTCCCCACAAATAGTGTCTTACTACACTGAGCTACTTTAAGCACATCACTTTTATCTGGGCCAGGCTTACTGTCCCAAGCTTTACTAGCCAACATTCCATCACCCATAAAAAATTTACCCTTTTCTTCCTCAATTTTTCTTCCTCAATAAATAGGGCTTTAACCTGATCACCAACTTTAATTTGCTCTAGAGAAACATCTTCCTGAGCCTTATCTAATGCCAGATTCACTTCTGAGATACCAGACAGACAATTAGGAATTTTTTCCACATATGCACTGCTTCTTTGAACAGATAAACAGCTATCTTCCTCATACAAACATTTGGAGAAACCCTCCATAGGCAAATCCTTGCCCCTAGTAGACACAGGTTCCGGATTATTTCTTTCTTGACTGGTTTATATCATAAACTTGACTGAACAAAGTTTTAATATCATCCCCAATCAAAAGATCCTTAGGCAATAACTTCCCTACACCAGCTATAACTTCATTTAACACCATTCCATTCAAGATGGATTCTGGCTAAAGGCACACTTACAGTAAACTCACAGAGGACTACCATATTCACAATCTGATTTGGTAAATAATCTTCCCCTTTGACAAAATCTGTTTTAACAAGAGTGACGTTTAGAAGCTGTAATTTGCCCTAAATAGCTTTTACCATTGACTTTTACATTCTCTGCACAGGTTATGGGGTTACCTTCACCTGAGCTCACAGTAAAAGCATTTACATAAAAGGTGGCAGTGTTGGGGTAAATTTGGTTACACACAGACAACTGCTTAGAGTCAAACAACATACCAACATTGTTACAAACTGGATAGATTCTATCCCCATCCTTGCTGTTGAGAGGAACTGTTTTTTCAGGATGATACAGTTCCTGTCATTCCTTTATTTTCTTGAGTTGGAGCTTAAGTCTGTCCACTTGTGCCTTAGCTTCTAGTTCCTGCAATCTAATATATGCCATTTTTTGTTCATGTTCAAAAGAGAGGCGTTTCAGCAGCTTCTCCTTCCATATCAGCTGGTTTTTGCTTTTGTTGAAGTTCTAGCTGCTGGTTTCTCACTGCAAGCATTTTTGCTGGGTCTGCTTCCTTATCACTGGCAATTAACAGATTTTTCAGTTCCTGCTCTGGAGCCTTTCACTTAAAATACAACCCTCTCTGTAAGCACAATTCTTCCAGGCTTTTTCTGTCAGGATCTTGATCATGGGTCATTCACTGTAACTGATTTTTAACCCTTAAACTCTCCAACATAAAAATTAAATATTGACAAGCATGTGGTTCTGATCCAAAAACTCAATTAACCTGTGATAATGTGTATTCAAGCATGACTACGTCACTGTGACCGGGGTCCTAGTGGGGAGTCAGTTGTGGTCACTCAATTAGGGTGAACTGCAAAGAATGGGGCAGCCAAACCCCCAAAAGCTGGTGGATATTCCAATACTTAGATTTACCAAGACAGCATAAAACAGCTTCTTTATTACCTCAGTGGTTACTCAGAAGTCCAAGCAACACAGTTCCCTTAAAGTGATCCAGCCTCAGGCCTCCATCCAGGTACCCATGTCAAATATGATGATTTCTGAAAATCTTCTTTCATCATATAAAAGAAAAGGTTCTACCAATCCCAAAGGATCAGACACATTACCTCCCAGGTTAATGAATGTTTCAGATCTTACCCAAATACACGCTACAGCCAATTCTTATTAACTAAACTAAAATTTATTAAAAAACAAAGAGTGTGGTTAAAAGATCAATATACATACAGATATGCGTTCAATCCATTGAGGTTCAGATTCATAGCAGAGACGGTGAGCTTTGTAGTTGCAAAGAGTTCCTTTAGAATTCAGTTCATAGATCATAGTCCAATGTTCAAATAGCTTATTCAGGGCATACTAGCATAACTGGGACCTCAGTCTTGCGACTCAAACTTCCCCTGATGAAGCCTAAGCAGATCTAAGACGACAGAATCAGTACCCAAGGATCTTTTATACAATTTCACGTCCTCTTTGACAGGTTGGGATTTCCTTGGGGAACAAAAGGTAATTTTTTACCTTTTTTGAAGGAGGTCCATCACCGGTACTTAGCTATACAAATTAACATAAGGCCATTTACTTTTTCCCTCCACCATTCACGGTACATTTCAAAGAGAGATGAATACAGAGATATCCTGTATTTAAAATTCATTTAAATTATATCAGAATACAGCATAGACAGGGACTGTTGATTACATTGTTAATCCTACTCATACATATGTAAATACACAAAACCACAAACATTGTCTCCCTACATGTCTTTTGAGGGTTATTTATTTTGCAGGATGTTTAACCCTTTCTAGACATGCGTCACAAACACTATTTAAGATTCTCAAGAAATGGTGCTTAAGAGCATAAAAACTACTGACTGCCTAAAAAAATACATGAGCAAGCCTGGGATCGTAAGCATCTAACAGAACAGGCAAGTGTATATATATTCAAAATAAGACACCTTGTCTCTTCAGCAATATATCTGAACATAGAAGCAATTCTGATTTACAGTGAAACTTGTTTTTAGGAGCACCCAAGGTAGGGTAATTAGTCTCAAAGAGTGGCTTTGCCAACAACCTGGTAGTCAGGAGACCTGGATTCTACTCCCAACTTGACTGGCTCTTGACTTGGGGCTTGTCTAGATGGAGTGGCAAAGCACATCACCGGGGGGGGAGGGGGGGATCTGTAAAGTGCTCTAACATGTTGCACTCTAGCTGCCCTTTGTAGATACAGCTGGCACGCTCTACATGCATTCATGTCAGTGTAGTTCAGTTTCAAACAGGACTATGTTAATGCAAACTGAGGTACCTTTTAGAGCATGCCAGCAGGGTCTCCATGGGGCAGTTAGAGCCAACACATTACAGCACATCCCAAACCACACCCCTCTACTGTGCTTCGCTGGCATCATGTAGACAAACCCTTGTTAAGTGCCCAAGAGCAATTCACAAAGGCCCCAATCCTGCACACGCTTATGCGAGTTACTTCACCATTGTAAGCAATGTAAAGTTATATGCGTAAAGTTTGCAGGGTCAGGATGTTAGTTTCTCTGTGCCTGAGTTGTTCCATCAGTAAAATGCAGATAATGATGCTTATTCACCTCTGTAATATGCTTTGACTTTCTATGAAGAATGCTGTAAATGCAAAATATTTTTTATTATTAAAGAAACAATTAGCATCAACATTTTAAGAGAAGAATTCTTGGGGCATTTATATAGGGAAGAGAATGGGAAAATACAGAGAAAGAGATGGATATTGAAGAGCATACTGGTCAAATTTTGAGCCAATCTTAAAAATGTATCTTTAAACAGGTCTTTATTATCCCTTATTGCCCCTTCAAAACAGGGCATCTTGTCTCTTGGTTGCCAACTTCAAAATCAGACAGATGCTGAGCCAGACCTGAATGAAACAACTAAGACACTATTCTGCCTATCAAGTTTTTTTTCAAGTTTTTTATCAAGTTTATCAAGTTTGTTTTGTTTTAATTAAAAAATTCCCATAGAAGGCTCTGAGAGGGGAGATCTAGACAAGGAGAAGGCGAGGAAATAAAGATTATCGTTCTGAAAAGTTCTATTGTGTTCAGCAACATATTTTTCTCATTTGTTTAGTCTGAAATTCCTCCTTCAGTGACTCTCGATTTGTTACCTTTCGGAAGGCACAAGGAACATCTGGACTCCATATGATTCACACCTACTCTGTGCCAAATAAACTATATGCTGTTTTCTAAGCCCTCTTTCTCAAAGAACTGCCACTGACTTGGTTTTAAATCTCTCTAAAACTTGCTAAAACATAACACTAGAATCATTTAATTTGTTGACACAAATTCTGTGGCAGCATATTAGCCGTGGTTGGGTTAGTCACTGTAATATCTATATGTTAGGTTTGTATAACATGAAAGGATGCGAACATACCCGTGACCTAGAAAATGACCCAGCAGCAACACACTGTATCTCATGGTGGGAGAGTCAGGTTGAGAATGACCTCTAGAACGTCAACCCTGTGGGACAGTGGAGACCAGGAAGAAGATTTTACCATAACCACCAGCCTATTAGTGGAGCAGCAGTAATGTCAGTCTTAAAAGGACCAGGCATTTTCACCTTACTGGACATGGAAGAAACAGAAAATTTTACCTGCGCTTAGAAGGCTGGGGACCTACCACCAGGGGGAAAAAAAGGCAGGAAATGGGTAAGCTTGATGCAGTAAATTAAACTTCTAGGTGGGGGAATCACAGTTTCAGATCTGAGCTCAATATTTCTCTTCCCAGGCTGGCAAGTTGGTGAGTGCTACAGAAATAGCATGCTCAAGCCCTGGAAAGATGGAAGCCGGTTTTGCTGTCTGCTGCTTAGACAAGGCTGTTGACCTCATGAAGGATCTAAGTCCAGCCCTCCTCAGCCAGAGAGTGTGTGTTTACAAGTGAAGCCCCAAGGGTGGTGGGAAAACATGCCTCACCACACCCCTTCTCCCCATTTCCCCCCACCTTCAGTCACTTCTCTGCTAGGAACGACTCTTATCTCCAGCACTGTTAGCATCACTGATACTGCAAAGACTGACATGGTGCACTGAGATGTGATTCCTGCCAACCAAGCCCTCTGATGTAAGGGCTTGTGTCATCTTGATAGAATATCATTTCACTATTTCTCTCTCACCAGGAAGGATGCAGAGATCCAGAAACATATTACGAATTACTGCAGTTATGGTTCCAAACTCAAATGGGATTTGATAGGTAGCCTCCATTCTAGAATAATTTACAAACTACAATCTGTACATTTTTTGCCCGTTACAGTGATTATACAATATTAATCTTATTAAGGAACATTCTGAGGTTCTTTATGCTAGAGCAAGTATACTTTATACTGACAGGTACTACATACTGAGAACATCTGCCGATGTTATGGATATAATATTTTTATTGAGTCATAGTTCCTCAGTTCTAATGAGAAGATAATAGTATTGATTATGTATTAAAATCAAGGACGGTCAGTCTTCTTGTTAAGGCACTAGATGGGGACTCAGGAGATCTGGATTCAATTCCCAGATCTACCACAGACTTCCTGTCTGATCTTGAGCAAGTCACCTAGTCTCTTTGAGCCACAGTTTTCTGGCTATAAAATAGGAATAACACTACTTCCTTCTATTCTCTTACCCTCTGTCTGCTTTTCAGACTGCAAGCTTTCTGGGGAAGGGTCTGTTTCTTACTAGCTGAGTGGAAAGTGCCTAGCACAATGGACCCCCGATCTTGACTGGGGCCTCTAGGTACTATTAAAATACCAATTCTAGTAGTAATAGCATGCTGATTCTGTAAGATAAGTGAGCCATTTTCAATGTTACTAGACAGATATGAGTGAAAACCAGAAGAGTTTATCCAAATTTCCCCAAGCTTTGGGGATTCAGATAAAATGAGGCCTGGATTCAAACCATCTGTGGTTGTCATTTGATTTGCCAAACCAAAACCACTCCTGGTTTAACCCATCTCTGCCACTTAAGAAATATTTTAATTTTGTAATAGTCTAGCACAGAGGTGGACAAACTGCAGCCCAGGGGTCGCATCTGGCCCTTCAGATGTTTTAATCCGGCCCTCAAGCTCCCTCTGGGGAGTGAAGTCGGGGGCTTGCCCCGCTCCACGTGTGCCAGGGCTCCCAGAAGCAGTGGCATATCCCCACCTCTGGCTCCTTTGCATAGGGGCAGCCAGGGGCTCCAAACACTGCCTCCGCCCCAAACACCACCCCTGCAGCCGCTATTGGCCGGGAACCACAGCCAAGGGAGCTGCAGGGGCAGTGCCTGCAGACAGGGCAGCGTGCAGAGCTGCCTGGCCAGAGCTTGCACCTCTGACCCTCTCCCACGCCCCAACCCCCTGCTCCAGCCTGATCCCCCTCCGGCCCTCCAAACCCCTTGGTCCCAGCCCAGAGGACTCTCCTGCACCCCCAGCCCTTCATCCCCAGCCCCATCCCAGAGCCCGCATCCCCAGCCAGAGCTCTCACACTCCCAGCCCCGTACCCCAACCTTCTGCCCCAGCTCAGAGCCTCCTCCCGCACCCGGAACTCCTCATTTCTGGCCCCACTCCAGAGCCCACACCCCAGATGAAGCCCTCATCCCCTCCCACAACCCAACCCCCAATTTTGTGAGCATTCATGGCCCGCCATACAATTTCCATACCCAGATGTGGACGTTGGGCCAAAAAGTTTGCCCACCCTAGTCTAGCAGGAATTAACAAAAAGATGATCAAAAATGCCTCTTGTTCTTAACACCCAACAACTTCTATGCCATTAATCGGCAGGGAGTTAAAAGATAAAATTGCTAAAAGAAGCTCAAGGATAGCGTACGGAGATATTTGCACATATTAACTGTGTTACATTATGCAGCACAGCATAAGTGTTGGCGTGCTACAGTGCATCACAAAGACCTCCATTAACCATGTGAAGGAGTGGTAACTAAGAAGTGTTAGCTTAGCTTTCACAGTGTCACTAAGAATTCATCTCCATTCTCTCTTGAGAGCTTGGAGGTTAACGCATGTCATCACTAAATTACAGTAGAGCTTGCTAGCGCCACCAGAGCTAAGGTACTTTTCACCTGAACGGTTATGTCACCAGAATCCCAAGGACAAACAGCAGCCCTGTAACATACACAGTTTGTGTCAATGATATTTGATAGAACTCCTTACAAACGCCAAGTGCAAATGGCAACATTTCTAACCAACAATGAATGTTACTTGTGCTCTCAACATGCAGAAAGGGTAATAAGCTTGATACTGCAGATGTTTACTACTGAGTATTTGTGCTTCCTTACAGTGAGCAGCCCCATTGACTCTAATGGGTCTCCACATGGTAGCAAATGTTTGCAAGACAGGCCCTTAGTTATGGACATCTGAATCAGCAATTTGCCCATACATCTTCAACCCTTAATTCTGTTTTTGGATGGCTAGAAGAGAAGACTATGGGTCAGATTCTGCTCTCAATTGTGTTGGTGCAAATCCAGAGTAACTCAGTTAGTTTCAGTGGCCATAAACTCCACCCCCTTCAGTTCCAAGGACTCAATTCTGTACATGAATGAGCACTCTGGCCCTGCTTCAGCAAAGCTAGGGTTGCCAACTTTGTAATATTTAAAAAACAGACACCTCAGCAGGAGTGCTGAAACCTCTTCCGCCCCACCACTTCCCCTGAGATCCCACCCCTGCCCCACCTCTTCCCCCAAACCCCCGCCTCTGTTTGCTCCTCTTCCCCCTCCCACTATAATGCTCTGCTTTTCCCCTCTGCTCCCCAAAAAATTGCCCCCAAATTCGTGGTGCCCTACGCAACCATGTGCTTCATATGCGGCAGCGCCGGTGGCCAGCGCCATTCCCCAGCTGGCCCCCTGTGGGATGCGCCCACTGCAAGGGGCAGGGATGTTCCTAGGGGGGTGCAGGGCCCAGGACAACTCCCTCCACCCCTGCCCCGCTTCTTCCCACCCCCACCCCGCCCCCCATTTTCCACCCCTTGTCTCAACCCCTTTCCCCCAGTGACGGACGCGGCCCAGGGGATTAGCAGGGGGGCCTGGTGCTGGCAGCAGGGGTCAAGCCTACCCCCGCACTCACTGGCGGTGGCGGGAAGCAGAGCAACCCAGCCCCAGCCCGCTCCATCACTCCACTTCCCACTGCCGGTGAGTGTGGGGGGGCGGACCCCATCCCCCAAGCCTCCTCCCCCGAGCAACACGGCTGGGGCAGGGGGAGCGAAGCGGGCTGCTGCTGGCGCCAGGCCCCCTGCTAATCCCCGGGCCCGCTCTGGGCCTATGGGGCCCCCCAAAGCGGCCCCCCCACAGCTCCTGCCTCCACAGCCCTGCAGGCCTTGAGCACAGCCCAGACCCTCCGCAGGGGAGGGGACGAAGCAGGTGCTCGGGCTGCGTAGGGCACCATAATTGGTAGGGACGGGGCTGCCCCCCAGCCTGGATTGGGAGGGATTCTCATCTGCGGAGCCAGTGCTGGGAACTGCAGCTGCCCAACACAGGCAGGAGGCAGCCCCGGCTGAATAGGAGCTGGTACGGGTGATGACCTGGCACCTCTCTGCCTCCCCACCCACAGTAACCGAACTTAGGGTGTCCTGTCAGTAGACCTGACCAGACACTGTCATGTCCCCTTTTCGACAGGACTTTCTGGTCGAAAACCGGACACCTGGCTGCTCTAAGAAAAGTGCTTAAACATATGAGTAGTTACATAGACTTCAATGGGACTACTAATGTGCTTAAATACTTTGCTAGATCAGGGCCAGAGTGAAGCACCTTGCAGGACTGAAACCCAAATGCAAAGCACATGTCTTCACAGGGGCCTTCATAAATAAAAGCACACACAAAAGCATAAAACAAAAGAAAAACCCCACCCATGCAAATATTCCGCCAAGGAGAGAACTGGAGGAGGAACTATATGTGATAGATGGTAGCCACACTACTTAATGCATCTTTTGAAGGTATTCAGGTTCCATGGTGATTGGCAAGGCATATCAACTTGAACAGAATAGAGTAGAATAAAATATGGCCCAATGACATTGCTCCATAGTTATACCCGTTTAGGGGTTCCTA
Source organism: Caretta caretta (assembly GCF_965140235.1). Lineage (NCBI taxonomy): Eukaryota > Metazoa > Chordata > Testudines > Cheloniidae > Caretta > Caretta caretta. The sequence continues at coordinate 255,724,995 of NC_134206.1, read as the reverse complement.
GCTGGGTCACAGGCCAGGACACTTTGCCACAAGCCCAAGCCACAGTGGACACGCATCCTGCCATATAAGTGAGAGCAGAATGTGGCTCTGTGTTTCTCAAAATTTTGTTTATTTTATTTCTGAACTTCCTCCTACAATAGCCAGTGAGTGAAACAGGTAGCAAGTCTGACCAAAGTGCAAAGCTCCCAACAGAAGGTAGCCTACTCTGACCGATGTCTGCAAGGTCTACAAGACCCTGACTTGTGCAGTTCTGCCGTTGGATCAACGTTTTTATCCATGGACAAATTCAGAGTTAAATATATTAACAATCATGAGCAAACATTCCACTCAAACAACTTTAACCTCCACCCCCTGACAATGCAAACATATAATTTGAAAAAGAAACATGAGACCGTATCCATCTATAACAAAGAGTTTGAAATCACCAGTGACCGCACACATTAGAATACTTTACTCTTGGTTATACTGTAGTGCAAATTCTGGCCACCTCCAAGTCCACAGAAAGGCATACTAGACAAATATATGAATGGCCAAGTAGTATGTGCTGAAAGTCACCATTCACTAGTTTTCATGATCAAACCTTGTGCCACCAGTTAACCATTCCATGCATCACCAATTCACACCGTTAGCACTTTCTGTTTTTATAAGCTTTGTGTATTACATTAAAAAAGCAAAGTCTGATGAAAAAGTGTCATCTTATATTTTAACATTAGCGCTTCCACAGACTACAGAATACATAAAGGCCTTATGAATAAAGATGACAAAGGGAAGATGGGAGTATGCCAGTGGTATGTTCACTATACCGGTACATCGACTTAAAAATATTATGGTGACTTCAGATATGGTCTGAAAGCTTTTTATACCCCCCCAGAAAAATTACCAGATCCAAATATAATAAATATTTAAAAAACAGAGACATGATCATGAAGCCCCAGATTTCTACAGGTATTCAGGCATGGCTGCACTCAGCATTGTAACACTTAACTGACTTAGGAGGCAAAATCTCATTTTCAAAATTGATTTAAGCTCTTAAGAGCCTAAATCTCATCAGCTAGCAAAGGGATTTAGGCTTTTAAGAGTTTAAATCACTTTTGAAAATAAGATTTAGCCTCCTAAATCAGTTAGGCATTGCGATGCTGAGTGAAGCCATGCCTGAATACCATTAAAAATCAGAGCCAAAGTTCTTAATTAGGCATTTTTTAAAAAAAAACAAGTGTTTAGGTAAAAATGGAACAAAAAAATTAAAATTGCAGGCTGGCATCTGTAAAGGGGCAGAGTTAAGGTTGTTTTAGTGGGGTGTTTGCTTATCAGCATGCTTTCTACAAGTTGATGCTGACTGGTTGCTGACATTTGATGTAACTGGATTTCCTAATTTTTTAATGTTTGGATTAGTGATTGTTGTACTTAAGCAACTTTAACTATAACCCAATGTAGTGCTTTTGTGTTGGACTGTATGTCTGATTATACAGACCCATATATACATACTATACATACACATTTAGGATTATTTGTATTCTAGTTTATATAGCAAGACTAAGTATTTCCTGAAATCACGTTTTAGGTACGCTGTATCAAAAGAGGAAACCTGTGCGGTTTTCTTTCTTAATTACCATATCTAAAAACACTTCCTTAAGCTTAAAGAAAAGAACCCCATACCTTCCAGATGTTAGACGGGATTATACCATAGACACAAGGTGAATGCAGTTCTTGTTCTAAATGACTGTATAGTTATTGCTGCTAACAGTTTCATGTAAAGCTTTTCAAGAAAACGTAGCCATTCATGTTTCTGGAGAGGTTTGCTCTGGTTCTGAGAAAAAACTGTATGTAGCTGCAGGGGAAAATGGTTAAAGAACGAAACCAACAGTCATTCTGAAAGACAAGGTGTTCCATTGTAACCTTTTTTTCATCCTTGAAAAATCATGCCATTTTCTGAAGCACAGAATGTCCCTTGTGGGGCTCAGTGTATCACCTCAGTGATGTGCTTGATCTCCACTGCCTAATGGAGTCTTTTGAAACCACTCCTGACGTTCAGTCCCATATCACCTGACCACGCAACAAGTTGCTATCAGGTAGGGCTCGGTTCTCCTCTAAGTTGCACTGGTGTAAACCAGAAGTAACTCCACTGACGTTAATGCAATGAGAAGAGAATCAGGCCCAAATATTTCAACAGCACTAAAAGAACTGCAACACAACCACCGTATAAAACTTTCTCTGTGCTATTTACTCCCAAAACAGACTTACGGTTGCCAACCCTCCAGGACTGCCCTGGAGTCTTCAGGAATTAAAGATTAATCAAAGATTATATCGTGATGAAAACTCCAGGAATACATCCAATCAAAATTGGCAACCCTAGAGCCAGTATTCCTTCCTCCCTCTAATCTATATTTGCTCATTCAGACACTGATTCAGCAAGACACTTAGGTACGTATTAACTTTAAGAAGGTGAATTGTCCCGTTAAAGTCAATGGGATTATTCACCTGCTTAAAGTTAAGTAAGTGCTTAAGTGCTCTGATGAAGCAGTGTCTTGATCTCTTTACATCTGTCTGACTGGATATCTGAACCAGCCATAGGTATCAAAAGAGAAAAAACTCTTCAGTCATATAAAGATGTGATATGCATAAGAACAGATGTTAGAGAAAGATAACTATGTAGAGTGACAGCCGTGTTAGTCTGTATTCGCAAAAAGAAAAGGAGTACTTGTGGCACCTTAGAGACTAACCAATTTATTTGAGCATGAGCTTTCGTGAGCTACAGCTCACTTCATCAGATGTATGAGCTGTAGCTCACGAAAGCTCATGCTCAAATAAATTGGTTAGTCTCTAAGGTGCCACAAGTACTCCTTTTCTTTTTATGTAGAGTGGTTACACTCTAGTTTCACTTTTATAGTAAGTGAGGCTCAATTTAACTAAAATATCAATTTGTCATGTGTTTTTTTACCTTAAGCGTGCTGCTGGGATTCAAAAGAAACATTTGCCTCGAAAGTCTCTGGGAGCAGCTTTAGAAAGAAAGCAATGGCAATAAGTCCTTGTAAGGTACTTAAGGAAATTTTGGGTCATTGCTGGGGGATTAGTGTATTTGCATGCTGGTTGGATTTGCAAGATGGTGCAGACAATATTTCAAAGGTATCTCGATTGGGGGTTGACCAGGTCAAAGTATTCCAGGGAAGCTTGGACCTGCCACAAAAATCTCCATCTCCTGGCACCCTACCCAACACTTCGGAGCCAACCTGGAAAAGGGCATAGTGACTGCTCACCAGTCACACCACTGCTTGTGAATGAAATCCTATTCATTAGCCTCTGGCCCTTTAACCCCACCTCCCCTCTTCAAGACCTTATAATAATGCAATTTGTGCATTCTTGCATTAGTTTACATTTTTAACCATAGTTTATGTGCTACAAATCAAAGACATTGATTTTATATGACAGTATGTCAAAGGGTTTTCATTACCTTCAGAATGTTGACCTATGTGCTTTGTACAGACACGAATGCTTGCAAAAATTTAGTCAACCCATCCTGTATGACAGCACTGATTGCCAGAGGAACAGCTACAGAATAAAAGATCTTTGAAAATCTTACCTTAGAGGGTGGCGGAATTTTGTTGACTGTTTCAACGGTTAAACCACATTAGTCCAAAACCACAACACAGAGCAGAGCAAGGAACAGTGAGAAAGCCACAAACCCCTGGCAATTCAAGGAATATTTCCGTTTAGTTGGCAATGGGCATCATGCTTTGCCTTGCAGATAATGAGTGAATTTTGAGTTAAATACATCAGGCGTGATTCTCCTCTCACTTACACCAGTTTAAATTGGGAATAATTCTTCCACTTCAAGTCAATCGAGTTACCAGTATAAAACGGTATAAGTCAGGGAAAAACCAGGCTGACTGTCTTATTGTCTTAAAATGCAGTATTCTATATTTATTCATTTATTTCCTAATAATTATGCCTACTTCAATAGAATTTTCATCAGTACATTTAATCATTCTAGTACTCCTGGTTTGCCACGGATCATAAGGTGATTTGCTCTCACTAATCAATTAAGGTCCAATTACAAAGCAACCTTCTGCTACATTAAAATATACAAGATATAATATCTTTCTTGCACCAGTTCCAATGTGCTATCAATACTTTTGATTTAAAACATCCTGACCAATATAATTGCTGATTATAACATCCTCAGAACTTTGATAACTGTGTTTAAAAATAAATCCTCACCTCCTTCCTCCTCTCCCCTCCCCCCTTTTATTTCTGCTTCTGGTCCAAGGTGAGTGGAAAGGTTTCTCTTATTTGCCTCTAGGGGTAGATACCAGATGACAAGGAGGAGTCTTTTTGCACAAGAGGGTGAACTCCTTTCTGATTAAAGCACAGCCTAATACATAATAAAGCCTTGCAATAAAGCACCACCTTGTATTTCTAACAGGTACAAGACTGAGTATAAGTCCACTGGAATTCTCGAAGTAAGGTACATGCACACATTCTTGCATATGGATGATGAATCCATATGCATATGACCACTGACTGAATGCATGGTTGTACACCCTTCCAGACTGGATCTCTGCCTACTCTGCCAGCACACAAATGGGGCATCCCCTGTTGTGCTTAGATGAGCAAGAAGTGCTCCTGTGGATGGAGATCAGCTCTTGGTGTCTGGGTTTAAAGCAGAGCGGTGAATGTTAAGCAAGTGGACTAGACAGTGTGGAAGTGAGTCACTTCTGCAGGAACATAAGAGAAGAAGCTGGTGAAATATCCTCCTCCTTTCAACCTGTGAGGGACAGAGAGCAACTAGGAATGTGGACTTCAACCCAACCTTCAGCAGGGAGACCATGGCGAGTGGCAAGAGAGCATGTAGCTTCCTCCCACCCATCAACCAGAAGGGGAAGGTTTTGACACAGACTAAACTGGGGCCAATTTTTTCAGACATGGGTACCTAAAGTCAGCTTTTGTTTAGGCACCTAAACAAAAGAGGCCAGATTTTCAATGGTGCTGAGCATCTGGTTACAAAGCACTGACCTCAACAATAAAAAGACTGGGCCCTTCAGGTTACATCCTGCCCCTAGTCTGCAGCACAACTCGGACTGATACTGATGGGAGTTATGAGTGTGTACACAATGAGATCAATATATTGCCCAGCGGTTTTACATTTGCATTCAGATACCTAACGGTTCTGCTCACAGGGAAAAAATCCTACAGAGAACATATGGGAGTAATTTGTATCCATATGTATAGTACGGTAAAGACATATATAGTTTCTCTCTCCCTTTCCCACCCCTCTTCTGCCTGGGAAAGGTAACCTTCCAACGAAACAAAAGGCTGCTTCCGTCTACACGCTACTATTATCTTGAGCCTCAGTCTAGAAAACTGCCCACTACACCACATTAGTTGTGGTTTTTCTAAAACAACTTGGAACAAAAACAAGAAAAAATCAAACTCAGCTCATACTGGGGCTTTGAAACTGACACATCACATTCTCACTGATAGCACTGAGACCAGTCCCGGTATTTCCTCTTCTTGACGCACACAATGGCTCCATTTTCAAAGCAAGTGGCTGTGTGTTTTGTATAAGCAGCTCCCTATTTTGCATAGCTCAGCTGCATCTTTGTGAAAATTTACCCTGTGGTTTTGACATGGAAAGTTATCATTTGACCACACAGTTGCTGCAGTAAAAAGTCTTGTTCTTCAAAGAGTTCTAAAGCAACCTAGTACTTTTTGTAAGATTACGATAGATTTTTTTTTTTAAAGAAGACTTATCCACCAATACCAGCTCTGAAGAAGTTCCACATTGCCTGTGATCTATATATATAGGTCAAGTTAGTCTCAATTTTAATACAGTATGTAAAAGCATAACAATGCTATCAAATGCAGATATGCAGCTTAGCAAAACATTATATTCTCATACCAATTAATGTAACACAGTAAGCCAACATCTGTGGGATTGCACTTGGGCCTTTTAATTTAGCATGTCTTCTAATTAAAGAAAGATTAAATGTACTTTAAATAATTGCTCCTCCTCCCTGTACCAGACACTGAAGTGTTCTGTCTGTACGACTTGCGAGAGCATACTAAAAGAAAACACATCTACAGACCCCATTCAGCCGAAAGAGCGCATCCCAGGCTACACAGAAAATACTCCCAGCTCCAAGGGGAAAAAACACCATTTAAAGTAGCTCCCTTCAGCATTCCATTAGTACCTGCAACTGTCCCCTCCCCATTAAGGGCAATCTAGCTCACAGGAGCAATGTCACGGATGAGAGGGAGACTCACTTCTGTGCTCATTGAGTCTTCCCCTCCACACCCTGCTGTCCGAGAGCCTAATATAAAGGCAGGTCTGTGTTCTATTTATTTATATAGCTCTCCTCACTGTAGTAACTGTGTGCCCAAGGTCACACAGGAAGCCTGAGGCTGAGCCAGAAATTAACCCAAGTCTCTTGAGTCCTAGTCCAGCCCTTATCCAACTAGACTTCCCTTCCTAGTCAGAGAAGAATGTTAAGGGGCCCTGGATACTGCTCTCGAGAGCTCACTGGCTGGCAGCTCCATATCTGAGGTCATATAAGAAGACAATGATTGAAAGATCTGCTCGGCGTAAGATTAGGCCGAGCGCTCACTAGAATAAGCCACAACAATTGATGTAGTGGAGGCAGTGGCGTCTACGCACAAGGTCAGTCAACAATAATCAGGTCCCTACCCTCAGTAAATGGGCACAGGAAGGAAAGCCCCACCTCATGCATCTTGATGATGGACAGAGGAAACTCTCAAGCGAGATTCTGGCAGAGAGAAGGAAAGAGGAAAATCTTGGCCCCACAGGCCTGGTTGGAGGCCATACCCACACCTTTTTGGACTAGAGTATCTCAAGGATGGCTGTATCGCCCCAGTGAAAGACCAGATGAACTGGCTGCAAGTTAGAGGCTGTGGTACATGGAAGGCAAGGATACAATTTACATATAGTCTTTTCTCTTAGGACAGCTCACCATGATGGTGCTTTTTATTCAATTATTTGTGAGGCTTCCACAGCACGCTGGATAGATCAGCCAGAAGCACAGCCATAACCCACAGCCTTTCCAAGCTTGTGTGGCTCCGAAGGCTATGGCTACATTCTACTGAATCACACACTACAAAACAACAGGGCTTCCGTACCCTTGTGGAAGTCCCTGTCCTGATAATTCTACTTGACCAGCTAAGTTTCAGAAAGACCAATGGCTCCTTTGATTTACCATATCCTGGGGCTAGTGCTCCTAGACGTAAAAGTAAAAGAGGCAAGCAGAAACCAGTAAAGACCAGCTGAAACACACTATTAGAGTCTACTGGAATTTCCACTAGTGTAAATTTTATATTGAACAGAAAAAGCCATTTGAAGAACACATAAAAATCCTCCTCAAACTATAAATATTCACGACTTCTCTGATTATCAGTATTATCTCTTCTGGATGGTGTGTATAAGAACGAACTGCTACACTTCATGACTTACAGTATATTGTCAATCTGATTGTAGCATGAAGATGAAAGATAAACACACTGCATAAAAACGACTGTATTATACCTGTCTGCAGCTCTGCCATAGAATGCCTGCTTTTCAGATATTTGCTGTGCTGATTCCAGTCTTATTTCTTTATCTCATGTTTATGAGGAGTTTTATTGTCCATCGCTTTGGCATCAGCTGGTTCTGGGATTTACTCATTTGGCATGTTTATGGTGTTTTAGATAAACACCATAGTAGGATTACTTGAGGAGCCAGCGCTTTCAATTTAAAAGGGCCTGAAGCACAGCTTTGGATTCCCCCATTCCTACCCCCACATACATGCTCCTCAGCAACTGCAAGATGATATCTGCTTGGCTGTTTACTGTGGTGGAGAAGCATTTTTCTCTCATACTGTCAAAAGGCTGAGAGCACATCTGTTGCACTCAGACTGTGCCCTGTGATTCTTGTTGGCAGGAGTCAGTGCCATTTGACTACAGTATGACATTGCTCCCTGTTTATCTGGAGACTGACTTCCTGGTTGGGAAATACAAGAGATGTGGGGAGGATTCACAAGAAAGGTGGAGGGAAAGGGATTCAGGAATCCTCTTAATTAAAAATAAGAGGGAGGAACCCAATTAATTAATGTTAAACAGATGCTTTCATTGGCCAAATGTTCATAATAATGCATTACAGTGTAAACACAGCAGCTGGAAAGGCTGGTGCACTGTAAGTGTGTTTTTTTAACGTGTTTATCTTTATCAAATGCACAAAGCTGTGGATTTTAATCTTCCGGCTAATAGGTTGCTTTCAGATTTAAGCCACTGCTGTCAAGGTGCACTGCCCCAGGGGAGCATCATTAGGGCAAGTGCAATGCACCAGGCTCCAGGAGCACCAAGGGGAGCTGAGACACCACTACACCCTGTGGGATCTTTCCATCTATCTAGGTACTTATTCAGCCCTCCCTTACCTCACAACCATTAAATTTATCCTCAACACCATCCATCTGAGGTAGGGATGTGTTATCCTAAGCCGGGCACAGGGTAGATTAAGTGATTTGCCCAAACTCACAAAGGAAGTCGGTGACCAAGCCAGCTCTCAAGCATATAAGTGCCGGGCCCTATCCTCTAGACCATTCTTCCTCCCAGGGAGAACATGTGGTATCTCCCTCTTTGCACGCCACCAAACTCTGCTGGCTGGCATCCAGGAGGTTTCTAGTGGCAGCGGCAATGCTAGAGGCTTCCTGTCCTTTTACTCAAGCCCATGCAAAGATTGAGATTGTGCCCAGCCCCTGTATAGGGGTACAAGAGGGAAGGAGAGGGGAAAAGGTTCTTAATGCCCCTCTCCCTTTGCAGACCCACTGTGGCAGGGCGGACTTGCTCCTACCTACTTTCTAGCCTCCCAAACGGCCTGGAGACCTTCAGGTAAAACACTTCACGCAATTTATATAGTGATCTTTCCAACCACCTTTATAGATTATGCTGCCTCATACCAACAGTAACACAGTCTTCAGCTCCTGAGACAGGGAGAGGACATCCTCCTGACATCCACCCACTTCACTCCCCTGCCCCAGCACTTCCTTCCTGTGCCTTTTGTACCCTCTGGGCTAATGAGCTAATTAGCCTTTTAATTCTCTCCATCCCAATCTATCATTTGGACACAGCTCCCCAAGTCAGGGGTACTCAGGGCAGTTCACTGGAGTTGCAGTGTTCAGAGTGCTGGCCTGGCTGCTGCTGCTGCCCAGAACCCTGTCACACTCACATAGAGCCCAGCAAATCTGGACACTGGTATTTTAAGTGTGCAAACCTATTAAAAAAATGGAAAAGTTAACGTTCCCACAGAAGTACTAGCTTAGCCATGCTCACATTCTTCACAGCTCATGGCTCAGGCTACATTTTAGTCACGGGTATTCGGGTATTTTTAGTAAAAGTCATGCACAGGTCGTGGGCAGTAAACAAAAATTCACGGCCGTGAACTGTCCATGACTTTTACTCTATACCCCTGACTAAAACTTGGGTTGGGGAGGGGAGGGGGAGCAGCTCGGGAGGGTGGCCCTGGGGGTGCCGCAGATGCTGGGGAGGGGGGCATGGCCAGTGCTCAGGGGGGAGTCGCGGCCTGGGGGGTGCCACAGGTGCTTGTTGCGGGGCGGGGGGGAAGAGTCGCAGTCCAAGGAGCACCATGGATGCTTGGCGGGGGAGTCATGGGCCAGGGGCACCGTGGGTGCTCGGAAGGGGGAGTTGCAGCCTGGGGGTGCTCGGGAGAGGAGTTGGCAGGGCTGAAACAGGTTCCCTACCCCGCTCCTGGGAAGCGGCGACCTCCAGCTCCTAGCTCCATGAGCTGCCTCCGCTCCGCCCCAAGCCCCGGTTCTGCAGCTCCCATTGGCTAGGAACTGCGGCCAATGGGAGCTGCGGGGGCAGTGCATGCGGGCAGGGGCAGCACATGGAGCTAGGAGCTGAAGGAGGGGAGTTGCTGTTGTCCTTCCGGGGAGCCCCCAAGGGAAGCATCGCCCTGCACCCCAACCCACAGCCCTGAGCACCCCCATACCCAAATTTCTGCTGCTGGGGGGTGGGGGGTCCAGAGACTGCTCCAGCAGCAGCCAGTGTGCCTGGCCCAGGGGCTGCCTGAGCTACTCAGGAGGCCCCTGGGCCAGGCACACCAGCTGCTGAAGAAGTCATGGAGGCCACAGAACGTCACGGAATCCATGACTTCCATGACAAACATAGAGCCTTACTCATGGTGTACATTTTGTGACAAAAACTGCAAAATGTATCAAAACCCACAAAAATAGTCAAGAAATACACATGGTACAGTTCTCACAGTGACATGAAATATCCAAAACACAGGATCTGGTAGTAACGGGAGACTTTAACTACCCAGACACCTGTTGAAAAAGTAACATAGCAAAACACAAAATTTCCAGTAAGTTCTTGGAATATGTTGGGCAGAACTTTTTGTTCCAGAAAGTGGAAGTAGTAACCAGGGGGACAGCCGTTTTATATTTGATTCTGAACATCAGGAAGGCGTTGGTTGTGAATCTGAAGGTGGAAGGCAGTTTGGGTGAAAGGGATCATGAAATGATAGATTTCATGATTCTAAGGAAAGGAAGGAGTGAGAGGAGCAGAGTGAAGCCAGTGGCCTTCCAAAAAGCAGATATTAAACTCAAAACTGGTAGGTAAGGTCCCATGACCCCGGGCAGAAAATCTAAGGGGAAAAGGAGTTCAGGAGAGCTGGTGGTTTCTCAGGGAGACCATATTAAAGGCACAACTCCAAACTATCCCAATCTGAAGGAAAGCTAAGAAAAATAGTCAGAGGGCAATTTGGCGCCATCAGGAGATCTTTAATGACCTGAAAATCAAAAGGGAACCCTCAAGTGGAAACATGGACACATTGCTAAGGAGGAGCACAAAAGAACAGCACAAGCGGGTAGGAACAAAATCAGAAAGGCTAAGGCACAAAATGAGTTACACCTAGTAAAGGACATAAATGGCAATAAGAAAAGGCTCTTTAAATATATTAGGAGCAAGAAAAAGACAAAAGAACATGTAGGTCCTCTACGAAGTGGGGAAGGGGAGCTAATAACTGATGACATCAAGAAAGCTGAAGTGTTTCATGCCTATTTTGCTTCAGTCTTTATTAAAACAGTTAATGGTGACCGGATACTCAACATAATTAATATTAACAACAAGAGGGAAGAAAATGCAAGCCATAGTAGTCTTTAACCTATTCTTTCCCCATTTAGAGAAGTTAGATGTATGCAAATTGGCAGGCCCTGAGGAAATTCATCCTAGAGTACTTAAGGAACTAACTGAAGCAATCTCGGAACTATTTAGCAATTATCTTTGAGAACTCCTGAGGATGGGTGAGATCCCAGAAGAATGGAGAAGGTCAAACATAGTACCAATCTTTAAAAAGGGGAACAAAGAGGACCCAGGGAATTATAGAGCAGAAAGCCTAACTTTGATACCTGGAAAGATACTAGAACAAATTATTAAGCAATCAATTTGTAAGCCCCCAGCATGGATTTCTCAAGAACAAAGCATGCCAAACCAACCTAATTTCCTTCTTTGACAGGGTTACTGGTCTAGTGGATAGAGGGAAAGCAGTAGATGTGATATATCTTGATTTTAGTAAGGATTTTGACACAGTTCCACATGACATTCTCATAAGGCAAACTACAGAATGCAGACTAGATTAAATTACAATAAAGTGGGTGCACAACTGGGTGAAAGACAGTATTCAAAGAGTAGTTATTAATGGTTCACTGTCAAACTCGGAGGGCATACCTAGTGGGGTCCTGCAGGTGTTTGTTGTGGGTCCCGTACTATTCAATATTTTCATTAACGATTTGGATAATGGAGAATAGAGTATGTTACAAAATCCTCAGATGACACCAAGCAGGAAGGGGCTGCAAACACTTTGAAAGACAGGATTAGAATTCAAAATGACCTTGACAAATTGGAAAATTGGTTTGAATTTAATAAGAATTGAAATTGCCCAACTACAAAATGAGGAATAACTGGCTAGGTGGTAATACTGTTGAAAAGGATCTAAGGGTTATAGTGGATCACAAATTGAATATGAGTCAATAATGTGATACAGCTGTGAACAAGGATAATATCATTTTGGGGTGTACTAACAGGAGAGTTGTATGTAAGACATGGAAGATAACTGTCCCGCTCTACTTGGCACTGGTGAGGCCTCAGCTGGAGTACTGTGTCCAGTTCTGGGCACCAAACTTTAGAAGATGGACAAACTGGAGAGAGTCCAGAGGAGAGCAACACAAATGGTAAAAGGTTTAGAAAACCTGATCTATGAGGAAAGGTTAAAAACACTAGGCATGTTTAGTCTTGAGAAAAGAAGACTGATGGAAGACTTAATAAAGGTCTTCATATATGTTTAGGGCTGTTATAAAGAAGATGGTAATCAATTGTTCTCCATGTCCACTAAAGATAGGACCAAAAGTAATGGCTTATTAATCTCCCTAGGTTAGATATTAGGAAAAACTTTTTAACTTTAAGGGTAGTAAAGCTCTGGAATAGGCTTCCAAAGGAAGCTGTGGAATCTCCATCATTACAGGTTTCTAAACACAGGCTGGACAAACACATATCAGGAGTGGTCAAGGTTTACGTGGCCCTGCCACACCACAGGGGACTGAACTTGATTGCTTCTCGAGTTCCCTTCTAGGCCTACATTTCTATTTTATGATTCTAGGATCTCAGAGCCATTGCACATACAGTATACATTTTGGTATACATAAAGCTAACCAGTCCAAAAGTAAAGTCCTTCTCCAAAGACCAACATCTTGTCCTTGATATGAGGAAGACCTTCAAAATGTTGCCCCCTTACTAACATTCAGTGGTGGTATTTTGGTTGGCTAGCTCCCAGTACTAAAAGGGGGGTTGATGGGGAATCAGGACCCTGAGATTGACAGTCCCCAGGAACAATGGGGAGAGGCCAATACTCCAGGTCAGCCTGAATGACAGGGCAGGCAGGCTAATGAGAGAGTCAGGAGGCCAGGGCAGTCCCATCCTCCGTGTGAGCTGGAATTGCCTGGGTCAGACAGAGTGGGGCCAAGCTAAGGAGAAAGCAGGGGCCCAAGCTAAGCTGGGGAGCAGAGCTGTGCCAGATCCAGAGGGACCAGAAAAGCAGCCCAGAGAGAGCAGACCCTGTCCTGGGAGCAAAGCTGCAGCCCCAAAGCTAGAAGCACAGCCCAGAGAGAGCAGACTTGCCCTGGGAGCAGAGCTGCAGCAACCAGAGCCAGAGGGGCCAGAAAAGCAGCCCAGGAAGCAGGTCAGTGCTGGGAGCAGAGTCACAGAAGCAGCCTGCAGAGCAGACCTGTCCTGGGAGCAGAGGTGCAGCAACCAGAGGCAGAAGGGCCAAAGAAGCAGCCCAGGGAGCTGGAGGCAGAGCAGCAGCAGCAGTGCAGAGACAGAGTGGTGGAGCTGGAGCTGGAGCAGTCTGGAGCTCGGTGCGGTGAGCAGCTGGGGAGAGCGAGGGGGGACCCTGGGCAGCGGGCCCAGCACAGGAAGACGCCTCAGCTCTGCAGACCAGGCTTGGATCGTAACCCTGACAGGGCGGGTGTGACACTGGGAAGAAGGGTCCTACCACTTAGAGCCTGAGAGCGTGTGGCCACCACCAGAGCAAGTGTCCAACCCGCAGCATCCCTGCAGCACAGCCAGGGCCTGAGAAGAAGGCCTGGGACTTACAAGGAACAGACTGTGAACTGCCCAGACATTCCAGAGACACTGTTTGTGATGTTCCCTGCCACAGAGCGGGGTGATGTTTCCTTTAACCTTTCCCATTTTTCCTTATTCTTTTTAAAATTAATTGTTGATTAAATAACTTGCATTTGCTTTAACTTGTATGTAATGGTCAGTGGGTCGGAGAAGTGCCCATTGCAGAGAGAGAGTACCCCGCAGTGGGGACACCCTAGCCACTGTCCTAGGTGACCACAGCAGGGTTGAGGGTTGAGCCCCCAGGAATCCTGGGCCCAACCTTGTTGGGGTTACGAGGACTCTGCCAGACAGGAGAGTGGAAGGGGAGTCCTCAAGGGCAGGGAGGCCACTGGGTAAAGGAAGTGGGAGCAAGGACTCAGATCCTTTTGCTAGCCCACTTCACCGGGGTAGTACAGAAGCCAGGAAAGTTCCCCACAATAGCAGGACTATTCCCCCGCTTACATATATATAGTGATCTATAGAAGAATTTGGTATTGGACAGTAGTTCTCCCCCCCCCCCCCAACAAAAAACTCTCTCTTTATCTCTTAAAAAAAAGAAACTAATCAAGCAGATCTCTCCTCTTAATAGGATGGGTCTTGTGGTGAAGGCACTGGAGAGGGACTCTGGGAAACTGGGTTCGAATCTCATATCTGTGGCAGACTTCCTCTGTGACCTTGGGGAAGTCACTTACTGTTTTACAGATGTGGTATACTGAGAGTAATAATAAAATTTTCTGTCTCTCCCCCACCCACTTTTTGACTGTCTTGTCCATTTAGACTGTAAAATCTTAGGGACAGTAATGCCACTTGATATGTGCATGTACAGCACCTAACACAATAGAGCCCTGGTCTCAGCTGGGGCCTCTAGACTCCACTGTAATTCAAATGATAAACAGTAATAAGGAGGCCCTCTGAATTGTTTTGAGCACAGTGTGGAACAAGACAAGACTGTCTTTCATCTTTTCTATTTCCCATCTCTACAGAACCATTAATTACCACCACACGCAAGACAACATTTAGCACCCGTGACGTCAAAAATAACAACCACAACCACAAAATAACATCGATCACAGATGATACTTTGCAATAGTTAAGCAAAGCAGAAGCTTCTCTACAACAGTGTGAAATCCTTCCTCCTGAGCAGCCTCACTGCAGAACAGAAATGCAGGCCCTCCACACCTAGGTGAATTTCACCATATGTGTTTATGTAACTCTAATATAAAGGCATCCTCTTTAAGAGCTAGCACGTGGCCCAGCTTGCGTGGCGTACCCATAAAGTGGATAGCAGCATAGGAGATGTAGCCTCTGCCACATTCCTTCTTCCCTCCCCGGCAATACATTTTGTTGGGACGGGTCAGGTAATGGGGCCGGGGCCCATGCAGGCCAGCATAACTGCAGCAGCGTTCTCAGGGCCATAGCCTCAATTCTGTAACATAAATTGGAAAAGAAACTAACAATGCCTTAAAGAGGCAGGGGGTTTAACAGGTACCTGAATATGAAATGTCAGAATTGATATGTACATGCTGTTCTGTTTAAAAAAACTATAGTCCAGACAGCACTGAGAAGCTAGAGTAAGATGCCACTCAAATGCAGCCCGGTTCAGCGTTTGGTTTCCTTTCTTTCTTTTTTTTTTAACTGTTTGCTGCTGCAGCACGTTTTCCGTTACAGACATTTTGCTGAGTTATTACATAAGGGGAAGTATCTGACATAAGGGTACCCTGTCATGCTGGCTGGCTGGCCTCTCTTGCCCCTTCAGGTCTCAAGAGTTGAGGGCACAATTTCTGCGTTCCTGGCCCAGGGCTGATCACTGAAGATAGCTGTCAGACAACACTGTATCTGACATGGCAGCTCAAAGCAATCAGTCGCTCACTCAGAGGCTAGAGAGGGAGTTGCAGAGGAACAGGAAGGGGACAGAAAGTGAATGGGGGAAGGAGTATGAGAGAACAAAGATGACACAAGAAATGACAGAGAAGAGAAAATCTAATAGGAGAGAACAACGGTGTCTTATCACATGCAAGAGCTGTTGGGATACACATCAGGTTCTTCCACCTTCTACAAAGAGCTGGCAGTAGCCTTCTCTGTGCTTAAGCTGCCTCAGCGATCTTTGGCCACTTGCTCCCCCACCCTGCAGCCTCAGTCAATTTCAACTGGCCGCTCTACCACTGCTGCTGCTACCCCATGCTACGGGGAGGCCGCCGACACCTCAACCTGCTCTTTCACATCTTCCGTATCTCCCAGCTCAGACAGCCCATCCCCTGCTCCCAGTATGAATGCAGGTGATAAATGGGACACGCTGCCTTTGAGGCTAGTGTACGGAAGTTATCCACCCTCTGAGGGCAGAAGGGATGCTGACTGCCTTGGACTTGGATGCCTCCATATGCAATGTTGGCCTCAGAGATGTGGAGCATATACCACTCCTGATAAAGTCAATGGAATCTGTGGGTAGAAACAGCACCTATATTTCAATAATATATCCACCACAGAACCCCACTCTGAGGGGACAAAAAATGCCTCTTTTTCAAATCAATACAGCAGATGTTAACAAAAGGTTTGTTCATATATTTATAAAAGGGCATTTAACATTTCAGAAACTCAGGGTGGTTTAAACAAGAGGCACTATCTTACCCTACTGGCCAGTTTCAGTCATATAGCATATGCTAGGCGGGGTGTCACAGGAAGTGGGAGCCAACTAGTCTGAAGCCCAAGACCCTAAAAAAGAGGCTTGTCTTAACATATTACTGTATGTGGTGAATGCCTCACTTAGCAATAGCACGTGGGGCATAACAGCACATAAATACTTGAGGTTAGTGCTTTAGTACTTGCAGGCCACCCCAATGTAATTACTGCAAAGGTGTTTGGCATGGAATGATCCCTTTATTCCTTAGTAATAGTTATTTCCTAAGACTCAAGTCAACACTCTAGTCTGATTTGAACGTGCCGTTTTGGAAGTGTGGAGGAAATGATGAAAGGAAACAGCTGATGGCAGAACTAATAATGGAAATGAGGACTGTTCATCAGTATACAGAGTTATTAGACATGAGGAAATAATCCTGACAAGGGAACCCTCACAAAACTCATTTGAAGCTTCACACTTTCTATATATGTTCTACTCTGGAATGCATAGTGAGATATGCACATTGCATACTTACATTTCTGCCCTATCCAGCACATTTTAACTCAAAAGTAGCATGTTCTCCCTTGCATCTCAGTCCTGTCCTGCTTCTCCTGCCGTCCCAAGGCTTCAGTCTATTCTCTCTCTGACAGAGAGATCATGAGGCATAGTACATTCAACTCATTAAATAGTGACTTTGTGCAGCTGACCACTAAAAAGTAGCTAGAAGCCAAGTATATGTATGTCACTCCTGCTTTATCTTGCACATTTGAACTTGGTTTTCCAGAGGTGAAAGCCTAATTTTGTAGCTGCCTAACGGAACTCTGCCCTTAAAGTCATGGGAAAAATCTCTCCACCCTGCAGTTGTGCACCTTAGCTGTAGCCAGACCAAACCAACCCCAAAATGAAACCCACATGGACATCAAGCACCATCGGGCAGAGGGTAAGTATTCCGAGAAGTTGGTCCAAATGCAACCTTTTATTCTACATTATGTTGCTTTATCACTCATCAACCCAGACTGACTTTGTTGCTTTGGTCCAGAACTTATGCTGTTCTGAGTTAGCAAAATCCTTTCTGCTCTAACAAGATTGAATGCCGTTAAGTTTTGCAGAGAGATTCAATCCATTAGCTGATTAAAAGCTATAGATCACACTGCTTTGGACACACTCAGGCCATTATGAATAAGAAGTGTCCAAAAGGCTTCTAGTGTAACCAGTGTCTTTGAAACTGCTATGGTTACAGTTAATAAAACTTCTCATTCAATCTTTCTTCTAGTCTGCAATGCCAACAGGCAGAGAATTTATAGTAGCCTTTGAAACTGTCTATTTAGAAATGACTTATTGTTACAGTATCTTTAATTCCCGAAACAAAAAGAAATTATATAGAAGACATTGTCACAAGCGAAGAAAGTTTACAGATGAAAAAGAGCAACAAAAATGTCACTGATATATTTCAGCTTCAACTTACAGATGAACATCTTACAGACAAACCACCCTCCACAAAAATACACTGAAATCTCTCTAAAGGCATCTTTCTGCATGCTCCTCTGTTTACTCCTATTATATTAAAAAGTTAATAAATCTGGATAGGCTTATTAAAAGACAATTCCATAACATTTATATAGGCAACTATTGTTAGTTGCCATTAAAAGCCAGCATTTGCCCACAGTTGTACCTTAAATACCACAGGTTCCCTCCTACACTTAGGAAAAGAAATAGCACTGGTAATTCTGTAAGATCTGTTAACAAACGTTGACTACTTAATGACTATCACTCTATTTAAAAGTTTCCATAATGGCTCACAGTCAAGTGACCTATGGGATATATCTATCTATACCAAATATGCTAAGATTGACAGAACTACATAAAGGTACTAATTCAGAGAGGAACTTAAGTCTGTGCTTAAGACCCAGGAGTTGAGCATGTGCATAAGTGTCTTGTTGAACTGAAACCCAAGAACTGAGAGAACTATTAGAAGGGTGAAATACTTAGATCGTAAGCTCTTTGGGGTAGGGACTGTCTTTTCGTTCTGTGCTTGTACAGCGTCTAGCACAATGAAGTCCTAGTCTATGACTAGGATTCTGAGGCACTAGGGTACTACAATCATTTTTTTAAAATGGTATTTGATATTTGTGGCCTATGCAAGAAAAAACACTGGTGATGCAGAAAACACATTTTATGTACAAGAGAACAGTTCTTAACTCTATCATATCCAGCAGACTAACTTCCAGTAATATAACTAAAACGCGTTGGAGATGTCATCCAAAGAATCTCTAGTTGTGCGTGACTCTTGAAAGTGAAATTTAACTACTTGTTGTTGGACATCCCTAAGTTGTATTGGACAATAAAAAGAGGTGAAAGTTTCTGTCTTGACAGAGAGGTAAGAAAAAAAGGTACCTCTCCTTCTGTCCAAATAGATTTTCCTTTTTGATTTTTTGCCACCTGTTGTTAGCCAATACACTCAGTCAGTACAAAGGTACTCTATAAAACTCATAGGATATCCCAGGGGTTATTGTATTTGTCAGGGTTCCTTCCCCACTCTGAACTCTAGGGTACAGATGTGAGGACCTGCATGAAAGACCCCCATAAGCTTATTTCTACCAGCTTAGGTTAAAACTTCCCCAAGGCACAAAGTCTTTGCCCTTGGATTAGGTAAAACACTGCCACCACCAAGTGATTTAACAAACAATCAGGGAAAGGACCACTTGGAGTTCCTATTTCCCCAAAATATCCCCCCAAGCTGTTACACCCCCTTTCCTGGGGAGGCTTGAGAATAAACAAGATGAGCACAGACCAACCTTGGATTTTTAAGACCCAAAAAACCCAACCAGATTCTTAAAAAACAGAACTTTATTAGAAGAACAAAAAAAGATAAGAGAACAACTCTAAGATCAGAATGGAAGATAATCTTACAGGCAGTCAGATTCAAAACATAGAGAATCCCTCTAGGCAAAACCTTAAGTTACAAAAAGACACAAAAACAGGAATACACATTTCCTCCAGCACAGCGAATTTCACAAGCCAAAACAAAGAAAACCTAAAGCATTTTCTAGCTAAATTACTTACTAACTTTACAGAAGTTGGAGGGCTTGCACCCTTGATCTGTTCCCAGCAAAGGTATCACACAGACAGACAAAAGCCTTCCCCCCCACCCCCTCCAGATTTGAAAGTATCTTGTCCCTTCATCGGTCATTTTGGGCCAGGTGCCAGCCAGGTTACCTGAGCTTCTTAACCCTTTACAGGTAAAAGGACTTTGCCTCTGGCCAGGAGGGATTTTATGGCACTGTATACAGAAAGGTGGTTACCCTTCCCTTTATTTTTATGACAGTATTAGAGTCACAACAGGCCTCTATTATAGGAGATTTACAACCCTTCATAGAGATACAGAAAACCACATCAACATCAGTCGGTTACACTTAAGTTTTAAAAAGTGAGGTGAACTTTTTCAATTGTACACAATAAGGATTTTAAGCAAAAAAAATTGTTAGAACCATAATAATTACAACTGGTTGAATTATTAGTTGCAAATAATTTATCTGACAAATTTAGCCATTTATGTTTGCAAGTTGTCTTCAAAGTTTCTAATGTGTTGTGTTCTCAACTGTGTGACAGCTTATGCAAATAATTGTTAATTTATAGCTTGTTTGCAAACTAGATATTATGAGCTTGATCCAAAACCCAGTGAAGTACTCATAAAAACTTGGGAGTATTTCTGTTATTTGCTATTCATTACTCCATAGTCTTGTTGTATGATTTCTCTCCTAAATCACACGGTATTGTTTGGTTACCTGATTCGGTGACCAAAGCTTTATAAGCAGAAAAGACTTCTTCTATTTTCAAATTACCTGTGAGCATTCATAACTATTTGGTGCCCTGTGAATTGTTTTAATGTGTGGATAAGAAAGAGATTTTCAAAGTGACAGTCATTCATTTATTATGTGGATAGTCTAGCAACTGTTATATGTGTGTATGTACAAGCACACAAAGTATGTCTGATATTCACAGAGTTTTATTGGAAAAATATTCTGTTTATTAAAAAAGTTTTCTTAATATGGCTGGGGAAGTATACAGCAAAAGATGTATTACTATCACAACTAAAACATTTGCTACCAAAGCTTTTGTGAATTCTTTGTCTACAGACCTCTGTTTTCTTTATTGTGATATCTATAAATAAATAATGCATTGGAATTTACTAATAGTTTGGGCTTTCTGAATCTCAGAAGACCTAATTACTATTTTTTCTCCTCTTGACGGAGTAGGATCAAGACATTCAAGACTTTATTCTTTACTGTTGCCACTCTGAAGGAGGAAAGGGATGCTTCTGAAGGTAGGGAGATAAAGACAGAGTTACAGAATATGGGAAATTGGTTGGATAGAGATAGTTATGTTAGACATACAAAAGGATGGTCTCTTTGGATTCTAGATATAAGTACTGTGCCCAGGGCTAGCAAGAAAAAAAAAGGTCCGACTGTCATTGAACAAATTAAAAATGGGGAGTTTAAGGTGCAAATCAGAGCTCATTGAACTATATTATTGTTTGAGACAGATTTTTTTTGTAACTATGATTTTTGTGTATGTCTGTTCTTGCTAACCATCTGTTGTCTTAATAATTAAAAAGAAAACAGTATTTCTCATAGGAAAATAAAAAACAGACAAACCCCTCTCTGTCATCAGTATTCCTAAAGGGTGTGGTCTTTCAGTATAAACACTTTATTTTTGAATGGCCTGTGTTTAGTGGTGACATGAGAAAATAAGGAGTCAATAAAATTACTATTTTGCATGGAGCTAATTTTACTATGTCTACAAAGGAAAGTTTTCCAAGACTCATGAACAAGTGAGGCCATTCAGTTACACTGCTTGTTTAATAGGGCTCCTGGGTTTTCAGTGAACTAGTGTTATCTAAAAAGAGGTTTCTAAGTGGTTTAGTTTTTTTATGTGTCCCTTACCACCAATGCTGAATATTATTACTTGAAAAACAAACCTTCTTAGCTGGAATTTCAACTCCTTATCTTTTGGAATAGAGAAAATAAAGCTAAAGGATGGTACTGACTAGTTTTATTTGTACAAAATTAATTACATTAAGTAAATGTGTGTGTGTGTTGTGAAATACAAGTCACTTTAATACAGAAAAAGACATAGGGTCTAAATTTTCAAAAGTGACAAATGATTTTGGGTGCCCAACTTGAGGTTCTTTTCAGAGGGTGAGGCATCCAAAACCACTATTCATCTTTGAAAATGTAGGCCATAGCTGTCAGCAATTTGATGAACTCTTGCTCCCCCACACATTCTGAATTTCACCAGCATCTGCTGAATGGAGAGAAAAAGGATTCCTCTAATATGGCAGCTTCCCAGAATAGTATAAACTAAACACCACCAATAATTACCCAGAGAGTACAGATTTCCCAATCTTTGTGGGTAAGACCATGTGGAGCAATGGCAATGGGCTTGACTGAACAAACTAGTAAAGAGATGACAGCATTCATTTTAAATATTCTTCATTTTGTTAATATTGACCAGCTTCAATATGGCACTTTAACAAATAATAAATAATAATAAAGTACTAAACACTCTCATGGGTATGTCTACATGAGAGCTGGAGGTGTAATTTTCACCTGGGGTAGTTATACCCGTGCTTGCTCTGATCAAGCTAGTGTGCTAAAAATAGCAGAGGAGCCATGGTGGCACAAGCAGCAGGATGGGATAGGTGCCTGAGTATGTACCTAAGGTTTCAGACAGGATCATACTTTGGTGGAACGAACTGAGCTCCCTCTTTTGCCACCACAACTATACTGTTATTTGATGTCTATTTCCAGCTAAGACATACCCTTCACTATGAGAACAGGAGTACTTGTGGCACCTTAGAGACTAACAAATTTATTTGAGCATATGCTTTCATGAGCTACAGCTCACTTCATCGGATGCATTCACTATATTAGCTTAGCTACAATGTTCTGTATGACTTGTCCATTATTTAGTAAACATATTATGGGCAAAGGTCTAGGCATATGTTTTTTAGAACAACACATAGCACCTTCCAGCTTAGGATCTCAAAGCACTTTACAAACATTAATGAAATCTCACAATATCGCTATGAAGGTTGGTATTAAAATCCCCATTTTCCATAAGGAATAAGTGAGGCACAGGGAGGTGAAGTGATCTGTGCACTCAGTAAGTCTGTGGCAGTCAGGGTTTAGATAGCACAGGCAAATTAGACTTGGGTTTCCAGTTGTCCTAATATCCAGTCCTGTGTTTTAACCACCGAACCACGCCTGCCCTCTGGTATTTTCACAACTGGCCTGATTCTCATAGGGTGTAAATCCTTTATTTGTTTATTTATTAAATTAATTTATCCCACGTGAGAATCTGGCCAATTGTTAACACACCATTGGACAGGGAAGATAAAGTTATGCTATGCCAATGTGATACCCATTTTATTGTATGCTTCTAAAACATGGCAAATACTAGAAACCCAGAACAGGAAGCATAATGCATTCCATCAGAGATGTTTGCAAACAATACTTGGTGTCTAATGGTGGAATAAAGTAACCAATGTAGATATGTTACAAAGGACTGGCCAGCAGACTGTGAAGACAATGATTCGAGAAAGAAGGCTGAAGTGATTTGGACATGTTGTTCAGGTGTCAAAAAAAACCCTGTATTCCTATACAAGCCCTTGACTGGATACCAGCTGGTGGAAGATGGAAAAGAGGACAACAGATGACATATAAGAAAACCATTTGGGATGCCACTGTCATGGAAACAGACTATAACGGAGCAAGAAACATGTCATTAGATGGACTGGGTTGCCTCATGTGTCACAAGGCATTAGAGCATCTAATAAATAAAAATAAATCCATTGACTTTGAGGAGCTGCACTGACTGACACCAGCTGAAGAATGACAGAGAACTGACTGGTTTTAAAAAGAAAAATGAGAGCATTTGAGAAAAAGAACCAAGCCAGCTGCCTGGAGTTCAGCAGAATCTTACACTGGGATAACATCTCAGATCCTTAAACCTAGCTATTTGAAATGCTGTCCAGGATTTAAGCACCAGAAAATGGGGGGTTTAGAAACCTAGATGTTTGTGCTAAGGAACATGCATGTAAGGCAAGTGAAGAATATTTAAACTACATTTCTTTGCACTCCATTTTGTATCAGAGACTAACATGCATAAAAAGAGGTCAGGGAGTAGGCATATTTATAAACTAGCCACACAAGTCAAATACCCCCCACCTCAATCTCTGTAGCTAATCCTAAAATTACGAGTGCACTTTCAGCTGAAAGGAATGACTAAGCACCTATCTTGACTGTAGAAATCCACTCACAGGCAGTGACCCATATGTTTGCTGATCCCTGAGAGAAGCACAATGCTATTCTGGCTCTGATGGAAGCAACAGAGGGCTTGGAGAAGGAGAGAATACCCCAAGACCATAATTTCGCAAGCTCAATGAAGAACTGCTACAGATTTAATAAACAGGCTATTGATATCTGTCAGCTGTTACAAGGGAAATTTATTAATTTAATTTCATTTCTTAGTTTATAAACTATATCCCATTACAAAGACTTGTGGCACATTAACAACATTTAACAAAATACTCTTTCATAATCAGATGTGGGGGGAGCCACGCCTTGCATGTAGCAGATGTGATAACAGCAGCCTTCGGCTTCCTGTGCATTGGGGCTTTTCAGACCCCTGCAGCCATTAGCCACTCAGCCACTAACCTGGTCATCATAAACTTTAGATTTTGTCAGGACAGTATAAATAACCAATATGTTAGAGTTCTCATATGAACACCGAATCAGCTGCAAACAACGCATGATTTCTATAACAATGCTCAGTTCCCAGCTGTCCTGGGAGATACCAGTTACACACACATCTCACTCTAAGCACACGATGTCATTTTGCTATAGCTTTTCAATATGCAGGTGCACAATATCAAATGCCAGACCTTGGATGTGGTATCCAAGTTCCCAGAGACATGTCATGATGCATACACGCTCAGGCAATCAATCTGCCACCAGTTCTGTGAGGCAGGCAAACACTTTGGCAGGTGGTCAGGTGCAAGAACCACATTCACTTGTATCATTTTTCAGCTGCAGATGTAGGATCTCACATGAGGCCATATAGCAGCCCTGTTTTTATTCTCAGTGCATAGCCTCTGAAGTCTTGCCTTATAAACATGCATTCTAAATCTTCAGACACCTGCAAATTTAAAAGACTTGCAGTACTTTAAGATCACTATATCAACCCGGAGCTGAAGTTTGTCACTTTAACAATGTGTTGTAGATGTTTATATAGATCTGACAATACATCAATCTAAAGCTGCCTCAAAGTCCGTAAGATATTTTTGTTGTAAGCTGCATTCTATGTAGTAGATTTCTCTTAGATGGACAGGAGGATATTAGCATGTCAGGTTTTCCTATCCTAGGAACCAATCTGCAAATACAGGAAAAGGCATTTAGGTACCTTGGCGCAAAGTGAAAATTCTCATAGACTTCCTGGATATGCAGGCTACATTTTTCCCCAGGACAAGACACTATTTTTAAAAGAAGGGATAACAATTGCTGACCATTGGAGATTCTTTCCAGGCCATATCTTTGAACATCTGAGAATTAAATTAAATCTACCTTCTCAGGATTTTTGTACACACCTAAAGTTTGAAGTTTCCTAGACACAATTATTAACAAAGAAACTCAACAATGGTCAAAGAACCTATGAATCAGAAAGGTCAGCTCTTTAATTCCAGTTTCTCTCTCTCTCTCTGGAAGTGACCAAAGAACCCAATCTGGACCTCAAACTCTTCAAAAATTTCATCTAAATCAATACATCTTCACAAAATGTTTTGGTTCTGATGAAACAGCATATCTATGTTGATGAAAAAAAAACATTTAATCAAAAATGTTCCAACAAGCTCTACTTCTATCTCTACTGTACAACTTCATTGCTGAGAGACCCTTGCAAGAGCCCAAAACTGTATACCCTGGACTTGAGATCTTAAAATTCCTCTTAAGGATAATTAACAGCAGAAAGTACTTGAATGCTCCTTTGAAACCTCTATTTACAACACTTACAAGGAAATGCAATATGTTGTGCTGCCTAAACTGGCTGGACTTTACAAAAAGTAGACAAGCCATTTACAACACACACTTTGCTTCTCTACAAAAGAAAAAGGACACTAAACTATCTAAACTACTGCATGCCACAAGGGGCCACAACAGTGGTTCCCTTAACCCACCCAGCAATATTGTTCATCTATCCAACTATACTCTTAGCCCAGCAGAAGAATCTGTCCTATCTCGGGCCTCTCCTTCTGCCCCTCCACCCTCACGAACATGATACAGTTCTGTTGTGACCTAAAATCCTATTTTTGACGTCTCCAACTCAAGGAATATTTCCAACACACCTCTGAACAACATACTAACCCACAGAGACCTTCCTACCAACACTACAAAAAGAAGGATTCTGGGTGGACTCCTCCTGAAGGTCGAAACAACAGACTGGACTTCTACATAGAGTGCTTCCGCCGACGTGCATGGGCTGAAATTGTGGAAAAGCAACATCACTTGCCCCATAACCTCAGCCGTGCAGAACACAATGCCATCCACAGCCTCAGAAACAACTCTGACATCATAATCAAAAAGGCTGACAAAGGAGGTGCTGTCGTCATCATGAATAGGTCGGAATATGAACAAGAGGCTGCTAGGCAGCTCTCCAACACCACTTTCTACAAGCCATTACCCTCTGATCCCACTGAGGGTTACACCATCTGCTCAAGAAACTCCCTGAAAAAGCACAAGAACAAATCCGCACAGACACAACCCTAGAACCCCAACCAGGGGTATTCTATCTGCTACCCAAGATCCATAAACCTGGAAATCCTGGAAGCCGATCATCTCAGGCATTGGCACCCTGACAACAGGACTGTCTGGCTATGTAGACTCCCTCCTCAGGCCCTATGCTACCAGCACTCCCAGCTATCTTCAAGACACCACTGACTTCCTGAGGAAACTACAATCCATCGGTGATCTTCCTGATAACACCATCCTGGCCACAATGGATGTAGAAGCCCTCTACACCAACATTCTACACAAAGATGGACTACAAGCCGTCAAGAACAGTATCCCCGATAATGTCACAGCAAACCTGGTGGCTGAACTTTGTGCCTTTGTCCTCACCCATAACTATTTCACATTTGGGGACAATGTATACCTTCAAATCAGCGGCACTGCTATGGGTACCCGCATGGCCCCACAGTATGCCAACATTTTTATGGCTGACTTAGAACAACGCTTCCTCAGCTCTCGTCCTCTAATGGCCCTACTCTACTTGCGCTACATTGATGACATCTTCATCATCTGGACCCATGGAAAAGGAGACCTTGAGGAATTCCACCATGATTTCAACAATTTCCATCCCACCATCAACCTCAGCCTGGACAGGTCCACACAAGAGATCCACTTCCTGGACACTACAGTGCTAATAAGCGATGGTCACATAAACACCACCCTATACCGGAAACCTACTGACTGCTATACTTACCTACATGCCTCCAAGGTTTCATTCAGACCACACCACACGATCCATTGTCTACAGCCAAGCTCTACGATACAACCGCATTTGCTCCAACCCCTCAGACAGAGACAAACACCTACAAGATCTCTATCAAGCGTTCTGCACCTGCACATCTACCAATGTGATATATGCCATCATGTGCCAGCAATGCCCCTCTGCCATGTACATTGGTCAAACTGGACAGTCTCTACGTAAAAGAATAAATGGACACAAATCAGACGTCAAGAATTATAACATTCAACAACCAGTCGGAGAACACTTCAGTCTCTTTGGTCACTCGATTACAGACCTAAAAGTGGCAATTCTTCAATGAAAAACTTCAGAAACAGACTCCAACGAGAGACTGCTGAATTGGAATTAATTTGCAAACTGGATACAATTAACTTAGGCTTGAATAAAGACTGGGAGTGGATGTGTCATTATACAAAGTAAAACTATTTTCCCTTGTTTATTTTCTCCTACTGTTCTTGTCAACTGCTGGAAATGACGAACCTTGATTATCACTACAAAAGGTTTCCCCGCCACCCCCTCCCACCCGCGCTCTCCTGCTGGTAATAGCTCACCTTTCCTGATCACTCTTGTTACAGTCTGTATGGTAACACCCATTGTTTCATGTTCTCTGTGTATATAAAATCTCCCCACTATATTTTCCACTGTATGCATCCGATGACGTGAGCTGTAGCTCACGAAAGCTTATGCTCTAATAAATTTGTTAGTCTCTAAGATGCCACAAGTACTCCTCTTCTTTTTACGGATACAGACTAACACGGCTGCTACTCTGAAACCTGTCTAAACTTTATTATTTCCTCTTAGTTTTGAGCACAATTAATCCAGATTTCATTTATGATGCTCCTAAACACCTCACTCATATGTCGTCTATAGAGTTGCCATTACAAAGGCTGATTTTGGACATCAGATCCCCATTTCAAATATGCCAAGTTGACAACTGACCCAGTTTGACCTTTTATGATGCATTAGGGTAATCAACCTATGAGACCCCAACTCTCTGACACTCACTTAAGAGTACAGAACACATCATCTATATGAGGAAAAAAAGCTTCTCCTAAATCTACTGACTGTATCTCCATAAAGCCCTCATTACAAATGTGGTAACATGAAGTGTGAACCTATTTTACTATACTGAAAACAAAACACCTGAGAACACTTCTATAAACTATGGGGCGCACATATAAATATTCTGGTATTTTTCTAAATAATATATCAATTGATTGCCACTTTAGAGACACCTCAGTAAATTTTCTTGAAGTCAATCAATCTGTTGCCCAAAATATTATTAGTAATTGCTATTTAGATTTCTAATGAAGACCAATAAATGTGAGTATATGTTTTTAGTTAGACTTGAGTTTCACTCACTCCAGACTTCTGTTCTATAGAGCCTGGGCCTGTCAGCCTCCTATCATAAGGAGAAATTTTTCTAGAACCCCTCCCACTGATACAATGACTTTTGGACTGATGGATTCTTTAGCTTTGAATTGCACAAGCCTCCAGCCATCCTTTGGTACCTCATCCCTTCCCACATGGCTCCAGAAAAGATGTCTCAATGGGCTCTTTAGAAAGAACAAACACTATCTCATTAATTTAATCACCCTCAGTCCTAGTGGCTACAGTTAGCACAGTTTCCAGGGAGATCTAGTATTGTCCCTAGCTCTTACTTAGCCTTGCAGGGGGGTAAAGTGTAATAAAGTCCCAGTTTACTCCCACACTTGGCTGAGTAAGTGCTACTCAGACTGCAGCTTTGGCAGCGGCAGGGGGAACAAAGGCTCCTCACCTGATACTCCCCTTGCAAGCAAGTGGACGCGGAGGGAGCAAAAAGTAGGGGCACCCTGGCTCTGCCCATATCCCAACCACTTGCCAGCCAGAGTATTTGGCAAAACCCACTGGGGAAGTAAGCTGCTCCCCCAAAAGGAGTGGGAATTACTTCCCCCTCCTCAGGAGCAGAGGTGGGGAATCAGAGGAAAAATTGTGCCTGTTTGAGGCAAATGTCCTTCTTACAGTCTCTCCTGGGTCAATGCAGCCATGCGCCATCCCACATGATAGGCTAAGCTTAAAGCCCTAAATAATTAACATGTGCACCCAAACTCAGGAATCAAGAGTGTCACTGAGTGGACAGCAGAGAAATGACGTTGTTTAACTTAGTCACACCACAGAGAGCTTTTTAAGTACGGGCTTCAGCTGTGCATCGGCCCTATAGAAAAGAAATACATGGATTCCAATGCGGGGAGGGGGGGCCTCTACGATTATCCTTTATCTGTTTTCTCATAGGTCTCTTCTGTGCTGCTCAGCTCCTTTCTTCTTCTGGGCAAATCCTGCCATCTCTTCATTAGCCCAAGATCCCTGTATGGTTGTTGCCCTGTAAATTTCTTTATCCAAATGGTGTGTTTTGCCAAGTAGCCTCCTTTAGAACTATTAACCTTTTTAGCTAACAAACTGGTGGCAAGAAGCATAGCAATAAGTTGTTTTGATAGTGTGTATATAAAGTCTGCTGCAGTTTCCACGATATGCATCCGATGAAGTGAGTTGTAGCTCACGAAAGCTCATGCTCAAATAAATTGGTTAGTCTCTAAGGTGCCACAAGTACTCCTTTTCTTTTTGCGAATACAGACTAACACGGCTGTTACTCTGAAACTTGTTTTGATAGAACGATTTGGCTACCAGTAGCTCTGCAATAGCTGCCTTGTTGCACATATCCATTTAAGCTGACATTTTCCCTAGCAGTTTCATATCCCAGCCACCAAGCAAGTCAATGTCCTCCTGGGAAAACTTTGGCTTCTTGATTGGCTTGTTCCTTTGACCCATAGCAGGTCTGCCCTGTTTGCTTTCAGCCTCCCTGAAGTCATGTAATACTAAAAAACCTACAAGAGGTGGGGACTTTATATGCTAATAAGTCCCACATTAAAGCTTGACAGCTAATGGGCTGAGTGCTGCACACAGAATTGCTGTGGGAAATTTCTGTTGACTCAGGCTGGAGCAGATGTGCAGGAATGGAGAGTGCATGGCTGAAAGGCATTTGTTCACCTTGCTATTAGCCTTAAACAGGACATTCCAGCACTTTTAAATGACATTCACTGGATTTAGTTAGTAAACTATGGGGGTTCTTTTTCAGGGCCAGATTCTGCTACACCTTATGCCACCAGAGCATCTATCAATGTGAGATCAATGGGACTACTCATGGGGTAAGGTACTACTCAGTGTGAGCAAGGGTTTCAGAATTTAACCTTAACTTGCGCTCTGTTACAATAGCAATGAGGGCTATATTAGTACCTAGACAGAATTTTATTCACCCCATTCAGAAATAAAGTAAAACAGGTAGAACAAAGAAAACATGGAAGAGACATTAACAAAAACATGACATATTTATGCAAAGACAATAACCTAGGAGATACCAGATACGTGTGTCAGAGGAAGATTATACCCATATCACACTAAGGAAAAGGAGTTAAAATTATATGACATCTTAATTATTTTTAAAGGATTATTTTGTTCAAGTTCTTTAACAAAAAGAGAGGGAACCAAACTGTGCTAAAATCACCAAAATCCATTTATACAGTGCCTGTAAGCTTTCCCATTAGGAATGTATCCCGGGCCAATTTCAACCAAGTGATTGGTCCTGGAGGGTCTTCTCTCCTAACTCTCAAAATGTATCTAAGGAGCATCTCGCTGCCAACAAGAAATCAGAAATAAGTACAGAGTTGTTCACTGGATAACCTGCTTCACCAGAAAGACCCAGAAGTATCACTCACTAAAGGCACCAATAGTTATTCAATTATTGTTAAAAGTCACCATTAAATATTTTCCTGAGCTTGGTTTTCCTTTGTCCCTCTTTAAACAAGTATTTGGAGCAGCAATTCCCAGCACAAGGATCATAGCCCACAATAAAGTGATGATTATTACTGTACTCTGAACCGGAGCTTCTCTGGCTAGCTCCTTTTCTTGATTGTTCTTTAAATCCTTCTTCCTGAGCCTGAGATTCGATTGTTCTTTAAATCCTTCTTCCTGTGCCTGAGACTTTGTCTACATGAGAAATTTGCGTCAGTTTATAAATCATTTTAAATAACCTGGAACAAACTTTGTGTGGACATACTTATATCAGTTTAAGAGTGGCTTACTTTGGCTCCGTTTAAACCAATATTAATCAATAAACTGAACTGAAATAAGCCTGAAATACAAGTGCCCACATTGGGGTTTATACCTTTTTAGTAAATCTGTTTAAAAAGACATTTAGTTAAATCGGTGCAACTGTCCCATGTAGAGATGGCTGCAGGTTTACATTTTCTGTTGTACTAGTGCATGGATCAGAGTTCACTTCACACGCCCCATCGGTACCTGGCCCAGGCTGGGGAAGCTAATGATCCAACCAGTGAACCAAATTCGGTGATGAATCCTGGTCATGTGCTACCTGAGACATGTTACGAATAACAAGGAAGACTAACAATCTGGCCACCATCAACATTTGCCTATTGTGTCCTTTCCCTATTTTCCTGGTAAGGATATAAAGCAAGTCAAATCCTGGCAGCAATTAACACAAAGAAAGAAAACAAAAGAAGAGTGTCCTACCTTTCACACTTTATTGCTATCCTATTCACTCACACACTCATACTGCATAAGACAAGAAACCTACAACAGGAAAAAGAACTGGATCTCTGGGAGTCATAGGACCAGAGCAGAACCAAAATGTCTCTAAAGAGACAGACAACCTTGTCACAGACACCTACCATATCACTGTGATAACGAAGCATTCTAGCCCTGATGCAAGATGTATGTGCGATACTCACATGCACAGTTTGTGTACGGTTGTATTCTGGAATAGTGTTTACAGTCAACAGGGTAAATCTGTTAAGCAAGCTATAAAGCAAAGAAAAAAAAGGAGTGTTTGTGCCTTTTATTGCCCCTTTAATGGCTCTCCTGTGATGTATGAAATGGCATTGATTTGTTTTAAGAAACTGTACATTGTTAATATGGGTTTTTTAACATTAATTTATAAGCTTGTCAAGGTGACAGTACTTTTATAACTGTCAAAACGGTAACGTCAATATTTGTGTCTTACACAAGCAGAGGTCCCTAATCTGGGGGGCATGGAGGACCATTCGGGGGCATGGCTGGGGCCCAGGCCAACCCCCATGGGGGCGGGGAGGGAGCACCACCCCGCTCTGCTCCCAGCCCCGGCTGTGGCTCCAGCCTCAGCCCCCTTATTCCTGTCCATGTCACCCCCTCCCGGAGCCATATCCCTGCTCCCGGCCCCAGCTCGGCTTGCGGGGAGGAAGAGGGGAGCGAGGTAAAAAGTTTGGGACCACTGTCTTATAACAACGTAGAAATCATATTTAATTTTCTTTCTTTCCTTTCTTTACTCTTCTTTTTACCTTTATAAAAAAAAGTCAATTCTTTTTCAAAAGATGTTTTACTTTTTTTAAAAAAAAAAACCTTAGAAATATCCACAAAATATCAGCCTTCCACTGTGCAAGAGTGAACATTCCCTTCACCACTCCATTGAGGACTGGGTGAACCTCACTTCAGCTCTCCGCCTTCATAGAATCAAAGAATATCAAGGTTGGAAGGGACCTCAGGAGGTCATCTAGTCCAACCCCCTACTCAAAGCAGGACCAATCCCCCAACTAAATCTTCCCAGCTAGGGCTTTGTCAAGCCTGACCTTAAAAACCAATAAGGAAGGAGATTCCACTACCTCCCTAGGTAACCCATTCCGGTGCTTCACCACCATCCTAGTGAAAAAGTTTTTCCTAACATCCAACCTAAACCTCCCCCACTGCAACTTGAGACCATTACTCCTTGTTCTTTCATCTGGTACCACTGAGAACAGTCTAGATCCCATCCTCTTTGGAACCCCTTTCAGGTAGTTAAAAGCAGCTACCAAATCCCCTTTCATTCTTCTCTTCTTCAGACTAAATAATCCTAGTTCCCTCAGCCTCTCCTCATAAATCATGTGCTCCAGCCCCCTAATCATTTTTGTTGCCCTCTGCTGGATTCTTTCCAATTTTTTCACATCCTTCTTGTAATGTGGGGCCCAAAACTGGACACAGTACTCCAGATGAGGCCTCACCAATACTGAACAGAGGGGAATGATCACGTCCCTCAATCTGCTGGCAATGCTCTTAGCCCTGGTCTACACTAGGACTTTAGGTCGAATTTAGCAGCATTAACTCGATGTAAACCTGCACCCGTCCACACGATGAAGCCCTTTATTTCGACTTAAAGGGCTCTTAAAATCAATTTCCTAACTCCACCCCCGACAAGGGGATTAGCGCTTAAATCGGCCTTGCCGGCTCGAATTTGGGGTACTGTGGACACAATTCGATGGTATTGGCCTCCGGGAGCTATCCCAGAGTGCTCCATTGTGACCGCTCTGGACAGCACTCTCAACTCAGATGCACTGGCCAGGCAGACAGGAAAAGAACCGCGAACTTTTGAATCTCATTTCCTGTTTGGCCAGCGTGGCAAGCTGCAGGTGACCATGCAGAGCTCATCAGCACAGGTGACCATGATGGAGTCCCAGAATCGCAAAAGAGCTCCAGCATGGACTGAACGGGAGGTACGGGATCTGATCGCTGTTTGGGGAGAGGAATCCGTGCTATCAGAACTCCGTTCCAGTTTTCGAAATGCCAAAACCTTTGTCAAAATCTCCCAGGGCATGAAGGACAGAGGCCATAACAGGGACCCAAAGCAGTGCCGCGTGAAACTGAAGGAGCTGAGGCAAGCCTACCAAAAAACTAGAGAGGCGAACGGCCGCTCCGGGTCAGAGCCCCAAACATGCCGCTTCTATGATGAGCTGCATGCCATTTTAGGGGGTTCAGCCACCACTACCCCAGCCGTGTTGTTTGACTCCTTCAATGGAGATGGAGGCAATAAGGAAGCAGGTTTTGGGGACGAAGAATATGATGATGATGAGGAGGTTGTAGATAGCTCACAGCAAGCAAGCGGAGAAACCGGTTTTCCCGACAGCCAGGAACTGTTTCTCACCCTGGACCTGGAGCCAGTACCCCCCGAACCCACCCAAGGCTGCCTCCTGGACCCAGCAGGCGGAGAAGGGACCTCTGGTGAGTGTACCTTTTAAAATACTATACATGGTTTAAAAGCAAGCATGTGAAAGGATTACTTTGCCCTGGCATTCGCGGTTCTCCTAGATGTACTCCCAAAGCCTTTGCAAAAGGTTTCTGGGGAGGGCAGCCTTATTCCATTCACCATGGTAGGATACTTTACCACTCCAGGCCAGTAGCACGTACTCGGGAATCATTGTAGAACAAAGCATTGCAGTGTATGTTTGCTGGCATTCAAACAACATCCGTTCTTTATCTCTCTGTGTTATCCTCAGGAGAGTGAGATATAATTCATGGTCACCTGGTTGAAATAGAGTGCTTTTCTTCAGGGGACACTCAGAGGAGCCCATTCCTGCTGGGCTGTTTGCCTGTGGCTAAACAGAAATGTTCCCCGCTGTTAGCCACAGGGACGGGGGAAGGTTGAGGGGGTAGCCACGCGGTGGGGGGAGGCAAAATGCGACCTTGTAACGAAAGCACATGTGCTATGTATGTAATGTTAACAGCAAGGTTTACCCTGAAAGAGTGTAGCCACTGTTTTATAAAATGTGTCTTTTTAAATACCGCTGTCCCTTTTTTTTTCTCCACCAGCTGCATGTGTTTCAATGATCACAGGATCTTCTCCTTCCCAGAGGCTACTGAAGCTTAGAAAGAAAAAAAAACGCACTCGCGATGACATGTTCTCCGAGCTCACGCTGTCCTCCCACACTGACAGAGCACAGACGAATGCGTGGAGGCAAATAATGTCAGAGTGCAGGAAAGCACTCTGATGATTTAACTGGGAATTGGTCCTGCTTCGAGCAGGGTGTTGGACTAGATGACCTTCTGGGGTCCCTTCCAACCCTTATATTCTATGATTCTATGATTCTATGAAAGCACAAAATGACCGGGAGGAGAGGTGGCGGGCTGAAGAGAGTAAGTGGCGGGCTGAAGAGAGTAAGTAGCGGGCTGAAGAGAGGGCTGAAGCTCAAATGTGGCGGCAGCGTGATGAGAGGAGGCAGGATTCAATGCTGAGGCTGCTGGAGGACCAAACCAGTATGCTCCAGTGTATGGTTGAGCTGCAGCAAAGGCAGCTGGAGCACAGACTGCCACTACAGCCCCTATGTAACCAACCGCCCTCCTCCCCAAGTTCCATAGCCTCCACACCCAGACGCCCAAGAACGCGGTGGGGGGGGCCTCCGGCTAACCAGTCACTCCACCACAGAGGATTGCCCAAAAAAAAGAAGGCTGGCATTCAATAAATTTTAAAGTTGTAAACTTTTAAAGTGCTGTGCGGCATTTTCCTTCTCTCCTCCACCACCCCACCTGGGCTACCTTGGTAGTCATCCCCCTATTTGTGTGATGAATGAATAAAGAATGCATGAATGTGAAGCAACAATGACTTTATTGCCTCTGCAAGCAGTGATTGAAGGGAGGAGGAGAGGGTGGTTAGCTTACAGGGAAGTAGAGTGAACCAAGGGGCGGGGGGTTTCATCAAGGAGAAACAAAGAGAACTTTCACACCATAGCCTGGCCAGTCATGAAACTGATTTTCAAAGCTTCTCTGATGCACACCGTGCCCTCCTGTGCTCTTCTAACCGCCCTGGTGTCTGGCTGCGCGTAACCAGCAGCCAGGCGATTTGCCTCAACCTCCCACCCCGCCATAAACGTCTCCCCCTTACTCTCACAGATATTGTGGAGCACACAGCAAGCAGTAATAACAGTGGGAATATTGGTTTGGCTGAGGTCTAAGCGAGTCAGTAAACTGCGCCAGCGCGCCTTTAAACGTCCAAATGCACATTCTACCACCATTCTGCACTTGCTCAGCCTGTAGTTGAACAGCTCCTGACTACTGTCCAGGCTGCCTGTGTATGGCTTCATGAGCCATGGCATTAAGGGGTAGGCTGGGTCCCCAAGGATACATATAGGCATTTCAACGTCCCCAACAGTTATTTTCTGGCCTGGGAATAAAGTCCCTTCCTGCAGCTTTTGAAACAGACCAGAGTTCCTGAAGATGCGAGCGTCATGTACCTTTCCCGGCCATCCCACGTTGATGTTGGTGAAACGTCCCTTGTGATCCACCAGAGCTTGCAGCACTATCGAAAAGTACCCCTTGCGGTTTATGTACTCGGCGGCTTGGTGCTCCGGTGCCAAGATAGGGATATGGGTTCCGTCTATGGCCCCACCACAGTTAGGGAATCCCATTGCAGCAAAGCCATCCACTATGACCTGCACATTTCCCAGGGTCACTACCCTTGATATCAGCAGATCTTTGATTGCGTGGGCTACTTGGATCACAGCAGCCCCCACAGTAGATTTGCCCACTCCAAATTGATTCCCAACTGACTGGTAGCTGTCTGGCGTTGCAAGCTTCCACAGGGCTATCGCCACTCGCTTCTCAACTGTGAGGGCTGCTCTCATCTTGGTATTCACGCGCCTCAGGGCAGGGGAAAGCAAGTCACAAAGTTCCATGAAAGTGCCCTTACGCATGCGAAAGTTTCGCAGCCACTGGGAATCGTCCCAGACCTGCAACACTATGTGGTCCCACCAGTCTGTGCTTGTTTCCCGAGCCCAGAATCGGCGTTCCACAGCATGAACCTGCCCCATTAGCACCATGATGCATGCATTGGCAGGGCCCATGCTTTCAGAGAAATCTGTGTCCATGTCCTGATCACTCACGCGACCGCGCTGACGTCGCCTCCTCGCCCGGTATCGCTTTGCCAGGTTCTGGTGCTGCATATACTGCTGGATAATGCGTGTGGTGTTTAATGTGCTCCTAATTGCCAAAGTGAGCTGAGCGGCCTCCATGCTTGCCTTCGTATGGCGTCCGCACAGAAAAAAGGCGCAGAATGATTGTCTGCCGTTGCTCTGACGGAGGGAGGGGCGACTGAGGACACAGCTTACAGGGTTGGCTTCAGGGAGCTAAAATCAACAAAGGGGGTGTCTTTACATCAAGGAGTATTTCAGGCAGGACTTCACGGAGGGTTCCAATAAGAAATGGTGCACCTAAGTTATTGTTCTTATTGGAACAAGGAGGTTAGCCTGGCCTCTGATTGATACATGGCTAGATTTACCTCGCTGCACCTTCTCTGTGAGTGACTGCAATGTGACCTAGAGGAATGAGTCCCCTAGACAGGGGAGGAGGCAAATGAGTACAAAACAAATCTGGTCTATTTCTTGTTTTGATCCACTCCATCTATCTTTTACATCTTTGGCTGGCAGCAGACGGTGCAGAAGGACTTCATGCCATCCACATCTCATGGCTGCTCGGCAGAAGATGGTACAGTACGACTGCTAGCCATCCTCATCTCTTGCCTGCCTGGCAGAAGATGGTACAATAGGACTGCTAGCAATCCTCATCTCTTGCCTGCCCGGCAGAAGATGGTACAGTACGACTGCTAGCAGTCCGTATCGCCTGCCTGCTCACCATAAGACGGTTCAATAGGACTGACTGCAGGACTAAAGAGAATGACCTGGTCAAGTCACTCCAAATTTAGTCCTTGCGCCCATGTCTGTCCAGGCGCTCCCAGCCGACGTTGCCAGGAGCACCTCGGACATGACGATGACGGCTACCAGTCGTACTGTACCGTCTGCTGCCACAAGGCAAGGGGTTGCTGCTACTGTGTAGCAATGCCGTACCACGTCTGCCAGCACCCAGGAGACATAGGGTGACGGTTACCTGAGCGGGCTCCATGCTTGCCGTGGTATGGCGTCTGCACAGGTAACTCAGGAAAAAAGGCGCGAAACGATTGTCTGCTCTTGCTTTCACGGAGGGAGGGAGGGAACGGGGGGCTGACGATATGTACCCAGAACCACCCACGACAATGTTTTAGCCCCATCAGGCATTGGGATCTCAACCTAGAATTCCAATGGGCAGCAGAGACTGTGGGAACTGTGGGATAGCTATCCACAGTGCAACGCTCCGGAAGTCGACTCTAGCCTCGGTACTGTGGAAGCACTCCGCCGAGTTAATGCACTTAATGCACTTAGAGCATTTTCTGTGGGGACACACACACTCGAATATATAAAACAGATTTCTAAAAAACCGACTTCTATAAATTCGACCTTATTCCGTAGAGTAGACATACCCTTACTTATACAGCCCAAAATGCCGTTAGCCTTCTTGGCAACAAGGGCACACTGTTGACTCATATCCAGCTTGTCGTCCACTGTAACCCCTTAGTCCTTTTCTGCAGAACTGCTGCCTAGGCATTCGGTCCTAACTTCTGTCATGTCCTATCCCACTTTGGTTCTTCAGGCCTCCAAAGACTCCTCCAGCAAAAAACAGGGAAGCCTGATATTTCTGAGGTAAAAAATAAGCAGCAACTCAATAAATAAATGAGACTCTTTTTGAATATCACAATGGAGCAGAAAATAGCACAAAACTCCCTCCTCCCCGATTTCCTTTGCAGTCATCTTTGATCATTTGTGTGTTATGAACAGGCGAGGAGTGGATTCTTTCTCTGTGGGGAATAAGAGTGTTATAATTAATACTTTACATATCTATAGCACCTTTCAGATGAGGATCTCACATCTCAAAAGAACTTACAACATCCCTGTATTATTGAGCATTACCATCCCCATTTTACAGAAAACTGAGGCTCAGAGAAGTTAGGTAACTTGCCCAAAGTCACACAGTGTTTCAGTGGCAAAATGGTTATAGATCCTAGGCCTCCTGACTCTCAGTTCTCTTCTCTAAACCCTGGACAAAGCTCTTGTTAGAGGCTACAGGTAGACCTAAATGCCCATTGTTCAGTGAGCTAGTTCTGAACCATATAGTTGCTATGAGTTAGCAAGTAGGCCACCATATAAAAGAGCAGACATTGTTCTTTACTGATCTGTGGCTCCCTGTCAGTGTCACTGCTGGAGGAATGTCTGAGGCTTGGTCTACACTAGAAAATTAAATTGGCTTAACTACACTGCTCAGGGGTGTGGAAAATCTCAGGGGTGTGAATTCTTCCATCGACCTAGCTACTGCCTCTTGGGGAGATGGATTTCCTATGCCACGGGAGAACCCCTCCAGTCAGCATAAATAGTGTCTACACTGATGTGCTGCAGCCACGTTGCTGTAGCATTTCAAGTGTAGACAAGCCCTGAAATACATGGTGAGTTCAGGTGTTCTGTACAGACTTCCATCCATTTCTTTTTTTCGCACTTCAGATCTCTGGGCTAACACAGTCTGCTAAAAGAAAAGGAGTCCTTGTGGCACCTTAGAGAGCTCACGAAAGCTTATGCTCAAATAAATTGGTTAGTCTCTAAGGTGCCACAAGTACTCCTTTTCTTTTTGCGAATACAGATTAACACGGCTGTTACTCTGAAAACAGTCTCTGCTCAGGATCTTTCCTCAGATTTTATTTCTCTGGAGGGCAGACAGGCTTAGCTTCCTTGCCCCAAACAGGCCTCTACTTTAACAAGGCCAACTGAAGAAATACCCAAGTCTCCCAGGGGAAGAAATTAAGCTGATGTCTCACTGCAGATATCCTTCTAGGTGATTCTGACAGCACTGTCTGCTGTTAATATGGCTACACCAGCTTATATATCAGCTGGGAATCCAGCTAGAAACACAGATTTCAGATTTCCCAATTGCATAGCCTAAAAACTATGTACCCAGATTGTCTAATTTTCATCAGTCCTCAGACTGCCTGAATGGGATAAGAATATTTGCCACTGTTTCCCTGCCATCTACATTTTTCTCCATAAAAGCAGCTCATTTTGGGGTAGCGGAATCTGTGCGCCAAATTTTTAGTGTCTATTTCTCACTGTAATGTCTGTAAATTACATGGAGAAACCAGCTGTAAAATTGTTAAATTGCTGATGACACAAAACTGAAGGGAGTAGTAAATACAAAGCAACCACAAAAGAGATGCAGAGGGATTCAGATCACTTATGTAACTAGGCCAGTACATTGCAAACTAAATTTACTGTGGAAGAAATGTAAACTATTGCTCAGCTGTTGAAAGACTACAGATTCAAAAAACATGCACTGCTGAACTACAGCCAGAGACAAGGACCGTGGAATAGCAGCAGACACCGATCAAAAACCTCTCCTGAATGTAACAAATGATTTAGCAAAGCTGAGACCGTATCAGGATCTAGAGCAGGCTGGAACATTACACCTCTAACAGTGGAAGTACGGTATTCACGAGTCAGAATCCACTTAGATACTTTTCATCACCACCAGCCCCACCACATAAAACCATATCAGGGACACAACCGCACGCTCTGGTGTCCCTAAACCTTTGACTGCCAGAAGCTGGGACTGGACAATAAGCTATGGAGCACTTGCTAATTGCCCTGTTCTGTTCATTTCCTCTGAAGCATCTGGCACTGGCCACTGTCGGAAGACAGGGCACTGAGCTAAATGGATCATTGGTCTGATCTAGCATGGCAATTCTTATGATAAATCAAGCCACTCTAGCGTTTGCTTATTTTCAAGCTGCACTGAAATAAATGGGACTTAAGTATGTACTTAAGTGCTTTTCTGAATTAGGAGGGGATTATTTACATATTTGCTGAATCAGAGCCTTACTGCTAACCGCCTCAACTCTTTATGAGGGTATCAAATATTCCTGCATGGATTCTGGCATCATTTGATGTGTTTGGCACAGCGATGACCTCATGCATGCCCAAGCCTTAAATCTGCAGAAGCAGCAACAGACATGGGAAGTAAAAATCAGCAGTGCAATAAGCAGAAGTGGACAAGTGCAAATGATTTCTATACGAAGAGTCGTAGCAGTTAGGTATGACTTACATGATTTATAGAGGAAAAGCAATAGAAGCTTGGAAGATCTCAAAGGAGGAGGTTGAAGTAACTACATTTGGACAATGTGTGCCAGGGACTATAGAGTCAACCTTCTAAACTAGAATTTGTGCTGTGCCTCTGGATTCTTTACAGCAGGGGTTCTCAAACTGGGGGTCGGGACCCCTCAGGGGGTTGCGAGGTTATTACATGGAGGGGTCGCAAGCTGTCAGCCTCCACCCTAAACCCCGCTTTGCCTCCAGCATTTATAATGGTGTTAATAAATAAAAAGTGTTTTTAATTTATAAGGAGGGGTCACACTCAGAGGCTTGCTATGTGAAAGGGGTCACCAGTACAAAAGTTTGAGAACGACTGCTTTATAGGGTAAATAAAGTGGAATTAGAAGTTGAGATATGTGGAAATCGCTGTGAGTAAGATTTATAATACTTGTGTGGAAATGTGAATGCATTCGGTCAATGTTAATTAGGATGAGTATCTGTACAACTTGAATGATTACTTTTTTTCCCAGTTCATGCATGTTAATAATGACAAAATAAAAAGTTAAATAAAAAGCATTGGCTGTCCTGTCCTTACAGATAGCCTGTCCTTGAGAGTGCTGAGTGTTTGCAGCTCCCCGGAAGTCAATGTCCCCCCAGAGTCCCAGACGCAGGGACAGCCCAAGCCTGGCAGCATAAGTGCCTGTGTTTCTCCACTGAGGAGAATAGAGCCCTATGGGGAGGACTGTTTCTGAGGGAGAAATACTAGTTCTATAAGCAGACTACAAGTCTGGTTTTTAAAACTGTTTCTTGCACTCACCACATTTCCCACATATGCTTCAAAGTCAGGAGGTGCTGAGGACCTTTTGGCTCTCCCAGCTGCTGCAGAATATACATGAACTGCGCTCAGAAAAGAAAATATGGAGGCTATTCAAAAATATTAATACAGAGACTATCTTTCCAGCGCTGGTATTTTCCTCACTGCCAGACAAAGGAACACCTAGAGTCTACAGGTGGATTTAGGAGCTATTTATAAAAACAGCCAGTTTTCCTCAGCTGAGTATTGATCCAGATCCCACTATGGGTTCTTCACAGGCACAGATTCTGGGACTGAAACTGAAACCTAAAGTTCTGGCTTTTGATGACACTAGAGCCTTAGAGTCCTAGGGGATCCTCCAATGCTTTGGATTCACTTTATTATTTTAAATTATTATCATTTAAAAAAAAAAACCTTGAAAACCTGCACAATTATGCTCTTTAAAAAAATAGTCACGTGGACACTGATTCAGGAAAACACATGCTTAATCCCCTTTGAAGTCAATGGGACTGAAGCACAGATTTAAAGCTAAGCATGTGCTTAGAATGTTTTCCTGAATCAGGGCCTTGGGCTGGAAATGATTTTGGGTGGGTCATGCAGGCCCTTCCCCAGGATCACCATAGAATCAATGTCATTACTATTCTAAACCATTCTGAAGAGAAAGGCATCTTGTGTAGTCTTGCATATTATTATTATTTATTCTTGTATTATGGGAGTGCACAGATCAGTCATGATCAGTGCCTTGTTGTGCTAGGCACTGTACAGAAAGACAAAGACAGTTTTTTCCCCCAAAGAACTTACAATCAATTCAATAAAGGTCATGCCAAGACCTCCTTTGGCAGCTTGTTCATTTCCTGAAATGATCTTAGACTTTTTTCTTTCCTTAATAGCACCTAGATTAGCCCTGCTGCAGTTTAATACCATCACTATTAATGTCCTAACTGACTGCAAATAAAGAGAAACGATAGAGGGCAGAGATCAATTATGTCTTTATGTCCCTTTAAGTCTCCCCTTTCTCTAAATATGGCTACTTCTTAACCTTTTCCCATAAGTCTTATTTTTCCAAACCTTTTATCACTCGTGTTGAACATTTCTACCCACTCTCTGATATGCCCATCTCTATAAACACTGGTACCCAGCAGTGAACACAGTCCTTCAAAGAGTAACACTCGGAATGCATAAAAAGTTACATGTTTTACATGTGATATTCCTATTACTAGAGCCAAGATAGTCGAAGTGACTAGTGATTTCGGGTGACAAACCAGAAACATCTTCCAAGGACCTGGTTTTCAAAAATTTCTAAGCACCAGCCCTCTGAAAATTAGCTCCCTTTCAGGTGAGGCACCCAAAATCAATAGCTGCTTTTTAAAAAATCG
This sequence comes from Caretta caretta, assembly GCF_965140235.1. Taxonomy (NCBI): domain Eukaryota; kingdom Metazoa; phylum Chordata; order Testudines; family Cheloniidae; genus Caretta; species Caretta caretta. The sequence goes on along the minus strand of NC_134206.1, from coordinate 255,682,176 downwards.
TAACCTGTAACTGCAAATGGACTACTCACAGGAGTTAGAGTTTGAAGGATCAGATCCCAATATAGCATTTGCCTTTTTTGAGGATCCCATCATTGAATCATTCATTTTATTCATTCTAAGCCTCAGATCCTTCCCTGTGCTACTCACTTTCTACCTAATTTTTCCTTATTCTATATTTTTGCACATGATTATTCTTTCCTGCATGAATCACACATTTGTCTTTACTAATTTTCACTGTCTCAGTTTTGAGACATTTCTCCAGTCTATCAAGATCACAGTCAATTTAAAAAAAAATCAATATTTTTTAAATTTATAAACCCGTGTTGGAAGTGTAACACCCCCCAGTGTCTGCCTGTGCAATTGTAAGGTACTGATATTTCAGTGTATGTGCACAGCCTGTCACTCACTGTAAAGGCACTGTACACAGCACTTTGATCTGTCCCAAAGAAAGTCCAGAATGGGATTCTATTATTCTAGTGTTGGGTCAGACTCACATTCCAGGTTATCATATGTTTATTTTCACACTGACAAATCCACTGACTTTGTTAAAAATAGAAAATAAAATCCAGCATCCTTGAATTAAATGGCATAACCTTTCACTGAAGAAAATTATCTCCAGAAAAAAAAATTATGCCACAATGCAGTAAAGCATTTAAATATGTGCTTAAGTCCATCCCTATTTCAGTGATGCACTTACACACATGCTAAGTCCAAGCACGTGCATAGGCCCTATTGAAGTCAATGGCTGCAAGACGGTGTGCTTGGAAAGGAAAAACAGAAGTCCCATCTATCGGTCACGTCACATCTCTTTCCTCGGAGCTTGCTTTATTTCCAAAACCAAAAGTCAAATCCAGAACAAAATCAACCCCAACTACTGCATCAAAACAACCAGAGGCTCTTCCAGCATCAGCCAGCTGGGAGGAGATAAGATACACCCTTCCCCTATGGTACCTTCTGTTGCACTAGCTTTCCCTTCCCTTTTATAAGGGAAAGCTACCCAGATCTACCCTACCCAGATCGCCCAGGTGATAGATATGAGCTTGGTAACTCCTTACACGATGAAACACCTTTACAGCTTGTCACAATGGGACATATGTGCCTAAAGTTTAGCATGTCTTTAAGTGCTCTGCCGGATAGGGATGGGGTTCTGAAGCAGGGCCTTGAAAATAACTTTCAACCCTAGCCCTCTACCTGTGTGTTCAGACTCTGATTTTAGTCATATAACTTGTAAAGCGATGCCACACTTGTTTAACATATTCTTATTCTAATGGGGACGGGGGGTGTCCTGATTTTCCACTATGTTTTCTAGACTGAATTATCCACATTGAGACAAGCTTTGATACTTATTACTGAAGAATTTTTCCAGCATCCCACGGATTCATCTGGGATACAGCAAGTAAAACCCATCAGACCAGGTCCAAAGTCAACAGGTAAAATAGATTCAATACTGATACTTTCCCGCTTCCTAATAAAGCCCCCGAGTATAATCCAAAAGCTATTAAAACCCCATTTAGATTCAGGAAATGTATACCAGTGTAATTACATCCATAGGTGCTGGAACTAGGGGTGCTAGGGTTGCTGCCACACCCCCTGGCTTGTAGTAGTTTCCGTTATATCCAGGGTTTACAGTTTGGTTCAATGGTTCTCAGCACCCCACTATAAAAATTGTTCCAGCACCCCTGACGTCAATGTAATGCCGCTTATTTTGGTATGTTACTGGTTTGAACTGTTATGCTGGTGTGAGACCAACTTTGTGCCAGTTCAGGGCATCTATGTTAAGGGTTTACACCAGGGTAATTACATTGATAGTAGCTGCACTAGTGCAAATTTCCTTTGTATATACAAGGCCTAACATAGTAACACTAATAAATAAAACGTCTAATGATGAGACAAAGCGATGACCTTAGTTGACCTTGCAGTTCTTTCAGTCAAATAGCCTCAAAAGAAAAGGTAAGACTCCCAAATAGATTTCCAAAATGGCAGATCAGCTTCTGGAGAATGTTTATTTTACTTTGCTGGGAAAGCAAAAAACACATGTAAGCATACTGAAGATTATTCTGTCAAATGTGATTTTATAAAAGTTGTGTATTATACAGAACACTACTGTTGCATCAGTCAGGAGTGTATTACTACCGTACAACATGGGATCATAGCAGTTATGAGATGGAAACACCAGTATTAGAGGCCATCCTCATACCAAAGTGAGACACAGACCCCCTTGTTCCCTGATACTACACGCAAGGCTTGTCTATATTTACAGTGCTGCAGTGACACAGCTGTAGAATTTAGTGAAGACACTATCTACAGGGACGGGAGAGCTTCTCCCTTTGGCTTAGGTACTCCACCTTCCCGAGAGGCGGTAGCTATGTTGACAGGAGAAGCCCTCCGGTCAACATAGCACTGTTTACATGGGGGGTTAGGTCAATATAACTATGTTGCTGAGTGGGGTGGAAAATTTTCCCCTGAGCAACATAGTTATACCAACATAAGTCCAAGCATTAGTCTTACCCAAAAAGTCATGTTAAAAAAACCTAAAAAAGTGTTTTTCCTTCCCCAAACCAATGTCCTTATATCTACGTGGGATGAATATGGACCAAGTTCTGAAACATTCAATTAAGTAATAACACCCAACAAGCGGTGCTTTTACTGGACAACCCTAGCATGCTTCAGGTGGAGTTCTAAGGCATTGTGCCAGTAGTGTCAAAATGCCATTACGAAATTACATTTAGACATAAAAATAAGGAGAACGGTCTGATCTGGGCATGGTAGACATGGAGGTGACATCACTAACACAATCAGGAAGCTCCAGTTGTGCCTAGAATATTAAAGCCATTTCTTAATGATCCTTAAACTTGCAAACTGAAAATGTCAACATTTGCCCTGAATAAGCAAGACAGTTCAAAGGAATTGTAGTCCAAAAGGTTCCAAGTATTTTTATTGGTGTACATTTTCCAAATTACTGCTCTCTGAATCTTCTCCATCTAACGTGCACTGCAGTTAAACTACAGTTTTCTGGAAAATCTTTATTACATAGATACTTGTCTTCTATAAAGTTGCTCACATATTTTTAGCATTCACTAAAGGTTTTATTGGTGAAAGCACGACATAGGAGACATTTTGGAAAGCTTCTCCCCATCATTTTTACTAATGACAGTTTCATTTGTTCTAAGAAAGGACAGTCCTGACATTAAAATAAAGTATTGTACAGTATTTCTAGCTACATATATGATTCCTATATATACATTGCCAGGAAATTTGTTTATACGGCAGGCCATTGTCTTTATAGAATACAGATATTTCTTAGTCTTTGGCTTCTAGTTATTACTGCTTTCATATTTCTAAGTATTTAGGAATAAAAATCTCCTGTGGTGAAATTCACCCCATGCACAATGCTAAAGTCCCACTTAAGCCCTATTTTTGAGGATAAGATTTGTGCTAGTCCTCTGAACAAAGATGAATTTCACCCCTAGTGCATTTAGTGCTTATGGAAAATATGGTATCTATCTGGAAATAGAAGCCCTCTTGTACGGAACTAATCATGCACCCATTTAAGTCAATGGCAAAGATCTCATTTACTTCAATAGGATGGGAGCAGGCCTAAAATCTAATGAACAAGCACAGCAAAATAGTGAAACACTGGTATTTCCTTCAGTATACCTCAACCTTGAAGGACCGCTTGGATGAATAAGAAGGGTTTTCTGTATCCATTCTCATTCAGTCCTTGACCTAGGTTGCCAGTGAATGACAACTGCAGTGATAGTGTGGTGATGTGCAACCTTAAGGCTGACTATGACTAGTTAACATGTTTTAAAAGGTTAAACTGTCTCTACACTAGCTGCAACGTTGTGTTTAAAAACAAACATGTTAGATAACGTTTTCAAACATGGTGTATTTTCCTTATCTAGACGGGGCATTGACTGCAAAGGGACATACTTGTAGAGATGATGCTCAATGTTGCCAACTTCAAATGTTCAAAAATCACGTCAGGCCCCCCAGAAATGAACTTTGAATTCTTTTTATGTGTCTTCCAGTTTCTGAGTCTTTAGGATATACTTACTTCTGGTCTCTGAGCTTCTCTTTGCAACCACGAGGGCTAGAAACTTTCTTTTTTAAAAAGTAAGCTCAAATTCTCTTGAAATCTTATTCCAGAAGCTGGGACTTTAAAAAAAAATACACCAAATATTGCAAAACTTGGAATGAAATTCAGAAAGCTGGCAATGCTGATTGCTATTCAGAATAAGTAAGGGTATCCAAATCTGGGCCTTAATAAACTAGGTGTACACCTTAATCAAAACCCCACATCCAACTCCCCCTTAAATTTTGGAAGTTTGGATCTGAACTTTTCAGCTGGGATCTGTCTCCATTAACTATTATTTATACAGTATCATAAGCAGATGACTGTGTTGTACAAGATGCAAACCATGCAAAACATACAAGGTCCCTTCATCATAGAGCTTATGACCTGAAGGTGTGTGTGTGTGTTTGTTACAGTACATGACCAGCAAAGCAGCATGTGGCCATCATAGCTGGAATGCTGCACAGAGCAGGGGAATTTTCAAAAGTTTTTAGAAGGAAAGGGGCTGACATCAAGCAGAAGGGATGACTCAAAATAATATATTCAAACTACACAAATCCAATACACTGTGCTACTCTATATTCGGCATACAATGCCTACACAGCATACAATTCCTACACTGGGTTAGGAGCACAATGAACCAGCAGTATTCTCTTAGCAACTGGCTGGACCACATTTGGGACATCACAGAAATGGACAGATTTATGTGGTAGACAGGGAAATTGGTGCTAACTATAGATGGCTAACTTAGTCATGAAGTTTAGATCTGGATCTGAACTACTGCACGGTTTCAGGGTGTTCAAATCATAGGTTGGGTTTGATCCTTCATAGAGAAAGGGGCTAGTTACAAATTTAGACCTGACCCAAACTTCTCCAGATTTCTTGGCAATTTGGTTCTGAGGCTTTGTTTAAGGTCCATTTCTAGAGTTACTACATTTCATTTAAAATGTGTTCTCAAGGAACGTCTGGAGAGAACAGCTGTAAAACCCTATTCACATCCAGTAAATCACTTGCTTATCATTCAAATCTATAACCACGGCTCAATTTTGATCTTCACCGCTCCCAGGTGCACATCAAAAAGGAGAATAATATCTGCATGTTAGATGCTAATAATAGCAACCTCTCAACATTATATTTGTCTCCATCAAGAAAGGATGGCAAGATTCAATTCTCCTGTCTGCAGTGTCTTAGCTGGACTTTTAATTTACATTTACATTATATGGCAGACTGGTTCTATCCCAAACATTGCTTTAGTTAACTCAAACCTGAACAGGTTTGTATTCATCCACCCACCTCATCATCTCTTCTTCTCACTTTGAATTCTCAAAGTCTCCCTCAAGGGCAAGGGATAATCAGCTAATCAAAAACACACTTCGGCTTTGGAGGGAAATGGCACTAAGCAGTCATGATTTTGTAAATCTAAAACACTTAGACTCTATACACAATAATACAGACTTACTGCTTTAGTTAAGTGATAAAATCACCCTGATCTGGGTGGAGGAAGGGATAATAATATTTGTTGATTTTTATTATGGAACCCAGATGATTTTCTAGCAACAACTCTAAAATGGGTGGCTGCATGGGAGTCCCTTCTACGATACAACCGCATTTGCTCCAACCCCTCAGACAGAGACAAACACCTACAAGATCTCTATCAAGCGTTCTTATAACTACAATACCCACCTGCTGAAGTGAAGAAACAGATTGACAGAGCCGGAAGAGTACCCAGAAGTCACCTATTACAGGACAGGCCCAACAAAGAAAATAACAGAACGCCACTAGCCATCACATTCAGCCCACAACTAAAACCTCTCCAACGCATCATCAAGGATCTACAACCTATCCTGACGGACGACCCATCACTCTCACAGATCAGAACGCTCAGGATAAAGTCAGGCTATTCCCAAAACCCACAGCGATTCTATTAGTTTACAGTCAAAAAGAGGTTATCGATGGGTTGTTCTCCAGCTCAGTAACACAGAGTGTGTCTACACAGCATTTAAACACCCACAGCTGGCCTCAGGCTGCGGGGCTGTACAGTGAGGGAGGAGGGTTGCAGAGCTTGGGCTCCAGCTGGCGCCTAAACACCTATACAGCAATTTTACAGCCCCGCAGCCCGAATCAGCTGATATAAGCCAGCCTTGGGTGTCTAATTACTATGTAAACATACACATAATTAGACTAGTAGGCAAATGTGTGATAGCTCATTTTTGGAAAAGGACCCAGAAGGTTTTAAAATGGTTACTCTTTTTTTAATTTGAACGAAGTCAATACCCAGATAATGGTAAGAGATTGACCAAACACAAATGGATCTTTTAAAGATAACAAATACAGGTTATGAATAAGGTTTTTTTAAATTTGTATAGAAAGCTCATATATGTTAATGAGAAAGAAAGTTTTTTTAAAAAGCCCCCTTCCTGTAGTGTCCTTACAAATCCTCCTCATCTTTCTTCTAGTCAAGCCATGGTTTCACCTCTGCCTGCCCACCTCAGATATAACTTCCAGTGACTGAAACCAGTAAGCCTGGAATTTAATGTTCCCCCACTTGGGTTTATATTGAACTTTCTTTCCATAAGCTAGCAGTACTGTATTTGTGTCTTGCTTCTTAAATTCCACGTGGTTTCCTTCTTCCCTTCCCCATGCCTTCCCTTTCCACTCTGACCATTTTCCCTTTTCTTTTTATCTGCTCTCACGATATTATAAAGCAGTTGCTGGCAAAGACGGTTTATTTTTTCCCATAATGCTAATTACAGTTGCTGTGCTAATAGCAACGACAATACTTGGAACTTTTCATCTTCAAAGTACTTCACAACCATTCACTGATTAATCTTCACAACACTTCTGAGAGGTAGGCACCTGTTATCCTTGTTTTACCAATGGGGAAGGTGAGGTTAAAGCTTGGATTTTAAAGAGGTAGCAGGGAGTTAAATGCTGAGTCCCACTTAGCTTTCAATACAATCTGAGTATTTAACTCCCTTAGACTTCTTTGAAAATCTCAGCCTTAATGCATTACTTCAGGATGCAAAAAGGAATCAATGTCATAATGTTCCTGGCTCCCAGTCCTGTACTCAGACTATTTCACCATTCATCTCTCAATTATTACGGAGGGTCAAAACCAGCTAGTAAGTCCGGTCTGGACTGGACAGACACAATAAAGCACATGATATATAAAACTATATAAGCAGAAATCTGGATGTACTCATGCCAGTAGATGTAGGTTACAACCTGCCCATATTTTAGCAAAAAGCAAGAATACAGAAACTCTAGCCACAGCCAGATCAGTGCACCCAGACTGGCCAAAATGCTGTACATTGTAAATCATGGTGCCTTTATACTGAGCAGAGATAACTAGAAAAAATGCAGGTATCTACTGTTTAATGCAGAGCTCAGAATCAAGCCCAGGAACATCTTACGAGAGTTCCAGTTAGTTTTGCTGACAGAGGAAATGCTGAAGCTGTTGAGACCAACTTTACTGTACTCTGTTTTCAAAGTTCTAGAAATGGGTCTTGAATACAAAATAGAAATATTCTGAAAACTTACTTTTTGGTAGATATTTAACAATAAGCAGATTATTACACCTAGCTACCATGGTGATTGGTGCACGGAATGAAACAGACAGGCTGACACACAGTACATGTTATGCTAGGGTATTGCTATGTCATGGGCCTACTGTGAGGCTCAAGACCAAATGTGAAATGCTATATACCATAAACCACCTACTAATCCATTTCCTCATCCACATTCCTTTAGCCAGTCTTCCTTTGCAGCCCCACCATATCTGCTATTCCCTTTAGAGCTAGGTGGTAGTGGGGCCAGTAGTTTAATTAATTCTCCATCAAGTGAACTACATTTGAACTTATCCAATATGTCTGATTAATTCTCCTAAGTAATCACTATATTTTGAAAATCCATTTACAAGGTGTATAAATTACATGCGTGTGCATGCATGGGCAGACATACACACACCCTCTTTCTGTGAATCTGATTTTTAAAAGAGTGCAACATCCACACTTGGGGCAAAATTTTCAGAAGAGCTCAGCTCCCACTTAGGCTCATAAGTAAGTGATCAGATTTTCAAAGGTGCTCAGCAAGTTGGATGCTGAACTTCTTTGAAAATCAGGCCTTAAGTGTCACAATGAAAGCTGCTGGGTGCTGACTACTTCTGAAAATCTGGGACTAAATGAAAGCTAAGCTCCTGAAAATTTGGGCCCAACTGTGGGTGCTGAGCACTTACAAACGTGGTTCTAAATGCATGTGGGTGGGGAGGATGTGTATACGCAAAAACGCACTGAGCTATAGAATCAGGCCCCAAATAGGAAAACAGTATCAGCATTGTGAGTGCTGAACACTCTGTCTTAAACAGACCCTTTCCTTCTGACAAGCACTCCAGACTGCTCTTCAAAACACAGTTGGGGCCTGCTATACAGCTCAATATTTTTTTTTTTTTTTTAAAAAGCTGAATCAGAAATACAGGATAACTTCTGACACGGCTTTTTTAAGTTGATCTGGAATGGTTGAGATTCCCTCCCTCTCACCTGTGAGATAATCCTTGTTACGTGCTGAATGTCCCAAACAGCAAGAAGCAAAAGGACATTCAGCACAAAAAATTATAATTTATTACATATCCCATGCACTGACCAGTACCAGTTCCACTGCTCTGCATCATCCTACAAAGTCATACCCACCACTACGTCCTGCAGTAGAAGAGAAATGGCCCATAGAAGCCTGGGTAAATTGGGGGGTTTATCACAGAGTGCTGCGAAAGTGTGCATATTATATACTCTTGCTGGTATGAAATAATACAACAAACTTTCAGAACTGCATTTTGGGAATATCGGCATGGCTGAGTAAGACACTGCATTCAGGCCATAGGCTTCTTTGATGGTTGGAATGTATTCCACTCCCCACAATCAGCCAGCTTCAAGGGCCTTATTCAAAGCCCACTGAAGTCAACTGGAGGCTTTCTACTGTTTTCAGGGGGCTTTGGATCAGGCCTTAAATGACTTGTATAGAACATTTGTACATGGGCAGGGGGGTGAGGGAGTCGATGAACCAGCAAGTCTTTTAAGTCTCCAACTTCTTGGATACTCAAAGGTGCTGTGCTCCATTGTACAACAGGGCTTAGTGATGGCACAGAAAGATGGAACTAGCTGGTGAGACTTTGGGGCCTTAATGAGAAAACTCATTTAAAATGGACCTTTAGTTATGTACTAGATGTCCCTTTGGCACCTATGGCATTTTCCTGCCGTACCTCTGGGAATCTTACTGTATTAAGACTATGTATCATTATGGACCAGGGACTGTATGCAAATTCCATGGGGGAGGATGACCACACCTCCCTCCAGGATCCAAGAACTGTGTGTGTGTGTGTGTGTGTGTTTGGGGGTGTGATTAGGCAAATTCCCTCAGGTTTCAACACCTCCAGAGAGGTCTCACCGCCTGGAGAGACTCACATATACTAGTTCAAACTGGATTCTCCAGAGACCAACAGACAAAGAAAGGACTTTTGGATAAATAGCCTGAGTTTACACTGACTTAGGGCCTTCTTTCTGATCCAGCAAATGGACAGGACCTTCTGTCCAAGGGGGCCCCCAATTCTTCCTGGGAAAGACTCGAAGGATTTTGTCCTATTGAGGCCCCATAAGACTGATGGGTGGCCTCTGGCAAGCTTCTAGCGTGCATACAGGAACTTTTATTGTTTTTATATGTTTTCTCTGTAATGCTTTCAACTTAAGAATAAATGGGCTTGCTTATAAAGAGCTGTGTGGTAACTCATAACTGCTGGCGACCATGCTGTTCATAGCCTTCAGAGAGAAAGCAAAGTGCAGACACCAGCCAGTTGAAGAGGTCTGGCTTGCTGGGGATATCACAGCATAGGCAGGGAACTGTGCAGCCTGGATAAACCCTGGTCGGGAGGGAGAGAGACACAGGACTCCGCCCAACAGAGGTGATGGCTGAGGAGCCGGGAACCTACAGTGGGTGACCTTAGTGGGCCATGGAGGGGGAGTACAGGCACAGTTGCCTTGAACCATGAGGGTCCCATCTACAGAGCTTGCAGCTCTTTGTGGCATTCATTTCATCACTGTTGGGTTGACGCATTTATTAAAAAAACCAAAAGAAAACACAACTGCTGCAGGTCACTTTTAAGGCAAAGCAAACCAATGTAACCACAAGCCATGAGGGAAGCACCAGACTGGGGAGGGGGAGGAGTGCAGCAGGAGGGAGGAAGGAACCAGAAGAGGGAGCAGGGGAAGATAAGGAAGCAAGGGAGAGCTGGGAGAAATTTGACTGGTCAATAAACACTATGGACCAGAGCCTCAGCTGGGGTCAACAGGCATCGCTCCCCACCGGCTGAGGATCTGGCTATATATGAGGTAAAGCATAGATATTTGTGGTTCTATAAATGAAAGTAGTTCCTCTGACTGGTATTATGCCTGCATATAGGCAATGCTTCTGACAACTCAGGCTGCAGAATAGCCAAGTATTTATTTTATTTTATTTTATTTTATTTTATTTCTGTTTACAGTGCATCTAGAAACACTTAACCTTCTCTCCCCAACATTCAGAAACCACCATGCGGAGCATGATATAAATGTCTAGTCCCAGACAGAGACGAGATTAAACAGATAAATGTTCTTGTCCAGTCTAACCTCTCCATCCTATAACACCCGTCGGTGCTGCAATCACATAGGCATTCAACTCATGTGATATTGGGAAATGAAATGCAACAAGGTTAATGTTTTCACAGACTCTTTACCCACTGACATTCTAAATCATTTACAATATCTGCCTGCTCATGCAGCAAATAGTAAAGGAAGCCACCCCTTAAAACAACATAGTTAAATTTAGATGATGTGGAACAATTACTAGCCTGTAAAATGTGAACATGTAGGAATTACTTTTGGCATAATTCTATAAGCAATAGCACTGTTGCTTCCTTCACACACTAATTATCCTGAAATGGCATCCAGTGAGCCCATGCATATTTAATAATGACTGGGGCTTTTGAACACATTGCTATTATACGGGTGATGATATCAGCTACAACTGTGAATTATTAACTTTGCCATCTAAACTTCTGTGGAATAATTTCAGGGTGGCAGTGCACAGTTTTATTGAAGAACAGCTCAGTTTGTGTATCTCTCTGTCATTAGTATGCTGCCCGGGTCTCCTATGGCGCTGTAGCACTGGAGAGGATCACTGCTCGGTTTGAGATAAGGCCTCAGGGGAGGATTTGGTTGCTTTGCGTCATTCAGCAAGTGCCTCAGACAAACCGTATTATATGCCACTGCGGACTGGCTCCCCCAACAAAATATTCTCTCTTGGGTCACATCTAATTTCATAGCTAATTATACCTTTTGGTCAAGGACAGAGCAACTATCTGGCAGGTACTGAATATCCTTAATTAAGCAACGGTTAATAGATAAAAACAACGAGGAGTCCTTGTGGCACCTTAGAGACTAACAAATTTATTTGGGCATATGCTTTCGTGGGCTAAAACCCACTTCACCAGATGCATGGAGTGAAAAATACAGTAAGCAGTATATATATGAAAAGATGGGAGCTGCCTTACCAAGTGGGGTGGGGGGCAGTGCTAACGAGGCAAATTCAGTTAAGGTGGAAGTAGCCTATTCTCAACAGTTGATTACTTTTGACTCCTCGTTGTTTTTGCTGATACAGACTTAGCCCTGGTCTACACTAGGACTTTAGATCGAATTTAGCAGCGTTAAATCGATTTAAACCTGCACCCGTCCACACAATGAAGCCCTTTATTTCGACTTAAAGGGCTCTTAAAATCGATTTCCTTACTCCACCCCTGACAAGTGGATTAGCGCTTAAATCGACCTTGCCGGCTCGAATTTGGGGTACTGTGGACACAATTCGATGGTATTGGCCTCCGGGAGCTATCCCAGAGTGCTCCATTCTGACCGCTCTGGACAGCGCTCTCAACTCAGATGCACTGGCCAGGTAGACAGGAAAAGAACCGCGAACTTTTGAATCTCATTTCCTGTTTGGCCAGCGTGGCAAGCTGCAGGTGACCATGCAGAGCTCATCAGCAGAGGTGACCATGATGGAGTCCCAGAATCGCAAAAGAGCTCCAGCATGGACTGAACGGGAGGTACGGGATCTGATCGCTGTTTGGGGAGAGGAATCCGTGCTATCAGAACTCCGTTCCAGTTTTCGAAATGCCAAAACCTTTCTGAAAATCTCCCAGGGCATGAAGGACAGAGGCCATAACAGGGACCCGAAGCAGTGCCGCGTGAAACTGAAGGAGCTGAGGCAAGCCTACCAGAAAACCAGAGAGGCGAACGGCCGCTCTGGGTCAGAGCCCCAAACATGCCGCTTCTATGATGAGCTGCATGCCATTTTAGGGGGTTCAGCCACCACTACCCCAGCCGTGTTGTTTGACTCCTTCAATGGAGATGGAGGCAATACAGAAGTAGGTTTTGGGGACGAAGAAGATGATGAGGAGGAGGTTGTAGATAGCTCACAGCAAGCAAGCGGAGAAACCGGTTTTCCCGACAGCCAGGAACTGTTTCTCACCCTAGACCTGGAGCCAGTACCCCCCGAACCCACCCAAGGCTGCCTCCTGGACTCAGCAGGCGGAGAAGGGACCTCTGGTGAGTGTACCTTTTAAAATGCTATACATGGTTTAAAAGCAAGCATGTGAAAGGATTACTTTGCCCTGGCATTTGCGGTTCTGCCTTTGCAAAAGGTTTCTGGGGAGGGCAGCCTTATTTCGTCCTTCATGGTAGGACACTTTACCACTCCAGGCCAGCAACACGTACTGGGGAATCACTGTAGAACAAAGCATTGCAGTGTATGTTTGCTGGCATTCAACCAAAATCCGTTCACGCGGTGGGAGGAGGCAAAATGCGACCTTGTAACGAAAGCACATGTGCTATGTATGTAATGTTAACTTTCAAGGTTTACCCTGAAAGAGTGTAGCCACTGTTTTATAAAATGTGTCTTTTTAAATACCGCTGTCCCTTTTTTTTTCTCCACCAGCTGCATGTGTTTCAATGATCACAGGATCTTCTCCTTCCCAGAGGCTAGTGAAGCTTAGAAAGAAAAAAAAACGCACTCGCGATGAAATGTTCTCCGAGCTCATGCTGTCCTCCCACACTGACAGAGCACAGACGAATGCGTGGAGGCAAATAATGTCAGAGTGCAGGAAAGCACAAAATGACCGGGAGGAGAGGTGGAGGGCTGAAGAGAGTAAGTGGCGGGCTGAAGAGAGTAAGTGGCGGGCTGAAGACAGGGCTGAAGCTCAAAGGTGGCGGCAGCGTGATGAGAGGAGGCAGGATTCAATGCTGAGGCTGCTGCAGGACCAAACCAGTATGCTCCAGTGTATGGTTGAGCTGCAGCAAAGGCAGCTGGAGCACAGACTGCCACTGCAGCCCCTCTGTAACCAACCGCCCTCCTCCCCAAGTTCCATAGCCTCCACACCCAGACGCCCAAGAACACGGTGGGGAGGCCTCCGGCCAACCAGCCACTCCCCCACAGAGGATTGCCCAAAAAAAAGAAGGCTGTCATTCAATAAATTTTAAAGTTGTAAACTTTTAAAGTGCTGTGCTTAAAGTGCTGTGTGGCATTTTCCTTCCCTCCTCCACCACCCCTCCTGGGATACCTTGGTAGTCATCCCCCTATTTGTGTGATGAATGAATAACGAATGCATGACTGTGAAGCAGCAATGACTTTATTGGCTCTGCAAGCAATGATTAAAGGGAGGAGGGGAGGGTGGTTAGCTTACAGGGAAGTAGAGTGAACCAAGGGGCGGGGGGGTTCATCAAGGAGAAACAAACAGAACTTTTACACCGTAGCCTGGCCAGTCATGAAACTGTTTTTCAAAGCTTCTCTGATGCGTACCGCGCCCTCCTGTGCTCTTCTAACCGCCCTGGTGTCTGGCTGCGCGTAACCAGCAGCCAGGCGATTTGCCTCAACCTCCCACCCCGCCATAAACGTCTCCCCCTTACTCTCACAGATATTGTGGAGCACACAGCAAGCAGTAATAACAGTGGGAATATTGGTTTCGCTGAGGTCTAAGCGAGTCAATAAACTGCGCCAGCGCGCCTTTAAACGTCCAAATGCACATTCTACCACCATTCTGCACTTGCTCAGCCTGTAGTTGAACAGCTCCTGACCACTGTCCAGGCTGCCTGTGTACGGCTTCATGAGCCATGGCATTAAGGGGTAGGCTGGGTCCCCAAGGATACATATAGGCATTTCAACATCCCCAACAGTTATTTTCTGGTCTGGGAATAAAGTCCCTTCCTGCAGCTTTTGAAACAGACCAGAGTTCCTGAAGATGCGAGCATCATGCACCTTTCCCGGCCATCCCACGTTGATGTTGGTGAAACGTCCCTTGTGATCCACCAGAGCTTGCAGCACTATCGAAAAGTACCCCTTGCGGTTTATGTACTCGGCGGCTTGGTGCTCCGGTGCCAAGATAGGGATATGGGTTCCATCTATAGCCCCACCACAGTTAGGGAATCCCATTGCAGCAAAGCCATCCACTATGACCTGCACATTTCCCAGGGTCACTACCCTTGATATCAGCAGATCTTTGATTGCGTGGGCTACTTGCATCACAGCAGCCCCCACAGTAGATTTGCCCACTCCAAATTGATTCCCAACTGACCGGTAGCTGTCTGGCGTTGCAAGCTTCCACAGGGCTATCGCCACTCGCTTCTCAACTGTGAGGGCTGCTCTCATCTTGGTATTCATGCGCTTCAGGACAGGGGAAAGCAAGTCACAAAGTTCCATGAAAGTGCCCTTACGCATGCGAAAGTTTCGTAGCCACTGGGAATCGTCCCAGACCTGCAACACTATGCGGTCCCACCAGTCTGTGCTTGTTTCCCGAGCCCAGAATCGGCGTTCCACAGCATGAACCTGCCCCATTAGCACCATGATGCATGCATTGTCAGGGCCCATGCTTTCAGAGAAATCTGTGTCCATGTCCTGATCACTCACGGGACCGCGCTGACGTCGCCTCCTCGCCCGGTATCGCGTTGCCATGTTCTGGTGCTGCATATACTGCTGAATAATGCGTGTGGTGGTTAATGTGCTCCTAATTGCCAAAGTGAGCTGAGCGGGCTCCATGCTTGCCGTGGTATGGCGTCCGCACAGAAAAAAGGCGCGGAACGATTGTCTGCCGTTGCTCTGACGGAGGGAGGGGCGACTGACGACACGGCTTACAGGGTTGGCTTCAGGGAGCTAAAATCAACAAAGGGGGTGCCTGTACATCAAGGAGTATTTCAGGCAGGACTGCACGGAGGGTTCCAATAAGAAATGGTGCACCTAAGTTATCGTTGTTATTGGAACAAGGAGGTTAGCCTGGCCTCTGATTGATACATGGCTAGATTTACCTCGCTGCACCTTCTCTGTGAGTGACTGCAGTGTGACCTAGAGGAATGAGTCCCCTAGACAGGGGAGGAGGCAAATGAGTACAAAACAAATCTGGTCTATTTCTTGTTTTGACCCACTCCATCTATCTTTTACATCTTTGGCTGGCAGCAGACGGTGCAGAAGGACTGCATGCCATCCACATCTCATGGCTGCTTGGCAGAAGATGGTACAGTACGCCTGCTAGCCATCCCCATCTCTTGCCTGCCTGGCAGAAGATGGTGCAATACGACTGCTAGCAATCCTCATCTCTTGCCTGCCTGGCAGAAGATGGTACAGTACGACTGCTAGCAGTCCGTATCGCCTGCCTGCTCACCATAAGACGGTTCAATAGGACTGACTGCAGGACTAAAGAGAATGACCTGGTCAAGTCACTCCAAATTTAGTCCCTGCGCCCATGTCTGCCCAGGCGCTCCCAGCCGACGCGGCCAGGAGCACCTCGGACACGATGAGGACGACTACCAATCGTATTGCACCGTCTGCTGCCAGAAGGCAAGGGGTTGCTGCTACTGTGCAGCAAAGCCGTACCGCGTCTGCCAGCACCCAGGAGACATAGGGTGACGGTTACCTGAGCGGGCTCCATGCTTGCTGTGGTATGGCGTCTGCACAGGTAACTCAGGAAAAAAGGCGCGAAATGATTGTCTGCCCTTGCTTTCACGGAGGGAGGGAGGGAACGGGGGCCTGACGACACGTACCCAGAACCACCCGCGACAATGTTTTAGCCCCATCAGAGCGCTCCATTGTGACTGCTCTGGACAGCACTCTCAGATGCCCGATTGTTTGCCATTGCTCTGACGCTGGGAGGGGCGCTTACAGGGTTGGCTTCAGGGAGCTAAAATCAACAAAGGGGGTGGCTTTACATCAAGGAGTATTTCAGGCAGGACTTCACAGAGGGTTCCAATAAGAAATGGTGCACCTAAGTTATTGTCCTTATTGGAGCAAGAAGGTTAGCCTGGCCTCTGATTGATACATGGCTAGATTTACCTCGCTGCACCTTGACTGCAGTGTGATCTAGAAGAATGAGTCCCCTAGACAGGGGAGGGGGGGGAAGCAAATGAGTACAAAACAAATCTGGTCTATTTCTTGTTTTGACCCACTCCATCTATCTTTTACATCTTTGGCTGGCAGCAGACGGACTGCATGCCATCCACATCTCATGACTGCTCGGCAGAAGATGGTACAGCACGACTGCTAGCAGTCCGTATCGCCTGCCCGCTCACCATAAGACGGTTCAAT
This sequence comes from Caretta caretta, assembly GCF_965140235.1. Lineage (NCBI taxonomy): Eukaryota > Metazoa > Chordata > Testudines > Cheloniidae > Caretta > Caretta caretta. Next base: position 255,665,459 of record NC_134206.1, on the reverse strand, counting down.
AGGACTGACTGCAGGACTAAAGAGAATGACCTGGTCAAGTCACTCCAAATTTAGTCCCTGTGCCCATGTCTGCCCAGGCGCTCCTGATCGACCTCACAGAGGCGACCAGGAGCACCTCAGACATGACGATGACGGCTACCAGTCGTACTGTACCGTCTGCTGCCACAAGGCAAGGGGTTGCTGCTACTGTGTAGCAATGCCGTACCGCGTCTGCCAGCACCCAGGAGACATAGGGTGACGGTTACCTGAGCGGGCTCCATGCTTGCCATGGTATGGCGTCTGCACAGGTAACTCAGGAAAAAAGGCGCGAAATGATTGTCTGCCCTTGCTTTCACGGGGGGAGGGAGGGAACGGGAGGCTGACGATATGTACCCAGAACCACCCGCGACAATGTTTTAGCCCCATCAGGCATTGGGATCTCAACCCAGAATTCCAATGGGCAGCGGAGACTGCGGGAACTGTGGGATAGCTACCCACAGTGCAACGCTCCGGAAGTCGACGCTTGCCTCGGTACTGTGGAAGCGCTCCGCCGAGTTAATGCACTTAATGCACTTAGAGCATTTACTGTGGGGACACACACACTCGAATTTATAAAACCGATTTCTAAAAAACCGACTTCTATAAATTCGACCTTATTCCGTAGTGTAGACATACACTAACATGGCTACCACTCTGAAACTGGTTAATAGATAGGTACTGTCCTCTTACATGGTATTTCAATTAATGTCTAAAACAGTTAGCTGCATCCATTTTGTGAAAAGGAGGGGGAAAAAAATCAGAAAATGTTTTGAATCTCAGCTCTTCCACCCAGTCAATGAATCCAACAATTCATTAGTGCTCAGTTCCTGGAATAAAACACTGAGACACCCACTTTGCTCCAGGTGCTCTACCCACGAGTTAACAACTGACAACTTGTCACAGCTACTAGTGTAAGTGTAAAGCACCTGACTTTAAACGAATATTACACCGAGTCTACAAAGGAAGCTTGGCCTTGTACATAAGGCAATGGTCTGGAGATATGGGCTCAATTCCCAGCTCTGTCACCGACTTCCTGAGTGATCTGGAGCAAATCACTTACTCTCCATACCTCAGTTCCCCACCTTGGTCTGTCTTGTCTGTTTAGACCATAATCCAGTAAACACTTAAGGCAAGAGCTTAATTTTACACCAGGAAATACTGCCATTAAACTCAATGGGACTTCTTATGTTCACATAGTTAAGCACATGTCTGTGGGACTAAGGCCTCAGATTATAAATAATTCGGAGATGGGACCATTTTCTACAATGGGTCTGTATAGTGCCTAACATAATGGAACTCTGATCTTGGTTGGCACTTCTAAATGCTCCTGTGATACAAATAAATAAAACTGAATAAATAATAAGTAGGCATGTGTGCATAGCAGGAGTGGTAGCCAGCAGCGACAGCGGCAGACTAGTACTGGGCATCAGGACTTTGAAGCTCTATTTCCAACTTTGCCGCTGGCTCACTTCAGGGACCTTGGGCTTGTCATAACCTCACCAAGTTTCATTTTACCCATCTGTGACAAGGCAATAATTATATGCACTGACTTGCTTATAAAAGCACCTTGAGATCCTCAGATTAAACTATTTCACCCTCACATTAATTATTAGCATAATCAATTGTTTATTAAATGTGAAATTCTCCCTGTGGAAGATGGAAAACAAGTATCTCCAACTGTCAACTTGTACAACAGCTGGTGTAGCCAAGAATGGCAGGCTTCTGCTTAGCAGTGATCTTCCCTGACCATCAGGCACTATGATGACGAGGATCTGGCATGCGTCCCAGTATGCATCTGGCATATATTTCTGTATAGTTAAATAGCATTCCAAAGTCCAATGCAATAATCACTTTAGTATGATCAAGTTATTCATTCTTCTTCTTCTAAAGATGCCTTCAAACCACAACGATACCCAAAAGCATAGTAAAAAATCAACAGACTTGGAAATAATCCAAATTTTGTGTGAAGCATCAAATGGAAGATGCAGAAAGTATGTTGTTAAATGCAGCATCTAGAGCACAGGGCTATTCGTATCATCCGCAAACAGTTACTGCACACCTAATAACATTGCTGTGACAGGATGGGACAGCCAGGAAATGGTTAAGCGCTGCCTGCCTGTCACATGATTCAGCTGAGCTTTAAAGGAAGGGGTGTGTCCCTTTTCCAGGGGCAGAGAGAGAGAGAGATGGATGGGCAAAGGGAAAGACATTTGGGTCCCTTTAGGCTGTTTTACTTTGGGGAATAGTTTTACTTTGTGTTTGTGAGTGTGTGTATTTGAATTAATAAACTGTGCCCTGAGGGAAGGGCCTGAATGAGACATGGGGGTGGCACTGAATTCGTCCTAGCCTGCCAAGCAAGCTCACCAGCGTACAATTGCCCTGTAGACCAGTCCAGGGAAGGGCAACTAGTACAGTGTTTAGGCACTGTAAATACCACACTAAGGGTCTGATCCAATGCTGTCAATGAAAACCTTAGTGGAATTTTAGAACCTCAGGCCTCTAACCTGCCTTCCAATCATAGGGTTTGCCTTCACACAGAGTGTGCACCAATATAACTATACTGATGTAATTAAATTAGTGGAAGTCCTCAATGTGGTGGTGACTCTTCCATGGGTTTAAGAATGTTCACACACAAAGTTGCACCAATTTAACTAACCTGGTTTGCAATCACACTTTTAGTTAAACCAGTGCAATTTTGTGCGTAGACCAGGCCACGCACACACACCACCTACTGACCTCAATGGACTTCCCACACACACCATCCGTTGCACTCAGTGAAAGTCACACGCCCACATACATATATACACAAAGACCTATTGACCTCAATGGAAGTTCTACATACGCATGTACCAACTTCTGACCTCAAGGGAAATTACACACCTATTCACCTCAATGGAAGACTGTAGAGCCTTGTTATTCTCACAGCATACACACAGAGAAGTCAGATAAAAACATAAACACTCTTGTTGGAAGGTTGCAGCATAACACTACTTTAGCTCTTAGCATTCAGAACAAAACCACACAAGAACCCCAAAACAGAGAAACACAAAGCAGGCAGCTCCTTAGAACAGAGGCATAACTCACGCCACATTACTCTAAGCTGGCTAGCTGTTGACTGACTGCATTTGCTGTTAGGCCCAGCGCGCATGCTTCCCTACAAGCCCCCTGAAATTTAAAGTGACAGCTTGTAATTTCTACACAGTTTTCAATGAACCACAGACCTCATCCTAGGGATCTCAATCTGCAGAGAGAAATAATTTAATTAGAACCATATGACCATCATGTAACAGAGGCCTGGACTAATTTCTTTCCACTTGTCAATGGCAGGAGCAAGCCATTCATCAGTTTTATCAAAATTGGTAAACGATTTGTCTTATCCTCTGCTGACAGTCTTGGAGATTCCACTACAATTGAATAAACACAACTAGTTATCTGTATACCTGAGACTACTAAAGTACATTCAGAATCTCACAGGTTGTTTGAAAGAAGTGCCTGTGGAATTAGGTATTTATAATTAACCCTGGTCTACACTGGGGGGCAGGGATCAATCTAAGTTACGCAACTTCAGCTCCGTGAATAACATAGCTGAAGTCGACGTACTTAGATCGACTTACCGTGGTGTCTCCACCACGGTGAGTCAACTGCTGCCGCTCCCCCGTCGATTCTGCCTGCGCCTCTCGCGGCGCTGGAGTACAGGAGTCGACAGGAGAGCACTTGGGGGTTGATTTATCGCGTCTAGACTAGATGCGATAAATCAATCCCTGCTGGATCAATTGCTGCCCACCGATCTGGCGGGTAGTGAAGACATACCCTTAGAAAGAAATGTTTGAGAATAGAGGATAATCAAAGGCCAAATCAGGCCCACCAACGTATAGCCCCATACAAAGGCAAAAGATAGGCAGAAAATTCTTCTTCATTCCACTGAATGCATCCGATGAAGTAAGCTGTAGCTCACAAAAGCTTATGCTCAAATAAATTTGTTAGTCTCTAAGGTGCCACAAGTACTCCTTTTGTTCTAAACTGAGGTTCATGGCTCACAAATTCACAGATGTCCTAAGATCTGAGGGAAATTATGCAACTGTATATTTACACAGAGGCTGCTTCCACACTACTCCCTAAGGCCTGGTCAACACACAGATTTTGTACCTGTACATTTCAGTTATAAGGTGGGATTTTTTTGACCAGTATAGTTATACCACTACAAACCCTACTGCAGATGCAGCTTTATCAGCTACATTAGAAAGGTATATAGTTCATTCCTCCTCTTACATAGGGCTATGTCTATTGTACAAAACCAATGCCAGCACAGCCCCCTAGTGTAGCTGCAGCATACACTGGCTTTTCTGCCACTGTAAAAATACCCCCTCCAGGAACAATGTTAGCTATGCTGGCAGAAACACTCTTCTGTCCAGCTAGCTGTGTCTACATGGGAGGCTTTGCTGGTATAGCTATGAAAATCAGAGGTGTGGGTTTTTTCACACCTCTCATCCACATAGCTACACCGGCATAAGTTTTAAGTGTAGATCAAGCCTGGGGATAGCTATAGGATTATAAGCACTTTTATAAAGGGGTGAAAGTAATTTAAGGGACTTGCTGGTACGCAGGGCAGATGGGGTCCTGAGAGAGTGGAGAGGGGCGGGGGCTCAACCAGAAGGGGCAGGGGCCAGGCTCCCCCAGCCAACCCTTCAGGGCAGCCCGGCGGCGATTTAAAGGGCCTGGGGCTCCCAGCCGCCACCGCTACCCCAGGGCTCCAGCAGCAATTTAAAGGGCCCAGGGCTTCCGGCCGCTGCTGCTACCCCAGAGCTCCGGCAGCAATAAAGGGCCCAGTGCTCCGGCTGCGGTAATGGTGGCCAGGAGCCCCACACCTTTTAAATCGCCACCAGAGCCCCATGGTAGTGGCAGCCAGGAGCCCTGGGGCTCTGGCAATGATTTAAAGGGCCAGGGGCTCTGGTTGCTGCTTTTAAACTGCCGGGCCCCGGGGAAACTGCCCCTTGTAGCCCCCCTCATCAGCGGCCCTGCCGGTATGGCCAGCTGTGTACCGGCTCTTACCGGTACGCCATACCGGACCGGACTCGCTTACTTTCACCTCTGCTTTTATACCAATATAACTGCCTGCACACTATGGGGCATTGTACCACTTTAATTATACTGGTACGGGTAATGCAGTGAACTTGTGTGTATGGACAAGGCCTAAGCCTCCAAAGATGTGGCTCCAGCTCAGAAATGTGATCCCATGGGTTCCCTGTCTAGGCTTGGGCCAAAGAAATCCCTTGAGGATGTGGGATTGGTAGGAACACAGGGTGAGAGCCTGTGTCAGATAATGCTGACCACGTCTGCTTAGAACGTTTACTGGGCCTGTGTTTTATCACACGGAAGTGCAGATTTTTGGTGATAGCAAGTGAATGCAGAGCTTAATTTGGGGAGAGATTCTGATCTCAGTGTAAACCCAGAGTAAATCCTTTTAAGTCAACCAAATTGATCTGGGTTTACACCAGGGTAACTGATATCCAAATCTGGCCTTTAGGTTGTATGGTCCTTGAGGCTTTTTTTTAAAAACCAAAGTGAGTATAAAGTGCTGTGCACATTGTGGTTAGATGTTAATAGATGTTTGGCTGCGTGTGTGTGTTCCCCCTGTGTGCCGCCCCAGCCCTGTGCAGACAGCTGGCATGACAGACCTTGAGTAAGCCACCCAATGACCATAAGATTAGTTAAGGGATGAAGGCACTCAGCCACGTTTATTGTTGATGGAGCACGGTACTAGTATCTCACAGACTTTCCAGGACCACAAATACATGTATGCCCGTAACAATGGACCAGCTCAGTGAATGGTGGGAATTTCCATTCCTCCCTAGGCTGGACAAAGATTCTTTCTTTGAGATACATTTTTATACCCCAATACAAACAAGTTAGTACTGCCCTCTGACATAGTTAGTTACTGTCCCCTAACGTGGCTAGTTATTACCCATTACCTTGTACATGTTGGTTTAATTAAAACATTTTTAATACGTACTGAATGGACCTATCACAGCAATGGGCTGCTGAATCGGTACCCTAAGCCAGAGAGTGCACCTGGACCATGGACTTGCATGGACCAATGGAAAAGAGGGAATAGTACCTATATGAATGTGCTTGTGGAGGGGTGGTGGTATGGAAGGGGGCTCATTGATTGTGGGGAGGAGTGTGGAATTTTAGCGCCATACAAGGTACTTATGAATGACATGATCACTTATGAAATGGGGGGAGGTTGGTTATTCACAGTATGGATTGATGTAAGGAAGTGACTGAAGTATGAATTGCTACAGATAACCATACCGAGGGATAGCCTTTGCATACTAAATCCTAATTGTCCCTGATCATGTGTTTACTGCTATTATTTTGAATATACATGATATATGGTGTGAAGCAGTGATAGAAATAAACTTTCTTGATGAAATAAAAACCTTTATTTGTAAGAAAGTATTAGAAAAGTACAACATTCACCCACTGCCAGGCAGGCCAGCTGCCATTACCACACCAAAACATCAGTAACACAGAACCTTATGAAAAAAAAAAACCAGCAACAACAAACACCTAGTGCATGAACAAGTGCAACCAGGGAAACCATGCCAGAGATGGAAACCTTCTACCATGGCACCTGATTCCCTTTCCCTTTTTCCCCCATTTGTCATACACATGGCACTGTAGGAGGGAGATGGAAGCATCCACAGGGGAAAGACTCAATATGGAGGGCTGCATGGGGCAAGGTTGCCCTGCCCAGCCACTCATGGGACCCAGTTGCATGTGCCACCCAGCCATGGAGTCTTCCAAGCTGCTTCTCAACTGCAGCACAGGGTAGCACACAGGGGACTCAGGCCATGGGGTGGGTGATGCAGCAGGAGTCACTACTCTTGTGGTCACTAGTGACATGAGCCACCCAAACTCCTCTTTCTGCTGAGCTCGGTCCTCCTCCCTTAGCCAACGTTCCAGTTCCAGGAACTGCAAAGCAAGTGCCTGCTTCTGCACTGAAACCCTGCCCTCAAGCTGTGCAGCCACCCTGGACCTTTCCTCTTGCCTCTCTGCATGCCTTCCCTCTAGCCATAAATCCCTGTGTCTTTGGTACAGGATCATAATCCCAAGTATACATATAAACTGATGGGGTCTAAATTAGCTTTTACCACTCAAGAAAGATCTTGGAGTCGTTGTGGATAGTTCTCTGAAAATATCCACTCAATGTGCAGCGAGTCAAAAAAGCGAACAGAATTTTGAGAATCATTAAGAAAGGGATAGACAATAAGACAGAAAATATCATATTGCCTCTATATAAATCCATGGTATGCCCACATCTTCCATACTGCGTGCAGATGTGGTCACCCCGTCTCAAAAAAGATATACTGGAATTGGAAAAGGTTCAGAAAAGGGCAACAAAAATGATTAGGGGTATGAAATGGCTTCCATATGAGGAGAGATTAATAAGACTGGGACTTATCAGCTTGGAAAAGAGACGAGTAAGGGCGGCTATGACAGAGGTCTGTAAAATCATGACTGGTGTGGAGAAAGTAAATAAGGAAGTGTTATTTATTCCTTCTCATAACACAAGAACTAGGAGTCACCAAATGAAATTAATAAGCGGCAGATTTAAAACAAACAAAAGGAAGTATTTTTTCCACATAACACACAATTAACCTCTGGAACTCCTTGCCAGAGGATGTGGTGAAGGCCAAGACTATAACAGGGTTAAAAAAAGAACTAGATCATTGATGGACCTATCCTCCATGAACTTGTGTCCCGAGCCTCTGTTTGCCAGAAGCTGGGAATGGGTGACAGGGGATGGATCCCTTGATGATTACCTGTTCTGTTCATTCCCTCTGGGGCACCTGGCATTGGTCACAGTCGGAAGACAGGATACTAGGCTAGATGGACCTTTTGTCTGACCCAGTTTGGCCGTTCTTATGTTCTTAAGTGTTTGCTGGCCCTGTCCAAAAATTCAACCATAAGTTCATCACAGAAACACTTCCTCTTAGAACGGTCTGTGCTTTGCAAAAGGCTTCTTCTGTTCAGTCTCCATTGCAAACACAGAAGGCCCTCTGATGGTGTGTTTGCAGCTCAGTGGTCAGAAAACAATGGGAAGGTTAACAATGACTCGTTGAGCTGCTGCAGTACACTAAGGGCGATTGCTTCAATTTTCAGGAGTATATTGAAGATTTTTGGGATAGAGATGACAAAAGAAATTGGCCCATGGGATTGTGGAATATTTTTGGAGGACTCCCAGGACCCGAGTCAAGTGGGGCTGCGTTTACGCTGCAAAGCAATAGGGCCCAAACCCTACTAAGGCTTGACCTGTACTCAGACCTTGCAGCCCTACAAGGTCTTAGGACCATGGGTCCGAGCCCTGGATTAGGGCAATTTGTGTGTGGACGGAAGGGGGGGTTAGGCTTGTGTCTGAGCCCAGGCTTACATTGCAGTGTAGACATATCCATAATCAAAGAATTTAGTGACAAACCACTCTGACTCTGCTCATGTAGTTTATGAGGTCACCAGAATCCCTGGCAGAATTACAGCTTTGTATTGCATAGTTGCTTATTATTTTAAACATACCACAATTTTTTGTTGTTTATAAATGCCAACATTTTAAAAGACAGAACCATGCTGCTGATGCTTTGACAGCTATCACAGAGCTAAATGGGAAGGGAGAATGGTTTTCCTAATAGACTGTGCTGTAGAAAATGAACGCTACAAAGAAAACCTAACACAGTGTCAAACTCTGCACTCAGTCACATCTGTGCTTTTCCAGACTTCACTAAGATAACCTGAGTGTAACAGAGGGCAGGATATAGCTCACAGCATTAAACTTCATGTACAGACTCCCTCAATTTTATTTACAAAAGCAAAATCTGCTGCTTTTGTTAGCCAAAGGCTATGCCAAATAAATATAATTTAAGTTTTAAATTAAAGTCATTGGACAGACATGACATTACATGCCCCAAGAAAGACATTCATGATCAAGTATGGTGGTGGAGCAGGCTGACATTACTAAAAGCTTTCAAGATGGAAAAATCAGAAGCACTAAGGTCTCAGGGCACATCTAAGTATAGAAAGCTAAGACTGCCACCCAAATGTGAAGGGTTAAAACTAGGCACAGTGGGAGTCAAATCCTGCGGTTTTCATTGAGTCTTGATTCAAGCAAACTCCCATTGAAATCAATGGGAGTCTGATTGGAAAAAATAAAACCAGAGTGTGAACCCAAGACTTGGCGTAAAGATAGTTTATTAGAAGATCTCGAGGTTTAGAGGGCATACCAACAACTGTATGGATCAAAGTAGTTTACTTTAAGAAAACAGGGGCAATTCCATCCCCAATAAATCAAAATAGTGGAAGGCTTGAAACACAAAAGCTACATAGGACAATTCGCTTTGGAGGTGCCTGGCTGGAGGAGAGTGGGGGAGAACAAAGAATTATTTATGGTTACTTCAGGGAGGTGTAACTATTTCCCATCGACATTGAGCAATAGTGAACTAGCTGACGGTGGGGAAACAACATTTTTGGAAGAAAGATCATCTGAATAAATCTTGCAAGCTTCAGAATGATAATATTGTTTCTAAAGAGACCCCAAACACTGAATCATGGTACTTATTTTTTGTTAATGTGTTACAGTAGCATTCAGGCACAACGGACTGTGATGTGGGGTGGGAGAGGAGATTTCCTTACTCTGCCTGAGAATGTGGACAAAAGAAAGCTGCGGATTGGTCATGACAACATAAAATGCTGCACAAATATACATAAATAGCTACATTTTTTAAAAATTGATGTGCTCTGCTCAGGGCCACAAAAAGCTCTGCATTCAGCATATTTATGGTCTGTGCATAAGCTTTCCACATTAAGATGACTGCCAGTGCCTTCCAGGGCTCTATAAAACTTTAAATCTTACTGGAACCCAACTTTTGCTGATTTGTGTTTGCATGGTCTAATCTCTGTGGACCTGGACCGATAGCAATGACTAAATTGCTTTGAAAAAAGATTAAATCGTTTCTAGCTTGAGCAATGTGTGTAATTATTGGACTTGGGTTTCAAGAGCGTGCAGCATAGTCTGATAAACTAACCCTGTGTTTTCAAACAATTGGAAGTGGGAAAATGTGCAGTTATTCTTTAAGGAGGCTTTTTGTTTTAAGTCACAATTGTTGCCTCACTTATTCAGGATAGCTTAAATATACATATCTTTTAAAATTCACACAGTTCTGCCCCCTCCTGATAGTAACATGAAAACCCATGTTACTATGGGTAAGAAGGGGGTGAAGGTGGGGGGAAATCAAATAATTACATACTCACCTTTCAGGACCAAGAATTCCACACAATTATATTTCAAGCATAGTATATGAATATAAATACCTGCAGAAAGGCCTTTTGGAAAAAGAGTATTCTAGCTGCTCCAGCAACTTCTAATTTACCAGCTGGGCTTAGTGATGTAGGAAGGAAGTATTTTCCAGTGGTTAGCGCACCACCTGGGAGACAGAATTCCTGGGTTCTATACTGCTGGCTCACTGTGCAGTTAATCGGCAAGTCACTTACTCTATGTGGCTCAGATTACCCATTTACCACTCTTAGTAATCCACAGAGGTGTGGGGAATAGGGTTGTTGGAGGAGAAATGAGAACCCATCCAGAATCATGGTGCATTTGGGTTCTTGCTGGACTCATCAACTACCAGCTCAGGTCTACAAATGTTTGCACAGATTGGCTGATGCAACGTTCACAGCTTTAAAATGTTTAGACCTTGATCCTGGCTCCACCCACCTTCCCACTGACATCCACCTGGTCGCTGGGCTGTCATCTCTTGCAGAGCAACCAGGGTTAGCACGGGGGAGAGGTGAGAAGGGGTGTGGGCTCTTTGCTCTTGCACCATTCTGGGTTTGGGCAGTCCCCGCTCTGGGATCTTGAAGGGACATCAATTAGTTGTCTCATAACTCGGGAGGGTACCATTTAAGGCACTGTCTCCCACTGCAATAAGGTCCTGCAGTACACAGGAAGCACTTTTACTTTCCACTGCTGCTGTGGTGTGAGGGTCAATGACCCCACTCCTGCTAGAGCTGCTGATACACTCAAGTAGAGGTAAAGCACACCACAAGCCTTAGGATGGGAGCCAGGGAATGAGACTCACGACAGGTGCACTAGCCGTCCCTTGCTTTCATGTACCAGTTGCTTCAGCAGACGGAATGTTTCTCTGCTCCTAGTCATCTGCTGTGGAGACAGAGTCCTCCCTGCCACCAAGAGGCCTGTATGGGCAGCATGGCTCTAGATGTCAGGTTGAATTGATTAACATAGATAAACCACTTCAGGCCCCATTCTCCTCCATGTGTAAAACGACACTCCAGCATCTTGCAGTACTGGACCCAATCCAGCCCCACTGATGTCAACAGTAGTCTTTCCAGTTGACTTCCACAGGAATTGGAGCAACCCTTTAGTGATCATGGTCCGATCCTGAGAGTTGCTTGAAGATCAGAATGGACACTTGTTGAATGGGAGTTGTGGGAACGCAGTGCCTCTCAGTATCAGACCCCAGCTGAACACACATGTAAAGAAGATCTGAATGAGCTCTCCCCTGACATCGGATGATGCACTTGGGGAAAAGACTCGAGGAGCAGACCATGTCTGCATAGACAAGCCTACTCTGCCTCGGTGTGCAGCATGATGGAGCTGCTTTGCCAAAATGATAGATTTTGGCTGGTTTTGGGTTACAAATCACTCTGGTATTCATATGCAATGAAATGTTGTTATCCTAATTGTACAAGTAAAGGGGAGCAGAATTGTGCTTAGCATGCCCTGATTGAGAAGTTCACCTTAAACTCATGGGTGACGGGTGAACAAGCTGATGGGGGAGGCTAGCCCCTGGCCCCTCCCCCTATGCCCAAGGCCCTGTCCCTTCCACCCCCTCCCCCACCAGAACCCAGAGCGCACACACACTCTGTGGCCACCAGCTCCCGCTTGTGTGCCCCCAGCCCCGTAGCAGTGGGTAGGCGGCACAGCAGGAGCACCCCTAGCCCCAGCCCCAGAACAAGGGGTGGGTGGCATGGCCAGAGTGATCCAACCCCAGCACGGGGCAGGCAGTGTAGCCGAAGCCCCAGAGCCCCCAGCCCTAGGCCTTGTAAGCACCCTCCACAGCCTGCCTGCCCCAGCCTCTCTGCCACAGAAGAGCAGGAACAGAATTGAAAGCTGGCAGAAGGGAGGCTGGGGGCGGAGCACGGGCGGGGCCACACCAGGCTAGCTGGGGAGGCACAGTCTTCCCTGGCCTATGCTACCCGCCACCCATGCCTAAACTGAACCTCCCTTGCTAAGCGGGTGCAGGGATGCCAAATGCCAGTGAAGAGGAGCGTGGCTGGGGAATTACGTTTCTACCTGGTGGTGTGGATTCTGCCCAAAGAGTCCTTGACACCATGTGATCTGCCCCTCTCCTGTGTTTAATGACAGAGGTGATTAGAACTCAATTGAGAGTTCTTGTTTCCAGTCGGTGATTCCTAGCACTGACATCATTGCTGAGCAGATCTAGTCCTTAGATCTTGTGTGGGGACAAAGAAAGACAACACAGAGACTGCACTGGCAGTCAGGTTTCCCACTACCTGCTGAAATCACTGAGAGCTGAAACCACAGCGTTAAGTGGCAGAACCTCAGAATATGGTATCATGGCAGCAGCGGCAGCAGAGAAGTGGTCGCAGCAGTGGCCAGCAGTGGCAGAGAAGCAGAATTAGCAGAGGACAACGGCCAGCGATGGTGGCAGAGACACAGCGGCAGCTGTGAGCTAGTTGCAGAGGCAGCAGCAGAAGCATTGCTCAACGCCCCTGGTGCCAAGCGTGAGATGAAAACCCTGTGAACTCATCTCTGAACTCTGGGTCTTCGCTAAAGGAGGACAGCCAACTGTGAGTGGGGTATGGCTGAATGAGACGGGAGTGATGTGCTAAAGCGACATTCATTCACTGGGACTTTCCCAGATAACAAACCCCTAAATACTGAACCTGGCCCTTGTTGCTGCAGACTCCATCTGGCAGAGGAGTTACACACATAACAACAAAGCAAGGATACTGCATTGTAAAAATATGCCTTATTTATTGTGGCATCAGCAGTTTAGTTTCAATTATTTATGATAATGTGCTGGTAAACGTAATGTAGCATATTTAGTAAAAATAAAGAATTCTTACTCTCACTACAGGGCTCTTCTAGTAAATCTTTTCTGAGAAGTGGAGAGTGAGAGAGACTAGGTTTTTCTCTGTATGGGAATTATAAAGGTATGCAGATTAATGAAGTTTTTCCTCTATTGTCTTGCAAGAGTTGGCATTAGTCATACATTACATCAAACTCCATCCGATAGCATCATCAAATGGTGCTGTGTAATGTTGCAAAAATAAGCTGTGTGCCTGAGATGCATCTGCCACACTGCTGGGACTATGTACATTATAACCCTGACTCCTCTTCGAGGAATACACTAACTGCAGAGAATATGATTCTTTCAGATGAAAGTATAAAGTGATGCGGTAGAGCTCTCTAACGTCATTCCTTGAAAAGAGATTTCCTTCTGGGATACAGTCTGATCTGTGTATCATAGCTCCACGCTCCACGATGTGCATGGAGCTATCCTAACTCTGCACATCAAAATACAGCCAACATGTTCTGAGGCACGACACTCTGAACAGACTGCAAACAATGTATGTCCTTTTAAAAGGGACACAGTCAACTTCCTTGGGTCTGTCCTCATGCTCTCCAAAGAAGGTAAATGCTATTCTAGGTCCCATAAGGACTCCTGTAATTATTTATTCATTCACTATAATATTTTGATGGCTCCTGTCACTGTAGCATCTGAGTAAACAGCTTAAATCAATGCGGGACGGGGTGGGGGGAACAGCTCCCCATGCAGGGATAATAATGTCATTTTGTTCTAAGTAAACCCAAACAATGTGGTTGCACTTTTAGGGATATGCTTGCTTAGAAAAGTTACCTCCCCATGTCCCATGGCATGCAGTCAGAATACATGCTACCCACTGTCCCAGAATCACTGACAGCGGCCCCCAAAAGAGAATCCTGTACCAGAGGGAGGTGACCCAGCCTGCTAGCCCCCAGAAGACTGATATGCCTATGGGCCAACTGTAGCCTCCAACAGGGAGTAAGCCTGGGGGGTGTGTGAGGTTGCACTGGGAACCAGTAACCATGGGGACTAGTGGAAATATGCAGGGCAACAGGAGGGAATGACTGAGCGTTTACATACTGTGGGATGGGGGAGTGCAGGAGCAGGGATGGAAAATTTGGCTTTGAGAAGTAAAGACACAGGTATCAGGCTAGCTTCCTGGTGTTTGAGGGCTAGGACTAAGGCATTGCTTGGCAGGAAGGTCTGTGACACAGTTTGTATTAAAAAAAAAATCATAGCATAAAAGACAAGACAAGACTTTTTTTAAAAAAGAAAACACTGGTACATTCCACATACCTCGCTAGGTAGCAGAAAAGGGGGGAGGAGCATTAACTTTCAGGACATTTATGCCAGAGCTTCTCAGACTTTTCCCTAATGTGGACATCTTAGAAAAAAGATTGTCCTCCCATTCCATTCACAATCACACAGAGCACTTCCCCTTCCGTTCATGATTGCATAGATACCTCCTCTCCCTGTGGTGATCAAACATCTGCCCTTTTTCCTCCCCCCCCCTTTGGCCAGTACAGCAACACAATTCTGTAATAGGAAAGTATTTAGGATGATCTATTCAAAGACATCTTGGATGTGGATGCCCCATTCCCATTAATTCTAATGAGGCGTCAAAATCTCGTAGGCAGCTTTAAAAATACCAGGTGAACATATTTTAAACTATTTTTAAAGTGGTGTAGCAGCTGGAAACAAGGAAAACCAGCACCATATGCCAGCCAGCATTCCAAAGACAGCCAGCAAGTGTTCCATGGACCACAGCTTGGGAATCACTGATCAAATCATTAACCCACTGTTTGTATCAGCACACCCATGGCAAGTAGAGAGGACTGTCTTTTAAAAGGTTCCTGGAATTCAGGGAGTTAAAAGGTTAAAAGCTGCTTTTTCTTATCCTTCATTTCTTCTCTTGAAGGAGTATGTAGAGCCAATGGCAAATAACTGTTTTTTGAACCCAGGTGACTATGGCATGTGTGTCTATAATTGGTAACAGGAGTGCTAAATCTTGGGGGGCGGGGGTTCTCTCTCTCTCAGGTGGCCACCTTTTCTTTCTTTCTTGTCTCTTCATTCCATGAAAGAAACATCTTCCTATATGGAGGAGCAACTGGCTTAGAGCAGGAATTCAGTTCTGCCTGTAAGGAAGCTAGCTATCATGGGATATCCGATGCAGATGTAAAGTCTGCTCTCCCCTCAGCACTGGCTCAGTCTGATGAGGGCTGCTGACATATGCAGACCGAAAGGTAGTCACAGAAGGGGATTTCGAATGGATGTGCTGACACCAAAGAAGAATGCGAGGAGGGGGCAAAGGCACTGGTCATTTCTAGCTTGCTACTTTATTTATTTTTGTCTCCAGGGATGAAGTTTTTGCTTTGTGTTAAACAAATTGTTGAGTCAAGAATTTTATCTCCCTTTCTGGGCCCTCTCTCACAAAAGCATAAGGAAAACTGCCAAACAGTTGTAGCAACAACAAGACTGGCGCAGAAACTTTACTAATACTATTATTGGTATTTGCATAAAACATTTAACAACATCACAGGAAAAACAAGAAGTCATACTGCGTTAACGTTCACTTCTCAGAAGCAGGGCCAGGTTCTGATAAAAAACATTTTCTGTACAAGACAGGGACCAGCACCCTGTATAACTGAGTAACCAGGGCTAATTATTTTACTAAGACTAGAATGACTCACTAGTTAATTACCCCTCACCTCCCCTCCATTAAGGACACAAAGGGCAGGATTTGGCCCTTAAGAGATGAGGCCACACAGGAATGAATGAAGGAGTGGTGCTGACTATACATTTGGCACTAGATGCACCATATCAGTACCCATGGACTCGGGGGGGACCTGCTGCCTGATGCACCTTATTGCTGGTTTGAAAAAGAACAGCAGATATATTTTGCTGCAGGCACAGCCACATCCTTTAGCTGGCCAGTCTCTTTTTCCTATTTAGGCGGATGGGCTCTTCTAGCAGTCTTGATTGGTGGATATAAATCCTTCCCTGCTGCTTTGTGGGCATACTGAGGAAAGGGGAAGAAAAGCTGCCAAGGCAGTCTTCCTTTGTCAGTGCACTCACGCAACAGAGGGTGACATTTAGCCCACAGTCATACTTCCAGTGTATCAAACACTGTCTTTTAAGGCTTGGAAGGAAGAGCAAGTCCTCCGAGTGCCTACATGCAATGCATTGGCATGAATACATCCCCATGAACAGGAAGCAGGAGGTCAAAATATGGTTTCCTTTTTCAGAGTTTCAGTCATAATGGTAAAATTGTATTTTTTTTCTCCATTTTATGCAATTTCCAGAGTTCAGTGTTAAGCTTCTTAGGTGACAGCAGAATGTACAATAATTTCATGTATGATTTCCAGCCTGAGAGCGTATCCTTTGGAACACCATACAAAATTACAGTGAATCTAGGCACTCTCTTTTGTGCAACTCTGTATAAACCAGCTTATTTTACCTCCAATTCACAGGGATGCTCAACATGCCCATTTTAGAACACAGTTAATGACCCTAATGCTCTTAGACATATTTTTTTACAGGGTCTTGGAAGGAAAATAGCATTTGCTTGTTTTGCAATACATCAGACTGCACACTCGTGTTTGATTTGTTATGTGCTGACATCCTTGAGCTTTCTCTGCATTCCTGCTTGTTCTCATTGTATATTTCTGATTGATATTATCTTCACCCCAAACACATTAATATTTACATGCATCTCTGTTAATTCCAACCTTGACTTTCTACATTTTTCTAACCTTTCACAGTCGTCCTGCAATTTCAGTCCTGCTGCCACTCTGCAGAAATCTCTCCTGGTTTTATATCAGCAGACAACTGAATTAATATACAACTTACTACTACTACTTCTTCCAAATCATTTATTAATGAATAGACAGCTTCACAGAGGCATCTTCAACATTATTTCATGCTATATGACCATGTCTCAAGATTTATCAGAGCTTGACCACAGATCTGCTCAAACTATGTAACCAATTCATTTAGTGCTATATAAGAATTTTTTAAATTTTATGTTTTGTGAAATGAAAAATACTGTAATTCTTGGCATGAAAGAAAATCATAATGGGGGGGGGGGTTGTTTGTTATAATTTAAGCCTCTATCAGTCTGTGCCACTCCTTGAAGCATTTTTATACCATACAATTTATTTGTATATAGTACAGTATTTACTACCTGCCGACTCAGTCTGTGTACCAATAAACACCACAAACCTGTCACTCTGTAGTCTTATAGGGCCAAGTTCAGCCCTCAGATGTGACTGCAAGGCAGCCACTGACTTTGATGGTGGCCTAACAGCAAATCTAAGGGCAGATTTTAGTCCATAATATTGCTTTCCTGAACATTTCAGATAATCATTCCATCATAGTTCCTTAAAGGCCAACGCCCAGATTTTTTAAGGTGTTTAGGCAGTGGTGGGCAACCTGCGGCCCATCAGGGTAATCCGCTGGCAGGCCACGAGACAGTTTGTTTACATTGACTGTCCGCAGGCATGGCCGCCCGCAGCTCCCAGTGGCCGTGGTTCCCCGTTCCTGGCCAATAGGAGCTGCAGGAAGCAGACGGTCAATGAGGATGGTCAGCAGATTACCCTGATGGGCCACATGCAGTCCATGGGCCACAGCTTGCCCATCACTGTGTTTAGGTGTTGCTGTGTTCAGTATGGCAATGCCTAACTGATTTAGTAGTCATCTAAATCTGATTTTCAAAAGGGATTTAGGCACCTCAGAGCCTAAAACTCATTGGCTGCCAATGGGATTTAGGCTCTTGAGTACCTAAATCCCTTTTGAATATTTAGGCTCCTAAATCAGTTAGGCATTGTCACACTAAGAGCAGCAACGTCTAAATACCTTTAAAAATCTGAGCTCAAATGACTAGGCACTTTTACCAACACTTTCTTAGGTGAGTCATACCTCTGAATAACGCCTTTTTTCTTCTTATCCTCGAGTTCAGCTCTTAGGATTCTTATTTCATAACTGGCCAGAAACAGAAACCTGAAAGGACATTTCGAATGTCATGCAGTTTTTCTGACACAACTAATGTTACTGTTTCACAGATTTTTCTCATACATTTGTTGTAATGTGCTGTAAATTACCATCACTTGGGTTTTGGGCTCAAGCAGGGTCAGTCACACTGGAAAGATTTGGAGTGTGCAAGTTCTGAAGTAATAGGGAAAACAGGGATTTAAGGACACAGCACATGATACTCTGCTCCTAAAACAAGAATTGGAGCATCAGCTGAGATAAAGAGCAGGGCATGCGCACACATCCAGCAAAGCCAGTTTACTGGATGGAGGCTCAGCTAATTGGGTAACACCATTCTAGTATCTGACCACCAGCTGGCAAACATTCATTAATTTAGTTCTAGTATCTGGATATAGCAATGCTCTACTGCTTCACAAATCCTCAGTTTTACAGAGTTGCAGAAGACAGAGAGAAGTCTGCTAAGTCCTCATCCACCGAAGTCACTTTCCTTTAACAATCCACTCAAGAGGCTGTGTAGTTGCACTTATAACATAGCTTCTTTAAAAAGAAAAGGAGTACTTGTGGCACCTTAGAGACTAACCAATTTATTTGAGCATGAGCTTTCGTGAGCTACATCTCACTTCATCGGATGCATACCGTGGAAACTGCAGCAGACTTTATATACACACAGAGAATATGAAACAATACCTCCTCCCACCCCACTGTCCTGCTGGTAATAGCTTATCTAAAGTGATCATCAAGTTGGGCCATTTCCAGCACAAATCCAGGTTTTCTCACCCTCCACCCCCCCCCACAAATTCACTCTCCTGCTGGTGATAGCCCATCCAAAGTGACAACTCTCTACACAATGTGCATGATAATCAAGTTGGGCCATTTCCAGCACAAATCCAGGTTTTCTCACCCACCCACCCCCATACACACACAAACTCACTCTCCTGCTGGTAATAGCTCATCCAAACTGACCACTCTCCAAGTTTAAATCCAAGTTAAACCAGAACATCTGGGGGGGGTAGGAAAAAACAAGGGGAAATAGGCTACCTTGCATAATGACTTAGCCACTCCCAGTCTCTCTTTAAGCCTAAATTAATAGTATCCAATTTGCAAATGAATTCCAATTCAGCAGTTTCTCGCTGGAGTCTGGATTTGAAGTTTTTTTGTTTTAAGATAGCGACCTTCATGTCTGTGATTGAGTGACCAGAGAGACTGAACTGTTCTCCGACTGGTTTATGAATGTTATAATTCTTGACATCTGATTTGTGTCCATTTATTCTTTTACGTAGAGACTGTCCAGTTTGACCAATGTAAATGGCAGAGGGGCATTGCTGGCACATGATGGCATATATCACATTGGTGGATGTGCAGGTGAACGAGCCTCTGATAGTGTGGCTGATGTTATTAGGCCCTGTGATGGTGTCCCCTGAATAGATATGTGGGCACAGTTGGCAACGGGCTTTGTTGCAAGGATAAGTTCCTGGGTTAGTGGTTCTGTTGTGTGGTATGTGGTTGTTGGTGAGTATTTGCTTCAGGTTGCGGGGCTGTCTGTAGGCAAGGACTGGCCTGTCTCCCAAGATTTGTGAGAGTGTTGGGTCATCCTTTAGGATAGGTTGTAGATCCTTAATAATGAGTTGGAGGGGTTTTAGTTGGGGGCTGAAGGTGACGGCTAGTGGTGTTCTGTTATTTTCTGTTAGGCCTGTCCTAAAGGAAATCCATATTAAATGTGACTTATTGTATTATTGGAGAGTTACTGACTGAATGACCTATTAAACATTTTAAATCTGAGCATTAGTTGGCAGGTTATGGGATATGTAATCTTACCTCTAGATCCCAGATTCAAATCCCGCCCAGAGCAGACCCAACCAAAAGTCACTCCCCCAAGATGGCTGTTCAGTTGCTTTTTCAAAGTGGATATGTAGTTCCAGAGGTCTGTGTCACAAAAGCCAACGCAGTCACCAACCCTACTGACAGTCCCTGCAGAAAGGTCTGTGATGGGGTGTGCTCCCCACACTGGCCCTGGCACTGAGTTAGGCCAGCTGGGCCTAATCAACTAATTAGGCGGCAGACAGGGGAGCTTTAGGCTGGAGGCAGCTAAGCAGAGAGAGGTTCACCTGTGCAGGAACAGGTGGAGCCTATATAAAAAGATAGGAAAATAGAAATGGGGAGTGGACTGCTGGAAAAGGCTGTAGTCACTCCCTGGGGAAGAGGGAGGAGTGTTTGGAGGCCGCAGAGATAAGCTGCCTACTCCCTGGGAGGAGAGAGTGAAGAGATTGGCAAAGCCAGAGGAGCGGGGAGGGTCAGGAGATAGTGAAAGTGGCTCAGGGAAAGGCAGCATGGTACAAAGAATGTATCTTGGCTGCTGAGTAGAGGGTAGGCTTGGGTTCCCCTTCCAGCCATTGTGTGCATGACACCATGAGGCAGTGAAGCTGAAGACCTGAGACTGCTGGAGAGCAGGAAACTTGATACACCACACCACACACCCCCCGCCCCCGGGAAGGGGAAACCAGAACAGTGACCTGGCCAAAGGGCTGAGTCACCAGGAGACAGCTGCAGTTCCTGAGAGAAAGAGAAGGGCTGCAGAGGAGAAACTGATGAGGTGTAAACGCTGGAAGGGGTGGTGGCCTGATCAAGCTAATTACCTGCAGGTGGCAGCATCCAGTAGTGAGAAGAGCAAACCCATCACAAGGTCACAGACAGACTGTGCATGGAAAATGAACCACCAGAGTGGCCAAGGACTAGATGGGCAGAGAGATTGAACTATTCTCACCTCCTACATCCCAGAGGCGTTCCCTCCAGATTGAGTTTGAGGCACTCTGATGGGCTAGTCTGGTGAGGGGATGCTTACTTAGCTGCTGCTTGGACCGGGCAAAGAGCGGGTCTGAGGCTCATAATCAGTTGATCTAGCACTTTTCAGTTAGGTTCTTACATGCTCAAACATGTGCAAAAAAAAAAAAAAAAAAAAACCCCAAAACCCAGATCATGACAGATGAAGAAAGTACTTGTAACAATCTTGGGGCTCATAAATAACAAACCAGTGAATGAGGAAGGAATGAAACTTTAATGAAACAAACTGGAGAGTTTCTATACTGAGCTGCTCCACACAGCCATGTGGTGTTCCCAACCCCTGCTGTCTCCAGGGCACATCTCCTAATTCCAACACTCACAACACTGTCCCTGACGAGGAAGTGTCTCCAAATCACAATCTTTCATAAACATCACTCTACAGTATGAATGTAGGTTTTTAATCTCCAGATCTAACCATCAGCTACAGATTTCCACTGTTGCACAAGGTTATATTACTGTTTTTCATTTACATTTTAACAGAGAGTAGAATCATGAGATTTAATTCAGAGGAAGAATTTAAAAAGAAGTTAAAATTAGAGTTCAAACTCTACAGGGTAAATTAGTTCTCCAAGGTTCTCATACCACATGATCACTCCCAGGTGCGCTCTCAGACAGCACACAGGGCCCACTATCTACATTAGATACACACATTTTCTGGGATGCTATATGCATTCTCTTTTGACACTGTCAGAAACCAGCGTGTTTCAGCAAGGATTGTGTAAGTGGATGTGGTTCCCCCTGGGGAAAGAGGAAGTTCTGGTAAAACCTGTCCACAAGAGCAGAAGTGTTGTTTAAGACACAACAGAATTTACAGCAGCACAGGGGAGGGCAGGGCAGGAGTGAAGCATGTTCCAACAGGCAAGTTGGAGGAAATCACAGCGTGTTTTGAAATTCCAGCGGAGATGGGGATGCCTGGTTCACTACAGGAATTGTTGTAGCTCTGAGCTCATGTCAGGCTCACTGAAAACCGGTAGTAATACTGCTCCCCAACTGACCCACCCTCCTCTCCCTGTAACTCCAGCCCCCAGGAAACTGACTCCACACAGTCACCCAGATGCGTCTAGGGTCTGGGACACAGGCAAGAATTAGGTGCAGGATCTAGCAAAACCCCTTAGGGGGCAGAGATATTCTCCAGTGTCCTTGTGTTGTCTTATTTTCCCAAATAGCAGGACAGGACAGTTTTGTGGCAAAGCACTGGACTGAGACTCAACAGATCCAACTTCAATTCCCAGCTCTCCGACTAACGTGACGCACAGTCACACAGCAAATCTCTGTGCTTCGATTCCCCCATCTTTAAAATGGGGATAAAAACACTTCCCTAGCTCACAGGGGCACTTTGAGGAGACCTTCATAAACATTTGGAAAGTTCTCAGATCCTGTAGTAGTGACAAGTAGTGACCCCAGAGTCACCAGTCACTGCAGCCTCTACTATCACCTACAGATGTAGACAGAGCCATTCTTTGATTTGGGAGGGCTGTCACACTTTTCTTTGGGAGAAAGTACTTCAGCCAGGGAGAAGTTGTACATGGAGCTAGGGAATGCAGTGAGAACGCTGCATCAGCACAGGTTTTAGCTATCACTTTAGTAAACATCTTGTTTCTGGGATGAGGAGTAACTAGCCTTAAAGAAGGACTCTCACAGACCTTACCTTGCGTAGTTATAAATGACAATGGTGTTACAGAATGAGGAACATGGTTCATTTCTGAAAATCCACATACAATATTCCATGAGTCACAGTAAATTGCTCTGACCCATTGAACCATCTTCCAAGTGAAATCCGTTTATTCAACCCCTCCGAACAGTTCCCTTTAAGCAGAAGTTTTACTGTAAATTGCTGTTCCTATTACAGGAAAGGAACTAAGCATCATACTGCTTGAGGACATGATGCAACACTTCTGTAAAGTGCTTAGACATTGAAGTGGCAAGCACACTATAAGAACCTTGATAGAATATCAGGGTTGGAAGGGACCTCAGGTCATCTAGTCCAACCCCCTGCTCCAAGCAGGACCAATCCCCAACGAAATCATAGATTAGATTGTTTCCATTGCATCTATTTGGGCTTTTCCATGCTATTTCTATTATTATAAAGACCAGAACAAAAGCCTAGATTCAAAACATTCTCATACTTGAGGAACAATCCAAACACTCTACTTCATGGCCGATTCAAAGCATTACACACACTCATATACCCTGACATCTCCTCAAAAGCCACTGAATACAATAGGACTGCCTTAAAAGCCACAACACTCAAAGGGTTATTAGTCTGTAACAGATAGATAAATATATTGATACAGCTGGTAAATGGTGTGTAGGTGTCAAGTGAGTTCAGCACAATCTAGACCAGTGGTTCTCAGTCAGGGTACATGTACTCCTGGGGGTATGCAAAGGTCTTCCAGGGGGTACATCAACTCATCCAGATATTTGCCTAGTTTTACAACAGGCTACATAAAAAGCCCCAGCGAAGTCAGTACAACTAAAGTTTCATACAATGTTTTATACTGCTCTATTTTCTATACACACTGAAATGTAAGTACAATATTTATATTCCAATTGATTTATTTTATAATTATATGGTAGAAATGAGAAAGTGAGCAATTTTTCAGTAATAGTATGCTGTGACACTTGTCTTTTTGTCTGATTTTGTAAGCAAGTAGTTTTTAAGTGAGTTGAAACTTGTGGGTACTCAAGACAAAAATCAGACTCTAGAAAAGGGTACAGTAGTCTGGAAAGGTTAAGAGCCACTGGTCTAGACTTCCAACAGATCTTCATAACATTCCTTTGTTACTAGGCTGAGAACTAGCCCACAGACAGAGTGATTGTATTGCTACAAGGTATCCAAGTGCAGCTTCAAGCATAATTTCCATTCATAAACTGTTTTTTAAAAAAGGTGACAAAAGAAGAGAGCCATTCAGACTAAAAATAACAAATAATTACATAAATACCATGTGAATTACCTCAGTGTCCCTACAAAGCAGATTTGTTTGCTCTTATTTTTTGGAGTGAGCTGCGTATTTGCTATGTATAGCTAGCCATAGCATACATAGCTGCCAAGTCTGAGCACATCTGGTTTAACAGCAGAGACACAAAAATAAGACAAAAAGAAGAGAGCACTAAAAACAGTGACCCAGCTCATGCTTATTAAAAAAAACCCACCCCACTTCCCTATATAGGTTGTGCAACCTGCACTAAAACATAATTTAGCAAGATTTCAAAAGAGATCTTGTGTCACATGGCAGCCTCCTGGAACAAGTGGAGCAGGACACAGTGGATAACAAGCATCTAGATCCTGAGACCTAATACTTCCCCCCCCCCTCCACTGACCCCCAGCTTGTGTGGCCCTGAGCTAGTTATTTAGTCTCTGCCTTCGCTTTTCTAGCTGTAAAATAGGAATAATACTTTCTTTGCAAAGGTGTTGTGAGGTTAAGTTTACACTGCTCTGAAAAATGTCAGCTCTATATATGTCCTATCATCACCATCTGGCACCAGTGGGAAATTGTAATTACCAAGTTTGCTGTTGGGAAACACATTCCATTCAGAAAAATATAGGTAATCAAAGAACTTTTTGATCTGTGCAGATAATAATTTGTTTCAAAGAACTAGGAAGGCAACAAGAGGTGAGGCAATATGGAAGTTGGTACCAACCAACAGAGGAGTGTTTATTATGGTCTTGGAAGAAAAGAGGAATCTTGGAGCCAGTTTTACTTGAACTAAACACTAACAAAGACATTCACAATCAGTAATCAGAAAAACAAACTCTTCACTGAGACAAAATTTGAGGAACTAGTGGGCTGTATTTCAAAAGAAAGAATGGATTGTCCCAAAGGTGTAACATAAAGGTGACACATGAAAAAGCAATGCCATTGCTAAAGAGAAACAGGAGGGTCAAGGGAAAGGCTGAGCTGGCTCTTGGCAGGAACCCATTTTAGGGTTGAAGTGAGAAGAGAAATTATACAGGAAATGGAGAAGGCATAAAATAACAAAATCTGAGCATAAAGTGGAGGGGAAACATTATAAGACATAAATTCAAGGAGGCAAAAAGTAGTTAAGTTTTTTTTAGCTCAAAGGGTAAAAGGAAACAAGAAAAAGATTTTATAAATACTTACAGGAAAAGAAATGCTGTGGAGAGAATGGGTCCATTGTCATACAAGGCAGGGGACCAAATAATAAGACTTCTGGATAGCTGAAGTATTCCACAGCTATTTCTCTATATGTTAACAAAGGATAAGAAGAAGCTGCAGTTCATGATTTGGACGAACCAGGACAAACTGATCAATAAGGGAAAGAGAAGAAATAGCTGTTTAAAATCAATGAGCCAAATTCTTCCTTGGTGAAACTGTATTGACGTCAGTGGAGTTACACAAAGGATAAATTTAGCCCCAGTTTTATAAAATCACAACAAGACCAAATTACATGCATACAAAGGATCTAAAGAAACCACAGAACCAACAAAAAGTGTTCTTGACATTCATGGAGAGCTGATGAAGTACTAGGGGTTTGGGTAAAAGCAACATGTAGAATAAAGGAATTACATTTGAAAAGGGTCAAAGCAAAAAGAGCCAGGAAATTGTTGATCAGCTGTTATATTAGAAAAAGCAGAGGATGCAACATGAAAACACTTGAGAACAACACGATGAGTAGCAGAAGTCCAGAAAGAACACCTCAGAGTAAAACAAACCTGCAGCCTGAGAAAATTGCATGTTTGGTAGAAAAAAGGGCACTTAATTTATCTAGACTTTAATATTCCTTATTTATATAGCATCACAGACATCCACAGAAAAATATTGCTTTTGATGACATCCCACAAAAGGACAGAGACACTGGAAAGAAGTTGGGACAAATTCTGTTCTCAGTGACACCAGTATAAATCTGGAATAAATTCACTGGCTGCAGTAGATTTACACCAGCATAAGTGAAAGCAGAATTCAGGCCACTGTCTGATTCTTCTTCTTCTTCTTCTTTCTTAGTGGATTGCATTGCTTGGGAACGGGGCTGGCTTGACAGCCACAGAAAATGGAATCCTTGACTTGCCCACAGAACAGGAAGCTGCAGTGCAATCTTCTCTACTCTGCCATAGAGGGACCACAACTAGGAGCGAGGCAGTAGATTACACTTCAAGCACATTCAGCCCTCAAGTTTCTTTGCCTTCTAACAGCTTACACCATATATTATGTTCTGGATACCACTACCATATCAGGACATCAGCATGCTGTTTATCATGGATGATTGATAACAGAAATATTGATTGCACATCCAAAGCATGACATTTGAATTATTTCTGCAGGGCTCATTCAAAAGCTCCTAGAACTTACAGGATATGTTCACATCATATAAAAGCCAGGCAGGGCTTGTTACAATAGCTGTAAATCAAAAGACCAACCAATATGGTAATTTGTGTTCCTTGGAATAGTATCTTCATTTCTATTGTGCTTTTAAAAAAACACACACACACACACACCCCTTGTCAAGGCAGGGATGGGAACATGGGTCCTCCCTTCTCTTTAGATTTGACAATCCTCTTTGGAGTTATTGGCTCTGATCATAATAAGCATTTGCATCTTGCTGGTCAGAGATAGCCATCTCCCAGGGGACTGCCTATGAGGGTTCATTTCAAGGATTTCTATCCCGAACTTGATTCTTTTTTTATATGTCTTTCTAGTTGTCTTGATCCACAAGCAGCAGGACAGTCCTTTTGGGTCCTAAAATATTCAGTACAGCCTGGAGCAACTTTTTCCAGAGCAACCCTCTCGGTAGCCCATACAGGATGAGATGCTTTTTTCATGTTTTGCTTCTCACAACAGGCATTCTTGGAAGTGGGGGAGAGGGAGGGAAGAGGAGGATTAATCTAACCCAGGGGTCGGCAACCTTTCAGAAGTGCCGAGTCTTCATTTCTTCACTCTAATTTAAGGTTTCGTGTGCCAGTAATACATTTTAACGTTTTTAGAAGGTCTCTTTCTATAAGTCTATAATATATAACTAAGCTATTGTTGTAGGTAAAGTAAATAAGGTTTTTAAAATGTTTAAGAAGCTTCATTTAAAATTAAATTAAAATGCAGAGCCCCCCCCCCCCGGACCGGTGGCCAGGACCTGGGCAGTGTGAATGGCACTGAAAATCAGCTCGCATGCCGCCTTTGGCGAGCGTGCCATAGATTGCCTACCCCTGATCTAACCTTTGAGTTGCATGAAAAGTTCTGAGTGGCCTAAAAGTTGCCCTCCCTTCTGCATAGAGCCTCAGAGTACCTGTTCCTGCCATGCAGCAGGTGAGAGGAGTGCTGAAAAGAAGTCTTGATCAGCACACAGCCAAGGCAACTGGTGAAACCCCCAGGAGGAGAGTGAAAGAGAACCCTTTGTTAAGCCATTGCTACAGTGGTCAGTTGGGCTCCTCAGGGATTGCCCTCTGAACTGGGGGATAACTTGCCTGCACAATATTAACAGCCAGATCCATGTGCTTGGAGCCACAGAGAGAGAAGCATGCTTTTTGGCTGCTCCTGACCCGCTGTCCTTGGAAGCGGGATAAGCAGAGCTCCCTGTCATGGGACAGTGAAAGATTCACAGAAGGTCTCATCCTTCTAACACTGAACAAGGAAATTTATTACAATAAGGGAGAAGAGTCTTATCCTTAAAACTACTCGGTCTCTGTTTCACTGCAAAGTTTCTGTCTAGAACCTTCCCCAGCTCCCTCCTATCTGATGTCTTTGTGCAGATGTAAAAACACAGCAGGGTATCCTAGGCACAGGGTTCTTCAAGGCTGACCTGCAGAGCAGTGTTGCAAGATACTCACCATCTGCTCCTTGATTTTAAGGGGCTTAGGCTTATCTGCCACCACCTTTGCCTCACTGGCAGAGTCTGCTGAAGGGAAAGGGGGCTCTGCTGCAGTGCCTCCCTCAGAAAAACAAAACTATTTGCCAATTGCTAATTTAAGTGCTACATAAAATGAGTGAGTCTCCAGAAATTCAAGTACAGAAATTTAGAGGAGTACCAGTTACTATGAATTGGTATGATCATAGCACCTAGGAGCCCTAGTCATGGACCAGGACCCCATTGTGATAGGGTGCTATACAAACCCAGATCAAAAAAAGACAGTCCCTGCCCCAACAGGCTTAGAACCTCAAAAAGAGTCTGTAATTCTATTGCAGGGGAAGAGCTGAACCACCCTTTGCAGCTGTGGAGAAAAAAATAATCAGGGAGGCTCTTCACTGGGCCAGGAGTAGCTTGCATCAGAGATGCCCCTGGGAGAATGGAGCTGACTATAAAGAAGTCAGCTGTGTGTTGGTTTTGTCCTTTTTAAATGCCCAGTGACAGTAAAGCAGGGTTTCTGTGAGTTTGACCCCTCAGATCTGCTCGCTCAGGTACAAAATGATCTTCTGGGAGTACATTTCAGATCTGTTCCTCTTCAAGGTCAGAAATGGACTAGCCAATGGGCAAATTTTCCCAATGAGATACTGCTTCCCAAACCTTGTGAAGAATCAGATCCTCTTCTTTTGTTAGCCCTATTGTCCAGAAACATTTCAGCAACTAATCCAATGATCTGGATTTTATTAATCTACTGGATTTTATTAATTCATGGCCATTCTAATATTCCTCAGAAATTTCATTGGTCTCAGTTTGTCCAAACTGAACTATCCTTGTGTATACAAACTTTCCTTCAATTGCCACTTGATTTGCACATGAGGTTGAAGATCCAGACCTAAAAGAAGCCAATCACCTGATTCTACCTACTACAGCACACTCCTCTCCATTTTCCTTAGATACTTTAATTTTTGACAGAACATTTAATCTGATTATAGGTTTTTAAATATATTCTGGCACTTAAGATTCTGTGATGATAGGCTCTGTTGGGAAACCCATAGCTAGATCAGATAGATATAGCTCTTCCTCCTATGGTGTACTATAATGTTTTAATTTATTGTCTCATTGTTTCCTTATGCTCCCTGTGTCCATCTGTTGTCTCGTCTTATGTGGGTGTTTATACAGCACCTACAACAGTGGGATCCTGAACCATAACTAAGGCTCCTAGGCGCCACTGCTATACAAATAATAAACAATTATTTATTATTCTAATATACAGATTGGGAAACAATTGTGACATCATGATGACAAACCAAATTTTAAATCCTTTTCTGCACTTCGTTTCCTCTATGTAGCATTTTTAAAAAATGAAAAACTCCAGTATATTTTTGCAAGTACTGTATTCAAACCTACTGCTAAAAACACTGATGCAAATTAATTACTGACCATGTTTCTGTATTGTATATTAATCCATCCTATCATCCTCAAAATAAGGAAATGATAGAAACATGGTGAGATTTGCATTCCACTACAGATCAATTTGCGATAACTGATTTTACAAGAATTATGTCTTTACATTTAATGCTATGAACTATAAATATTTGTAGGACTTTACTTTTAAAAATAACTCCTAGCACACTTAAAAATACATTTTTAAAAACAAAAGTACTGAGAACAGGTAGCAAAAAATCTCTCTCTTATATCTATGTTCACCAGAGAGAGTTAGCAAACCACATTTACATATATTGTTTATGATAGGGAATATTACTGTCATGGAAGTTTGTCATAGTGATAAATGCGCGCATCTGTAGTACGTGTGAGCGTGGCTGAACAAAACATAACATTTGTTCCATTCTGAGCAATGGATTCACCCCTGAAAGGAAACAGCAGTTACAGAGACACTACAGCCACAACCCTGCACTGCTCAGATGCAGGGTCCACAGCAATAGCACTGATCTGCCAAGATTGTATTTTGTTGTCGCAATATGTATGTGCCCCGACAGCAATTTCCAATTGACTGGCCAACATTTCCAGAAATAGCCACTCTGTTTTTGGGTACGCCCCATGTCCTTGAAACACCCAGTGCCCAATATTCCAGGTGACAAGTTTAGAGAGGCCAAGGCTTCACTGAAATTTTACTTAATTAGTACATGAGCAACTTAATGGATGAGTCTGGCTTCAAATATGTTCCCCCTACATATTTAGAAACATAAGAAACGCCTGCTACTTTAGTCCACACTGTGGGGTTTGTTTTCCAGGAGTTATCAAATACATCATTCATCTCGCAGCAACTTCAGCAATGAA
This sequence comes from Caretta caretta, assembly GCF_965140235.1. Taxonomy (NCBI): domain Eukaryota; kingdom Metazoa; phylum Chordata; order Testudines; family Cheloniidae; genus Caretta; species Caretta caretta. The sequence continues at coordinate 255,635,382 of NC_134206.1, read as the reverse complement.
TGTGAGGGTCTTACTAAAAGTCTCTTTTGAGAGAGGGAAAGGGACAGCAGCAAAACTCCAGCCTGGCAGATGCTTGTGCAAATGAATTATTCCAAATGACGATGTTCTACACAGGTGGAATCCACAAAGGAACATAGGCATTGCAGTGTTGAGCGTCGTGTCACCTAACTTTTAGGTGCCTAGGGAAAAAAAAGTTACAGGAAACACACTGCAATCCACAAAGTCGAGTCAGATGCCTGGCTTCCTATGCAATGAATGGGGAGAAATAGACACCTTAGAATGGGATCCACAAAAGCCAGCATGCTAGGTGGTGAGCTGCCTAAGTTAGCCAATGGGAGATGCCAAAAACAGTGGCGGGTGCTAAGCCCCGCCCCTCTCTTAGAAAGACACCTAAGTCCAGGCTGAAGGGAGGCACCCATGTTAGCTTTGCAATCCACCAATAGGTACCTGCTGCCTGCAGTCAGGCAACTTAGGCATTTTGCGGTGATGCCATTGTCTACCCTCACACTTTTGGACCAGTGGTTAGAGCATGCAACTAGGATGTGGGAGACCAAGGTTCAATTCTCCCCTCTCTGCCAGAGGGAGAGAGAGAATTTGAACAGGGGTCTCCCACTCTCAGGAGAGTCTCTAACCACTGAGCTATGGGATATTCTGATGGGAGGGCTCTCCCCAGTCTCTCCTGTTGAAGCTGTTCCACTGTAGAACGATAATAAAAATGTGATTGGAGCAGAGCGACTAGCCCTTGGGTCACCCACATCCTAGGTGGGTATCTTAACCACCAGACTACAGAGTCACACACTCTCTCTCTCTCTCTGGCCCAATGACTGTTTATTTCTCCACCGTGAAACAGTGAAGTTTGAAGTTGGGCAGCAGGGGTGGCACCAGCACCCCCTCCCACACAGATTTTGAATGGGATCCAACCCAGAAGGCATCTTCTTAGCATGCCTACCAGACTGGGTTCCACACATGACGTAGGCAGCCAAATGTCTGCCTTCCCCAGTTTGTGAATCTCTCTGGGGCGTAGGTGGGAGATAGACATTCAGACGCTTAGAGTGAGGCACCAGTCTGCATGCCCAGAGGCAGAAACATAGGCACCTAGGGAACTTTTTACTCTGAAAAACTTAAGTGGCAAGTTAGTTTAGGCACCTATTGGATTCGACTGGAGTTTTATAGATTGAGTGGAACCATAACTGGGACTTAGATGCTAAGAGTACCTCTGTGGATCCCACCCTTCCTGTGCAGCCTTTATTAGCTTACTGTTCTTTTCTCCTATGACGGTTACTGGTACCTTTCCTTTGTCCATTGTAATAATCTCTAGTAATATGTTAGTAATTTTAACCCCATGGTTATGCGGTTCTGTCTTTAATAGTACCAGTAGGCATCCACATGGATTACTATTTGTTTTGACATTGTGTGGTAATAGCATTTATACACACTCACACACACACAATGTGGTAATTGTGTGCACACACACACACAATTACCACACAGTGTGTGTATATATAAGCACAATTACCACACAATGTCAAAACAAATACACAGTAATCCATATATGGTACACTTCAGGTGCCTGGATATGAAGCACAAAATTCAATTCAAGGCAAGAAAGTCTACTCTAGACAGTTTGTAGCTCTACCATTCGTGAAGTTTTATTGTTGTTGTTCGGGGCTTTTAACTCCCCAAGCAGATAGAGCATTGTATACCTTAAATAGTTAAAGCCAGCGCAGCCTATCCACTTATCTTAAGATTCAGGCCACTAGTAAGAATGATTTCAGCTCTTTTCATCATCCCTGCAAAACCCAAGATTCAACACAGTTGAAATTTAAGGAAGGAAGGCAGAGGAAGGAAACTGAGGCAACGAATTGAGTGATCAAAACCTGAATCACAAAACCTAAAAGTTTCAGTGCACTATAGATAGAGCTAATGACTTCAGAGGCCAGGCTGCAGAGCCAGTGGCATTTAAAAAGCAAAACTATTTCCAGCATTGCTGATAGGGACACAGGAATTGCAATGCCAGAACACTGGTGCATCTTTCAGGTATCCTACCAACATGGGCAGGACGATTATCCCCCTCACTAAGTTTGTCTGTTCATGGAAGGAAGGGAGTGGGATTGCAGGAAGAGAGAAGATGACATTGCATCCAAAAGAATAGTAATTTTACAGTCTTTCATTAATACATCTATCAAAGGATATAAAATGTGATCAGTCTCCTTAAACTTTGCCAAATAATATAAAAATCCCCATTCTACTGATATGCTATGGCAGATCAATCGCCCAGTTGAATTTCCTGGCATCAGAGACATCACACAATGAAGCATTCTAGGGCATCACAGTACAGCAGGAACCTGCTGATGCAACTTTGGGAAACTTCAAAAGGAAAAAAATGTATGTGCTAAATAACCCTCTATCTGTTCTATCTGGGCTACTCACCCCATTGCATTAGGGTAACTCAATTTTCAAATGACTTTTCAGGCCACCTTTAAGAATTTGCCATTTATTTCCATGCTTGCTTTTTATTTCTGAGCCATCCTTTAATCTATGATAGGACTGTACCTTGCACCCTGGGGTTCCCAAGTTTCCTTGGTATCAGGTTATGAAACACACTGAGAGCAGCTATCGGTATTTTCCCATATCTATGTTTGTGAATTTTTCAAATTGTTCAAAGTGGCAGAAGTCTGAAGCATTTTTAGTTTTGGTTGTTTTTGATTTTTTGAGGTGGGAGAGAGGGGAAATATGCTACCTAGATCTAATTCAAAGCAAATGCCTTTTTCTGTCAGGCGCCTGTCCTGTGTGTGAGATGCAGAGAACACCAGAGTCTACCAGCAGCATGACTCCTAATTCATAACAAATGGAAAACTAGAATGTATGGAATGGGGTTGCTTGTGTCTATGTGCAATAATTAGTAACATGCTGCATAATGTGTGGTATGTGACACTAAGCTTGGCAAACTCCAGCTCAGTAAAACTGGGAGTAGGGAAAGACTTTCTGAAGCAATATGAGGTTTTCATTTAAACAGTTTATTAAAAAGATGTATCAGGGAAATGGTCAAACAACTAAAGACAGGCTGATCTGGATGGTGTATTACGCCAAATAACTAAACCCAGACGCTATATTCTAAGTCAAACCTCATGATCCAAATTTAAGATAAAAACCTCGCATGGAAAAAAGACTTAGGAGAAATAGCTCACTGGCAGTCTGGAGCTTAAAACCATGGAGCTTAAAACACTGTTCCATGGTGTAAGGAAATTCAGTTTAAATGCACGTAATAGGCTATATTCTGGAGAAGAATACAAATGGTTTCTCAAAGAAATGGTTTCTCAAAGAAATGATCTCAGGGAAAAGGAGGTCTTTGACAAAGCCAGGGTTCCTCAGGAGAGACACCACATATCTGATTTGATTCAGAAACGTTATGACTTTTATCCATTACAATATATTGAGCCTGAGCACATTGTGTGTCAATTTCACCTACCCTCTTTCAGATGTCACTTTTCACATGTCAGTTTCACCTCCATTATTTTGATGTCATGGAAAGTGAAGAATATTGGCTAGGAGGGTTAATTCCTTCTTTGAAAACAGTGTTTCAAATGCAGCTATTTCTAACAATTGTTTATTTTTGTATGGTAGATGCATGGGAAAACAGACAAAACTGGACGGAATTGTTAACCTTTCTGGGCACCTTATAAAAGTGACCTTCTTCCTCCACGCATTTATGAAAGGAGTTGGTTGAGCATTGTAAAATGGAGTGGTTTCTATTGCTGTGGACAAGTATACTATTATTCACGCAGTTCATTAAATATATATGGTGTGAGTTTTATCTTTTGTATTCTATATTTTAAACTCTTAAAAGCAACTAGAGGCAGAAACAAGCACCCAGTAGAAATCAAGAACAAAAAACCTCAATCACACAGGTATATGTTTGATACAGAGATAAACTATTAACACTCTACTATATTAGAATACATTTTTTCTTCACAGCATTCAAGGCCATTAGATCATCTAGTCTGATCTATATATCACAGGCCAATAAATTTCACTCCGTTACTCCTGTATTTGAACCCAATACCTTATGTGTGACTAAATCATAACTTGTGCTTGGGTAAATCATCTCTTCCCGAAAGACATCCAGTCTGGATCTGGAGAAACTACTTCCTCCCTTTGGTAATTTGTTCTTGTGGTTAATCACCCTCACTGTTAAAAATTTGTGTCTAATTTTCCATTTTAATTTGTCTAGCCTCAGCTTCTAGCCATTGGTTCTTGTTATGCCGGTCTCTGCTAGATTAAAAAGCTCTTTAGAACCCAGTATTTACTGCCCGTGAAGGTGCTTATACCCCGTAATCAAACAGATAAACTAAACAGATTGAGCTCTTTAAGCCTCTCACTGTGAGACATTTTCACCAGCTCTCAAAACATTTTTGTGACTCTTCTGTACCCTCTCCAATTTCTTCAACATCCTTATTAAAATCTTGATGCTAGAATTGTACACAGTATTCCATTACAGCAATGGTCTCATCAATGCCACATACACAGGTAAAAATCACTCCTACTCACTACTCCTCTGTTTATACATCCAAGCATAACCGTAGTCCTTTTAGCCACAGCACTGCACTGAGAGATCACGTTCAGTTGCTTGTCTTCTATGGGCTTGTCTACATTACCCACTGGATTGATGAGCAGCGATCGATCCAGCAGGGGGTCGATTTATCGCATCTGGTCTAGACGTGATAAATCGAACGCTGAGCACTCTTCTGTCGACTCCGGTACTCCACCAGGGCAAGAGGCGCAGGCGGAGTCGACGGGAAAGCGTCAGCCGTCGACTTTCCGCAGTGAAGACACCACAGTAAGTAGATCTAAGTACGTTGACTTCAGCTACATTATTCACGTAGCTGAAGTTGCATAATTTAGATCGATTCCCACCCAGTGTAGACCAGGCCTATGACTCAAACCTTTTCACAGTCACTGCTGTCCAGGATATAGTTCCCCATTCTGTAGGTATGGCCTCCAAAGGGACAGACTGCATCTATAGCCCAGACTTCATCAATTTCAAAGAGGGGACAGGGAGAAAATAAAAACAAGGGGTGTGTAGTGGCAAGAGGGGACTTTATGTCTGTTTCTTATTACAGCAAAGGGGTCTCCTTAGTCTTTGCTGACTCCAAAGTCCTGAATCACACCAAAAAGGGAGTGAGAAGGCAGATTTCACAGGGGGCTGCACAAGTCTCCAACTAGGGTCCTTGGTGCAATAACAAAGACTATTTTAATGGGAAAAGTGTAGGGTAAAGGAGGGGAAAATATGACAGGCACAATCACATCTTCACAGCCAGAGTTTAACTAGAGTCTGACAAGCAGCAGGCTATGTGATCCTTAGCCAGTCCCATTCCGCACATCCATGAGCAGCAAAGCGAGTTGAATTACCAAGTGGGTACAGGGAAACGCTTTCCTGGCAGAAAGCACCCGGAATTGTAGCTAATAGCACAGACACTACTGACACGCTACCATGGAGGAAATATCCAGTTCTCATATTACATGGACTCATCAAGTCCTGTTTCGTGAAGGTATGTAAGGGTAAAAGACAAAATGAACTATGTGAAATTTATAACAATTATAGAAATATTAAAGCAAAAAGTCATGACTGCTATAAGACAAATCTACTGGGCCCAATGTTTAAATGGCTTCTAATCTTGTAATCACAAAAATGCGTGCATACTTATTTGTGCAGGCAGGACATGTATTTGCATATATAAACACCTATTCTGGATTTGAAAGTCAGCCAAGAGCTTTTCCACCCCATTTTTGCACACTAACACTGAGACTGGATACACAAGTTCACAACCAAATGGGGCTACAGAGAAGCATCTAAGCCAGTTCACAGAGCAAGCGTATGTGGGGACTTCTCGCTGCCATGGACCCTTGATGCATGCTCCCCGTACTCCAGTGGTCCCGGGTCAGAGGGCAGAGTTTTTGAAAGGAGGCCGCCAAAAATAAAAGGCAAAGAGACGGGATCGGCTGCAGCGTTTTCCCACAGAAGGAGGGCGTGTGCATCGGTCTGGTAACAAACAGAGAATGTTTCTCTCTTTTTAAAAAAATTACAAAAATCTGTGTTTTATCTTGGATATTTTCTGAATATTCTTCTTAAAATGCCGATTTTTTTCATGAACTGTAAGGACATTTTTTATTGTAATACCATTCTGTTTTAACACTGCTTATCATAGCAAATATTTCTTCTACTGTAGGTGTTTTAACTAAAATGTTACACTAACATTTACTTAGTTTCTGCCCCATAAATTTACAAAATCTGATATCCCAACAGAGAACAGAATATTTTGATATCTCCTAGGATTTAATGGCATTTTTGCATATGATACAGGTTTTTTGTCTTTTTGAGCACAGTTACCCAGTTCAGTCTAACATTTGAAGTTTTGACTTGGACAATCTTAAATTCTATGACTAAAATTCAACTGGGCTTAGTTGCATGGTGAAATGTTAGTGCAACGCATTCTCATGATAACTAAGAAGGCAGGTAAAATGTGTTAGTTATGGCTTGATATATTTTTTAAAAATAATAAGTTGGCAGGATTTGACTACCATGGTGTAACTGGGATGCCTTAAATTCGAGGATAGGGGAAGTCATTCAGTATATTTTATAGTCTTTAAAACTCTTAGTGAAGTAAAAGCTTTTCATTTTTAATTTTCATGTGCTTGATTGGAAGATAAAGACTAACTGCAATGAGATCACTTAATAGACTTCTCCCAACAGAGTAAAAGCCTCCCTGTGGTAGATCTCTCCTTCTTCCACCCCAGCTTGCTGTGTCCACAACAAAGATGGCATTTTTATTTGTTCCGGATCTTGTTTCTCTGAAGGAGAGGGGACTAAAGTCAGTAAAAAATTCCCATTCTGTTTGGATTCTGGAAAGGTTATACATAAGTTAAATCCACAGTCTTCAGCATAATTTGTGACTCCGAGTCTGGCAAGTCTTAAAGCAGTTCTCTCCATTCAAATTCACTCTTCCCTTGTTGCATCTTTATGCCACGCGAGAGGTTCTTTACACAATACCTCTGAATTTTAACAAATAGCCTTCCCAGCTCTGTGTTAGTTGTCGGCAGGTTCTATTGCCTTCAACATATACTGTCCAAGTGTGGTGTTGGATCAGAATTACATAGTTTATTTCACTGATGTGAAAATGATCTTTCTGGATGCATAAATTAAAACACCCCCTTTTAATAAGTATATTTGTAGTATGAAACCTTTGTGTTTAAACATTAACCTTTCTCCCTTATAAGTTTGCCCAGTGTAAGTTTAGAAATATTCTAAAGCAGCTTTGGTCCTTCGGCATTCTTACACTTTCCAGACTTGGCAAAGACCACTACCGAGGGCCATATACCAGAGTTAGTGCCTCAGTGGTCCGATCCATTGTGGCAAATCTTAAGTAAAACTATTGCAAGTGATCCATGAAGAAGCACAGAGGGATATTCCGTGATTACTGAAGTTTTAGTTATTTGCACCTGTTTTTATATTCTGAAAGGGTGGCTGCACTGTGCATCTCAAGGTCATTTAAATGTTGGCAAACTAATGTTAGACTTGGCAGCCTTCATTCACATAACCTTCACCCCACCCCCACCCCCAAAATTGTCCAACACTTCCTCTAAGCGGTGATTAAGTGGACTTCAGTCTCAGCCCTCTAGGGTCATGTCTGGACCTGTGCAGTTAGAACTTGGGTCTGTTGGGAGAAGGGACTGAGTTTATACGAAAGACAGCTGCTTTCTGTAGCAGTGTTTTTTAAACAGGCTTGCTATGTGCTGATAGCTTCTTTGTGCATCTTGCCTAGACATTTAAAACAGCCCCACCCCCAAAAATGCTCCCCCAAAACAACTCAATTGGATACCTCTCAAGAAAACACTCTCCCTGTTCCCCCCACCCCACTTCACCCTGGCTGTGGGGGAAAGGTGCCATCGTCCGTTTCTTGTTACTAAACAACATCTCTGCTTGTTTTGGGGCCCTGAGTTTGCTGCTTTTTAAAATAAAGTCACTTAACTGGCAAACTTCTGGCGACTTCTTCCAAGATCCTGGAAAGTGAAGGCTACTACATAAATAACTTAAAACAGGGGTGCGCGCTTTTTGGCTGAGTCACCAGGGCTTTCCCTCATCCCAATGGAATATTGGTTTCCAAAAAGCTCCTTCCAGGTAAGTTCTGGGTCCCATAATGACTTCTTTGTGATAATCTCCAGAAGAGATGTCCTCCCTCGGAACTGATTTTTTTTTTTTTTTGGTTACTCTTCACTCTGTTAAACTAAAAACATTGAATTACTTTTGTTTTGTTTTCTTTAACAGAAGCTTTGATATCAGCTGCAGATCATTCTCAGTGCAGGGTCGGGGGCATATCTACACTGGTGGTCAAAGCAGCTCTCCAGACGAGCATGTCTGCTAGTTTATATCACTCCTGATTAACAGTCAGAGACTCAATCTGTGCCATAGGGTATTTTGGTTGTCTGACAAAGGGTATGTGTCCCAGACAGCTGGCCAGATCACTTTTACAATTTGTTCTTGATCTTGCTACGGTATCTTCTAAAAGCGCAGGAAGATTGTGACTGTGCACAAATACATTGGAGCATGCTAGACTGGAGAAACCAAATCTTGTACTTGCTCTGATCTTTCTTCAGCCTGATATGTGCACATGCAGGACCACCTTTTTAATCTGGAGAACATCCCCTGCCTTTTCTGGCCTTCCCCTCAAAAAAAATAAGTCAGTGTGAAGTGTCGGAGAACTTGGGTTCAGGTAAAAATTTCAGGTCCTCCAACGCTTTTTGGCCCCACCTGGGGTTAATAGGGGCGAATGTCAAAAAAATGTGTAACTTTGCATTTGATTGTATGAAAACAAATTTTATCTGAATGGGCCCAGTTTAACCGAGCAATCCAAATCACTCTGTACGACTGCCCTGTCTTCATTATTATTTACCACTCCAAATTTTGCTGATAGAATTTACAGATGACACAGTCATTTTCTGTTTACTTCCAGATCACTGGTGAAAATGCTGAGCCTCTGACCTAGTAGCAATCCCTGCAGAACCCCACTAGAAACACCCCAGTTCAATGATAATTCTCCATTGATGACTATTTTTGAGATGTCAATTAGCCAATTCTTAATCCATTTAATGTGTACTCTATTGATATTATATATTGCTAGCTTTTTAATCAGAATGTCATGCAGTACTAAATCATGAATTACAGAAGCCTAAGTGTACTACATCTATGCCACTATCAACCAAATTTGTAATCTCAAAGAATTGTTTGTTCAAAGAGACCTATTTTCTATAAAACCATGTTGACTAGCATTAATTATATTCCTATCCTTTAATTCTTTATCAACTGAATCCCAGATCAGCTTTTCCATTATTTTGCCCTGTTCTGATGTCAGGATAACCAACATATATTTATCCAAACCATCCTGCTTGCTTTTTTGAATACTGGCACAATATTAGCACTCTTCCAGTCTTCTGGAATTTCTCCAGCATTCCAAGATTTATTAAAGATGAATATCAGAGGGCCAGAGAGATTCTCAGCCAACTCTTTTAGGACTCTTGGGTGCAAGTTATTCGGACCTACTGATTTGAAAATGTTTATCCCCTCGTAGCTATTTAACACCCTCCTTAGTTATTAATGGACTGGAAAGTACTTCATCATCCTCATGTGATACAAGTACATCACCCTCTTTCTTTCCAAATATGGAACAGAAATCTTTATGAACACTTGGATTTAATTTTAAATCAGTGTTGTAAAATGGACACATTCAGGCTGTGTATTGTGAAGGTAATATGCTTTGTTCCCACCCACGCCCATTTTTCTGAAAGGATGCGCTTTAAAAATTGATGGGGAAAAAGATTCTTATGGACCACACATCTGACAACCATTTCAGATTTATGATTACTAATAGAACAATTAACTGCATACCCCCATGTGATACTGTAACTACACAGTTTTATTGGATTATGTGCATTGCCCATTTACAACTAAGTCAGCTTCAATTATACTCAGCATAGGCCTGATCCTGCACCCAATGAAGTCAAAAGCAAAACTCTACCTGATTTCAACATGCAAGATTGGGCCTTAAAGGTCATTGACAACTCCCAAATCGCAGAAGCCAACATGGGGCCAGATTTTCAAATATGGGTGGCTCAATTGCACCTGCCAAACTTGTGCACTTAATGCACAAATTTCAGAGCTGAACTTCAGCTACGCACATTGAAAATTTACTCTACAACATTTGTTTCCTGTAATACATTTTTTCATTTTTTGTTTCACTGAGCAATCAAAAACAAAATTTAATTAAAAGATCAACCCATCCTCCTACTCTCCAAATTACCCCAAGCTTGACACTCATTTTCTGTTTTTCTTTCACACACTCCCTTTTCCAATTCTTTTGTCTCCATATAAAAATCAAGCAATAAGAGACTGAAATGTGGGCACTCAAATCTCAGCCAATATGCATGTAAATGTGATGCAGAAAACTCTCACACACACACGGATATACTTTCTCCAGCAGCTCCGTAATGGGCTCTTTGTAAGGGAGAAGAATCTCACCCTTTGCTGGAGCAAGAAAAAAAAGAAAAGAGATTTTAGACCCAGAGAACTCTGACCAGGATAGTCTACAGTGACTACTTGGAGAGGTATCTTGCCAGCAATCAATTGACAGCAGGCATCAGGCAATCTGATGGCAACAGGCTATTATTTCTCACAATGGGAATGGCATATTTGCTAGGTTTGGACAGCATCCATTTGATTGTCATTACAAATGAGTGACATACCAAAGCTTTGACATAACAAGCACTTATATCTGATGTCAGTCATTCACTTTGTGGTAGTTCAAGTGCACATATTCCAAGGATTGCTTCCATCCACAGTGGCACTCGAAATATAAAGACTGTCCCTAAAGATAGGTTTGAAAGTGTCGCACAAAATGAGAGTTCAGACACAGGACATGTTTTTCAGAATATCATACAGAAGTAACACAACCTAGCAGTAAATTGCTGTGATTAACAGACGGACGTGTATAAGATTTTTAGGTCAACCCGTAATAATATGAGAAGATACAGCATTAGACACTCAGCCAGAACATACTGGCATACCACCACTGACTTCAAATGGGAGTTCATACCAGCTGAGGATCTGGCTCATAAGTATATGACCTAAATGTAAGTGAATGGGCCTGCTACAATGAAGATAATTGAATTCAAGACCTAATGCGAGACTAGTACGCAGAACTGTGTGAAATGTTCATAACAAAACTTGAAGGCATGAAACCAGGTTTGGGTTTCATTATAAACTTTGGATTTAATTTGGAGTTTTTTGCATCCAAGCCCAGAAAAAAAATAACTGCTAAAGAGAGTTTAGGTAGAGAAACCAGCAAATATTTTCATATACCCCTGAAAACTGAGACCACTAAGCAACACCTTGCTCTACAAATAAACTACATTGTGATTATAAATTCTTTAGAAGAAAGTCGGCAGCTAATTCACTTAGCAAATTTAAGAAAGAGTAAGTAAGGCTCCATGTTCCCATAAAATGACAAGAGGCTATCCTGGTCCCCCAGGAGAGGAAAGGCAGCTAACAGCATTAGTTATCTGTGTACTTCTGGGACTTCCGACTGATGGTGATCTATGGTATATAGAATGTGTTAATACAGAGCATCTTCAGGTGATGAGGAAAATATTAGGCTACAAGAAATTGTAATAGCAAAATTCCAAAGAATACCATTACTAAGTAAGGGACAGATCCTGTTCCCATTAAATCAATGGCAAATCTCCCAGTGACTTACTTGGGAGTGGGATCTGGTCGTAAGTTCATTCCACACAGGCACCTGTGTATGCTCTGTCTGCCACATGGAAAAAAAAGCAGATGACCCATTTTTAAATGCATACCGTACATTTTGTAAAATGACATATACCCGTTATCTGACTCAGCCCCTTTTTAAACAATGTATAAGTAGAAAAAAAAAGCAATCATCCCTTCGAAAATGTATGTTTTTATAAACTGCATACCCATCATTGCAAAAAACAGATAAATAAAATACTGGAAAATGTCTGTCTTGTTATGAAATGGCTAAATGTGTCACCCAATTCTTTTAAAACAAAGTAAAAGATAAAACCAAGCTGTCCTTTCATTTTTGAAAAGAAAAAGTTACCCCTTTAGCAGATGTCTACCACTTAAATCCTGTTCAGAAACTGACTGATCAGTTTCAAAGAGGGGACAAAGGTCTATTATAAAGTATCTTTTAAAAATATATATTCCCTCCTATTCTATCTGTATCCCCACTCTTGATCATAACAAAGGATAAGAGAGACATCTTAGAGCCCATTGATATAAAATCAGAGGGAGCTTTGCCTGCCAAAGGAGTACAGGATTGGATCCTTGGGGGTAAATTTTAACCACGATGCTTAGGGACTTAGCTGTGAGACTCCTATTGAGTCTATCTACTGCACTCAAAATATGGACAGAGGCAAAACAACTGAAGTAGCTCACAAGAAATATTTAATTAAATAGCATGTATTCCAAAATCCCAGGGAAAATGGTCATATTTGTTATAAGTTGTGCTAATTCATAAATTCCTTTGCAACTCAACAGAAGTACCTAACCATTCCTTTCTCCCATCCATGTTGAGTTCTCTCAGAGGTAAGGGACCTACTTTTCCCCCACGGCATGCTGTGGAGGGGCACTGTAGTGGGGCAGCTACCCCACTCTAGCGTGGAAGGGGTTAAAGGAAGCCAGAGAGGCTGCACATAGCCCCAGCCAATCCTGGAAGGGCTTATTGGGAGCCAATCAAGTGGAGGCTTGAAGCAGCCAATCAGGGTCCAGCTGGGCCATATAAGAAGGCCGCAGGGCAGAGAGCAGCACAATCTTCTCCTGGAGAGCAAAGGGAGAAGAACTGGTTCTTAGAGATACACTTAAGACAGAGCAGTGCTGGGCAGGGTCAGAAGAGGCTGGGAGAGCTCTAGGCTGATGACTGCCAGACTGGGGCCCTGACAAAGGGGCAGAGAAGGTGCTGGGGCTAAGGGGAAGTGGCCCAGGGAAACAGGCAGTAGAGGAGAGTTGGAGGAGAGCAGTAAGTGGCTGCCACTAGAGGGTCCCTAGGTCAGGGCCCAGAGCAGCGGGTGGGCCTGGCCCCCCTCCCCCAAACCCCCCACTTGCCAGTGATGAGAGTGGCTAAGCCAGACTGCAGTTTGCCTTTGGAGGAAGGGGCTAGACCGAGGACTACAGTTAAACACTGAAGCAAGTGATAGAACCAGAAGCTGCCGGTTCCCTGGAATTGGGGGAGAGCCAGCGGAGCGGGCACAGCTGGAGCACAGTGTCCAGAAGCGGACGCCGTGGGCCAGGAGTTACGTGGGTTTGACTGTGAGGATGGTGGAGACAGAGACTGGAGACTGGCCAGTAACAGTGAACCATGGCCACTGGGAGCTGCAAGCGGCCGTACCTGCAGACGCTCAGGTAAACAAAGCGTCTCGCGGCCCGCTAGGTGCTTACTCTGAACAAGCCGTGAACCAAGTTTGGGAACCCCTGCCATAGGGGGAAAGCAGTCAATGCAGCTCCTCCCTGAGCCATGCTACGAGGGAGAGGGCCGTAAGCAACAGCAAGGAGGGGTTGCCTGTCCATACAGCAGCTCCAGAATCAGTGGAGACAGATTGTTTCATCACAGATCCTCTGGTTCCATGCTACTTGAAGGTCATGCTGCCTGGCCCCTCTGGTGTGGGCACAATCCCCTTCCCTATCCCAGACAAACACGAGGAAGAACATGCTGTGATGCTGGCAGACCAGATGCCAGCTCATGCCAAAGCGCCAGGCCTCACTGAACACTTACAGATGTATAGCTGGAAGCCAGGTCAATTCACAGTTGTACTTATATAGATCAAAATGCTTGTTAAATGTATAAGAATGTCTTTGGTGTTTAAACTTCATGAAAACTAATGGGATGTTACATGCATTGTTTTCACTTATCTGTTCCCTGGTATAATGTAATATCAAACATTCACACTGTATATACCCCTGTAACTAAATAACCCAGTGGTTCTCAAACTTTTGTACTGGTGACCCCTTTCACATAGCAAGCCTCTGAGTGCGACCACCCCCCCTTTTAAATTAAAAACACTTTTTTAATATATTTAACAACATAAATGCTGGATGCAAAGCGAGGTATGAGGTAGAGGCTGACAGCTCGTGACCCCTGCCCCATAATAACCTTGCAACCCCCTGAGGGGTCCTGACCCCCAGTTTGAGAACCCCTGAAACAACCCATCCAACAAGAAAGAAGCCCTGTGTAATGCAAATGAAGAACAGGAAAGTACTAATTCTTGTACATTTGAAGGCAATTGGTCATTGTGTGTGATGATCAGAGATACTAGATGTGCTCCTCTTTCTCTCTGCCAATCAGAGAAAAAGCCCATGTGGGTGGTGACCCTGTCCACTTATTTTCTGTGAGAAGAAGCTATAAGTATGGACTCAGAATCCAAACAGTCCAGAGATTAAGGTTCCTTCCCTAACAAGGCTGAATAACTGAACAAGATGACAGAGATTCCCCAGAGTAATTCTGAATAGCCCGGAGAGACTACTGGGAAACTGGCAGATTACTATACCTCTGCTACCATTTGGAATTATAGACTGACTCACCTGTTCATATATTTTACCTGGTTTAACCTCTCAATAACTCATTTGTTAGCTAAGAAACCTTTAGTTAGTTTGCTATAGAATTGGCTACCATAGTTGTCTTTGGTGTGAGACCAAGGATGCAATACAACCTCGGTGAGTGACTGGTTTCTTGGGACTGGGAGTAACCTGGAATATTTGTGGTGTGTGACCATTTATCACATAGTCAAGCTTGCCGGGTGGCAAGATAGACTATGGTGTCTACAGGAACTGTCTGTAACTCTGTTGTAAGGCTATTGTAGTATTTTGGGAGCTCACATTTGGTTCTGGGTTGATGAAATCTAATTATAGAACACATCACCAGTTTGGGGTACCTGCCCTGCTTTTGACAGTCTGCACTGAGGTATGCACTCCTGGTCATGAGCCACTCCAGGCAGCGTGGACAAGTGCCCTTTCCAGTCTACTCTAAAACAAAAGTCCACAGGCTGTATAGAGTCCAAACTCACCCCTCCCTGGGAGTTACCTTTTTTGCTTTATTGTTTGCATTTGTTAAAGTTCAGCGAATGCCTTCTCCCCAGGCTTGCTGCCCCTAGGGTTCCTGCCTCAGGACTGGTAGGCACACAAACTCTCTCCAGCTATTCCTGTTTACTCTACCTTGGGGTGGGGTGTAACAATCCACCTGCCTCCGTGAGTCAGCAGCAACCATTTACCATTTCCCAGCAAGATCAAAACCTCCTTGCAGGATGGAGCATTCCAGGCAATGGGCCAAAGTCTCTGCTGCTGTAAATTGCTGCATATTCATAGACTTCAGTGGCATTTTTCACATTTACATCAGTAGAGAATTTATCCCAATGAGTTTTAACTTGTACATTTCCAGGGCATTTCCAACTCCAATCCTCGCCCCCCGCATCATCATGGGACTAGACAACATATTCTAAATGAGAGTTCCTCCCTATTGATTACATGACCTAAAGAGCAATCAGCTACCCATCCTTCTCACTTAACGGGGCACACACTTGATGTCTTTGAAAGATGATCAGCTAAGGCTACTGAAGCTCTTGCATTGTGGAGGTTAAGTTTAAGTTTTAATAGAAGTTGTCCAATAGCACTTAATTCCAAGAAAGCCACAATTAATTGTAATACAGTACCAGTAAACACACTTGTTACACCATTAGAACTCATTATTCCTCCCATTACATTACTACATTATTGATGTAACAATCCACAGTAATGAAGTGGTATCTCACATTCTTCTCCCTTGTGAACATCAAGTTTACAATGCTACAGCAAGGATACCAGATTTAGTGAGGTTTTTATTCTAGTAGGTTAAAAATTCCAGCAATGATACAAAAACCAGCTGTGTGAAAGTTAAACACCTGTCCCTAATCAAATGCAAATGGTTGGAGTTTCTTTTTCAAATATCTTGTAATTTTAACATTACTTCTTGATATGTTACTTCTGGCTACAGTCAATATTTTTGTTTAAAGAAAAGTCAGTCCAGATGATGATTTAAAAAACATTTTAGAAAGACTAAGAAAGAATGCAATAAACTAGAGACTTCCTTTAGCAAATACTGAACCTCTGATTTATAGCAAAAACACCTACATCTTGACGACTTGCTAAAAACACAGGGTCCCCAACTAGATTTCCTAACACAGGCAAAGCTTCCATTGGCTTCAGTAGTATCAGGATTGCAGAATCAGCCCTATTGCAATGGTCATAACGGAGCAGTTCAGATCATTAGACCATTCAATCCTGCTATCTTTACTCATTCACACAAGCAGGTCTATTGAAGTTAATTGGATTATTGCACATCAGTAAGGGTTCCAGAAATGGATCGCATTACTATACTGCTCACTGAGCAGCGCCTTAGGGGAAGGTCAAAAGCCACCATGCAGTGCTTAGGAGGTCTGGGGAGGAAGAAGCTTGTGCCCTGAAACAGGAGATGAACTGCTTTGCATAACAGCAAATATTAATACTGTAGTCATACTTATCCTGCCCAGCTATTTGCCAGTGACTTCTTGTAGCACTATACTCCACAAGTTGCCAATATGCGACATAAAGAAGTGGTTCCTGTTATTTGTTGTAGATGTACTGCCTTTCGGTTTAAATTTAATGATCTCACAGTACGGCGGGGGAGGGGGGAAGAGGGGAGTGTCTGATCAGTTTCCACTTTGCCTTCATTACTTTTGTACGCTTCAACCAAATCCCTTCTTACACTTCTTTCCAGATCATACAACTCAGTCTTTGTTGTTTGTCATCACATATAACTAATCCCCATCACGCCTCTAAACATTTTCATTGCCCTATTCAGTGTCTGCCAGGGAATATCTTTCTGAAGGCGAGGCAACCAAAACTTAACACATACCTCAAGTTGCAGTGGTACCTTTTATGTAGGGTCTAAATCATGCTTATGTAAGGGGACTGTTGCCCCCTTACTAACATTCAGTGGGGGTGTTTTAGTTGCTATCTCCCAGTACTAAAAGGGGGGTCGATGGGGAATCAGGACCCTGAGACTGACAGTCCCCAGGAACAATGGGGAGAGGCCAATACTCCAGGTCAGCCTGAATGACAGGGCGGGCAGGCTAATCAGGGAGTCAGGCTGCCAGGGAGGTCCCGTCCTCTGTGTGAGCTAGAATTGCCTGGGTCAGACAGAGTGGGGCCGAGCTAAGAAGAAAGCAGGGGCCAGAGCTTAGCTGGGGAGCAGAGCTGTGCCAGATCCAGAGGGACAAGAAAAGCAGCCCAGAGAGAGCAGACCCTGTCCTGGGAGCAGAGCTGCAGCCCCAAAGCCAGAGGCATAGCCCAGAGAGAGCAGACTTGCCCTGGGAGAAGAGCTGCAGCAACCAGAGCCAGAGGGGCCAGAGAAGCAGCCCAGGGAGCTGGAGGCAGAGCAGCAGCCGTGCTGAGGTAGAGTGGAGCTGGAGCTGGGGTTGGAGCAGTCTGGAGCTAGGTGTCATGAGCAGCTGGGGAGAGCGAGGGGGGACCCTAGGCAGTGCACCCAACACAGGGGGATGCCTCAGCCAGGAGACTCTGCAGGCCAGATTCGAAGGGGGATTGGTAACCCCGACAGGGCGGGGCCGACCCTGGGAAGAAGGGCCCTGCCACCTAGAGCCTGTGGCCACCACCAGAGCGAGCGTCCAACCCACAGCATCCCTGCAGCACAGCCAGGGCCTAAGAAGAAGGCCTGGGACTTACGAGGAACAGACTGTGAACAGCCCGGACAGTCCAGAGACGCTGTTTGTGATGTTCCCTGCCACAGTGTGGGTTGATGTGTTTCCTTTAACCTTTCCCATTTTTCCTTATTCTTTTTAAAATTAATTGTTGATTAAATAACTTGCATTTGCTTCAAATTGTATGTAATAATCAGTGGGTCAGAGAAGTGCTCAGTGCAGAGAGAGTACCCCGGAGTGGGGACACCCTAGCCCCTGTCCTAGGTGACCACAACAGGGTTGTGGGTCGAGCCCCCCAGGAATCCTGGGCCTAGCCTTGTTGGGGTTACGAGGACTCTGCCAGACAGGAGAGTGGAAGGGGAGTCCTCAAGGGCAGGGAGGCCACTGGGTAAAGGATGTGGGAGCGAGGACTCAGATCCTTTTGCTAGCCCGCTTCACCGGGGTAATGCAGAAGCCAGGAAAGTTCCCCACAATAGTGGGACTATTCCCCCGCTTACACTTACCTTTCTCATGCCAGAACAGTATTTCTCTATTTGGTTTGATGTCTTATAACAATCTCAAGACTCTGGAACCATAACTAAATTTAAAACCAACAATACTCAAGGAGATGACTGAGGAGATATCTGAGCCATTAGCGATTATCTTTAAAAAATCATGGAAGATGGGAGTGATTCCAGAAGACTGGAAAAGGGCAAATATAGTGCCAATCTATAAAAAAGGAAATAAGGACTACCCAGGGAATTACAGACCAGTCAGCTTAACTTCTGTACCTGGAAAAATAACAGAGCAAATAATTAAGCAATCAATTTGCGAACACCTAGAAGATAATAAGGTGATAAGTAACAGCATGGATTTGTCAAGAACAAATCATGTCAAACCAATCTGATAACTTTCTTTGACAGGGTAACAAGCCTTGTGGATGGGGGGAAGCGGTAGATGTGGTATATCTTGACTTTAGTAAAGCTTTTGATACTGTCTCACATGACCTTCTCATAAACAAACTAGGGAAATGCAACCTAGACGGAGATACAATAAGGTGGGTGCAAAACTGGTTGGAAAACCAATCCCAGAGTGTAGTTAGCAGTGGTTCACAGTCATGCTGGAAGGGCATAACAAGGGGGGTCCCGCAGGGATCAATTCTGGGTCCGTTTCTGTTTAATAGCTTCATCAATGATTTACATAATGACATAGAGAGTAGACCTATAAAGTTTACGGACGATACCAAGCTGGGAGGGTTTGTAAGTGCTTTGGAGAATAAGATTAAAATTCAAAATGATCTGGACAAACTGAAGAAATGGTCTAAAGTAAACAGGATGAAATTCAACAAGGACAAATGCGAAGTACTCCATTTAGGAAGGACCAATCAGTTGCCCACATACAAAATGGGAAATGACTGCCTAGGAAGGAGTACTGCGGAAAGGGATCTGGGGGTCATAGTGGGTCACAAGCTAAGTATGAGTCAACAGCATAACACTGTTGCAAAAAAAGCAAACATCATTCTGGAATGTATTAGCAGGAGTGATCTAAGCAAGACACGAGAAGTAATTCTTCTGCTATACTCCGCACTGATTAGGCCTCATATGGAGTACTGTGTCCGGTTCTGGGTGCCACATTTCAGAAAAGATATGGACAAACTGGGAGAAAGTCCAGAGAAGAGCAACAAAAATTATTAAAGGTCTAGAAAACATGACCTATGGGGGAAGATTGAAAAAAATGGGTTTGTCTGTCTAGAAAAGAGAAGACTGTTTTCAAGTACATAAAAGGTTGTTACAAGGAGGAGGGAGAACATTTTTTTTTCTTAACCTCTGAGGATAGGACAAGAAACACAATGGGCTTAAATTGCGGCAAGGGAGATTTAGGTTGAACATTAGGAAAAACTTCTTAACTGTCAGGGTGGTTAAACACTGGAATAAATTGCCTAGGGAGGTTGTGGAATCTCCATCATTGGAGATTTTTAAGAACAGGTTGGGCAAACACCTTTCAGAGATGGTCTAGATAATACTTAGTCCTGCCTTGAGTGCAGGGGACTGGATTAGATGACCGCTCAAGGTCCCTTCCAGTCCTATGATTCTATGATGATTCTATGAATAGTCATATACCTTTCAGGTCAACAACATCAGATCATTCCATAAGACTGCCCTTGTCAGATTACCCACCCAGCAGCAGTAACAAACCCATCACATCCTCAACCAATCAAGCCCCTTCTTCCCACATATGGATAGCTTTACAGTATTCGCAGAGGCTTCACAAATCCAGACTCTAGTGGACCAAGGGAGGGAGCAATGGCAAAGCCCCCTCTCATTCAAACTAAGGGAGGGGTTTGAGCTGGGGCTCCCTCAATCACAGCTATCGCAGCTCTTTTGGATTGTGTAAATTAAAACAACACCTTGAACTCCACCAGACACCAGTTTGTAGCCAGTGCAGATTGTGGAGCACTGGCGTAAACTGCTGTCTGCATGACACACAGCTAATAAGCAGGCAGCCACATTCTGATTCAATTCCCAAATGGTCTCGATACATAGCCTGAGGTAGAGTGCATTACAGTAACCTAATCCTGAGATGACAAAAGGCATGGATAGTTGTAGCAAGGCTGCACTCTTTGTGCCTACCACAGATGAAAGAAAAGTGCTCTGGGACTCAGCCACTACCCATGCATCCAGGAGCAACCCAGCATGTGACACAATGATGAATGTAGCAAATAGGTGATACCTGTAATCAAGGTGACAATAAAATCCTGCTAACCCAAGTAATCTGGTCTCTTTCTCCAATCCACTATCATCAACTAAATCTCTTCTGGACACAACTTCGGCCAGCTAGTCCTTTAGTCTCCAGTAGGTACGCATTCCACTGGCTGGAAGTGACTGAGGCATAGAGCTGAAAGTCCTCAGGAAGTTGACTAAATCACAGCCCATGTCTCCTTAGAAACCCCACCAATGGCTTCATATGTGCATTCAACAAGGGTGAGAGCCTATCCTTGCTAGAAATCAATTATGCTATTTGTATGATTAAGGGGAACAGGATTTGGCCCATAATGTTACTATTATATTTTCCATTTTATATGGAATCTTTTAATAAAAACATTCAAGCATCCTGCTTTAATTGCTAGCATGCATTAGGCAGATGGCTTCACTGAACTACCTACAGTGATTTCCAGCTTTTGGCTGGAAGAATCCTGCTAAGGAAGTTCAGAATTCTTTATCTTATGAGAAGTTTGTTATTTCTTCCCAAGCTCAAAGACTAAATATTTTAAGGTTTTCTGGTTACCTTATCTGTAGTTCACAAATCACTCTCTATGGTGGAAGTTAACAGTCAACAGGGATTTGTTCAATAGCTTATGATACGGATAATGGCACAGAGAGTACACTTATAAAGTCTGCAGACAATACCAAGCAGAGAGCAGTTGAAAGCGCTTTGGAGAGCAGGATTAGAATTCAAAATGATCTTGACAACCTGGACAAATGACCTGAAGTAAACAGGATGAAATTCAGTAAAGACAAATGCAAAGTACTACACTTTGCACAAATACAAAATGGGAAATGACTGCCTAGGCAGTAGTACTGCAGAAAAGGATCTGGGGGTCATAGTGGATCCCAAACTAAATATGAATCAGCAATGTAATACTGTTGCAAAAAGAGCAAACATCATTCTGGGATGTACTAGCAGGAGTGTTGTAAGCAAGACACAAAACTTCATTCTTATACTCTGCTCAGCACTGATAAGGCCTCAACTAGAGTACTGTGTCCAGTTCTGGGCATTACACTTTGGAATAGATGCAAACAAACTGAAGAAAGTCCAGAGGAGAAAAATAAAAATGATTAAAAGTCTAGAAAATATTACCGCTGAGGAAAGATTGACAAAATTAGGTTTGTTTAGTTTGGAGAAGACTGAGGGGGAACATAACAGTCTTCAAGTATAAAAAAGTTTGTTATAAATAGGAGAGATAAATTGTTTGGTTTATCCACTGAGGACAGGACAAGAAGTAATGGCCTTAAACTGCAGCATGGGAGATTTAGGTTAGACATTAGGAAAAACTTCCTAACTGTCAGGGTAGTTAAGCACTGGAGGTTTTAAAGACTAGGATAGACAAACACCTGTCAGGGATGGTCTAAATAGTACTTAGTCCTGCCTCATGGCAGGGCACTGGAATAGATGACCTATTGAGTCCCTTCCAGTCCTACATTTTTATGAGTCTATGAATATTATCTAGGTTAGGTACTGCAAGCAATAAAAATATTTTGAACATTCCTAGAGTCAGTTTCTATATTTATCAGCTCCTAGGATTGTTGTCACTAGCCAAACCTAACCAAAGGCAACATTTTGTGAGGATAGTAATATATAGGAATTCTGGATTATAAATTGATAGCAACATAAAATTATGGCAGGTCCCTAACTAGAGTTTCTTTTTTGTTTGGGTTTTTTTTTTTTTTGTCATTTCTTGTAGGTTAAAAAAAAAATCGGATTTTTAAAAAATCCATTGTTCTTACTAAGAACATGCCAGATCACTAAAACTGAACTTTTATTTTTAAAATCTAATTTACTGCCTAAAATATGTGCTGCCTGATTATCTGTAATGTTTCCTAAATTGGCCAGTGAAAATAGGTGAGGCAGTTTCAGTGTGCTTTGCATTCCATTTCTAGTCAGTTTCACTTCACAGTTTTTAGCACAATGTTGAGTTCACAACAACACTGCAAAGAGCCCTTTTTGTTGGAATTAAAAACAATTTTCATGTCAACTTTATTACTAATCTTGAGGTTTTATAAAAGTTTATTTTTACAAAATCTAAATTTGGGGCTAAAATTTGACTAACTGTCCCTTTAATTTATTATCCAATACTGGAGCTAAATCCTGCTGTCCCTACACAGACAACATTCCCACTGAAGTCAATGGAAATTTAGCCCAAGTGAGGATAGGGTTCATATACAGTACATTTGGAATATATTGTATGTGTAGCTTTACAGAAAATCTGCTTTAGAGAAGTGAAAAAACAAATAGCCCTAGGAAAATGTTAACAAATATTGATGTTTATAACAGTTAATTTATAGACATCAACTGAAATAATAGCTTTTCTGAGAACAAAATCTAGCTCTTACTATTTTCATTCATTTTGCAACAAGCCTCAAAAGAATAACTCATATGCTTCAGTAAAGTTATTCATTTCTGTGATATGTTGGAAACTATTGTATGCAATGTTGTAAAAGCTTCCCAGCTTTCTCTGCACTGCTTATTGCGGTCACCCATCTGAGATGAATCTCACTTCTAATGTTCCTCCTTTTGGCGAAAAATTCAGTACCCTCCAGCTGAAGAATTTGTAAGTCTCACAGTCTCTCACTTGAAAATGCCTCCTAAGTCAGGGGCTTATTCCACCCTCACTTCTTACCAGCTCTTCCGTTTCCAGGTCCCAGAGAAGCAGGAGCATTTAGTCCCTGCTTCCTTCCCTACAGAAGGCTCCATTATCTCTCCCCTTCATTCTTGTGCTTGGTTCCTATTTGCAAGCCTTTGCGTAGTTAAGATCATGGTGCTTGGTTCCACAGCCTAAATACACTGCAACATAGCCAAATACAATACATAAAAGGCACTATATCCAGAACTCCCTACTATACAGTAAAGGATCAATTAAATTGATAATTGGAGGATTCTTCAGGACCATTCAAGTTTATTCACTGTAGCCATTGCTGAGACGCCTCTCCACCCTACCCTCCTGGTTACATCTGGGTAAGCAAGATTTTACAGTAATGGGATTTAAAAGCATAGTACCTTTAAATACATGGACACTCTCCCAGGGTTATTTACCTCTCCCCTCTGTTCATGAACAATTCATTCAGATTCTCTGTTCCTTTGAAAGGGTCCTGTGGCCCCCTTCTTTAATTTCCTCTGGAATTCCCTTTTCTCTGATCATTTAGAGCCCAGTTCTGCTACTATTATGGAAATAATTCCAGTAAAATCAATGGGAATGCTTACATAAGCAAAGTCTATAGGATCAGACCCTGAATTTGCCAGCCTCAGAGTATTCCCCCTCCTTCCTGGCTCAGTTACACTCACTAACTCCTAGCTGACACTCCAACTTCAAACAAAACTTGCAGCACAGACCCTACATTAGAACTTTGCTTTCATCCACCAACCACTAGAAGAATTCAGTGTTTGTTTCTTCTGTTCCGTATTTTAGGATTTTTTTTAAAAAAAGTCAGAATTACTGAAAATATCTATTATTGACTCAACTGTAAGTATATAAAGATCCAAATTCTGAATTCAGTTATGATCATGAAAGTCTGGACTAATGCCAATGAAGTCAGGGTCAAATTACATAGTCCTTAAATCGAACAATACTCCCACTGAAGTCAATTAAGGATGACGGAATTTGGCCCAATGGATTTATTACAGATTTACTCAGTGTTACCAAAATGGCCCAGGATGTTTAACAAACAGGTAATCTTGACTGAATGACATTAACACAGTATACTTAACTGGCCCTAAATAGCCCAGAACCTACTTGTCTGAAAGCCTCCCTTTGCGGCTCTGCCACAGAGAGAGGAGCTCTCCTCTCTCTGTGGGTCCCTCAGCCTTGAAATTTGCTCTGATCCTTATTCCCATCTGAAATTGTCCCTGTTTTACAAAAATCAACCTTTAAATGATATTACAAAGGCTCATTTCTTTTCCCAAACTGCCAGGTGCTAGGAGAACTCTGGTGGGAGTTTGTAAAGATCTTAAACATGTTTGCAACTGCTAGGTTATAATATATGCTTGTTATCAGTTGAACAGGGTGTTACTGGAGTAGTCTATTATTATAACTTTTCAAAATGTGTCCAGGAGCAATTAGAGCAAAGCACAGGTGCTGCTTAGTATGGAGTGAGTGCATGAATCAAAATAAACGCAAAAGAATGGCAACAGCAGCATGATTGACACCACTCTAATGACAGTGACAAGAAGTCCCACCTCTCTTGATTTGTTAAAGCTAAATTCTGGCCTTGGACATGCATATGTAGCTGCCTCAGAAACCAATGGGAGCCACATGTGCATGTCTGAGGGTATTTGCCCGGATGGTCTTTAAATCAATGTTGCTAGAATTAGGAAGCCTCTTTAAACACACTAACAACAAAACCAAATGTGGACGATGTTGCATGCCTTGTTCATAACCCAGAAGCCATTGTGGAAAGGAAATCTAGACCCAATATTTAAGAATTCACGGATTCCAATCCAAGTGTGTACACACTTCAAAACACAATTAAACACCAAGTCAATTCAAAGTGAAATGTTTATTAAAATAAAACTAAAGCAAGTCTCCAGCACCTCAGCAAGCTACTACAGTAGGTGTTCGTTATACATACATTCTACTAAACTGACAAACATACATAATGGCTCCTTGTTTCCAAGCTGCTGTAATAACATATACCTCACCTCATTTTACCCATGTGAAAATAAACCAAGCCTCTCATTGATTCATTGCATTTGTTCAATAACCTCCTACCTCTAATTTCACAGAAAACTAGTTTGACTTTACAGAATGAATAATGAGCGATTATACACCAAATTATGTTTTTCTGAGCCCACAACACCAAGATTTCTCCATTCTTGGGGGGGGGTGTGGAAATCATGGCAAATTTAAAGAAATGTAACTATCAAACAAAAAATCAAAAAAGCAAGCTTGTCCCACTGATAAAGAATATGTCTTCTCAGGAATCCATGGAAGACAAGCATAGAAGCAGTTTTCAGATTTGATGCTTCAGCTGATATACTTCTGTGGAAAGTACGCCTTTTCAGATGGTTCAATTGAACACCTCCGGTGAAGTAACAGTACATGTAACCAATTATGCAGACTATATTTAGTTTACTTTTGACTGCATCTGTACATTTTAAAAATCTTGAAATATGTATTGGCTGCATGGTAATTATATTTATAGATCATTACACGATAGGCTGAATTAATCTCTTTTGGCCAGAAACAGAACGCGGAAAAAACCAAAGGGGAAAAAATATTCTGCATGTGATTGTTTTTCTAATATTCTTTCCTCAGTTGAAACCTTCCACATGCAGAGGCGTGCCGTAAAGTGATGTATGGAGAAATGCACTGGTGGTGAAGTTGTGAGTTCAGTGTGGTGCTGGGACTGGGTGTGAGAATATGACCTGGTACTGGTGATGGTGAAGTGGAAGGAATTGGAAAGGTGCTGAAGGTGGGAAGAGAGGAGGAGTGCGAGTAGGTGCTGATGCAAGACGTGGAGAGCAAGATTGGAGGGAAACAGCACTAATACTTTATTTAAACTAAGTCCACAATCCAAAGCAGCTGGATGTTTCTATTAAAAAAATCAGCAGTGACAGAGTTAATGTTGACCTTTACATTGCCATCATTAGAATTCAGAGCTACTTCCCTATGGAGATCAATGGGAGCACAGCAGTGGGATTTTTCATACACAGCTGTTGATAAAGAGGACATAAGAAAAGTGGGAGTCATACATTATCCCACTACAAATTTCAGCCTCTGAATACGGAACTCAAGTAGAAGGAAACATATGCGGGGAAAAAGGTAACAGGAGACTATCTGAAACAAGGAGTATAAATAAGTCCAAATGCTTAGGTTTTAGGTTGCTTAGGTTTTTTCCTAGCAAATGAGGAGGATACTGCAGCATGGGGAAAAAAAACTATGATGGTGGAATTGGAATTAAAAGCAAGGAAAAAGAAAAGGCCTGTTAGTCAAGACTGGTCTTTTATCTGTCCCTAAATATTCTGATGTCACATTAGATGGTAGGTCAAACGAAGTTTCAGATTTATTTTTACAATGCACCTACACCCTTAATATCTTAATGGCAATACCGGAAGCAATACAACAGAGACAATAACAAAGCATTTACAATTAAGCCAGATAATACCTTATTTATATAATCACTTTAAACCTTAACATGTCTAGTTAAACTACACAAGTTTACTATTGTCTGTGATCTGCTTTTCAGTCTCCAGAGAGTTTGTCTATATTAGGAAAAAAGGTCAAACGTTAGATCAGGGCTCGTTAACACACATATTAGCCAATCCCATCCTAACTCCAGTTTTTCTTCAATTTGCTGTCTTTGATCTCTATGCAACATTAAGAATATAAAGAAGCCACATAAATAGCTGCATTTAATAACTACAAGGAAACAAGGCTTAGCTACATAAATACATATATTGGATAGGCATGGGAGTCCGGGGAGGAGGGGGGGGCTGTCAGGGGGCAGTCTGGGGACGGAAACAAGGGGCGTTGGATAGGGGTCGGGGGGCACTCAGGGGACAGGAGCGGGGGGGGGCGGTTGGAGAGGGGGTGGGGTCCCAGTGGGGCAGTTAGGGGTGGGGGTCCCAGGATGGGGCGGTCAGGGGACAATCAGCAGGGCGGGTTGGATGGGTCGGGGGTTCTGAGGGGGGCAGTCAGGGTGCAGGAAGCGGGGGGGCGGGGGCCAGGCTGTTTGGGGAGGCACAGTCTTCCCTACCCAGCCCTTCATACAGTTTCGCAACCCCAAAGTGGCCCTCGGGCCAAAAAGTTTGCCCACCCCTGATCTATTGACTTCTGCAATAGAAGACAGGGAGACACACTAGAGGGCTTCTAAACTACTACCCATTCCCTATATATTATACTATAGGCTAAAGCTAATACCAATCCTCAGTTTAGTTCAGATGGAGCCTAGATAATACTGGGCTATTTTTACCCCTCCCTTGAGTTTTCCTATGAAAATGGAAAATAAAGGCCTTGGTTCCTACATTGCACAGTAAATGCCTGATCCAAGGCCCATCAAGTCAGTGAGATCCTTTCCACTGACTTCAGAGGGAGGGAGGGAGGGAGGGAAGAAAGACTTTTTACTGCCTTTTACTGAATCTTCAATATTTTCTTCCCACTATTCCAAGGAAAATAATTTAACATATATGCGCATACTATGAAGTACAACAAGTGTAATGTTTGATGGAGCTTTTAAATTTGTGTACCAACAAAATCCCAGAGGCCAGATGTAAAGTTGTTAATTTTCACTCAGCCATTAAATTAAAACCTTTAGTTGTCCCCAAAAAATACAGAGTAGTTCTGAGGTAATTGGGTTGCAATACAGAACTAGAAATTAACTCAGCTGCAATTGCAGAGGGCAGTTTGGGGCAGTACATATTTACCCCAATGGTTCTGTTGTGGGAACCGCAGGGTTCCATTTTGTCACCTCTTCTGTAAAATATATGTATTTGAGGTTAGTGAGGAGGCTACAATGTAGTCCATCTCTCCATTATTTCTCACCCAGCAGTGCACTGCAATGAATGAGCCAGTGTATAAGATCAGGGTTTGCTTGGGTGAAGGTAGCTGTCTGAACTCAATCCCGACAAGGCTAGTGGATTGGAGGAAACAATTGGCAGAAGTAAGTAGAAGAACTGGCAAGGACTATATCAGCCACCATGACTCAAGGGGTGTGACCACAATTGGTAAAAGGTTATTTTGTAACACAAATAGTGTTAGGACATCCAGGAGCTGCTGAGGATCTAACTATGGCTAAAAATACTGGGCTGGATCCTCAGATGTGGCAAGTAAACACTGGGCACAACTGATTGGGGAATGCCATGGAAGAGTCATTTGTGACTCTCCAATCCTGAGGCCAATTTTCCACCACTTCCATCCCCCCTTAGAGTTTAAAACAGCCTCACAGCTTGCAACCATTCCATATTCAGATGCAGAATTTGATATCCAAGCAAGCCTCTTGCAAGAAGAAACATTGGTGTTCTGTGATCTTCACTGGTTGCCTGTT
The DNA here is from genome assembly GCF_965140235.1 of Caretta caretta. Lineage (NCBI taxonomy): Eukaryota > Metazoa > Chordata > Testudines > Cheloniidae > Caretta > Caretta caretta. Next base: position 255,606,853 of record NC_134206.1, on the reverse strand, counting down.
TTGTTTCCAGGTGAAATTTAAGGTGTGGACTTGCACCTATAAAACCCTAAATGATTTGAGATCTGCCTGCCACAGAGGCTTCCTCCCTCCTTGAGTGGTACTGCCACAGTTGCAATCAGCAAAGGCACTAAGTCTGGAGTCCCTCAATTCACATGGCTTGGGTCTGCTGGTAAGGTGTTCCCCACAAGGGGTCCCTGACTCTGGAATTAGCTTCCATCAGGGTCTGGTGGACTATTCCATGCATTTGTTACTCCCACACAGATCCATGCATGTGTAACTGTTGTTCACATGCCACTGACAGTATAATTGGGGCCTCAATTTATGAAACATTCACACACGATATACCCTACATCAGGGGTGGCCAACCTGTGACTCTGGAGCCACAGGCGGCTCTTCAGAAGTTAATATGCGGCTCCTTGTATAGGCACCGACTCCAGAGCTGGAGCTACAGGTGCCAACTTTCCATTGTGCTCACTGCTCAACCCCTGGCTGTGCCACAGGCCCTGCCTCCAGTCCACCCCTTTCTGCACCCTCCCTTGTGCCTGCCATGCCCTCACTCCTCCCCCTTGCTCCCAGAGCCTCCTGAACGCCACAAAACAGCTGATCAGGAGGTGCAGGGAGGTGATCAGCAGGCTGCGGTTGGGTGGGAGGTGCTGGGAGCGGGAGTGGGGGAGCCAATAGGGGGCTGCTTATATATTAGTGTGGTTCTTTGGCAATGTACATTGGTAAATTCTGGCTCCTTCTCAGGCTCAGGTTGGCCACCCCTGCCCAACATTATCTCCTGGGCATTTGGAGAGGGTAGACTGGAAGAGTGGGGAGAGCATTGTTTGGTACCCAACTGTTGTTATGGTTGTAAGTCAAGTGGTGAGTGTAACGATGCTGCCCTTGGTGGGACCTCACTGAGAGTGCCAATTCCGGATGAATTGCTTCAAGCAGGGCAGTTACAGTGCAAGGCTGGGGTTTTTTCACCTCTAAGGCACACCAAAACAGCCAAACAGAGAAGACTTTGGTTTTACCCCACTGGCTAACCACAAGTCACACAAGCAATTCCCTTAGACACTCCAGTTTCCCAGTATCACCACCAGTGCCACTCGTTATGGAGTGAATAGATATGAAAACCAATACCCCAGTAAACGAAAAAAGGTTCTCCTGATCCCAAAGGACCAAGCCCCAGACCCAGGTCAATATACAAATCAGATCTTACCCTCAAATCACGCTGTTTATTCATAAAAGGAAAAAGATATAGATGAGAGCTAGAATTGGTTAAATGGAATCAACTACATACAGTAATGGCAAAGTTCTTGCTTCAGGCTTGTAGCAATGATAGAATAAACTGCAGGCTCAAATCCAGTCTCTGGAGTACATCTACAGCTGGGATGGGTCATTCAGTCCTTTGTTCAAAGCTTCAGTTTGTAGCAAAGTCCCTCCAGAGGTATGAAGCAGGATTGAAGACAAGATGGAGGAGCTGCAGCAGTCTTTTATAGTCTCTTGTCATGTGGCCTCTCTTTCTTTGTTCCAAAGACAAGCATTTGGGCACATGGCAAGAAAAAAACCTCAGAGTTCTGTCCATAGGCATGTCCCTGCATACCTTGCTGAGTCACAAGGTATATCTGCCCTCTTTCAATGGGTCAGTTGTATAGCCGATGTTCCTTAATGGACCATCAAGCAGGCGAGGCACAGCTGACACCAATTTGTCTGGGGTGTCACCCAGAAGCATAGCATAAGTTTGAAATACAGACAGTATAGAACCAATAATTATAAGGGTATGTCTACACTCACAGAGTTTTTGCGCTGTAAATTTCACCAGTGATAGGGAACCAGTGAAAGTAAAGTGCTGGTTTGTGTACTCACTCAATTCCTCAGGCGTCAGAGAGCGTTTACACTACCAGCACTTCCATCGCCGATAAGAGCAGTGCTGCAGGGCAGCCAGGGCCGGCTCCAAGCACCAGCGAAGGAAGCAGGTGCCTGGGGCGGCACTCCATCCGTCATCAGGGCGGCATGTCTGGGTCTTCGGCGGTGGGCCCTGCGGTTCCTCTTCAGCAGGACTTCGGTGGCAGCTCAACTGGGCTTGGTTTTTATTTTGTTTTTTTCCTCCGCCGCTTGGTGAGGTAAAAAAGCTGGAGCCGGCCCTGAGGGCAGCTATCCCACAGTTCAGCTCTCTCGATAGGTCTTGTGAGAAGGGCTGGGGGGTGAGTGGAAGGCATTCTGGGTCCCTGCTCAGTGCCCTGTGCTGCCCTGCTTCATGTCTCAGGAGCCCCATCACTTCCTGGTTTCTTCGTGGCATTTTTTTTAAAACCTCCTGCTGTCTGGCTGCTTTCCCCACCACATCTACAAACAAAGGGAAAGGGAGCTTCAAACTTCCCGGGGCTTACAGGGGGAGGAGCAGACGTCCATGCATCAGAGCAGCGGAGATGTTGGCCAGAGTGGTCACTTTTAGAACTGTGGGATATCCTCCGAAGGCCAAAGGGTGGTTCACACTGCTAGAACACGTCTTCACTTTCACAGCAGCGCAAAAAGAACAGCAGTAAGCGCTGTATGCCTCTCGTGAAGGTGTTTTTCTTTTTGCAGTGAAACTTCTGAGTTTCACCACAAAAAGTCATTAACAAGTGTAGATGCTCCCACAGTTTTAGCGCAAAAAAGGGACTTTTTGTGCTTTAAATGGTAAGTGTAGACATACCCTAACTTTAAATACAAAAATGATCCATGCATACAGATAGCATAATCATAACCAGCAAACCATAACCTTGTCTTTAGACACCTTATTTGACCCCCTTTATACAAGATGCGGTTGCAACAATGTTCTATAAGGTCCCAGTTCAAGTCAATAACGTCACAGCGAGTACAGAGGAAGGATGGTCTTCTGGTTATGCCACTGAACAGGGGGACCAAGTAATGTGGCTTCAGAAGTATGCTTCCTACCATAAGCTTGCTGTACAACTTTGGACAAATCACGTGAATCTCTCTGTTCCACATCTGTGAAATAGAGATCATATTTCCCTCCCTTATAGAATTATTGTGAGGATAAATTCCTGAATGATTGTGAGACACTTAGATATTATGGTGATGGGGCTATATCAGTAAATAAACTAAACAAATCTTTGAGAGGTGGGGGAGGAGAATGTAATCATTTTAGCATTTATAACTAATTGTTGTGAAAATGCTCCGAGCACATAGTGAGCACTTGAAATAAATCAGAAGGAGTACAGAAGAATAGCATAAGCATATAGGGACAAATCAGAAAGGCTAAAGGCACAAAATGAGTTACACCTAGTAAGGGACATACAAGGCAATAAGAAGAGGTTTTTCAAATAAATTAGGAGCAAAAGAAAGATGAAGGAAAGTGTAGTTCCTCTATTTAGCAGGGAATGAGAGCTAATAACTGATTTAATACCTATGACATGACATTTTTTATTTTAGTAAGGCATTTGACACAGTTCCACAGGACAATCTCATAAGCAAACTAGGGAAACGTGATCTGGATGAAATTACTATAAAATGGGTGAAAAACTGGTTGAAAGACTGTACTCAATGAGTATTTATCAATGGTTCACAGTTAAACTGGGAGGGTATATTTAGTGGGGTCCCAAAGAGGCCAGTCCTGACTCCTGTATTATTCAATGTTTTAATTAATGACTTGGATAAGGGAGTGGAGAGCATGCTTACAAAATTTGCCCATAATCTCAAACTCAGAGGGTTTGCAAGCACTTGGAGGACAGGAATAAAATTCAAAATGACATTGCAAATTAGATAATTAGTCTGAAATCAACACAATGAAATTTAATAAAGGTAAGTGCAAAGTACTTAACTTAGGTAAGAAAAATTAAACGCATAGCTACAAAACAGAGAATAACTGCCTCAGGGGTAGTACAACTGAAAAGGATCTGGGAGTTATAGCGGATCACGAATTGAATGTGAGTGAACAATGTGATGCATGTAGTGTTATATGTAACACACAGGAGGTAATTGTCCCACTGTTCGGCACTGGTGAGGCCTTAGCTGCAGTACTGTGTCCAATTCTGAGCAATACACTTTAGGGAAAATGTGGATAAATTGGAGAGAGTCCAGAGGAGAGCAACAAAAATAACAAAAGGTTTAGAAAACCTGACCTATGAGGAAAGGTTAAGACTAAACATGCCCAGTTTTTTGAGAAAAGACGACTAAGCGGGGACCTAATAACAATCTTCAAATACGTTAAGAGCTGTTATAGAGGACAGAGATCAGTTTTTCTCCATGTCCCCTAAAGATAAAACAAGTAATGTGCCTAATCTGCAACAAGGGAGATGTAGGTTAGATATTAGGAAAAAACTTGGTAACCATAAAGGTAGTTAAGTTCTGGAACAGGCTTCCAAGAGAGGTTGTGGAATCCCCATTATTGGAGTTTTTTTAAGAACAGGTTGGACAAACACCTGCCAGGGATGGTCTAGGTTTACTTGGTCCTGCCTCAGCCTCAGCACAGGGAGCTTGGTCTCCCAAGGTCTCTTCCAGCCCTACATTTCTATGATTCGACGAAAATAAAAGATATCCTGTATCACCATGGGGCCTGATTCTGCATTCCTTGCACATTCAAAATCTCCACTAAATATAAGATAGTATACCAAAGTGTAAATTATAAGACTATAAAGAAATAAGTCATTTACATGTAGAGGACTGAGATGCGGGGGATGGAGCTAGAGGAAGAGGCAAGGCAAAAGCAAGATGAACTAGTTAAGGTCTGATCCTAGCACCTTTACTCAGGCAAGATTCCAACTGATGGCAGAGAGTTTTGCTTGACTCAGGACTGAGCCACAAATGAGGTAATGCTAGGTAAAGCAACAAACAAAATAGAGATGAAAAACCTCAAATAAAGTCAGAAAAGGAGATGAATGAGGGTCATGAATGAAGTTAATTTAAATCCACAGAGGTGCTACAATGGGAGTTACAAAATGAAAGACTCAATACAGGTCTGTAAGGACAACACTGCAACATCAGAAATGAAAAATGGTGCCATCTGAAACATACAGGCACAATAATGTGACTAAAGGAAAAAACATGGCAGTAACACCATTAGAGAGAACCCATGAGAACACACAAACTGTGTTAAAATAAAGCATAAGGATCATGAGACACAACCCATTAACAGCAAAGAAATTCTGATTTAAGGCTAAATAAAGCTCTTAGGGCAGATCAGTTTGTGGAGGTGGTCCATAATGGAAAGCTGACACAGATGCAGCTCTGACAATTTACACCAGCTGGGGATCTACCCCTTGTTTTCCCTCTGTATTGTACCCCTCTAGATCCTTTCTGGCAGAAAGGATGTCTCAGAACAGGTAATCATGCATAAAGCAATGGTTGGGCTATAGTAACTTAGAGTTAAATTATAGATATGACAAAAGCTGAACTCAGTTTCTTGTTTTCAAAACAGTATTTTACATCTCAACTGTATACATATTTTCCTTTAGGTTAATAAAGAGTGTGAGTAAAAGAGAAAAACATTTTCAGTTTGAGCCCACTAAACATATCATAGGTTTGTTGCATTTTCCCTAAAGCTATGAATATAGGTTAGCTGACAATAGAAGAAATTTCAATTCCAGGGACCGGGGTTTTATTAAATGAGAGCTAAACCTTTAAAACGCTGGACACCTCCTAAAAAAAAATAAAAAATAAAAATAAAAAAAATCCCCAGGAAGTTGATGCATCATTGTGTTGCATCTGTGTCAAGCTTTCAGTAAACAAGCAGCAACATGAATGAAATCTGCCCAGAAAGACTGCATCTGCGCTCCAACCACGCAGTCTCTGGCCAAACCACCGCATATGAAATAAAGTTTTATTTCATTTTCCAGTGTTCAGTTACGCTTGTACCATTTCCTGTGGAAAACTGAAGCTTTGAAGTGTGTGTCTACAACTCAAGCGTCGCTCAAACCCAACCATTTTGAGAAGCCCCTAAAAAAAAAGAAAGAAAAAAGAAAAACAAAACAACCCCCCCCCCCACACACACACACACATACACAAGCCGCTCAATCAACCCATCAGTCGTGATGCCAGAAAGTTAATTAGGGATGTCATTGTAAATAATGCCCAAAAATGCCACCAAGACCCTCTTCCCACCCCCTCTCCAGTCTCCATTGTGCTGGCGACAGGCTGCAGCGGAGACGCACACATCCATATGGTACCGTAGCGCTGAACCCCCAAGAGAGCAACACGGGGCTGTCTGACAGCTCCCCGCCACCCTTAATGAGATCGGACGCTCGTTTTTTGTGATGCAGAAGGACCTGTTCCTCTTCCACCCACACACCTCTCTCCCCCCAGCTCTGTCGGACTGAAACCTTAGCCCGCCGCAGACACTTGCGGCATGGTACTCCATACAGATGGCGGGGGGGAGGGGGGGGGGAAGAGTGCACGATGAAGGCTCTTTCTAGCCCCGATTTACAGTCTCCTCGTGTCCTGCTAAAATTCTGTATTCAAGGTAGAAAGGGCTTGACACCAAATGTACATGGAGTAAAAGCCGATCCGACACAATAGGGTGGAAAACACCTCCCGCTCGACCTGCAGAAGGCGCAGCAAGCGGGAGGGCAGCAGCCAGCAGGGTAATTACCAAACAGCCTCAGCCTGAGCTTGCAACCCTCCGGGGGGCGCACTTCTCCGGCTGGAGTTGAGACCCGAAGGGCTGCAGGATGGGGCTTTGCAGGGTAGCTATGTGCAGCCATCTGCGCTCCCTAGATGTGCCGGGGGTGTGTAGGCTCTCGATGCTCCACAAGGGCCAGATCCTGGGAGATGCTGAGCATCCGCAGCTCCCACTCACTACAGGTGCTCAGCCCTTCCCGAGAGGGAGTCCTGGCTTCCCGGACCAGCCTTCCCACTCCGGATGCGCAAAACTGCGGCTCCCGGGGCCTGCGCGCAAAGTATGCGGGTCTGGGCGCAGTGAGGGGGCCCCACGCCCGCCAGCGGCTGCGGGTCGCAGAAGGGATTTTTGGTTGGTCGGCTACAGCTGATACTTCATCCAAATAAAAAAAAAAGGGGGGGGGGGTCAAAATGCGCAGCATTCGCGCGCATTTGAGGCTGGGTTTCCCGACAATACTCGCCACACAGTCTGCTCCCAGCGCAAACTTCGAGGGGCACAAGAACGGCCTAGGTGGCCAGGGGCCCCCTCCCCGCTGGCAGTCCAGGTGGTCACAGACTAGACCCCTCCGTCCCCCTCCCGCTGCACTGAGACCGAGTGGGCAGCACACCAGGCCCGCCACCCGACCCTGGCCCCACAGGTGGGCACACGGGGAAGGCTGCACACCATGACCCTCTCGCTCCTGGCCCCACAGGTGGGCAACACGGGGAGGGCTGCAGCCCCTAACTCGGCCCCACAGGAGAGCACGTGGGGAGGGGGGCAGCCCCAACACCTCCCCACACACACCCTTACACAAACAGGAGGGGAGGGGGGCAGCCCCTCACACGCCCCCCCCCCACAAACACACAGGAAGGCACGTGGGGAGGGGGGCAGCCCCTAAAGCCCCCCCACACACACACACTCACAGGAGGGCACGCGGGGAGCAGCCCCTAACACCCCGCCCCGGGCCCCACAGGTGGGCACAGCCCGCGCACTCACCGCTGGCGTTCTTCCCGCAGACGAGGTGCTGGTAGGGCTGCAGCAAGCCCCACAGCTCCGCGTCGTTGTTGACGGTCTGCTCCAGAGACTCCACCGTAAACTTGGGCGCTTCGCCGCCGCCGCCGCCGCCGCTCTCCTTGTCCTTCTCCGCGCCAGCGGCGGGGGCCGAGCCGGAGCCCGAGCCCCGGCTGGGGTGCGGGTGGGCCGAGGCGCTGCCCCCCGCCATCACCCGCCCGTAGATGTCTCGGAAGAGGCTCTCCAGGCAGGCGGTCAGGTAGATGGCGGCGTGCTCGTGGATGCGCACGGCCACCCGGCTGTCCACCATCCAGCGGTAGAACTTGCCCACCGAGAAGGTGAGCCCGCAGCGGGTGGATTTGCCCCGGCTGAAGCGGTCCCCGCCGCTGCCGCTCATGTTGTAGAGGGAGAGGGCGCCCAGGGCGGCCGCCGTGCAGCTGGAGGCCAGCGTCCAGTCCAGGACGATCTCCATGGCGCTCTGGATCTCGTACTTGGTGCACTTGGCAAACCGCAGGCTCAGCCGCTGAGCCTCCTTGGCAATTCGGATCAGCGCCCGGCTGACCAGGGTGGAGAGCTTGGCCAGGGCATCTCTGGCGGGGCTGGCCGCCGGCCCGCGGGGCTCCCGGTGCCGCAGCAGGAGCAGCGCCTCCACCTCCTCCAGAGTCCAGGGGACCTCCTCAAGGTCAGGCAGCAGCCTGGAGCACTGCTGCCCCGAGCAGTCCAGCACCTCGGAGTCTTCCACTAGGACCGTGTTGACAGTGTCAAAGCTGTTGTGTCTACTGTGCATGGAGTCAGCTAGATGCTGCCAGCCGTTTCCTCCATAGGGGTAAGCCGGGTGGGAATCCGAACAGCACAGGGACAAGTTGGAGGACCGGACTGAGTCCGCAGCACCACCATAACCAGAATCCAGGGTCAAATCTTCCAGCGTCCTCACCACTGTCTTACCTCGCCTTGCCATAGCTGCACTTCATGCTGCACCCGCAGGAAACCAGAGGGGGAATGGAAAGACGAGACAGAGCCCACTCGCCACTTTGCTGTGCCTTCCAAAGCCTCCTCCCGGCCCACGCACCGGCTCAGCTCCGCGGAGGGGCTCGGCAGCCCCGCTCCCAGCCGGGCGGCGGAAGAACGCCGGAAAAATAAAAGTGTGTAAATGTTCCCTTCTCGCTGCCGCTGCTGCTCCCCGGTCCCTGCACTGCACTAGCAGGCAGCCCTATACTGCAAAACCCAGGCAGCCAGCCGAAAAAGGGAGTGGGGAGGGGGGAAGAGGCGGGCCTATGTAAAACAGCTCGAGAACGAGCCAATAGCATTGGAATATGCTAATTATTTCACCACTTCCTCCCCAGCGGCAGGAGGTGGGGGAGTTGAGCTTCACTCTTTGGAATTCATGGAGACTCAAGACCCGGAGCGCGGACCCCAGGCAGCCCGCACAGCTCTGGGCCTCTTACCAGGACCTGGGGGTGGGGTGTTTTTTGTTTGTTTTAAGTCTCTCTCTGGTCATTTGTTTGGGTTGAACTTTGCTGTTGAAAAAGAACTCACGAGCCATGTAGCTTCTCCAAAACAGAGGAGGGAAAGCTCCAGGAAGGGGTAGTGATTTGTGGGGTTAAGGATAGCCGAAATCCCAGGCTTGTGTCCTTGGCAGGTAGTAGAAATTAGAAACCAGCCTAAAACAGATCCAGCAGCTGCGAGTTCTTGTAAGGGTCTAGTCTGCTCCACTGGTTCCCCGCCACTGGGGCCAGGACCGTCCTTAGCGGGGGGCTGTGTGGGGCTCCGGGGCGGACAGGGGGCTGGCTTGGGGGAAACCACCCCCCAACACTAGCCCGCGGAGCGGAGCGGGTTGGGGCCGGGTCGCTGCACTTCCTGCAGCCAGGTCGACCCCGCACTCAGGGGGCGGCGATAAGTGGAGCGACACCGCCCCAGCCTGCTCCGCTCTGCTCCCCTGGCTCCCGGCCTTGGGGGGCAGGGGGAAACCACCCCCCAGCATTCACCGGCGGCGCGGCTGGGAGCCGGGGGAGCGGAGCGGGCTGCGGCCGGCTCGCTCCACTTACCGCCGCCGGTGAGTCCTCGGGGGAGTGGGGGCGGGAAGGGGGGGGCGGAGCTGGGGCTTTGGGGAAGGGGTGGAGTGGGGGGCGGGGACCATGGAGAAGAAGCGGAGCAGGGGCTGGAGCAGCACGCAGCTGCGTACGGGTAAGGACGGCCTTGAGCGGGGCGCATACCAACACAGATACTTAAGGGTTTTGTGACTGCACCTATGCCAGTGATCTGCCTCCCTTCCATTTAATTACGTGGAGCAACAAGCACCATTACAGGTTAGAGCATGCTCAGCTGATTGTGGGTGGTGTGAGAGACACAGTGGCAAATTGTAAAGCCTGATATTTTCCTCTCAGCTGATCACAGAACCCCCGTGTAAGTCTCTCTGCCTCCCCCACCCCCCAAACATCATTTTTTTCCTTTTTGGTTAAGGAATAGATCATTTAAGTGAATATGGACAACGGCTGAGCTCAGGAACTATTCTGTTTGGCCCCTGCCCAGGCAGGATACACCTCTGCACTCTTCCTTTGTTTTAGTCAGTGTCACTCACTGACGCTTGTTGTGCATTGCCGGCATGGCAGTTACATCACCCGTGGTGGAGGCAATACCAACAGTCGAGACCTAAGATTTTGGAGGCAGTTCTGAGAGGGTTCCCCAAAGCCCAAAAGACCTAAGATTGGACAGAAGTAGTTCTGCTTCAAAAAACAGGGTTACTCCGGCAGCAATAGTCCCATGTTTTACGTTAAGCATGAATTTAAACTCTTTGGATCAGGCCCTCAGTACGTGTGTCTTTTGAAGGAAAAAAAAGTAGCAATGGGGAAGTATAAAACAGGTTTCTATTGAACCTGTTAGCATTATCTCCCAAACAGATTAAATGGATTCTCTCTCCTTCATTTCCCTCACATTCTTTTTATTCCAGTGGTTTGCTGAATTTTCCAAAAACAAAACAAAGGCACTTGGCAAAAAAAACTTGATTTAGAACTAAAGAAACTGCCATGTAGTAGTAGAAGGCATAGTTTCAATCTGGAAAACAATCTCCAAATAATTAAAAGTAGTACTCTGAACCCCCTAGAAACTCTTAAAATTAACCCCCAAAGAATGAGGCAGGATTTGAAAAGTGAGACTCCTATTAATGTTGGTTAGAGTTTCATATGCATAGCTAAAAATTCCTGCACAGTGCATGAACAATTTATACCTACTGGCATATATATTAATCTTCATGTGCTGGGTGTTATTGCTAATGGGAGTTGGATGGCAAAGAGCCCATGCAACACACTGAGAATATACTCCTAAGTGTATACTTCTGTTCTGCAGAAGTGTTATATTGCTTTAATCGTAAAACACCAGCAAACATCTATCCCTTTAAGTATAAAAGGCTAGCAAACATTTCTTCATCCTGCCAGTGTAGTCAGTCATAATTCTTCAGCAGACAAGGCCCATCAGTTAAGAGATTTACCCTCTCAAGGGAGCAAAAACTGGCAGGCCTTCAACATAAACTTCCTAAAGGAAAGGCATTAATACAACTATAAGGAGAACATAGACTAGTTGGGGTAAGTATGACATCCCTGAAAACACCTAGAAAGATTTTACCCTGTTACTTCAGGGAGGTACAGTGAGAAAAACAAGAGATATCTTGACAGCATTTTCAACTTTGAAACAGGAAATGTCAGGCAGAATAGATTTTCAAAAGATACCCTAAAAGCCACAGAAATCACACAGTAGCCATAATGAATAAGCAGAGGATGGGGGAGCTCTGGATTAGAGTGAATACCATAATGAAGAGAGGAAGGGCTAACATAGTGCCCATCTTTAAAAAGCCGAAAAAGGAGGAGCCAGGGAACTATAGACCAGTCAGCCTGACCTCGATACCTGGGAAGCTATTAGAGCAACAGATAAAACATTCAATATGCCAATACCTGGAGGATGAAGAGTGATCGCTAGCAACCAGCATAGATTTACTAAGAACAAATCATACCAAACCAGCTGGATTTTCTTCTTTGACAAGGTAACTGGTTTGGTGGATAGGGGGAATGTGGTGGATATAATATACCTGCACTTTAGCAAGGCTTTTGACACAGTCCCACATGACATAAATAAGTCTCATAAATAAGCTGGAGAACTGCAGGCTCGGTGGAACTACTATTAAGTGGATATATAATTGGTTAAACAACCACAAACAAAGAGTAACTAAAATTGAATGATGTCAGATTGGAAGGAGGTCTCAAGTGGGGTTCCACAGGGATCTGTTTTGGGTCTGGTGTTATGTAACATCTTTATTAATAATCTAGATGTAGGAATAGAGAGCCTACTGATCAAATTTGCTGATAACACAAAGCTGGGGGTGGGTGTTTACAAACACTTTGGAGAATGGTGCTAAAATTCAGAGGGATCTTGATAAATTGGAGAACTAGGCTATAGCTAACAAAATGAAAGGTGCTACACTTACGGAAGAAAAACCAAATACACAAATACAGAATGGGGGGAAACTGTCTGGGCAGCAGCACTGCTGAGAAGGATTTGGTAGTTGTGGTAGATCACAACCTCAACATGAGTCAGCAATGCAATGCTGTTGCAAAAAAGCAAATGAAATTTTGAGTTGCATTAACAGAGGCATAGCATGCAAGTCATGGGAGGTGATGGTATCACTTTACTCAGAGCTGGTTAGGCCTCATCTGGAGTACTGTGTATAATTTTTGTCACCAATGTATACAAAGGATGTAGAGAAGCTGGAAAGGATCCAGAGGCGAGCAACAAAGATGATCAAAAGGATGGAATGCAAGCCGTATGAGCAAAGGCTGATGGAACTGGGTATGTTTAGTTTGGAAAAGAGGAGATTAAGGGGGGATATGATAGCAGTCTTCAAATACTTGAAAGGCTGCCATAAAAAAGATGGAGAAAAGTTTCTCTCTCTTGCCGCAGAGGGCAGGAGAAGAAGCAATGGGTTCACACTACAGCATAGCAGATTTAGATTAAATCTCTGGAAACACTTCCTAACTGTAAGAACAGTAGGACAATGGAACAAGCTGCCTAGGGAAGTCATGGAAGCTCCCTCACTGGAGGTTTCCAAAAAGAGGCTGGATAGCCATCTGTCTTGGATGGTTTAGACACAAGAAATCCTGTATCTTGGCAGGGGTTTAGACTAGATGACGCTTATGGTCCTTTCTAACGCTATGGTTCTATGATAAGGTTAGAGCCCTTCCGTATTAGTTAGGTCAGTCCTCAGATTGTGGTATGCAAGAAGAAAGGGGCATTAACATTAAGGTCCTGCATACTGTGTGGTAAGCTGAATTGTAAGTCTTCACTGCACAGTTAACCCAAGTGATTGGCTCCCAGGTCTGAGCCCTGGGTTACCCTAGCCTAGGCATGAGTGTCCCCACAGCAAAGCCCTACCTACGTCACTGTTTCTGCACTTGCCCATGTGTGTCTGGGGGCATAATGCATGGTTCTTTGTGCTGAGAGGCTCTAGGATTCATTCCCTGTCAACTGTGTTAATTTTGGGAGAACTTGTCTGATTTTTGGGGGGGCTTGTGGGATAGGTACTGGAGGATGATCAGCACTTGAGTGGTTTTGCCAGCATCCTTACTGCAAAGTGGGTGGTTCCAGCCAGAGTTAAAGCAGAGCCTGCAATCTAAGCTATATCCTCAGCTGGGTCAGCTAGCCAGTCTTAAAGCACCTCCAAACTTGGGTCAGCGGTTTTTCTGTGTGGATAGTAGGGAGTTTGGGGTAAAATCCAGTTAAGAGTCCAGGTTAATTGTACAGTGAACATAGATTCTGTAGTAGGGTCCCCCCTGGTGTCTACAGTACTCCAGTGCAGCAGATTAGAAATTTTCTATTCAGCTTCAACTTAACTGAGTAAAAATCTCCATGTTAGAATTTAATGAGAATGAACATAGATGTACAGAATATCTTGGGAGATTTTTCTAAACAGGTTCAATTTGTTTTACTCTGCCCCTAAATTTTCAGAGAGCTGCAACTTTTTGCATTGATAACACATGACTGCACTCAGGCATTATCAGGGGGAAACTGTATGTTATGAAAGCTGGGTAGTGAACAGCTGTTGGTGCCTGGGAAGGCAAGGGAGATAGCTTGGGCGCGTGGACTATGCACATTAGTTGGACATTTATGCTGCAGTGATCAGAATTAAAATAGTTAATGTTGACATTAAAACAACCATCTTTAGGCTATAGAGTTAACCATGCATGCGGCAGTTCACATCTCAGATCTATTGTTTCAGGCTCCCTGCAGACTCAGACAGATGTCATGCTGTTGATTTAGTCAGTTCATATTTGAAGAGTTTTCTTTTCAAAATTATAATTCTGGCTTTACATTTGCCATGAAAGCCAGATTCCGGGGCCTGATTCTGCACAAATTCTGGGGCCTTATGGAATCTGTAGCCTCAGTAAGATTTCCATATCAAATTATAGAAGGCAAAAAATGTCCCAAATTGATTAATTCAAAGCAATGCAATGTGGCCTTCGATGACCTTTCATTGCCTGTGGGATGCTCTCCGAGGGTAGGATGTCTTTGCAGCTGCATACTTGAATGAGCTAGCACATGGCCTGGAGGGAACAGCAGAAACTACTAAAAGGGCTACAAGTTTATCTTAAAAAGAAAAGGAGTACTTACGGCACCTTAGAGACTAACATTTATTTGAGCATAAGCTTTCGTGAGCTACAGCTCACTTCATCGGATGCATTCAGTGCATCCAATGAAGTGAGCTGTAGCTCACAAAAGCTTATGCTCAAATAAATTGGTTAGTCTCTAAGGTGCCACAAGTACTCCTTTTCTTTTTGCGAATACAGACTAACACGGCTGCTACTCTGAAACCTGTCATTATGCAAGGCACTGAATTTAGCCGTATGAAGTTTATCTTAGGAAATGTGACTAGACAAAAGTACAGATTTCCTTGGAAGGGGAGGGGAGACCAGATCAGTTTAGAAAAATAAAACCTGTCCCAATACATAGTGCCTAGATGCCACAACTGGGAGCTTCAGAAACAATCCTCAGTCCCAAGCGAAAAAGCATATTGCAACATTCCTTGGGTGACCACAAAATGTATACCCTACTTTGCAAGCTGCAGTCTTCGATGGTACCATTAACTGACTTAGCAAAAAAATCAAAGAAAACAGAGTTGGGTGGATGCCAGACAATGAAAACCCTTCACTGTCTTGGAGACACATGTCAGAATCAGTCTTACAGAGCTTAGAATTCAGACAGAGATTTCTTGAGCAGTATCCTCAGAGGATAGTCCCTCAAGGAGACGCTGACTTAGTGAAGACTGATATCTGAAAGAGGGTCAGTGAAACTGACACATACAAGAGTTGATCAATGCCAGTTTACATCAGTGGGCAAAGGATGATATTCTGATTCAAAACAGCGTAGGTAATATGTCCCCTGACTTCTCTCCCACCACTGTACTGTCTTCACACAGACCATCTTGCACCTGAACCAGAATCTGTTCTCACTAGGAATTAAATAATCCACAGTAGAAAAGTAGCATTTGGCTAGCAAAGGGCTTGAGAGTTGCACTAGTACTTTCTGGGGAAATAATTTAGACCATTGTGCACTCTTAATGCAAGGGTGCCCATCCTCCAGCCTGAGGGTCAAATGTGGCCCTAAAAAGTCCTAAAATGCCATCTTGTTCTGGTAGTTGCAGAGGAGGACATAGCTGATTAGTGTCCATTCTTATTGCTGGTGAAATCGAACAGGTAACATATCTAATTCACCACTCATGAAAGATAAATGTACAAGCAAATACTGTCATTTTCCACCTGTAAAGTTATGTGCAAAACATCTGCAGCCCTAGTGTTCCTGGCAGAGCAGCCTTGATTTGAGGCAAAATTTGAAACCTCTGCTGTAGTGACTCCAAGCAAGGAAGGAAAACAATGCTCACATCACAGGTAACACTTTACCCTGAAGGGCTATTGACTGTCACTCACTGTTCAAGGTAGCAGAACCAGGTAGCTGACTGATTGCTCCCTAGCATATCTACACCAGCAGGAGTAGGAGATGAAATACGGTTATGAAATTGCTTGTTAGGCTAGGGGGAAGGACCCCCAAACTAAGGCAGAATACTGCACTTGAGTCTCAAGTAAGTCCCGATCCAAAACTCAAAGCAGTCTATCAACTTTCATGGGTGTTTGGATCAGGATCCTAACATCGGATTTGTGTCCATTTATTCTTTTACGTAGAGACTGTCCGGTTTGACCAATGTACATGGCAGAGGGGCATTGCTGGCACATGATGGCATATATCACATTGGTGGATGTGCACGTGAGCGAGCCTATGATAGTGTGGCTGATGTTATTAGGCCCCGTGATGGTGTCCCCTGAATAGATATGTGGGCACAGTTGGCAATGGGCTTTGTTGCAAGGTTAGGTCCCTGGGTTAGTGGTTCTTTTGTGTGGTATGTGGTTGCTGGTGAGTATTTGCTTCAGGTTGGGGGGCTGTCTGTAGGCAAGGACTGGCCTGTCTCCCGAGATTTGTGAGAGTGTTGGGTCATCCTTCAGGATAGGTTGTAGATCCTTAATAATGCATTGGAGGGGTTTTAGTTGGGGGCTGAAGGTGATGGCTAGTGGCGTTCTGTTATTTTCTTTGTTAGGCCTGTCCTGTAGTAGGTGACTTCTCGGAACTCTTCTGGCTCTATCAATCTGTTTCTTCACTTCCGCAGGTGGGTATTGTAGTTGTAAGAATGCTTGATAGAGATCTTGTAGGTGTTTGTCTCTGTCTGAGGGGTTGGAGCAAATGCGGTTGTATCACAGAGCTTGGCTGTAGACAATGGATCGTGTGGTGTGGTCAGGGTGAAAGCTGGAGGCATGTAGGTAGGAATAGCGGTCAGTAGGTTTCCGGTGTAGGGTGGTGTTTATATGACCATCGTTTATTACCACTGTAGTGTCCAGGAAGTGGATCTCTTGTGTGGACTGGACCAGGCTGAGGTTGATGGTGGGATGGAAATTGTTGAAATTATGGTGGAATTCCTCAAGGGCTTCTTTTCCATGGGTCCAGATGATGAAGATGTCATCAATATAGCGCAAGTAGAGTAGGGGCGTTAGGGGACGAGAGCTGAGGAAGCAGTGTTCTAAGTCAGCCATAAAAATGTTGGCATACTGTGGGGCCATACGGGTACCCATAGCAGTGCCGCTGATCTGAAGGTATACATTGTCCCCAAATGTAAAATAGTTATGGGTAAGGACAAAGTCACAAAGTTCAGCCACCAGGTTAGCCGTGACATTATCGGGGATAGTGTTCTTGACGGCTTGTAGTCCATCTTTGTGTGGAATGTTGGTGTAGAAGGCTTCTACATCCATAGTGGCCAGGATGGTGTTATCAGGAAGATCACCGATGGATTGTAGTTTCCTCAGGAAGTCAGTGGTGTCTCGAAGGTAGCTGGGAGTGCTGGTAGCATAGGGCCTGAGGAGGGAGTCTACATAGCCAGACAATCCTGCTGTCAGGGTGCCAATGACTGAAATGATGGGGCGCCAGGATTTCCAGGTTTATGGATCTTGGGTAGTAGATAGAATATCCCAGGTCGGGGTTCCAGGGGTGTGTCTGTGTGGATTTGATCTTGTGCTTTTTCAGGGAGTTTCTTGAGCAAATGCTGTAGTTTCTTTTGGTAACTCTCAGTGGGATCAGAGGGTAATGGCTTGTAGAAAGTGGTGCTGGAGAGCTGCCGAGCAGCCTCTTGTTCATATTCCGACCTATTCATGATGACAACAGCACCTCCTTTGTCAGCCTTTTTGATTATGATGTCAGAGTTGTTTCTGAGGCTGTGGATGGCATCGTGTTCCGCACGGCTGAGGTTATGGGGCAAGTGATGCTGCTTTTCCACAATTTCAGCCCGTGCACGTCGGCGGAAGCACTCTGTGTAGAAGTCCAGTCTGCTGTTTCGACCTTTAGGAGGAGTCCACCTAGAATCCTTCTTTTTGTAGTGTTGGTAGGGAGGTCTCTGTGGATTAGTATGTTGTTCAGAGGTATGTTGGAAATATGCCTTGAGTCGGAGACGTCAAAAATAGGATTCTAGGTCACCACAGAACTGTATCATGTTCGTGGGAGTGGAGGGGCAGAAGGAGAGGCCCCGAGATAGGACAGCTGCTTCTGCTGGGCTGAGAGTATAGTTGGATAGGTTAACAATATTGCTGGGTGGGTTGAGGGAACCATTGCTGTGGCCCCTTGTGGCATGTAGTAGTTTAGAAAGTTTAGTGTCCTTTTTCTTTTCTAGAGAAGCAAAGCGTGTGTTGTAAATGGCTTGTCTAGTTTTAGTAAAGTCCAGCCACGAGGAAGTTTGTGTGGAAGGTTGTTTTTTTATGAGAGTATCCATTTTTGAGAGCTCATTCTTAATCTTTCCCTGTTTGCTGTAGAGGATGTTGATCAGGTGATTCCGCAGTTTCTTTGAGAGCGTGTGGCACAAGCTGTCAGCATAGTCTGTGTGGTATGTAGATTGTAATGGATTTTTTACCTTCAGTCCTTTTGGTACAATGTCCATCTGTTTGCATTTGGAAAGGAAGATGATGTCTGTCTGTATCTGTACAAGTTTTTTCATGCAGTTGATAGATTTCCACTCCATACGGCTAAATGCAATGCCTTGCATAATGACAGGTTTCAGAGTAACAGCCTTGTTAGTCTGTATTCGCAAAAAGAAAAGGAGTACTTGTGGCACCTTAGAGACTAACCAATTTATTTGAGCATAAGCTTTCGTGAGCTACAGCTCACTTCATCGGATGCATACTGTGGAAAGTGTAGAAGATCTTTTTATACACACAAAGCATGAAAAAATACCTCCCCCCACCCCACACTCCTGCTGGTAATAGCTTATCTAAAGTGACCACTCTCCTTACAATGTGTATGATAATCAAGGTGGGCCATTTCCAGCACAAATCCAGGGTTTAACAAGAACATCTGAGGGGGGCGGAGTGGTAGGAAAAAACAAGGAGAAATAGGTTACCTTGCATAATGACTTAGCCACTCCCAGTCTCTATTCAAGCCTAAGTTAATAGTATCCAATTTGCAAATGAATTCCAATTCAACAGTTTCTCGCTGGAGTCTGGATTTGAAGTTTTTTTGTTGTAATATCGCAACTTTCATGTCTGTAATCACGTGACCAGAGAAATTGAAGTGTTCTCCGACTGGTTTATGAATGTTATAATTCTTGACATCTGATTTGTGTTCATTTATTCTTTTACGTAGAGACTGTCCAGTTTGACCAATGTACATGGCAGAGGGGCATTGCTAGCACATGATGGCATATATCACATTGATGGATGTGCAAGTGAACGAGCCTATGATAGTGTGGCTGATGTTATTAGGCCCTGTGATGGTGTCCCCTGAATAGATATGTGGGCACAGTTGGCAATGGGCTTTGTTGCAAGGTTAGGTCCCTGGGTTAGTGGTTCTTTTGTGTGGTATGTGGTTGCTGGTGAGTATTTGCTTCAGGTTGGGGGGCTGTCTGTAGGCAAGGACTGGCCTGTCTCCCGAGATTTGTGAGAGTGTTGGGTCATCCTTCAGGATAGGTTGTAGATCCTTAATAATGCATTGGAGGGGTTTTAGTTGGGGGCTGAAGGTGACGGCTAGTGGCGTTCTGTTATTTTCTTTGTTAGGCCTGTCCTGTAGTAGGTGACTTCTGGGAACTCTTCTGGCTCTATCAATCTGTTTCTTCACTTCCGCAGGTGGGTATTGTAGTTGTAAGAATGCTTGATAGAGATCTTGTAGGTGTTTGTCTCTGTCTGAGGGGTTGGAGCAAATGCGGTTGTATCACAGAGCGTGGCTGTAGACGATGGATCATGTGGTGTGGTCTGGCTGAAAGCTGGAGGCATGTAGGTAGGAATAGCGGTCAGTAGGTTTCCGGTGTAGGGTGGTGTTTATGTGACCATCGTTTATTAGCACTGTAGCGTCCAGGAAGTGGATCTCTTGTGTGGACTGGACCAGGCTGAGGTTGATGGTGGGATGGAAATTGTTGAAATCATGGTGGAATTCCTCAAGGGCTTCTTTTCCATGGGTCCAGATGATGAAGATGTCATCAATATAGCGCAAGTAGAGTAGGGGCGTTAGGGGATGAGAGCTGAGGAAGCGTTGTTCTAAGTCAGCCATAAAAATGTTGGCATACTGTGGGGCCATACGGGTACCCATAGCAGTGCCGCTGATCTGAAGGTATACATTGTCCCCAAATGTAAAATAGTTATGGGTAAGGACAAAGTCACAAAGTAATTCAATGAAGGTATCCTACAATGCGTCGTGCAGCATCCTCACTCCTACTGTGAGTTGTTATCTTTCTGGCTGGTTTTGCATGTGCTGTATGTAGCCTTGTTTTCTGTATACTGAAACTTTAGAGCTCTAAGTACTCTCCATGCATTGAGTTCAGCAGCTGTTTTGTTCTCAGAGTTCAGTGGAGACGGTCAAAACAACAACCACTGTATGCTCTCTCCATGAGAGAGATTTTACTTTTGTTCCTTATCTAAAATAAATATAATTCTGGGTAAAAGTGTTTTCTGTTTTTTAGAGACTCACACTTTTATGATACAATTATAAGCTTGTACAAGGTGTGAGTTACATCAGATTTTAGGAACTATAAAGAATGACTGGAAATGTAGCTTGTCTGGTAATGGGTGTCCTCCTCTGTGAAGAATGAAGGAATTATGGGTGGTTTTTTAAATAAAAACAAAAACAAACAAACATCCATCACCACCACACATTCCCCTCAGGTTACCTTTTTGATAGCAACCTTCCTGAGAGCCAGAAGTTGAATCAAAGGGAGTTGTTACAGAAAACCAACAGGCAAGATAAAACAATGAGCCAGGTAAGAGTCCTGGAGGAAACAATGGAAAATCTGTTAACTGGAGAATAGCTCATAAGGCTCTATTCAGGCTAGAACAGGTTAGTCTTCCCAAGGCCAAGCCTAGGATCAAAGGGAATTCTCCATGTAAAGAATGCTGGCCTCAGGAAGGAGCAGTGTGGGGAGTGGGTTGTCAGCAGCAGACAGAAGCTGACACCCAGGCTGCCAGATACACAAAGGGAGCATGCTGCAAGCAGGACAGGCTGGCTGTCCCTATTAGCCTTGGTCTACACTAGGAGTTGAGGTCGAATTTAACAGCATTAAATCGATTTAACCCTGCACCCGTCCACACGACGAAGCCCTTTTTTTCGACTTAAAGGGTTCTTAAAATCGATTTCCTTACTCCACCCCCGACAAGGGGATTAGCACTGAAATCGAATTGCTGGGTCGAATTCGGGGTACTGTGGACACAATTAGATGGTATTGGCCTCCGTGAGCTATCCCAGAGTGCTCCATTGTGACCGCTCTGGACAGCACTCTCAACTCGGATGCACTGGCCAGGTAGACAGGAAAAGGCCCACGAACTTTTGAATTTCAATTTCCTGTTTGGCCAGCGTGGCAAGCTGCAGGTGACCATGCAGAGCTCATCAGCAGAGGTGACCATTATGGAGTCCCAGAATCGCAAAAGAGCTCCAGCATGGACCAAACGGGAGGTACAGGATCTGATCACTGTATGGGGAGAGGAATCCGTGCTATCAGAACTCCGTTCCAGTTTTCGAAATGCCAAAACATTTGTCAAAATCTCCCAGGGCATGAAGGACAGAGGCCATAACAGGGACCCAAAGCAGTGCCGCATGAAACTGAAGGAGCTGAGGCAAGCCTACCAGAAAACCAGAGAGGCGAACGGCCGCTCCGGGTCAGAGCCCCAAACATGCCGCTTCTATGATGAGCTGCATGCCATTTTAGGGGGTTCAGCCACCACTACCCCAGCCGTGTTGTTTGACTCTTTCAATGGAGATGGAGGCAACACAGAAGCAGGTTTTGGGGACAAGGAAGATGATGATGATGAAGTTGTAGATAGCTCACAGCAAGCAAGCGGAGAAACCGGTTTTCCCGACAGCCAGGAACTGTTTCTCACCCTGGACCTGGAGCCAGTGCTCCCCCGATCCCACCCAAGGCTGCCTCCTGGACCCGCCAGGTGGAGAAGGGACCTCTGGTGAGTGTACCTTTTAAAATACTATACATGGTTTAAAAGCAAGCATGTTTAATGATTAATTTGCCCTGGCATTCGCGGCTCTCCTGGATGTACTCCCAAAGCCTTTGCAAAAGGTTTCTGGGGAGGGCAGCCTTATTCCATTCACCATGGTAGGATACTTTACCACTCCAGGCCAGTAGCACGTACTTGGGAATCATTGTAGAACAAAGCATTGCAGTGTATGTTTGCTGGCATTCAAACAACATCCGTTCTTTATCTCTCTGTGTTATCCTCAAGAGAGTGATATCATTCATGGTCACCTGGTTGAAATAGGGTGCTTTTCTTAAGGGGACATTCAGAGGTGCCCGTTCCTGCTGGGCTGTTTGCCTGTAGCTGAACAGAAATGTTCCCCGCTGTTAGCCGTGGGGAGAGGGGAGGGATGAGGGGCTAGCCATGCGGTGGGGGGAGGCAAAATGCGACCTTGGAATGAAAGCACATGTGCTATGTATGTAATGTTAACAGCAAGGTTTACCGTAAAAGAGTGTACCCATTGTTCTATAAAATGTGTCTTTTTAAATACCACTGTCCCTTTTTTTATCCTCCACCAGCTGCATGTGTTTCAAGGATCACAGGATCTTCTCCTTCCCAGAGGCTAGCGAAGATTAGAAGGCAAAAAAAACGTACTCAGAATGAAATGTTCTCTGAGTTCATGCTGTCCTCCCACACTGACAGAGCACAGACGAATGCGTGGAGGCAGACAATGTCAGAGTGCAGGAAAGCACAAAATGACCGGGAGGAGCGGTGGCGGGCTGGAGAGAGTAAGTGGCGGGCTGCAGAGAGGGCTGAAGCTGAAAGGTGGCGGCAGTGTGATGAGAGGAGGCAGGATTCAATGCTGAGGCTGCTGGAGGATCAAACTAATATGCTCCAGCGTATGGTTGAGCTGCAGGAAAGGCAGCAGGAGCACAGACCGCCACTACAGCCCCTGTGTAACCAGTCGCCCTCCTCCCCAAGTTCCATAGCCTCCTCACCCAGATGCCCAAGAACGCGGTGGGGGGGCCTCCGGCCACCCAGCCACTCCACCCCAGAGGATTGCCCAAGCAACAGAAGGCTGGCATTCAATAAGTTTTAAACTTTTTAAGTGCTGTGTGGCCTTGTCCTTCCCTCCTCCACCATCCCTCCTTGTGCTTCTCTCCTCCAACACCCCTCCTGGGCTACCTTGGTAGTTATCCCCTTATTTGTATGATGAATTAATAAAGAATGCATGAATGTGAAGCAACAGTGACTTTATTGCCTCTGCAAGCGGTGATCGAAGGGAGGATGAGAGGGTGGTTAGCTTACAGGGAAGTAGAGTGAACCAAGGGGCGGGGGGTTTCCATCAAGGAGAAACAAACAGAACTTTCACACCGTAGCCTGGCCAGTCATGAAACTGGTTTTCAAAGCTTCTCTGATGAGCACCGCACCCTCCTGTGCTCTTCTAAGTGCCCTGGTGTCTGGCTGTGCGTAAGCAGCAGCCAGGCGATTTGCCTCAACCTCCCACCCCACCATAAACGTCTCTGTCTTACTCTCACAGATATTGTGGAGCGCACAGCAAGCAGTAATAATAGTGGGAATATTGGTTTCGTTGAGGTCTAACCAAGTCAGTAAACTGCACCAGCGCGCTTTTAAACAAATGCACATTCTACCACCATTCTGCACTTGCTCAGCCTGTAGTTGAACAGCTCCTGACTACTGTCCAGGCTGCCTGTGTATGGCTTCATGAGCCACGGCGTCAAGGGTTAGGCTGGGTCCCCAAGGATACATATAGGCATTTCAACATCCCCAACAGTTATTTTCTGGTCTGGGAATAAAGTCCCTTCCTGCAGCTTTTGAAACAGTTCCTGAAGATGCAAGCGTCATGTACCTTTCCTGGCCATCCCACGTTGATGTTGGTGAAATGTCCCTTGTGATCCACCAGTGCTTGCAGCACTATTGAAAAGTATCCCTTGCGGTTTATGTACTCGCTGGCTTGGTGCTCCGGTGCCAAGATAGGGATATGGGTTCTGTCTATGGCCCCACTACAGTTAGGGAATCCCATTGCAGCAAAGCCATCCACTATGACCTGCACATTTCCCAGGGTCACTACCCTTGATATCAGCAGATCTTTGATTGCGTTGGCTACTTGCATCACAGCAACCTCCACAGTAGGTTTGCCCACTCCAAATTGATTCCCGACTGGCCGGTAGCTGTCTGGCGTTGCAAGCTTCCACAGGGCTGTCGCCACTCGCTTCTCAACTGTGAGGGCTGCTCTCATCTTGGTATTCTTGCGCCTCAGGGCAGGGGAAAGCAAGTCACAAAGTTCCATGAAAGTGCCCTTACGCATGTGAAAGTTTCGCAGCCATTGGGAATCATCCCAGCCCTGCAACACTGTGCAGTCCCACCAGTCTTTGCTTGTTTCCCGAGCCCAGAATCGGCATTCCACCGCATGAACTTGCCCCATTAGGACCATGATGCCCACATTGCCAGGCCCGTGCTTTGAG
This sequence comes from Caretta caretta, assembly GCF_965140235.1. Classification (NCBI taxonomy): domain Eukaryota; kingdom Metazoa; phylum Chordata; order Testudines; family Cheloniidae; genus Caretta; species Caretta caretta. The sequence goes on along the minus strand of NC_134206.1, from coordinate 255,582,761 downwards.
AGAAGTCTGTGTCCATGTCCTCATCACTCTCATCACCGTGCTGATGTCGCCTACTCGCCCGGTTTTGCTTTGCCAGGTTCTGGTGCTGTATATACTGCTGGATAATGCGTGTGGTGTTTAATGTGCTCCTAATTGCCAAAGTGATCTGAGCGGGCTCCATGCTTGCCGTGGTATGGTGTCTGCACAGAAAAAAGGCGTGGAACAATTGTCTGCCATTGCTCTAACGGAGGGAGAGGCAACTGACAATATGGCTTACAGGATTGGCTTACAGGGAATTAAAATCAACAAAGGGGGTGGCTTTGCAAGAAACTGAATGGCCCCCTCAGGGATAGAACTCAAAACAATGAATACAAAACAAATCTGGTCTATTTCTTGTTTTGATCCACTTCATATATCTTTATACATCTTGCTGGCAGCAGACTGTGCAGTATGACTGCTAGCCATTGTCATGTCGTGGGTGCTCAGCAGAAGACGGTGCAGTATGACTGCTGGCTGCTGATTAAAAGACAGGTAGGACTCAATTGCCATGAGACAAAACTTAAAAGGGAAATGACCTGGCTGAGTCATTCCCATGTTTGCCTAGGTGCCCCTGACCCCTTTGAGGTCGGTTAAAAGAGCACCCAGGACTACGTCGACGACGGCTACCGGTCATACTGCACTGTCTGCTGCCAAAAGGCAAGAAACTGCTGCTGTGTAGCAATGCAGTACCACGTCTGCCAGTACCCAGGAGACATACGGTGACGGTTAGCTGAGCAGGCTCCATGCTTGTGGTGGTATGGCGTCTGCACAGGTACTCAAGAAAAAAGGCGCAAAATAATTGTCTGCCTTTGCTTTCACGGAAGGAGGGAGGGAACGGGGGCCTGATGATATGTACCCAGAACCACCCGCGATAATGTTTTAGCCCCATCAGGCATTGGGATTTCTACCCAGAATTCAAATGGGCGGCGGTGACTGCGGGAACTGTGGGATAGCTACCCACAGTGCAACACTCTGGAAGTCGACGGTTGCTTCGGTACTGTGGACACACTCCACTGACTACATGCACTTCGAGCATTTGTGTGGGGACACACACAATCAACTGTATAAAACCGCTTTCTACAAAACCGACTTCTATAAATTCGACCTAATTTTGTAGTGTAGACATACCCTTAGAGATGAGAATAAGCTGGACCTCCCTGAGCTATGGGCAGAGCATTTTTGCGAAAAAGGAATTTCAAAGGGAAGATGCGCTCAAAATCCATTTCCTTCCCACTACAGGGGTTGAATAATTAGCGCTTAAGAAAGGCTATGCATGTTAAGCTGAATTTCCAAAAGATTTTTTGAAAATCTCCCTCATTAATACTTTTTAAAGATACTTGTGTGTAGGGGGGAAAAAAGTGAAATTGTCATCTAAATAGAAGATTTGTTTTCCATTATCCTTCCCCTTCCTGCCCCCAGGCCACCATCTCTGAAACACTCCCAGTGTGCCCGTGTCATTTGGTTCTGACCCCAGCTATCTGTAATTCTACTCCCTTTATCTCCTGTGCATCTCCTTGCACAAGCACATAGTACTTGGCACTTCACCAATTGTGTTTGGGTCAGCAGTCAAAATAGAGTCTTGGCCTGTAGGGTCACTGACCTCTGGCACAGCTGTAAGACCCTGCTATTTGGGTAGCTGTATTCTCACAGGACAAGGTGCGGGGGGGGGAATGTGCTCTGGACAAATGTCCTTAACTTCATAAACTTTTTATTTAAACAGTAAAGATTTTTTCCATGCTAATTTTGTTTTTATTACTGTATATAGGGTACTGCACATTTATAAACAAACAGAGTTCAGATAAAGGACTTGACATATTAGAAAAGCACTCCAAATAATTTGTTTCAATATGAAAGGTCTTTCCATTGTTTTATTTGCTCTAACAATTCATCAGGGGTTTAAAAAAATGCACCCAATGTGTTTCAAAGGGAAGATTTACAGAATGAAGCAAGTTTATGCATTTTTCCCCCTCCTTCTCCCTCTCCCAGCCACACCAAGTATGATGCTTCTAATTTAACTACTGATTAAAGCTCAAGTCTGAGCATTATCACAGTTTGTTCATTCTATTCTCTTGCCCAAAGTGTCAGGCTGAAACCATTACAAATAAATGTAAAACAGACTGAAAAATATTTAGAAGTATCCCCTAGAAACTTAACTATACACTCAGGGCCATTTGAAATGCTAACTGCAAACAGTGAGCAGCTGTATACAGCAGGAGACTGGGGAGAACTCACCCAGAAACTTATGTTAAAAAACAAAAAGATTGAGATTAGCAAATGTAGCAAAGTATCAGTGGCAAATCCATTTTTTAAAAGCCATGATCTTTTCCACACATCTCAGCCGGAGATGCACCTTCCAGATTTAGATCTCTCAGGGTAATTTCCAGCTCAAGGAGACATTCCTGTGCTAGCTCTGATGAAGCTAGCACGCTAAAAATGGAAGTGTAGCCTCAGTGGCATGAGCAGCAGGAGGGGTGAGCTGCCCCAAGTACGTACTTAGAGGTTCAGACAGGTATGTATTCTGAGCGGCCAGTCCCTCTGGGGCTCACACCGTGGCAGCCACACTGCCATTTTTAGTGTGAGTATGTATCCTTGAGCCAGAAATTACACCTTCCAGCTCTAGTGTAGCCAGATCTCAACGATCTAGCAGAGGGGATGGGCTGGGTGATGGAAAGTGCTATATAAGTGTAAGCAGTGTCAGGATGAGCTCTACCCTGACATCTGGTGGTGAGGTGTGGCAAGTTGTGGAAAAGAACTTCAGGGGCTGATCTCATTTGCATAGGCACACCCACCACGCCTAGAATGAGACCATAGCTGCCCAAATGGTCACTTTGGCTGCTGTGGGATCCCCAGTGTCTCTGTTATTGGGGCAGGAAGAATAAATTGTTATTACCCTGATTATGGGAACTGTGCTTGGAACTGTACGTGGCCTTTTGTTATGATGGAGGGATTCACCATCAACTAAGTAGCACTCGCTAGGCAAGGGTCATGGGTTCCAAAACTGTGTGAATGGAGAGAGGCTGGGGACAAGTACTAATACTTGGTGGCATGGGCCCCTTGGTGAGGGCCTTACATGCTAATTGCACTTCCTCCTCTCTCCACTGTGGAATATCAGAGCTAATTTTGATTTCATTAGAAGTCTAGTTATAGGCTGCTGAGCTCATTTTGGGCTGACAGTGCACCAGCACTGGGGCTCCCCTACTACAAGCTGAATTCACCTAAGAGCTGAAATCACTGAGTGTTGTGTTAAGTAGTGGGGGAGCCTGAAGATATATTGTGGAGCAGTTGGTGGGCCGGCTGGAGTGCCTGGTGGGCCGGCTGGTGGAGCAGTTTGTGGATGGCAGGAGCTGCTTGTGGGCCGTGGAGCTGAGCGAAGGAGTTCGTGGGGCGGCTGGCAGAGCGGAGCGCAGCTGAGCGAAGGAGTTCGTGGGGCGGCTGGTGGAGTGGAGTGCAGCTGAGCGAAGGAGTTCGTGGGGCGGCTGGCGGAGCGGAGCGCAGCTGAGCGAAGGAGTTCGTGGGGCGGCTGGTGGAGCGGAGCGCGGCGGAGCGGAGCGCAGCTGAGCGAAGGAGTTTGTGGGGCGGCTGGCGGAGCGGAGCGCTGCTATGGAGCTATGGGGCGGTCAGCTTCAGATCATGTAAGGTGCCTCTTACCCCCGTCCCATTTCCACCCAGGTTGGGAGGTAAAGCTCCGCAGATAAACTTTCGAACTCTGGGGCTGCCCTGACCAGGGACAGAGACTTTTGGGGCATTGGACTTTTTGGGTGATTTGGGGTTGCTGGACTCAAGAACCAAAGGGAAAAGGGCATGCCCCAATTTGCTTGGGGTGGGTTTTTTGCTCATGGGTTTTGTTATGAATCCTGTTGGTGGTGTTTCCCAAACATAATGCCACATTGTTTCTCTCTGTTATTAAAAGGCTTTTGCTACACTCAGACTATGTGCTTGCGAGAGGGGAAGTATTGCCTCTTGGAGGCGCCCAGCGGGGGTGGTATATATTTGTCCCAGGTCACTGGGTGGGGGCTCGAGCCGGTTTGCATTGTGTTATTGGAATGGATCCCCTAGATATTGAACCCGGCCCTTGTTGCTGCCAACTCTGACGGGCAGAAGGGTTACATAAGAGTAAATATCATCATCAGTAAACTGTATTGGAGCTTTGGGTCCAGCAGGGCAGTAGCAAAGGATCAAGACTCTTGATTTGTCTTTGTCTCCAGAGTCAAAATTCAGCTTGTCCAAGATTCACAGGCCATTCATCTCTTAGGGCAACAAGGTAAGCCCTGGTGGAACTGAAATTCTCCTCCTCAGCTGTGAAACTTGTTTCAGCATCCCTGCTGAGATCTGGATAGATTGCTTCAGAACCGGTACAGCGTTGGTTAATAAACTAACATTGTAGCCTGTGCTTAGAGCTAAGGAAGGACGAGTGGGCTCTCCGTTTAGGAGTCTAGTCGACTCCGGGAGCTCAAGTTCAGCTTTGTAAAATCCTAAGGAGTCCAGGCAGCACATTGCAAGGGGCAAATCACCACCCAGGAGGAAGACTTTGGTGCAAACCTGCTGTGGGTTTGTGCTTTTATTAGACAGAGGTATTTTCAGAAACTAGTTAGCTAGTTACACAATCCCCTTACTGCTCACACAGACAATGTGTAGGCAAGTCCTGAGGTATTTATAAGGGACCTCTCCTCTTAGTTGATATCCCAAATTCCTCTCTTCCCCTCTCCCTTCCCACCAGTAATAGACAAACTATTTACAGTCCAGGAAGGGATTATGGTTTATCCACTTTATTCAGCTGGTGACCTGAGGGAATTTCATGTTCTTTAAGAAATACGATCTATCAAGCTGCTGCTTTCAATTTTTGTAACTTAAATATTTCTTATGTTTGCTGATGCCTAGAAGCTTAGCACCGAGTCTCAGGAAAGCAACAGCGATAGGTCTGCAGAAGGACATGTTTGTGGTTTCTGCAGTGCATCACTGTGGTTCTCAAAAGGGGGGAGGGGGAAGAGCCTACAAGCCACCCTTCCCTGGAAGCATGTTTAGTGTGGCTTTTAAAAACTCTTTGTTGGAGGCACCTTGAGCTTTCTGTTGCCTAGCCCAGAGGTTACCAAACTTTTCTTATTGCGTATCCCCTTCCAGATCTACCAGCTGCCATACCCTTCTCATCACTGATACTTTGTGTGTTCTTCTTAACTCTATCTGTCTTTGGGCAAGTCACAGACAGTTGGCTAATGTCACAAAGTCTGTGGTAAAGCAGGGAATTGAACCTCAGTCTTCTGAGTACCAAACAAGTGCCCTAACCACTGGCCCATCCTTCCATTCAAAATGATCAAACTCTCTTTAAAAGCTATTTTAGTAACTCAAGTGGATGAAAAGCTTGTGCCAAATTCATCCTTAATGTCATTCCACTGCAAACACCGATTCCTAATGCAACTCCCATCTTTGAGCTTGCTTTCCTGCTAACAATCTTCTACCTCTGGCAATTAACCCTAGTTTTAGCGTACAGCTTTAAAAAACTCACTGAGCTTCTGTATTTAAAGAAGAGTTCTGTTCTTTAAAATAAGTGAAATTCCTAAGAATAGAGTAGTGCCCCACTTACAGTAGACAATGCAAAATTAAAATGGGACACTGACTGATAGTTGCAATGTGAGGAGAGTAACTTTACAAGGCTTAGTGCAAATGGGGAAGTTCAGACATTGAAATCTTGAACACTTTGTACAACTACATTAAAATATAAAGTTTAACGAGCAGATTTCATAATATTTTGAAAAAACAATATGTACAAGTGTTACTGATGTAACTATTCCCCACTATGATGGAAAATTAAAAACCCCAGCATTATTTAAAGAGAGCGAAAGGCAAGAGATATAGCTGACAGTCCAGCGATCCTGGGAATTACAGGTTGGTAAGCCTAATTTTAGTACCAGGCACATTGGTTGAATACTACAGTAAAGAAACAGATGAACACTATGTTTCAGAAGAGTCAACACAGCTTTTGTTAAAAGGGAAATCATGTCTCACCAATGTATTCAAATTCTTTGAGGGAGTCAACAAGCATGTTGACAAGGGTGATCCAGTTGATATTGTGTACTTGGACTTTCAGAAAGCTTTTGACAAGGTCCCACATCAAAGGCTCTTGAGCAAAGTAAGCAGTCATGGAATAAGAGGGAAGGTCCTCTCATGGATCAGTAACTGGTTAAAAGATAGAATACAAAGGGTAGGAATAAGTGGTCAGTTTTCAGAAGGGAGGGAGGTAATTAGTAGTGTCTTCCAGGGATCTGTATGGGGACCAATGCTGTTCAACATATTTGTAAATGAACTGGAAGAGGGTGAACAGTGAGGTGGCAAAATTTTCAAGCGACAAAGTTAATTATCTTAATTAAGTCCAACACTGAAAGAGTTACAAATGGATCTCACAGAACTGTGACTGTGAATTTCATTTGCCATTTTGTCAATGTTGATAAATGCAAAACAATGCACACTGGAAAACATAATCCCAACTATACATATAAAATGATGGGGGTCTAAATTAGCTGTTACCACTCAAGAAAGAGCTTGGAGTCACTTTGGATAGTTCTTTAAAAACTGCTGCTGCACATTGAGCAGATGTCAAAAAAGCTAACAGACTGTTCAGAACCATTAGGAAAAGGATAGAGAATAAAATGGAAAATATCATAATGCTTCTATATAAATCCATGGTACACTCTCACCTTGAATATTGTCTGCAGTTCTGGTCACCCCTGTGATGGGTCCCCCACCCAGGGTGCTCCCTGGGACTGAGGTATGGCTGAGCCCTCTTTCTTACCATTCTGGGTTCCCTTTCGCACTGTGATGTAGTGACAAGCTGCCAAGCCCTCCAAGCTTGCGCTTACACCAACATCCACAGGCAGGGGCCACACCCAGCAGTGTTCATGAATGCTCTGCCAGCCACTGCATGAACCAAGAATAGAGAGGTTCCAGCCAAAATACCCCAGCCTAGGACCCCAGCGCTGTACTGTCCTGCCCTGGTCAAATGCCACAAAAGCTCAACCAGTATGGATTTATTACCCAGTCTGCCACTTCTACAAAGAAAAGTGAACGTCCACCAACTCTTGTTCCTGAGCTGAGATTTTTTCCTTTGCACTTCAGACACCACACACTGTTTTAGGTAAAATATAAAATAGATTTATTAACCACAGAAAGACAGATTAAGTGATTATAAGTGAGAGTAAACAGATCAAAGTTGATACCATAAGAAATAAAACAAGACCACAATCTAAGCCTAATGTACTAGTTAGGATTTGAATCAAGCAGTGTCTCACGCAGTTAGTACAAGCAGGTTAGCTTTTACATATACAAGCAGGCTTCCTTCTTTCCTGCCTGGGGCCAGCACTTCCAACCCAGTTCAGTCTTTTTCCTCTGGTACTTTCAGGTGTGTTGTTGTAGGGAGAGTGAGGTCCAGTCATGATGTCACTTTCCCCTTTTATATCTTCTTCCAAGGCGCTGGAGAGCTCTTTTGCTGTGACTTGGGTTAAACAGTTCCCATTGTGTAGTGCTATCTCCAAGAGGTTTCTATTGTACCCAGTTCCTGGGGTAATCCTAGTGCTTGTGTGTATTTCCTCAATAAGCCATCCACATTGTTTGGCCTTTTTATTGTGGTACCTGAAAGGCTGCTTCTGGGTGTTCTTTATCTCACAACATATTTCAGTAGCACATACATAGCTAAACTTCATAACTTCACATACAATGATAGCACATACAATCCAACAGGGTATTACTGTTTAACAGAACAAGACTTTTAGACTGATACCTCACAAGGCATACTTTGTACAAAACATATCCTAATTGTATGACAGTGGTGAATATGGGGGTGCCTGGATGTTGCTTTGGGGTACAGAGTGTCACAACCCCATCTCAAAAGAGATTAGAATAGAAAGAGATACAGAGAAGGGCAACAAAAATTATTAGGGGGGTGGAATGGCTTCCATATGAGGCGAGATTAAAGAGACTGACTGTTCAACTTGTAAAAAGACAACTAAGGGGGGGATATCATAGAGGTCTATAAAGATACAAATGATGTAGAGAAAGTGAATAGGGAAGTATTATTTACCCCTTCACAGAACACAAGAACCAGGGTCACTGAATCACATAAATAGGCAGCAGGTTTAAAAAGAAACATAAGGAAATACTTCATACAACACACAGTCACCCTGTGAAACTCATTGCAAGGGATGTTGTGAAGGCCAAAACTGTAACTGGGTTCAAAAATGAATAAGATAAATTCATGGAGGATAGGTCCATAAATGGCTATTAGCCAAGATGATTAGGGACACAACCCCATGCTCTGGGTGTCCCTATACTTTTGACTGCCAGAAACTGGACTGGACAACAGATGATGGATCATTTGGTAATTCCCTTGTTCCGTTCATTCCCTCCACTGTCAGAAGACAAGATACTGGGCTAGATGGACTATTGGTCTGACCCAGTGTAGCTGTTCTTATTGCACAATTGAGTGAAATACAAAAAGTTAAAAAACCAAACCATTAGATAGAGCATTAGATTCTAAATTATTGAAACTACTAGTCATGACAAATATTTTGGCCCTAAAAATAGGCCATGATTCCAAACTTCATTGCCTGAAGCCAGGCACCTAATTCCAGTTGTTAGGCTTTGATCCTGCAGGCTGATCCTTGCTGGTGAACCTCTGTGCCCATATGGAACTCCATGTAGGTGTCGAGGTCACCTGCCCCAATCGGATGGTAGGATCGGGGCTTTAGACACTGAATTAAGTGGTTTGATCTTCAAAAGGTGTTTAGCATCCGCAACTCCCACCTATGTTAATAGCAGAAAGCCAGGCACCTGAACAAGTAGCCTAACTTAAAAAACCCACTTTTGAAATTCTGGCTGTGAAGCTCCTTCCCTGATTGCACTAACAGATTTATGTATCTCTCCCACATTGACTTCAGTGCAACTTGCAGGATGATCAGACTCCAATTTGTCTTGACAATGTCCCTTTAAACACATCTTCTAATCTCTCTAGTTAGCATATGTCCTTCAAAAGGATCCACAACCAATTTTTATGCATATCTCTTGTCATAACCATACAGCTAAGGGTAGCCTAGAAACCCCTTACAGGTAAGGAGGAATAAGAAGCTCAAATAACCTGGTTGGCACCTGACAAAAAGGACCAATGGGGAAAGAAGATACTTTCAAATCGGGGGTGGGGGAGGGGGAAGAGACTTTATATTGTGTGTTCTCTTGGGAAGCAGAGAAGCATCAGGTCAGAAAACTCCTTCTCCTATAAACCATTATAAAAATTGTAAGTAAAAGCCAGGCAAGGCGTGTTAGATTATCTTTTGTTCTGCTTGTGAATTTTTCCTTTGCTGGAGGGAGGTTTATTCCTGTTTTTTGTAACTTTGAAACTATGCCTTGAGAAAGTTCTGCTGTGTTTTTTAATCTTTTGTTACCCTGTAAAGTTATTTTCCATCCTCATTTTACAGAGGTGATTTTTACCTTTTTTTAAAAAATAAAATCCTTCTTTTAAGAACCTGACTGATTTCTCTATTGTCCTAAGAGCCGGGGGTTTGGGTCTGTGATCACTTTGTAACCAATTGGTTAGGATATTATTCTCAAGCCTCCCCAGGAAAGGGGGTGTCATGGCTTGGGGAGATACTTTGGGGGAATAGGAACTCCAAGTGGTCCTTTCCCTGATTCTTTGTTAAAACACTTGGTGGTGGCAGCTTACCATCCAAGGGCTGAGAATTTGTGCCTTGGTGAAGTTTTAACCTAAGCTGGTAGAAATAAGCTTAGGGGGTCTTTCATGCGGGTCCCTACATCTGTACCCTAGAGTTCAGAATGGGGAGGGAACCCTGACAGCTCTATTTATACTTCATGCTTAGGGTGACCAGATAGCAAGTGGGAAAAATCAGGACGGGGGTGGGGGTAATAGGAGCCCATATAAAAAAAAGCCCCAAATACCGGGACTGTCCCTATAAAATTGGGACATCTGGTCACCCTATTCATGCTTATGTAGTGCTCTTCATCTTCAATGTGCTTTCCAGACTTAAGTCATTTTGAAGGGGAACCAGCTTAACCCTACCTTGCATTAAGGCCACCGGTAGGTTGCCCAGAGCACCTGTTGCATTTAGTAATAGCCTCAAAGAGCTCAATCTATTTGTCTTAAAGAGAAGGGTAAGGGGTGACTTGATTCATCTATAAGTACCAACATGGGGAACAACTGTTTAACAATGGGCTCTTCAGTCAAGCGGAGAAAGGTGTAATATGATCCAATTCCTGGAAATTGAAGCTAGACAAACTCAGATTGGAAATAAGGTGTACATTTTTAACAGAGCACATAATTAGCTGTTGGAACAACTTATCACAGGTCATGGTGCATTCTCCATCACTGGCAGTTTTTAAGTAAAGATTGGATATTTTTCTAGCAGAAAAAAAAAAGGATCTGAAGTAGAAGTTTGGGGGAAGTTCTATGGTCTTTGTTATACGGGAGATCAGGCTAGATGATCATAATTGTCCCTTCCAGAACTTGGAATCTATTAATCTATTCTGCGCTTCCAAAATTGCCTATTCCTGCTTTTCTCATGTGTGCCTCTTCCCATAATCTGCCCTCAATTAATAAAAAACCCCAACCAATACAAACCCCCATAAAACTACAAAATGTTATTCATAAACCTAACACCAACACAAAATCCACTTTCTAGAGACAAAGGCCTGGTCTACACTATGGGGTTAGGTCGAATTTAGCCCGTTAGGTTGATTTAAAAATGACTGTGTCCACACAACCAACCCCGTTCCGTCGACCTAAAGGGCTCTTAAAATTGACTTCTGTACTCCTCCCTGACGAGGGGAGTAGAGCTAAAATCGACCATGCTGGGTCAAATTTGGGGTATTGCGGACACAAATCAACGGTATTGGCTTCCAGGAGCTATCCCAGAGTGCTCCATTGTGACCGCTCTGGACAGCACTTTGAACTCCGATGCACTAGCCAGGTACACAGGAAAAGCCCCTGGAACTTTTGAATTTCATTTCCTATTTGGTCAGCGTGGCAAACTCAGCAGCACAGGTGACCATGCAGTCCCCCCAGAATCATAGAGCGTAGAATGTTTCTACGCTCCTCCTATCATCTCTGTCCCTGAGGTTATCACAGATTAGAAGGCGGAAAAACCCACACTCGCGATGACATGCTTTCTGAGCTCATGCAGTCCGTCCGCACTGATAGGGCACAGCTTAATGCATGGAGGCATTCAGTGGCAGAGGCCAGGAAAGAATTAAGTGAGCACAAAGAGTGGAGGCAGGACGTAATGCTGAGGCAAATGGGGGAGCAAACAGACATGATGAAGTGTCTGTTGGAGCTGCAGGAAAGCCAACAAGAGCACAGACCCCACGCTGCATCCACTGTATAACCACCTCTCCTCCTCCCTATGTTCCATAGCCTCCTCACCCAGATGCCCAAGAACGCAGGGGAGGGGGGAGGCTCTGAGCACCTAGCCACTCCACTCCAGAGAATGGCCCAAGCAACAGAAGGCTGTCATTCAAACAGTTTGATTTTTAGTGTGGCTTTGTCTTTCCCTCCTTCCCCACCCCACCCAGGCTACCTTGTCCATTATCTCATTTTTTAAAAAAATTAATAAAGAAAGAATGCATGGTTTCAAAACAATAGTTACTTTATTTCAAAGAGGGGAGGTTGGTTAGCTTACAGGGAATTAAAATCAACAAAGGGGATGGGTTTGTATCAAGGAGAAAAACACACAACTGTCACACCAAAGCCTGGCCAGTCATGAAACTGGTTTTCAAAGCCTCTCTGATGCGCAGCACACCTTGCTGTGCTCTTCTAATCACCCTGGTGTCTGGCTGCTCAAAATTGGACGCCAGGCGATTTGCCTCAACCTCACACCCCACCATAAACATCTCCCCCTTACGCTCACAGATATTATGGAGCACACAACAAGCAGCAATAACAATGGGAATGTTGGTTGCGCTGAGGTCTGACCTAGTCAGCAAACAGCACCAGCGAGCTTTCAAACGTCCAAAGGCATATTCTACCACCATTCCGCACTTGCTCAGCCTATAGTTGAACTGCTCCTTACTAGTGTCTAGGTTTCATGAGCCATGGGAGCAAGGGGTAGGGCGACCACACGGTGCTGCCAGCTGGGAGAGCAGTCTGAGGTAGAAGCCTCCAGCTCGCATGCTATTCCATATACTGAATCTTCATGAGATGAAACTTAAAGAAGAGAATGACCTGGAGTCTCTGGCTCCCATTCGGTGCTCTAAGAGAATAGCCATGTCTGTCCAGGCGCCTGATAGACTTCACCTAGATCTGCCAGGAGCACTCAAGAGACGTACAACGGCTATCAGTCCTACTGCACCGTCTGCCACGAAGGCAAGGAGCTGCTGCGGTGTAGCAATGCAGTACTGCGTCTGCCAGCAGCACCCAGGAGACGTATGGTGACAGTGAACTGAGCGGGTATGGCGTCTGCTCGGGTAACCCAGGAAAAAAGGGACAAAACGATTGTCTGCCGTTGCTTTCACGGAGGAAGGCCTGACGACATGTACCCAAAACCATCCGTGACAATGTTTTTGCCCTATCAGGCATTGGGAGCTTAACCAATTCCAATGGGCAGCGGAAACTCTGGGAACTGTGGGATAGCTACCCACAGCACACCTCTCTGTAAGTCAATGCTAGCCATGGTAGTGAGGGTGCACTCCGCCAACTTAATGTGCTTAGTGTGGACATATGCAATCGACTGGATAAAATTGGTTTCTAAAAAAATCGACCTAATTTCATAGTGTAGACATACCCTAAATAAAGAGGTTTACATAAGACATCCACAGTTTAGCGACACTATAAAATTTAATACACTATGAGAAGGGAACAGTTCACACATTATATTAAGAGCACATAATACATTATTCATAAAAGGTTTAATAAGTGGTTAATAGATGTTTTAATGAATGGTTAATCAGTTATTAGAGATTGCTATAGAGTCCCTATAGATGCTGGTAACCATCTAGAACATACTATTTGTGCCTGTAACTTGTATTAATCCTTTATAGATGTATCCTTAATATATAATAAAGTGTGGGCCCAAAAGAGTTAAGATCACAATTCTTAGGAAATGTAAAAAGTTGTTACATTGAAAGATGTTTCTGTATTAAGTGTAGTCATAGCTTAGATGAATGAAGTCATTAGTTGACTGAGTGCTGCTTTTAAGCATTTTAAAATTAGGATCTGTGGTTAGAAAGTCACAGGTCTTAGAACAGGAACGTTGTGCTAGCATACTGAAGTTTTTAGATAAAGAGGGTCTGTTACAAGCAAAGTAGGAACACGGGGCTTTCTGGAACATTAAAGGGCTAATGTAGGATATTATAACAAGTGAGTTTCTCTGCTGAATGTTAGTATCAGAGTTTAGGATTCCCCATTTTTCTTCATTGTGTAGCATGGCTTTGGAGTGAAATCCTGGCCTTGCTGCAGTCATTGACAACACTCCCATTAGAATCAATGGGAACAAGATTCCACTCCAGCTGTCCAGAGCAAAGCAGTGTTCTGACAAGCCAGGTGGACTTTTGTGGTAAAAGCTTCATTTAAATTTCCAATAAAGACAGATATAATACCCTATTCAGAAACTGTCTATGTAGTTTTGTAAATGGGCCAAGGGGAAGGAAGGGAACACCCCAAACCCCAAGCATATCATAAGCTCAGCATAGCCAGACCCTGTGCCTACACAGAGAGGCACATAGTAAAGTCAGGTGCACAGTGCAGGAACTCAGGTTCCAAGTTTGTTCTCAGCTCTTAAACCAGCTGCTCCAAAGAAGGGAACAGACTATTTACCACATCCAGATAACTGAACTGGGTATGATACCCTAAATAGGGTTAGTCACAGCTGCTTCTCTTCACAGCTGTGCAACCTACTCATCAGAAGTGATTTCAGTGCAGCTGGTGGAGAGCTATAGGCTATCAGTGTCGGCTCCACACCATCCTGTCTGTGTCTGCAGCACACGTGATTGGTTACGATTTCCTTAACCTGTTACCTTTTAGTTTATTTGATGTACCTTTTGAACACTAGAGTTCAGGGTATTTTTTTAAATTGTATTTTTACATTGGAAGCCTCTGCCCTGGCTGGGCACCCCTTTCCTTCTTCCAACCCCGTTGCTATATTCACATGTGCTGTGCAGCCAGATGAGCTGCTTTAAAGTGCAGTTCTGCTCACTGGCACCACTTTCTGTAAGTGGAGTGGGTAAGGTGAGTCTATGGGCCACTCTTGATTATTTGTTTTTTTTAAATTAAGAAGAGGGGTTAATGCACATTTAGGGACCAGAGCTACCCAATCCTCTTTTATCCTTCCTTTTCCCTGATGACAGCCCCTCCCCTGCTCATGTAGGTTTGTATGGCATCATCATTATTATTTATTATGTGAATTACTGAAATGCCTAGAGGCCCTTTCCTTATTGTGCTAGGCAACAAACAAGCCCACAGAGACAGTCCCTGCCCCCAAAGAGTTTATGGTCTAAATAGACAAGACAAAGGGTAGGAAGGGGAAGCACGGCGAGGTGAAGAGACTTACCCAAGGTTGCAGAGCAGTGCACTGTCAGAGCCAAGAAGAGCATACAGACCTTTTTGGTGCCAGTGTAATGCCCTATCCACTATACTACACAACACTACCTCCCCCTGCTTTATCAGCAGGGCTCAGTATACACCGGTGAGACTGAATTTTGCTAGATGAGTTGCATCGCTGAACCCAAAATATTGAATTTAAGATGTTTTGGGAGGACATAAAACCCAGTTAAATGTATACTTCATTAAAACAAGTAATAATTTCCATTAAAATGTCATCAGCATTAATTACCCACACTCCAAATATGTACAACTGAGGTGCTAAAGCGCAACAACATCTACTCTCAGCTCTTCTTATCAAAGGAGCCTGCTTCATCCCAGAAGATAAGAGTAGGAACAGGGTCAATATGCAGAAGGCCCTTGACTCTCCCTAGTTCACAATAGCTGGGGAGGGATGTGCTGGGTTTACCTCACCCAACCCAACATTAAAGTGCAGTTCCACTCAAAAAAGTGACTGTCAAAACAGTGCCTTCTTACCCTGGCCGGTACAGACAGGGAGAAGATGTGCCAACAATAAAAGTTTGTGACATGCTACTTTTGTTATCACAGCAGAGCCAACACAGCTAAGAGATAATTAATAGAAGATGTGTGGTAGAGCTCCTGCCCTGCTCTGCAAATCTCTGCCATAATTCTTTCCATTTTATCCCATAAAATGCATTCCTGGTACAGATCAGAAATCAAAACACAGCTCTGTTTGAAAGGAATGTTTCACTTTAGAAAATGCTATTCTGATCACATGAATTTAAAAAAGAATATATTGTTCTAAAAAAGTTTCTGGCTTCAAATACTGTTATTCTATTCGTTTCTGTGCCATACACTCTGATTTCCCTGCCATGGCTCAGTATTTTGTGTAGCTGGTGACTTGTGATGACGCATTTAGCATAACCACATGCTCACGTGAACCAGAGCTCACCATATTTTTGGCTGCATAATTGAGTAAACATGGGTCTGTGCCCACACAATGTTGAGAGTAGAACAAGAGAGTCATCGGGAAAAAAAATCTGTTCCACTGAGAACATAGTGCTACAACAATTTTGTCATCACAAGAGTATACGCTATGTCCAAGATGTGAGATGGCTTAGAATTCAAGGAGCCCATTTTCAACATCAGGAGGTATAGTACCCTATCCCTGGCTCCTTCCTAATAGAATTAGTCACTTTCCCAGATTCTTCCCAGAACGTAAGTACCGACTAGCACTATTATGGAGAGGAAGGATGGTCCAGTGGTTAGGGCACTTGGGAGATCCCATTTCAATTCCCTAATTCATCACAGACTTCCTGTTGGCCTTGGACATGTCACTTAAGTACCTTTGACAAT
The DNA here is from genome assembly GCF_965140235.1 of Caretta caretta. Lineage (NCBI taxonomy): Eukaryota > Metazoa > Chordata > Testudines > Cheloniidae > Caretta > Caretta caretta. The sequence continues at coordinate 255,566,839 of NC_134206.1, read as the reverse complement.
GTGGGCCTAGGTGCCTAAGTCCACCACTGAGGCTCCACTGGCATTTGTACAACTGCCACTCAGCGACTGACTCAGTCCACATGGTTCCTAAGTTTCTCCCAGTGGCCATTTGCAAAGCCACCTAAGCCCTGATGCTTCCCCACAGCTAGTGAGTGGCTCGAAGGCCTAGTTCAAGCCAAGCCCCGAAAGCAGGATTCTCCAATGAGGCAGAGAAATGCCTGACTCACCAGTGGGGACTGGGGCCTGATCCTGTGGGTGTCCTCAGAGAATGCCTAGGACCCAATAGATGTCACCCACTAGATGTTAGACAGGAGGCCCTCCTGCAGACTAAATGGGGGCAGCACAGCACCTGCACAAGAGACAGCCAGAGGCACAGGGCCTGTGTGAGAGAGGCATCGAGCGTGAGGAGGAGACAGAGGATATGTCTACATTGTAACACACACACGCACACACACACACACAGAGCAATAAGTCTCAGAAACTGCATCTACAGACTTGGGCTCATGCTACAATGCTAACAATAGCTGCGTAGAGGTTCCCGTCTCGGCTAGAGCTTGGGCTCTGAAACCAACCCCCCTTCCCCAAGCTTCAGGGCCTGCGCTTCCGGTGGGAGCCAAGTGAGAGCATCTACTTGGCTATTTTTAGTACCACAGCATGAGGCCTAAAAGCCTGTGTCTGTAGACTTGGGGTCTGAGACTCACTGCTGCAGGGCTTGGGGTTAGTTCCCCTCCAGCCCCCCCATACAGTGTAGACATATCCAGAGAGAGACACGATTTTGGCTGCTCGGGCATGGATTGCCTGAGCAGCTGACCTGGTTTAGGTACCTAACTCCCAGGAAGACACTTATCTCTGGCCTGTCAGGTGCCGAAGCAGCTGAGTTGGAGTACCTTGCTAAGCCCCTCTCCTCAGCATTTCACTCCTGACTAGCTTAGATGGCTCCCTGCTCAGCTTGCTGGAGTCGGAGGATCCCTAACTCCCCGTGCATTGCGTTGGGAACCTGGGCACCTACCTCAGGGCCGAGGACTCCAATGGGCAGCAAGCCACCCAGGGATTAAGTGTTACAACACCTCTCTCTCTAAAATGGAGGTAATAACACTTCCCTACCTCACAGGGGAGTTATGAGGACAACTACATTAAAGCTTGTAAGGTGCTCAGATACATACTGTGGTAATGAGGGACCACAGGAGTACCTTAGCCAGATAGATTATAGACCTTAATCTGGCTACCATCCTGCAGCACCCTGACACATTTCCAAAAGTCTTCCATGCCTAATGTACCATGTAACGTAGGGAGGTAGTGGTCCAGTCTGACTAGGCTCCTTTGGGGCAAGGAGACAGTCCACCAGCAGTGTTACAACAATCCCATAATGGGCTGGACTAGGTACAGACCACACCTGGGGAGTGGGATTAACCCCTTCAGTCCCATCTTTCAAGTAAAGTTCTGAAGGAGTGAAGAGGAAAGAAGTCAAGGGAAACTAGTCCCAAGCCGGCACTGGAGGAAATGGAGGATGCCCGGCTGGTATAAAGCTGGCGTCATTGCTCTCTATACCAACTCCTCTCAGCCATGAGGTAGGAAGTCTGGCTGCGGAAAGGGGGCATGACTAGACTGTTGCTGTGCTCTGGCTATTCCTAGCTTCCAGAACTGCTCTCTGGGGCTGTTGACGGCCAAGTGTTAAGATACAGCAGCCTGAAGGTCCTAGCTAGCCCCAGAATCCATAACTGCCTTTACCTTGCTCCTGAGCAATGCTGAGGCAGCACAGGAGCAGGACCTCTGTCGTCATTTACAAAATTGAACAAGACAGCCACTGTGACAAGAGGCGGAGACACCAGCCTTCTCAGGTTGGACCTCTACTGAAGCCAGGTGGACTCATCATTTGTCCCACCCGCCTGTCTGTCATGCAGGAATGAACCATTTTGTTGGGCTAGGTCACCTACTTTGGCTCCTTCCCCAACTCTTCCCCCTTAGTTTTACATGGGCAAGATATGTTCAGGTTTCAGAGTAGTTCACTTGTTCTGCACATGCCTGGGCTTATGGGGATGAGTGTGTGTGACCAATTGCATATAATTATCTTAGATGTATGCTTATGAATGATTCATTAAGAGCTGTATCAACTTGTTATTTAATCTGTCCTGCTAATTAGAACCATGTGATGAAGGGAGCTAGAGCTTTCTGTAATTATGCCCCTGGACAATGCAATGTGCTTCCAACTGCCATTTGCAATCCTGGGTTTACGTCAACACTTGAAAGTAGGCTAAAGAAATATAGGTTAGCTGCTACTTTTAATTGCTCTTCATTACTGATATTGGTATGGAGTTTCATTGTACCGTGCTGTGGGATTCTTCTGCACAGTGCACTTTATAAGCACAGTTTGATGATGAATGTGTATGTGTTACACCTTGTATAAATAAAAGCATAAAACCAAAACTATTTCATCTAGACAAAATGCATCAAGCCTTGGCTTTGGGTACAACTCATTAGACAAAACAAGATGGTGGGTCACATATTGCTCTCAGGTGCACTGCTGCAATGCCAGAGTAACTTCACTGGGACAAGTTCTGCGGGTCTGATGCAAGCTAAATTCCCCTTTGATTTCACTGAGAGTTTTGCTTCAGAGAAAAAGAAAGGCAGAATTCAGTTAGTTGTGGGCTGGATCCAGCTCCCACACAAGTCAAGGGAAAGAGCCCCACCGACTCCAGCGAGACTTGGATTAGGCTCTCTATTCTGTGCAATCAAAGGAGTTACACGGATATAAATTCACAGGAACGGCGCACTGAATACCGAGGTCTTAACTCAGTTTGTTCTCAGTATTTATTCTCTCCAACTGCCTTTGAAGTCAAAGGGAGTTTGCCTGTGTATAGAATGAGTAAGGACTACAGGATGCTGTCTGGTGACTGTCACTTCAGTAAGACAGGTACAGATCATAAGCACCAGGCAATAGGCGCTTTTCCTGAAAAAGAACCATGTTCTCTTTGCAGTCTATCAGAAGTTACTACATTAGATTAGCAGGGGCACTCCCAGTCAGTAGATCCCCACATCAAAGCTAAGGTAAACACTTCTTTATGATTCTCCAGCTGCAAGTATCTTCTCAGTTAATCACAGTGGGAGTCTGTTCCCATTTGTCAATGTTTATATTCTTTCAGAATGCTCAGAGTTCACTCTTGACGTCATTGGGCAATGGGGCATGTTTCATTGATGGGAATAATTAAGGCACAACTTGCTGGTTCTTGTTAGCCAGGGAGCGTTGCCTAAACCCAGAGTCTGAATTCCAGGGGAAACGCAGGACTAAACAACTTCAAATTTTGATTAGTTTCTACAGATGCTAAATTTTGTGTGTGGGGGAGGTAGGGAGACAGAAGCCTGAGGGCAAAAATCTACAACTGATTCATTTGCATGAGAATAGAGCCCTCCAATGTGACCCAGACATAACTGCATAACAACATGCTCAGGGCCCCCAGACAAACAGGGGCAGGAGGGACACACAGCACATATTGTGACTGTCTGCCTCCTCCCCACCCTTTTACAGCTCCTGATAGCCAGATTCACTCATGTGACACGCACCTGTCATGGAAACATCCTGCAGAATGGCGCTGATATGCAGAATGTAAGGAAAGTTTGGTCTATTTGGTCTTGGGGGGAGGGAGGGATTTTTCTATTTTGACTGATTTTATACCTCCAATGAGATAACCCCAGTTGTGAGATGTGCACCATATACTAAGGCCTGGCTGAAAGTTGTTTAAAAAAATCCTCACAGAACTGTCCTTAACCCTTGTAACTCCCAGCTCAGGTCTGGCATGGGGGTTCTATGGTGGGAAGTGACCTTTCCCAGGAGAGTGTATGCTGGGGTGCCACTTTCCCTCGTTGCAAGTTGATTTGCCCAAAGACAAGGGTAAGGGAGGGTATTCAGCAAGAAATGAAGACATCATACTACAATTGCAGGACTTTTAAATGAATTATTCCTGGTTTAACTTCATTAAAAAAAATCAATGGAGTTACAACAGGGGTGAATTTGGCCTGTTTTCTGCAGGTCAGCTTTATACACTAGTCATCCCTCTTTGCTCTTCTTAGAGGAGCTGCAGTCATAGGCACTGATCTCTGGCTCAGTAAGGAGTACACTCAGGCACCACACATTTTCCCCTCTACACAAAAGGGATGTGTCTATACGTAGGATTAGCCCCAGTTTGGCAACTGGTGGTTGGCAATTGGTACAGTTGTGTCAGGGCAAACCCCAACGGTGAACAAAGAAAAATCACAATTTGCACCAGTTGGGCTTACTGTGGTTTCACTTGGGGTTTGCACAAGCACCACTTCAGTTGTCGGACACTGATTTCTGAATGCCCTGTATAGACAAAGCCTAAGATCTTGTCTGCAGTGTGGATTTCAGCCATCGGTGTAGCTCAGTGGTGGGCAACCTGCGGCCCATCAGGGCAAGCTACTGGTGGGCCACCAGACCATTTGTTTACATTTGCACGGCCGCCCACAGCGCCCAGTGGCCACGGTTCACCATTCCCGGCCAATGGGAAAGCGGCAGCCACCACAGGTGTAGCTGCCCCAGGACAAACATGTAGTATACAGGGAAAGCTGCTATTTGCACTTGTGCAGCTTTTCCCCGCTCAAAATTGGGATAAACAGGACTGTTGCAAATCATGGCTTACAGGGTATGTCTACACAGCCTGCAACACACAGCCTCCCAGCCTGGGGCAGACTTGGGTTTGCTCTAAAAAACAGCTGTGTAAACAGTGCTTTGAAGTTGTGACCCAGGCTAGTGCTTGGGTTCTGAAGCCTTGGGAGAGGGGGCTTCAGAGCCCAAGCCGCAATGTCTACACAGCTATTTTTAGCATGGAAGCACAAGCCAGAGTCTGTCAATGTGGGTTGGGAAGCTACAGAGAGACTTTGGGCCTATCTGTACTAGCATTTTGCACCACTCCAACTACACTAGTGACAGCCATTGATGGCTATGACTGGAGCAAGTCCCCAGGGTAGACAAGTCTTAAGACTTCAGGGAAAAGCAATGGAGCCTTCCAGGAACAACCCATGTGCCCAAAGATCACTGATAATCCTCATTTTCGTCTTCAGAGCAGGCATTTACAGACACTAATTTAGTGGGAAGTACGTACTATCTCCATTGGAAAGGCAAGGAAACATCTCTATTGAAAAAACAGAGAAGTTAACTGACTTGGCCAAGGCCACAGTGAGATTCAGTGTCACACCCAGAATTAGCCCTCAGGAGTTACTAAAGGCGTGTACAGTGCCTAACACAATGAGGCCCTGATTGGTTGAGGCCTATAGGCTCTACTGCAAAATAGATGTTAAACAATGAGTGTCTGGCTCCCACTCTTATGCTCAACCCGCTAGGCCCCACCTCTCACTGAAAGGATTAACTAGATAACTCCTGCAGGGGTGTAATCCGCCTTCAAACAACTATTGTCTGATGTGGAGTGTACAGAAATATGTAGGTGCACTTGGGAGTTCTGCTAGGAACATAAAAACTGGAGTTGAACATACATAATGGGAATTCTCATTTTTTTAACCCTATAAATAAGGCATCATCATCTTTGCATGTTATTTCTATCCCAATTCTCAACTGACTCGGCTGGAAGTGGGATTTATATACACACCCAGTGGCAGTGAAAATGAGCAACTGAGAGGGTGATCCTGCAAGCCAGTAGGTCTGCAAGTCATCCTACTGTCTACATTTAGACATACGGTAGTGGGACAAGTCCATGTTTGCCAGGCAGAAGAGAAATTCCATTTTCTAGATTCTACAAGAAGGGCATAAAAGATATTGGAGACAAACATTTTATCGTAAAAAAACCTGCTACTTCTAGCCAGAGCCAAGATTCAGCATATGTGGCTATGTCTTCACTGGAAAGTTAGCTTGTGGTATCTACACTCATGTTAACACAGCCACACTGCAACATGATTGTAATCACAGAGTGGCTGCCTCCCTAGGTGCATTAGGAGTTTGAGCATCATCAGCACTCAAGCTTCAGCTCATACCCTCTGACGAGCCAGCTAGTTGGAGTTTAAAGCATCTAAAAAACTAGAGACTTGCCCCCCTAATCTGACTTCTGTCCATGGACAACACTTGAGTTATACTTTGAGCTAACACAAAAGTGAAGATAAACCCCCAGATAACATAGTTAATACCTAATATTGGTTACACTTGATTCTTTCAGGTCCTTTATTCTTAATCCCTTCCCCTAATAAAAAGTTTAGAAAGCAATAACAGAAAAATTTGGAGAGGACACAGGGTAACATATTGGACCTGAATTCAGCCAATAGGAACTTGGCAGGATGGAGGAAAAGCTGCAAAAAAGTGATGTTATTTCTACATTTATGAAGGAAGTTTTCAAAGACATCTAGGGGGTTTAGGAGCATAAGTCCCATTGATTTTAATGGAACTTGTGCACCTAAGTCCCTTTGGCACTTTTGAGTATCCCCCTTTTTTGTTTAAGTTTTAAATAATAGTATTGTGTTTCTCTCTAGTCTAAAAGGTAAAAAGCAGGAGTTTTGAGAGTAGTAAGTCTTGCACCCCCTCCTCCTTGAATAACTTGCTGTTGCAGTCTGGGATTGCATTCATTTGTTCTCCTTGGAAAGGTTCATGTGTTATATAAGTAAGGGCCCAGATTCCTGCCCCATGGGACTTTTGCTATTGACTTCATTAGGAGCAGGATGAGGGCAAAAGCCTAGCTAAGGATTAGTCTACACTGGAAAGGTTTTGCTGGTATAGCTATGCCAGCAAATGTCCCTAGGAGAGATGCAGGTTATACTGACTCTTTTGCTAGTATAACTGCATCTATACAGGGATTTCTTTAATATTGGGGGTGGGGGGGGGGCAGTGTAAATATGTTGGTTAGGGATTTAAACAAACAAAGCCATTCCTAACCAACCCAGATATGCCCACAAAACTTAGTTTAGACATGGACTAAATGGAAAAGAATTAAATTCTGACTTGGTCCTTTCAAAGAATCATTTTAACTTTATAAGGGACTCCCAAGGGGAAGGAATATAGCTGATTCTCACTAATGAGCATTTCACTAATCTGCATACCCGCAGTCCTATCCTGCTTGCCATACTACTATTAGTCATACCAATGATTTCAGTGCAATCCCTTATATGAGTGAGGCTCAAAAGAATTGGTCCATGAATTATGAAAAGAGATTTAAAAATCAGCCAAGGGCCTTGAGAAAGCATTAGGACAAGGATAAAAAGTAGTGATACTCTAGGAGAACTCTGACCAATGATCAGCTGTGAAATAGTTAAGTATACACCATAGTTATTATTAGATATCAGAATTAACATCCCATTTTAGAAAAGAGGGACATTCACAGTTCTCTTAAAGCTATGGTTCCAGCTTGTCAGCAGATTCATAGAAACACCCCTTATTAGGTTCCAAATCTCTGTCTTTATAGCAATAAGGCAGGGTTGCTGCAGTGTCCCCCTTGAGGCCCATGACTCACTCTGCCTCAGTTTCCCACTGGGTCTTCAGAGGTCAGCAGCCACCTCCAGCATGGTCCCATGCTGTGGTGACTTAGCCCTCTGGATGAGTAAGTTCCACCCATTCCAGGGTAACAGAATCCAAAAGAAGTATTACTAACTCCAAACTGTACTCCTGGCAACTCTCCCAGGGGTCTTCAATTAGTCTTGCGTCAGCGCTTCCTGCACCTGGTGGCTCCTAGGCAGGAGTGGTAAAGTTTGAGATCTTGGTCAATTTCTGGTCCCACATCTTGGCTGACCCCAGTTGTTCAGCTTCAACAGAAGAGACGTCCCCCCTGCCCCGGCCAAACTACCCCCATAGTTCAGTGGTTACAACAGTCAGAGGTGGGAGACTCCCTGTTCAAATCCTCTCTCCCCTGGTCAGGTAGAAAGGGGGGAATTAAACCTGGTTTCCCACCCCTCAGGTGAGTGCTTCACCCACAGGGATAAAAGTTAGATGGGGGAAGTGGCTCTTATAATTTTGTGTGGAGAGATGAAACACCAAACTCATTCCTGCAAGAAATACCTTAGGCACCTAAGGTGCCTGACTCCAGGTTCCCATTCATGGATCACTGTCAGAGATTAGATTGCAGGGAGGCACCTGACTTAGCACATTCTGTCGTCAGCTTCTCCCCTTGGCTAGCTTGGGTGGCTCCCTGCCTAGCACTCTGGCTTCTGTGGATCACATTGTGAGGCACCTCTCTCTCTCTCCCCCCCATTCATTGTTTAGGGAGCCTGGGTGCCTAACGTAGGCTTTGAGGATTGTAGTTGTGCTCATGATTTTCTAGGCTCCTAGATGTTAGGCACAGTGATGTTCAGCATTGCAACATCTAGATCCCTTCATCAATCCCACTCTTGATCAAGAAGGCAAATCAGTGAGGTTCTGCTCTACCTTCTGCCCTTTCTGCATGTTACCCTTTTGCCATGTGCACTCTGAATGTCCTTCTCTTGCTCATTTGAGAGCCTTCAAATTCTCCATTGTCTGTTTACTTTCTAGTGAGCACAGAACATGAAGCTTTAATCAGGTCAGTAGCACATTCCTTCCTCCCCCCCCTGGCTTTTATAACTCCAGGTGTTAAGGGTTTGAAGGCACATTGGCTTGTCTTGGCAAAGCAGTGAGTTAACTAGCCCATTCCCTGCATACGAAAGATTAGAAAGCCTGTAGGCAAAAGAGATGGGAAAGACCAACGTCCATCAACAACCAGTTCCCTGCTAGAGCAGAAAAATCAAATCACGTGGGATAAGCCCGTCTGAGTCAAAAAAATTATCCCCACTCAAGGCTCTCGCGTAAGACAAACTCTCGAAGGTTCCTGCCAGGATGCTATAGGAGGCAATGCCTTCCAACCCCAAACATGGCCAACAGTTCCACTGCATGCATGGCAGTAAGAATCATTATGGTTAGTCTATCTCACCTATATCTGGAAATACCATTGGTATCCAAGTAAATGCCCATATTCCCCCACCCCCATCATTCTGCCAGGACTTCCTAGGGCAGGGAATTCCAAATCCTGATTACCTTTGGTGGGGGGGGGGGGGGGGAGGAAGGGGGCGGGGAGCTCCCTCTGCATTGAATATAAACTTCATTATTTTTTAATTTCAAGGAATGGCCCTTTGTTTTTCTGTTGCTGCTTAGTTCTCCACCCAGGCCTTTATGATCCCCTGAAGGTACTTCAAACATTGCACGAAGATCTAAGCGCCGTTAAGGGTTGTATTGTAGCTAATACAATTTAGCTGTGAAAACATGTTTTTTTGTAAATGGCAATGTAGCCCTGAAAAAGTTGAAGAAGCTGAAGTAATTTCACTGTACAGAATCTTTTGTTTTGTTGGACAGAGACAGGTCAGAGCTTCCTTTTAATTCCTTCCTCTTGGGGCAATAGCTGCCTGCTGTGAGAGAGAGAGAGAGAAAAGAATAGGAAGTTATTTCCAGATGCTGAGCCCCCTCCGTTCCGACAGTCTGCAGTAAGAGGCGATGGTGTTCAGCACATTGCAGGATCAGGCCCTGAATGCTTTTCAAAAATACCAGTTTCAGGCAAAGAATATATCCCAGAACAGGAACTCATTTGTGTTGTGATTGCTTATGTGTCAGTCATACAGCACGTATAATGGCCACATAACCAAACTGCTCCCCACCCTCAACTCAATCATCCAACCACCACCACCAAATCCTCTTTTGGTTACAAATCTGCCCACTGTTCACACGCTTACAATACATCCCCTTGCCAGCTAAGCAGTCAGACTGAACAGATGTGTCTTGAGCAGGGACCCTACTTTTCTATGATAAAAAACCCAAAATCCTCTGCTAAAAAAAAAAAAAAAAAAAAACCAAAAAACCCCCAAACCATAAAAATCTGTTTTTCCATGAGTAAAATTAAATGCTGAACTTTAGTTTCCTTAGCCACACTATATATAGTTATCAGTTGAACACGTTTTATTGATATATTTACAATTCTTAAGCAAGTTCGAAGCCTAGCAGTACCATCAAATTTATAGAATTGCAATTTGTATTTCTGACATACACCAAATACTTCTCTCTGTACTCTATATTTTTCAGGGAAAAATTTTTTTAAATGTACAAAAGATCAAGCTTGTGCTCTCAGTGCTGGGCGGCAGGACCCAGGCTATCAGCTGATATCTTATTAAAATATCTAGATTTGTTTGGCCCACACAAGGCTGTGCTTAGGTTTATGCAGCCCTCCTGTGTAATAAGGTTGGGCACCACTGGAATAAGTGACAGTGGTACTTTCAGTAAAAATTTAGTTAGTCTAGGTTTTCATGTTTTCCCCACAAAAATGTAAAAGACAAAAGAGATTCTCTATAACAATGCAAATTCTGCTTTTTCCCCCACAGCAAACAAACAGATTTCTAGGATCCCTGGTCTTGAACCATGTCATACATATAGGTCACTAAAGTGGGCATTTTGTAGACTGCAACCCCAGAGTCAAGGGTCTTCTGCTGAGAGCGACCAGCTGCCTGCTACCAGGAGTCCAACTTTGAAGACAGTCAGGAATAGCATTCCCGCCAACAACAGCTATCACCATGGGAGACAGGGTAGAGAACCAGTCTCAGAGACATCACCACTTAGCCATCATAAGGGGAGAGTTTGCATGTGTGTGGGGACGGCAAGGGGCTAGAGGACTGGGAGGGGTATATTTGCCCTGTCCAGCTAGCATTCAGTCCCTGTTGCACGGGTTACCCAACCACGACATTGTCCAATCCATTCCTGGCCTGCAGGACACGGTACTGCAGAGAGGGCTCACGTGGAGCAGGAGCCTGGACTCACAGCCATTAGCACAAGCAGCCTCTTAGAGAGGTCCTCCCTCAAGCGACGTTCCTGCGACAGAAACTGCACTGAAAGTCAGTTCTTGCACTCTGCAGCGTCTCTGTGTCTTTCCATTTGCTGGGACTCCTTCTCCCTTTGGTACTATAGCTGCTCTTTGGCCCCGTTCACAGCGTCCACCATAAAGTCGTTGCATACATACTTCCTCTTAACAGCTGCTCTGTGTCGGTGTGAAACCACATGTTCCTGCTGGCCTGTGGTTGGGCTGCTGAGGTGGGAGGGCTTCAAAAGAAACCTTAGACGGTGCATTATTGTCTCAGTGCTTCAAAGAGGTTCGGTGCCTCCTCAGAAAGAGTGCCTTTGGAATCTCAAGGCTGAAAAATGATGCATTGTAAAATTCAATGCAGTAAGTTCTCAGAGTAATCGTTAAGTTCCCAGACCCTCCAGGAACACAACTGAGCCCTGGTCTACACTAGGACTTTAGGTCGAATTTAGCAGCGTTAAATCGATGTAAACCTGCACCCGTCCACACGATGAAGCCCTTTTTTTTGACTTAAAGGGCTCTTAAAAATCGATTTCCTTACTCCACCCCGACAAGTGGATTAGCACTTAAATTGGCCTTGCTGGCTCGAATTTGGGGTACTGTGGACACAATTTGACAGTATTGGCCTCCGGGAGCTATCCCAGAGTGCTCCATTGTGACCGCTCTGGACAGCACTCTCAATTCAGATGCACTGGCCAGGTAGACAGGAAAAGAACCGCAAACTTTAGAATCTCATTTCCCGTTTGGCCAGCGTGGCAAGCTGCAGGTGACCATGCAGAGCTCATCAGCAGAGGTGACCATGATGGAGTCCCAGAATTGCAAAAGAGCTCGAGCATGGACTGAACAGGAGGTACGGGATCTGATCGCTGTTTGGGGAGAGGAATCTGTGCTATCAGAACTCTGTTCCAGTTTTCGAAATGCCAAAACCTTTGTCAAAATCTCCCAGGGCATGAAGGACAGAGGCCATAACAGGGACCCGAAGCAGTGCCGCGTGAAACTGAAGGAGCTGAGGCAAGCCTACCAGAAAACCAGAGAGGCGAACGGCTGCTCCGGGTCAGAGCCCCAAACATGCCGCTTCTATGATGAGCTGCATGCCATTTTAGGGGGTTCAGCCACCACTACCCCAGCCATGTTGTTTGACTCCTTCAATGGAGATGGAGGCAACACGGAAGCAGGTTTTGGGGACAAAGAAGATGATTATGATGATGAGGTTGTAGATAGCTCACAGCAAGCAAGCGGAGAAACCTGTTTTCTGATGCGTACCGCACCCTCCTGTGCTTTTCTAACCGTCCTGGTGTCTGGCTGCGCGTAACCAGCAGCCAGGCGATTTGCCTCACCCTCCCACCCCGCCATAAACGTCTCCCCCTTACTCTCACAGATATTGTGGAGCACACAGCAAGCAGTAATAACAGTGGGAATATTGGTTTCGCTGAGGTCTAAGCGAGTCAGTAAACTGCGCCAGCGTGCCTTTAAACGTCCAAATGCACATTCTACCACCATTCTGCACTTGCTCAGCCTGTAGTTGAACAGCTCCTGACTACTGTCCACAGCTTCACGAGCCATGGCATTAAGGGGTAGGCTGGGTCCCCAAGGATAACTATAGGCATTTCAACATCCCCAACAGTTATTTTCTGGTCTGGGAATAAAGTCCCTTCCTGCAGCTTTTGAAACAGACCAGAGTTCCTGAAGATGCGAGCATCATGCACCTTTCCCGGCCATCCCACGTTGATGTTGGTGAAACGTCCCTTGTGATCCACCAGAGCTTGCAGCACTATCGAAAAGTATCCCTTGCGATTTATTACTCGCTGGCTTGGTGCTCCGGTGCCAAGATAGGGATATGGGTTCCGTCTATGGCCCCACCACAGTTAGGGAATCCCATTGCAGCAAAGCCATCCACTATGACCTGCACATTTCCCAACGTCACTACCCTTGATATCAGCAGCTCTTTGATTGCGTGGGTTACTTGCATCACAGCAGCCCCCACAGTAGGTTTGCCCACTCCAAATTGATTCCCGACTGACGGGTAGCTGTCTGGTGTTGCAAGCTTCCACAGGGCTATCGCCACTCGCTTCTCAACTGTGAGGGCTGCTCTCATCTTGGTATTCATGCGCTTCAAGGCAGGGGAAAGCAAGTCACAAAGTTCCATGAAAGTGCCCTTATGCATGCAAAAGTTTCGCAGCCACTGGGAATCGTCCCAAACCTGCAACACTATGCGGTCCCACCAGTCTGTGCTTGTTTCCCGAGCCCAGAATCTGCGTTCCACAGCATGAACCTGTCCCATTAGCACCATGATGCATGCATTGGCAGGGCCCATACTTTCAGAGAAATCTGTGTCCATGTCCTGATCACTCACATGACCGCGCTGACATCGCCTCCTCGCCCGCCATCGCTCTGCCAGGTTCTGGTGCTGCATATACTGCTGGATAATGCGTGTGGTGTTTAATGTGCTCCTAATTGGCCAAAGTGATCTGAGCGGCCTCCATGCTTGCCTTGGTATGGCGTCTGCACAGAAAAAAGGCACGGAACAATTGTCTGCCATTGCTCTGACGGAGGGAGGGGCGACTGACGACATGGCTTACAGGGAATTAAAATCAACAAAGGGGGTGGCTTTACATCAATGAGTATTTCAGGCAGGACTTCACGGAGGGTTCCAATAAGAAATGGTGCACCTAAGTAATTGTTCTTATTGGAACAAGCAGGTTGGTCTGGCCTCTGATTGATACATGGCTAGATTTACCTTGCTGCACCTTCTCTGTGAGCGACTGCAGCGTGACCTAGAGGAATGAGTCCCCTAGACTGGGGAGGGAGGGAAGCAAATGAGTACAAAACAAATCTGGTCTATTTCTTGTTTTGATCCACTCCATCTATCTTTTACATCTTTGGCTGGCAGCAGACAGTGCAGAAGGACTGCAAGCCATCCACATCTCATGGCTGCTCGGCAGAAGATGGTACATTAGGACTGCTAGCCATCCTCATCTCTTGCCTGCCCGGCAGAAGATGGTGCAATAGGACTGCTAGCAATCCGTATCGCCTGCCTGCTCACCATAAGATGGTTCAATAGGACTGACTGCAGGACTAAAGAGAATGACCTGGTCAAGTCACTTCTAATGTAGTCCCTGCACCCATGTCTGCCTAGGCGTTCCTGGCCAACATGGCCAGGAGCACCTCGGACATGACGATGACAGCTACCAGTCCTATTGTATCGTCTGCTGCCACAAGGCAAGGGGTTGCTGCTGCTGTGTAGCAATGCAGTACCACGTCTGCCAGCACCCAGGAGACATACGGTGATGGTTACCTGAGTGGGCTCCATGCTTGCCATGGTATGGCATCTGCACAGGTAACTCAAGAAAAAAGGCGCAAAACGATTGTCTGCCCTTGCTTTCACGGAGGGAGGGAGGGAACGGGGGCCTGATGACATGTACCCAGAACCACCTGCGACAATGTTTTAGCCCATCAGGCACTGGGATCTCAACCCAGAATTCCAATGGGCAGCAGAGACTGCGGGAGCTGTGGGATAGCTACCCACAGTGCAACACTCCGGAAGTCGACGCTTGCCTCGGTACTGTGGAAGCACTCCGCCGAGTTAATGCACTTAATGCATTTTCTGTGGGGGGGGGGCACACACTCGAATATATAAAACCGATTTCTAAAAAAACGACTTCTATAAATTTGACCTAATTTCGTAGTGTAGACATACCCTGATGCATTGTAAAATTCAATGCAGTAAGTTCTCAGAGTAATGGTTAAGTTCCCAGACCCTCCAGGAACACAACTGAGAGTTCAGCAGAGTGTAACGCCTGCAAATATCATGGTACGGTGAAATTCACAAATATTAGATGTTTAAAAATTGAGCCTTCTAGCCTTTGGGGAAGGGAGAAAGGAAGACAGTTGCCATGGTTTGCTAGCTACAGTTTCTCAGTCCTTTCAGGCATTCCACATTGTGGAGGACATAACAATCCTGAATGGTTCCTGAATGGCAAAGAGACATTCTATTCCAAGCTGCCAGGGACAAGCCAGCTGTGAATGCTAGCATAAGTGCTGGAACTAGGGGTGCTGCCTTATGTCAACCTAACTGTAGTGTAGACCAAGCCTGAGTCCAGGCTTGCGTTGCAGTGTAGACATACCCTCAGCCATTTTCCTCCCACTCAACTGGGCTGCTGAGTCCTTTCTGGAGAGGCAAGCCAGGCTCCATGTCCCATTCAGGTGAGGTCAGCTCTGCACCTCAATAGGGATTTCACAGTGGTGGGCTTTTTTGTGGAGAGAATGACATCCCAATACAGATGCTGTCTTTGTGCACCAGGGAGAGCACTATCATTCATCTCTGGGTTTGCACTGTGTTCTGTGCCCTCCCTTTTCTTCTTCCACTTTGTGATCACTGATTCTATGTTTTGTATGGCTCGGTTTTGTTTTCCGTACCTCACACTGGGGAGGGCTCTGATAATGGGGAGGTTCTGATTAGGGCTCTGCAGTGATGCAACTTGGTTGGATGGCTGATCTTTTCCCAGATATTAATGTATGCTCCTTTTAGAACTTTATTTAGCATTTTGAATATTGTTCTGTATGAAGTTGTTTGCTCTCTGATTCTGCAGGTCAGTGGTGTTCAGAATCCATCCTAGTCTAGCAGCCACCCTGATGTCTCAGCATCTGTCCCATCACTGTGTCCCTGGCACTCAGCAGCTGAACAAGCCTTCGCAGCCTCACTGATCCAGGGATTTCCCTAGTCTGCACCAACAGAGGAACTAAATACACACACTTATGTCCTTCACTGAGAATCCAGTGTTAGCTGCATGGCACAGGAAAGTACCCTTACTATACCTGTTCTCAGGGACACAGCTGGGTTCCTCTTCTTCCCAAGTTGGCTCTTGAAGTTTTATTTTTATATCTCTTTTCTCTCTCCCCCCTCACTTTCCCCCAGGTAACCGTGTGGCCAGGAGACTGCATTCCATTGCTCTGCTCCTAATGTGAGTACTCAACATTCCTTTCTGGAGAGGTACTAGGCTTCATCTCCCACTCAGGCACAGTACTGACTTCACAGTTCTGGGGGCTGTACTGATAGAATGACACCATAGTGCACAGCTGAGTTGCTTTTGTTGCAGCCCTGGCTGAGTCCTCCCTTTGTGGATGGTCACCAGTCTGCTGTATTGGACCCAACCTCCAGCTCTGATGTGCTCCCAAGCCCAGTGGATCAGAGCAGTGTTCAGACACGGTCTCTAGTTCTGGCCTCTCAGACATAAGTCCTGGGAAGCAGACTGCCTGACACCCCTTTTTGGGATGTGAGACTAACTGCCCTCAGCCCTGAGACCAGTGCTGAACCCCCAAACTGCCCTAGGAACTGATGCACACTCTCCCAGGGTCCACCTTGTAGGCAATCTTGATTATAGTTTAACCCTTCATGGACCATGTGAAAAGTAATAAGGACGCAGAAGCTTTGTAAAGTGTGTATTTACAAAGTTTCTTTGCAAATACACACTTTACTCAGACAGCCCAGGAGATTTACAGATTTATGAAAAACACACACACCTGAACTCAATTTCTTCCCTCAGCATCCTTGTCACTTCAGAGAGTCTATTGGGTTCTGGTCAGTGTCTTTCAGGGAGGTGCCTCCAGCCCATATTCCTCCAGCTTAGTCTTCTGGTTCTGGCAATGGTCTGCCCCTCTGGCATAGAGACCATCTCTTTAAAATCCACCTGTGACACCTTTTCCTGCTCTTCCTCTTAGGCGGAGATTTTCCATGAGCCAGCCATCAAGTGGGATGCTGATAGAGGGTTGTTAGATGTCAATGGCTCTACTAGTAGCCCCCATTGCTCCTGCCAGGACAGGGCTATTCAAGGTTGATGACTGCATTTCAAGTTCTCAAACCGTCCGTTTCCTGCCACACTAGAGAAGTTCTAATCACACTGACTGTCGCCATCAGCAATGATATTCCACCAAGCAACAAGGAATTCATGGGTTGACAGACATTCCCAGAACTCTTACAGCTCTTGGGCCTCTTTCTTTTCTCTCAGGATGTGGGCAATAGTGAATACAGTATGTGATTGAATTAGGGTCCTTTCCCTGCCCGGTTTGAGTGGGTATTCCTTATATATGAAAAAGAAATACAGCTTGTACTGGTAATATCTTACTGGTCTAAAGGTTGAAATACCTCAACTTCTAAACTGAACCCACTGCGTTGTTTCCCAAGTACATTGTATTAGTTCACTCCTGTGATCAAAGAGGTAATTCATAGAATATCAGGATTGGAAGGGACCTCAGGAGGTCATCTAGTCCAACCCCCTGCTCAAAGCAGGACCAATCCCCAATTTTTGCCCCAAATCCCTAAATGGCCCCCTCAAGGATTGAACTCACAACCCTGGGTTTAGCAGGCCAATGCTCAAACCACTGAGCTATCCCTCCCCCCCCACTGAGCTATCCCTCCCCCCCGACTGGGTTATCAGGATCTTGCTGTGGGTAGACAGGCTGGAGCTCATTCTCCTTTCATTTACATGGCTGCATGTTATAAGTAACTATAGACGTACACTCAGTGCTCAGTTTGTAATGAAAGAGGTGCTGGGGCTCAAGCAATACTGATAACATTCCTCATGGGCACCGGCTTTTTCCTTTGGCCAGGGGTGCTCAACCCCCACTCCATCCCTGTCCTCCCTTCCCCCAAGCCCCTGCTCTTCCCACCCCCGCTACAACTCTTCTCCGCCTCATTCCACCCACAGCCTGTCTCTTCCCCTCCTCCCCCTTCCTCCCAGTGCCTCCTGCATGCCATGGAACAGCCGACTGGGGCGGGCAGGAGGCATTGGAAGGGCAGGGAGGAGTTGATCGGAGGGGCTGCCGGTAGATGAGGTGGGGAGAAGAGTTGGCGGTCAGTGCGTGCTAAGCACCCACTAATTTTTTTCCAGCCCCAGAGCACCCATGACCACAAGGTCATGCCTTGCATGCAAGTGTGCCCCAGCATGA
This sequence comes from Caretta caretta, assembly GCF_965140235.1. Lineage (NCBI taxonomy): Eukaryota > Metazoa > Chordata > Testudines > Cheloniidae > Caretta > Caretta caretta. Next base: position 255,549,098 of record NC_134206.1, on the reverse strand, counting down.
CAATGGGAGACAGGGCTGAGCCCCAGCAAGGCCTGGTACAAATTAAATTAAGATTACCAGGGTGTAAAACTCATGTGGAATGAAGAGTCAGGCTCATGATGTATATATTGAAATCTAGCATTTTATAGAAGCTGCACTGCTACAAAATCAGATGTGTATAATTAGAAGGACATTTGACTTACCCCTTTGTACATAGTTTAACGAGCAAGATAACATCTCTGGCAGAGGTTGAGGAGATTAGGCCTGCAGAGTTGAAATATTTGTAAAGGGCATGAAAGAGTGGTAATTGTTGCCTTTGTCAAATGTGGACCTTTAATTCCTAAACCATCCCCATGTGGGCATGAACAATGGTTATTCTGCCCTGTGGTGACACCATGCAATAACCATACAGTTATAATTCAGGCATTTTATTGTGTGTGGTCTCAGATTAGATTAAATGGATTTTTAAAGACATTCCCTGACGGTGTCACTACAGGACAGAGTTAAGGCTATTTATGTGCCTTTATTGTGTATTTCTTACTTTAGCATATTTGAATTGCTTTTCAGTGTAACCTTACTTTTGCTATCCTGGATTCATAATGTTTGTTTTTGGGGAACATCCCAGTAATATTTTTTAATCTTTAAATTGGTACATGCTCTCAACCTGAAAGAAAATCCAATTCAAACAGTTTAGGAATTTCCTTGGTTTTTAAAAAAAATGATTTAAAATGTCATGTCATACAAGAACACTAAACAAAAAAAGCCCCAAGAGAATGCCAGCATGCAATATTTCTAATTTGAAGATATGTACTATCAACCTTGAATTAATTTTTACATTTTAAATTCCAATGGCAGATTCACCACAGCAGTACAAAGTGCAATCAGCCAGTTAAGCTGGGTTTACAGCTCATTTACATCACCAGATCAGTCAAAGCATACTGGTGAATCTGGTCCTTAATTTGCAATTAACTTATTGGTTTAGAGGACTGTGGTTGTGAAACTGGTGATATGTGAACGGGGGTAGGGAGAGTCTAGTCCTTGAATGCCAATGTCTGTGTGTGTTAAGGGCTCCCCCTGCACTCCTGCCTCACTTCCCCTGGCAGTGCCATTTCAGTGTGCAGACACGCTGAGGCATCAGTGCCATGGGGAGCCTTGCAAGCACGGAAGCCCAAGCCAGCAGGCAGCCACAAAATCTTTAAAGAACAGCGACAGCTGGGCCAAGTAATCTACCAATGAGAACTCTTGACACATGTGTCTAGTCCCTGTCATACCACTAACTCATTATAGCCAGTAGAATTGTTGCATGCAAATTTGCTGTAGAGGCCTGCTGGTGATTGGTTGAGTTACCTCTGATGTCACAATGGTCCCTAGAGTTACCTGAGCTATAACCAGACCCTGTTGTAGCCTATGATCATCATAACAATTAAATACAACAAATATTAATAATGTTGCATAATTATAACCTCATTTCTTCAAAAATAGCCTGGGCACAAAATTTCAATTAATTTTAACTACAGAGAGTGTGTGTTATTCTGTAATTAGGAACATTAAAGACAAAAGAGATTTGATACTGATGCATACTTTCCTAAAGTACCCCATTTTTAACTAATTTTAACTCAAACTAATCAACAGAAGTATTTGTAAATTCTCAGAAAAAAAAACATTTCTACTCAAAGTGCTGTAGGTCTGGGGAGGATACACAGACTTTTTCATACAAAAAAAATCCCAGTTTATGTGCAAAAATTTTACTTTACTTTTATTTACAATTGTTACTATGGAACCTTGGCTGAGACCTCCATATATATATGTGGGACAAGGAAGGTAATGATGCCTTTTCCAACTGCTTAGATAAAACCATAGTGTTGATAGGTTGGGGTCTAGCATCACAAAAAAGAGACAAACGAGTGAGAGACTAGACAAATGCAATAAAAAAGGATTAGGAAGGGGACATACGGAGGAGTTGCAAGAACTCAATATTCATGGCCCTGCAAAGGAAAATGGTAACTGTCCACAAATATTTCAGAGATAATAAAAAGAGAGGAGGGATTATTAGCTACAGAGGTCATGACGGCATACGGAGCACCTGCTTGAAACTCAAAGGGGAAGTTAGAGTGTACATTAAAACATTTTGACACACAGGATATTTCAGCAGAATGATCAGCAGAGGGTGTTTACTGTAATGACTGTCCCATCCAAAATTAGTAAGGAAGAAGCTCAGTGAGATATATGAAAATCCTACTTAATACAAGGGTGATTGGACCATGTGACTTAGGAAGGCTTCTCCAGCCCTGTCACCTATAGTAAGACACTATGGGCCCTGATTCTTATCTCACTTAAACCAGTTTTATCAATGATGTTACTGTCCTGATTTACACCATTGTGAGAGGAGAATCAGGTCCTACAGATTTTTTTTTTCCTTCCCGGAACCTGAAGGATGTAGAGAGAACTGAAGAAAAAAAAAAAAAAAAAAAGCACCTTTTCTACCATTAAAAAGGGTAAGATTATAAAAGTCAGGGCTTAATCTATCTCCGATCGAAGTGCTTAGGAGTTATTATTGACTGAAATGAAAGCAAGATCAGGGGGGCCTCACCAGGGGAGGGAGTATGGTCTAGGGTCTACAGCACTGGACTGGGACACAGGAGACTTGATTTCTATTCCTGGCTCGGCTACTGCCCTGCTGGGTGACCATGGGTCAGTCACTTCAGCTGTTTCTTTGTCTTGTCTACTTATACCGTAAGCTCTTTAGAACAGTGACCGTCTCTCACTAGGTGTATGTACAGCACTTATCACAATGGGGTCCCAGTTGGAGCCTCTAGGCACATCTGTAGTACAAATAATGAACCATCACAGTAACAAACAGAGAAAACAATGCGGAGACAGGCCTGTGACCATAGGAGAAAATTATAGCTAAATCATCTCTTACATTTTTAAAGCCACTATGTATCTCATGCACTAAATTGTGGGGAAAGAGCATGTTTTACACGTGCCTTTCGTTTTTAAGCATAAAAAGTATTAGTGACCTTTCCCCATTACAGGATTCTGACTGATTTTGAAAACAGAAAACACTCAGGAGTGCACACAAGGTGCCAAAGTTGTGCAATTTACACTGAAAATAGGTCATGTAAGAGATGGCAGAACATGGCTCTACTTTTTTAACAGCCTTTGCAAGGGGCCTGATAACATGTGGCGCTAAGAATCTACTGCTCCCACTGAAGGCGAGTGGGAGATGTAAGGACTACCAATAGTCATAGGATTAGTCCCACAGAGATAACTCAGAAATCAAGCTATAACCGTTCCCCCTCAGTAAGTCCACTGAGGATTCTAGCTATGGGGACACAGTTTATATACTGCAGAAGGCAGAGTTTCAGAGTAACAGCCGTGTTAGTCTGTATTCGCAAAAAGAAAAGGAGTACTTGTGGCACCTTAGAGACTAACCAATTTATTTGAGCATAAGCTTTCGTGAGCTACAGCTCACTTCATTGGATGCATACCGTGGAAACTGCAGCAGACATTATATACACACAGAGATCATGAAACAATACCTCCTCCCACCCCACTGTCCTGCTGGTAATAGCTTATCTAAAGTGATCATCAAGTTGGGCCATTTCCAGCAGAGTGTTCAGCTTCTTCTCCCTCAGTCTCTGGGTGACTCTCTCAGGATGAACTCCTGCCCACATGCAGTCTGTCACATGGCTAGATTCCCACAGCTTCTCACACTCCCCAATTATTTTTCAGCTAGCTAACGGGAGACCTGGTAGCAAAAATCTTTCATGGCTTCTTTTCCATCTCTCTCTCTGATGGACACCACTTACCAAAAAAAAAAAAAAAAAAAAATCAGCTAGCTCTGAATTTAGGGCCAAACACTGTGGCCCCCTCCTCCCCCCCATCTTCTCCATGCCCACTCACAAAGGTCTGGATTGCAATGGCGTGTTTCTTTTTGGCACGGGGGCGGAGGGGTGTTGTTACAGGATGCAAAGAGACTCCATAGGAGGGCACCACATACTCCTCCACACCACAGAACTGATACACACACACGCTTCTGAATGAAGGGTCACTGTGTAAGGGGAGTGTGGGGGCAGGAAGTACATGTGAAATACAGAGGTCCTGGCCACAAAACCCCATGCCAGAGTAGCGACAGGAAAAGCAGCGGTCTGCCTCAACTCCCTCTCCCCACGGCCTGCTGTGCCAGATGAGGAGCACCTCTGTGCCGGTTACTGCAGGCCAGGGCTGAGAAGTCTGTTTCTCAACCCCATGTACATTCCTCTGAACACAAAGCCCATTTAGCTAGGCTGTGCATTCTGTTTAAGGACATGGCTCTAAGTGAATGATATTGAAGCTGAAACATGACTCCCAGTGATACCTCCCTTGCCCCCACCCCATCACTCATGTTCTCTTAGAACCACCACACCCATTTTGTATTTTCCTATGTAACCCTTCTGCCCGTCAGAGTTGGCAGCAACAAGGGCCGGGTTCAATATCTAGGGGTTCCATTCCAATAACACAATGCAAACCGGCTCGAGCCCCCACCCAGTGACCTGGGACAAATATATACCACCCCCGCTGGGCGCCTCCAAGAGGCAATACTTCCCCTCTCGCAAGCACATAGTCTGAGTGTAGCAAAAGCCTTTTAATAACAGAGAGAAACAATGTGGCATTATGTTGGGGAAACACCACCAACAGGATTCATAACACAACCCATGAGCAAAAAAAAAAGAACCCACCCCAGGCAAATTGGGGCATACCCTTTGGTTCTTGAGTCCAGCAACCCCAAATCACCCAAAGTCCCAAAAGTCCAATGCCCCCAAAGTCTCTGTCCCTGGTCAGGGCAGCCCCAGAGTTCGAAAGTTTATCTGCGGAGCTTTACCTCCCAACCTGGGTGGAAATGGGACGGGGGTAAGAGGCACCTTACGTGATCTGAAGCTGACTGCCCCATAGCTCCATAGCGGCACTCCGCTCCGCCAGCCGCCCCACAAACTCCTTCGCTCAGCTGCACTCCGCTCCGCCAGCCGCCCCACGAACTCCTTCACTCAGCTGCGCTCTGCTCCGCCAGCCGCCCCACGAACTCCTTCGCTCACCTCCACGGCCCACAAGCCGCTTCTGCCATCCACACACTGCTCCGCGTCGAACTGCTTCACCAGCCGTCCCGCAAACTGCTCCACAATATATCTTCAGGCTCCCCCACTACTTAACACAACACTCAGTGATTTCAGCTCTTAGGTGAATTCAGCTTGTAGTAGGGAAGCCCCAGTGCTGGTGCACTGTCAGCCCAAAGTGAGCTCAGCAGCCTATAACTAGACTTCTAATGAAATCAAAATTAGCTCTGATATTCCACAGTGGAGAGAGGAGGAAGTGCAATTAGCATGTAAGGCCCTCACCAAGGGGCCCATGCCACCAAGTATTAATACTTGTCCCCAGCCTCTCTCCATTCACGCAGTTTTGGAACCCATGACCCTTGCCTAGCGAGTGCTACTTAGTTGATGGTGAATCCCTCCATCATAACAAAAGGCCACGTACAGTTCCAAGCACAGTTCCCATAATCAGGGTAATAACAATTTATTCTTCCTGCCCCAATAACAGAGACACTGGGGACCCCACAGCAGCCAAAGTGACCATTTGGGCAGCTATGGTCTCATTCTAGGTGGGGTGGGTGTGCCTATGCAAATGAGATCGGCCCCTGAAGTTCTTTTCCACAACTTGCCACACCTCACCACCAGATGTCAGGGTGGAGCTCATCCTGACACTGCTTACATCCTCCCCCCAGCCGAGACTTTGTCGTCCCGACAAATCACGCTCCCTTTATACCAACTCATTGGTTTCCTCCAAAGGGCCTCAGGAAGCCCACTTTAGCTTCCACAAGCCTGTGTGCTAAATGTATTGGCTCCTCACTAGTCACCCCAGGTGCATCATAAGTTAACCGTTTCACTGGTCTTATCACCCTGTCTCGTCTATTGAGAATCTCTGTTGTCGAGGTAGGGGGAACATCCTCTTGAGTGACGGATGGAGAGGCTTCCCTGGAGGGTCCCTCGGCTACTGGCGTAGGCCCCTGCACTCCTAGTTCTAACGCTGGAGGGTCCAAGGTGCCCAGGACATCCTCTACCTGTCTGTCCCCATTGTCCAATAACCTGTGTGTGTCATCACAGGGGGGTCTCATCAGCAGCACCGGGGTATCAGAAAGGGGCCTAAATAGTTCCGCCATTGGGTTTAGGGCGGAAGAGGGAAAACTCTCGTTTGGTTCAGCTGATCGAGACTGAAATCTTGTCTCCATCCCAGGATACACCAGGGTTGTGTCTTCCTCCTCAGACTCACTCTCAGATGTGCAGAATAGGGGTAAGTTAGCTGCAGGGGGCCCACTGTCTGTGTTGGATGGCGGCTTTGGTCTAGCACCTCTGTTCTGCCCGGCGGCCCTGCCGTGGCCCATCTCACAAGGGGTGCTTACCAATTCCCCCACAGGGAGCAAAAGGTTTCTATGCACCGTCTTTATTTGCCCTGGACCGTCTTCAGGTTTGATCTTGTAGACCGGCAGATCTCCCAGCTTTTCCATCACCAGGTAAGGTATTGCCTTCCATCTGTCAGCTATCTTGTGTTTGCCAGCAATACCCAAATTTCGCAGCAGGACTCTGTCCCCCGGCTGGAGCTCCTGTGAACGCACTCTAGCATCATATCGATGTTTGTTGCGGTCTGCGTTCTTCCGAGCCGCAGCGGTAGCTAAGCGATAAGCATCCCGCAGCTTTTCTCTTAGTCGGGATACATATTGCTGATGAGTTTCATAGCTATCTCCATCCTCTGATACACCAAAGCACAAGTCTATGGGTAATCTTGGTTCTCGCCCAAACATCAAGAGATATGGGGTGACTCCCGTAGCATCGTTCTTTGTGGCATTGTAGGCATGCACCAGAAATGTGACATGCTGGCTCCAGGTTGCCTTCTGCTCTGGTCGCAAAGTTCCCAACATATCTAATAGGGTTCGATTGAACCTCTCTGGCTGAGGATCACCTTGGGGGTGATAAGGCGTTGTCCTAGACTTTTTAATTCCTGCTATCTTCAGCACCTCCTTCAGAAGGTGACTCTCAAAATCCCGCCCCTGATCAGAGTGTATCCGAGCCGGGAATCCATAGACTGAGAAATATTTGTCCCACAATACTCGAGCAACGGTGGTGGCCCTCTGATCACGTGTGGGATATGCTTGTGCATACCGTGTAAAATGGTCAGTCACTACTAGAATGTTTCCAACATTCCTCTTGTCTACCTCTACAGACAAGAAATCAATGCATACCAACTCCAAAGGTTTGTTGCTGGTGATGTTCTTGAGATATGCAGCCCTCGTGGGCAGAGTTTTCCTTTGAACACATCGAGCGCAAGTCTCACATTTCCTGCGAACATCTTCAGCCATTCGGGGCCAATAGAACCTACTACGAATAAGTTCCAGGGTCCTCTCCATCCCTAAATGCCCAAAGTCATCATGCAGGGCCCTCATGGCCAGGGCTCTGTACTTTTTTGGCAGTACTAGTTGTGCTTGTTGTTTTTGTAAAGGGTCAGTGGTCATTCGGTGTAGCACTCCCTGAACCAGTTTTAGTTTGGTCCATTCTCTCAATAGTAGTTTACCCTCCGGGTTAGGTGGGACAACCGCAGCTGGGCTTCGCCCCTCCCTTTTGGCAAGTAGTGTATCACGAATGTCAATATCTTGCCGCTGGGCTTCTTGCCAGTCAGCCGCATTGAGCATGGGCAAAGGAGATTGGTCTAATGCAATATAGTTCACCGAAGCAGAAGGCATGCATTCAGGGGGCAGGCCCAAAGCTTCTGCAACACATCCCTGAAAGCCCTCACGGGCCTCTGGCTCTCGGCGACTCACACTGCAAATAGCTCTCACTCCATCTGTGGGTATCACAGCAACTTCTGGAGCCTGCGGACGCCTGGACAATGCATCTGCATCTACATTGCTTCTCCCTGATCGGTACTGAATGCTGAACTCATAGCTAGCCAAGGCGGCCACCCATCTCTGCCCTGTAGCATCCAGCTTAGCACTTGTTAACACATAAGTCAGTGGATTGTTGTCTGTCCACACCTGGAACTGAGCACCATACAAGTAGTCTCGAAATTTCTCAGTGATGGCCCATTTCAAGGCCAAAAATTCCAGCTTGTGGGTGGGATAGCGAGTTTCACTATCAGAGAATCCTCGGCTGGCAAAGGCTACAGGTTTACATTTGCCTTCCACTTCCTGGTACAGGACTGCTCCCAGACCCTCCAAACTGGCATCAGTATGCAGGATAAATGGTTTGCTTGGGTCAGCAAAAACTAGGACTGGAGCATGAGTTAGGCAAGTAATGATTTCTCAAAAAGCCCTTTCACATCTCTCATCCCACCGTGGCCCAAATGGTGCAAAGGGGCCATTGTGTCTCTGCACAGGAGGCTTTGGGGACCTCTCCTTATTCTTGGACTTAGATTTGTTCTTGCTGGACTGATGTCCCCTGGTAAGATCATTCAGAGGCTTTACAATCGTAGCATAGTTTTTCACAAATCTGCGGTAGTAGCCACTAAATCCAAGGAAGGTCTTGAGTTCTCTGTAGTTACTTGGACGTGGCCACGTAGTGAGTGCTTCTATTTTATCAGGATCAGTACTCACACCTTCTTGGGACACAATGTGACCCACATACTTCACTGAGGTTCTGCAGAACTGGCATTTGTCAATTGAAAGCTTCAGACCATAATCCTCCAACCTATCAAGCACTTTAAGAAGTCTTTCTTCATGCTCCTCTAAGGTTCTTCCAAACACAATCAGGTCATCCAAATAAACTAACACTTGCAGTAAATTCATGTCTCCCACAACTTTCTCCATGAGACGTTGAAAGGTGGCAGGTGCTCCAGAAATCCCTTGGGGCATGCGTTCGAACTGATAAAACCCTAATGGGCAGATGAAGGCTGTCTTCTCCTTATCTTCTTCTCCCAGAGGGATCTGGTAGTATCCCCTTCGAAGATCCAACACAGAGAACCACTGGCTTCCCAGCAAACAGTCTAAGGCGTCTTGCACTCGAGGCATAGTGTACTGGTCGACCACAGTACGGCTGTTTAGGGTGCGGTAGTCAATACACATCCGGATTTTCCCATTCTTTTTGCGGACTACCACAATGGGTGAGGCGTATGGGCTGCGGGACTCTGTAATGATGCCATTCGCAGCCAGCTCCTGAAGATGATGTCGCACATCTTCCATCTCAGAGAGAGCAATCTTCCTAGATCTCTCCCTGAAAGGTCGAGAGTCATGTAGTCTGATATTGTGCTCTACTCCTTTTGCACATCCCACATCCCACTCATGCAGTGAGAACACCTTGGATCTTTCACAAAGTTTCTTCCTCAGGCGATCTTTCCAGTCCTCGGACACTGGTGAATCTCCAAAGTCAAACTTTGCTGGGTCTATTGTCGGAACTTGAGTTTCACACTGGGGTTTTACAATCGACTCAGGCTCAAAGAGGTCTGCTATCTTTTGTCCTTGCTTCACAAAAATATCACAACTCGTTTCATTAGCAATCAGTATAGTCACCCTTTCCTGGGCTTCAGCAGGTAGGGTTATGACTCCACTGGGGACCAGCACTCCTTCAGGGAGCTCTCCTCCCATTGGCTGCTCTATCATTGCTAACGTCCCTTTACTGCCTTTCAGACAGGTACTCATGACAAGCACTTCTTGCTCCGTCCTTGCAGGCACTACTAAGGGGGTTGTGCCCGCGTACTTCAGTGCCCCAAGCGGTAGCTCAGATGTGTCCCTTTTAGCGCTCTCAATTTTCCTATAGGCTTCAGCACAAAGCGTATGGATCATCAGGGTATTCAGGTATTGGTCCCCAGCCTGCCTTCTGCAGTAATCCGCCAGTACCTTGAAGAGACTGGAGTTGGTCCCTATCAGCACAGACACATCAGAAGTCCCTTTAGGGTCAGGGCATATTAAGGCAGCTGTGTCTACCTCTTCTCTTACCCCAGCAACCTCCTCTGGGAATTCCAGGTGCACGATGACATACCCTTGGTAGGGGTATTCATCCATGCTGAGGCCACACAGGCCAAGGCCAGTCAGTGGCTGTATAGGCAGGTGCCTAAGCATCTGTTGGTAGAATGACTGAAATATAATAGTCACTTGAGATCCAGTGTCAAGCACTGCTTTACACTCCACCCCTTCGATCCTCACCTTGACCTCTGCTCGAGGCCCTATCAGTCCTGCAGGGATCCCAGCTGGACAGTCTTTTCTGGGGGAATCTTCAAATCCTGCAGACCTGGGGGGTCCCCGTCCCCAGACCCTTTGGTAGCTACCGGATCTCTCCCAACTGATCCTCAGCTTTCCATACACTAAGGAGGGGTTTTCTTCATTACGGCACTTGGCAGCACTGTGTCCATCCTGACCACATCGGTAGCAGAAGAATTGACCTTTTCCCCCTTCGCCTGGGGGGGATGGTGGCTCTAAGTGCGGGCTTCTCAATCGCCACAGTTTGAGGCTTCTTATTCCTGGAAGTCTTAACTCGGTCAACGGTACTTTGCAGCTCAGCTATCCGTTCTGTCAGGACCTGCATTTGTTGGGCAAGTTCCTCTCTGGTGCTCACCATCAGTACACTGGCCGTTTGCAGTGGTATTGTGCTGGCTGGATCCGATGTTTGGGCTTCCCAAAACTCACTGGCAGCCTGCCTTTCTTCCTCCTCTCGGACCTCTTTTATCAGCTGGGAGTAACTTGGGGGATGTTCCCGTCGTTCTCTTAGCTGGAGATGAAGTAGAATCGGGTTCTGATACTGAGTTCCTCTTACAATTTGAGCCAGTCTGATCTGATCCATCTGCTCAGCAGTCACTGCTCCCCTCATGACAGCTCTCTGAAGCAGTCTCTCCAGTCTCTGTATGTAGGCTGAAGCCTTCTCGCCCTTTTGTTGTCGGGAATTAAGGAACTTACAGTAGCTGTCTTCAGGGCCCTCTACGCTCCCAAAGTTGTGTTCAAGGGCCTCTAGGCAGTCCTTCACACTGACCCCAGGGTCAATGAGCTTCAGGGTGCGAATCACATCTAATGCTGGGCCGCCAAGGCTCTCTATAAGGCATCTTCGCTTTTCTGCATCTGGTACGGCCCACTCTTGCAGCATTTCAGTGGTATGCTCTAACCAGGGTTCAAACTCCTCCTCCCCAGCAAATAATCTTAACTTACGACAAGAGTCTGACTCAGCATGGGGCAGCACAACCTTTTCCAATATTTGCCCCAGAGCTTTTGTCCAATCATCAGCCGAGGCTGCAACCTCTGAGCTAGAAGCTGCTGAGCCAGGGCCCAACAAACCTGACATATTAGCCATTATACAAACAGTAATTTCCTCAAAATATAAGCACAAACAAAAAAAATATAAATTGTTTCCCAATGTAGTGGATCACTCAACAGGTGCTTGCGAGGGGTACTGACCCAGGCGATCCCGGACGAGCCCCCAAAAATGTAACCCTTCTGCCCGTCAGAGTTGGCAGCAACAAGGGCCGGGTTCAATATCTAGGGGTTCCATTCCAATAACACAATGCAAACCGGCTCGAGCCCCCACCCAGTGACCTGGGACAAATATATACCACCCCCGCTGGGCGCCTCCAAGAGGCAATACTTCCCCTCTCGCAAGCACATAGTCTGAGTGTAGCAAAAGCCTTTTAATAACAGAGAGAAACAATGTGGCATTATGTTGGGGAAACACCACCAACAGGATTCATAACACAACCCATGAGCAAAAAAAAAAGAACCCACCCCAGGCAAATTGGGGCATACCCTTTGGTTCTTGAGTCCAGCAACCCCAAATCACCCAAAGTCCCAAAAGTCCAATGCCCCAAAAGTCTCTGTCCCTGGTCAGGGCAGCCCCAGAGTTCGAAAGTTTATCTGCGGAGCTTTACCTCCCAACCTGGGTGGAAATGGGACGGGGGTAAGAGGCACCTTACGTGATCTGAAGCTGACTGCCCCATAGCTCCATAGCGGCACTCCGCTCCGCCAGCCGCCCCACAAACTCCTTCGCTCCGCTCCACTCCGCTCCGCCAGCCGCCCCACGAACTCCTTCGCTCCGCTCCACTCCGCCAGCCGCCCCACGAACTCCTTCACTCAGCTGCGCTCTGCTCCGCCAGCCGCCCCACGAACTCCTTCGCTCACCTCCACGGCCCACAAGCCGCTTCTGCCATCCACACACTGCTCCGCGTCGAACTGCTTCACCAGCCGTCCCGCAAACTGCTCCACAATATATCTTCAGGCTCCCCCACTACTTAACACAACACTCAGTGATTTCAGCTCTTAGGTGAATTCAGCTTGTAGTAGGGAAGCCCCAGTGCTGGTGCACTGTCAGCCCAAAGTGAGCTCAGCAGCCTATAACTAGACTTCTAATGAAATCAAAATTAGCTCTGATATTCCACAGTGGAGAGAGGAGGAAGTGCAATTAGCATGTAAGGCCCTCACCAAGGGGCCCATGCCACCAAGTATTAATACTTGTCCCCAGCCTCTCTCCATTCACGCAGTTTTGGAACCCATGACCCTTGCCTAGCGAGTGCTACTTAGTTGATGGTGAATCCCTCCATCATAACAAAAGGCCACGTACAGTTCCAAGCACAGTTCCCATAATCAGGGTAATAACAATTTATTCTTCCTGCCCCAATAACAGAGACACTGGGGACCCCACAGCAGCCAAAGTGACCATTTGGGCAGCTATGGTCTCATTCTAGGTGGGGTGGGTGTGCCTATGCAAATGAGATCGGCCCCTGAAGTTCTTTTCCACAACTTGCCACACCTCACCACCAGATGTCAGGGTGGAGCTCATCCTGACACTGCTTACACCTAATTTAATTAGATATGCTCCAGATGGTATACACCTGTACCTAGTCTCACTAATGAGGGTATACAAATAGAAGCCTCCTCCAGAGAAAACAAAAAGGAGAGAGATTAATTAGTAATTCTTTCCCCTTTATTACCAAAGCATTTTGTTAATATGCAGCCAGCTTTGCAGGACAGAAGCATACATTTTACACCTGCATTTTTCTTCTCTCTTTCTGTTTCTATCTCTGGTGAGCACCAAAATGCCCATGTAAAGACAGTATTCTTGGTCATCACTAGCATTTGAACCTGGGCCCTCCAGTGCAGAGGATATAAGTCTCTGTAACAACTGTCATCATGGGGATTGGTCTGAGCTCTGCAAGTCTGTGGTTCATAAGCTGCTACAGAGTGAACTAAAGGACTAGCTCCATTCATGGGAGCAGGAGTAGGCTCTTATCCTTTGTAGGCCAGGCTGAGAGGGGGACACAAAACTGAACAGTGGGATACACTCAACCAGTGTCAGAATTATGAGGGGATTCTTTTGTAACAGTCCTCACTCAGGGTCTGTTTGGGAAGTGTGGCCTAGTGGTCACACCACAACCCTGGACTGCCAAGGGGGTTGTGAGGAGGGGAGCCCAGGCCCTCCCACTCCACTGGGCTCAGACCCAGGGCTCTTTGGGCTACCAGTAATCTGGCAACCAAGACTGATTAAGACTGTCCTCCCTGGGCTTCTTCCTCTTGTCTCCCCCGCTGGGGTCAGCTTAGCCCAAGGCCTTGCCTGGTGAGGAAAGCCAAACCAAAAGAAATAAGAGGAAGATACCAATGTCCAAGGTCACAGGATACTGCCCTCTCTGGTTGTCTCTGTAGTGGAGCCTCCTTTCCCTCAAGGAGAGCCCCTTTTAGGCAGTGGTGTCAGAACCTTTAGGTTTCCCTCTGCTCCGCTCAAATTGTAGGGGGCAGGTCTGCCCACCTCCAACTCTGTCACCCAAAGGAGTTAATTCCCTGCCTTTCAATTCCTCCAGCAGATGGAACATTTGCTGCAGGTGTGGCAGGGCAGAGCTGACTGAGCCCAAAATGATCCCTTAACCCCTTGTTGCCTAGTGTGAGGTTTGTACACCCCATCACAGGAGCCCACAAGCCTTTTGCATCCCTCCAAATTAAAAGATTCTTTTTAAATAACACAGGGGAGACTCCTTAGGCTACTCCCAGCCTCCTCTGTGGTAGGAGAAGTGCATTTCATCTGCTGGCACTGGAAGCAGCACATACAGCTGCCAACGTTTGAAAAGGATTTTCAGACACAATTCCCCAATAAGCCCGTGGTCTGAATAGCTGCTAGGCCCCCAGCATGTTTGGAGTACAATCTGGTGCAATTTAGCTTTTTTCCCTGACTTTTTCTCCAGCTACTTAATGATAGAATTCAGCATAGGCACCAATATAAATATCATAAGCGCTCAGAATGGTGGTTCCCATCTAAGCTTACCCTGACAGAGACCCCCTGAGAATGAAATGCAGTAACATATAGAAGCATAAATACATTAAATCAAGCTTAGTAATGTTTCCTAGATTTTTTCCACCTTTCATTTCTTTAACCTGTTTTTTCTCTCCTCCCATCTCTGATTTATTCTATCATCTCCATTTCATGTATTTTTTCATGTTCACATTCTGTTTTCTCTCTTATTCCCTCTCCCTACAGCTCCTCTTGTTGGGTCTTCTCCTTGAAAGCAGCCTCTCCTTTCCCTTCATCCTTTGGTCCCCTCATCCTTGATTCCCCTGTCATTACTGATTAAGCGCTGACAGTGTGCTTGACACTGCACAAGGAAGACACGGTCGCTATCTCAAGTTGCTTACAATCATCCTTGCTCTCCCTCATATTATGTTGTCCTTGACCTCTCTTCCCCTCACCTCCTTTGGCTCTTCTCTAGTTTCCAAGGAGTCTCCCTCACGTTCCTCTTTTCCTTCACCCTCCTCTCAACAAACCCACTTCCTCCTTTGCTCCCCACTGTGGCCACTCCACTGAGTTTTCTCTCCCAACTGAGATCCATCCTGCTTCCTCCTCATATCTGAGGTGCATTCCCTTATTGTGCCTTCTCACTCCCTCTCCCTTAATCCAAGTTCCCCTCTCCTTTCCCTTCCCTCTTTAACCCAAGAAGGAGGCTGCTGTTGAAGGTGGACAGGAGGCCTAGTCCACCTCCCTCTGCCCATATATTCCACCCATTTCCCCTGAGTGGCTACTGCTATTGTGGAGTAGAAGATGTACTAGCAGATAAGCAGGGGAGCCAGCTCAGCTGAAGAAAGCTGGCACAAAGTGGTCAGAAAAATGAGAAGACACAGACCCACACATGCACCCTTAACAGCAGTTCCCCCAGAGCCACTCATGATTCCCCCATCCACTGCCACAGATCAGTTCAGGGGCCTCCCTATAACAAGAGGATCCATCAAGTATGAGTTTGACTGAGTAAGGATTTGGTCCATGCCAGTTAAAATATTTGTTACTTAAACATTTGTGCACAAGAAATAATAGAGAGGGGGAAATGGCAGGTGGGAGGGGGAAGAAATAAGGAAATAGATTTAAGAAATTGTTTGGAAAATTGGGGTGCCCAGTAAGAACTACAAGCGATTAGAAAATGTAGAACATCTGTGTTTACCCAGCCAAATTTTGGGGAACCTCGAAAGCATTGTGATCAATGAGATCAGCTGATTGTCGGAACACACGAGAGAACACAAGCATAACTTGAATAAGTTCTTTCAGATATTCAGAATACATGGGAGTCACCTGAATATTTGCTGGTTTTTTTCTATCAAAGCAAAGACAAACTAGGAGTGGCCACATCAGCTAAAGAGAAGGATGACTGGAAACAAAATCCAAGGCAGCACCAGCCAATTTAATAGAGTAGTAGATCTGAGGTGTTCGCCTACTTCGGTAAGGCGTACGCTCTGCACTCCCCTCATCAGAAAACTCTCTCTTGCCAAGGAACCTGGGAGTAAGGTTGGCCTCAGTTCTGCTGTTTCTCCTTTCCAAGGATACACGGAGTAGGGATGGAAGCCAGTCAGTCATGTAAAGGAGATAGAACACGAGCAAAAGTAAGAAATCTTCGCAAGTTTAAAGGTAGAACACAATTATGCATGTGCACGTTTTAATTATTTCATCCTCACAATCTGGGAACAGGCCTCATTCAGAAAGATGACTTTTCCCCCCCTTATTTTTTTAAGTGACATTATTTATTTATTTCAAGGACACTCTTTAAGGTCTCCAGTACTATTAAAGGATCTTTGCCTTCTCTGTCTCTTTTTTCCTCCCACAGCTGCACGAAAATCTCAGGGCATAAGATGTGATTGACTTTAAAATGAAAGCTAGGAAAAGGCCTTGAAAGGAAGCTATGAAAGCACATTCTAGCCATTGAGAGCACTAAAATCAAGGGTTAATATGAAGTTAATGATTAAATATATCCAATGAATGGATAACATTAAAAAAAAGTCCAGAGTACTACGGGCTTAGTCTTCCGTTGATTTCAGGGGGACTTCTGCTTGTGTAAAGATTGCAAACCAGGGCTTTCTTTTAGCACACCGCTCTACTTTGTCTGCTGGCGCCAACCTCCAAATTCTATTCTGAGTGAGCTAGGGAACAAGCATTTGAAAGTGATTGACTTACGGGTCAAGCTTGCTTTAGCTTACGGGGGGTGGGCGCAAACTGGTTTGTGCCCAACACGTGGGGTGAAATCCTAACAAAACTCCCGTTGACTTCAGTAGGGCCAGGATTTCACCCTTAGTGCTTAAGGAGACTCCGGGCACATAGACCTCTGAGTCCACATCCACACTGTGCGCACACATCTGCACCAGCCCACACTCTCCCAGCTATGGTATTGGGGCATGTGAGGAGACGGGTCGACCTTCTTCCTCCCAGACCGAAGTCAGAACGCTAGTGCACAGCGACCATTTTGATTAAAGTTAGTGACTCCGGCCCACTTTCAGGACTAGCAGGGCAACCTGGGATGGGGAGCAGGGCTGCAATTTACTCAGACGTGCCATTCCCCCATATAAGTCCCATGCAAATTGTCCATAAGGGACCCTGCTGTTATCACTCCCATGTTCAGGCATTCTAATGTCAGGTCTTTTTTTCCCCTTCCATTTGTTCAGTCTTTGTTATTGCTGAGTCTCCTCTAACCAGGTGGGGTTGCATCCTGCTCTGAACATGGTCAGGCGTAGGGGGTTAGTGATCTGATCCCCTCCCACCCAGAGTTCCAGAGTCAGAGGCCTTTCCCTGGGAGCATATTGTCCCATTTTGCTCCGGGCTCCATCAGCTGCACTGTGCCTACTGAGCGCTGCTGTCCCAGGGTATTGTGACTGGAGTGGCAGGGTCAGAGCCTGAGCTGTGCATCTCAAGAACCTGACAGCGTAGAGGGACTGCGACAATTGTGGCTTTTGTGCCAGCTGTTGGGCTGCTCCAAAGAGTGATGTGGCCGTTGGTGTAAGTTTGAGAAGACCCATGAACTGCTCTAACTAACAGCAGCACTACCCAGCTGCCTATGGGTTGCCACCTACAGCACACCCCAATGCCAAGGGCTGCAAGGGGGCACTGTACAGGACTGTGCCTGTACCTCTGCTGAGATGGAGAAATTCCCTGAGGGGTTGCTTCGATCCCTTTACAGCCCATTTGGGGCTGGAGTGATATAAAGGGGCAAGAACAAGGGCCAGAATTTGGCCCAGCGTCTCTAAGATAACTTCGCTCTATCCCATGAAAGGCCTTAAAAATCAGGATCTGGATCTTGAATCATAGTCAGAAGTGAATAGCGAGATCGTCATGTGATGTGCTCTTGGAAGGTTTTCTTGCTTAAACAGTATCTATCTCAGAGCAACTCTACGCTACAGAATTAAGTCAACCTCAGTTACGTCAACATACAGCCACTGCAGTAATTGAATCACTTGTACATGTCTACACTACGCTTCTTGTGTCAGCGGTGCGCGTCCTCACCAGAAGCGCTCACACCGATTTAACTTTTATGTGGGGCATTGTGGGACGGCTTCTGAAAGGCAGCAACAATCAATGTGAGCAATGCAGTGTCTACACTGACACTGTGTCAACCTAAATATGTTGACCTAAGTGCTATGACTCCTACAGAGGTGGAGTTATTAAATCATGTAGTGGGTGAGTTATACCAGTAGGAGCTACATTTTAGTGTAGACACTTACAGAGTTAGGTCAACATAAGCTGCTTTACGTTGACCTAACTCTGTAGCGTAGACCAGGCCTTAGGGGTTTATAGGGATGCCCATCACCATGGTATCTGAGCACAGCATTTATGTTGTACAACCTGCAGTTCCTGTGTAGGTTTCACCACCTTCAGCGTTGGATAGTATTGCAGCAGGCCAACTGGGAGGCAACAAAAGATTGGACCACAGCGAATAGGTTATTATCTGAAAAATGGGCACCATCTCTTGGCAAATCAAAGGTGGGAAGAGGCATTTCTTATCACTTTTGCTCTGTGAGTATCTAGAAGCAATGATGAGACGAGCTGGACTCTGAGACTAGACACTGTATGCTACTTTAACAACTGGAGGGAGGTGGGAGTAGATTGAGGCTTCACTCAGAATCTAACTGGTTCCTCAAGACAGTGTGGTTCAATAGACAGAGCGGTTCAGTAGACAGAGCACTGAATTGAGGATCAGGAGATCTGAGTTGTGTTACCAGATCTGCTATTGATTATCGTTGACCATGGGCAAGTCATTTAACGTCCCTATGCCTTGGTTTCCCCGTCAGGAAATGGGAATAATAATGCTTCCCCTTCTGTGTGAAGCACTTTGAGATCTACAGAGTAGGAGCAGTGTATGGATGCTAAATGTTATTAAAATGTTTTTCTCTCTTGCTACTAACATCACCCCCATCTTATGTGGGTTAAGCTTGAGAGAGAGAGCGCGCGCTGCTTTTCATCCACATCTGCACCTCTTGCAGGCACTGAGATCACTGTGTGAAGGGGTTGCTCCCTTATGATGAAAAGGAGCCAATTAAAGTTCACAGACCCAACATTTATTCTCTAGCACAGTTAGTGCAATTCTTTTAGTAAGGAAGGTTTTTTCATTGTTGTTGAGCAACAGTAGTGGCAGAGAAACCTTCCACCATCAGAGCTAGTAATTGTCCTGGCTCAAAACTAATTCCTGGAGAGGGACAGAGGGAGTTAGCCTTTATATAAACAGCAGATTTAATTTTCTAATATTAACAACTCTCTGAGATAATCAAAGCAGTAATATTCAATGAAATATTAAACAACACAAGTTTTACATGTCGAAGTATATTCAGCTACACTGTCTGCATTGCTAGTATTACTGACTGGATTTTTTTTTAAAGCTTTATTTTCGTAGTGCTCTTTTCTTGCCGTTAGAATCTTCACCCTAGTGAAATTGTATATAGGTAACGGACACTTAACTCGCTCACACAAGGATGTGCAATTTTTCTTCTTTCTGAAGAACAGTTTGTTCTCTTTTATGAGGTATTAATATATGTGAGCCTATTCCTGATGGTTTGCTACTGCTACTCGGGTTTCTCAACATGGGGTGAGAGCCTCAGCTAATGTAAATCAGCATATTTATATCAGCAGAGGGTCTGACCCATGATTTGTTGTGATATTGAAATGTAGCTCATTTCTTTAATTTTTGTGTTAAAAAATTACTTTCTTAAGAAGGATATATTTCTAGCCCAGATCCTGTACCCACTGATGTCAGTTGAAGAATGATCAGACCCTAAAAACTGGGATTAGGATTAGGCCCTCTCAGGATTAGGCCCTAATATAAATCTTATGCAAAAACTAAATGAATGTTACCATTGTGAACTGAACACAAAAAGGTCAGGGATGCAAAATTTAAAGGGACACAGTCAGGTCAAATTTGTCCAAAAATGTCCTTTTTGTAAACTAAACTTTTGTAAATCTTAACATTGATGGAAAACTTTCTCTTTTTTTTAAAAAAAATCTAAAGGCAAAGATTTTAAAAACAAATAAACATTCCCATGCCATGCATGCAAATCAGATATTGCAGCATTGCACTATTGCATGATAACATGAAAAGCTGCAAAACGAAGTGAAGATGGTTTAGTCTACTCTCATTGTCTCAACTGAGAGAAAGGTAAATTAAACAAATAGTATAATCAGTGAAAAGCAAATTAGATCTTTAAAATTCTTCCGGTTTTAATAATTTAGGCCCTGATCCTGCACAGGGATTCATGCAGGCATTAAGGTTTGCCCAAACAGTTCCTATAGCAGGATTAGGGTCTAAAGATACTAGTAATTTAGGTCCCATTTTAGCAAAGCCCTTGAGCATATGTTTAATTTTAAGCATGTGCTTAACTCCTATTGAAACCATGTGCCTAAATGCTTTGCTGAATCAGAACAACAGCACCTGAACCTGCTCCAATATTGCCAACCTTAAGGCTTTTCCAAAATCATGAGTCAGGTCCTCCATAACAAATCATAAGATTGTCCTAAAAATCATGAGATTTTAAAAAAAGAGTATCGCTTGTATTCTTTTTATTTGCCTTCAGGTTTTTTTGAACTTTTAGGGTTTCCATTTTCAACCTTTTCTATGCTACCATTAAGGCTAGAAACTTACTTCTTTCAAAAATGAAAGCTGAAATGTCTCACATAATCCCATGACTCTAAGAGCTGGAGCTTTAGGGAAAACACCAAATGTTATGAGACTCTTGATAAAATTGTGGGAGCTGGGACCACTGCTACTCCCATTTAAGTTCATTGGCATTTTGCCATTGACTCCAATGGAAACAACATTGAGCCCTGGCTGGGACCTGATACCCAGAACATTTGGCTTTAGAAGGGCCAACTTTTGATAGAATTCAAGGAAAACAATTTTCTAGAAACAGATATTTTTTCCTCAAAAACAGAGGCTAAATTTTCCTATAAAGAAACACACAAATCACAAAAAGTAGAAACCTAACACAAGGAAACTAAATTACAGCTTTCCCCTCCTGGAACATAATGGGAATCCATTTAATCTTGCGTTTTAAAATGTCACTCTCATTAGATTATGATATACTATATTGTTTTGCATGTATCATTCATTGTATGTGAATTTTTATTTCCCTATGAAAGCCTTCCATCCCCTTACGGTGTATAGCAAATGCAAAAAAAAAAAGATCATTTTGAGTTGTTTCCCTTATGATGATTTATTTAATGACTTTCCACTGTGTGCTGGGCTATCAATATATAATTTAAATAGGTCATAATTGTCTAGCACTTTGTTTCCTATTCATTCTCTGTACACATTTGAAAAGTAAAGCTGAAGAAAATAATAAAGAGAGTGTGGCACGCTGATGATTTCTGACAGGGATCACACAGTCCCTCTAAATTGATCTTTAAGCCACGTTAGCTGGCTGTATTGCATCAAAATGTATTTGAGGGATAATGTTCATGACAGAACAATACAAGAGGCAACATACTGTATGTTTTTACATGCATTTAAACTAAGTGACTGGAAATGTAGGATAACTGTTAAAAGATGTTTATTGTAAATATAGGGCCTAGCCCCGGTTCAAGCAAAACTCCCCATTGATTCTGTGCCCCTGTGGGACGGGCAGTGGCACCAATCCAGAAACCCTGATGATTCCCAGCTGATCCATGCACATCATGGGGAATCCACAGGAAGCCAGGGCTATCTGCTCGGAAGAAACCTCATGTCTCTTTTATAACGTTGGCTCGAAGGGGTCCCCCACTCCCTAGTGCGCTCGTTCCAAATATGGTTTATGTTGGATTTCAGTGGTGCTGGCCTTTTGCACAGTGGTGAATTTCACCCAGGCAGAGTTACTTAAAATTCTCTAGAGCAGATAAAGCTAGATAGGATTTGCTGCACCCTACTGAGGTCCCTGCACGACATTTCTTGTAGTATATTGTTCTGCATGCTTACTGTGCACAATAACCTATACTTCTGTAAAATACTTGCACCACCCACTTTTCCAATTAAATTCATTTCAGTTTGACAATTCAATTTCAATCGGCTAATAACAGCTTTTTTTGCTGTTTTTTAACATGCAGCATTTTAAGAAAGGATGCACCTTTAAACTAACATTTATGGAGATTGTATCTTGCTGCAGGAAGTCATATCTTCAATGAAGTCTAATCTACTTTGATTAATAATTGATGACAATTTTGCATAGGCAAGTCAAAAAGAGAGAAGACTCTTTCTATTGATCTGAGTGTCTCAAGTAAAAGAAACAGATGAACATTTTCGCCTCTAGTTGTTAACTATTGATATGGCTGCAACACTGAGTTCAGCCTGTTTCATGAAAAGTGTGAATTCAAGATCAGAACAAGACCAAGAGTCTAACCTTGTATTGTTTCCCATGTCTATTTAACACTAAATGGATGACAATCAGCCAGAGAACCTGTGTAATTGGATAGCTTGAGAATAGGTGGAGTATGGCATTGTAATCAACGTACTAGAAGCAGAGCTATCAAGTGGACATTTATACAAAAGAGAGAAGTCTAAGGACCTTGGGACAAGTAAATTGTCATCGTTCCAGTTTACAAAAGTGGAGGATCTGCCCCCTTGTTTCATCAGTTTCCTTGCGCAGTCCCTGATCCTGCAATTCACTGTGTAAGAACACGGCAGTGCGCCCCAGCACAGCCCCATTCTCTGAAATGAGGCTCCATGCAGACGCAGCAGAGGGCCTGCACACAGTGAATTGCAGGATCGCAGCCCAGTCTTGCGTTTCCCAAAGTGAATGAAGTCAGTGGGAGTTTTGCCTGAGTAAGGAGCACAGGATCAGTAGTTTGTTGTGTTTGCTCTTCGGGAGATATTTGCTACCTATTGGGAAGGTGTATATAATGAAGCAAAGGACACGTGGTGGGGGAAAGGAGGTGTTTCAGCTAATTCATATTTGATTACAGGAGTCAAGGGATAGGCAAGTCCCTAAACTAAGGCCCAATTAATCATTAACACATCATTGTTTCTGTTATAAACTATGTAAAATTAAAGACAGACAGGTCTAATTTGGCCCACAATGCAAGGTTTTTTAAAAATAAGCTTTTACTAAGTCTAAGACCAATAGAAATATTAAGTCTTTTTTTAAACTTCCCAAATTCCAGTGGAAACAATTTTTAAACAATATTAATTTCCCTTTAATGTTTGCAACAGTGTAACATTCTACTAGGGTATGGAATTTATGTACAATTTTAAAAATTACGCAAAACAAATCACTACCAAAACAAAATGTGACACTGCACACACAATTCTCCTCTTGGGGAGAGGATAAAAGAAAGAGCAAGACTCATGTGACAAATATTAGTTACATTGCACAATACACTACTAGAAGGTGCTCAGATCCTACAGTGATAAGGACAATATAAGAACCTGAATAGAACAGAATATAGGAAGTAAAAATCTAGCTGACTGTAGGCTCACTAGAAACAAAAGTAGAACAGACTAGTTAGATCCTCTTTGAGGAGGATCATCTTTTCCTTATATGTTTATAGAGGATCTATAAAATAGGGCTGTAGCCTCCACGCACCTCTGCGATACATATAAATAATAATAAGTCTCTTTTCCCTGTCCAAGCTGAGAGAACAGCAGAAAGAGCACAAATATCTCAAACAGTAAAAAGCAAGTGAGATATCTAAAGTTTGTAATACTTTGACACCATGTAATGTTTTCCTTTATTTTGGATGTTTTTATCCTGTACCTCTGCACCTGTGAGATTATTCTAGTCAAAGACACTTAGGCAGAGAGAATCATGTTTACTGGTGATATGCTTAGCTTCTAGAAAGAACTGCATCACACCTAACAACAAACATTTCTCCAAGATCTAATGGCCTATATCTTCAGTTAAACAAAACTGTAAAACTACTTCTAAAGTGCCATCTGGTGAATTCCAACAATATTGGAGCAAGAATTGGCCCAATGAGGCCAAGCAAATTCCAGTTGAAGTCCATCAGTGTTTTGCCACTGATTTTAATGGGAACAGGATCAGACTCAAAGTCATCATATTGTACATAATAACTGGTCCGATAATAACTTGGGAGATTCAGGGTAAATGGCCCAAGTCTACCTCATTGAAGTCAGTGGCAAACCTACTATCAACTATAATAATGTGAAGGATGATGAAGGAGGGTTGGCCAGTATGTGAACAGACTGATGGCTATGCTTACTCAATGGAAAAACAGGACTTTACTGTTATTGTTAGACACTACAACAAACTAATCACTTTGACTGCTGTCCGCTAACTTATCATATAATTAAATACATATGTATATGTTATATTTTAAGATATGTAACAAAAAAATTCTCTATCCTGTGACACCCTGTACCACATGTTCACCACTTTCATATGGTTATGATATGTTTGGTACAAAGCATGCCTTGTAAGGTATCACTGATAACTCATAAGCTGCTGAACATTATTGTCCTATTAAGATGTGTGTAACATCAGTGCATGTAAAATTACAAAATCTTGCTATATGACTGTTACTGAATTATGTTGTAGTTCTGGGTAATGCCCACAAACTAGTTTTTCAGAGACAGTCACACGGGCAACCCCAGACAGGTTTCAACAAAGCCAAGTGGGCTATCACTTACTTAAACAGCCATTCTTCAGCAACGGGGAAGTATAAGCAAGAAATTTACATTTCCTACCAGGTATGGTGTGACTCGCATGTACACAGTAGACTGTTTATCTTTATCCTGGTGGAGAGGCAATCCTCAAAGAGAGGAGGTGGGTATAAAGATAAAAGACAGTGACCTCCACAGGACCCTCTCCTCTCCACCTTATATCTCTCTGCTCGTAACATCAATGTATAACTGAAGAGCACTGAACTAAGCAGAGTGGTTCCAGACTGAGTGGAAATCCAGAGTGTGAATGAAGAACTGTGAGCTGAGAATTGCTTGCAGCATCTGGTGTGGTGAGAATGAGGTTTGCTTCAAATCTTGTTTAGCTTGGTAAAATTTAGGAATTAGCGTGTGGTTTTCTTTTTTTATTTCTTTTGTAACCAATTCTGACTTTTATGCCTTGTCACTTATAATCACTTAAAATCTTTCTCTAGTTAATAAACTTGCTTTATTGTTTTATCTAAACCGGTTTATTTGATTGAAGTGTTTGGGAACTCTCTACTCAGGCCAAAAGGGCTGGTGAGTATTCATTATCCATTGCTGGAATGACAGACTACTTATGAGCTTGTACACTCCAGTGAGCTACAGAACGATACAAGATCCACTTTCTGGGGGTCAAGGCTGGGACTGAGGGATATGTGGGTGTCACCCTATATATAATTCATGGATAGCTGGGTATAGCATTCATGTACTCAGCTGGGAGTGGCTTTACATGATGGTGGCTGAGTGAGCGAGCAGAGCCTGGAGAGGTTTGCTGTTGCTATATTATTTATATAGCTGGAGAGCTAAGGGAACACAGCAGTTCAGATTACACCCTAGGGAATGTCACATATCCTCATCCAAAATAAGTAGTGGTTCACATTTTAGATTAAAACAAAATATTAAGAAAAGGCTTGTACAAAATGCTATAGACAGTGCTATAGACAGTTTAATATTTAGTATAAAATAAGTTGTCATTTGGGTCTAGTAAGGGATGTTTATAACAATCTCAATGTGCATGAAACATCCTCTCAAAATGATGTTAATGAGAATTTATTGACAAAGCCACCTGCTGGTTATACTCCTTTAGATCAAATGTCTTTGGCTAAAGTATGTGTGCATGTGGGGAGGAACTTTTATGGGATTTAAATCTTATAAACCAAACCAGGAGAATAAACTAAAATCTAACATAAAACAATGAGAGAAACCCTTGCATTATATACAAAAATAACTGTGCTTGGGAACTGACACAAACCTATAGCAGCAGGGCTCAATTTGACCAGCTGTTGAACATTTTGCCCCCAGTCTAGCACATGTTTAAATTTAAGCACGTGCCCGTGAACCACCAAAGTCGATGTTTAAGTGCTTTGCTAGATCAGGACAAGAATGGTTTGCACCAGGCAGGATCAGGTCCTTGTTGAGCAGGGATTTAAAAGGACAACTATAAGGTATTAAAGTGGGCAAACACTTCATTTCCAGATCAAAGACAAGATGGATATGGGAAATACTGGGACATGACATACCTTGACAGATAAACTATGTGAGAGAGTAGCTGGAAAACTGAGCTGACCGACAGCATGGTGCTGTGAGTCAGAACAAGGACATTCCAATCTGAAAGGTTTTCATCTTGTTTATACGTTAGTCTATGCACTTAAGGCTAGAGCTGGTTTAGCTGGACTTATTTTAGGGATTTATCTAGATGCTTATGGCACTGATTGAGCAAAGCATTTGCTTAAATCCATCCAGCAAAGCATGTGTTTGAGAGCTTTGCTGAATCAGGGCCTAAATTCTGCTTCACATGCCTTTCAATGCTCTCTTTATTTTCTGCCCTCCTGCCAAATAAACCCTGCTTTTATTTAAGATTCCTGGAATTAGATGTGGTGGTTTATACTGGATTTACCAACTATCGGGTTCCCAGAGAGAAGGAAAGTGAACTCTCACATTGGAGGAGGCTAAGGACCAGGGGGTAACTGAATTTTTGCTCGAGAGCAACAGGGACTGCAATCCTCCAGCAAATGGTGCTACAAAGAAGCAGCTGTCTACTTAAGGGAGTTAGGCTCCTTAGTCAGGTAGGTGCTTTTGAAAATTTTACCTTAAGTGACCTGCCCAAGATCATACAGGAAGTCTGTGGAAGCAGAGAATTGAATTCAGCTCTCCTGAGTCACAGGCTAATGCTCTAGCCACCAGGCCATCCTTCTGAAGACCAGTCTGTGTTTGTCAGGGAGCCTGATGGAATGACTTCATGAAGTACCAGATCTGGCCCAGAGAGCACCATATAACCTCAAGGGTGCCAGGCTTAGTTACAATATCCAACATTTGCAATTCTTGTGGTGCTGAAAATTGTTTGCAGAAGGGATAGTGGACCGGAGAGTTCTTCCACAGTAGCTGGGAGTTCCTTCCTGGGAACCAGGGACTTCAAAAAGGGGGCAACACTGGATATGATTCACAGGGAAACTATTTTTAAAAACTACAAACTAAATATAGATTTGTTACTCCTATAAATGAGTCACAATTTGCCAAAAAAAATGTTTTTTTCTAATGTTGGTACAAGTGCCACAAACAGGAAACCCTAAAAGTGCCATCACAGAACAAAGAGGGATGGACATAAGCTATTAGAGATTATTATGGTTTCTGCTGGCTGTATTTCCCAATGCGCATAGAAGACACCCATGCAGTTACACAGGTGCCTTGCACTTTCTTTGTTGCACTGCACAATGTGGCCACATCTCATGTGAGAAGCAAAAACAGTAGTTTGTAGGTAGTGGAGAATCACATTCTTCAGTGATATAAATACAGAGCAATAGTAAGAGAAATCTGAAGAATTTTTGATAGTATCCTGTATATATATATATATATATATATTTTTTTTAAGAGAGTCAGCTCAGCAGGCCCACATTCCATGTAGTTTTTTTCATTAATTCATTATATGTGTACAACAGGATGTGTAAGATGGTGAGTTATAGGCCAGATCCTACGGCAGCAAAAGAGGGGAATGGTGAAGATGAGCATGAGGGAAAGATATATAACTGAGCAAGAGGCAGCTCTCCTCCTGGGCCAAGTACCTATTATTATGCCTTCGGTATGCAGGAGTAACAAGAAGAGTTTGGGGTCCTGTGCTGGACATAGGGACAGTCATCCACCATCCTACACTGTCCCAGCACATTGTATCCTCTCTCTTACCAGGCCTAGACTAGACCAATGGGAAACTGGACATTTGTCCAATGACCATTTTCAGGAAAGGGTCAAGGGGCAGATGTGTTTACTGCGTGCAGCTTTGTCTCCAAAAGGGCCTTTTGTCTTAGTAGCAACTGAAGCAAACACAGGTCGTTCACTCGAGAGAGAAACAGCTCCCTCTACTGGCTACTGAGAAAGCCCCAGTGGAAAAGCAGGCAACCTCAGTGCCAGTTGTTCTCTGCTGCTCCTCCCCTGACTCCAGGAAGGTTCACAGTTCTGAGGCCTTCTGTCTCCACATGAGTCAGGAACCATCTCAAGGAGGCTTGAAAGGATATGTCTGTCGTCTGTCTAGAAGCAGGTGATTTGTGGAGGCAGGGTGGGGATGTGGGGAAAAGAATGAATTTCTGAGCGTAGCCAGGAGGAAACAAGGGAAATCTGTGAGAGAGAGTTGGGGAAGGAATGAATATGAGAAAAATTAGCATTTCTTCACACACACAGTGGCTAGACTGGGACTGACCTCCATGTAGGTGTACAAGGTCTCCCCCCATAACTCCCCAGATGGAGGCCACACGCATTTGTAGTCCATGTGTTCTGCAGCACTAGCCACCCCCCAACGGGATGGGTAGGGTCAGAAATCAGAATCTTTGTTTATTACATGGTAGGGCAAGACTCAGAGTTTCCAAAGGATCCATCCCTCATGGAGAGGGGTATTTGTTCCCCAGCAGAATGAACAGGGAGTTTGCTCTTCAAAAGCTGTGGCTCCCTTAAGGTGAAGGCAGCTCTCAGGGGACCAAGCCCATAAGAGTCAAGTATCAAGGTTATCTTCACAATGGCCTTGTGCACCCACACTGCCTCCTGGACCTCGGGTCCAGTGAAGCCATCTTACCAGGGGATCTCTCTCCAGGTGGTGCTCCCCAAATTCCTCTTCATGTGAGGCCAGGCAAGTTACCTGAACATCCACGTTACTGCTTAGCAGTAACAGATAACAAGCTATTGTCACTATTTTGGCATCCAGGAAGCCTCCAACTAGCTCTTCATATGGGACCAAAAGGGTTAAGTTCACTCCCTGATGCATACACAGAGATCAGTCACGTCTACTAGAGTAAAAATTGCTCTACTTCTGAACCTCATTGTTACCTCTGCTGAAGTTCAGATAAATGCCACAGCTAGTGTTCCACCACACCAGTTTTTTTTTTCCTAGCAGCATAACATATTTGTGGTACATTTAAGAGCTGTTTAACACTAATGGCAAAGGCCTCTGGCTATGGTATGAATAAGCTCTCTCTTTAATAGCGTGTCTTCACAACAGAGTTACCACGTTATAGCTTGAGTTCCCACTGACTCAATCCCCGTCCACACACACACTAAAAAACCTTGTGTGGGGGTGGTAGTAAAATAAGTTGGCTGGCAAGATCTGGGGTGTGAAGCAGACCTTGAGCAAGCTCATCTCATCAAGCAAGCTCACTATCACAACCTCTCTGTAGTGTTTGAGTGTACATTTTTCAATCTACCTGGTTTTCATATTTTCCTCTGGAATTTTCCTCAGAGTGGTCTTTCTGTGACATCTCCCTGCTACACAGCACAGTAACTGAATGTACACTGAGGTAGCATGAAGGAAACAGCCTGTTCAGTTTGGTGGGTATGTCCTGAAAAAGAACCGAAGTGAACAGGTGAGGAAAACTCTCTTTCCATTTCATTAAAGAGAGGTACATAAACATATTTAGATGCTTTGGAATAGCCTAGTGAGCCCAAGGGAAAACCCTGGCTGGTAAAGGAGGAGACTTTTTGGCATTGCCCCTCCTCACAACTCTGCAGAGTAACTCAGACCATGGTTTATGACCAACATGGGGAAGGAGCGTATTGGTTGCCCTCCCCTTGTTCTGACTCAGAAAATTCTTCCTTCTCTGCAGAGGAAGATTTTTGTTTGGCTTTGAAGAGTTTTTCCTAGATTCCCTAGGGCTTTATGACCTTTTTCTCCTTCTTAAATCTCTTGGGAATTTGGTTCAAGGAGGGGAAGAGGAAGGAATCATGGAACTCTACTCTTTTTTTCCTTTGCTTTGTGGGGCATTGATGACCGTAGTATTGTAGCATCCTGATACCCTGCTCATCCCTCCTCCAAGGCTCCCTGAATATAGTCCAACTAGATCTCTTTAGTCTCTCTTTTCAGGTTGAGTTGTATCTGCCTGGGTTAAAATCTCATCTCCTCTGTCTATAGTTAGAAATACTTATTTGAGAACCTTTAGGGGCACCCTGCTGATGGGTCCCTCAATCAATACAACAGCAGCAGAAAATGTAGCTGTATCCATAGGGCACTTGGGGGGAAATCTTCCCATCCATAGTCCTGCAATTCACTTTTTTGATTAGAGGCCGCCCCTGAGGGGGGAGCTGTTCACTCACTGTGGTAGGAAAGACCAACTGAGGAGTAAAATCAGCCTCAGTAGCTCTGGGTCTGATCCAGAGAATCTTCTTTTGAGACTGACAGGCTGGAAAAAAAAGATAAATACATGTCCTCGCTGCATGGGATTCAGGCAGGTTTTGCCCATAGCTCCTCTTTTTCATATCTGCCTTCCTTGGGTCTGCCAATTTGAGTTGCCCAGAAGTGAGGGACCAGGATGGGGAGGGCTGAGTGGGAAAGGAGGAGTAAGCAGGACAACGACTGGGATTTAATGCAGTGCAGAAAGGGAAGCCAGAGGAGGGAGGTGACGTGTGTGAAAGGCAGATAAGAATATAGCACTTGCAATGTATCACAGGTGGGAGTGGGAGGAGGGGCAAGATGGATGGCAGGGAGGCTAGAGAGGGAGAGGATGCAGTAATCCAGATGGTGGAGGACCAGACCAGACTTTGAATGTTGTGACCAGGAGAAAAGGCTGGACTTTAGAGCTGTTGTGGAGGAAGAAATAGTGAGATCTGGCCACAAACTGGATGTGCTGTGGGAAGCACTGGCTTGTCCCTGGCCCATGAAGGACCACGCTGGGTTTGTGGGATTTTTAAAGAAGGTGTGAAAATTATGGGATATGGATGACATTGTGGGTTGGAGACAAGGGCACTCTGCAAAGTTGATCCCTCGTTCCCAGTCACCGTTGTGTGATTTGTTTCTGCTCCACCTTGCATTGCCAAAGCTTCCTGGATGTTGAGCTGGACGGTGTTAGGTTGTGCACTGCACTGGGCATCGACACAAACACTCCTGGTGAGCATGTGCAGCGTTAACACAAGAAGCCAAGAATGCACACGCACAAGTGAGGTACTAACTGCGGCAGCTTTATGCTGATGTAACATGTGTTGGCAAAACTTAGCGTAGGCTTGGCCTCAGGGGTAAAAACAGTAAGACACAAGATGGTGACTTGCTTTCGTGAATACTGATATTAACCTAAAAGCCAAGATTTAGACTTTAGATGTGATAGTCTGATTAGGGGATTTTCAAAGAGAGATCAAACTGGGTTTATTGCTGGACCCTGAGCAGCAGATCATTTTAAAGAAGAGTTAGCAACATCATGCATCAGTCAAGTTAGATGCCAAACAACTGCTGCTTATCTCTGTAGATGCAGGAAGAAATCCTTGGAATGAAGAGTTAACTATAGGGATTGTGTTCATTTCCTACAATGAAGGGAATCCAGCTGTAGAGATTTTAATTAATGGAGATCTTACAGGGAGTTTCATTTTGGCTGGAGGGGCCTATCGGGGTTATCCTATTTCTTCGGATATTTTCTGTGGCTGTGCGATCATTAGCACTTGCTATGAAAGGTAATGTTGGAATTGGGGATGACAGTATATGAGGGATGGTCAATTAAATGACAAGTATACAACTGACAATATATTTGTCTCTTCTCTCTGGATTCTGTCCTCCCTTATCCTGCAGGGAATTAATAGAGTGGCTGGCTACAAAATTAATCCACCCAAATAAATAAAGTTAAAATAATTGGTGGTTCCTGCAATAGATGTGCACAGCTATTTTTAAAATTAAACTAAAACATCTCACCCCTTTTCAGTGTATTAAATATAAAATAACATGTGGATATTAATAATAACGGTCTAAATAAACTGTTTTTACCTCTGCTATAAAAGCAAGGACGCTGCATTTTCATTCCACTCATTATTTTCTACTAGTTTTCATTAAATAATAAGCCACTTATATGTCAATGTCCTTGTTTTTTCCAGGTCTCTACGGATCAGGGGTGGGCAAACTTTTTGGCCCAAGGGCCACATCTGGGTATGGAAATTGTATGAATGGTCATACAATTTGGATCAGGCCCTGATGGTTTTGCCTTCTCGGTCACTGATATGTAGACTGAGCAAGAGTGTGTCCATTACTAATCCCTGTAGTAGATCGCCTACCTCCTGCTTGTTTTGTAACCATTTAGCACCCACAGCCAGCTTCTCTTACATAGTCAGCTGTTTATCTAACTGAGTGAAGGTATTTGCTAAGCTTATGCATTAATCTTTTATATGGTATTGTATCAAAAGTCAACTGGAAACCCAGATAAACTGCTTCACTCCGATTCATTCTCATTGACTAAATAAGAATGAAGCTGTTTATTTGGGCCTCAGATTGACTCAGATAGCTCAGTCCAGCTGATTAACTATGACTACCGTCTACTTAAAGTCATATGGACTTTTTCCATCTGAGACTGACCAACGGCTGTCCTGCTTTTTCCCTGACCAACAACTCTTGACCACAGGATGGGGACCAGAAGTGAAACTGCAGTATGGAAATTAGAGGAATAGATCAATAGTTTCCAGGTTCTTCCTATTAAATATGATAGTCACATATTTGCTTCCCTCCAGTCTAGTTCTCTCTCATGGGCCAGATCATCAGATGGCATAAATCAGTGTCTTCAGTGAAGCTAGTCTGATTTACACCAGCTGAGGGTCTTGCCCCCATGTTCCTAGGACAGAGTTAGAGTGCCAGACTTCAGACGTCTATATTTCATCCACTAGAACTTTCATATTTCCAGCTGAAGGCCATGATTTTAGATGCTCTGAATTTCTCTCTCTTTTCAGCATCACCATTAGTTTCAATTACTTTTGCTTTTCTCTTCTCAAGAAACTTATCTTTTCATTCACTCTCCTTAAATTGAAAAGGAGTACTTGTGGCACCTTAGAGACTAACCAATTTATTTGAGCATGAGCTTTCGTGAGCTACAGCTCACTTCATCAGATCTAAGGTGCCACAAGTACTCCTTTTCTTTTTGCAAATACAGACTAACACGGCTGTTCCTCTGAAACCTCTCCTTAAATTAATCATTTCGTTCTCCAGCAATATCTGCCTCGTCAGTCTGTCATCAAATCCCCCTCAAGGGCACTATCATCTCTTACTGACCTCCTGCTCCTTTTATATTTATGTAAAATCCTTTTTTGTTTGTCCTTTGCTATGTTGTTCTTCTTCAGCTTCTTACATGCTTGTAATTATATAACTCCTGTTGATTACCCTATTGATTTATAGGGATTTGGTATGCTCTCTTTTGTAGCCCCTTGTACTTTCCTGGTCACCCACACTAATTCTCTCTCTTTTCTAATACGTTTATCCTTGGAAGAATATTTGCCAGCTTCCCTGTCATTTTCCTTTCTGTGTCCTTCCCACACATTTCAATTTGCCAGTGTGATTTGTTCAGCCGTGCATCATTTTTGACAAAATTTGCTTTGCAACAATGCAACATTGTCTTGCCTTTTGGGGACTTGGCCTGATTCTAAATTTGTAATTCAATTAAACTCCAATCACTGTTCAAGAAGTTTCATGACATTCATCCTTCCAACTACCACTTCCACGTTACTTAGCATAAGGCTGAGCTCATGCAGGCTCTTCTCTGTCCTCTCTTCTTATTCAAGCTCCATGCAACTCCCAATGCCTCTATCCGCTGGTAAATTCTCAAAGTCAAAGGCTTAGGATACTTCAGATACCTGCTGCTCCCCTTTCTAATACATGGAACAAACCACAGCCTCCTTCATTACTCAGTCAAGTATGGTTAGAAATGTGGAATATACACAATAAAATGATGCAAAGAAGCAAAGCCTGTTGGGGTTTGAGGCACTGAGTAATGCCTCCCATCCTGTGGGAGCTCTGCAGAAAAACAAACCAGCTGTCTGGATTGAAATCATGAGCAATTAACAGCAGTTTCAATTACCAAGAACAGAATCTTATAAATATTTGCAAATTATACACTACCTATTTTCGCACAAACAGTTGCAACCCTTGAGACAGCTCCTGCTAGATCTGCAGAATGTTTTCTAATGGTACAAAAAGGTCAAGAATCCAAGAGATATCCCAAAGCTCTCTTCTTAACTAGAAGAAGCAAAGAAAATTCTATATTATGCATATATTGGTACAAGAACGACAAATAGATATTATAACAGATGATTGGAAGAAAAATTTGCCAAAATTTTCACATCACAACATGCATTCCAAGAATTCCTATGGAAAAATAGATACCCACTATTTCCCAACATTCAGTAACTAATAAAGACACCACAGATTGCCAGACTTCTGGCACAATCATAGCGAAAAAGGGACCCACTCACATATCCTCTGGTCATGTATTAAGAGCGCATTTTGGAAAAAAGAATGCTATTGCATAAAAATAAGATATTTAAAATTTTAAAAAATCCCTTTGGTTTTATTGTTGGTACACTGTACAATGAAGGAAACGTAAGGATCATACTTGTAAAGATTATTGCAATTGTTAGGATTTAATTATTGATAATATTGTTACAAA
Organism: Caretta caretta; assembly: GCF_965140235.1. Taxonomy (NCBI): domain Eukaryota; kingdom Metazoa; phylum Chordata; order Testudines; family Cheloniidae; genus Caretta; species Caretta caretta. Next base: position 255,514,887 of record NC_134206.1, on the reverse strand, counting down.
TCATACCTGTTGCCAGATGAAAAAGCATCACCTCGTGATGGCTGCAGCAGCACAAACCTACCATAGATAAAAATATGCTACAAGCACTCAATAATGGATGGAATGAATCATCACCTCCCTGTGTACGGGGAGACTTTGGCAAGCCGGTAAAGTGCTTGAAACCACTATGGCTTATTGCTAAAAGCAGCCAAGTCAGCAAGCTTAGCTTAACCAAGGGGGGGGGGGGAGGTTTGGGTGCCACAGAAAGGGCAGCTTGACCCCCGTCCTTCCTGATAAGAATTGTGTTGACGTTGCTGATCCTGCTCTTCTAAGATGCATGTACGTGTCCCAGGAATGTCTACTGGGGCCTCAAGGCTGCAAACTCTGGAAAACTCCCACACCTGGTTAATCGATAATCAGAAGGAGCCTCTTGCTTACCCATTGGAACTGCTTGCTTAACAAGTTTTCTTTAAGGGACATGTCATTCTATTACTAATGTATAAATAAGGGGGGAAAGTTTGAGGTAGGGGGACTCTTCAGAACTGGACTCTGCCTCTGGATGCATCTTGTGTTCCCCACTAGCAGACGGGCTGCCGCTGTGCCACTCGAGAGCTACACTCAGCTTTGGTAATTATCAAGGGTTGGGGTGTTTTACTAACCTGTTGCAGACATGTGTCTAAGTGCTTGAGACTAAGTAAAGTTTAGCTTTAAGTGAAAGCACTCGTGTTGTCCTGTTTGTGCCAGCCATCTATAGGTCAGATGGCTGTGTCTCCCCGGATTTATTTCCTGACACCACCTCGCACAGAGTAAAAGTTACCAAGAGCTTTGGGTTGAAAGAACCCCGAGTAAAACCTGAACCTTCAGGAGACTTCTTTCAATTTTAAATGGACTTTGTGGGATAATGCCGTTCTTCACAGGAGTGATAATGAAACATAAATAATGCTAACTAGAAATAGGATCCACTGAACAACGTAATAGGCTTGTAAGTTAGGGCTTGGTCCTGCACCAGTAAAACTCAATGGTAAAAGCCCATTGACTTTAGTGGTGTAAAATCAGGCCCTTTGACCCCAACACCAATCCTGAATGCACTTATGTATGTGCCTAACTTCAGGCATGTGGGCAGTCCCACTGAAATTACTCATCTGCACAAAGTTAAGGGTGTGTGAAAGTGTTTAGAGAAATGGGATCTTAGTGATCCAAAGGCCATTTAAGCCAGTGGAAAGATTCCCATTGGATTATTTGGGCTTTGGATCAGGCCATGCCATTGTAAAGTTCTTTGAAGTTCCTGTATCTTTCCTTATGTTCTGTACAGCACAGAGGCCAATGATTACTTCGACCATAATAATTTGAATTAACATTGATTTCATTAGTTCTGTGCCCTTTGCCTCCAGTTTACCGCACTGGCTCTGTTGGATCATGCTTTTCCCCTTAATGTTTACTAAGCAGACGTTTTAATTAATAAATGTATATCTTACACACTGAAACTATCTGTAGCTAGGAGATGGGAATATTTTGGTAACGCATCCCTGTCAGATGTTTCATTCACACTGTAGCAGGGCAAGACTCACCAGTGTGGCACCTCCTGCTGGCTGTCCTGTGAATTGGCTCTTTTCCAGTGTATGGAGCGCCCTCTGCAGGCTGGTGTCTCACCTGCCTGAGGCCCCCATGTCTCTCCTAGACCCCCGGTGCCCTTTACCTCAAGGTTCTGCCCCAGCAGGACCCACACGCTCTGGGTCTCTCCTCCCAGGGGAACCCTCAACCCTCTAAACCCACCTTGCCTCAGTGGCTATTGCCAGTCATCATCTAGCCCCCACTCACTGGGGCAGACTGCAGTCTGTAATGACCACTCATCATTGGCAAGGGGGTAGGACCTGCTGCCTTTGCCTATCCCCAGGCTGCCCCTCTGGAGCCCCAGTACCTTTTTGGGCCTTTGACAAGGCCTGCAGCCTGGGGTTTTACCAGGCTGGAGCGCCCAAGCTCCCTTTGCCCTTCCCCAGCACTGCTCCGCTTTGGGTACCTGGTTCCCAGGCAGCTAGGTCCTTCCCACTCCAGAGCTAGTGTGAGACTCCTTCAGCTTCTGGCCCACAGCCCTCTTATCAGGGCCAGCTGGGTGCTGATTGAGCTGGCACAGCTATGGTCAGCTACACAGTCAGCTTCCCCAGCTGCTCCTAATCCCTTTTACCCAGACACAGCCTTCTGTAGGGCTGCTTTTAACCCTTCCAGGGCTGGAGCGGGGTGACCACCCCACTACACACACACACAACATCCAAACAGTCTACTGCATCATGATATTTGCGTGCTCCATAAGTTAAATTGCTTCCTTCAGAAAAAAAGCATTGAGATTATTCATTATTCATTTAATTTTCAAAGGCATTGAGCAACCCTGACTTCAACTGGAGTTGTGGGTGATCAGCATCTTTGAAGATAAGCCCATATATTTTTATTATATTACAGTACCCAAAAGTCTGTGAGATGCTGTGATGCTTCTCGGGGCTGTGACCAACCTGTCTCCATATGACTCCAGTGTGAAGGAGTCTGTGCCAGCTGGGTGTATCTCCCTAACACAACCAGCCTGCTAGCCACTCAAGAACTCTCCTCGGGGCTATGCCAGGCCTGCTTTTGCCCTGCAGGATAACAATAGATGCACCCCAGTCACCAGGTGCCTTTAAAGTGTCCCCCTGTGGTATCCAGCCCCTGATCTCTGGATGCCCACAGAAATCCCAGATCCTCCATTCCCAAAGGAGGCGTGTACCCCAGTTTAGCAGTTTTACCTTAGACCACCCCTCCCATATCACACACAGCACTTGAGTTCTATTGGAAATTTACTAAAGAACGAAGAGATTCAAATAGAAACAAGCGTGAGTGATGGAAACAAATGCTTACATATAAAACAAAATCATAAAAATGTAAACTAGGGCCTACACTTATTAATAGTTACTTTTCCCATCTAGTAAAGTAGAGTCTCACCCTAAAGTCCAGACTTTTGCAGTGCTTGCTGGCCCCAAGGAGCTAGGACCCAGTCTTTCATGAAGCACCCCCACTCATCATGGTACCTCCTGAGTGAATGGATCCAGAGTGTCTTTCTCCACATTGTGATATCCTAAATCTTTATTCACATGCAGGGAGATCACCTATCTGTCCTATCATCTTTTTCACTTCCAAGTGGTATTGATGTTCATAGTTTGACAGGTTTTCCATGGACTACATTACATTATGGGATTGGCTAGCCAGGGAGGAGTTGGCTAGCCAACTCCCTCCTGATTGAATGGGCCATCACAGAGACATGATTCCCTAGTGACTCACTTTTACTCCAAGACCATGAGGGCACGATTTTCAATATAGGTACATTATTCCTTAAATATTACCCATAAGCACAATCTTTCAGGGATTATGAGTATTGGCAAATTACAAGCTTTCAGTAGAGACTTCAGATGCTACCCTTTCTGGATAAATGGTGTATTAGCTGTAATGAAAGTGAAAACGAGTTTCTCAAGTCTGAGACAGGAGTTTGTAAAGAATGAACCCTTAGCCAGTTGACACCAATGGCTGTGTCACAGATGTATCACAGTACAAATAAAGAGTACATAGTCACTGACTCAAAGATCTTGCAATCGTCACAAAAGTAAAAAACAAAATATGTCACGGAAACTTGTTTAGATGCCTAAATATGGATTTAGAGCAGTGGTCACTAACCAGTCGATTGCGATTGACTGGTTGATCCTAGAGACTCTCCCAGTCAATTGTGATCTCCGGCAGTGCAGCAGGGCTAAGGCAGGCTCTCTGCCTGCCCCAGCCCCATGCTGCTCCGAGAAGCAGCCAGCAAACCCCTTTGGCCCTGGGGGGATGGGGGGAGTGGGGAGGCAGGAGTCTCCGTGCGCTGCTCCCAGAGGTGAAAGTAAGCCAGCCCGGTCAGGTACGGCGTACTGGCAAGAGCCAGTACGCCGTATCGGACCAGCCCGGCCCGGCTTCCCCAGGCTGGTGATTTAAAGGGCTCAGGGCTCCCTGCAGTGGCCAGAGCCCTGGGCCCTTTAAAGCACCACCCGAGCCCTACTGCTGGAGCCCCAGGGTAGCAGTGGCAGGGCTCCATCAGCGATTTAAAGGGCCTGGAGCTCCGCTGTGGTAGCAGCAGCCAGAGTCCCAAGCCCTTTAAATCGCCCCTGAGCTGCGGGGCTCCCAGCTGCCTCTGCAGCTGGCAGCTCCGGGGGTGATTTAAAGGCCCTGGGGCTCCCAGCCACAGCCGGAGCCCCTGGGCCTTTAAATCTTGATTTAAAGGGCCAGGGTATTTAAAGGCCCCGCCTCTTCCAGTTGAGGCCATGCCCCCTGCTCAGGACTTTTGCATACCAGTAAGTCCTTTAAGTTACTTTCACCCCTAGCTGCTCCTGCCTGCAAGCACCACCTCCACAGCTCCCGTTGGCCAGGAATGGGGAACTGTGACCAGTGGGAGCTGCGGGGGTGGTGCCTGCAGAGAGGGGCAGCATGTGGAGCCACGTGCCCCCCGCATCCCTCAGGAGCCACAGGGGTATGTTGGCCCCTTCCAGGAGTGGCGTGGGGCCAGGGAAGGCAGGGAGCCTGCCTTAAGTTCGCTGCACCGCTGACCAGGAGCCGCCCGAGGTAAGTGCCACCCGGCGGGAGGCCACACCCCAACCCCCAGCTCTCAGCCCCCTCCCAGAGCCAGCATCCCATACTTCCTCCTGCCCCAGCCCTGACCTCTTTCTCAGAGCCAGCACCCTGTAGCCCCTCCTGCATTCCAACCCCCTGCCCCAGCCCATATCCCCTCCCAGATCCAGCACCTCAACACTCTGCCCAAGCCTGGAGCCCACTTCTGCACCCAAACTCCCTCCAAGAGCCCACACCCTGCACCCCCTCCTTCATCCCAACCCCCTGCATCAAGCTCAGCCTGGAACTCCCGCCCACACTGCAAACCCCTTGGCCCCAGCTCACACCCTGCACCCCCTCCTGAACCCCAACCCCTTACCACAGCCCAGTGAAAGTGAGTGAGGGTGGGGGAGAGTGAGCAACAGAGAAAGGGGGGGATGGAGTGAGTGGGGCGGGGCTTTGGGGAATGGGCAGGGCAGATCCTGGGTTGTCCTTAAATTCAAAAAGTGATCTTGGGCATAAAAAGGTTGGAGACCACTGATTTAGAGACTGTGGTTAGGCACCCAGTTTTGACAATCTTGACCAGTATGTCCATCCCATATTCTTTAGCACAGAGGCTCTCAACCTTTCCAGACTACTGTACTCCTTTCAAGAATCTGATTTGTCTTGCATAGCCTCAAGTTCCACCTCACTTAAAAACTACTTGCTTCCAAAATCAGACGAAAAAATACAGGTGTCACAGCCACTGTTACTGAAAAATGGCTCACTTTCTGATTTTTACCATAGAATTATAAAATAAATCCATTGGAATATAAATATTGTACTTCCATTTCAGTGTATAGTACACAGAGCAGTATAAACAAGTCATTGTCTGTGTGAAATTTTAGTTTGTATGGACTTCCCTAGTGCTTTTTATGTAGCCTGTTGTAAAACTAGACAAATATCTTGATGAGTGGATGTACCCCTGGAAGACCTCTGCGTAGCCCCAGGTATACGTATGCCTGGTTGAGAACCACTGCTTTAGCATATGTAACACTTTCTGTTACTTCATTCTCATGATTTTTCATTTTAAGAGAGGGTTAAAATCAGGGTAGGCTTCTGACCTTAAACACTATGACCTGATACATGTTCTTAATATCTATTGATATCAAAAGGGAGTTACATGTGTGTATCCAGGGGGAAATGAACCACTCATTTTCCAAAAGCAGAAGTAACTTTGAGCCTAAAATAAGAGATCACGGAGAGATATTGCTGCATTATTTAAGAAACATATTTTCTTATCTGGATATAAAAATACATATTTGCCTAGGATTGATAGCACACAACAAAGCACCTCACAATGTAAATGCTATATGGCAATAAAGATAACGTTTCAATAAAAAATTTCTATTGACAGATTTAATTACTCCAGATAGTGCTTTACAGCATGGAAAAAAGCTGTAATAAATCTTTGAGATGGTCTCTTTAAAGAAATACAAAGGTAATATTTCTTTACAAACTGTGAGAGGTTTTTCTACATATTTAATCAAAACTCCGGCCTGTAAAACTAAGGCCAACACTTACTTTTAAACTTTGGTACATAAAAATTGGTAAATATTTGGTTAGTATCTAAAATCAAGTGTTATTATTACACGTTTGGCACCAAAGTGTTTGGCACCATATGCAACACAAGACAAATGGCATTCCCTGGTCCTGAAGAGCTTTCCAGTTTGCGGCCAGGATTCTGCAGTTGGATCCATTCCAGAGGAAGGTCCACACATGTCGTTTTTAATTACTTGTAGTAAAGTAGTACTAGAAGCAACAAGCAAAAGCAGGATGCATTGAGCTAGGCACAAACATGTACAAACATACAGTGAGAGACAGTTCTGCCTCAAACTGCTTACAGCCTAAATAGACAAGAAAGACATAGGGTTAGAAAGCATTAAAGTCCTGGAGAGTGAAGCACTTTTCCATGTTTTCTTTTCCATGTTTTTTCTTTAAAAAGATAGGAAATTTCATACAAAAATATATCGAGAATGACTATATTTAGATCATTTTTAAATAAAATATAATAAATTTACACTTAAGTAGCCCCTTCCATCTGAGGATTTCAAAGCACTTCACAAACATTAACTAATTTATAGAGCGGGTCAATATTTTTCGAACGGACAATGCCTTTTTGACTAAAATGAAAACTTTCTCCAAAAACATTCACTTGGGTACTTTAAAAATATATATATTAATTTATTTTGCAAAACAGTTGAAATTAAAAATTTTGAAATTTCTGAAAAAAATGTATTTAGTTTCAGTGAGAATAAAAATTTTGTGTCTTAGTTAAAAAAAAACCCACCTTTTTCAACTGAAAAGGGGGTGGGGGGAACCTGGGTGTCCAAACTCCACAAACAAAAAACACAAGATGTAAAAAAAAAATAAATCTTTTTGAATTTTTTTCACTGTGGGCCCAATGGAAGATGTTGAACAAAATAAAAACATTTTCTTTTGGTGGTGTGAGTGTTATAACTAATGTAGCTACACAAGACTTCTGTGAGGCATGTAGGAATTGTGGCTCCGACCTGGGCTATGCACAATGTTGCACCGGTTTAATGAATGGTGTTTTTTAAAACTGAAATAAGCACTCAATAAGCCAAAATAAGAAACTTGCACTGGTTTTAAGTAAACCACAGTTTAAAAATACACGATTAGTTTAACCAGTGCAAGTTTGTGTGTAAAAAAGGCCTCAAAGAGGTGAAGTGACTTGACCAAGGTTACACAAAAAGCCCATGGCAGGATAGAACCCAGATCTCCTACATCCCAGTTCCATAGTTTAACCACATGACCACCCAAAGGGACAAATATATTCAAGAAAATGTTTAACACAGAAGAACCTAGTTAATCTTTGAAAAGTCACAATTTCCATGCAATGTGTATGCTGAATATGATTAAACAGAGAATACATATATAGTTCTGTAGGAATACAAGCAGGACTGTGTCAGTAAAAATCAGTAGCTGAGAGCAAGAGGACAGCTTTTTGTTTCATGATTTCAAATTCATCATTATCATTACAAATCCCAAAGAGAAGTGGCCTCCTTGCACACAGAGTGCCACCTAGATGGATCTCTGGCATGATGCTTAAGGTGGTCTTGTTGCATATTCAGTTTATGTCCAACACTGGTAATCTTGTCGCGTCACTGAAGCTTTTGACATCCACGTGATTGCCAGCTGTGTGGTGGTATTCCTTGATAAACATGCTTTGAAATTTTTTGGTCTTCCATTCTTATATGTCCTTACCAAGAAAATCGCAGAAACTGAACCAGTGCGAAAGGAGGCGATTGTGGAGTTCAGCTTCAAATATCCTCATTTCCGATCTCATCCAGTGACTTGATATGAAGCAGCTGACGAAGATGACGAGAACTGAAAATGTCAATCCGGTGTTCTTCAGCTTTCCCTAGCTCCCACATTTCACCTCCATACGATAGAGTTGGCATAACTGTGGGTCTATAGAGCCACAGCTTTGTAGAAAGCTTGATGTCATGACATCCCCACAGGGGCTGCTGAAGGGCCTGAAACAAGGCAGCAGCTATTGCTATTCGTGTGGACACATCTTTCAAGCATCTTCCAGCACCATCTATGATGCTGCCCAAATATCTGACAGCGGCCACCAGCTCAGTGTTCCATCCCGACAGGTTAATACTGAGCTGGATGTAATCTGGAGGTGGAGGCTACTTGAAGGTAATGGCCAAGGATTTAGTTTTATCTGGACAAATATCTGGACCAACATGCACTACTTCTTGCCCAACCAGATCAGCCATCAGCTGCAGCTATTCACCGAACTGAGCCAACAAGGCGATGTCATTGGCATATTCAAGATCTTGAAGCAGAATAGTGTTCAGCTCGCAGCTTCGAGCTTATCCATCAACCAATCAATGCTGATAGTGAACCATGATGGTAACAGAACACAGCCTTGAGGCACTCCTGAGGAGGTGGGAAACCACACCATGTATCTGCCATTGACTTGAACACAGCGTTCTGTTCCATGATAGAGCTCTTCTAACCTCGACACTATCTTGCCAGGGCTGCTGCGTCACCTCATCGGCTCCAACAACCTTGCTCAATGCCCTGAATCAAAAACTTGATAGAAGTCTTTCAAAAGTGGTGAGCAGGTCTTATTAAAGTCGGCCATCTTCTTGAAAAGCTATCTAAAGGTGATGATCTGGTCAATAGTGGAACAACCAGGTCTGAAGCCACACTCAATATCCTGGCCTTTGCCATGAAGTGCTTTGTTTATAAGAGAATTTAACACGGAAGCAAGGACTTTCCCTGGGACTGACAATAGCGTAATACCTCTATAGTCGATACATTCAGCCTTATTGCCCTTTTTGAACAGAGGCTGAATAACCTTCTTCCAGTCATTGAGGATGGTATTAGTATGCCAGATGGTCTGGAAGATCCTGTGCAACCATGATACAATACTCTCACTTGAGTGCAGCAAGTGTTACAACCTCTGGCGCCTTCCCAGACTTCAACCAGGAAGAAATCCAGATTGCAGTCCTTAAGCTGAAGGAAGGTGGCTCTACCAGAATTTCCTGACCTTTTCAAATGGAAGAGGAACTGTGGCAAGCAACAATTGAGGAGTCTCTTGAAATGATCTTCCCATCAATGCAACCACCTGTCCCTACAAACACCGCGAAGTTGCATAAAAGGTACGGAGACTGTGCCTGATGGAAGCCAAGTCTAAATTGGCTGCCTGTGTCGGCCACCAGAATTTCTTATCTTTCTTATGCAATTACTTGATGATGTTCTGAAATCAAACTCATCCAGCCTTTGCTTTTGCTCATGACAAACATGTCTTTGAATACTCTAATTGTAGCCCGGCTTTTTTGTTAGCTGTGACCACCTCTTCACTGAATCATGGATGACATTTGAAGGGCTAAGGCCTCAGCACTGAGCTGGCAGTGGTCAGCACTGATCACTTGAAATACCACCATTCCTCAGCAGAAGATAGAGGGAGTGACTTCAGTCACTAATGATTCAATGGCCGTAAGCAGTCCAGAACAGCAAGCCACCTGATAGGTTGGCTGTAATAAGAGCCTTTGGTTGAATCACTGTAATTTTGGCCCATTAATTGCCTGTCTTCAAAGTCAGAGGTACACTTTTGTCAGCAGAAGCTGGTGGTCAGGGGCAAGTTCAGCATCTCCGCAAACTCTTACATCCCTGACCATTGATCACCAATGATTGTTAACCAGGGCACAATCAATAACAGCCCTGGTGAAACCATCTGCTTGTGAATCGTTGGATGGTGAAAGAGTGAATCAGTGATCACCATGTCATTGTCAGCTGCAAATTCCAGCAACTGCTGCCTATTCCTGTACTTCTGCCCACTACCAAACTTCCTGAGAGGACTTGCTCTGTTGTCATTATCCTTTCCTACTTGCACACTGAAGTCACCCAGGATCATGATGACCTCTCTTCTCAGAATATCATTAAGGACTTGACTACAGTTGCTGGCAAAAAGTATCTGCAGCTGCCCAATTTGGCTTTGGTGGTGGTGGGACCATAAACTGCAAAGATGGTAAGATGCTCACAGCCAGTATGGAATCAGACGCTAATCACCCACCAACCCTGCAATGCCCATTGGGAATTGGGTGAAAGTACAATGGCTACCTATTGCTGGAGTAACTCACTGGGATGGCCTGAGAACAAAAATGTATGGTCTTCAATTTTCTTTTCACCACGTCCTGGCCAGCGCACTTATCAATGTTCAGGCTTTTCAACTGCTTCATGAGGAGGACCGCATTAGCTGTTTTGCACAATGTTTGAATGTTCTAGGTACCAGTTTTTCATTTGCCATCAAAATGCAGCATATTGGAATGGCTCTTTTGTGGGGTTTCTTTGGTCATTTTTGCCTCAGGGACAGAGAACCTCTTGCCTGTTTCAGCTACAAGGACCAGATTGTCACAGGTGGTTGGCTTCAGTATAAACACCCTCACGACGTGAATGAACCAGCAGTGGAGGACTGATTTTTTTTAAAATCACAGTATCTATTTTTGCTATTATAGTGTATAATAATTTCTTTTTCATGCCCATTCTTTCTCCCTGCTGTGAGCAAGGTATCCTGATGGCCTGTGAGTCATTGCCACTGAGTGAAACCTTTATTTATGAGAACAATCTTATACTTAATTTCCATTACAGATGAAGGTAGCATTTTGCATGCTCTTTTCAGTGGCTATTCACTGTGAATGCTATCTCTCCCCACAGAGGGGATGGAATTGTAGATCAGTCTCTCAGCGAGATGGCACATAAGAACGTAGGACTACATTCGTAAGTTGGTGAACCCGTTTCCCATATTTTGCTTGTAAACGCTTTGAGCCATGATGTGGCAGCTACGCAGTGCTACTCAGGAAAATACAATAATTCAACTCTTAGAGCGCCATCTGTAGAGCAAGTGCATAAAAGCAAGTGCATAAAAACAAACCAAATTTAGCCTGAGGCAGAGGTCTGGCATGGAACATTTCCTTCAAATGGTTGAAGTGTGGCAAAATTAGAAGCAACTGAAAACAGGGTCTTATCATGGTAAATGTTGGACAACTTTAATAAGCAGCACTGCCAGTGTCACCTATAATATACATAAACACGTATATAGATTGAAAACGGCAGTTATAGGCAAGTAATCTTTTTGCCCTAGATAACTGCCTCTGTATAGCCACACACTCAGGAGGTAGCAGTAATAATCCCCTGCAAAAGGATCAAACAGGTACTAATTATAGCCTGTCCTCCCAAACTGGGCATCAGCCCTGGCTCCTAAATACAGTAGTTCTGAGTGAAAACATGACTGGAGTTCCAGGTGGCAGCAGTACAAAGCTCAGTGACAGGTATTCCTCAAGTATGCCATGAATGCTGCCTTGCAATATATCCTCTGGGTACTTTGGCTCCTGTAATAGCATAACAACAGTGAATAAGTTATCTAATTTACTTAGAGATTGTCTACGTGGGAACAGCCAGGAAATTTAATCCAAATTAACTAAATATATTAAAGTTGATTAGTTAAACTGCATTAAACCTCTGTGTGGACACTCGCATTCAGAATTACAGTGGCCTGAATTTGGTTTAGCTTAATTCACTTTGGAAGTGCAACTGCTGAAAAACACCTCCATACAACTTTGCTTCCTTTGGTCACTAGGGAGGCTAGCATTTGTGGCAACCACCCCACAACCATGATGGGGCAAAATCGGGAACTGAGTGAAGCTCAGTCAGCTGAGACAGAGTGAATGTATCTGCCCACCACCCCGCACGATCACTGTACTATCAAATCTGACAGGTGCCAGAGCTCACAGCCAGCAGACTAAAACTGGTCGCTCACCTGAATATAATGCTATTGGTTGTCTGTTCATGGCTCTGAGAAAGCATTGTGCTGCAGAGGGATGCCTTCTTCATTCATGGGGGCAGGAGGCACCTGTAAGCCTTTCCAGCAGTCCCAGTGGTAGAAGATCCTGGGCAAAGCTTAAGAGAGAAAGGTTTGATGATCCTCATCGTCCTATACTTGCATAGATAGAGGTCTGATTCTCAGTTCCATTGTAGATAGTCTGAGGCCAGACTTCCAGGCTGATGGGCTCAGTTTTGGCTATCAGTCAAAATGAGGGCACCTCACTCCATCCTGGCTTTGGCTGAGAAGAGAAGGTTACTCACCTTGTGCAGTAACTGAGGTTCTTCGAGATGGTTGTCTCTGTCAGCGCTCCACTTTAGATGTCTCGGCGCCCTGCACTTCTATTTGGAGGTTTATAGTAGCAATGCCCCAGTTGGCCACTCCGAGCAGCTACCCTGCGTGTGCAGCCAACTGTCCCCCAGTTCCTTCTCTACCCCAGAGAATCCAGGTGAAACTCTGAAGTAGAGGGGAAGGAGTGGGTAGTGGAGTACCCACAGGGACAACCATCTTGAAGAACCTCAGTTATTGCACAACCTGAGTAACCTTCTCTTCTTCTTTGCGGAGTGTCCCTGTGGATGCTTCACTTTAGGTGTCTGTAGAGCAGTGCCCCTCAGTGGAGGGTAGGGGCTTCGGAGTTGATTTATGTACAGTGGAGAGGAGCAATAGTCCAAACTGCATGTCTGCACCTGATTGTTGTTCTAATGCATAATGTTTGGTAAAAGTATGGGCTGATGCCCAGGTAGCTGCTTTACAAATGTCCGTAATGGGCATACTCATGAGAAATGCTACAATGTGGATAGCGTCCTAGTGGAGTGAATGCCAAATCCAGAAGGAGCTTCCATATTATAATTTTGGTAACATAACTGGATACATGTAGATATCCATTTAGATAGCCTCTGCTTGGAGATCGTTTGACCCTGAGCACGTTCTGTTGTGGATACGAACAGTCTAGAAGATTTTCTAAACATTTTTATTCTTTCTAAATAGAACGCTAGCGCTCTGCGGACGTCCAGTGTATGGAGGGAGGCCTTCCTGCTGTCAGCATGGGGTTTGGGGAAAAATACAGGTAAGTAAATGGGCTGATTGAGGTGGAAAGGGGAGGCAACCTTGGGTATGAACTTGGGAGGTGGTCGTAGGATTACTTTGTCTTTGAGGAATATGGTATAAGGTGGGTGTGCCATTAGGGCACCCAGCTCTCCCATTCATCTTGCTGATGTGATGGCCATGAGAAAAGCGACCTTCATGGATAGATGCAACAGTGAACACATCGCTAGTGGTTCAAAGGGCTTGCCCATGAGGGCATGGAGAGCAAGATTGAGATCCCACATGTGGGTTTGGGTCCCGTAGTGTTCTTTATGCCCCTGAGAAAGCATTTAGTCAGTGGGTGAGCAAAGAGGGTTACTCCGTCCACCTTAGAGTGGAAGGTGGTGATGGCTGTTAGATGTACTCTCAGTGAGCTAGTAGATAGGCCCGATTTTTTGGGGAGTCAGTATATAGTCAAGGATTATAGGTAGCAGGGTTGACTGTGGAGTAATGTGCTTGTTCTGCCACCAGATACAGAATAGTTTCCACTTGTGGGTGTATGTCTTTTGTGTGGTCAGTTGTTGACCGTTCAGTAGTATGTCTTTTACTTCCTTAGAACAGTGGGCCTCCAGTCCCATCAGCCATGGATCAGCCAGGCCTTGAGATGGAGTACCGAGATGGTGGGATGACAAAGGTGACCTGCGTCCTGTGTCAATAGATGAGGCACAAGGGGAAGGGTTTGCAGTGGTCTCACAGCCATCTGTTTCAGGTACGGAAACCATGTTTATCTAGGCCATGTTGGTGCAATAAGGTTGACTCCGGACTTGTCTTGCTTGATCTTTTGTAGGACACGGTGCAATAGAGGGATTGGGGGAAAGGCATACATTAGTGGTGCCTCGCAGTTCATAAGAAACGCGTCTCCCAGAGAGTTGTGGCCCAATCTGGCTCGTGAACAGTATTACGGGCACTTTTGTGTTTCATTGCAAAGAGATCTATTGAGGAGAATCCCCATTATCTGAATATAGTTGTTATTATTCCGGGATCCATTGCCCTCTCGTGGGTTTGTGCAAAGTTCCTGCTTAGGTCATCTGCTGTTGCATTCTGCCATCCGGGCAGGTAAGATGCTATGAGGTGTATGTTGTGGGAGATGCACCAGTGCCAGAGGCAGACTACTTCTGCACAGAGGGGATAAGATCGGGACCCTCCTTGGTGATTTACATAAAACATAGTCTCCAAGTTGTCCGTAAGAATCTGTACAGTCCTGTCACAGATTAGGGGGAGAAAGTGTTGGCAGGTGTTTCGGATCGCTCTTAGGCCCAGTAGATTTATGTGGAGATCGGATTCCTCTGGAGACCAGGACCTTGAATGGTATTGTCTTCCAGGTGTGTTCCCCATCCCACTAGAGAGGTGTCTGTGGTGAGTGTTACCATTGGGGGTTTTTGCTGGAAGGGGACACCTGAGCAACCATTTATACGTTGTGTCCACCATAGGAGCAAGTCCTTTACCCTGTTGGGCATTGTAAGAGGGCTGTTGATGGAGTGTCTGTATGGAATGTATACAGTGTGGTCCCAGGCCTGCAGGCATCTCGTGTGGAGCCTGGCATGTTTCATGACAAACGTTGTAACAGCCATGTGCCCAAGGAGTTGTAGGCACATTCTGGCGTACGTCTGTGGGCTGTGTCTGACAATTGCAATTAGGTTTGTTAAGGTCAGGAAGCATTGCTGTGGTAGGCGTGCTGTTGCTGTGCGGCAGTCAAGGTGCGCCCCTATGAACTCCAACTGTTGGATCAGTGTCTGAGTGGATTTTTGATGGTTGATTTGTAACCCTAGGTCTGTAAACAGTTATAGTGGTTCGAGGGGAGTTGACTGCTGCGTTGGTGCTTTTAGAAGGCAGTTGTCTAGGTAGGTAAAGATGATGACACCCTGCCTGTGAAGGTATGCTACTGCAACAGCAAGAATCTTGGAAAACACTCTCGGGGCGGTGGAGAGGCCAAAGCGGAGCACTTTGTACTGGTAATGAAGGTTGCCTAGAGTGAATCGTAGGGATCGTCTGTGTGCTGGGTGGATCATAACATGAAAGTAAGCATCGAGAGTCGAGAGCCAATCTCCTTTCTCCAATGCTGGAATTATAGTTGAAGAGTCACCATCTTGAAGCATTGTGTTTTTACAAACTTGTTCGGTTTTCGCAAGTCGAGAATGGGCCTCTATCTGCCTGATTTCTTCTGGGTGAGGAAATAGTGGGTATAGAAACCTCTGCCCCTGTGCTGAACTGGCATGGGTTTCACGGCACCTAAATGGAGGAGCTGTTGTACTTCCGGCTCTATCAGGATTGAGGGGCCTGATGTTCTGTGCCCTGTATAATGCCCATGGGTCCCAATATGTCCAGTTGGGTGGGAGTGCCATGGGGGTGGCACCCATTGTGGAGCTTGCCAGTCCCTCATACTGACGGGTGTTTAGTGCCGTGAGGGTCCAGGTTTGGGTTAGGAATAGCATGAGGTGTACATCCTTCTCCTCGCTGGAGAGAGGAGGGGCTGAACCAGTGGGCATAGCTGTCAGGCTTGGTCCCGGTCTGGCTGGGGTGCCATCGGTGCTGAAAAGCAGAGTCCCTGGAGTGGAGGAAAACGAGGAGGTCCACCTGACTGAGGAATTGTTGAGGCACCGGAAGACTCGGTGGCAGAGGCACGCTCTGGCTGGGAATCAGTGGTAGTAATCCTGGCACCGCAGGCTTGCTACGTTGTATTGGTGTAGCAGGTAGCACTATTGCGCTGCTCAGTGCCTGGTGTTTCTTAGGTTCCGCCGGCGCCAAAGGAGGCGGCTGAGTTTTGTTGCGTGTGCCTCCGTGAGAGCTAGACCAGAGGTTCTCAAACTGTGGTCCACAGATAGTTCCCTCTAAGGTGCGCACCTGGGTGGCCACCCACCTAATTAGTGGAGCCGTGCAGGCGCGGCTCCACAAATTAGGTGCCTGGACCCTGGAGGAGATGCACATGTGAGGTGAGGTGGTGGCCTTGGGGGGAATAGGGAGTAGGTGGGAGGGGGCAGAAGAGAGGGTGGGGGGAATTTGGGACATGCAGAACTGTGGTGGCCAGAGAAAGAGGCACCCTTCCCCAGCTCCAGGGCTGTGGCTGCCCAGGAGAGACGGTTCTCCTTCCCAGCCTCAGCTCTGTAGCGGCTGTGGGGGTGGGAGGGGAAGAGACCCCCCCCTCCTTCCCAGCCCCAGCTCGGGGGCTGCTGCGGTGGGGGAGACAGGGCACATCCATCACATTAGAAAGGTGAGACTACTGATATTAAAATATGAGTTGTGTGCTTTTATTTGTAGAACAAAAAAAGGTTAATTATTATTACTTTTCTTTATATAGCGCTTTTATCCAAAGCTCTTTACAATAGTTAGCTAACGGTACAAACAATATTTGGAAAGATCATTAAGTGGTCCGCCACGACCCTCAGCAATTTTCAAGTGGTCTATGGAAAAAAAAAAGCTTGAGAACCACTGAGCTAGACCGCACGGGGTCTTTAGCTCCTCGGGATGTCTCGGTACCGACAGTGCCCGGCGCTCTCGGTGCCATCGGTCCCGGGGCAGTTTCCGCAGTTGGAGATCGCTTTTTTTGAGGCAAATCTCACTGTGGTGAAGATTGAGACCGCTTTCTCATGGCTTTTTTAGGAATGGGGTCCTTTGTACCTGTTTTTGAGGAGGATCCCCAGTCTGACTCGGGGTCAAAGGCTGGTCTGAGGGATTTCTTCATCATAAGAAGTTTAAATTGGAGATCCCTAGCCTTCTTTGTCCTCACTGTAAGCTTTTTGCAGTGGAGACACTTGAGTTATATGGGTCTCCCCCAGACAACTCACGCACTGTGTGTGGCTGTCTGAGACAGGTAGGGAAAGTCTGCAAGTCAGCATTTAAAACCTGCAGAGCCAGGCATGTCTGAGAGGCTGTGCTGGAGAAAGAAAGGGGCATAGTCCCGTTCTAATAACTCTTTTAGTAGGCGACTGCCTGCCTGAGGTGGGGGGAAAGGGAAAGAATATCTCTTTACTCCTCTTAAAAACAAAACAAAACAAATTTTAGGGAGAAATTAATAAGAAAGGGTAACAGTTGGGAAAACACACTACACGAATAGAAACCGCTAAAACTGGTGGGAGTGCTGCTGCTGTTCCGACCGAAGCCAAGGATGGTAGAAAAGGAACCGGGGGCGGTTGGCTGCGCACGTGGGGTAGCCGCTCGGAGCGGCGTGAGGCAGCTGCCACAGGTGCATGGCCAACTGGCACACTGCTACTACAAATCTCTGATTAGAAGTGCAGGGCGCCAAGACACCTAAAGTGGAGCACCCACAGGGACACACCTCGAAGAAGAGTCTCATCACGTCCGCTGTGGTGTCAGCAGGGAAACTCCTTTAAAATAGCCCCAAAGTCAGTGTGTTCTTTTTGCCCAGAATGCTCTGAGATCTTCCAGCCGAACGACTCTCACAACGCAAGCAGCTGCTAGGGATGCCCTGAGGGAGGTGAAGGAGACCTCAAAGTCTTTTTTGAAAGTGGCCTCATTTTGATTTCCGTAGGGCCCTTAGGATAGAACGCCTTTTCTGAGGGGACAACCATATTGTTAAGCCAGGAACGCTATGGCAGCATCAACCTTTAGTATCTCAGCCCTGGTCTACACTAGGACTTTAGGTCGAATTTAGCAGCGTTAAATCGATGTAAACCTGCACCCGTCCACACGATGAAGCCCTTTTTTTCAACTTAAAGGGCTCTTAAAATCGATTTCCTTACTCCACCCCTGACAAGTGGATTAGCGCTTAAATCGGCCTTGCCGGGTCGAATTTGGGGTACTGTGGACACAATTCGACGGTATTGGCCTCCGGGAGCTATCCCAGAGTGCTCCATTGTGACCGCTCTGGACAGCACTCTCAACTCAGATGCACTGGCCAGGTAGACAGAAAAAGAACCGTGAACTTTTGAATCTCATTTCCGGAAACTGCGGGAACTGTGGGATAGCTACCCACAGTGCAACACTCCGGAAGTCGACGCTTGCCTCCGTACTGTGGAAGCACTCCGCCGAGTTAATGCACTTAAAGCATTTTCTGTGGGGACACACACACTCGATTTCTAAAAAACCGACTTCTATAAATTCGACCTAATTTCGTAATGTAGACATACCCTCAGTAATTGGGACTTTTGGTTCCTGGATCCTATTGAACCTAAGATCCTTTCTATTGATGGGCTTGTCCTTCTCTGCCTTAGTCTGTTCATCCCTGATTACCTCCACAAAAGAGGCATGTAGGGAACTGTGACCTCAGGGGAGGATATTGAGGGGAGAAAGTTGCTCAGAGGCTTGCTCTCAGGATTTTTTTAAAGGTTGAATCTGAAAAGTGGATACAACCTTGCTGCCCATGGACTCAAATTTCTCAGGGAGGGAAACCCCCCCCGCAAAAAAACACCTTTGCTGAGTCTTTCCCCAGTCCTCTCCTCTCTATCTCAAGGGACCCCTTGGGACTTACTCCCTGAGTCAGCTGACTGGAATCCTTCTCATCCTTAGAGCCTCTCCCTGCTCTGCCCATGAACTCCTAGTCCATTTTCCCCACGTTGAAGTCACGGTTGCTCCAGTGGATAGAGGATCTCACATGCACAACCAACTCATAGCCATCAGACCTAACAGAATTAGAGACAGAAGGCTGGCTGCAGGCTGGGCACAACTCACCATTTGCTGCACTTGGGAGATAGTCTCACAGCCAGAGCACCATTTGCATTTCATTCAGTGCTTTTTAGGCTGCTCTGCCATACCTGGAAGGTGCAGAGGAGTCAGCATGGGGACAATACAGCTGAGGCTCTGGATGGTTCCAACACCTGGCTAAAAAAAAATGACCCGAGGGGGTTGGGGAGAGGGAGTAAGAGGAACTCACTGCTCACCCTGCCCCCCAATTTTTGACAAAAAAGCCCACTTTAAGCCGGTATGAAGGCAGGAACTGTAAAAACTGCTGTCCACATGATGGCTCGGAGGCAGAGAACTTGGAAGCAAACAGGCTCTGAGGGGGCGTGGCTAGACAATGTTGCTTTGAAACTTTGATCCACTTCAGTGAGCTGCAGAGAGAGGAGAACAGTCTAGATGTAAAGAATCGTGGGAGACGCCAGGCTGCAAAATGGCTCTATCTTTCCATCTGTGGGTTCCTTAGCTTAGCACTCCCACCCCCTGAGGAAGTAACATATCCCTGACGAACCCCACAACAGCAGCGTCAACCTTCGGTATCTCAGCAACAGAGTCCTTTGGTTCTTAAATGTTATAAAGCCTTGCCCTTACCTGGCTCTCTCCATTCATCCCTAATCACTGCCTTGAAGAAGGAACGAATGGGGAATTGCAACCTCAGGGGAGGAGTTTGGAGGGAAACATTTTCTTTGAGGCTTACTCACGGGAGCCTGCTCAGGTGCCAGCACCAGACAGCTCCCCTTCCTGAGTGGAGGAGTCAGAAAACTCAGATCTCTTGGATTTGTGTTTTTTTTCTTCCCCTTTTTAGATTTTTTAAACTCTTTTAGCACACCTTGGCAGTGTAGCAGCTCTACTATGGCTTTGGTGAGGCCTTTTGCAGCTTGCCTTTCCTTCAACAGATCAGTCTCAGAACCCTCCCCAACTGGGTCCCATTCCCCTGGGAAGGAGAAGGGAAGAACTTGTTAGAGCCCTCCTGGTCAGCTTGGGAGGCTGACTAGAACCTCTGCTTCTTTCCCCCAGGGTGCTCCGGACAAACTTTAAGACTGGGAGCAGAGGGAGTCTTGTGGCCCCACAGGCCCCTGCCCCTTTGTTCTGAAAGGGTCCCCTGGAATTTATCCCAAGTCAAGTGGTCAGGGCCCTTCTTGCTTTTGGAGCATCTCCTTGCTCTGAGGTCCTGGTCCAATTTCCCCTCATTGGGAGTTATGGCTTAGGGGGACCCCACCTGTCTGTCTGACTCATAGTCTCGGGACCTAATGGAGTTAGGGATAGAAGGCTGTGTGCAAGCTGGGCACAAATCATCTACCAACCCTGGGAAGGCTGCCTTACATATAGAGCACAGCCTGGATTTAATCTAGTGCTTTCTTACAGGCATGGCAGAGCAGCTAAGGGGCAGAAGAGCTGGTAGGGAGAGGGTGCAGTGCAGGCTAAATGACCCGAGGAGGAGGAATGCTGAGGAAAGAAAACACTGCTCCCCATTGCCCATGGACAAAAAAGTTAAAAGCTGGAGGAGTAAGGACAGGAGCAACAGAAATCTCCACTGTCTGCTGCTGCTGTGGAGGATGAGAAACTGGCAGCAACCAGGAGCAAAGGGGGCAGGGCTACAGCACACAGCACCAAAATGCTGATCTGCCTCCATGAGCTGCAGAGATAGGAGAGCAGCCCAGATGTCCAGAATTATGGGAGACATTGGCACTGGGCTGCAGAATGCTTGGATGGTAGCATTTGTTCTCAACTGGGATTGGTACATAACTTCCAATAAGACTTTGTTTCAACAACATAAAAAGGTATTTTCAAAAACATTTCACTTTTATTCTTTGTTCTTCAAGATTTTAGAACCCTAAAATGAGCAAAATGAACAAGGTTCCTTTGTGTATTTTGGTGGTTTTGTACCTTACTAGGAAATGCCGCACATCCAGTTCTCTGTTTTAGTGCTCAGTAATTTGCTTGAAGAACACACAAGCACTCTACACTTCAAACAACAGGGGATTCCACAGACAAAGAACATAATGTTAAACGAGTGGCATTTATTTAGTAGTACTTTTAATTAAAGTTTCTTTCTCTGCCCAAAACAGGTTGCTTACATTAATGTCATTATATAGAAGAGGATCTAAAACTATATCACGCTATAGGGGCACTGCACCATCTTCTGCAGTATGGCACTTGGTCCTAGACAAGTTGCTAACATAACATGCTAGATGGGTTTGGTTTGAATTTGTAACTTCAAGTCACACATAATGCTAGGGAGAAAATGCCTATGACTAAATGTCATCCGAAAAGATGTTGCTAAGAACAGATCTTAGCAACTGAAATGAGAATTTATTAATGTATCCACCAAAACAGACAACTGGCCTTGTAACAATTCAAGTTGTTCTTTCTGGGATCCGTATGTTGTTGGAAGATTTCTAATCTTTGCAATTCCCCCAGAAAAGTTCAGATTGAGGCAAACTATTGAGTGGATTTGCAGAAATCACCATTGCTGCAGAAGAGCAAACTAGTTGCAGTAAGGAAAAGGGTGCCCACTAGGCTGCTGAGTTACTCTTCTAGTTGTAGCACAGAACAAGCATAACAAGGCATCTAAGCCTATACAAAGCATCCAGTGAATGAGGTAGGAGTCCTGTGGAAAAAAATAGTATGCAATGTGCACAAGGGGTCTGAATTAAGATTGCACAGGAAACCTTAATTCTAGCATTTCCTAATGTTTGAGTCCTGGATTTTGCAACCATGCATTCTTTTCACATGGGTTTTTCATGATTAGATTTTATATATCTATACTGACAAGTTTTAGCTCTGCTACTATGAAAACTTGTGGAAATAATTAAAAAGGAAGCCGTGCAGTTAACCATTCTAAATCTGAAGATCATCTCTTCCCCTAAAGATTTTCTGGGTAATCATCACAAGAGCAACAACAAATAGCATATGTGTGTGTACGTATGTTACACCCACCCCCCGCAAATAGTGTACGTCTACACACACAATTAAAACCAATACATCTGTATATACATTTTTATTAAACAAGGTCATTTTAGCTTAACTGAACAAGGCAATGGGAAATACAAGGACTGGACATATACATGACCAACTTTACACTTCTTGACAGAAATAAATGGCATGTGACTTATATACAGCTGCATTTAATACAGGTTACAAGTCTACTGTATTTTAATTAAAAACAGTCCTAAGCTCTTACATTATGAAAATATACAGAAGTTGGATCATACAGAGGTTAAAATCCTGTCCACTCTAAAAATATTAAGTCTAAAAACCTCCATACCTCCCAATTTCTGCCCACAAAGTTTCTATTTTACAGAACCACCATTACTTTACTGTCTTTACTGTTACCATACATGAAATATCAAAAATATATTGATGAGTCTATCACTAATCATGAATGTTTGTATTTACATTCAAGTTAACAATTCCTCACCAAATACTTTATATACAAATCTCAATTTGCCCTTTATGAAAGTCATTAAAAAGTTAAAAATCATAAAAATGCCAATTAGAAATAAAGCATTCCAAAAACTGAACTTGTTTACAACAATTCAGAACATTCAAAACAAATTTATGAAAAATGTGTTACTTTAATACAAGTATTCTCACAATACTTTAGCTCCAATACAGCGCAACAAAATGTTGCTTTCAACACATTCTGTGCAGCATCTTCTCTTCCAACAATGCTGTAGGGGAAAAAAAAAAGTAATCAATTGAGGAATAATATTTTTGCAGATCCCAGTACAATATCATATAAAATGTATGTTTTGATTATGATTTTTACAGTAAACTGGCCAATAAACATACTTACATGATATGAAATCTCCTTACTACATTACTATGATGTGTACATTACATTTAACTACAATTTTACAATGACGTTTCAGTAGAGTTCAGGAACAGCACGTAATATACCTTAAACAGAATAAAACTGACATTTTAGACAAGTGGGGTCTCCCAAAAGTGTAACTCACAAGTGTGCTCACAAGAAAAATTCACTACCAAAGACTGAAAGATGGGGAATTTCTTCAAGAGTTGTGGAAGAAATCCAAAGGTGTATAGGGGTGGAGAAAGGTGTATAGATTGGTGAAAGCAACGTATTTGGAGAACTCCAATAATAAGTAAAAAAACCAAAACCCATTCTGATGTGTAGTCCATTAATTTTGACAGAGGAAAAAGGTTTTTTCTTTCTTTCTTTAAACATGTTCATCCAAACTAGACTACAACGTTCGCAGGAAAACTAAAAAACAAATTCTTCAAAATTTCTTGTCACCAAGTGGCTGAGAGTCCAATCGGCAGCTACAGAAAAACATGATGTAGAAAAGAGGCATGCAGATCTCCTTCCATCAGCGTTTCATAGCATACATAGTTGGGACAACACCTCATTCATTGGGACATATAATGACTAGCTAGTCTACTGCTTTCAATGGGTTCTCATTCAGGTCCATGTGAATTCATGTATCTCCTTCAAATATCTATACAATTGAAGTCAAATTCCTAAAAGAGAATTTCTTTTTCTTTGTAATACACTTGTGATTTGCCGCATTATAGACCAAGCAATAATAGGTAGAGTCAAGTCAAGGAGCTCAGCAGCCATTTACTGATGTCAGATTACAAAATAATAAAGATTATACTTTCAAACCAGTAATGCCTAACCTGGGAGTTTAGACACTCATCAAGCCCTAGAGTATGAGAGTCCAAAGTTGTTCCTCAGAGTTTACATAGTTTCATGAAGAGTGAACTTAGACAGAAGAGAGGGTTACTCACCTTGTGCAATAACTGAGGTTCTTCGAGATGTGTCTCCCCACAGGTACTCCACTGCAGGTGTGACGCTGCTTTGGTGTCTGGAGTTGGAGATCTTAAATAGCTGTGCCTGTTGGACTGCACATACATACCTCTCCTCCCCCACGCTGCACACATGTAGTATAAATAGTGCTGCGCAGTGCGACCGCCCTCAGTTCCTTCTCTGCTCCAGAGCCCAAACGCTATGCTCCGCAGCAGAGGGGAGGAGGGCTGTAGTGGAGCACCAATGGGGACACACATCTCGAAGAACCTCAGTTACTGCACAAGGTGAGTAACCCTATCTTCTTCTTTGAGTGTTGTCCCCATCACTGTAAGTAACTATAAAGCAGTGTCCCTAGCTAGAAGGTTGGAGCTTCGGAGTGGCTGGTATCGCCGAGGACAGGACCGTATGTCCAAGAATGGCATCTGGCGAGGAATCCTGCCAGACGGCGTAATGTTGGGAGAACGTATCAGAGGATGTCCATGTGGGAGCCCTGCATATATTATGGGAACATTATTGAGGAATGCAATGGAGGTTGAGAGCGCTCGTGTGGAGTGTGTCCTGATAGAGGCAGGTGGTTTATTGTGAAGTGTGTAAGACAGGCGTATGCACTGTGAAATCCATTTAGAGGCGTTGTTTAGATATAGCAGAGCCTTTAGAGTGTTCAGCAATGGATATGAACAAGCGTGGCGAGTTCCTGAATGGTTTGGTTCTATCCAAATAGAATGACAATGAACAACTAACATGTGGGGAGCTG
This sequence comes from Caretta caretta, assembly GCF_965140235.1. NCBI lineage: Eukaryota > Metazoa > Chordata > Testudines > Cheloniidae > Caretta > Caretta caretta. The sequence goes on along the minus strand of NC_134206.1, from coordinate 255,490,671 downwards.
CTTCTTAGTAATTGTGTGGTTTGGGAAAGAAAGAAGGAGAAATATAGGCTTGTTCAGATAGAAGGATGTTATAACTTCAGCAGGAATTTTGGGTGGGGATGGAGGGTCACTTTGTCCTTATAAAACATTGTATATGGGGGGTATGCCATAATGGAGGATATTTCTCCCACGCGTCGTGCCGATGTAACGGTGACGAGGAAGGCCAGTTTCACTGCTAGATGAAGGAGTGAGCAGACTGCTATTGGCTCAAATGGAGGTCTAGTCAGAGAGCGTAGGACTAGGCTGGAGCCCCAGGGTGGGTTGGGGGACGTATATCAGGGTATAGGTTTCCAACACCCTTAAGAAAATGTTTGACAAGGGAGTGTGCAAAAACTGAATATTCCTCGACAGAGCAGTGGAATGTGGTAACTGCAGCCAGGTGCACTCTAAGGGTTTGACTATACTTGCGAGTGAGAGTGCGTTAAAGCGGCCCCAGGCGCCGTAGCTCACAACCCGTCCACATTGGCAAGGCACGTAGAGCGCTCTGACTCCACGGCTAGAGCGTTCCTGGTACTCCACCTCGGCGAGATGATTAATGCTTGCTGCGCCTTGGCTGAAATACTCGGGCGTCACTGTGAACAAACTGTTACATTACTGTGCTCTGATCAGCCTCCAGAAATGTCCTATAATCCCCTTAAGTCAAGTGGCCACTCTTCTCATTGCTTTGAACTTGCTGTAGGAATGAGGATATCCCCTTTGAAAGCTCCGTTTCTGACAGCCGGCTGCTTATCTGCTCCGAGACAAAGCAACCATTACTGTGGAATGCTGTGTGTGTGAGAGAGTGAGGTGGGGGTCGGAGGAGGGTCTGCTGCTGTCTGAACTTACAAGACAGCATGCTGACATGCTCTCAGCCTCCCCAAAACCCACTCCCTCTCCCACCACATACACACAACACACTCCCTGTCACACTCCACCCCCCCACACATTTGAAAAGCACGTTGCAGCCACTTGCATGCTGGGATAGCTACCACAATGCACTGCTCTCTGTGGCCATTGCAAGAGCTGCTAATGTGGCCACACCAGTGCGCTTGTAGCTGGACAGACTGCAGCGCTTTCCCTACTGCGTTCTACGAAGGCTGGTTTAACTCAAAGCGCTCTACATCTGCAAGTGTAGCCATGCCCTTAGAGAACTAAAAGCCAATCCGTGCTGTTTGAGTTGAAGGAGGTAGTCCAATATGAGAGTTAATGGAGTGCAGGCTGCATCAACCTGTCTGTCGGCATACTAAAGTTGGAACCAGTTCCACTTGTGAGAATAGGTACGTCTGGCAGACTCGCACCTGCTTTTATCAAGGTATGTTTTACTGAATCTGAACAGGTTATTTCAGAATCCCAGAGCCATGAAGGAGCCAAGCTTTCAGGGGAGCATCTGTGGATTGGGATGCTGAATGTGTCCCCTGTCCGGAGAGAGGAGCCATGATGCTGGGGGAAGGTTTATAGGCCGAGAGAGTGTCATGCAAAGCAGGTGCATGTACCAGACTTGTTGTGGCCATGTCGGTGTGATTAGTATAACCAGAGCTCGATTTTCCTGTATCTTGAGTAAGACTTGGAACAGGAGGGGAAAGGGAGGGAAGTCGTAGAGAAGTGGTGCATTCCAGTTCATAAGGAATGCATCCCCTAGTGAATAGAATCCCAGCCCTGCTCTGGAACAAGACTGGGGACAGCGGGCATTCTGAGTGGTGAAAAGGTCTATGGTGAGGTGACCCCATTGGCGGGAGATGGGTCGGAGTGCTCTCATGTCGAGCTGCCATTCGTGCTAGTGTGAGAAGGTTCTGCTCAGCGTATCCGCTATTGTGTTCTGAAGTCCAGGGAGATACGCAGCAGAGATGGAGATGTCATTGTGCATACGCCAATTCCATGGCTTGATAGTTTCTGAGCGTAGGGAATGGGACCTGTCACCTCCTTGCCTGTTGATGGAATACATACAAGAGAGGTTGTCTGTCATTACTCAAATAGTCCAGTTTCTGAGGAGTGGTAGGAAATGTTGGCAGGCACTGCGGACTGCCCTCAGTTCCAGGAGGTTGATGTGTAAGGTGGACTCGGTGGGCATCCATCTGCCCTGCATACTGTGCTTGCATAGATGTGTTCCCCAGCTGAGGAGGGAGGCATTGGTGGTAAGTATCATGGTAGGTGGAGGTTGAAGAAAAGGGACCCTGGCACAGACATTGTCAGGCACGTCCACCACAGTAGTGACTCCTTGACCTGGGCTGGCATGGACAGGAGTTTTTGCATGCTGTGCTTGTGAGGAAGATATACTGTACGGAGCCAGCCCTAAAGACACTGCATATGCAGCCTTGTGTGTTTGACCTTAAATGTAGCTGCAGCCATATGTCCCAGAATTGGAGGCATGTATGTGCTGGGATTTGGGGGCATGCTTTGGTGATTGAGACTAGTTGTGTTACCGCTGTGAACCTGTGAGGTAGTAAAAATGCTCTTGCCCGCTTGGCATCGAGTAGAGTGCCAATGAATTCCAGTGTTTGCACTGGGGTTAGTGTGGACTTTTCAAAATTGATAAAGAGGCCCAGTTTTGTAAAGAGGGTCATTGTAGTGTGGACTGCTTGGAGAGCTTCTGTCTTGGATGGCACTTTGAGAAGAGTCGTCTAGATACGGGAAAACGGTGATGCCTTGTTTGCGGAGGAAGGCCACGACCACTGCAAGTACTTTGGAAAAAACTCACGGAGCTGTGGATAGTCCGAAGGGTAGTACCCTGTACTGGTAGTGACCGTGGTCAACAATGAATTGTAGGAAATGTCTGTGAGCAGGGTTTACTGCAATATGAAAGTATGTGTCCTGTTGGTTGAGGGCCAAGAACCAATCCCCCCTGTTCCAGTGCTGGGATGATGGTGGATAGGGTGACCATATTCAAACATTGTAGTCTCACAAACTCGTTGAGATTGCGAAGGTCTAGGATGGGGCAACAACCGCCAAACTTCTTTTGTACCATGAAGTAGTGAAAGTAGAAACCACATCCTTTGTGTTGTGGAGGGACTGGTTCTATGGCTCCCTGTTGAAGAAGATGCCTCACCTTCCCCTCCAGGATGGGCTCCCCTGTAAGGGGTCCCTGAAAAGGGATGTGGAGGGGGGGTTGGCAGGATGGTAAAGTTAGGAAGGGAATGGAGTAACCTTTACTATTTCCAGAACCCATCTGTCCAAGATAATGAGCATCCAAGATGGTAAAAATGGAGCTAGGCGGTTGCCGAACTATCCATGTGTAGATGGCGTTACAGATGGTAGGGGCAACAGGAGTAGGCAGGAGGGTCTCTGGACCTTGACCACACCTTCAAATTTGCTGCTTATTAGAGTGTGTTCGGGCCCAGGTGTCCCTCGTGCAGGTGATTGTCTGCACCTGTTGGGATGTCGGCGACAATGGCCTTGGTTGTCAAACTGCTGCTGTGGGTAGTATGGCTGAGGGCGAGATCGTGGAGGGAGTGGATATTTTCCCAATGTTTGTTTTGGCTGCGGTGTGTACATACCAAGGGATTTTACAGTGGCTCAGGAGTCTTTCAGTGAGTGTAAGGAGTTGTCCATGTGCTCAGAAAAGTGTTTTTGTCCCTCGACCGGGAGATCCTTGACCGTATTTTGCATCTCCTTTGGGAATCCTGAAAGGTTCAACCATGATACACGTCACATTACTACCGCAGTATCGGGCAGCTGTGTCATTTAAGTCCAGGGAGGGCCTGCAGGGCCGTGCAGGCTATTAAGTGACCTTCCGAAATGAGGGACAGGAATTGTTCCCTTTTTTCCTCTGGCAGATCCTGGCAAAATTACTCCAGCTCAGAATAATTTTTTACAATCTTATTTGGCCATAAGGGCCTCATAGTTAGAAATTCAAAATTGGAGGGTAGCAGATGAATAGGATTTTCTACCCAGGAGAGCTAAATCTTTCCAGTCTCAGTCAGGATGATTGGATTGGCACTGATTGCTCTTCTCTTGTAGCACATTCACCATAAGGGAATTTGGGGCAGGATGTGAAAATAAAAACCCCACATTTTCTTCACATACATAATATTTCCTATTCACCCTTTTGCATGTAGGTGGGATAGAGGCTGGAGTCTGCCAAAGAAGGTTTGCAGGTTCAAGTAGTGAACCGTTAATAGCTAGGGCATTTTTTGTTGTTGAGAAGGTATGGAGAATGTCCATTAGTTTATGTTGTTGCTCCTTGACCTTCTCAAGTGGGATCTTTGTTTCGTAGAGTGGCTGACTCCCTAACTCCTGAAAGTGACAAAAATCATCAGCCACTGTGGGAGGAGGTGGCATGATGGCTCCATCAGGTGAAGATGAAGAAAATGGGAAGACCGGAGGTACCTCCCCATTCTGCTCTCCTTCCAGTTCCTCCTCCAGTGGTGGTATTTACGGAGTATGTGGTTCTGGAGGTCGAGAGATTGTTGAGAAGGGAATGGATGGAGGCCGGCATATTTGCAGTGGTGGGGGATTACCGAATTGTGCCCTATACATGGCCCAGGGGTCCCAATATGGCCAATTAGGGGGAAAGGGAATATATGGTTGCATTCATGGGGACCCCTGAAAAGGCTGGGTGCCCTGAACTGCAGCAGGGTAAGGCTGGTAAGTTGATGTCAACTGCCCTGATGTTGGTGGGGCAAGAGCGTCTTTTCATCCTCCTCAACATCACTAAGGAAAGGAGGTCCTGTCCCTGTGAGACAGCATGAAGAGTGTGTTGATTGAGAAGTGGGTGAGATTTGGGACACCTCCTGTCTGAGAAGCGGAGAGTCTGCAGTGTCAGATATAGTGAGGTCTGACAGCTGTGTGAATTCCTGCGAGTGATCTCTGCTCAGTGCCTGTATTGAGCACGGTGCTGAGGTGTGATATGGAAAAAAGAGTCAGCAGATTGCGCCAGAGTGCTTTTGAGAGCCGTAGCTTTAGTAGGAGTTTGCAACACTACTGGAGTCTTTCTCAGAGCTGAAAGCTTCAGTGCCGTGCGCAGGTCAGGGCTGAGGGCTTCACTGGAGCCAGCTGTTTTGTCAGTGGTGGTGCAGACAGCGTCCTCGGCACAAAAAATGGACCTGGAGCCGTTGAAGAGATAAAGGGCTTGCTTCGGTTGCCCACAACAGGAGGTAGCGCTGATACCTGCTGTTTCGCCCTGGCACGGTCCTTAGACTTACTCTCAGGGGCCGAGGTAGTCAGTCTAGGAGCAGCTTTGTGCCTCTTCTCAGAAGCCATTCGCACTACAGATCTAGCCAGAGATGGCATTCCTGCACTTTGTGCCTCAGGCGCTGAAGGAGGGACGGCTCTCTTCTAAGTGTCAGCCTGGTTAGAGGATGATCTTCCCTTACTCAGGCAAGGGAAGTGAGAGTTGGCAGATGACCTTGCTGAGTGTGAGGGTCTCTCCAGTAAGGAATAAGAACCAGGGTCCGAGACTGGTCGCAGGAACTTTTCCAGGAGGAATAGTTTGAGTTTAAGGTCCCTGTCTTTCCTTGCTCTTGGGCTTTAAGCCCAGACAGTGGGAACACTTCTGGGAAACGTGTCCCTCTCCCAGGAAATAGATACATTGGGCGTGGCTGTCTGTTATAGAGAAGGCGGCCCCACATAACACACACCGCTTAAACCCGGAGGAGCCCTGCATAAGGGTGAGGGAATAGTTTCCCTGATGGGAAATAGGGCAAACAAAAAAGGTTTTGTTTTTTTTTTTAAAGGATGAAGGATAAGAAAAGAAAATGAAGGAGCTAACTAACTACGAGAGGGAAAACAGGTAAGACATTACCTAAGTGGGCTCTGCTAATTGTTCCGTACCAGAATGCAGGCAGTAGAGTAGGAACTGAGGGCAGTCGGACCGAATAGCGTTATGTATACTACCTGCACACAGCGCAGGGGAGGGGAGGTGCGCATGTGCGGTCCGATGGGCACTGCTGTTGAAGATCTCCGACTCCAGACGCAAAGGCACTGCCGCAACTACAGTGAAGCACCCCTGGGGATATCACTCGAAGAACCACCAGTGAAGCACATCCACATTGCTTGAGATATGTAAGATAACGGGGTGGAAGTGTAGTTCGGAGCAAATGGAGCAGGGTCTCGAGATTCCATTCCCAATGCTTCAAGAAGCCAGTAGGGTGATGGAGATAAAGAATCAGAGGAGACTGACTTAATCTGAGACAGAGCCACAGAAATCACAGCAGTGTCAACAACGTACTGCAATGTCTTTATGAAGATGTGTCAACATGCAGTAACACTGGCTGCAAGACGCATTTGATCTTACCATGAGAAAATTGACTAATAGTGCTGTCAAAGAATTAAACTTGCAGTTATGGCCCTTTATGCTTAGCTAATCCTCCCCATCACAGGAAGAACCCAAGGAATGGAAAGTGTAAAAAACATATGGCTATGACAGCATGAAAAAAAAAAAAACCCCACACTACATGCTACTCTTTCACATTAAGAGAAATTAACAGTGGTACAGATCACACAGAGGTCTTGGCCTTGAAACCATGCAGAGCCTGAGAATCTGAGGAGCCAAGGCCTAAATGCACATCTTAGGACATCCATAAGGAGCGCTTTTCTTTCTAAAGCCCTGTACCACAGCCCCAAGGCCAATTCACTATCCAATCCCATACAAAGGGAAATTACTTACCTTGTTGTAACTGGAGTTCTTCAAGATGTGTAGTCCCTATCTATTCCACTGTGGGTACGCATGCGTTCCAGGTGCCTGAGACCAGAGAATTTTTGCAAGTAGTGTCTATTGGTCCATGCCTGCACCCCTACTCTTCCTGTGCTCTATCGTGAGGGTATAAGGAGTGGGGCAGACCACCTGCTTCTTCAGTTTCTTCTCTACCATGAATGTTGCCAAGCTCTGAAGCAGAGGTGAAGGAGGGTGGGAAGTGGAAGAGAGATAGGGACCACACATCTTGAAGAACTTCAGTTACAACAAGGTAAGCAATTTCCCTTTCTTCTTTGAGTGCTGGTTCCGATGGATAACTGACAAACAGTATTCAGAGAGGAGGCGGGTGCAAGAACACAGGTGGTATAGCTGCTTGTAGAACCACTGCCCCAAAGGATGAGTCAAAGGCAGAGTCTTGGACCAAAGAGTAATGCCTCATGAATGTGTGGATGGAACTCCATGTAGGTTGTCCTGCAAATACCAAGCAGGGATGCTTCTTGAAGTGATGCTTCTGAGGCTGCTTATTCCCTTGCATAAGCAATCTTTACCCCATGTGAGGGAGGAAGCTGTGCCATCTGATAAGAGAACAGGATATACCCAGAGATCCACTGAGAAGATATAGCTTGACCTCAAACTCACTCTGGTATGGAAATGAACAATCTAGATGACTTTTCTGATCGGTTTTGTTCTCTGCAGGTAAAAATGACCACGCTCATCATTCGTCGAGAGAATTAAGTCTCCTCTCCTCACTAAAGGCATAAGGCTTTGGAAAGGCACAGGTAAATGAACTGACTGGTTTATATGATGGAACAATTTTAGGAATACATTTTGGATGTAGTTGTTGGATGTAGAGACTCTGTCCTTATGGGATACTGTGTACAGCCATTAGGACCCCAAGTTCACCTACCTTTCTGGCCAAGGTGATAGCAATGAAGAAGGCAACATTTATCTACAGGTGAGACATGAAACACATAGCTACTGGTTCAAAGAGTAGCTTAGTGAGACCTGAAAGTACTAAATTAAGGTCCCAGTCAGGGGTTGGTTTCCTTACTGGCAGAAAGGTTCTAATCAGAACCTTCTGGAAACTGGCTGTTGGTAGGTGAGTAAAGATTGAATAACCCCCCGATGGTGGGTGACATGCACCGATTGCACCAGGTGAATCTGTAGCGAACTAAGGGAAAGATCCGTTGTCTTGAGAGTAAGAGGAGAGTCTAAACTAGCAAGAAAAAATGGTTACTTATCTGTATGGTAACTGTTGTTTTTCAAGGCGTGCTGTGAACACATACATTCCAATGTAGAGGTTTGTGTGCTCAGTGCAGTAGTACTACTAGGCAGTGCATGCTGCCGTGATCTCCTCATGCCTTCAGGTGAGGGTATACAAGGGGAATATCTGCTGCCCGCTGCTCCGTTCCTTCACATTGCTGTATGTAATGTCTGAAGTAGTTTGGAAGGTTGGCGGGTAATGAAATGTGTGTGTGCACAACACATCTCGAGGAACAACAGTTACTATACAGGTAAGTAACTGCTTTTTCTCCTTCCAGTGCACATATATGTTCTACTGTAGGTGACTCATCAGCAGTTCCCTTACAGGTGGAGGGACTTTGGATCATCTGAAGAGAGACTGGCAAGTCTGTTACTAAACTGGCATCATCCCAGGAGACTTGAGTGATGGCATAATGAGTGGAAAAGGAATGCACAGACAAGCATGTTGCTATCTTACATACAACAGCTACTGGAACGTTGCTGAGAAAAGCTGATGAAGTGGACTGAGCCCCAATGGAGTGAGCTATTATTCTTGGTGGAGGAGACATTTTAGCAAGATTGTAGCAGAGCTTAAATGTAGTCAGAAATCCAGTGTGATTTGCCAAGACAACGCTGATTGACCCTGGGCACAAAGACTTGCCTGAATTGGACAGGGAGAGATCTGTCCTCTTTGGAGTGGACTTAGAGGGGAGATCTGCTTCTGTGCTTATACAAGCATGCTCTGCTCCTGTGTGGAACCCCTGATGAAGGGTCTATAGGCATATTCTCCATCGCTCCTGCATCAGGCTTCACACCAGGAGGCAGACTCCTTGACGACTCTAGCTAATATACAGGGGGTTTTTTCGACTTGGGTCTGACTGGGGCTTCGTAGCCTTTTCCATGAGGTGTTTTTTAAGCCGGAATTCTCGCACCCGTAGGGATCTAGCTAGGAAAGTAGTGACAGATACTGCATCTGGAAGATGGCAGGCACTTCCCCAAAGTAGTACAGGCAGCGCTGGTGGTTGTCACTGACCAGGAAGGTGCAAGTACAGGAGATGCAGCTTTTAAAGCCAGATAATCTAGGCATAATCTAATTTACATACTGGGATGCACATGAGTCCCCAGGGAGGGGATTTAACTATCCATTAGCTATACTAATAGAACTATTAAAAACATTAACTATGCTAAAGATAAAGCGGGTAAACTTTTAAATATTTACAGGTTTTAAGGATCAGGCTGAAGAGAAAGAAGCAGGTCTGGACACTGGCGACTCACACTTAGGCCATGTGGTAGTAAGAAGGAACTGAAAAAGGTGGTGATCAGTCCTCCCCATCCTTTATATACTTGGTGCAGAGCATGAAGAGAGTAGGGGCACAGGCGCTGACCTATGGACACTGCTTTCAAAAATTCTCTAGTCTAAGGTGCATGCACACTCACAATGGAATATACATAGGGCCAGCACTCAAAGAAGAACTTGCTTTTCAGCCTTCCACTTCCATCACAATTGTGTGCACAAGAAAGCAGAGCATAGCTGCTGTTCCTTTTCAGCCACATTCAGTCAGCAGTTATGTGTATTTGCTCCGCTTTATACCATGCAACAGCACACACATTGTACATTAATGGGTGCACACACTATATAGTAATTTAGCTCACCAACCAGATGTTTTAGAGTTCTCCTTTCTTACCAATCTAATTAGTGCTCTGTCGCTGGACTTTCGGCCCAATGCTCTGAGTTTCCTTTTCTGGATTTGGGCGTTTCCCAGTGCTGATGCCAGTGCTTCCTGTTCTTCCTGAAAAATGAAATCAACACCTAACTTGAGAAACTATTTTGTTTTTTATGTATCCAAATGACATCTTTTAAAACATAAGTCACCTTGTTGCAGTAAATGTGATTGCTGATGGTCTCCGTGGGCATAATGTAAAATACTGCTGCCTTGAGAATAACCTGTTAAAATACAGTATACATTTACTTAAATCATTCCTGTGTTTTCCTTTTATTTATCAGTTATACGCTTGTATCCATTAAGCTTTTGTATGAACAAGGGGAGCCAAACCCTGAACTCCCAAACACAGAGAAGTCTGACCTAAATCATTCTTGTTTGCAGAAAAATTCTCATACTAAGAAGTTCTCTCTACACACACACACACCCCTCTTCACACCCCTTTTCTAACTACTACCAACTTTAGTTTTGACACTGTCCAACCACCTCATCCTTTTTACTATTCTCTTAAGATAACAGGAGTCAACAGCACAACTAAACTGGGATGAACCAGAATTTTCTGTTTCATGTAAATTGCCCGACAGCCCTCAGTGTTGGAATTGTCTATCAACAGAGCATGTACTGCAGAAGCAAGAACAAGTTTTTCTATTCTACCCAAACATTTGCTTCAGCCATGTTCTGGAGGCCTGTAAGGTGTGAGAGTGAAGTCCTGTCTCCACATCTGTATTGTCAACCCTCAACCTCTGCCGAGATTGCAATGGGAGTGTGTCGTGGGGCAGAGCCCCACCCCCTGAGAAAAAGGGCTCAACCAGGCCAGAGAGGCTGCGCAGACCAGCAGCCAATCAGTGAAGACCTGGGGAGAGCCAATCAGGATGGGGGAAGGGGCAGCCAATCATGACCCAGCTAGGTCCTATATAAAGGCTGCCCAGCTAGGGAGAAGGCAGTCACTCCCTGGCCAGCAAGGGAGAAGGACTGGCTCCTGACAAAAGGAGTAGCACCTTGGACAGAGCAGTGCTGGGTAGGCTTGGGGGAGCAGATACGGGCTCCAACCCATTACCTGCCAGGCTGCGGCCCTGCTGCAAAGGGGCAGGAAGGTGCATAGGGCCAAAGGAGAAGTGGCCCAGGGAAACTGAGGTTTTTAACAATTTCAAGAATCATGAGAACTTTTCTGAACACATTTTATTTGCTGAATAATACCGTGCTGCTGTATTCCACTTGATCCTGCATGTGAGTCTTCTAGGGCACATGTCTGAACGCCCACTGTATGACCATCAGTGCTTCCCAGTTGAGCTCCTGAAAAAAGGACATTTTAAAAAAAAAATTTTAGCATAGAATACAGCACAGATTGAACATTTAATAAATAATTAAGTGTAATGTTTGAAATATGTACTGTCTTGTACAAAATGGGAATTACTGAATATTGCATTCTAAAGCTATAAAGGGTTCTGTAAAGTGAAATTTATGAAGATTTTTTTTAAATGTAACCTCTGAAGTTAAGGGGAAAATTTTATGTCCAAGGTATTGCTCAAACCAATTCAGATCTCTGTGCATCAACCAAGTAGCTGAGACCCACATTCCTGATATGAAAAATACAAATGCAATTTATGTACACAAGAATCTGATAATGCAAAATTGTCTCCTCAACTTTGTATGCTGGACTGAAGCCCCTTTGAAAGTTTTGCCTTTGATGTTTAAGTTTCAGAGCATGTTTTATTCCCTATATTCTGTATATAAAATACTAACATCTGTACATCACCTAAAGGATGTTTGTAGGCTAAAAATATTTTTAATTAAAACCCAATTGAAAAGTTATACATTATGTATTGTAGGTATGTTTGGGATATTTTACCATCATTATTTGTACTGGGTTGGTAGCTAGAGTATCCACAGTCCCCAAAGTACTAGGCACGGTACAAATATAGCAAAAATGGGCCTTGCCTCAGAGTTTACAGCTTGATTTAATTTATGATGTTACCACTATCACAAGGTATTAATGATTCCTAGGAGGGAAATAGATGTACAAATGTTTTGAAGAATTGCTTGAAATGTATTAATACTTTTACAAGGGTTAGACCATTCCTTTCTAAAGAACATTCCTTTCTACTTACTTATGCTGAATATACCAATTCTTCAGATGAGCGACTCTAACATTTATATAATCATGCAAAAATTAGCTATGGTGGAAGAGTGGATCTGAAATCATTCTTAAGAGCCGTTTTCACAAAACTGTTTTCATGAGGGTAGCTGTTTCTACATAATACAGTAACTCCTCACTTAACGTCGTCCAAGTTAACGTTGTTTCGTTGCTGATCAATTAGAGAACAGGCTCATTTAAAGTTGCGCAATTCTCCCTTATAATGTTGTTTGGCAGCCACCTGCTTTGTCCACTGCTTGCAGGAAGAGCAGGCCGTTGGAGCTAGCTGGTGGGGGCTTGGAACCAGGGTGAACCGACAGCCCCCCATCAGCTCCCTTAAGTTCCTTGTGTGGCAGCTGCCCAGCAGGCTACTAATTGCCAGGCAGTTCAGCTGTCCCTCCCCCCACTGCCATGTGCTGCTCCTGCCTATGTCTTGGAGCTGCTCCTGCTTGCTGTGTAAGGGGGGAGGGAGGTGGGGAAAGAGGGGGCTGATATCAGGGTGTTCCTCTCCCCCTGCACCTCATCTCCCTGGGGGGCTGGGGGAGAAGAGGAGGAAGACATGACAGGGCTCAGGACGGAGGGAGCCTGCTGGCAGCAGCTGCTGTCTCAACTTCCTGATCTACTTAAAAAGGCAGTGTACTTAGAGTGAGGTCAAAGTACTTAAAGGGGCAATGCACACATGGTGTGTGTCTCTGTCTCCCCTCCCTCCATTCGTGCCACCTTGCAGAGTGTAAGGCTACATTAACAACGTGTTAACCCTTGAGGGCTCAGCCGAGTGCTAGTTCATCATTTAGCAGTAAGGCATTCCCTGGGAAATATCCTACCCTCTTCCAACCTCTGACTTCACCATCTCAACCAAGCTTCACAATCATCATTGTTGTGTACAGTATTAAATTGTTTGTTTAAAAAACTTATACTGTGTGTGTGTGTGTGTCTATAGATATAAATATAAATAAAATATAGTGTTTTGTCTGGTGAAAAAAATTTCCCTGGAACCTAACCCCTGCTATTTACATTAATTCTTATGGAGAAATTGGATTTGCTTAACATCGTTTTGCTTAAAGTAGCAATTTTCAGGAACATAACTACAACGTTAAGTGAGGAGTTACTGTAGCATGCTAGGGGGCTCACTTAAGGCGTTTATGCAACTTCTCAGGTCCAATACTTTTGTCAGAATAGGAGATTCTACTTACCACCTGCACTACTACAACCAGAGATGTTTTCTCCTGGTGAATATCCCATTAGGCCACCATTTCCATTTCCATTTGGGTTAGAAGGCACTGTTGCAAGAAGACCTAATCAAGGAAACAAAATTCATTGCCAACAATATTGAGGCAAGCACATGTGTTTTGATTTAGTGTATATATCTTCCCTTGTCTCTCAACAGTATTTTCTTTAGTAGTTGAACTTCATCAGTGGGGAGAATTATTTTTTTCCTCCTCTACTGTAAATTGGAATATCTTTCCAAGTAATTTTAAGTTATAATTATTTTACTTATCAAAAAGTCAATATTTTTGCAAGAAACGTTAATTGCATATGTTAAATATAGTGCATTTTAGTGTAAAAGACATCACAAGTTACTTCATATCTATGTATATACCCCACATCCCTGGAATACAGCCATTATTTGGACAGGCAGGTGTCAACAAATGCACATGTTGCACAACAGTGGGAGAAGTGGACTTTTTTAAATAGATGGAAGAATGTAAACAAAGGTTAAAATTAATTTATAAAGATAAACTACCATGTTTGTGAATAGCAGATTGTATAGTTAAGGTTGCAAGACCTTTTCCACTGTAACTTTTTCTTGCAGTAATTCTATCTGGTAGTAAAATTAATCTATACAAGTCTATTTTGATGCCCTGGAGATGACATGATCTTAAAGAAACTTCAGGACGAACTCCATAGGCAGGTGCAGACCAGATGAATTGCAAAGGGCTGGGAAGAGGTGAGTGAGAGGGAAAAGACAAGTGTTAGAAGGATACACTGCTCTTATAATCCACTTTTGTTGGTTAACTAGGCTACCCCGACACTGGGCTCATATCTGGCCCCCATAGCTACAGAATGGGTTGTTACAACTTGAAGGGGAGACAAAACCTCAATTAAATATACGAAGTAGACTACAGTCATACCCAAGCCTCTGTATCGTGAAAGCTGCTGGTAGATTTGTTTCATCCTCTCAATATTCAGGCGGCTTGCCTCTGCATGATTTACCATTGGTTTAGGATAATGAACTCCTATTACACATTTTGCAGCCTTCTGGATGCTCTCTGGGGCATTCCAAGGATCGTATATGTATTTTGCAGGGAAACCTCTAAGTATAGGCAAATAACGTCTTTAAAGAAAAAAAAGTATAGTTTAAAACACATAGCTGTTTAAAACTCAGGCAACTTCAAAGATGGCTTTATAATATTTATGGGGTGGATTGTACATGAGATTACCTGATGTAGTCCCCATTAGGATCAGTTCTTCTCCCAAAACCCACAGGACAGTAGCAGTGAAAAAACTGCTGAAAAAACGAACTACAGGAAAGCCACATCCAGCTTCCAGCATTTACACTCCAATCTGCATCAAGCAGCAATTCTTCAAACACCTTAAGAAATAATAGTATCAAGTTATTCTAAATGTGTTAAATTTTTCCACAAACATTCCTAAGCATTGCTCAGCTATCAAGATGTCAGAAAAGATAGCATTTCAACATTTAAGAGCATAGTACTGACATTTGCACAGACTTGGTAACATCCAAAGAGTGCTCAATAAATATTTACACAAGTACCTCTTTATAGTCCATTCAAGTGGGATAGTGGAAAAGAGATATATCTGGCTTCTACAGCACAGAAGTTGGACATATTTTGTACAAATGCATTTTACAGATGGGAAACAAACACAGAGCAGTGAAATAACTCGCTCCGAGTCACCTAAGTGGGCCAGTGGCAGAGCTAGGAATAGAACCTAGGTCTCCTGAATCCCTGTGCCGTGCTCTATCCACTAGACCACACTGTCTCTGGTTAGGGGTGGAATTTTCTTACCTAGTTAGCTCTGTATGTTCTCTACTAGAAAGCTACATAACTTTCCCACTAGAAAGCATTAGGTAATTAATTTTCCAAAAAGCTATAAAAATGGTTTCAATTAACTTAACAGTTAACTTAATAATTAGAGAGACAAGGTGGGTGAGGTAATATCTTTTATTGGATCACTTCTCTTAGTGAAAGAGTGAAGCTTTTGGGCTTACACAGAGCTCTTCTTCCGGTCTGGGAAAGGTACTCAGTGTCACAGCTAAATACAAGGTGGAACAGACTGTTATACATGTTGCAAGAGACCATTCAAGGTGAAATAGACAGTTAACATTTAATAATTACTTATTCTAAAAAATTCTAGAACTTAACAGCTTTGACATATGAAGGTTTCTTACTTACTTGTAACTTGAGTTCTTAGAGATCGACACTGTGTAATTACATTCTTGTGACTCATGCCAACCAGTGCTGTATGGTAGAACCTTCTATTAGCAGTGCCCATTAGGCATCCATGCTCCCCTGCCCTCCCTGTCCAGCACTTGAGCACTTTCTGAGGGTGAGAGTTTAAAGGGGGCATAGGAACATTGCCCCCTCAGTTCCTTCCACTGCTAGAGCAGAAAACCCAAGATATTTTAATCTGGACTCTGCAGGAGTGGGGAAGGTGGTCGGGGAGCATGAATATGCAGAGTCCATCTTGAAGAACTCCAGTTACAAGTAACCTTCATTTCTTCTTCGAGCATCCTCAGCATATCCCCACTCTTGGGATAGTCTTGCAAGCAGTACAGCAAATTGAACAGAGGGATGAAGAGCTCTAACTAAGCAAGGATTGGAGTACCACTCTACCAAACTGGGTGTGTAACCAGGATGCCGTATCCAATGCATAATGCTCTGTGCAAATGTGAAACAACCTCCATGTAGCAGCTTTGCATATCTCAATAAGGGCAATATTTTTATAAAAAGCCACAGATGTAGCTACTGTTCTAGTAGAATGAGCTCTGGACAGACTAGGAGTAGGGAAAGAAGTTCTTCTGTAACATTCTTAAATGCACTAACCTATCTAGACAGGAGGACTGAGAGAAATGACTTTACCTTTAGAGTTACCAGCATATGAAATAAATAACTTGGAAGAAGACTTAACTCTTTGTTCTATCTAAGTAATATGAGAGTACTCTCTTGGTATCTAAAGAATGTAATCTAAATTCTCCCCTTTAGATGAATGAGGCTTTGGGAAAGAATAGATTAATGGTCTGATTTACATGAAACTCAAACAACTTTAGGAAGAAATTTAGGGTCTGGTCTAAGAACCACTATGTCCTTATAAAAAGTGCATAAGGGGGAGGAGGTCCACACCAGTGCATGTAGTTCACAAATTCTTCTTGAGAAGTAACTGCTATCATAAACACGGTCTTCGCAGATAAGTGAAACAAAGAGCAGCTAACTATAAGCTCAAGTTAGACAAGAGAGGAGTCCAAACTAAATTCAAATTCCATGGCATGACAGGGCCCTGCACTGGGGAAATACAAGTTCAGCAGCCCTTTCAAAAAGTTTGACCAGCATTGGTCAAACTTTTTGAAAGGGCTACTGAACTTGTATCCCCCCAGTGCAGGACCCTGTCATGCCATGGAATTTGAATTTAGTTATATATATATATATTTTTTTTTTCCATTAACGTGAGTATGGTATACAGCTAGATGAACCTTAATGGAGTGCAGAGACAACCGCACTCTTTTTAAGCATAATAGATATTTTACAATAAGTTGTACTGGAGCTAACACCAGGTCAAACACCTTTCCCAGTTGCCCACAAAAACTAATCTTCTCCACTTGAACCCATAACTTTTTTCTAGTTGATAGTTTTCTGGAATTAATTAAAATTCTTTGCACCTGAACTGAGCACAATCTTTCTAACTCTGTCAAAGGCCTATCGCCCAAGCTCTCAAATGTAATGACTGAAAATTTGGGTGGACAACCTTCCCCTCCTGCTGGGGTAGTAGGCCCATTGATGATGGGAGCATTTTGTCATTACCTTTGGATAAATGAAGGCATTCGGTGTACCACTATTGTCTTTGCCACTCTGGAGCAATGAGAATCATGCTAGCTGAATCTTGCCTTACCCTTTTTATCACTGGAGAATGAGGGGAAATGGGGGAAATGCATACACTGAACCCTCCTTCCCAATCTAGGAGGAATACATACGTCAATGACAGGCT
This sequence comes from Caretta caretta, assembly GCF_965140235.1. NCBI lineage: Eukaryota > Metazoa > Chordata > Testudines > Cheloniidae > Caretta > Caretta caretta. Next base: position 255,473,705 of record NC_134206.1, on the reverse strand, counting down.
GTCTGAGCCAGTTTTGAACGGAAATAGGGACATTTCCTATTGAATCTGGTTGCAAATATATCTCTGTCTGGAAATCTCCAAAGGCTGAAAATATCCTGAATTACCATATTTTTTAAGAGACCATTTGTTTGTCTGCAAAGAATCTCTGCTCAACTGATCTTCAATCATACTGTGTTCACTTGCTTCACACAGAGCAATTGAGTATACATTGTGCTGGATACACCAATCCCAAAGTTTTACTGCCTCTTTGCAAAGTTAAGATGATAAAGCTCCTCCTTGTTTGTTCACATATGTTGCTGACACATGCTCCATGGCCACTTGAACTACTGCATTTTGCAGCTGCGAGAGAGATGCTCTGAAATCTAACTGGATTTCCCTCAGTTCCAAAACATTTATGTGTAACAGGGATTCTCTGTCATTCAAAGGGCCTCAAATAAACACACTGCAAAGATGCACTTCCGCCCTGTCTTTGAAGCATCTATGGTGGTTATTACTAAAGAAGGAGAAGAAAGGCTGAACAAAAATGCCTTTGAGGGTATTTTGAAGTTCCAGCCACCACCTTAGCAAAAGACAAGTATTCCTTGGAACAGTGAGTAATTTTTGCATGCTGTCTGTAATGGGTCTGAAATTCCTTTGTAGCCAGCACTGAAGAGGTCTCATTCTGAGCTCGGCATACAGAGTCAAACATGTTGTGGATGCCATCAGACCCAACAGAGTTAACAAATAAACTACCATTCTCTTCCTTTTATGGAGTCGGGAATCACATCAATGAATGGAATCTTTTGTGATGGTGTGAGAAAAGACTTTTCTTTGTTTATGAGAAGACTTAGTGTTCTAAATAAAAACACGAGTAATCCAAATGGCTTTCTGTAATTCTTCTTTGGATGGAGCCTTCAGAAGCCAATTGTCTAAATACACGAAAATGAAAATTTCTTCTCTCTTCAAATATGCTGCTACCAGACCCGTTCATTTGGTGGACTCTGGGTGTGGTTGGTAGGCCAAAAAGGTAGGAGCCTATACTAGAAATGGTTTTATGAAAAAGTGTCCCTGAGATAAAGAGTACCAAACCAATCCAGAGCAGACAAGGAGGGAATAATCAACCCCCTAATTACCATTCTCAGTTGAAACTTCCTGATAAACCTGTTTAAAGCTCTGAGGTTTAGATTTGGTCGGTCACCTCCATTCTTTTTTGGATTAGAAGTACCCAGAGTAGAATCCCTTGTTCTTGGAACCTAATGGAACTTCTTCTATAGCCCCAGATTGCAACAGACCTTCCTTGTGCTTCCATCCTTAAGTTCTTATGGGAAGGGTCCCTGAAGAGGGAGAGGGGTAGGGGAGTTGCATGGAAGAAGAAATTTGAATTGGATGGTATAATCTTATTTTACTGTATCTAAAACTCATCTGTCCAAGGTGATATTTGTCCAGGGACTGTAGAAATGAGAGAGACTGTTCCTTAAAATATGGGTGGTATTTACTGAAATTGGTTTGATGCCCTTGTTCATCACATCAAACCCATGGTCTGACATAAGGAAAGGAAGATGTAGTTAAGAAGTTCTTTGTCCTCATTCATGACTTGCAGGATTTCTCTGTCTCCCCTGAATTTCAGAGGCTGTGTGGTGTTGTTGATAATAAGGACGTCTCCTAACGGTATAATAATAAATAATAATAATAATAATAATAATAATGAGGAAGAAGATAGAAAGTATTGTCTCTCAAATTTGAACATAGTTGCAGATGTTTTTCTACAATAAGGGAGGTAATAACCCCATAGATCTCGCAGTGGAGTGTGTCCATTTTCTCCAGCACTTCAACAGTTTTTTAACTGAACAGCCTGTCTCCTTCAAAAGGTAAATCCTTAATTTTTGTCTGTTTCCATAGGCAAAGATGAGGATCATGTACATCTGTGGAGTGCTACTGCTGATGCCTTAGCTCTTGAAGCAGTGTCAGAAACATCAAACAATGCCCTAAGGGCATGTTTTGCCACATTCTGGCTCTTTTTAATGAGAGCTGTTAAGCTTCTCTGATCCTCGGAGAGGTTCTTGGTTAACATTGAGATCTTCTCCCAGAAGTGAAAATAATACTTGGATATTACTGCTTGATGATTGGACACATGTATGTTTAAAGAAGCTGGTAAAAATAATTCTCTCCTTAGAGAGTCCAACTTTTTCCCCTCTTTGTCATAAGGAGTTGAAGTCGTCAAATGTAGAAGACCTGATTTGGAGCTCCGAATTGTTACTGCTACCACTAGAGAATTAGGCACATGAAAATAGGAGAACCCTTCAGTGGGACCTGACATAATTTATCTGCCTTTTTTTAAGCTGATTGACATGCATTGTGCAGGAGGTCAGACTAGATGATCATAATGGTCCCTTCTGACCTAAATATCTATGAAGATGGATTGGACCAGAGACCAAAATGGACAATGAGACCATACTCTTTACAGTAGAGCCCAAAATGTCAAAAAATGGATGCGTGGTTTCTTTCAAAGCTGCTGATGGTCATTTTAAACTTGATGCCACCCTATCCACTAGCTTTTGAAATTAAATCACATCCTCAGGAGACAATGCTGCAGTTACACTCACATTTTCGTCAAGAGATGAGCCACTGTCCAGGCTCCATATCTTGTTGAAATTTCTGTAGAGGAGATGTTTTCTGATGCTCTTCATCAAATAGTGTCTCCTGTAGCAAGGATGGGTGTCAAACATACAGCTAAGGGTAGCCTGGAATTCCTCCTTACCTGTAAGGGGTTAAGAAGCTCAAATAACCTGGTTGGCACCTAACCAAAAGGACCAATGGGGAAAGAAGATATTTTCAGATCTTGGGGGGGGCGGGACAGAAGGGTTTTTGTGTGTGTTCCATCTTGGGAAGCAGAGAAGCAACAGGTCAGAAAACTCCTTCTCCTATAAACCATCCTAAAAGTCTCTGATATTATAAAAATTGTAAGTAAAACCCAGGCAAGGCGTGTTAGATTATCTTTTGTTCTGCTTGTGAATTTTTCCTTTGCTGGAAGGAAGTTTATTCCTGTTTTTTCGTAACTTTGAAACTAAGTCTAGAGGAAGTTCTGCTGTGTTTTTGAATCTTTTGTTATCCTGTAAAGTTATTTTCCATCCTGATTTTACAGAGATGATTTTTACCTTTTTTAAAAATAAAATCCTTCTTTTAAGAACCTGACTGATTTCTCCATTGTCCGAAGACCCAGGGGTTTGTGTCTGTGATCACTGTGTAACCAATTGGTTAGGATATTATTCTCAAGCCTCCCCAGGAAAGGGGGTGTAAGGGCTTACGGGGATATTTTGGGGGAATAGGAACTCCAAGTGGTCCTTTCTCTGATTCTTTGTTAAATCACTTGGTGGTGGCAGTGTACCCTCCAAGGGCAAAGAATTTGTGCCTTGCGGAAGTTTTAACCTAAGCTGGTAGAAATAAGCTTAGTGGGTCTTTCATGCGGGTCCCCTAGAGTTCAAAGTGGGGAGGGAACCCTGACATGGGGGCAGCGTGGGTGGGATCATTTTGAACCAAACACACAATAGGATTTTAAAAGGACTTTTTTTTTTTCCCCTTTTGGATGCTTGGAAAGCAGGGAGGTTTTTTTAAGGATTTTTTTTTAAAGCTGGGAGCACCTGGAGTTTTTTTTCCTCTGCCTGAGGGCAGGGTAGTTAACCTCCTGCAGGGGAATTCACAAGTGTTTTTTTTTCTTTCTAGCTCTCGGGTTAGGCTACAGAAAGGGTAGGATGACTGACAGTGATGTCCAAAAGAAATTAGAATTAGCCAGATTGGAAGCTGACGAGAGATGGATGGAGGCAGAAAAAGCTGCCCATGACAGAGCTATGGAGGCCCAGCAGCATGCTCAGGAGGAGACGGAAAGAGAGAGGAAGCATGAACTGGAGTTAGAGATGGCAAGGGCTAAGCAAAGTATACCAAACAACCCTAGCAATCCTTCTCCAGGTACCGCTTCCCATCACAGTAAGTTCCCTTCTTAGACAATTTCGAAAGGGCCTGCCGTGGGTACACGATCTCTGCAGACCAGTACATGGTAGAGCTGAGGCTGCACCTCAGTGGACCCTTAGCAGAGGTGGCGGCTGAAATACCTAAGGAACACATGAACAGTTATGAACTTTAAAAAACAGGCCAGAATCAGAATGGGGCTAACATCCGAGCCTGCCCGTCGGTGGTTCAGAGCTCTAAAATGGAAACCAGACATGGCATTTTCCCCACACACCTACCACACTGTAAAAAATTGGGATGCCTGGATATCAGGAGCAAGTGTTAAATCTCTGGAAGATCTCTTTCCTAACGCAAATGGAGCAGTTCTTAGAGGGTGTTCATGAGGAAACAGAAAGGTACATCCTAGATGGGAAGCCCAAAACAGTAATCGAGTCAGGGGAGATTGGAACCAAATAGGTGGAGGTGGCGAAAAAGAAAAAAACTAGTAGCAGTTGGAGCGGATATCAGAAGGGGCAACCCGAGACAACACCCTATCGCCAGGGGCAGCCCAAGGCCCCACCTACATTCCAAGGAAAAACCCAAACACCTTATTGTCACCCAACACCAGTCTCCAGCAACCCACCTTGCCACAGTGGCCAGTCAGCTGGGCGATGTTTTAAATGTAATGAGCTGGGGCATGTGAAGGCCGACTGCCCCAAGAACTCCAACAGACTGCAGTTCATTACACCGGAGTCACACCAAAGGTCCTCAGGCCTAGATGCCTCCCAAGTTCCCTCAGAGCGAAAGGAAACTGAGTGTGGGCGGGAAGAAGGTTATCGCGGGGAGGGACACTGGAGCACAAGTGTCGGCTATCCATCAATCCTTAGTGGACCCCAGCTTAATCAACCCAGAGGTCCAAGTGACGATTCAACTCTTCAAGTCCAACTCTTTTGACTTGCCTACAGCCAAGTTGCCTGTCCAGTACAAGGGCGGTCAGGAATGTGGACTTTTGCAGTCTATGATGATTATCCCATTCCCATGCTGCTGGGGGAAGACTTGGACAACCATGTGAAGCTAACTAAGAGGGTGGGAATGGTCACCCGCAGCCAGGCTAAGCGAGCTGTCACACCTAGCTCTGTTCCTGAGCCTTCAACAAGGGCCCAATCTGTGTTACCAGAGACTCAGACTGAGGTGATGGAACTGGAACCCCTGCCAACGACTGCAACAGCCATAGTGGATCCAGTCCCAGAGACCCAGCCAAAGCCAGTCCCAGAACCGGAACTGGCAAAGCAACCAGCACTGAGTCCAGCACTTGCAACCCTGCCTACACCTCCAACACCAGAGGGCACCACCAAGCCTGCACTGGCAGCAGCAGCTGAACCTACGAAAAAGGCTCAGCCAGAGCCTGAAACACAACATAGTGCACCAGCGGAGAGTGGTTCACAGTCAGTCAACAGAAACAGCCCCATCACCTGCATCGCTTCCAGAGGGACCAAGCCCAAGTCCACAATCCAGTGAGGAACTGAGATCTCCAGCACCAAGGGAATAGTTCCAGGCTGAACAGGAAGCAGATGAAAGCCTCCAGGGAGCTTGCCAGCGGCACGGAGCAACCCACCACCTCTCAGCTCTTCTAATCGATCCCAGTTTGTTGTAGAAAGAGGACTTTTATGCAAAAGTCTGGTGGGCACCAGGAAGACTGGCATCCTCAGAGACAGTTAGTAGTTCCAACTAAGTACCGGGTAAAGCTCTTGAGCTTAGCCCATGATCATCCTAGTGGCCATGCTGGGGTGAACAGAACCAAAGACCGTTTGGGGAGGTCCTTCCACTGGGAAGGAATGGGCAAGGATCTTTCTACCTATGTCCAGTCTTGTGAGGTGTGCCAAAGAGTGGGAAAACCCCAAGACCAGGTTATAGTCCCTCTCCAGCCACACCCCATCATTGAGGTCCCATTTCAGTGAGTAGCTGTGGATATTCTGGGTCCTTTCCCAAAAAAGACACCCAGAGGAAAGCAGTACATACTGACTTTCATGGATTTTGCCATCTGATGGTCAGAAGCAGTAGCTCTGAGCAATGCCAGGGCTTAAAGTATGTGCCAGGCACTAACAGACATTTTTGCCAGGGTAGGTTGGCCCTCTGACATCCTTAGAGATTCGAGAACTAATTTCCTGGCAGGAACCATGAAAAGCCTTTGGGAAGCTCATGGGGTGAACCACTTGGTTGCCACCCCTTACCATCATCAAACAAATGGCCTGGTGGAGAAGTCTGATGGAACTTTGGGGGCCATGATACGTAAATTCGTAAATGAGCACTCCAACGAATGGGACCTAGTGTTGCAGCAGTTGCTCTTTGCCTACAGGGCTGTACCACATCCCAGTTTAAGGTTTTCACCATTTGAACTTGTGTATGGCCGTGAGGTTAAGGAGCCATTACAGTTGGTGAAGCAGCAATGGGAGGGGTTTATGCCTTCTCCAGGAACTAACATTCTGGACTTTGTAATATGAGAGATTTTTAGGGTGGTTTATAGGAGAAGGAGTTTTCTGACCTGATGCTTCTCTGCTTCCCAAGATGGAACACACAAAAAAACCCTTCTGCCCCGCCCCCCAAGATTTGAAAGTATCTTCTTTCCCCATTGGTCCTTTTGGTCAGGTGCCAACCAGGTTATTTGAGCTTCTTAACCCCTTACAGGTAAGGAGGAATTCTAGGCTACCCTTAGCTGAATGGTTATGACAATGGGGAACACTCTCTAGGTGTCAGATCCAGAACCCTTGGTTCTGGTGAAAGATGTACCAGGACTGAAGATTCATGCTTCATAAAGTGACCGTGGTAAGCTTGGGTTGACCAATATGGCTAAGGACTCCAAGGCCAATCCTGCTGGTCACTCCAATCCTTCATTACATCTCTTGTTCAGAATATAAGGTGCCAAGAAGAGAAATTCTGATCTGAAAATGATCAGATCCTAGGCATGCTCGTGGGATCTGGCTCTACATCTGTGGATCCAATATTGAAGCAACAAATGAAGTGACCGTGGTAGGGATCTGGGTCATGGAAAGTGATGACAAATCCTTTCTTAACAATCCAGCTGGGGGTCTTAGATTGTGGAACAGATATTGGATCTTCTCTGCATTTAGTGTCCCATCTCAGTCTCTTATCAGAAGAGCCATGAGAAACAGTCGGAAACTAGTTCCACAGAATAAAGCATTAATTTTTGAGTCAAATTGGAGGGCTTAGAAATGGTCAAATCCACCAATCTGGAACTGGAGCTTAGTGCCAGGACCAATCCCTTCGTTGTTCCGACTTTCTTGAATTCAGATGTACTCAGAGCTGATTCAGGCCTCCCATCCTTATTTTCTGATCCTTTAGAGTTCTTGGATCCCAGAAGTTTGACAGACAAGACCACTAGTAATAAAAGGGTCTGAAGTCTCTTTTGTCTTTCTTTGCTAGCCCAAGATGTGAATGTGCTATAGATGGGTAATGGCTCCACCCCAAACATTTTAAAACACTGAACCTGCAGGACAGATACTGGGAAGACCTGTGTGCAAAACGTGCACTCCTTGAGCCTGTTTTTCTTCATACTGGGATCAACCGTATTGAAAAATAAAGCTTTTTCTTAAATCCACAATCTTATCTAAATCTAACCTAATTTATAGGTTACAGTAAAAACTAACTATAGACTACTAACTATAGAACTATGAACTAACAGCATTACACTAAGATACAGGCAATAAGTATCAGTGGATCATGAGATCTGTTGGTTCACATTCTTTTACTGCTGCAGCTGGAAGGAAATGAGGTGCCAACAGTGCCACAACCTCTTTAAACTCTCACCCTCAGAACATACTTGAGCATTAGATGAGGTGTACAGGAGAGTGTGGGCACCTAATGGGCACTTCTACTAGAAGGTTCTACCGTCCTGCTGCACCACTCCCAAGACAGGGACTATGTAGTCGTAGAGGACACTCAAAGAAGAATTTCAAATTTCCAGTGCTTTCTATAGAGAGAGCTG